>NC_071441.1:1265000-2515000 GCF_017976375.1 Cuculus canorus | reverse complement strand
GACCCACTGGATCATCGAGTCCAACCATTCCTAACACTCCCTAAACCATGTCCCTCAGCACTTCATCCACCCGTTCCTTAAACACCTCCAGGGAAGGCGACTCGACCCCCTCCCTGGGCAGCTGTTCCAGTGCCCAATGACTCTTACTGTGAAGAATTTTTTTCTGATATCCAACCTGAACCTCCCCTGGCGGAGCTTCAGGCCATTCCCTCTTGTCCTGTCCCCTGTCACTGGGGAGAAGAGCCCAGCTGCCTCCTCTCCACAACCTCCTTTCAGGCAGTTGTAGAGAGCAATAAGGTCTCCCCTCAGCCTCCTCTTCTCCAGGCTAAACAACCCCAGCTCTCTCAGGGGACAGGACAAGGGGGAATGGCCTCAAGCTGCATCAGGGGAGGTTGAGGCTGGACATCAGAAAAAAGTTTTTCACAGAAGGGGTCTTCAGGCCCTGTCAGAGGCTGCCCAGGGAGGGGGTGGAGTCACCATCCCTGGAGGTATTTAAAAGACAAGTTGATGAGATGCTCAGGGGCATGGTTTAGTGGTTGATAGGAATGGGCAGATTCAATGATCCAAGGCGTCTCTTCCAACTTAGTGATTCTATCATTCTGTGATTAACATTTGAATTTCTTTTTCTTTTACAAAATCATCCTGTGATATATTTATGTCAAGAGTTTTTTGACACTGGAGCTTTCCATTAACAGCAGGATCTTCATTTGATTTGTTTAGGTATCATAATCTTAGACTGGAGCATTAGCTTCACAAAAGAGATAATATTTTCTGTATGAAAAGTACAACTGCGCTGAAGTGGTTCTATAAAACAAGCTGAAACTTTGAGTAATTACAGCATTACATTTGCGCATTTCCACATTGCAAATAGTTCAAAAAACTGACAACAATGACATTTTACAATCTTTATTCACCTGCTCCCCACAGTAAAAGTTCACGGCGCCACTGGACAGAATACGTCTGTGCTTAATTCAGAAGCAGTTAGGCTTGGCCAGATGATGAGAAAATCTCCAAATCCTTTAAACCATAAAACAAACAAATCCCCCAGAAGTTATGTTGTTTTGTTGTAGGTTCGGGAACTGCAAACCCGTTTGCAAAGCGTGCAGGCAATGGGCCCGTCCAGCCCAAGTCGTCTCACTTCTGCCAATCGACCTGTTAACCCCAGCACAGGAGAGCTGAGCACAAGCAGCAGCAGCAATGACATTCCTATAGCCAAGGTGAGATACTGCATGTTGTGGTAATGCTTTGTGGGTTTTGCGCAGCTGCTGCGTAAGCACATGATTAACTGGGAAATACCTAGCATCCCTGCAGAGTTTTCTGGTGTCCTAAGCATGACATGAGCTGCAGAGAGGAATTGGGCAGTGGTAACTAATTCAGTTACAACACAGGTGTAGATTTTACAGTAGTTTAATTCAGGTTTGCATGTGTCGGTAGTGAACAAAAGTGTCTTGTGTAGTCTTTGTGGAGTGTGAGTTCCTGTGTAACCTGCACAGCATTCTGACTTACAGATTGCCGAGAGAGTGAAGTTGTCAAAGACAAGATCAGAGTCGTCATCGTCTGATAGACCTGTCTTAGGATCAGAAATCAGCAGCATAGGGGTAAGGACTAATAACTGTATGCATGCGTGTGACCTTCTGAAAATGACCCATGTTCCACTAAAAGCAGCACTGTTTTCTTTCTAAATTAATATGTGACTTAAAATACTTTACAAGGTTATTTTGAGGGAACTGTTTCCACAGAGAATATTTCTTCTGGTATTAAGATCCTGTTTTCTCATAACTGGTGGATAGAAATTGTTCTCTGAGTGACTTCGAGAGGATGATTTTGGAGTCAATTCCTCCAAAATATTATTCTTCAAGAAAATACTGCTCAGTTGCATTTCACAACTTCCAGTCAACAGAGAGCTAGATCTGCTTTGAAATGCCAATGTAAATCCATAACAGCGTTACTGATGTTTGTTTCAGTGAAGAACTCAGCTCTGACCTTTTGCTAACCTTTCAAGAAAGTAACGAACTTGCATATTAGGTTTTTCTACGTATGATGGAATGGTGTACTTCACCCTTTGTTTGGTAGACTTTTAAATCAAAGTGACTTCTTAAAATGGAAACTTATAAATGTTCTATTCAATGTAAAATTCATAGTAAAAACTGAATAATGAATGCCTTGAAGTGAGTTCAAGCAAGCAAATGCAGCTCTCAATGCAGACTGACTGCCTGTGGGAAGAATCTAGTGGTTATCTGTTCACAATGATCTATTAACTGCCCTGTGCAGGTGTCTAGTACTGTGGCTGAACATTTGGCACATTCCCTCCAAGACTGCTCAAACATCCAGGAAATCTTCCAGACTCTTTATTCACATGGATCTGCTATCTCTGAAAGTAAAATCCGAGAATTTGAAGTGGAGACAGAGAGATTAAATAGGTAAGGTGAAAAGTTAGAGATGCTCCATTGTGTTATCTGCTATTAGCTATGTTGAAGTTACTACTTTTTTATCCTTTTTGAACATGACTTAGTTCATTTCCAGCTCAACTGTGGCAGCTTCAGATAAACATGGAATGTAGTTAATTAAATGAAGTTTGAATCGTGTGCTGAGGATCCATTCCATTAGTAAGACAGTCTGGTCTTTCTCTGTGGCAGACCAAGTAGACATGGCATCTACTTCTGTAAGACACATCATTGCTAGAAATAAGGATTCCTATAACTCATTCTCTATCATTCTTAAGTTAGCTTGCTTTGTTTGGTTCTGAAGAAACAGAATTGCAGCATTAACTGCAGCAGTGAATGTCCTAGTGCATGGTGGTGTAGCACATATACCTGTAAATAGATTTCTGTATGCAGAAGAAAGACTGCAACTTTCTAGTTACAGACAAAATATTGCTGATGTTACCTTTCGATAAGCTCTATCAAAACCGGTGCATCATATCCTCTTTGGCACATAAAATCAAAACTGTGGATCGGAAATGTGAGAATCCTGTCTCAGCATGTTTCCTTCCAACTTCTCTCTTCCCCACAGCTATCTCAAATTTAGTCTGATCACTATAATAGCTCTTTTATTTGTAGCTCATGTTTTTGTAGTGCTGCAAAATGTGATCCTTTTATTCTTTTTTTTTTTTAACTTTTTTTTTCTTCTTTCTGTGCACTGTATAGTTATGCTTTGACAACATGTACCCTTATAGGAGGTGTCAAAAGCGATATAAGAGGTGAAGCATCCCAGCAGCTGGGAGAGTCAGGGCTTTATTCTGGTCACTGAATAAGTGGTATATTAGCCCTTCTCCTTCTGGTTGCGTTTGTTAAAGAAGTCAATGTTTTTTTGGCTTTGGATGGCTCATTTCATTATTAGCTAACATTCCAAATTATGGAATCATTTGACCGGTTTTTGTGTGTGTCCAACTCTTACAGTTAGGTGAAGCATAGCGATGCCTAGTGCAGTTCTGAACAGTGAGAATAAACAGCAATGCTGACATCCTGAATCTTCATTTTCAGATTCAGCATCAACCTCATTGAGAAGAGTATTCCACTTACTTAAGTTCTGATATTACCTTCTGTCTGACTGTTGGCAGAAATTTTGGAGATTTTGTTGCCTCCCTCTACATTCACTCATATTTTGGAAGCTCCCTCTCTAATTGCAACCAAAATAACCGCTTCAACTGAAAAGGTTATTCTGGATGTTCCAAAGAAAGAGGGCATTCATGCAGCTGCATGATCCCTACACACCACCCCACACTGCACTCATGAGTATGCCACTTAAAGCAAATGTGGTAGCTGGAAGTGAGGAATGGAGGCAGAAAAACTAAAGAAAAGTTTAAAATGAAACTGTCCTACATAATCTTAGAATCGTAGAATCACTAGGGTGGAAAAGACCTCTTAGATCATCGAGTTCAACCATTCTATCTGCCACTAAAACACGTCCCTGAGTGCCTCATCTGCCCGTCTTTTAAACCCCTCCAGGGATGGGGACTCCACCACCTCTCTGGGCAGCCTGTTACTACTTTCTGCTTGCTGCTGTTCCGCAGGGTTATGATTACATTTTATGGGAAGGAGAGAAGAAGAGGCTAAGAGAAATTACTGTCCTCTTGGCTCTTGATGTGGGATATGGAACTGATAGATTCTGCCATTTTCATTAAAAACCTTGTGTGGACCAAATGGTATTGGTTGTTTTAAATTATGATCTAGAGTTTTCAGGACAGTGTCTGCAAGCTAAGCTTGAAGGTTGCAAATTACTTCCTTTTCTACAGCCGTATTGAGCACTTGAAATCCCAGAATGACTTGTTGACAATAACACTGGAAGAGTGCAAGAGCAATGCTGAGAGGATGAGCATGCTTGTTGGGAAGTACGAGTCCAACGCCACAGCCCTCAGGCTTGCTCTGCAGTACAGGTATGTACCTACACAGAGGGTGCCCTAGGGAGAGAAAGGGGAAATAGAGGAGACTTGATAAAAGTCTTTGAGAGTGAAATTGTCGGTGTGCCATAGTAACGCTACTTCTTTTTGTTTCCTCACTGAAAATAATGCTCCTTTGGTTAAACTGCCTGACAAACTACAGAGCTGAAGTTATTGATACAAGTGTAGTTCAACCCTAGTTCACCGGCAGTAGTAAACTTGATCTAATAGAAATATATAGATTTGTTTTTTCATTTATAAATACTGAATTAACATTTCAATTAGGGATCGTATGCGGAGTCAAACTATGTCTGCTGTATCTGGTCTTTTAGGTACACATTCCCTATATAAGGCTGGCACCTTTCCCAGGACCAGAAGACCAAAAAGTCACCTAACTGAGGGTGACTTTATATTATATCAGTTAGAATTGTGGATTAATTGCTTGGTATTCAGTTACAAGTATCTAAATACACTTTGAACTATATAGAATCATAGACTCATAGAATAGTTTGGGTTGGAAGGATCCTTAAAGATCATCTAGTTCCAACCCCTCTGCCAAGGGCAGGGACATCCCACTAAAGCAGACTGCCCAAGGCCCCATATGTAAAACATAGTGTTGTTTAACTCCTTCAACTGCAATTAATTTGGAACAGGTAGTTCTGGTCTTAAGACAAATTGTGTGCCTTTTAAAGAATGTGTTCTGTTACTATTAGCCTTGAGCAAATTACAAGGAAATGCGAATTGCAAATAGGTATATTAATGTATATATTTTCAAAAACATTATCATGCAGCAGGAATAAATTACTCACGACTGTGTTTAGAGGGTGTTGTGTTGTAAGAAGGAAAATCTTAGAGCCAGGACAGAGCGTCTAGTGTTTTTCTTGTCTTGTCTTTTCTTCTTACTATACTTTGTGTAGTACAGTTAGAGTATAGAATACTGTATTTTGTATAGTAAGACGGTATGGAAAAGGTTTCTCAAAGGGATCATGTCAACCACTATTGTATTCTTGACTGTGTCAAACACACTTCTGGAGCTGACTTCACATTGGGTCTTTCTCTTCTGTTCTGCCTTGTTACATTACTTGAGGCCACTCCGGGACCATCATAAGGAAGGAGAGATGGTTGAATGCTTGTGATAGAAACCACATGTGTTATGTCACTCCCTGCTGCTTGATAAGTAGCAAAGAGTCATGCTGTTCATTGGCTACCTTTTGTTGTTGTTGCTGTTGCAAGTATTCTCCTCTAAATTTCAGATATTTTATGTTATTTTTGGGTTTTGTGGTTTGTTTTCTCTTTCAGTGAACAATGCATAGAAGCATATGAGCTGCTGTTGGCCTTGGCAGAAAGTGAGCAGAGTCTCATTCTGGGGCAGTTCAGAGCTGCAGGTGTTGGTTCTGTTGGTAAGATGTCAATGAATCACTTTATTTAAATGTTTTCTTTTTCACATGTCAGTTAGCGTTAAGAGTTAGTTGCGATGGTGAATCATCTCATGAACCATCACTTAAGAATGCTCACCTGTCTGTTATTTTTTTTAACTAATTAAATCATTTTACACACCCGAAAAATAGGGGATAAGAAAAAGAGCATGGAATCAAGTCATGAAATTTACCAGCAATTTAAGTTAACCTACATATACTATCACAAGGGGTTGTCTATTCTGGTAGTGGTGAAGCTGCTACAGGTGTGGAATGGGCTGGAGTGGAATTATTAAACAATATTCATGAGCATATGTGGTTAGGGCCATGCAGCTATTAAGTACAGATTTTGTTTAAACCAGCAACATTGACCGTCCTTGGAAAATGAGTATAATTTCTGAAAAGATTAACACAAAGTAAAGATAGCATTGAGAAAAAGCAGAAACAAAAAAGAAAATACTCTAGTTTTTCACCCCACATTTTACCTTTGCTCTGAAATTTTAAAATAGTCTATCTTATGTTTTACTGTCTTGTCGGGGATGTTCTGGGTTTTTCATATTTTATGGATAGTTAATCTTGTGGCTAGGTCTTGTTGCTTTTTAATTACACTAAGTAACAGCATGAACCACAATCACAGGTACAGTTCAAAAGTGTTTGTTTGGAGATTGACATTTGTGTTGGCTCCATTTTTGTGATAGAAAAAGAAGTGTTTACACAATGATCATTAATCTATGTTTTGTAGTCCCATTCCTTTTACTGACAGGAGAAGGTAGACATGGTGATCTTCAAGCAGAAAGAGGGATGACCTTCAGAGATAGTAGAATAGCTCTTCATGCCATGCTGAGGCATAGTAACTGCCTGGCTGAGCCAGCGTGGTAGTGCTGGCATCTCAGGAATCGCTTAAATATGAGATGCTTCTATAGACAAAGTGACCATCTAGCTTTAGAACCACAGGACTGACACGGTCAGCCTCTTGTTTCAAGCGCAGTTGGTCACCGTGCTGCTGACTATGCCCCTTATTTCGTATCTCTCCCAGCCAAGCAGGCTCCTGCGTATCAGTCTTGGTTTGTGCAGTGTGTACCATACACTAAACGTTAGGGTGGATGTCTGAGATGTTCATCCACCTGTCTTCCAGGTTCTGGGCGTTCCTTTCCACAGTGCGCTGGGGGTCTTTCCCTGCTGGCAGAGATCAGTGGCCAGCAGAGGTGCATTTAGGTTTGGATTTTCTGTTCAGATAGGTATCACAGAGAAATCTTAGAAGGGAGCAATACGTTGGATTTGAGTAGGGTTTCATCTCACATGCATTTTATGAAAGAGAGTGTAGGTTAGTTTTTACATCGGTGTCTGTCTGCAGCTCTTAATTATGGCATCATCAGTTACAACCCTGTGATAGAAATAGTGCCAGTCTCCCATTACATAACACAGATTGGAGGAAGTTGTTTATGGCTTATGTGGCTTTACTTCACCATGAAATTTGATTAAAACACCTAGATAAAATAGCGTATTTTTGGTTTGAAGACCAGCCAAGTTTTATATCAACATCTCTGAGTGGAAAATCCATGGGAGCTGCTTCTGCATCACGTAGAGCTGAGCAAGTCCGCCTGCTCTGAACAGAACATTCTCCCTTTCATTCACTTTAATGTCATTTCTAGTGCACACACTTCACTTAGCAAGTGTGAAGTATGGGTAATTGATCTTTGACTTGAACAAGGAAGAAATGAAAATCTGACATAGAGCAAACGGGGGGCGATGGTGGGTTATGCTCCCTGACATCTTTGCATTGTGTTTGGCAAAGTATGAATGTATCGTAGCTTTGTTCAGACACGTAGCCACTAATGTATCTTGCTCTAATTACTTGACTCCAGCTGGTGTTAGGTATGTAAGAACAGTGACAGTGGTGGTTTCTGTCCTTCCTCTGCTGAGGGGATGGCTTAACAGCTGCGTAGATCCTGCATGACCGCTAGAAATTATAGCTAATTAATAAACACCAGTGCTAGTCTTCTTTTGATTTAGTGTGCATGACTGTGAACTCTGAAAGGCTGCTGCTAAGCAGTAAGGCAAGTCTTCCAGCTCAAAAGGAAACTTCTAGGAAGATATTCTGGCAAACATTAGGCTTGAGGTAAAGGTGCTCATGACAGAAAGCACTGGAAAAGACTGCACTGTGAAACAGCTCTGGAATGATTGGTGCACAAGTGATAATTTAGGCTGAGGCTTTTCCAGTGTGTTATTAATTTGAGCATCCTAACCTAGTCCTAATGCACACTGCACGCTTTTGCAGACAAGCTAGCTAAGCTAAAACATCACTTAAGACGTACCCAGAGCAACAAGTACCTGGAGCTTGTGTCTGGCAGGGACATAAGTTCAAGCCAGTAGCTCAGTTACCACTGAAACACAGAAGTGAACTTACTTTTATGTCACAAATTGGTAGTTTATTATCATGGTCTTGGTATAAACTGAGATTGTGCAGAAGCATCTCTGCTGTTGCTTTAATTTCTCTCACCCTCCTCAAAGCTCTGAAACAGATTGTTTTCTTGAAAACTAGGGGACCAGACTGGTGATGAAAACATCACTCAGATGCTTAAGAGAGCTCACGACTGCAGGAAGACAGCTGAGAATGCAGCAAAAGCCTTGCTGATGAAACTAGACGGGAGCTGCGGTGGAGCCTATGCAGTCACTGGCTGCAGCGTGCAGCCCTGGGAAAGCCTCTCGTCCAACAGCCACACCAGGTAACTGCAACTCGTCTGCTCTCCTAATCCCTCGGTGTTGGATTTCAGACCAAAAGTTATGTTGTATTGTATTTGCTGAACTTCCTCTGTCACCTCAATCCACTGGCTTCTTTGCTTTGATTTATAAGTCACCACGCCTCAGTGCTCTAATTGTCTTCAGAATTCGAGCAACACCGGCCAAGGATTTTGTATAAATTTGTGGCAAATGGTTGACTCTGAACTTTGATCTTCCTCATAAAGGCCAAAACCATTACGTTTGTTTTACTTCAGTGACCTTCTTGGTGTCTTATTGGAGCTCAGATCATGTACATCTTATTCATAGCTATTGTATGCAGACAGCACAGGCATATGGAGAACTAGAGATCGGAATTATGCTTTCATCAGCGTTTTGGGGTACTCAAGGATAGTTTTCTAATTGTTACAAATCCAGGCATTGGATATCAGAAAAAAATTCTTCACAGTAAGAGTCATTGGCTACTGGAACAGCTGCCCAGGGAGGGGGTCGAGTCGCCTTCCCTGGAGGTGTTTAAGGAACGGGTGGATGAAGTGCTGAGGGACATGGTTTAGGGAGTGTTAGGAATGGTTGGACTCGATGATCCAGTGGGTCCTTTCCAACCTTGTGATTCTGAGATTCTGTGATTTTAAACCATTTCCTCTCCCTTTTCATTCCCCTTTACACCCCTCCGAATTCTTCCTTCCCATGCTGTTCTTTCACACATGGATTGGCAAATGAACGTCATGACGGACAGAGTGCTTTCTTCCAGGGAAGGCTGGATATTGCAGATTTTCTGAAGACCTATAAAATAATGACTTAAATGAGCTATTATTGCAGAAGTGTTCCAGTTCAAACACATCTGCTACCAGCTTAATTTTGAGTCGTTGCCTGCCTGCAGTGTAATTGTACTCTACAGTGAATATGTGCTTGTGTATAGATACGAATTTGGCAAGCATCCTGGATAAATATAGATGGAAATTTTTCTTTTTAAAAAAAGTTATTTTGGTTTCTCATATTCATTCTAAAACTTCATTTTAATTCAGTTTTTGAGCCAGTTCTTTATTCAAATGCTGTCATTTTTTGACACTTTTAGAAGTTTATTTTAGTACTATATCATTTCCTCTTCTTGGTGATGTCTCCTCCAAAGATCTTATTTCCTGCCACGTGACTGGCATGGGATAGCTAAAAAGGGAGCAGAAAGGTTACCTGAGGAAAAAGGGGTCCAAACGTGAAGTAGATTTTAATATTTTGTTCAAAGAAGTTTTATGGCGCACTTTCAGTCCAGGAGACCCGGATCTTTGTTTGGAAATCAATGTGGCAGCATCTGTGCTAATGACACATTGATCACTCATCCTACAAGAAGTATTTACTGGCCTTGGGAGGAAGCTGCACAAAGCTGTTTCAGTTGCTTGGCTTGTCTCAGTCTGTTTGCACTTATGCCATACCTATACCTGCATGTGAACGTGTTCTAAGTCGCCACGCGTAGCAGCACCTCTAATTAGGCTGAGCTTGTTTTCTATTCCGTTGTCTGAAAGGGTCATTTTTGCTTGTTCATAGCTATCTCAGTGTTTTTCTTCCTTGTGATATATCTGGTATCTAGTCGAGGCATTTTTCTTTTTTCTTGAAAACAATTCATGCAGATTCCAGTGTTGACGGGGGAAATTGGCAGTGGGTGGATGTAGCATTCCTGTTTCGTATTTGTTCTCCTAGGCCTTCACTGATAGTGTTTGGTATGAAGATAGTCTCTACAGTCCCTGCTTTGCTGAAAGCCGGGTTTGATTTTTTCAAGGGAGGTATAAAAGAGGGAGATATGTGCATTTGGGGAGGAAAATCAACACTTATGCTCATTATTTACCATGAACTTTTGGTTGTCAGCTATAGCAGTGTGTGTATGTGTGCACGTGATGTGTCAGCTTAGTACATAAAGTTTCAGCAGAGTACAATTAAAATGGCATAGAATTTAAAATTTCATCAGTATAAACTGTCATGAAATGAAAAAAATTCAGATGTAAATGCTTCTGGGTACAAGAGAGGTGTTTTAGCTTGAGTCGTTACCATTGTAGGATAATTTTTTCTGACACGGAGCAAGATATTGTGCTGAGTAAGATAACTATTGTTATCTGTTTTAATATATGTGGAGCGTGAGAGAGAAAAGCTTCTCTCACTCAGCCAAAGGGCACACAGCACGTCAGGAACTTGTCATGTTGGCATCTTGATCTGATCATCACTTACACATGGTTGTCCCTCTCCCCTCCCCCGCACGCAGTGTAATTTGTCTCTGTCTGAACATACATTTCAGGGAAAATATTTCTGAAACTTTAGCTTCTCCGAGAAATACAAATCTTCTCTTATTTCGTTCTGTTGTGTTCAAGTGATACGCGGTAGAGGTGTTCTCAGATTTCTCCTTCCAGTGGATGCTGTCTCAAAATAGAGGCACCCCCTCTTCGGCTTACACATGACACTGTGTGTCTGACACATGACGCTGTGTCAGACCACAGATGGAGAATCTCCGTGGATTCAAAAGAGACGTGCTTTTCTGTATTTGTACCAGTTCTATGTTTTGTCTTAGGTTTAAAAAATCTGGAGATTTTGTCTTTAACTCTCCTCACTCTCTCGTACTGGGATCCTTTTTGTTTCTCTCCAGGACTCTGCTCCTGCTTTCTGGGGTTATCCTGCCTGTGTTGCCAGCTCTCTCAAGCTACTCATGCGTACTCCCTCACCACTTGGCTCCCTGCTGCTCTAGACAGACATTCCATTGCTGCTGCAGACCTCCAGCCCTCTGTGATTCTTTGATGTTGATTGTTTCCATTTCCTTTCCTTTTCCATTACAATAGCAATCCAAGCAGAGATAGGAAAGGAGGCTATGGATTTTTAGCTGTTCCTGCAGGCTTAATGTTTTTTATTTGTCTTAAAGAACTTGGCAGTATGTAAAACCAGTGCAGAACAAGCCCACATCACAAGTCAGTGCTCTGTGAACCACCATTTGCGGACCACTACACGGAAATGAAAACGTTTTTACGTTATGTGGTTCAAACATACTCCAAATCTGCAAGACTGATCTTTTGCCACAGGTGTTTTAGTGTTGCAGGCTTTTAATCGCTGCTATATATTGGTACGTTCTCCCATTGAGACCAGCTGAGTAAGGAGGTAGTGGATGATGAAGAAAAAACTCCTTTACTGAGACTTGTGACAAATGAGTAATTCTCCCTGCTGTTTGAAATCCTGTAGAATAGAGACTTATAATGGAATTGTTGACCCATCTTTAGCTTTGGCATTTCAAATGAGATTGTGAATGTCAAATCACTGGAAACATTACTGAGAATAAATGCGTGGTGAGCCACTAGTGACAAGTGGTTAAAGACTGTAAAAGGGAGCACCTGAAATGAAAATAAACAAAATGCAATGGAAGTGCATCACAGAGGTCGTTACTGGTGAAGTGAATACAAATAATAGCAAGCATCTCAACTCATTTGTCTGCCAGCAGCACAATAATATTGCCAATACCCTTTGTTTTAAAATAGAAATGGGTCTGCAGAGTAGGTGGAAGTCATAGTTATTTTAATGGACAGAAGCTAATTATAGAACATACATTGCCAATGAGATTTGACTGATTGCACCTTAAAAAGAAGGATGCAAACGAGAAGGACTCCAACTGTAACAGACTGAAAATGGTGGATTTTATTCTCTGTCGTGCAAGTGAGGCCAGCCTGACATCTGGATTCATGGAGGTGGGGAAGATCTAGTCTCTTACATGCAAAGGGAATTCTTTTCAGTATTATGCAGTGTCACCAAATATTTGAACTCAACCAACTGTAGGAATATATTTCTCATCAGTATCACCTCAGATTTCTGATAAGTAGCTGACAAACAAGATTATCTTGGCTGAAGTGTGCAAGTAAGTTATTTAGAAAGAGCCTAGCAAATGTATTGTTACCTGTGTAACGCATCATTGCTGGACTGAACCAGTCTCAGAAGGAAGCAGGGTAGTTTCACCAAAGGGTCTGATTTTAGACAAATATACTGGGGGGTTGTCCTTTGGCTAGTCGGATGGTTTCTCAGAGAATTACTACCTTTTGGCAGTGTGCTGTTTCAGATCTCAAGCCACAGTGCACCTAGAAGATGATCGGTCCATCTATACCGAGAATGAAATGCATTCTTTAAAGTCTAAGGTTGCATGCAGACATTCAAGCAAGTTTTCTGGATTCAATTCCGATAGCGTTGTTTTAGTTCATTAAAGTCTGCAAAACTGCTGAATTGCACATTTGTTTATTGACTTAATTTTTAACAGATGCATTGAAGCTTATACACGGATTGACGGACAAAATTTCGTTGTGTACAAAGTTACTGACACAGAGGCACTGTTGGAAGCCTCGTTTATATCCATGCACTGCATTTTATACGGACACACGTGCATGCAAACACACACATGTATGCCAGCAAATAGAACTGTGTGTTACATCATACCAACCTGCGTATTTTCCATAGGCTGTATGTGAAAATTAATTTGACATCATCCAGGCATGACATCGTTGTAAAAGACTTAAGAGATGAAGTGAGTGGGAAGAACATTTCTCTTTGCTTGTTCTGAGTACAACAACAGTTAGAATGAGCAGATTGATGTTGTATTCCCTCTGGGTGCGATGAAACTGTGATCCTTTATCCTTGAGAAACGAGAAATTACATATCTTTTGCAACAGTTTCATGTGTTTTTTGGATGGATGCATTATACTACATATGCATTCTGTCAGTCTGTTTTCCTTTATCATGATTGCTGTTAGAAAGGAGAGCAATATCTAAAATTCAGGATCATATGCTCACCAGCTGTGGCCTTAAGTAGAGCAGGAGAAAAGCTGTATGTTGGGGCGTTCAGAGGAACACACCCTGGCACAGCTGTGCTGTGGGCACTCACAAGTACTGCAGCATTGTTTCTGTCCTCATCATGCAGCCTCATTTTTACAACAGGCCAAAATGGGCTTTGTACCCTGACTTTCTGCAACCCATACTGCTTCCAGGCTTCTGGTTTGGGGCTTGCTGCTAAGTGGTGGTGGGAGGAGGAAGGTTCTTGTCCCTTTGTGTGCTGGCTGAGGCACCTTCCTCGCTAAGCTCCTCTTAAGAAAAAAAAAAAAATGAGAGAAAATAAAAAGGAAAAAAAAGGAGGGAGAGAAGAATTAAAAATGAGAGAGAGGGGAAAAGGTAAAAAAAGATTTATAAAGGGAAAAAAAAAAAAAAGAAGAGCAGCTTGCTAGCAATTCACCAGAGGGGCCAACTCAGCTGCAGACAGACAGGCAGGCAGGCAGCCAGGACTGAAGTAAAAGCAGCCTGAGTGTCACTGGCAACAACCCAGGCTGCCTTCCTGAGTTTAGGCTGCTCTCCCCTAAAATGTAAGTGCATAGACATGGATCTTCAGGGGCCAAAATCTATGAATATCCAGCGAGTAAGAGGTCCAATACAGCGCAACAATAGACTTTCAGCATTGTTGCTCAGGTTTCATTCCCCGCAGGAGAGCTAGGTTTTCTTTCCTTTGCAAATGAAAACTGAGATGAGCGCTTTGTCTCCAAAGATTTGAAGCCCATGTAGGCTTTAAAAGCGGTCCTCCCTCCAACAATAGCTGGTTTACATCTAATCCAGAAAAGCTGTGCAATTGTTGACTTTGGGTGCTGAGGAAACTTGAAACTTCAGTAGGGAAGTAAGTATTTCTTGCATTGTCTACCCCCATGATTTTTATATCAATATCCACTTCAGAGAGGTATCCAATCTTCAGAGAGGTCTCTTTGGATTCAGTAAAGCAAGATTTATTAAATGTTCTGAGATTCTCTATTGAAGGACTGTGAATGAAAATTTGTTTCTAGCTGGAAAGGTTGGAAGGGTGAAGGTACTGGGTGTTGTTATCTCCACTGCAGATGAGAATGGGCAAAACCAAAAGCAAAGACTGTTCACATCTGTGGTAAATATGGCACCGATTAACCCAGAGAAAAGGGAGGAATAGTGGGAAATCGACAGAGAACTGTAGTAAGCACAGTAATCCAATATTTCACGAGAAGGAAGGATTTTGAGAAATCTTTGTAGCCCTGCCAATTCTCCATCTTCTCCAAGGTTTGCTTGGAATTTGTGGGAAGACTGGCAGTTATTTGAGGCACTTAAAAAAAGTCAGTATAGCTCTAGCTGAAGTAGAAATGAAAGAAAAGAGAAAAATCAAGCCTGTATTGGTAGTCTTCCCCTTTATGACATGCAGAATGTATTTTAGGACACTATCCTGACTCTCACAGCACGTAGCGGGTGGGGCTTTTTTCCTTCCTACAAAAATGTTGAACAGCAGTGCAATTTGATGCAGAAAGTGATTTATTCCCCTGCTGATAACTGAGATCATCTAGCATTCCAGACAAGCACAGTTAATGGATGACTTATCCCTCACCCGGCAGCTGATTACAGGACCTCAGGAGACAGCAGGCAGCTTTGAGTGGGGTTATAGAAGCAACATGGCATTTTATTTTCCTTTTAATGTTATTGCAACTATATTCAGCCCTGGAATGCTGCGGCTGTATCAGTCTCAGCCCCCTGCAGCACTAGTCTGTGTGTAGATGGGTAGTCAGCACCGAGCCACCCTCGCTCTAAGACATTAGTTCTCCCTCTCTGTGATCTCTGTGTAAACATTTGTGGGACAGACTAACGGATAGTCATTTGTTTGATGCCTGTGGATAGGACGAGTTCTGCTGATGATGACTTTTTATTAAAAGTCCTGCTACCTCATGAGTTGGTTTTAAATGCCTGCAGCCCTGAAGAAACATCGGAGTATTGAGGAATAGACCTTAACATGGATTGAAAGATGCTACTGCCTGGCATCTGCCAGTAGTATTTTTCTCGGGTTGATACCTGCAAATATCCCATCAGAAATATTTGAGATGATAATGGCTATAGCCATCAGCAGAGAGAAATGAGGTCTGCGTCTATTCTTTTTTCTTAGCAGATGCTTCTTTCCAAATGAGTTAAAGGCTCAGTGGCTGTGCAGCAGAGAGAAGTTTGCACTGCTAGGGTAGTGCTATGAAAACTTGAGGTTTTTTCTCTTTTTTTTTTCAGCCATGTGTCACTAAGCATCTGGCTTTGCAGAAAAGTTGTCACATAATTCAATTTTTTTGTGCAGCTTAGAGAATTATTTTCTTTCCTGAATTCATCACAGCTCTCTGCACCTTCTGAACGTTGCCACATCCAGTCCCTGCTATGTATGTCCTTTCTGTGAACTTTTAAGTAAGATTCAGACGTATTAATGAAGTATTGGGAGACAGTTTCGTGTAAAAATATAGATTTTGTTTCAAATGTTTTTATAATACCGTTTTTTCTCTTTCCAGCACCACCAGCTCAACTGCGAGCAGTTGTGATACAGAATTTACAAAGGAGGATGAGCAGCGCCTGAAGGATTACATCCAGCAGTTGAAAAACGACAGGGCAGCAGTGAAACTGACAATGCTGGAGCTGGAAAGCATCCACATTGATCCCCTTAGTTATGACGTTAAACCTCGTGGAGACAGCCAGAGGCTCGACCTGGAAAATGCAGTCTTGATGCAGGAACTTATGGCAATGAAGGTATTTTATTTATATCTAACAGGCCGACAGCACTGCTGACAGCGCCTCTGTGCTACAAAACACGCTCAGTCACGCAGATGGGAGGCTTTGATAGTGATGACTGGGTAATAAAGGGTAACTTTGTTGAATCAAATAATCAGGGCTGAAAATCCACTAGTCAGAAAATGGCAGAAGGCAGTGCATTAACGATGATAAGCTATGTGTGTTTCGAATTAGGCGAGGACTTCATCCGTTGCTCTAAATTTGGAATGCTTTCCTTGACAAACCAGATGCTCTCTTTAAGAGATATGGCAGCTGAGTTGCTTGAGGGTGACCAAAATCATCATACAGCACTTCCCAAGAGACGGTTCATTACTTTACTTACAAGCTTGCAAATGTGCATCTTGAATATTTGTGAACCGAAGCAGAGCAAATTCACCTCTTTTAATATTGCCAAGGGAGGAAGAATGGTCTGCCAGAAGCTATCATCCCTAATGCTCGCCAGTGGTAGGTCACAAGTCCAGAGCTGTTCTAGGCATTGTGTGGCAGTCTGGAGCTCAGTTCAGAGCTCAAGCAAAGAGCGCAGTGTGTAATAACTTGCAGTAACAAAGGTTTTTGGACAAAACTCTAGTCCCTTAGGCCTGGTTTATAGATCCAGTTGTATAGATGTGAGCTGGAAAAACTGACTTTTATTGACCAGGTACAGAGCTTATAGGATTTTAAATCTGGTTTTTGTATAGACTCTGAGAGATGTGAACTAAACCACAGGAACATTTTAAAGACAATGTAAGCACATGTTTGCATTTAGAAATCGTCTGGGTGTGGTTCATTTTAATTTCTGCATGTTAGCAAGTCCTGGTTTAGTCAACAATGGCAGATACGCCAGATGATGGTATCATGTGGGAGAGCAAATCCTAGTAGATTCATAAGCTTCTAAAGATACAGATTTTTGTTCAGATGTGCTGCTTCTGGCTAACTAATAGCTTAGTAATGATTATTATGTTCGTAGACCTTCCATGACGCATTAATATAATTTTGCAGTAATGCATTCAATATTTGCAGTAAAAAAAAAAAGGCAGAAAAAGAGACTGCCTGCTACCACTCAGAAGATTTAAAGTTATGTCAGTTGTTTGAGTACATTGTGGCAAACAGCATTATATTCTCCATAATTAAAGCACGCAAGATGTACTGGAAAACATTTGCAGGTAATTATATGTATATTTCAGATATCGCACTTCCTTCTCCTCTTTTGTGTCCAGCTCTTTCCTGAAATTTTTTGTACGCATTCAGACCTCTATCCTTAAATTGATTGGTAAAGGCTATTCCTTATGATTAGTGCCCTTACATTCCCTGACCTGGTAGGAATACCAGCAATAATTTCATAATCATAATTTCTGGCACAGTTTTGAGTGGTGGTAATCCTTTTCTTCACTACCTTGTTTTCGAGACATGATGTCCACTCGTAAAGTTTGTCTGGACGTAGCGCGTTAGATCTTCACCGCAGGAACTGGCCATAGAAGAAATCTCTCTTCTTGGTTGGTTAGCGTGGAGTGCCAACTGAACACACACACATACGTTCTTAGACGGGTGGCTGAAGTCACCCTCAGTCCTTTCTGGTACAGAGAAAATGACAGTGTTGTTGCTATTGTAATATTTTGTTGTACTTTGCTGGAATCCACAGTTGCAGGAAATGCCTAGGTTTCTGGAAGTAATAGAGTGAAAAATGTTCGTCAAAGCTTGGAATGCATTTGTTTGTAAGTGCTCTCCTGCTACAAAATTGGAAACTCATTTTTTCTATGCGTGAAGCATTACAAAAGGCACAGCTACACTCCGCATCCGTTGGTACCAAGAGAGTGTACAACCTTATTAGCATCCATGGTTGTCATTGCCCAGGTCTACACTACACCTCACTCATGTATTCAGCCAACTATAACATAGGTGAACCTAAGGGCAGGACTCACGGATGCCGCGGCTTTCTGAGTATATTGTTTGTATCTATTACTTGGAACAGGCACCTCATACAGAACAGCATTTTCATCTGCCTTCTTCTGAGACAACTGGGGACTTTATTTTAAATTTCCTTGTGGTATTTTATTTAACTTGAAGCAGATGGAGTCATCTGTGCTGCAGAGGACTTCATCATGTGGCAGCTCTTTCTTTGTTCCCTGCCTTCCACATTCTTAGCAAGGATGATACTTCCTGCATTGCTAGTTCTTAACGTGCTGTCGTCTTCCTGAAACTCGTATCTATGTTGGAATCTCTGCTGGATCTTTTGACACCTTTCATTTATGACTCCCAGTAAAAACTGATCACCACATCAGCTATATTTCTTCTTGCATCTTTGTGTTATGTTGATAATGTTCTGAAAATGCCTTTACACTGCTAGTTCTTCATTATTGATGAAAGAGATCCATAAAAAGGTGGTATGGAGATGGCATCCTCTTTATTTTTTTCACTGATCCAGAGTGTAAGACGTAGTGGGCTACCAGTGCTCCCGTAAAATCCAATTCTTTGCTTCAAGCAATAATTAACCATGTTTCCAAATATATTCTCATCTGCAGTTTGTCATCATTCAGTAGTCTTGCTTTGAGGTCACTTGTTGTCATGCCCCAGTTAGCAAGGAGATTACTTCTGATGGGTGTAAATAATTCTTGGTTTACAGCCTTTCTGCATTTCAAAGGACTTAATCTAGATAAGAAGTCTCAGCTTTCTACACTGATTTTTTCCCTTTTTGTGTACAAGTGGTGGTAATATTGCTCCTAAGATGCTTTGAGACTACAGTTTCTTTGCAGAAAATGTTAAGAATCCCATTGTCTGCCTTTGTTACAGCATTTCATGCTCTTATATGTGTATATAGTTAAACACGGTTAATTAGTGCATGGCTTTTATCTGTTCTGATACGGTTTTTTACTTCCCTGGAGGCTGGTATGTTCCACCTTGTGTACTGCAATCCTCTTGGAGACCTTTTTCATGACTTTTGGAACTTCTTGTCACATAGGAGTCCTCACTGTTTTATTCTTCTGACATCACCGCACCCAACACAAATTTCAATTCTGAGAGTGCTGTGGCATTTCCAATTATACCGAGTCAGGAGTGTTTAATTGTCACTGAAGTTTTCACCCAAATTTTGAATTATATTATCACTGCAAGTACAAAATATTCCTCAATATTCAGTTAATTAGTCCTCAAGTGACTGCTAGATTTGGTGCTTGAAGCTTGTGAATTTGCATGTGTTTCATAGGACTTCTCTAGTGGAAGACTGACCATTTGCTGCTCTTTCCTTCAAGGTTTCAGTTTATTAATGCCTCTTGTGCTTTAGGCTTGCACTCGGAAGCAGCAGATATGTTAAACTGCAGAGTGTTTCACCAGCATCCTGTCCTTAGGAAAAAAGAGGATAGTAGATATACAAAGGTGATGTTCTCACTGACATGAAATTTAGACGCTATCTTTAGAAAAAAATATTTTCATGGAAAAGATTACTGCACGCGTAAAGACTCGTTAACACTCTGGGTTAACCTGAGCTCCTCATGTTTTCCCACATGAAGTGCTACTGTTGCCTCGCAGATTGTATATGTCCATACTGGAATCCCCAACTGTAGTTTTAATTTTTAGGTTCAACTTTTCCATTCCTTCCTGTTCCTTCCCTGGGAGCCTCTGTAAGGCACCGGCTGACGCTTCTTCCACTTTTCCTGGGCTTTGTCTTTGCTTCTTTACTTCAGTTGTGTTGACTTGACATGAGAAGACTGAGGCGTAGAGAGTGCTTTTGGAGCCCGTGGTACGTCTTCTAGGACAGGGTACAAACTTGTGAATTTGTTTAGGAGGATCTAAACTTACTCTCTTCATAAGCAAAACAGTTAACCATTGATCCTCAAGTTTATTTTGAGCTAGAATATGTACTACAAGCAAACATCCAGGCTTTAGGTTAAAACTTCTAAGTGGTGGGAAAAATCAGTTCCACAGACTCATTGTTGCAGTAGTTAAATTCACTTTTTTTTCTTTTAAGGAATAAATGTCCCTTGTTTCCCAGCTGAATTTGCCTCACTTCAGCCTCCAGCCTGGAAAGCTCTTGTCATGACCCTCCCACACAGATAGCCCTCTGTCAAGAATATCTTCTATTCGCATTAAGTGCCAAAAGACTTTCCTCAAGTTACTTCTCAGCCTTCGCTAAGCAGGCTAAGTAGATTAATGGCTTTAGAAATAAAGGTTTAAACAGCTAAATGCATACACTTAAGTATACCAGACGATCCGGTTCAACTCCTATAACTAAATTTCTCCATGATTATTTATCAGTGTTATTTAAATTTTTACTGTTGACAAAGGAAATGAATGGTGAGTTTGCCTAACAACTATATTTCAGTAAACCACATTGAATGAAGCTGATTGTGCTTCTAACCTTCAGTTCACGAACGCGTAGATGAATAAATGAATGATTTTGAAGCTCATGCAAACCTTTCCAAGCCTGAGGGGTTTTAGGATATGGATTTTATTTTTGCCTGGTTAGTGATTCTGAATAAGCCAATGATTACCCGTGATTACAGTGTGCTGGTTGTAGCTGTGCTACACCTGCGTGCGCTGCTTATGCTTAATCCAAACAGCAAATTTGATAGAAACTTAGATTCTCTTCTATAGAAAAAAATTAGTCTAAATGTGCACCGAGATTTGTGTTTCCATAATCTTTGTTAATAGTGAGTATAATACAAAAAGCATTATTTTTTAAGAAGCTAAGATACTTCTGATTTCTGTGATTAGAATATGACTTCTATTTAAAGTAATAATAGAAAAAGAATTATTTGTTCCAAGGCTGGCCATGCAACAAGAAATTTCTGTCTTCTAGAGATGTCTACGCAGTGATCAAGTCTAGAACTGAACTGTAACACAGAAAGTGGCTGCATGAACCCGTTATTCACCCATGAGGTGACCTGGGGCACAATAAGCTCAACAGAAAGAATATGATTCTGGGTTTAGGGTTTTTTTGTTTTGGTGGTCTTCTATTGGTTTTATGGGGTTTTTTTTAAACACAAAATGTAAATTAGATTTTAGAACGATCTCATTAAAGGCTTTGTGGCTGCTGGGTTTGCCTGGGATTAGAAAATAACAAGACATTTCATGGAAGAAACTTCTTTGAAATGTTGTTACATAGAAGAAGCCTTCCGATTCAGGATATCTGTCAGCTGCTTTTCACAGGAGGCTGAGAAATAGTGCGGAAAGAAAGGTCACCACACTCATACCTTGTTCTTACACTTCTCCCCAGCCACTGGCAGAGCAGGTGTTAAAGCAGAGGTCTGTTCCCAAGTAATAATTCCCAAACAGTGTTGTGCTGCAATACTTCACAGCCCTGTCATAAATAGAGAGTGGCAGAAGAAGTGCACAGAAGAATTAGCTCTCAGAATTGAGCTTCTTTCTGTGAAGTACTGGTGTCCATCTCTGTTGGATCATATTTATGGAATAATATAAGCGGGTGCATTTTTGTCATCCTCTGGTTGTATATAGTTGGGATTCTGGCTATCTAATGGGTGGAAGTTAAAAATGGGCATCCGGTAGTTCCATGCCTGGCTTCCCTTCTTGGCTAACTAATTCTATCACAGAGTCTGCTATTATGAGGCAGGAATATGTGGCCTATGTGTGCTGACCTAGTGCCTCAAACCTATTCCACTGTAATGAGATAAACCAGCTCTAATTCTTATGGAAACTAGAACCTGGCATTTAGGGAGCTGTGTGACAAGAAAGTCAGATTCTCCTGGTTTTAGGGCAGTAGCTGCTAAAGGGCAATATAGAACCAAAGAAATTTCAGCAGCTGTGGCATCCTTCTCGGATCCCCAATATGCCAATTCAGTACCACATTGGCCACTCCGTTGCCTCTGATCCTATTTCTGAGACTGATCAAGGGGTGGCACAGCTTCTCATACTCCTCGATGATCCAATGGGTCCTTTCCAACCTTGTGATTCTGTGATTCTGTGATTCTGATTAAGATATGCTGGTCTTTTGACAAATACACTGTGATTATAAAAAGTGTTCTGGATGCTGATACTCTTCTCCATGGAAAGAAAACTGGAGTAATAGAAGTAGATAAAACTTTTTATATAACCTCATCTTGTTTTAGGTATGTAGTCCCATGAAGCATCATGCTCGTAATGTTTCTTTAACAGGAGGAGATGGCAGAGCTCAAGGCACAGCTTTACCTGCTAGAGAAGGAGAAGAAGGCATTGGAATTGAAACTGAGCACTCGAGAGGCCCAGGAGCAGGCCTACCTTGTCCATATTGAGCACTTGAAGTCTGAAGTGGAAGAGCAAAAAGAGCAGAGAATGAGGTCTCTCAGCTCAACCAGCAGTGGAAGCAAAGACAAACTGGGCAAGGTCAGGAGTCGAGCAACTTTCCAAAATCGGCATAAACACAATTTATTGTACCATTTCCCTCTCCACAGCAGTCTCTAGCACGTTACATAGTTCTCCTCTGTTGTCTATATGTACATCTTTTCTCTCTTCTCCAGTTTTTAGGTGGTTCTTTCCATACTGTGTCTTATGAGGACTTTGCAGAATTACTCTTAAGCCTGGGCTAAAATAAGGTTGTCATTTTGGAGAGGAATACAATAAAGTCATTGTCAACCGATGTATGTGTCTTAAACACGTGTCTTGCTTTGTTGCCACTCACTGGAATCAATGGAAGAGAGTCTGAGCAAAACGCTGTCCTCTCCCTACTCCAAATGCAAAATATTATAAAATAGAACTATGAAAAAAAACCACTGTAATGGCAATCTCTTTTTCCAAGTGAGGCATGTTGTAATTATTCGAGAATGAAGGTTTTCACCTTTTAGTATAATGCAAAATAAACAGATTTCTGCATTTACATTAATAACTTGCAGAAAGAAGTACTGATACCTAGAAAACTTTTAATCTTCTTATTTTAGTGCTCTGTCCCCAGAAAACATCAGTAATGTATTTGAAAAAAAAATCCAGGGCTAGCCCATACCTGTGTTTTTCTTCTTTGTTTCATGCAAAGCTTCTTTAAATTGTTTGATCCGGTGCTTCTTTGTTTCAAGTCTGTTGTCAAAAGTGATATAAGACACCAGCAGTTATGCACACTATTTAAAGTAGCTGTGAACTAAGGGGTTTTCAGAGTTTTCCCGTTAAGACAGTAAGTAACTTCAAATTGGATGGCTTTTCCTCTCTTCTCAGGAATGCAGTGATGGTACCGCAACACCCTTAACGCTGAGTGAGCTGAGACCATACAGTGAGAGCGAACTGACTGCTGAACTGACAAATGCACTCAGACGGTAAGCAGCTTCTTTCACCAAAAAGATTACTTGTTCCATAGGTCCATGGCCAGGTTTAGTTCTAAACCTTTGCTCTTACCCTCAAGCAGTTTTAAGAGTGATCACAGATATTTCCAACAAGACGGAAAAAGGATCAGAGTTCTAACCTTCTGCCCTCTTTTGCTGTTGTTCCTCAGCTGATGAAAGTCCTCGCATGGTGCTCAGCGCCATTCTCCTTGAGGTTCTCTAGGACTCAAATTGACTGCATCCCTAAGAAACCCTCAATGTCAGGAATGTCCACATTCAATCAAGAATATGACACACAAAACAGTGACATCACTGGCATGAGGGCGTGCAGAAAACCTTTAGTGAAGACAGGATTTGAAGTGTGATCTTTGATTAAGAAGGTTGTTTGCAGATGAGGACTTGGATAGGAGTTACAGGAGTGGGAATTGCAGTGGTTTTCATGACTCAGAAGTTGCTTTTGTTTCCTGAGTATGTAAGTAGAGCCACAGTTCAATTAGGAATGACATTGTGTGAAGTATTAGCTTTCCAACGAGAGAGAAAATTGATATCTTGACAAACTGCTTTTATCAACAGCCAGGTTTTAAGCCAAAGCTTTCAGTGCAGTTATACATTAACTAGATTCTTGTTTGTGCAGCCGTTTTTGCTGCAGCAGCTATGTGGTAAACCTCATGAGAAGGATTTTCACTGTTTCAGTAGTTGTTTCAGTACTTGTTCCACCTTATTCTGAGATATGTCTATCTAGTATCTGATCTGGTTATTCTGTTTAGAACCTCTGAAAAGTGCTACCAAGAATTTTGGCTGGAAAAAAATAATGTATTCTGCTTTTCTGGTGCTTGCACCCTCGGTAATGGTGGAATGTCCTCTCAAGCAGCTGTGGTGTTTCATTCCTGAAGTGCTTTTTCATAGCTGCAACTCGTAGTGTGCCTAGGGACACTTAAGCCTGAAAGGCATTATGTAAAAATGTAAGATCATTACCACTGCAGAATCAATACATCTCATACCATTTGCTTAATAGTCTGGCAGTTGCTGAGCATTTAGTTTGCTTGATGCAGGAAACAAAATTCTGTGGTTAAAATAATCAAAACTGTCATTTATGTGTGGGTGGATAAAACCCATCAACAAAGTCATGTGCATAAACATTGCATGGAGCCATTGGCCTCCCCTGTGCCCCTCACACTCCACCGCTGGTGTGAGCAGCTCCACTGGCATTTTCTGTCTTCACTCAAGCTGCAGCTTTTCCCTGTTCTTGTTATTTTCTCCTGGATTTCGAGTAGATGCCAGTGACCTTAGTTCATGGAGGCTTGAGTCTAGTCATGAAATGTAGTTTGCTGACAACACAGAGAGAAAAACTGTGCTTTATCTATTAGTCCTTAAGTTGATTAGCATGGATTTCCAGCCAGGGGCCCCGCAAGTACAGTTTGTCAGGCAGAAATGGGGAAGGAAAATAATCGGATTAAACTGTACATAAATTTTGGAGTGAAGACTCTCGGTGTAATAGAAATATGACTGTACTAAATGTGATTGCTACTGCCAGTGGGGCTCAAGCACCGTTCCCACAAGCTGTGTGGACAGGGTATTTTTCTCCCTAATCAGTGTGCCAACCAAATCAGGGGGAGTGCTTAGTCTCCTTATTCTGAAGTCTACTCTCTGAAAGTCAGTAGAAGGTCTGTCTTAGCACATAGAGAAAGCTTACTGCAACCTGTCTAGCCACAGCTATGCTTCAAAGTACTAACAGTCCCTAACTGCAGCCCTGGATAAACAGAGCCTCATATATCACAACAAAATGTGTTCCATCATGGATCCACAAGATTTTTAAAGATAATCAAGGTGCATTTTCTTCCCTGCAAGCGTTTCAACAGTGCAGAATGGTCTGAAATTACTGTGATATCTTCAGGGACCATCCGGATTTAATTTCTTGCACTTCGCCCGTGCCAATCACTCTGTGCTTTTCCTGCTTGTGTGGGAAAATAAATGCTGGCACTGTGTGTGAACCAGGAGAGATCCCGATGGCTCCCCCCCAGCGCCTTCCTGACCCACCAAAGAAGCAGCATCGGAATACAAAATGGAAAACATTTTGCCAGTAACTGTGTTTGCTGGGAGGGAGATGTGAACATCACACACTGAATCTGTGGTCTAGAGACAATAGTTAAACGCCAGTGTTCAGGAGTATTTCAGTGCCGGTTGCAATTAGCGCGCAGATCCAGCAGTTGGACCCTCCCGTTGTTACTCCAGGCAGCAGACACTGCTGCAGAGGACAGCAGCTGCAAAGATAGGGGCAAAAACCAATTTGCTTTTGAGTCTTTCAGTTTGTCAGAGAACGAGATACCAATCAGCTACCCTGCTTGCTTGCCCCCTCCCCATCCTGTCTTCATAGAGACAAAAGCCCTGGCATTTCCCTCTCTGCTGCTTTCCCATTCTGTCCGTATGTCGCTGCAGAACTGTCAGTTTTTTCTCGGTTAATTGAAATAGAGTGAAACTCAAATAAAACAACAGGACACAGCTACGGTTTGGATTTTGGTGTGGTTTGGAAGCATTTATTAGTTTGTAGTCTGCAAATGGCTCTGCAACAAAACAGTCTCCTCCACAGAGGTAGCCTATCTTCTCTCTGCAGATGTGGATTTTCTCATAAATCTGGAATCCAGCAGAGTGTTGTGAAGCTCCCCGAGTTGTCACTGGTAGTGCCCATCAGCAGAAATTCAAGGCAGGAGTGATTCTTCATTTATTGTTTCATACCATATTTGTTCTTGTAGGAGTCAGGATTTCCTGTAGCAGTGTTCAGTATTGAAAACCATCTATGGGCTTTCCACAGAAATCACTTTTCTTTTCCATGACCACTATGCTAACCAGTAGAAATGGAAATTATCTGCAAGTTTCATATTGTAAAAGTTATATCTAGGTTACCCAGTTTCTGGTGTTGCAGGTTAAGGTCACTAATTTAGAGATACATCTTGTTTCAGCCAAGCAGAAATACTTTCTGCCAGAGTCTTCAGCAATTTTATTTTCCCCCTCTCTCCTTTCTTGATGGAATGTTTCCATGGACATGAAGCCTCTTGAGTGTTTTCTTGGGTTTTACACATCCATAAGTGAGCTTGTTGGCAGGAAATACTTTATTCTTGGGAGGGCAAAAATGTATTCTTGCAGCCTCATGGCCTGGCACTGACACCTCGGTGATTGTGCCAGAGGCCAGTTTTATGGGAGAGGATCTGGTTGAATACCCCAAAATCAGCCACATTACACTGTCTGCGAGGAAGACCTTGAAATGATATTTTCCTTTCTGGTGTGTTCTTTGCTGCTGCCGCAGGGGAAGGGAGCGCTGTAGGTTACTTGTATGAGTTCATCACTTATTAGGCACCTACCAGATTATAAATGCTCTGGAGATGGCAGGAAGGAGGCAGTAAGAAGAATTCCAGCGATTCCAGAATTTAGCAACGAAGCTGGTGAGGGGCTGGAGAACAAGTCTTATGAGGAGCGGCTGAGAGAGCTGGGGTTGTTTAGCCTGGAGAAGAGGAGGCTGAGGGGAGACCTTATTGCTCTCTACAACTGCCTGAAAGGAGGTTGTGGAGAGGAGGGAGCTGGGCTCTTCTCCCAAGTGACAGGGGACAGGACAAGGGGGAATGGCCTGAAGCTCCGTCAGGGGAGGTTCAGGTTGGATATCAGAAAAAAATTCTTCACAGTAAGAGTCATTGGGTACTGGAACAGCTGCCCAGGGAGGGGGTCGAGTCGCCTTCCCTGGAGGTGTTTAAGGAACGGGTAGATGAAGCGCTTAGGGACATGGTTTAGGGAGTGTTAGGAATGGTTGGACTCGATGATCCAATGGGTCCTTTCCAACCTTGTGATTCTGTGATTCTGTGATAGCAGTGATAATACAACTAATCATCTGATAAGTTCTTTCATTCTGTGCAAAACAACCAAGCTGGCAAGACTGAAACTTATCCCTCCCCCAAGCCTTATTAGAAATACTTTGATTGTTGAGGTCCTGCTGCAGTCTCTGTTTGTACTTCCAGTTGCTGATAGCTTTCCTGTCTGGATAAGGTTGTATTTTGTGTATTTAGAGGATCTTATTTAATCTTACTGATTGTAAAATCATTGAAATATTTGGGCAGGAAGAATCTGGCAATGCTAGGTAAGGGCCATGGCAGACAAAACACTTAGTACGCAGACTGTTCAGACCTCAGCTGGGTTATCACTTGTCACAAAATTATGATCCCTGACGGCTGTGCGATCAGAAGGCATAAATTGTGTCCGTCTAGACGCGATTCGGTATCTCCCTCACTAAAGCGTGACTTTCCATCTAACAACATAACAAAGCAGCTATGTATTATTTACCACGTCTGATGACTTTGGGGCTGAGAGATAAGCTAGTAAGTTGTGCTTCTAATTGGGAGTTTGCCATGGAGAGGGAGAAGAGTGGTAATCAGTAGTACTGGCAAACGGTTCTTTTTCTCTTAAGAGAAAGTGCGGTTTACACATGACTATGGTCCTGCCTCTCTGGAAGTGGAAACTGCAGGGATTTTTAGTAGGACATGGAAGAGTCATCCTATTGCGATAACTTCCATGTGTCTATTGAGACACGGTCGTGTTCTTTACTGTCTTAAAGTCCCTGTGCCTGCCTGAAGACCACAACCCTATGTCGAGCCAAACTTCTTGTTTTGAGAGAGCAACAATTTCCAAAGAAAGAGGTGCAAAGGCATAGCAGTGGCTGTTCCCTGACACAACGTCAGTAAGAGATCAACCAGGCTACCTTCCTTTATATTAAGCCTCCACAAACTTCATATGACAACATCTTAGCTTGGCACATTTTGAAGAGCCACCCTTATTTTCGCAACAGCAGGATCCAGGAGTAGGTAGAAGTGTCTTGGAAATTCAGGCGTATCTTGACCATTAGTAAAGCAAAGTATTGGGATTGAGAAGAGGAATGACTAAAACACATCCTATTGTAATGACTCAGATTTAAAATGGCTCTTAGGAATTGGATCAGTAGAATCATCTTTCTGTTTGCATAAAGCACAGGATAAACATACAGTGGACAAAAGTGGCAGAGGGGAGGTGGGGGTTGATATTCAGGAGATACGGATGTGTTTTTCCCCTGCATCATCGCCTGCATTTTGTCAGTTACATTTGCTTCTTTCTCTTCTCCCATTATCATGCCCACTAAGTGGGGAGATGTGCAACTTTGAGACACTGGAAAAGCCAGAGACTGGTGTGGATTGCAGTCACTGCAAATTTCAGGGATCTCCTGTCTTTTTTTTTTTTGTGTGTGACTGTGCAGTCTCCTTCTGTGGTTTCCTTTGGCTGCCGGAGGGTTCACGAGGCATGGCCTGTCTCTGGAAATTCCCCTGAAGAGCCCCGCTGAGAGCAGCCTACTTGAAAGAGGAGAAGTGGCTCATGGTGATATAAGGCACGGATTCCTCAGAAATGCCTCGGGTAGTTTTTTTTTTCTACACGCATCACAGATAACCGTCATTTTTCTCTATTTTTGACATGGAATAAGTAGTCCTCCTTACCGCTGCCTGGTTATCTGAAAAGCTGAGCTGCTGTGTAGTTGGGTACGAGCATCACAGGGAGCTCCAAATAGCTTCAGGTCTGGATTTCTTCCAGGCTGGGCTGGCAGAGCCTGGTGGGAGGTTTAAGCAGCGAGTGTGGCAGGCGTGCTGCTGCCTCCCTCCAGCCCTGTTCACTCGCTTTGCTGCCAGTCTGTTGTTTCCAGGACCACACCTGGCCTGTCTCCCTGCTGCGGTGGGGTAACACGTGCCTGTGATACCCTCTGGTTTTTGAGATACGCTTTAAGCCTGTGATAATCTGCAAAAAAATTTAAAAAAAAAAGTGTTTTACACTGGCAAAGTGTTTTTTAAAGCCCTCTCCACCTTCTCTGTGATCAGAAAATGCTACCCGTGCACGGGCAGCAGGCAGCAAGGGTGTTCTCACGCCCACTGATGCGCCAGGGGGTGAGACAGGAAAATGTGGCATTTGAAGAGGATGATTTTAAGACTCAGTTGGCATTATTTTGTTGCCTTTTTAAAAAGTACTTTTAAATATCAGTTGTTTTCCCTTTCAGGCCAGCCCAGACCAGTGAGGCAGGCACGTATGCGAATTGGCTTGGGGATTCCACATACAGGTCTGATGTAAGACTTAGTTTAAACTGCTGATGAAAAGGGAACTTTGCTGCATTCCTTGTAAATGTCCAGCTGTTATCTCCTGGGAGAAGTTGAACAGCTAGAAAAAACAATCACGTCGCCCTGTTCAGCTGGAGCCGCAAAAGACAGAGAGGGGAGCAAGGGAACACGCCAGGCGTAAGACAACAGAAGGATATTTGGAAAGGGACTAGGAGCCAAGGGTGTGTCGCTCCCCTTCAAAGCAGGACCATGCAGGAAGCTAGGGGCCATGCAGGAGGTGCTTCTCCCTCCCAAACCCCGTGTGCCGGGGGCTGGACAGCCTGCACGGGTACCTACACCCTGAAAACTTTGGGCTTCACTCCCTCCGGGCTGTTTGCCCGTCTGCTGCGTCAGGGCTTTGTGTGTGCAAAGCTCAGATAGATACTGAGATCAGGTAGATGCTGAGCTGAAGCTGATGGTGCCACTCCATCTGGGGAGCAGAATTCGAGCAGGACAGCATTACCTGTAGGAGGTCGTGCTCCCCAGTGGGTAAAAGGATGTTTCTAGGGATGGCAAGATGTAGGATAATCAGGCTTTGATGTAGGATAATCAGGACCCTCGACACTTTATCCTGCTGTGGGAACTTTCCAACCTCGTGATTTGGAGAGCGCTGATTACTCCTCTTTTGCTCCAGATTTGGCAAGAGCTGTGGGTGCTGTCGACGCCAGGGCAGAGGAGCGATAGCTTGTGCTTTCACATGAGGGGGAGTTGCCTGGGTACACTCCAAGCCAGGGACAGAAAAATCAACTTTCTGCATGCCAGGGGAGAGCAGCTTCCTGTTTGCAGTACTGAGGAACTCTCAGAGGAATGAGCAAAGGCAGGAAAATCCGCATGGGAAGATTTCTGCCACATAGAATCTGAACATGTCTCAAAAAGCCCTGATAGGAGGGAAAATACAAGATGTGTAAGATCTTGCTTACATTATTCTGGGCCAAACACAGTGTCATTGTGTGGAGGACAAATTGACAGAAACTGCAGAAATGTGCCTGATGTTCCATAGTTTCCTTTACAGCTCTGGCAGAATTCCTCGCTCTCTGCAGCGGTAGCTTTGAAACCTGAGGAAACATTACGCCCTGTCTGCTTACCTTCCTATTCAAATCACCCTGTAAGTCTGAAACAAAAAGCCCTGGAACACCACTTTGTGACTGTCCACTGAGTCTTTTGATCATGAAAATACAAATCTTTGTTACCAGCATGTGAGGCTTTTCACTGAAAACAGTGGCTTAGCAGACGATGGAGTGGGCTGCGGTCCTCTGGATGTGCTTGCTCTCACCTTTTCCTTGCCAAGGGCACAGTCAGGGATCTCCCCAGCTGGCCACTCAATGCCCCACCGCACAGAGCCCTTGCAGAGCGCTCAGGTAGTGGTGCTGGAAGCGTGTCATGCCCTCAGATCATGAGCTTCTTCCCTCTTCTGAGAACACGTGCTCGTTTTTTCTGTGCACACAAGGTGCTATGGTTGTGTTTTCTGCAGCTCCGGTGGCAGCAGCCGGTTGGAAGAGGAACTGTTGGGAGCAAAAGCTGCGCCGTCGCTAAGTCTGTGAAAGACAACAAAAAGTCTTTCTACAAATACATTAACAGGGAAAGGAGGACGAGGGAGAATATTCAGTCCCTATTGGATGCAGAAGGAATAACAGTGACAGGGGATAAGGACAAGGCTGAGGTACTTAATGCCTTCTTCGCCTCAGTCTTTAATAGCAAAGAAAGTTCTTCCTTCTGTTTACAAATCCAAGAGTTAGAGGGGCAGATTGAGGCTCCCATGATCCAAGAGGAGGCGGTTAGAGACTTGCTTGCCCAGCTAGACGCCCACAAGTCTATGGGGCCGGATGGGATCCACCCAAGAGTATTGAAGGAGCCGGCGGATGGAGCTGGGCTCTTCTCCCAAGTGACAGAGGACAGGACAAGGGGGAATGGCCTGAAGCTCCGCCAGGGGAGGTTCAGGTTGGATATCAGAAAAAAATTCTTCACAGAAAGGGTCATTGGGCCCTGGCAGAGGCTGCCCAGGGAGGGGGTCGAGTCACCTTCCCTGGAGGTGTTTAAGGAACGGGTGGATGAAGTGCTGAGGGACATGGTTTAGGGAGTGTTAGGAATGGTTGGACTCGATGATCCAATGGGTCCTTTCCAACCTGGTGATTCTGTGATTCTGTGTGAATCCTGCAGTCCAATTGACTTGTAACTTGGGGCCAACAGAAATTGCGTTCCCATAAAAAAACCTTGCTTCTACTTCCTTCTTTCCATCAAAAAATACACATAAATGCTTTCTCAGGGTCCATACTGGCCCTTGTTACAGCCCTGGAGCATTATAGCAGTGTGAGTTTGACACATAAGCTTCCGTTTGCTCTCCAGTCTCTGGAAGAGTGTCTGGCGGACACGGGCCATGCCACGGCCACAGGGCAATCCCTGTCTGGAGGATGCTCCTACAGCAGTTGCATTAAGATGCAGTTTCATCTCTACTTCATAGCTCTGACACATTCTCATCCTGCAAAAATGCTACGTATGACTAGAACTATTGTTTTAAAATATTCTGTTTTATTAAGCCTGTAGTGGCTGATTCTTCATATCCTACTGATTTATAATAGTAATCAGGACAGTGAAGTGGTGCTAGAAATCCCATGAAGACAGCTACTCCTGTAATACATTAAAGGAATACAAATAGCACTGCAGGATTCATTATCACTCCCATTCGCTGCCCAACTCAGCAATCAGTTTTGGAGAGACACAAATAAGGACATTTCTTTCTGTCTAAACTGAGGTAATCAGTGATAGAAATGGAGAGAAGTGGGAGAACTTAGCGTGATCAGGCATGGGATTTCTACAAAGGCGTGAAGGGGGAATGGCTTCAGGTTGGGAGGGGGCAGATTTAGACTGGACATCAGGAAGAAATTCTTCATCATGAGGGTGGGGAGGCCCTGTCCCAGGTTTCCCAGGGAAGCTGTGGCTGCCCCATCCCTGGAGGTGTTCCAGGCCAGGTTGGATGGGCCTTGGGCAGCCCCTGATCCAGTGGGATGTTCCTCCCCATGGCAGGGGGGTTGGAACTGGATGATCATTAAGGTCCCTTCCAACCCAAACCATTCTGTGGCTCTATGATTTGCTGGTCAGCCAGTGGGGTGCAGCTCTGAAGTCTCTCATTTGCTAATAAAATTGAAGATGCGGCACTGCAAGAGAAAACCTTCTGTGTCTTTCATCCGATGTATATATGCATCTCCATTTCCCAGGCAAAACCAAGGTGTTTACTGTGCCTTCAGTGCTGTTGCTGAGTCCATTTACGCAGGTGTTACCTTGTTCTGTGAAACGGCTCTTGGAGTAAAGACATTTGGATAGGCTTGTTTTAAATTGACAACAGCAGCTGTAAGAGTAGATCCGTATGCGATGCTTTTGTAAATTTTAGGGACAGCACATTCAATCAAACTGCCCACTGCTATCCCCGAGTTTAAAGCGGGAGCAGGCACTAGTTAGTGCTGTTTTCATTGACGTAAAGACATTGAGAAAAGCCAGAAGAACTGTCTAGATCTTTTCAGCTCAGGGAATATATGTATTTTATATCTCAATTTGAGGCATTTATAGATTTGAAGGATTATCTGTTACCTATTTAGCTGGATAGCTCATAACTAGTACCTGGGAGTTGTTTAGCTAGGCTGTGGAGGCAGGGTGCTTACTTCTCTGCTGGCTCTGTATCGTTGGCAAGCAGCAAAAGGATGTTACTGGCCCAGTGTAAAGAAACACCGCTTCATGTTCCAGTTGAGTTTGGACTCATTATGACTGGTTGAAAGGAAGGTGGGTGAAAAAAAACATACAAAAGATGATGTAATAGTTTTATCAGGTATCATTCACCATAGCAGCCAAACTTTACCATGCGTGACAAGTTCCTCCAAGTCTTTCCACTGTGCTCCTTTCCCGTGCAGCTGTTGTGGCAGCAGGTGTGTTCAGGACTTCAGCTGCAGGAAACGGTGGCTCACAGGGTTCTTCACCGCGGGACCGCCTGCGCTGTTTTCACAGCTGTACCTTGAAATCAACCTCACGATTTTCAGTTTTCTTTTCTCCCCATCCAAACACGGCAAATGTTTATTCCGTTGGACTTTGTGCTGGGTCATAGCACAGTGCGCAGCTGCTGAGCCTTCCCCGGAGTCCCCGCCTGTGGCGTCCTTTGGAGCAGACAAGCACCGGATCGGCTCTGTTCTGTCCTCGTATGTCTCACATCAGTAGTTCCACACACGTTAGATAGCAGGTCTAGCCTCTGCCAGGTCTGATCTTTTCTTATTTGTCTTCTATTCCAAGGAAAAACTGGATTTTTTGTTGTTGTTGTTGCTATTTTCTTTGCAGGATACAAATTTTGACCGTAGCCTGTGCTGAGCTTTTATGGCAGCTAAAATAGGATAAAAAGAAGGATATAAAGAAGAAATAGGATATAAAGAAGAAAATTTACATTTGGGGTGGGAGCTTTTTTTTACATTTACATCTGGGAGCTTTTAACCACTAGGGAAAAAGATTGAGTAGTCTGAAAACTGAGTTACTTCAATGAAAGAACACATAAAGAATACTGATGATTCTTCATCAACAAGGCCTCTTTAGTCCTTTTTAGTTTTGCCAGTAAACCAGCGTCTGCAGCGCGTTGGTATGAACTGCTAACTTGGAATATTTCCCCGGCTGGCTGTGTGAAAGCCCTTCTGTGCCGGATTTGGGCAGGGTGATACGTGCCACATGTGCTGTCCCTCTCTCTCCTTATGAGCTGCTGCCCTTGCCAGGCAAGCCTTGGAACTGCAGGATGCTCAGCTGGGATTCGAGGACCACCCCTGTGGTCTGTGCAAAACCAGAGGAGATTTAGGGTACTCATTCCCCTGGGGGTCAGTGGGCTTATGTGGGAGACACTGGTGGTGTTGGGATGAAATCCACCCACTCAGCAGCACTGCAACAAAAACAAGAGGGAAAAACAATTCATTGCAAAGCAGCTCTTGGTAGCAAAGCATGGGTAAGTGTCACCATGAATGCGAAGTTCCCAAGCGTAAGGTTTGACCTTGCACAACCTTTGTCCAGGTTTTGCCCAGCTCCATGTAATTCTTACTCTGGTTCTTTTTTTTTTCCCCAAATCTGGGCTGCCTGTACCATGAGGACGGTCCGCAGAGAAGGGCTTCTGGGTCTCCACATCATCACTTTTGCACAAGAGGTGGGACAGTCCCATGTCCCTATAGCAGAGGGCTGTGGGCAGCCACCGGCTCTGCCGCAAGGACCTCCCTTGGCAGAAGCAGCTGCCTCGTGCTCCTCTGAGCTGATAAATGCTTTATAAAGCCATCTCAAAGCCCAAGGTGTAATGCTCACTCCTCCCCAGGACTGCCTTGTTCACCTTTTCTTTCCTCCTGGAGATATTTCTAATGTAAAAGTATTATAAGGTACCTTAATCCCATTTGGGATTGCTTCATGAGATTAGTTTTTGGTTGATAACTGGTAACTTAAGTATTTTCAGTACTGGCAACGATATCAGCATTTTAAGCCTCACTACTATGGCTTATTTGGAAGAAAAAAAGTGTACCTCAGAAGCCAATGCCCACCCTCTCTCTTCAATACTTTTTGTGGTTGCTCTTTTCTTAGTGGTACATAAAAAAACCATGATCCACCAGAGAAGTTTGTTTTTTCTTTTGTCTGCCACACCTCTGATCATACATTCTAAAATGGTGAATGTTATAAAATTCAGTCTTTGGAAATATAAGCAATACCTCTTGTTTTAGCCAAGTAGTATTAAGGAAAGCATTTTCAGCCCGTCAACCCAGCACAGGTAGAAACTCGACCACCTTTCATGCGATTGCAAGCTGAAATGGTATTTCTGTTTTTAACGGTAGTTAAAAACCTCCTTTCTTTTCTTCTGATCCAGAGAGAAGAAACTGAAAGCCAGAGTGCAAGAGTTAGTGAGTGCTTTGGAGAGACTCACGAAGAGCAGTGAAATCAGACATCAACAATCTGCAGAATTCGTTAATGACCTAAAAAGGGCGAACAGGTATAGGATCTCCCGGCATTGGTTATTTTGCAGTGTTCTGGTAAACACTGTGGTCCTACCCGTGCCTTAATGAGCACTTTCTGGATCCTTCTGTTGACGTTGGTTGACTCTTTAAGGTTATAATTAGAGATAGAGGAGGTATAAACCTCCCATGCAGGACACTGAAAACTACATAGGTGTTAAGAGTGGAGGGGAAATAGGTTAATCTTAACTGAGTTACTAGTAAATACATTATTATTATAACAAACCCCTCTATTCAGTCAGATTTATGGATCTGCTGATTTGTTTAAAATGGTTCCCTTTTTCTTTGGCTTCAGCCTCTTTATTAATAAACTGGCTTTGAAGTTTTATTGCTCACTCAGTAGGTTTTACTGGCGCTGTGTTTGGATGGACTGAGAACATGATAGACGGTGGCTGCCCTTCCTGCAAGGAGCCTATCATTCACAATGTAATTTTCATTAATAAATTATACTTGTGGTGAGGATCAGTACCCATCACAAGCTTTCCTACTGAGTCAGGGTGGAGGCACAGAAGCTACTTAGCAGCAGACAAATTAGCACAAGATGCCATCCTCTGAAAATAATTTATATTTTTAAATGGAAAAGGCAAAATCAATGCTGCATTTTTTTTTTTATAACAGACTCTGGCTATGCAATCTTTTTGGAAAGCATTACAGGTTTGATATCGGAATAGCCTGACTCACAAGCAGCGCTCCACAAGGTCACCATCAGCAACCTCTAGCTGGCTCTTTGGACCATGTTTGGAAAACGTTTGCCATAACCAGTTTACTGGTAAAGCTGCGTACTTTCCCCCTAAAAAAGATAAGAGATTAGCATCGATCTGGGTTTGGATCAATAAAGTTTAGGTCTAATGCATATTAAAGCACTAGTAAATCTTAGGAAAGTGATCGGTACCCAAGCTTGGGAGTGCCCCAAAGGCAGGGGTTTGGGGTGGATTTTGTAGAACTTGCTATGAACAAGTTTTTTGAATGACCATTTATTGCCTTGTATTTCTAACAGCAATTTGGTAGCAGCTTATGAAAAAGCGAAGAAAAAGCATCAAAATAAGCTGAAGAAACTGGAATCGCAAATGATGGCCATGGTGGAGAGACATGAAACACAAGTAAGGATGCTCAAACAAAGAATAGCTTTACTAGAAGAGGAGAACTCTAGACCACACACCAATGAAACTTCACTTTGAATGCTTCTCTTTCAAAGAAAGATGCTTAGTGCCATTACAAATTCCTTTCTTTTGGAGGTTGACTTTTAGGTAGCTTCAAACACTAAGAGCTCTGACTGTCAACGCTGACACACGTTAAGCACCTTCACTGGGATCCCAGAGAGGTGCCATGGGGATACTACAAGCGTTAACCAAGGACTGTTTCATAATGTAAAATGGCAGTGCCTGAATTATCACGCTATAATTATGTACGTTGTCTGTTGTCATTGTGTCTATATTCATACGAGTAAGTTCTCTTCCATTTTATATATGTTCTGTAGGTGACAGTATCACGTAGTAAAATAATTCACATTAAGAGGTTTTAATTTGGGCGGTTTGCAGGTAGTTGGAGAGTTTCCCCAGTCCCTCAGCTCTCTCTGCACACAGCTCTGCATTGTACCCTCAAGACTTGCTGCTGAAGTTAAATGGACTAAATCGGCAGCTGCAGAGTGGGGATATAATAGGCTGGATTGCTTTTTGCACCATACTCTGTCACTCATAGTGGGGATCAGGTAGGAAAACTGTTGATTTGGGAAAAAAAAAACAACAAAAAACAAGAAACCGTAGTTGCATCTCTGAAAATTATGATAATGGTGTAATTCTTGGTTTGTGAGAGAACTGCAAAGGCCGTGAGTTTCACCATAGCAGATAGATTGTCTGTGTCAAGGTTGGGTAAAAAAAAAATTACAGGAATCCTCCTGGTATTTATATTGCATGGTGTTTGCAATTATTTTGTGAAAGAGTTGGTGTTTCTTTTTAATGCATTATAGCCAAGGAATTTTTTTTTTTAAGGAGCTGGGTCATTTTCGTCACATGTATAGTGCTTATTACAGCTTTCTGTGATCGAGAGGTAGAATGCCTTCTCTTTGTATTTGTTTTGACCAAAAAAAGGTACTTATTAGGAACGTACCTGCTTAATATTGAATACATAGGCACAAAACTATAAATGTGTAGATGTATGGATATACAGCCACAAACAGAATGTGAATGGTGAAGTCTTTATACAACTTCCTAGGTTAATTTTTGTCCCTCCTAACATTCTCTTCTTTTGTTTAAGTCACATCACATTACTACGTGTTCAAAGGGACTGATTTGAAAATGTTGGCCTATTATGGTAGTGAACATTAAGCAAAGCACGACAATCAGGTTGATTTCTCCAGGGAGCAAAATACCAGAGTCTGCTGTAGCACCCATTTCATTCAGAATTTGCCTCTTTTTGACCAAGTACATGAAACAGCCTCCAGGTTCGTTTTAGCAATGGTAGTCCATTAAATTCATTACCTTGCTTGAGTGTTACACCTCTACTTTATATTTTTTCATGCTCCGTTTTCTCCCCTGAATCTGATTTCACTTATCTACCCTTCTTGCTTTATGCATTGATTTAGATTTATGGCAACTTCTCTGATTTATTCCTCCAGTTTCCAGTACTAGGAAAGTACTTTTAGAGGACTTCAAGTGTTTTCATCTACTCCTAAGTTAGGCCAGGCAGCCAAACAGTTGTGAGAATTTGTGTTCAGAATATGGCATTAGTGGTAGGTGTTGGTTACACCTGAAACCGTCGCAGCTGGTGTTCATGACCTCTCTTACAGTAGGTGCTGCTTTCTTCTTTCCTTGGGGCAGTAACTCGTACCTCTGGAGTCTGATGCATCAGCTACAAAGCCAACATCAGCAGTGACTGACTGGAATAGCAAGTTAAAACAATGCCCATTTCAAAATTAAGTTGTGGGTAGGTAGCGATGCCAGGGGATCGGTTTGGGTCAGCTATCTTTCTCAAGATTCTTGATTCAGAATGTGGATGGAATGTTTCACAAACCAGGCTGTAGAGGGATCAGGAACATTGATATCTTGCTGTCTTTATGGTTTCGCTATGAATTGATCATCTATGGTGTTCCCCTTTGTTGGGCAACAAGTTTCTCACCAACGGGAACACGGGGGTTTGCCATATGCTTCAGCCGTAGCCAATCACACTTGTGTCTGAAGAAACAAAACAAAATGACCCACTGTGTACCATGGCAAAATGCAGCTGCAGGTCTGTCTTACTGCACCTGGAACACCCACGTACCTTGAGGCCATCTCAGCTCTCAATGTGAAAGATCTTTCACTTAAGGCCAATAGAAACCAGGGCTGCATTGGATTTCCTCTTAGGCTCAGGGGTTTTTTTCCTATTTCTTGGTCCTAGAGCAGCTGTTTAACATAATGCAATGAATCTTAAAGCATTTTAATTGAAACCTGTCTTTAAAGGAAATACCCACATCAAGAAATCATAAAATGCACCTGGGTTTAAAAGCATAAAAAGCTGCAGTGTCCCTCAGTGCCTTTCTCAGGCTTTAATGATTTGCTGATTCTGCATAAGCTGAATGTTGTCCTACTACATTTACTGCACATCCTCCCTGCCAACTGCGCTCCAGAACTGTTTTGGAAGAAATTATGAATCATCAGTAAACGTAAGCCCCTCCCGCTTTCTTCCCAAAGGGTTTATAGGTGGAAAAACAAGATGGGTATCACACAGCCTCAGCAGTAGCTGCAGTTTGCCAGACCACCAGTTATTTTGCCTAAGTAAGCAGCTGCTGCTTCACTTGCTGGCATGCGGAAAAGGACCAGAGGGAGGTGGTGAAAGGTTTACTGCTATTGTGAAAACTGTTCAATATTAACAATTAGCTACAGTTCCAGCATACCTGTTAAAATGGCACCATCCCCGAGAATAAATGCCAAAAAAACTAATTCCTTTTATGCAACTGCTTTAAATACCAACACACCAGCCTATAAACAAGCAACCTAACTCACTTAACACTTGTTGCAGAAATACTAACATTTGGAAAGCAAGAAAAATAGGCGTGTCTTGCCAACAGAACATAGGTTGTTCACTCAATTAATCTTAGGTTGTTTTTTTTTTTTATTTTCCAAGTCACCAGAGTGCATGAATCTTTGTATTTCACAGTGTGTTCAGAAAAAAAGTACTTTTTTTCCTCATTAAATGTCTAAATCTTCACCAGCTTGAATGTACTGTTAGCTATTGCAAAGCACATGTGACTAAGTTTGCATAATGTCAGTATTGTTCTACTGGTTTTATTAGGATTTTTCATTTCCTTTAATACTGTAACATACATTGTGATTTTAGAAACTTTCCACGTTACAGGATTAGCTTTAAACGTGTTGCTGCTTTTTAGTTTTCATAGCTGCTGTAAAATAGCTATTTTGTGTTTATTTGATATAGAATTGTAAAAACTGCATTTATTTATACAGAGACATTTATAATACTTATTTTACAAATGTTCTTATATTCTGAATAAATTTCTAATGCTGTTTCTTTGCGTCGGAGGTTGCTTTGCCATACCTTGTCAATCCTGTTGTTGAACAGGTTCGCTTAAAGGTACCACAAACACTTTCTCCAAGGTCGAGAGAGATGGCGTGACACTATTCCCAGAGTGAAAAGCTGGTAAGAAATCACCAGAGATCAGATCACAGGTTTTAGCTGAGCTCAGGAACATCAGTACTTGCTACAAACTCTGTATAGTTTCAATGAATACTTTATAGAAATGGAACAGCACACACAAAACTGTTTACACACATCCAGGTTTTTTAATGACAGGTTATATGGACCAAAAGAAAAAATGTCTGTTTCATAAATTCTTTAAAAGCACTGAATGAAGTTCACATACTTCGTTCTCCAGTACATCTAACACCTTTTGATTTATTTTTTTTTTCTGCTTTCCATTGTGTTTGTTTGATGGGCCCTTTGTCCACATGATTTTAAAAAGTAACATTTCTTTTACTGGCACTATATATAATCAGTGCTGCTGATTGGCTTAAGGCAACATATAAACATTCTACAGTGAAAGATTAATCTGCACCAGCAGCACAGGCTTTACACGTCACACTGATCAGCACTGCTTATATTCATACCTCAGTACTTCGGTAAATTTATATATAAAGTCATTTAATTTTACAGAGAAAAATTACAGAATAGAAGAAAATGTCAATTTAGTCATCGCCTCTTAAATGGTGTGCTTCAGTTTCTGAATCAGTGGATAACAAATAAAATCACAATCATCAGTAAGAGGTGACTGATTCAAACTTTCTTCCAGATAACATAATGGAAATGGAATAAAATCTGTAACTTACAGTTCTAATCATAATAGCTGTATGCACTTTCTACTTAATTAGCACTGATATGCCACATACATACCAGTGAGGAAAACAGATCAAGTTCTTGAGCTTTAAACAAACAGGAGGAAGACATAACCCCTCTTGCATGAGCCACACAACAGAACACTGGCTCCCTATTTCCTGTGAGATATGCAGTGCTGTACAGAAAGGTGTTCCCCTTGGGCGTGCTGTACAGAAAGGTGTTCCCCTTGGGCAGCAGTTCCCGAGTCAGCATCCCAGAACACGTACAGCAATCGAGCGTTACGTCAAAAATAACGCAAAAAACACCACCTTCTTTGTGGAGTCTGTTTTGCTTCTTTATGTTAAACTGCCTTGCAAACTGCTCCTCAGGGCTCCCGTACAGCTTCCAAACAGAGGAGAGCCACGTAGACACAGCGGAGTTACTTAAGGATCCCCTTTTAAGTACAGGCTTGAGACTTAATTGCTGAGAACTCTTACGCATGCAGTTTTGCATACTTCTACTGCGTAACAAACATATCTACCCAACCAGTCAGATAGAAATGGTTCACCTCTCCTTAGTTTCGTAATTTTACTCAAACATGCTTAAAAAAAAATTGCAAAGTAAGTTCTTGTCACAGTGGGAAGTCTGCAGGATCTATTTTCTTTAAAAAAAAGCTATAAAAGCCTTGTTTTAAAATTATTAATGCTCCATGAGCAGTAATCATTTTCCTAAAAGCACTGAACTGCAACCCACAATGGAAATTAGAAGCTAGTTCTTCTAATCAACAATACTTAACAATGACAAAATACTCCACACTGTTTTCAGTAAATTTCCTAGTGGATCTATTAAAATTTAAATATTCAGTACTCTGAAATTTTCTCAGAATTACCTAAAAGCAAACTTTCTTCTTTTTCCTGCATGTTTTGAAGTACAAATTGAAGGTAGTTTTACTTCCTTCCCAGAAGTATCCCAGAGCTGAGAAAAATTTAAAGATAATGGGTTTCTGTAACGTTGAATCTCTATAAGATAGTCCAGTTTAACCAAACATTTTCAATTAAAAGACAAGTTAAAACCCAAGCATTTAACTTCAATATACTACTACTAAACCAGAATATTTCCTTTTGTATAATCTTTAATATGGCAAATGTAATCGCTACATGTGTTGTCTTCCTTGCAAGTTCACAATCTACTCGAAACAGTGAAAGGAACACACAGCACAAATCCTACTGCATCTATCAGTGCTTATGTACAGGATTAAGAACAGTGCAAATACTAGCATTTAGCCTACTTTCATTCTTGAACTACACTACTGCTCTAAACACATAAGAACAAAAGCCTACTATGCAAGAGTAGTGACGTTTCCAAGCCTAATTTACTGTAAAAGCACCTTCAGTTAGTTCGTAGAATTTTCCCATGCCTTAAATAATTTTGTTTGCTTCAAAAGCTGAAATATTATAATTAGAAAAGGAATCTGAAATTATGAAGTCACATATAAGCACCAGATTATTTAACGTTTACAGTGCAGGACAATTTCTGCCAACACACTTCATTTTAAAATCAACAAGAGAGGCTATTCTCCCAGTTCTCAGTAGTTTTGTGCTTCCCTACGCATTTAAGAGTGTAACCTCCTAATCTGAAAGACGAAGGCACCTTACTTTAACTCAGTTGCTCAGAATTCATAAAAAGGAGATAGCTGAGGATTTAACAGCCCGCTGACCCGACAACTGGACAGCCAGTGACCCATGGAGCAGCAGTGCTGTCCTGCACCACAGGATATCAGAGCTTGGATTCTTAATGTAGACTCTTGCTCTTTGCACCAGAATGACTCGAGTGCTACTATGAAACTACAAATCAACAAAAGCAACTCTATGCTACAGTAAATAAAAAGTTGGGAAAAAAAAGAATTTCTCATCCGAAATGACAATCTGAGAGCAATTCTGTAAGGAACAGCCAGACTCAAAGCCTGCCTTGTTTTCGAAAGGAACTGTTAACATTTACAAGTCACAGGTAGATGAAGGAAAAACATCACAAATATTGTTCTCAATTCATCAAATTAAATCAGGAAAGTTGGAGCGCAGCACAGAAGCCTGGAACAGAGACTAGGCTCAAAATTTTATTAGAAACTATTTACGCAAGTTTGGTCTAAAAAATTTACACTGTGTTAAAAAAATACTTTGATTGTGCAATAAATAAAGCTATTTCCCCTCTTCTTCCCAGTACCACTGTTTCCAGACTTCAAACTACGTAAGACACAGCTACTTTCAAAAGCATGCATGTACATCAAGGAGTTGAAGTTAATATCATTTCAGCACAGAACATACATCATTCAATCAGGCAGATCACTCTTCAGTGCGAGTTAAAACTTTAGAGCATTCTGTGAAGAGAGATGCTAAAAATCTCATACTAAAGCAGGGAGTTTATATAGTACTAGAAACTGCAAAACAGCAATAGATTCCCAGCACCGACACATTGGTAGGGTTTTTTGTTAGCTGTTTGCTTGTTCTACGAGTTCTTTCATTTCAAGAACGTTAAATGACCATTCACAATCTGAATAACTCCTTAAAAGCAAGCATTCTTACTTTAGTGCTAAGCATAAAATGAGCAATGTTTGTTTTTCAAGTATCTTGACATCAGCTCTCAAATCTGACATGCAAACATTTGACACATTTCTCTGTGTCTAGTTCCCACAAAATAAAAACTCACGGAACTAAACTCTATATCTCACTTGCCATTTCTTCACTGTGTGTTAGAGAAGCTAATGTAAACTGTACTTCTAAACTTAAAAACATACTTAATTATAAAATGACAGTGAAACAAAAACATAAACAAATAAGAGTAAACAATTTTAAATGTTCACAGTGCAGGGCATGTGGAACCCCTAAGGTAGATCACATGCCACCACACTTAGGTTAATTTAGAAAGTTACTGAGAAAGCAGAAAGCAATGCTACTACAACAGTACCCTTATACAAAGAAGTTATTGCATATTTATCACATTTATTTGCAACTCACATTAAGGCTAGATTTACTAAAATCATGACATATGTACAAGCTCCGCTTTGGGCTACTTAATGAAGCACCCCATTTCTCTTACACTGAACTAAGTTTTCACTAAGGAAAATGACCCAGTGAATACAGAAGGCAGCCAGCATCTCCTGTTCATAGGACACGCTTGCTTCATTCTAAAGACTTCCACTGTCTGTGACGTGATTTCCCAAACAGCTGCCAGAAGCTTCGAGTTCACTGTTTCATCGACATCCCCCTAAACTCATAGAGCACTAGATGAAATATAACTAATTCATCTGAAAAGTCAACTTATTTATTGAAGATTTCCACAGCCTTATATTTAACCATGCCTTAGGAGAGCCTTGTTAGCTCCACAGGCAGTAGCAGCCTCAGGATACAAACACAAACTTCTGCCTCACCATGAGTAAAGGCACTTTTGCTGGGAAATCAACTACTTGCACTGAAGAAGTAACTAAAGATTAGTTTTCACCTGAAGCTGAATAACATAACCTCTTCCAGCATTACCACACCTTCTCTATTACTGTCCTTTGCCATTTACTGTTTTGAACAGACTTTGGATACTTTTTTTTTTAATTTTTTTTTTTTTTTTTTAAAACAAAGTGAGACAAAGCTAGATTGAGCTATTTTGCAATTTGGTCTTGAAAGACAAGGTCCTCAGGACTCTTGTTCTCCAGACGGAGGAAATGCTGCAGTCTGTTTCTCCTGTTGACTGATACAGAAGTCCAGCACTTTGTATCGCCAAGATTCTTAAAGCATTCAAGTCCCAATCACTTGGTGTCAGGAATGTAAAGAAACCAGGAGAGAGAGTTCTAAAGCTACTTCTGAGGAAAAATACTAGGTAGGAGATCAGGTAGGGTAGATTCAGTAGGGTAGTGGAAGGAAGACCAGGATTTTGTTTTTGGATGACACATGAGTTGCATAAAGACTCAGTGCATGAATATACACTGTGATGGGACAAGAGCGTATTTCATTCAATCTACGAAGTTACCAATTACCTTTACTTTGGAGAAAAGTCCATTTATGGATCTGGGACATGATTGCTACCACAAGCTGCTATGACAAGTGAGTTCAAGTGCATTTCTCTCACCTGCAAAGCACACGTTCAAAACCCTTTTACTTGAATGATGAAGATAATTTAACAGTTAATAGTTTGTCACCTCAACTCTTACTGGTATTTTGCTAGTTACCCTCTCCCCCACCCCAAACTTTTGTATTTTCACTAAGAAAGTGTTGTAGCTGAAAACAACTGAGGCTACATCACTTAAATGCTAACTGCAAGTGCAATTCATTACTACCGGATATATACAGAGCATACACTACACAAGAGATCAGAGGACAACAGCACAGAATACAATACTGGACACCCTTAGAATAGTTATTGCAAGCCCAATTAAGCCATTTAGTGTCACACAATGACTCTGTTATCGATGCACCTGTCTTCCTCCTCAGCAAGATCTACAAGAGGCTTAATTACATTCAGGACAAATTCTAGACAAGTAACCTCTAACAAGGTTTAAGCTTTTATTTTTCAAAAGCAGCTGCAACTGGAATAACACAAACCTTTGCAACTTCTCCTTACTCAGCTGGGGACAGTGCTTAAGAGTTGAAGCTAGACACTCTGAATGGCTATGTTCTACCCAGGTTGTGTATCCTCACTGGAGACAGAGGCAGAGTAGGTACAAGAAGTCAAAATGCAATAGATTTGACTCCCGAGTAGTACTGATCACCAGCCAATAGAAACCATCACTAGTGTGAAGGAGGGAAAACAGGAAGATATTTTGGGAAAGAAACCAAGAAAGAGAAAGGATGACAGGCTGAGGCTAAGTTTGAAATGTGCAACTCGGTTTCAAAATTACTAGGACAGACAGAGGAGTCCTCTGAGAATCTGTTTCATTGCCACTGGCATAATATTGCAATGTACAACACAATAATGACTAACAAGTCCAATAACTTACACCAAAGCAAAGTTTAGCAAGCTGGCATACTCCAACAGTTGAAAAATCATCAATGACGTTCTACAAAACACACAGCAAGTTAAAAAAATAAAACCAAACAAAGGAAAAAGAATGCCCTGTAATGCACAGCTAGGAACAAGTGAACTGAACACTGGAAAGGTACTTTTGTGGATGAAGGCTATACTGCATTTAAAGTGCAACACTTGACTATGCCACTCCCATACCACAAAGAGATCGAACCCTTCCAAACTACCAGTCAGTCCCTGCACTGCATTTTAAAACAAACAAACAAAACAAAACAAAAAAATTAACTCCTGAGAAAGAGTAAGGCTGGATAAAAAAACCCCTCAATTGCAACAGGCAAATCTGATTTTTGTTCCTAATAGGTTTGCTGTCAGAGGTCAAAACTTTTCATTATGGCATCATGGTCAAACTTGAAACTCAAGAAAGCTCTCGATGAGAAAGCAAATTTGTAATGGCCATTGCATGCCACAGAATGTCCCTCTGTGTGTTCTGGTGGTGGGTCTTCACTGGGGCAACACGTCTCATACGCTGCATCTGCTCAAAAAAGAAAGGTACGAAACGTTTTAAACACATTATCAAAAAGAGGATCAATAACAGTACAATTCACACAGCCACGTAACGCATGACAAAGGGTGAAAATTCAGAGTGCACTTGCCTGTTTCAAAGTTATCTTGAAGTCTTCTTGTATTAGGCTTTTTTTCACATTTCTGGTTAAGAGAATGACCACATGTTACACACTTCATACAGAAATTACATTCTGTTTCTTGGGGGTGTGGCTGAAGCATCAGGTAATAGGCATGCCCATGATATTTGCTTCGACATACCTCCTAATGTTTGAATTATTTTACTTATAGCTCAGCATGAAATCTGTCACGATACTTTATCCAACAAGCACGCATCCAAGTCCACGTGCGACCTTTTAGCAGTCAACCAATCATTTTTAAAATGTAGGCTTTTGGAAAACACGCTAAATTTTTCCCTAAATGTTTTAACCTGAAAAAGCCTTGTATATAGCGGTTTGGAATCAAAGTTAGGCATGCATAAGCCTGTTTTTCAATCTGCTTGTCCCAAAAAACAAGGGGAATGTATTCGCAAACACACAACGTCTGCCAATTCAATTAGCAACACAATTTAGAACTCTCCTACGAGGCGTTAAGATTTAGCCCTAGGTATGCTGCTATAAGCATACAAATACAGAGAAAAGTATGGTTCTCTGCATTCCATGTGAATTAAGAGTTCTCTGGCCACCAAATCGCATGGAAAATAAACACTGGAGCACAAATCCTTAAATTTCCAAAGGCTGACAACAATGAATATGCAAATGAAACATCACAGAAGTATTTAGCAAAGTCTGTAAAAAGCCTACAAAGTAACTGTGGAGTATTAATGGTTCCACTTGTTTTCATCAAGATATCACAGACTCCCTTTACAGTTTTTTTTCTATATACACAAGTTTCTAGGCAGTCAAGTATTTGACTTATCATTCTTCTACCCTAAGACCCCAACATATCTATAACTATTTCTTGCCACAGTGAAGATTTTTACAGGATGAAAGTTTATGGTTCCTGCACTTTTACATTAAAACCAGAGAGAAAGTAATAACCACAAGCGAGAGTGGGAAGAATCTACTAAACAAGAAAATCTGAAGCCTGGACAAGACAGCTGAGATGCATGGAGAACTGAGGCTCACTGCTACAGAGAAGCCAGAGTAGAACTCAAGAGCCATAGCAAACAGTGGGGAAAAAATTCAATTAGATATTATATTTAAAAAATGAGAGATATCTCAGTGAGCCTTGTTACAGTCAGCTGATCTGCAGGGACAAAGACAATTCATTACTGCAAGGGAAAGGTAAGAAACCAAGAATGTCATACGGAAACATACAAGCTGCTGTAGTTATACTGTATAATTAAAAACTATATGAAATTCTGGCACACCATTCTGCATCTCAACATTTTGCTAATGAGAAAAGAAATAATAAGCATTGCATTACCACTTTGCATCTAATTATTGCATAACCTAACTTTGTGTTTACAATAATAGGTAATATATGAATAATTAAGACAAGTACAACACTGACTTATGCACGCTTCAGTAGGCTATTTATTACCCAACAGGAACCTGGAAAGATACAGAGGGACTGTCTACCGAAAGAGCTGACAAACTTTAAACTGCTAAAATAAGACTTACTTCCAAAATGCAAACTTTGTGAAGCCTAGTATGCCTGTCTATAGATGTACATGCATCTAAGGTAAGAAATGTCATGTTTCTACAAATACAGATCAAAAATTCTGATGAAATATTGTATCAGAAATGGGGTCACCAGCAGGTCCCTGTACTCGGCACTGGTGAGACCAGTGAGTACAGTACTGCCCTGTACTCGGCAGGTCCCTCTGTACTCGGCACTGGTGAGACCGCACCTCGAATACTGTGTTCAGTTCTGGACCCCTCACCACAAGAAGGATGTTGAGGCTCTGGAGTGTGTCCAGAGAAGAGCAACGAAGCTGGTGAGGGGCTGGAGAACAAGTCTGACGAGGAGCGGCTGAGAGAGCTGGGGTTGTTTAGCCTGGAGAAGAGGAGGCTGAGGGGAGACCTTATTGCACTCTACAACTGCCTGAAAGGAGGTTGTGGAGAGGAGGGAGCTGGGCTCTTCTCCCAAGTGACAGGGGACAGGACAAGAGGGAATGGCCTGAAGCTCCGTCAGGGGAGGTTCAGGTTGGATATCAGAAAAAAATTCTTCACAGTAAGAGTCATTGGGCACTGGAACAGCTGCCCAGGGAGGGGGTCGAGTCGCCTTCCCTGGAGGTGTTTAAGGAACGGGTGGATGAAGTGCTGAGGGACATGGTTTAGGGAGTGTTAGGAATGGTTGGACTCGATGATCCAATGGGTCCTTTCCAACCTTGTGATTCTGTGATTCTGTGAATATACTTTTCATACATATATATGCCCTCTTTCTCTCAGTAGGGACGTTTGTTAAGCATTACTTAAACCTGTTAATGAGACAGCCACTGCACGTTTCTTACCAAGGCATGGTTTTGCTTAACTGGTTGACTCTGGATTCCATTTGTTCGCTTCTTTTGGCTGGAAGTTTCTTGATGCTGCTTTCTGCCATTGCTCTTGAAGCTCTGACTCTGCCATTATGTCCAAAATGTAGTAAGAGAAGAGTTTAAACAGCAGCATTGAAGATTATTGCACTGACACTTCCTACTTATTTGCTAAAACTTTCCTTCAAATAACCTCAAAACATGTGAATGGTATATTTTGTAGAAAAAATGAAGCACAATGGAATTAATTAGACAATACACTCAAATTACCAAGAGTTATCAGCTGTTACTCAGTCTGTCTTGTACTACGACACACACTGTATTATACAGTAAGTTCAGTTCAGCAAGTTGCCATACACTGATGCATATATATTAGTGATACCCAAAATGTTTCAAAATGACACACTAAGGACACCAAATGGTGGGTAGTAATCACCAGCTATACCTCAAACAACACAACTACTGCCTAGTACCCACACACCTCTAATGCCTGCTAAATCTGAGAATCTCCTACCCTTTTTTTTCTGTTTTCTGTTTTTATTTTCGCATTCTCTAGTGATATGATTCAATACTTTTGTTCCAGAGAGGAATCCTTATGGACAAAGACATCTGTCTTTCAGTAGCCCAGACGTATATGCTTGCCTAAAAAACAGCCTACCTTCATTTTCAAAACTTCAGACGTCTCAGAATGATTACATGGTTTCTGTGGCTGTTTTGGCTTCACACACTGTTCTGCTGAAGAGCCATCTGTAAGCACCTGCTGACTGCAGCGAGTTTTGGATCTAGTACAGGAAAACAAACAAGAGTTTACAGCAGAATTCCTTGACAGCATAAGATAGTATTCACCCAACTTTATTTCGCTTGCTGGTAGGAAACCTATGTTCTGCACAGACAGCAGGCCAGCTTCACGTTAGCATTTGTCCTGTTGCTGTCAGTGTTGGTGCTGACCTAACTCAAATTACTGGAGCACAGCCTTTTCTTTGGGACTACAGGTTTTAAAGTTTCCTGCACTGCTTTTAGCTCAGCTGAATCAAAAGTCAGCAGGCACTTGGCTTCCCTACTGACTCCCACAGGTTTTATCTAGCTAGATACTTCCGATAGTAATTCACAGTCCTACTTTAGAGTCCTATTCTTCCTCTGTGTAAGTGCAAAAAGCATTGAACTTGAAGCAGTGAAACTTATTTACCTATTTCAGTTCCTAGTTTTTTGATTTCCCATAAACACAATGCAAGAAATTATCTAAATGAGATAGACACATGTGGGAATTTACCAAAAAAAAAGCGTATCATCACATTAATTTACTTCTCATCTTATTTACAGTCCTGAGAAATGCCCACCTTTTTTTTTTTCTCCCTTGAAGTGTTCCAAGGCCAGGTTGGATGGGGCCTTGAACAGCCTGGTCTGGTGGGACATGTCCCTACCCACGGACGGGGGGGTGCAACTGGATAGGTTTTCTGGTTGCTTCCACCTCAAACCATTTCATGATTCTATTATTCTATTCTATCGCTGGAGCACAAATACTTGGAGAAAGCACAAGCAGCTTTGTGCGACCGATGTTTTACAGAAAGGATATAGAGATGTTAAACTGACCTGGTTCTTACCTAGCTTTTTCCAAGTTGGGCTTAGAAGGTGTGCTGCCTGTAGATGAAAATCCATTCTCGCTATCTGAAGAATCTCCTCCATTCCTTTGGGAAATCCATTCCCTCAGTGGCCTGTGGGCAAGAAGTGCAACAACATCTACTTACTGAAACAAATCTAAAACACCTGAAGTTGTCTGAAAGGCACCAGCCTATCATTTGCCTCATTTCAAAACATACCTGATGAAGGGAATTGCCATAAAAAACTTGTTAGGTGCCAAACCCAGCTTGGACTTTGGGGTCATGTCATTTTTGTGGCATGGTAATTTGTCAATGGAAAACCACTCAATATTCTAGAAAAACAAGAAATATAATAAAAAATGTCCACTGCTGTAGCCTTACAGAATGTTACAAACGTGTCTCAAAAAATATTTACCTTAATGAAAAAATTACAATGGCAGACTTTAATTAACAGATCACAACTGGGTTTTCCGTAACAGGTTAATTAACAATGGGGTCATTCTTCTGACTGCAACTACAGAGTAACAGATAGTACAGCACAGCACATACTCATTGCAAGAAATGGTACATAGAACATGAAATGCATTATCCAGCAACCAAATTCTAAATAAGGGTTTCAAAAACCAACCAACCTGCACAGTGAATGCCATAAATAAAGGCAGAGGCTTTAAACAACTTTTAAAGCCCCTGCTATTCTTTCTATGTTTATTTAAAATGCAATCAAAACTAGACCACTAATACTAGTCCAAAATTATGAGAAAGAAGGGGATTTAGTTTGCAGAGCAAGCTTCAGGTTTTGTTATAGAAGAAAAAAAACACAAGGAAAGGATGAGATTTACATTATAAATTATACATTATAGTTTTAGCTATAAAAAACATATACTTTACAGAATGGATACTGAAAACGGGAATTCTGAATATACAGAGCACAGAAGAACCCATATGAGCTTTTCTGTTGCAGAACTCAGCCCCAAAACCCCAGCTCCAGGTAAGATGCATATCATCCAGAGAAGTTGCAAACTGAAGATTATTTTCAATACAGTTCTACACGGAATATAAAAATGTCATGCCTGTTTGTATTACATCAGATGAAGACAGTGCTTCAGCAGGGAGACAAAACTGTCACTCTAAGAACTATGCACCACCCAGCACAGACAGGGTGTATTTCTTACAGAAAGGGGGTATTTAGCTTATGTTTGAAAAAAATCTCAAAGTTCATCTTTTACTTTTTATTTTGAAGAACAGGTTTCTAACGCAAGGAATTGAGACTGGTCTCTAGTCAACTACAAGTACCTTCTCCTATTTAAAACGCCAGATGCCCTGCTCAGTGGCACCCTCTGCATGAAAATACGTAGATAGTTGTTTTAAACTGAACTGCAGTACAGGAAAGATATTCAGACTACAAAGATTATGGATATGAGGAACAAAGTTTCCAACAAGTCTGCTACCTGACTGAGCCTTTGCTGCCCCCTTTTAAAAGCCTAATGGTGCACAAATCATCCAAAATAGTTCCCTTCTTTTGTCCCCATTCGAATCTCTTTCTTAAAATAGATCATTTTCTAAGTCTGGATGGTATTAACACAATCCTTAGTTCCTCCTTCTGATATGCAGGCTTTTGTGTATAATCAATTAATATCTATATCTTCAAAAGAAAACACAGTTATATATACACAACTCTAAGTAGGAATAAGATGGAATGATTAACACAGATACCATCTAAGAGAAAAGAAGGGGAGAATTATAGTTTGACAGCACAGTTTAACGTTGTTTCCATGATGAATAGAGGTCAGAGTTGGTCAAGAACCAGTCTTTGCAGCAGTGCTGCAAAAAACTGAGAAGACCACACAGTGTAGAGATGCCATTTCTATCTAGTATTTGAGGTAGTCATCATGCTAGTTATTTTCATTATTTTACAGATCATTAGCTTTAAATTCAACCTCCACAGCAAGCTTCTTAGAGACTCAAACAAGATGACACATACCCGAATTTCCCTTCTCGTTTTGGGGTTGAATTTCGTGTTCTTGGGAACTCCTGGAATGATGTACAGCCGTGCTAACTGATCATTAATTCGCAACTCAATGTATTCTTCTTTGCAGATATAATCTTTTATGTCAAACCCAGTTTCTTCAAACACCTGAGAAGGATATAGATGAAATCAGCGTATGCACTCAGATTTATCTTTTCAGAACCTATCATCACAAGGGAAGGAATGACTATTTTGCAGATCTATCCAGGAAAGCAGTCCACTGCTGGGAAAACTAAGCCTTTACACACAGATATATGTTCAATAACAGAAAAAGTATCTAAGATCCTATGTGGTTCACGTTTCTTCAAGAAAGACAGACCTGTAATAAAAGCTCTATTACACCTTCACGTAGCAATTATTAATACAGATTCTCTAGCAGCTCCTCCACAATGCTATTCACTGCAAAACTACTATTTGGGGAGTAAAGACATCTTCAAATTCTAGCAATGTTTGCTTGCACCTCCATTTTTCTCCTCTTTCAACAATCCTTCATGACCCTTCTATCGCCCAGTTCATACAATTACTTTTACACTCGTAGCAAAATGCTGCTGGAGGGTAGAAAACCTTCTACTACAAAACTCAGACTGCATATTCACAGTGACAAACTAACTTAAGACTGCATTAGTAGCTCCTCTATAGAAAAGGAGAGTTACATCTGCTGGAGATTACTAGAAGTGCAAGAAAATTTAAAAAGAACGTTTTCTTTGCATGTTTTATGGTCTTGCAATAGATTCACAGAATGGTTTGTGTTGCTCAAAGACAATCTAGTGCAACCCCCCTACCACAGACAGGGACATCTTTCAGTACATCAGGTTGCTGAAAGCCTTTCTTCTAAATATTTACTTTTGATAACATTGTTAAATATACGGGATTTATAATATAAAGAGATTCAGGTCACAAAACACCTAACAGCTTACATTAGAGCCTGCCTCTAAGCTTATTAACATTCATTTTTACAAACTTCCTAGTCCTCAAAATCTTCGCAGGAAACAGAAGTACCGAGGCAACAGATTGATACCAGTGCCCAGAGGACATCTGCCCAGAAGGTGGAACACGCGTGTGATCACTTACTCTTAGAACTGGATACGAACCCCAGGATTACTAAGCCCCACTGCCAATAATCCAATGGCACAATTCTCCAGCCAATTTTTAAAGAAAACAGACTTAGATTTTAAAAGATGGTCAGGAACACCAGTAAAACCTTGTCTCAACCCTCATCTCCTGTGGGTACGTATAGTGGGCAAGTATAGTGAAAACCAGATCCAAATAACTGCACATAAAATAATAACAGCGGGAAATACTCAAAATGTGTAACGCAAACTACCAGTATACATATTGGCATAAGCAAAATGGCCACAAATTCTGTTGTTGAAAAGGCATAGGAAATTAAGCACAAATATCAAAATAAACAGGTGCATTTAACACAAAACAAATAACTGACCAGTTAGTTTTCAAATCAGCACATAAAATCCTTACACCAAAATAAAAAGCATGCCATCTTCCCATCTAACTACATTAAGAACAGCGGTTAGGGGGGAAAACAAACAAACAAAAAAACAACTCAAAAAACCACACCATACACTGCCTCAATTAAGAGATGTTTTTCCTCCACATTTACTCTTACTACTAACACCAATGGTTTCCCTTCCTAAATGATCTTTCCAGATTATTTAAGTGTTGCACAAACTCCTTGTACCAAGGCAAGTATCCACCTAGTATGGTTTTGCCCTCACTAGTTTCTGAAACATCACCGAACTGTGTAGGCACTGCCCAGCTAAGACCTCTTCAATTAGACCTTACGCAAACGCAGTTTATAGTTTTAGACCTGTGAAAACCAGTTAAAAGATTCATGTACAGATATCACAGACATCTCTATTCCCAGCCATGTGTAGGCCTTGAAGAATTTGCCGGTTTATTCTCAATGATGATTCACGCCGATGCAAAAAGGTCACACCAACCGTGTTGGTTCGCTTGTGCAACCTAAAACAATTCTCCAAAATTAAAAACACCATCAAACACTTTTTTCTTTTCTCCAGAAGAACTGTGCCCACTTAGATGATTTGCTGGCATAACTTAAAAGAAAGAGGAAGGCATACTTCACGCCATTCCCTTCTGAAGCAGTTTTGCCTAGTTCGTCCGGTTCACTGCGTTGTGGTCCATATATTTTTATGGTCTCTTCCACTTTCAAGTAGTTCTTTAGAACAAGTCTAAAAGCACTTGACTAGTAAAAGTTTAACTGAACAAGCTACTTGTGGGGTAGAGGAAAAGAGAAAAGCATCAAATAATCAAGTTAACTTCACTAAGTCCCTGCTCGTCCTTCCCCCGGACAAGTTCGGTGCATCTGTAGCTCAGGTGTTTCACTCTTTGGCAGGTCATTTCATACCATGTAAATGACTTTCCACACTCAGAGATCATAAACTGCTAACAAGAAAGTGCATTTCATGTGTGTCCATCACATAATACTTCAATGTTAATACCTCACTTAGTTTCTCCAAATCCATATTAAATATATGAGTGGTATGAAAAGCACCATCAGGGAATCAGAGATATGTATGAATGAAAAATTCCACATTTGATGGGTTTTTTTTTTTTAAAAAAAAACAACCACCATGACTTCTCAGATATTGGTTCAGATGAACTGTGAAGAAAAACTCATGCATCTTACCACTCTCCCTCATCTTAATTTTTCCTTTCAAAAATTCTAGATGCGCTGTTACATGGAGATTGAGTTTACACCAGTAATATTCTTTTTCAGGCTATTTTTAGGATTCAGCTTCATTCTATATCTAGGTCTCCAGCAGCAATATATCCCACAGATTATTTTATTTTTCAGATTTTACTTGCTATATACATTGATCCTTGCTCCTACACTATTGAAAACCAGAAAAGCAAAGCTCGTCATGATTTTTCCATAATCTTCTGCAATCTTCAACTCAAATCTTTTGCCTCTTTACACGGCCCAGTGTACATAACCTAAATTCCCTTTTTTACATTTATGGTAGCCCATGAAATTAATATTCCAAAAGCCACAAAGGACATAAAATTTCCCAAGCACCAAAAATAAGTAAATTAATAGTCTAGCAGAAAACTTTTAAAAATACTCACTTAACTCATCAAGTTAGTGAAAACAATTACAAACATCAAACATTTATTTTTAAATTATATAACTGCCCCCTTGATTATCACTCTGGAAATCAGAAAAGCACTAGAAGCTACAGTAAAAGACTCCTGAAAGAACAGACTATTTAGTTACCTGATTTCAGTAATGAGATTCCAAAGTAAAATGTCTTTTCATCTAATGCATATATCCTGCTCTTGGCAAAATTTCATTTCTTTACCTTAAATTTAAGGGAATCAAATACAACTTACCTCTCTAGCAGCACAGTCATGAGGAGCCTCTTCCTTATTTACCTTTCCTTTTGGAAATCCCCAACCAGACTTTGCTAAATAGCCCTGAACCAAAAGAACCTGCAAAATATAAGGGAATGCAACTGTCAAACACACATTATTCTAACCAATTTCAATTAAATGTCTTGCCTTCACTATCCCCTGGTCCAAAAAGATACTTTAAGCTGTGAGGAAGGAAGCCAGTAGTTTTCCTGCGTTCTAGCAAGAATTGTGAAATTTTTTATGGTATCATGCAACTCAATAAAAAAACCCCAAAACTAGGTAAGAAAAGTAGAAGAGTCTATAGTCTCCCATGTTATTGTTTTGTACACGCTCAATGGTGTCAAGTAACTGTCAGGTCTCTGCGAATTGGAAGCATAACTTTTTTTTCCCCTCCAGATGAAAACGCAAACAGCAAATAGGATTACTTCTGCCAGCACATGCCATCTTTCCCTCCAGCCCTTTACAACTATTTCTGTACTTACATTTTCAAGTGTCTCATCAAGAATAATTGCACCATAGGTTGGCACTCCCATTTTATATTCTTTCCACTCATCTAAAACCTTTTGTACATCTTCACCTTGAGGCAGTAAAAAAGGGCAGTGATTGAAGAGTATGGCAGCACGTTAAGGAAGATAAACTTAAGCATCTAGTTTCAAATCACATACAGAAATACAGAAGATACCCGCGCAACGTCTGCAGTAACCACAGCCCGGTCCCCCAAGTGCATTACAAGACATATTTGTAGTACTGATAAAAAGCATTCCATTGAGGAGCACTTAAAAATACAATGCTACAGCAGAAATGTGAGATGGAGAGGGACAGATGTAGGGAACAAATAACATCTATTAAATTGTATTTTATCCTGCACTGCCTAGTATTACTAGAAGAATTCTATTGGCCTGAAAGTACATTTTAGAATCAAAACCATACCTAAAATAAATAAAACATAACTGCAGAATATCAAGTAACAAAAAGTTATCGTATTTTTACAGTTCATCGTTAAAATATAAGCTGTGGTGTTTCAAAGTAAGTATCTGTTATCAAACCAGCAGAGAAGTATGCTGTGTAGTGAAACCTCAGATAATATTTATCATGAAGAATTTTGGCTAGTGAAACAACATATAACACTGTGAGGAAAGTTAGAAGCCATACTCCAACCCCAGATAAAGAATATCTGGGAAAAGATTAAAACTCAAACACTTGCTGGATGAAAGTCATGTTTTTTTTCCTCCAGCAAGGACTAGATAGTATACATTCCAGCAGCCCCCGTAAGCAGTGAAAAAAAACACAGCCCAATCCTATAGAATCAGTAAAAATGCACCCTCTCCCCTACCAACAGAGCAAATGTCAGTACTTCCAACAAATACTTACCACTGGCCATGGGAGAACACATACCACCTTCACCTACGTTAGCATTCATGTCACTATTTACTTGAAAACAGATTCAATCAAGGAGACAAAACGTGATTAAGAGCTCCAACAGCTAATCTTTGAAACACACCTAGTCTGCAAAATAAAACCATAAGGAAAAATCCTCAAAGATCAAAACCAACCTGTTGTCCATAGTTCTTCAGCAGTGAGAAACATCTCTGTTGTAGATGTCACAAAATAATGGAAGCAATGAAGAGATAAAATCACACACTTTGCAATACTTTTAATCCCTGACACAAGAACTGCCATTTTCCTGCTGCAAGCATGAAATTTCGTTAACAATATTCAGTTTGTACTTTATCCACCAAGACAGAAAACAATCACAGTAATAAAAAGGATATCAGCTTTAGCAAAATCTCTTATCCCACACTGAGGTAATCCTGGTGTGTTTTGCATGTAGAAATCCAAGTAAAACCAATGGGCAAGTTCAATCTGAAAACACACTCTGATTGCATTGTCTCTCTCTTCACTTGGAATGTGCAAAATAAATCGGCTGCCAGGAAAAGAAGAAGTGCAAGATTAGTCAAATCTACCAATTCAAATAAATCTAACAATAAAACGTATTGCAACAGTGGAATTCCTGACCCATTAGCACAGAGCAGCAAAGATCTGGTGGTCTGGCCACCAGCGGGTTTTCACATCGAAGTGAAATAGAATTTTTAACAAGGAGAATGGATCATGACGTTCTTTCACAAAAGTCAATTACAATAAACTAAGTCAATTAACTGTTATGAAAACAGGGAGGGCAAGGACATCCTACATAAATGGTTACACTGCAAGAATGAAAGCATTTTTATGTGTCCAGTAAAGAACACCTGCAAACTCTGCCAACAGCTGTAAACACTTTTTTTTTTCCCAGAACAAGTTAAACACAGCTAAGTATTTACACTTAATACCACAGTACACTATTAATTTATGTAGATTTTAAAATTCAATACAACCCTATTATTCTTCTCAGTCTGGAACAGAACATGGTCAATCAGTTTATTTTTCAAGTCTACTTCATGCTTTCGCTCCAATATTGGTGCACAAATACAGAGCCCCAGAGATGTCAGTGTAAGCAGCACTGTGCGAGAGCTTATTTTATTCAAGTAGAAGAAGCTTTACTTATCAACATGATCAAGAGCAGCCCTGTGGAGAAGGACTGAGGGGTGCTGATTGACAAGAAGCTCAACATGAGGCAGCAGCATGCGCTCACAGCCCAGAAAGCCAATCATATCCTGGGGGCTGCATCAAAAGAAGCATGGCCGGGGGGGCGAGGGAGGGGATTCTGCCCCTCTACTCAGTTCTCATGAGATCCCACCTGGAGTACTATGTCCATTTCTGGAATCCCCAGCATAAGAAGGATATGAAACTATTGGAAGAGGTCCAGAGGAGGCAAAGGAAATGATCCAAGGGCTGGAGGACCTCTGTTAAAAGGACAAGCTGAGGGAGTTGAGGTTGATCAGCCTGAAGAAGAGAAGGCTTATAGTGACCTTCTAGTACTTGAAGGGGGCCTACAAGAAAGCTGGGGAGGGATATTTTACAAGGGCGTGTAGTGATAGGAAGAGGGGGAACGGCTTTGAATTGGAATAGGGGAGATTTAGATTAGAGATTAGGAAGAATTCCTTCACCACGAGGGTGGTGAGGCACTGACACAGGTTGCCCAGGGAAGCTGTGGTTACCCCATCCCTGGAGGTGTTCAAGGCCAGGTTGGATGGAGCCTTGAGCAGCCTGGTCTGGTGGGAGGTGTCCCTGCCCATCGCAGGGGACTGGAACTGGATGATCTTTAAGGTCCCTTCTAACCCAAACCATTCTATGATTCTCTAATTTAAATCCAAAATCAAGAACAATAGAATTTGGGGGTTTAGAAATTTAAGGCCATCCAACTCATTGAACTCAAACCATTTGACAGAGATCTTTTACATTCAACTCTTCAGTAACCCCAGCTAAATTTCAAAAGCACATAATACCATTGCCAGAATCAGAAATACTTAAGACATCTTTATTTAAAATTTTAAGTATCAAATTTTAAGGGGTGTCTGAAGTGGTTGCCTCGCCCAGGACTCCCAGGACTACAGGAATGGTTGGACTCAATGATCTAAGAGGTCTTTTCCAACCTAGTGATTATGTAATTCTATGATTTTACGACTCTGGCCTGGAACTGCCTCCTGCCTGGCCGCGGGAGTCCAGCCCCATGCCCTAGGGTCTCTGCCCAGGCTGGGGGACAAGGCTGTCACTTTCCCTTGGGCAGGTTCAACCAGCAGCAAAGCCCAGCACATATCCTGGGGACACACTGAACGGTAACACAGCTGGTCACACAGGCTGCCACAGACAAGGCACTGCCAGCACCTACACAGAGGACTCATATGAAACGCACACACAGAGACAACTCTCCTCTTCTTCAGCTGGCAAAAGCAGAGGGTTGCTAGTGCAGGTACACACTTGACACTCTCTAGGTTCACAAGTACGTGCACGTTCACGGGTTCCCCAAGCACCAGTACAGCTCTCTGTCCACCCAACACCTCTGCCCATCACAAGACTTCTTGCCTCAATGGATGGTCCAGCTCTACGTTTGCTAATGAGTGCATGCCACAGCAGGTTTGGGGAAGAAAAGACACCCCCCAACAGCCGGCACCAGGCACATGAGATGCAATCAACAGTCCTGCTCCAGCTGCCTGTGCTCTGCCCCTCACTGCCTCACTGACACAGTTCCCCCATAGTAGCTGGTGTTCAGGACACTCACCATTCCCACCCCAGACCCTGGAAGCCAGGACCCCCACTGATGTGAGTAGCTGGCACCGAGACACGCCCCCTCCCTCCTGTGGCTGACACGCTCGCACACACGGCTCGCATCGGTAGATGGCACGCCAACCTGCCACCCTTGCATCACACATGTACATGGGGAAGAGAGTGAAATTAAGCAGAGAAAATTAAGAAATATTTAATAAGGAAACATGAAAAGATATATTGCCACAGACTGTGGCAATCAGACAAAAGGCTCAGCCAGACAAGTGTACTGATTGGATCAGTTTTATACACAACCAATCCCAGTCATACCCCTCTCTGCCTGCCCCTGCTTTGTATCTTGTGGCCCCCTTCACCCACCGCACCCCTCCTGGCCTGGTGTGTGGGATCCTCCTGGTTTAGAGCCTTATTGGATGCCAAGGCCAGGCTGATCCTCCTGGAAGCAGTGCCTGTGGCTTCTTGACAGCCCATCAACTACTGTGACTGGCAGGTTTGTTCCTTGCCACTGCCTCCACTTTTCTTTACTTAGGTCTGTGTCTGTACAGTTTTGGTTCTATTACACCCTTTTCCCCCTCAGTTCCCTAGGAGCCAGTCCCCACTCAGATAAGCTTCCTGGAATGAACATTACCATCCCCACACAGACCCTCAATAAATCACTGGCCATGTTTGGTTCTCATCACCCTTATCGTTCCTCCCTCAGGCTTGTGTCCCTGTACTTTTGTTTATGGCTTCCTCCTTTTCTTATTATCCCATTTTTGCATTGAAAAACGTCCTTGGCCAGATACCCTTAAAGAAGCAGACACTCTCCCTTACACAAATAAACTTATTCACTTGAACAACAGTATTTTCCCGCTTACCTATTTTTACTTGGCAATACCACTCCTCTACTGCTCCTTTCTTTTTGAAGGTTCTATTCCTGCTGGAAGTAGCCCGTATATAGAAAACTGCTGCAGATCACAGCTAAAAAAACCAAAAGTCTGTTTTCTTTTATACCTAGTTGATGATCTTTGTCACCTCAGCCCTGCAGCTGAACATAAATCCTAAGATACAACACACAGAAGTAGTACCAAGGAGGAGTAAGAACGTACCAGCACTAGGTTTAAGAATAACAAGAGCAAAGCCAATAAGAACACTGCTGATTCATCAAGAAGTTAACTCTTCAGTTACTGAGAGCAACTGAAGTGCTAACAACAGCCATCTCTAGGCTGTAGTGGGTGCCAGTGCCCAACCACAGGGTGGCCTCCACTGCCCAGTGCCAGACACAACCAGCAGACCCACCACAGGGCACAGATGAAGCCAACGACAGTTGGCACCTCTGGGAACATGTATTTAAGAGAGGATAAAAATGCCAGACAGGCATAAGAAGAGTGTGAGACAGCAGTGCAAACACCAAGGTCAGAGAAGGAGGAGAAAGGGGATGTTCTTCATGGCACAGCAGATGTCCGTGCTGCAGCCTGCGGCAGATCCTGTGCCGGAGCAGATGGCTATTTCCTAAAGAAACCTCAGCCTATAGGGCTGATCCCTAGAGGCAAAGCATGACGAGAAAGGAGGAACATACGAGGTGCTATGGACTGACCACAACCCTCAATGCCTGTTCTGCTCAGGGGAGAAGGTACAGGAGATGGGAATGAAGGGATGGAGCTGAACCTTAGAAAAACGGGGACGCAGAGGTTGATGGTTCTAAATGTTTGTCTTTGTTTCGCTCTATCCAAACGTATTTTAAGAGGCAAGAAACTAAAATAATTTTCCTGAAGTCTAATCTGTTTTGCTCACGATGGTAACTGGTAACCAACCTGCCTGTCTCATCCTGAGCCACAAGCTTTTCCATCCTATTTTGTCCTCCATCCAGCTGAAGAGGGAGAGTGGCTGGGTGGGTGTCTCAGTGCTGGCCAAGGTTAACCCACTACAGTACTGATGTCAAAAGATGGGGTAACAGCCCTTGCTTATACAAGAAAGAGAACACCAAAAAGCCCCAAAAACTACAGACTCTGTGCCTCGACTCAATTTATTCAGCAAATAACAACTCCGTAGCACAAGCACGACAAAAAAATTACACGAATACCTGTTAAGCGTTATTTAACAAAGTGGGTCAGAGCAGTCCCATTACTGAGGCTTAAACACACAATAATCTACGAGAAGCGGAATAAATCGTATCCTGGCATAGTGCGATTCTAAAACAGCCTAGGAGCCCAACGAATGTTTGAAGATGTTATGTACCTGGCTTTAGCTTTCAGCTTGTTTTCACATGCTGGCAAGTAACATTTCACCCTCCGAATACGAACTCTAAGTGTAGAAGTCTCTTAATTTAGTTTACCAGCAGGGACAAACTGTTAACAGCTTGGAAGAAAAGCAAGCCTTAAATGAAATTGCGTTAAACTAGTGGGTTTAATCTTACTTTTCTTATCTTCAGGAGATCGGTTTTGCAGTGAAAACATTTAACAATAATCATCACCACTGTGACTTATATTCACACAAATCTCCATAGCTGAAAAGCCCACTTACTACTTTACACTGTTGGAAAAAATTGTGGGGTTTGTTTGGGCTTTATCTCTTTTGGGTTTGTGGTTTGTTTTTTTTTTTTTAAAAAAAAGGTAGTTTATACTGATTCTCAAGTACAGGTTTCAGTGCTGTATACGTGTATGCATTTACATATATAAATATATGTGTGTTTATATATATATTTCAGTATTATATTCTGTGAACTCAGCTATGAATGTTCGACTCTGAATGTACATTACAGCATGTATCTTCATACGTTGAGCTCTACAAGACAAACAAAGCTCAAGGCCTGACAGCCCTTCACCCAGTGTGCTTGACTTTATAAAGCCAACATACAAGACGATTTTTTAGTAACATGCATTAAAATTTCTACACTTAAGCTTAGCTATGATCCATGTGAAATTATCATCTATTCTACCCCTAACAGCGTGGAAAAACACTAAGGTTAATACCAGACAGAACATACACAAGTACACATCGAGCCCGCAGAGTCTGGGAATTTTTTTCTCCCACATAAGAAACAGGTACACTAAACTTCCCTGTCCCATTAAAAACTTAAAATCTGCTACTGAATGCTACAGATGCTTCTGAATAGCCAGACTGTACCCTCAGCAAAACACACGATCACACAAATACTGCAAGCAAAACTTCATAAAAATAACATCAAGCCACAAACCCAACCCAAGAACATAATCCAGACCCTCCTACAAGTTCATGTATGTCAAAGCTGAGTTGCTTTAAATGACTACAGGCGACAGAAATTTGGATTCTCAGTAAAATCAGGTATAAAACCAAAGCGTATTTGTCAACTTAAGATCAAAATCGATGACTACAAAAAGAAATACAGTCATCCCACACAGAACCTTAAAACTTGGAAGCTCCGGTTCACAACTGAAACAATAAAAATAACTGATGCGGTAAAGATTACCCAGCAGTACTTCATGTTTTTTTAACCTATGAGGCTCAATAAAAACAAGCAAACAAAAAAAGAAGCATTACACCCTCCCCTCAAGACATACAAAATTAAGATACCAGCTAAGGCACCTTTGTCTGCCTCTGGAGTCAGCAACAGGTAGTCATGAGAACTACCTGCAGGCATTAAAAAGGCACTAGCTGCCCTGAACAGTGGAGTTACTATTTAGGCTTAATTGGCTGAATTAGCTGGAACAGCTGCAAGTGATCTGAGGATCAACACATGAGCCTCTTTGAGGAGCCTCTGCCTACGCAGGAGCCCCTGTGAGGAATATAAAGAAAGTGGTTCAGAGTAAAATGAAAGCCAAACGCATTTTAATTCAGCAATGCACTATGCTGACAGAATCAGCACCAGCTCAGGTGGTCTCTCATAAGGAAATGTATCAAGCATGTAAAATGGCAGATGCAGCGAAAAGTTCTGATGATTGTTCTCTCTTGCTTAAACAAACTCGAAGAACTAAGAGTTTCCTGCATAGAATCCAGGCCTTTTGCTTCAGCATAAGGAAAATACTCCTGTCCAAAGATAAAGTGTACAAGTCTGACAGACGTTCTAGCTCTCAAAAGATGCAAATAAAAGCAATAGTTCTGTTTTGTGGACATCTAAGAATTAACTTAGATTTCTAGTTTTCAAACACACCAAAATAAAAAAAAATAAATAAAAAAAAACCCCACAGAACCCACTAATTAAAAAAAACACCAAATACCCAAACTATCAGGCAAGCTTGATTCAAAACCAGACTTATTTCATTGTTTAGCTTAGTAAAAGTAATGGGAAAGCTTGCCATCTCCTAAAAATTCACCAACAGTTGTTTAGAGTTGCAGGCCACACTTCTATAGTTCATATACAAAGAGACTATAGAATTTCTACAGATCCTGTAACTTTCCAAACCTGCTACACTGAACTTAGAGCTATTTCAGTACTGAGGTTTTATTTTCTGAAAGAATTTTGAAAAAAATACTTGACACCTTCTTAATAACCAAGTATGAATAATTACTCATCTCTTTCTACCAGAGTTTCTACTAATACTACACACAGACTGAAGAATGTGGGAAGTGAAAGATACTTTGATAACTCATTTATAGGCAACCACCTGAAGCAGAGCACCTCTGATTTTCTCCTTATTTAACAGTACGTCCTCTCCATTGAGCCAAGGTCTATCAAGCCCTATCACTCCTGCAGCGCATACTCCTCTCTTTAACCCAGACCAAAGCCTTGCTCCTCTACTCTCTTCAGTTGCTCTCTCTACATCCAAGCAAGGAAACTTACTCGAAGCAAGACTGATCTGTTAGCGCTCATGAAAGTCAACAAGGTGAAGTAGCGCTGTACTTTGAGGTGAATCAGAGTCAGTTCAGTGACTAACGGAGTTGTTGTAAATAACTTCATTTTCTGAAAGCTAGCTGCATCTTTCCCAGACAGCGTTCTTCTCTACCGTGATAACACAGGCATTGGCTCTGAGAAAGGCCATTGCTTATACTTAACCAAGGCCTTCCTCGAGCTGGCAGAAAAGGAGCCGCACCTGCGATGGGGGGTACATGACCCTAAACTGACCAACAGAGTATTCCACCCCACAGACACCATACTTGGTATAAAACTGAGAGATCATCAGAGTCTTGCTCTTTTCTCTTATGGCCAATGTCCAGTGAGGACCTCATCTGTCTGAGTGCTCCTGATCCGGGTTCCTGAGCCCAGCTCCCTCCTAACCGGTAAGTCTTTTTCCTCTCATTTCCCTGCAGAGTAGGGGGAGCTCAGGGAGGGATTTTGGAAGCTCAACTGCACGGATTTAGCTGCCGAGTTTGGCCGGGTGGGGTTAAACCGTGACAAGTAGGAAAAGATGAAGACTCAGGCAGATGGTAACTACCAGCCCCTCATCTACCATTCTAAGCCTTCCTCTGTTTTTATTTTTTTCCAATTAAAGCCACACGACCACATCCGTATAATTAGAAGACAAAACATTTCAAAGGTAGAAGATGTCAGCAATTCAGAGGGACACGGTGGGACGGCCAGTCCCTTCTCTCTGCAGGAAGCCCAAAGGAGACTAGTTGGAAAGAAGAACTGGCTTCAGAGGCCAGGCTTAGAGAACTGAAATTTACTTGGGTACTGCAAAATGACTCTTGCATTAAGCACACAACAAAACATTACAAGGAGAGCAGCTCTAGCTTCATGCAGCATTCCTGCTTCTAAGGTATTTTCACTTATTTGAAAACAGTAATTCCAGTAAGTGGACTAAGCTTCATCCCCAGTTACCTCTCCCTCTCAGACTTACACTACACTTCAGAAGAAGTCTTTTAGAGGTGGTAAAACATAAGGATTATTTCATATCAAATGACTTATCACAAAATATCAAGCTGAGGAGATGCCAGTCTGGGGCACAAAAATCCAAGGATGACAGATGAATTTAGAAGTCCAAGGAGCTGCAACACAGATGATCAGAGGACGAGATCATAAGGGAGTAAGTGCCTCTGTGCTCCCCAAGAAAAGAGAATCTGTGTTTTATGAAAATTCAAATATGCAGCATTTCTAATACAAAAAAACTAACCACTTCACTCTGAAAGGACTGACAAGCAGGAGAGGACAGTTTCAGATTCACATAATCATAGAACACGGGATTGGAAGGGACCTCAGGGGTCATCTGATCTAACCTTTCAGGTAACATATCGTTTAAACAACACAGCCCAGAACCTTGTCAAGCTGAGCCTTAAAAGTGTCTACTGTAGAAGAATCTACCACTTCCCTGGGGAGATTATTCTAATGCTTAACTAGTCTCATGGAGAAATAATTTCTTCTGGAATATTGTCGGGCTTTGTGCTGTGACTGCTTCCCTGGGGAGCCTGTTCCAGTGCTTCACCATGCTCTGGGTGAAGGACCTTTCCCCAATACCTATTCTAAACCTCCCCTGACACATATTCCTGCCTTTCCCTTGGGTCCTATCAATGGTCAACAGAGAGATGAGTGCCTGTTCACCCTCCTCCCCTTCTCCAGCCTGAACAGATCAGACATCAGGATTTAAGGGTATCACTCAGGCTCTTCCTTTTCTGTCTCACTGGAACATTCTCTTCCAGGAGAAGGGACTTCCTGCCACCCCTTCTAAGCGATGCCAGACTTCTGAACATCACATCAACTCACCACAACTTACGTCACATCAATCTCACACTTCCACGTCCTGTTTGACCCCCATCAAACAGCAGGAGCTGCAGAACCACAGGGGAGGAACCAACCACACATGCCACATTTTTTCTCCCCCACACTCAGCTTCTTCCCAGCTGCCGGTTCAGCCCCCACACAGAGCCAGGTGAGGGCTGTGGGGCAGGGCAGGGGAACTCAGGGTGGGTGGGGGATGCAGGGTAGGGCAGGTGGCATGGCGACACAGGGCAGGGGGACACGGCGGGGGGGGGGGGGACCTGGGACAGGGCAGGGACATGGAGACACGGGGCTTGGGTAGGGACACAGGGCAGGGGGACACGCAGGCCAGGGGGGCCATGGGGCAGGGCAGGGGGACACGAGAGGAACATGAGGAGGGGGTGGGGCAGGGACACAGGGTGAGGGAGGACACAGGGGGAGAGGGGGACTCAGGGCAGGGGGGACACGGATGGAGAAAAGGACACAGGCAGGGGGACTCAGGGCAGGGGGGACATGGCGCAAGGCAGGGGGGCACTGGAGGGGAACAGGCAGGGCAGGACAGCGGGGGGACACAGGCAGGGGGACAGAGCAGGGGGAGAGACACACAGGGTAGAGGGGGGGCACATGGGTAGGGGGACACAGGGCGGGGGGACGGGGGGAAGGCGGGGGGATGCAGGGTGGGAGGACACGGGCAGGGGGACACAGAGTGTGGGGCAAGAGGGACACACGAGGCATGGGGGACATGGGGAGGTTGGGGACAAGGGGCGGGGGGACACATGGGGGAAGAGAGGCACACGGGAGGGGAGCACGGGGGTGGCACAGGGTGGGGGAGGGGGTACACGGGGCGGGAGGGCACAAGGGGAGGGAGGGACACACGAGAGGGGACACGGGGTGAGGGAGGTACATGGGGAGGTGGGGGATACAAAGTGGGAAGGTAGGACACAGGGAAGAGGAAGGACAAACGAGCGGAGAGGGGACAAAGAGGGGAAGGAAGACATGGGGGCACACAGGGAGATGGGTAACACAGAGGGAAGGAAGGCACAAGGGGAAGGGAAGGACACACGGGGGGGACAAGATGGGGAAGAGGGAGCACATGGGGCGGGGGTACACAGCGTGGAAGAGGGGGCACACATGGCAGGGACAGGGTGGGGAGGGGGACACACGGGGGGAGGGCACAGAGGGAGGTGGGGAATATGGAGCGGGGAGGGGGGGACAGAGCGCGAAGGAAGGACACGGGGGGAAACCGTGTGTGGGGAAGGGGGGACACACGGGGAACACACGGGGGGAGGGAAGGCACACGAGGAGGAACACAGGGGGCAGGAGGGCAGAGGGGAAGGGGAGGGCAGAGGGGAAGGGGAGGGCAGAGGGGAAGGGGAGGGCAGAGGGGAAGGGGAGGGCAGAGGGGAAGGGGGGGACACGGGGCGGGGAAGACACAGAGTGGAGGAGGGGAACATGGGGGGAGGGGGGGCACAGGGCACACGCGGGGAGACACGGGGCAGAGGGGCGGGACACACACACGGGTCGGGCTGTCGGCGCTGCCCCCGCCCCGCGGTACCTGCACAGGTCGTCCAGGACGCTGCTGGGGATCTCGGCCCGTTTGGTCTCCATGGGGAAGCGCGGCTCATCCCGACGCGGCTCAGCGCGAGCCCCGGCGGGTGGGCGGGGCGCGGCGGAGCGGCGGCCGCCCGGACCAATGGGCGCGCCCCGCCGGGCCTTGTCTCCGCCCACCCGGCCGCGCAGCATCCAATCAGCAGCCGCGGGGGGACGGGACCCACGGGCGGCGTCATCGCCGCGTGCCAACGGGGGCGGGCGGGGTGCGTCACGTGGCGCCAGAGCGCGGGGCCGCGCGAGACAGCGGCGGCAGCGCCCCCTGCGGCCACTGCGGGGGGGGCGGTGAGGGGATGGGCGGGAAGGGACGTCAAACCCATCCAGTTCCACTCCTGCCGCGCGCAGGGACATCCCACTGGATCAGGGGCTGCCCAAGGCCCATCCAACCTGGCCTGGAACACCTCCAGGGATGAGGCAGCCACAGCTTCCCTGGGCAACCTGGGCCAGGGCCTCACCACCCTCATGATGAAGAACTTCTTCCTTATGTCCAGTCTAAATCTGCCCCTCTCCAGTTTATACCCATTGCCCCTCGTTCTATCCCCACAAGCCTTTGTAAACAGCCCCTCTCCAGCTTTCCTGTAGCCCCTTCAGGCACTGGAAGGTCACTATAAGATCTCCTCTGAGCCTTCTCTTCTCCAGGCTGAACAACCCCAACTCTCTCAGCCTGTCCTCGTATGGAAGGTTCTCCAGCCCTCCGATCATCTTCGTAGCCTCCTCTGGTCCCATTCCAACAGCTCCGTATCCTTCTTACATTCAGGATTCCAGAACTGGACACCGTACTCCAAATGAGGTCTCACAAGAGAGGAACAGAGGGAATAGCTTCTCATCAACCAGCACCCCCAAGTCCTTCTCTGCAGGGCTGCTCTCAACAACATCATCTCCCATCTTGTACTGAAATTGGGGATTGCCCTGACCCAGGTGTGTGACCTTGCACTTGGCCTTGTTGAGGTTCCAGTTTGAAACAGTTTGAGAGAACTGGATGATCTTTAAGGTCCCTTCCAAACCAAACCTTTCTATGATTCTGTAAATCTGTGAAAAGCCAGACTCAATAATCAATGCCAATTTCATTACTAAGTAAAGTATTCTCTAATATGACGTTGGGCATGCAGGGGATCGCTCCACCTAATGTGCATGCAATGGTCCAGTCCAATTCACAAAGGCTGCACATAGTCAATGCACACATATCCATCACTTTTCCTGGAGCACTTGTGTCTATTATAATCAGTTCCCTGAATTTATTTACATAAGTTTCCTTGCCCTTGGCGCACGTGCTCTGCCCTCTGGTGGTCTCCTTCAGGGGTCTCGGGATGAAGGCCATAGATCTTCCTCACAGCTGAACTTTCCAACTCCCCTTCTTGTGCGTGCTTTTAGACTCCTGGGGCACCTCTTCAGGGTTGCATTTTGTCCTACCTGGTTCTTCTTTCTCTTATCATTGCACTAGTCCTTGTTATCTGGCTTAATTTGATAGAGTTGCATTCTTTCCCATTCTTTCTAAGTGTAGCCTTGTAAAATTCCTTATTTAACCCTAAGTATCCAGGCACAGACTAGCTAAAACTTATCATTCAAGCTAATCACAGAATCACAAGGTTGGAAAGGACCCATTGGATCATCGAGTCCAACCATTCCTAACACTCCCTAAACCATGTCCCTCAGCACTTCATCCACCCGTTCCTTAAACACCTCCAGGGAAGGCGACTCGACCCCCTCCCTGGGCAGCTGTTCCAGTACCCAATGACTCTTACTGTGAAGAATTTTTTTCTGATATCCAACCTGAACCTCCCCTGACGGAGCTTGAGGCCATTCCCTCTTGTCCTGTCCCCTGTCACTGGGGAGAAGAGCCCAGCTCCCTCCTCTCCACAACCTCCTTTCAGGCAGTTGTAGAGAGCAATAAGGTCTACCCTCAGCCTCCTCTTCTCCAGGCTAAACAACCCCCAGCTCTCTCAGCCGCTCCTCGTCAGACTTGTTCTCCAGCCCCTCACCAGCTTCGTTGCTCTTCTCTGGACACACTCCAGAGCCTCAACATCCTTCTTGTGGTGAGGGGTCCAGAACCGAACACAGTATTCGAGGTGCGGTCTCACCAGTGCCGAGTACAGAGGGAGAATCACCTCCCTGGACCTGCTGGTGACCCCATTTCTGATACAAGCCAAGATGCCGTTGGCCTTCTTGGCCACCTGGGCACACTGCTGGCTCATGTTCAGTCGGCTGTCAACCAGCACCCCCAGGTCCTTCTCTTCCATGCAGCTCTCCAGCCATTCTTCCCCCAGTCTGAAGCGCTGCATAGGGTTGTTGTGCCGCAAGTGCACATCTAATCTTAGATTTTAGTTCAAAACTCACAAAAACTATACACAATATTCAACTATATACTAGGTTAGCAACTTGTAACGAATCCTTTCTTCCTTCAAATTCTATGATTCTATGTCACCACTCCCCATCATCCTGGCACACTGTCCCCCCTCCTCTACGAGTCCTGCAGTTGCACATGGGGTAGTTGACTTGCTGCAAATCAAGCTTGGCTTCAACCCCCCCCCCATCCACACATTATGTTTGCTTTGGACACGGTGTGCATTTTTAAATTCACAGGCTGCAGAGCGAAACATGAAGCCCCACTGCCATTAGGAGGGAATATTCGGTGCATTTCTCTCTCCTTCCCGGCCAAAGTGCCGGAGCTCCCTCAGTCCCCACTTCCACGGCTGCCACTGCTGCAGTGCCGTCCTGCCTGCAGTGGGTCTCAAGGAGCCACGGCGGGTAGAATCTGTAGAAAAACTGATGTTTAAAGTGAATAGTGATGTGTAAAGTAAATAGTTTTCTCCTTTAGCTACCAGAGCCAGTTAAGTCAACATCAGCAGGAGAGAGAGGATAAGAATGGATGATCAGGAGACTGGTGGCATGATAACTGCGCCAGCCTCGACTGGCTTGGTTGTCTGTAGTGGATTTACGTGGTATAACTTGCTGAAAGCACCAAAAGGAAAGGAGGCAAAGGATACATTTCTCACTTTCTGTCCATAACCATTAAGAAATTAGTTATGAATACATGCACTTTTTGTGTCTTCAGGGTAACACCAGGCTGGTGTCTCTGTTAGCTTCTTTCTTCATTCAAATGAGCCTGTAAACACACAGAGTTAATATTAAAGTACTTAATTTGTAGAGCGAAAATTTTTGGCCAGAACCAAAATTTCTCTGTATTTTATTTCTTTTCATTGTGTTTCTCTAGATTTTTTTTTCTTTGCTACTGATCTTTATCTTCAAAAAATACTGAAATTTGAACTGGGAGGTTGAATTGCTTCAGTACAAGGCTTGTTGGGACATCAGAACATTTTATGCTTCCTTCTGCCACTCTACCTCTGAAGTCAAGCAGTAACAGTACTGTTAATATGGCTAGACAGAGGGACAAATAGGAGTTTCTGAGTGCAAATTGGTGAATCCCACTGTTCAGGGTTCCAGAGAGTTCAGTTTGTACTAGAAATGTAGACATCTGCATCTGGTTCAGGGTATTGGGGCTACTCTTCCCACTGGTGTTTTCCCCTGTGCTACTACAGCTTTTTTTTTTAACTCCTTTCCCGCCGCTCCCCTCCATAAGGATGTGGTGCCAGGAGCTCCTACCACTGATAAGGAGAAAAATAAATGTTTTAAAAGAAGCACTGCGATATTTGGTCATCTACGCTACTGTTGGCCCATTCCTGGTTTCTGCAAAACACCCCTGATACTATGAAAGAAAAGTAAATTAGAGAAATGTTACCTAAGTTATGAAATGCTCTTGGATAACAAGCTGCTTAACATAGGAGAAATATACTAACTGAAGAACATAATGAAAGCTTATAGACGGTGTTCCCAAGGCCCCAGGACAGGAGGGCTAGCAGAGATACATTTGGACATTTCTGCTTGCTCCATTTTTGAGACATTGCTCAAAGACTCCGGGTTAGCCAGGAGAGAAATCTATGAAAAAAAATGTATTCATAAATGGGATTTGGAACTGTGCATCATTGAGAGGAGGGTGTTTCTCACTTAGAACCTTACGTGTTTTCTATTTTCGTGCACTCCTTTCACCCATTAGCTCATACAAAGCAAGTTTTAGTTAAAGCTGACACATTCAGGTCAGCTTATTTCCCCAGACACATATTTCCCCAGGGATAAATCTACATGTAGACCCCTCCAGGGAACTTGCATGCACAGATGTATTGAGGGCAAAGTTGGCAATACCTCTTGTCAAGCTGCTAGGGCAATAAAGACAGCAGGAGGCCAGGTAAAGCATTGAGAAATTTACCTAGGACCTGCAGCACCTCACAGCTCCAAGCAACCTGCAGAATCACCCAGCGATTCCATCAAACGGGTCTTTAATCTTTGCTTATCAGCCAACCTTGGCAGTCAGTCAGAAAAGCAACAATAAGACATTTGCAAAATAATGTTTCTTGTCTGTTTGTGCAGGGAAAAGGAAAGAAGATAACAGAAAAGAAAAAAAAAAAGGGTCAGTCATTTGTGGCATCAGAAAGGAGTCTCAGGAGAGTAGCTAGGCTGCACAGGAAAAGCCACAGTTGAAGGCGGAGAGAGTTTTGATCGGAGAAGGTGGCCAAGGTGGAAAACAGAACTGTCTTGAGTAGGAGGACGCTCTCACAAGCCAAGAAGAGCTCAAAAAACATGTGTTTGCAAGTTCTCATAAACAAGAAGTTCTCATCCACCATGAACCCTCGAGTCCTTCTCCACAGGGCTGCTCTCAAGAAAAAGGTATTCATTCTGCTTAGGCCTTCAAGAAGTGGTTTCTATACTAAAATCTCCAACAAAGGATTGCTAATGGAGGTAGCAGGGAAGGGCGCTGAAAAGCACTAACTTAAATTTTGTAAATAATACAAGCTCAGCACACCTACTTACTGCAAGCTTGTATTTTGGGGCAAATTTTCATAAGAACTGCAAGAAGCCAATACAAGCATGACTCTCCTGCTTTGCTCAGTGTGTTACATGGGAAACGAGGTGAGTGGGAGAGCTCACACAGGCCTGTATCTCAGGTGGGCAGTGGATCTACAATATAACAAATACTATATAACCCATACTGAGAAACGTAAGTAGTTAAAATATGAAGCAAGCTTTAGGTACAGGAAATTACCCACACAATGTTAAAGAAAACTTAGGGTTAGATCCATATTTGTCTCAGTTCTCTGGTTGTTAAGGATAGCCATGAAGATACTCTGAAAAAAGATCTAGCGGGATTTGTGATTTTTTTTTTTACTAAGTGAGAAGTATCATAGAAAGAGCCACAGGTGTAGTGATGTACAAGAAATTATAAAAATTAATAAGATGCATTCAGTAGATAATTTCAATGAGGAATAGCAAACCCTGGTGAAGTTTACCCTGCAGAGGAGGTAGGAAACCTGTGAAAAAGTCAGCAATCACAGGTTTATTTTATGTATAGAGAGGTGTGGTAAGCCTGCACATAAAAGTCTGCATTAGGCTTTTCCTAACATTGCATTACTTTACTCAAATAACTTTATGATTTAAGACCGTGCAAGTAATCATTAATTTAATGACAATGACACATACATCATCATACACACAGGACAAGCAGGCAGTGAAGCATAGCACATGCTACAGGGCATGACTGCATGGTTTACTTAAGGCAATGCTAAACTCAAACGGGCTTATCCAGCTGATCCATGTAACAGATTTACACATCCCTGGGGCATGTTCATCCACTCAGGCTCCAAGGTAAGCAGATTGTTGGAGGAAGTATGCACCTGTGCTAAAGCCAGAGGCTAACCTTGACATCTGGAGGGATGACAGGAGTGGACGATGGCTCAGAGCGCAGAGATATACAGCATGAAAGACAGCTAAGAGAAGTCAATGAGCTCATCTAGGCTTTTCTGATCCTAAAATCAGGCTTAATAGCTTAAAACATCAAAGTAGAGAAGCAAAGATGCTAATTTGCATTAAGCAGACAATACAGGTAGACAAAATATTAGCCACAAAAATGGAAAGGGTAAAACGGAGGACAATGAGAAGGAAATAACCCTGTTACATGCTGTTTTCTTTTAGCTGCTTTTAGAATGCACCCTCGGTGGGCAAAAAGTTGCAGCCAGTGAGTGTGCATGTGGTCTAAGGGTGCAATTCCTCTCTCAGCCCAAGTGTATCCAGTTACCTGTGAGCTTAGATGCTAGCTCTGGTATTTTATGATAACCTACAGACAGAGGCAGAGTTGCCTGGACAAACTGGCTACTACTGCGTGGTTTTGGTTCTGATACCTGGCATACCACTACTTTCAAAACCTGCAAAGTGGGAAGGCACTCATCTCTTGGTCCTCCATAGGTCCTGTGGCATTTTTTCTGATTCTCCTCATCTCCAACAGAAGCTCCTTGAGCAGGTCACTCGATCCCCTTCAATCTTCCTCTCTGGGCTGGCTCTTTCAGGTTACAGTATTCCTTCCTTGTTCTTAGTTTCAGGCCTTTCTGGGAACGAGAAGGAGCACTGCCCAGTATTGTGTGCCCTCTGTATTGTGTCAGAAGAACATTGGTATTTTCTAGTACAGCACCCTACCTTTGTTTCTATTTGCCTTTCCAGTTTGTTTCTTCTAACAACCCATTTTTCTCTTGCTCCGTAACAATTAAAGCATCATAAATAAAACAGTTAAATATGGTACTGCTAAGAGGGAATTACTCAGCACACTGTAGTACACTGAAAACACTCGTCTAGCACAGATCAACTGTTATGCCACATTTAAAAGTATTTTTTTTAAATAAAACCAAACAAACACAGAGTTATTATGAAAACTCAGCTGGAATTCAGTTATTTTTAACATTTTTAGTATATTCCTTTCCCTATAAGAGTTCTGTGTCTTATCTGCTCTCTTCCTCCATCCTTCAGTTTTACAAGTATGACCAAAAACCCTAGAATTTTTAGAGAGGCCTTATTAAGTGTGAGGAGAGAAAGCACGGGAGAAAAAAAGATCAAAAGACCAGAGCAAGTTTCCATGGGGCTTCTTGCTCTCCTGCAAAACATGATCCAATTCCACAGATCCCTTTTCAGTTTCAGAATTGCTTATTTAGAACGTAGCAGGTCCTGTAGTTCCTCCAAATCCCAGCATACCCGGATACAAAGCAAGAGTCACCCTCCTTTCTGCACCCTTTGGTGATGTTTATGCCACGTTACTTTTAACTTTGTTGTGTTTGTTCTCAGAAGTGAAGGCTAAGTTGAAACATGAGATTGCTGCCTTCAGCTAACTGCATGGAGATTAGAAAGAACTAGAGCTTCCTCAGAGATACAGAGGAACAGGGCGAAGGAAAAGATTAAACGGTCACTCGTGACATCAAAGGAAATTTCAATTTCAAACAGAAGGAAAAAAAAAAAAAATCTGTGATTGCGGTTAAGCTCAGCAATGTGCTGTCCAAGAGGGCTGTAGAATTTCCATCGTCAGGATTTTCAGACCCCAGTAGTCCAAATCCTAAGCACTATGGTCTGTCTTTCCCATCAGCCCTACTTTGAGCAGAAGAGTGGTCTATGTAACAAGATTAAACCTTTTATTACAAAAAAAACAAAACAAAACCAAAAACAAAGAAAAAACTACAGGATGAACCTTTTGTTCAGGGTTATAGAATCACAGAATGCTTTGGGCTGGAAGGGATCTTTACACTTCATCTAGTCCAAACATCCTGCAGGAGCAGGGATGGCTTGAACTAGATCAAGTTGCTCAGAGCCCCATCCAACCTGACCTTGGATGGAGTAGGACTTACCTTACAGACTAAGTATTATTATCTTCTCACCTCTGCCTTTAATAAGACAGCTACTTGAAAGAAGAAAAGGTATTTGTTTTGTTTTAAACTCTTTGCAAGATGCCTTCCCCCAAAAAAATGGAAGCTCAAAGGCACAATGTGCTATTTACATTTAAATTTTCTTAGCTGAAGAAAAGACACACAAAAAATCACTCAGTAGAAGACTCATCTGTATTTTCTGGTGTGCCTACGAGTGACACAGTTTTGAAGAAGGCAGGGAGAGCCTACGATACTGGTTGTAATGCTGAGTAGGATGCGGAGGAGTTGCTGAGAGGGATCAGCCCAGCCAAGGAAGTTTCCAGGACTGCATCATAGCCAATAAATTATATTTAGTTGGCAAGAACACTGTGCACACCATAAATTCTCGGGTACAGCTGCAGCAAGGTGCTGCTGCTCTCAGTCTGGTCACCATGCAGCAATGTTGTCATCACCTTTCCTATACATCACGTCAATTCATAGCATCCCTTTGATTTCCAGTCATCACGTCTGACATCAGTGGTAACACATACTGCCTTTCTTTTTCTTCTTTAAACCCTTTAGGCAGTTTTAGGGGGCTGGAGCTGGGCCCTCATTCTCTGTAGCTCCATTTACACACGACTCCTCTGCAGAGCCTCCCTACCCTCCAGCAGATCAACACTTCCTCACAGCTTAGTGTCATCGGCGAACTGCTAAGCGTATGTTCATTCCCCTCATCCAGGTCATTGATAAAGATATTGAGCAGGACGGGACCCAGCACTGAGCGCTGAGGGACACCACTTGTGACCAGCCTCCAGCTGGAGTTAACTCCATTTACCACCACTCTTTGGTCTTGGCCATCCAACCAGTTTGTAACCCAGCAGAGGGTGCACCTGCCCAGCCCAGTGCTGGCCAGATTTTCAAGGAGAAATGGTGCCCAGGGCTTTACTGAAGCCCAGGTGCATCACATGCACAGCCTTTCCCTGGTGCACACACGGACACCCCCAGGTCCTTCTCTGCAGCTGCCTTTCCATGTGCAGCCTGGGCAACGACATGAGCCGGCAATGTGCGCTCACAGCCCAGAAGGACAACTGTGTCCTGCGCTGCATCCAAAGCAGCGTGGCCAGCAGGGCGAGGGAGGGGATCCTGCCCCTCTGTTCCTCTCTTGGGAGACCTCATCTGGAGTACTGTGTCCAGTTCTGGAATCTTCAACGTAAGAAGGAGATGGAGCTGTTGGAACGGGTCCAGAGGAGGCTACAAAGATGACCCAAGGGCTGGAGCACCTTCCATACGAGGACAGGCTGAGAGTTGGGGTTGTTCAGACTGGAGAAGAGAAGGCTCCGAGGAGATCTTATAGCGACCTTCCAGTGCCTGAAGGGGCTACAGGAAAGCTGGGGAGGGACTCTTCCTAAAGGCTTGTGGGGACAGGACGAGGGGCAATGGGGATAAACTGGAGAGGGGCAGATTTAGACTAGAGTTAAGGAAGAATTTCTTAACCATGAGGGTGGTGAGGCTGTGGCCCAGGTTGCCCAGGGAAGCTGTGGCTGCCCCATCCCTGGAGGTGTTCCAGGCCAGGCTGTGTGGGCCTTGGGCAGCCCCTGATCCAGTGGGATGTCCCTGCCCGTGGCAGGGGGGTTGGAACTGGATGGGCTTTGAGGTCCCTTCCACCTCAAACCACTCTACGACTCTATGACACCCCCGTCCTCCATTTCGCGCGCCGGGGGCGGGGCTTCCCGAGGAGGCGGTGCTTCTGGGGGCGGGGTTTCACGGGGGCGTGGCCAATCTCGCGCAGAGGGTGAGAGCAGCGGGCGGCGCCGGTTGTGGGGGCTTCGCCGTCGCCATGAGCGCCACTATGAGGCAGAGGCTCGACCGGTTCCTGCACGAGAAGAACTGCATGACAGCCGTGCTGGAACGCATCGAGAGGAAGACCGGCGTGAACCGCACCTACGTCGCCGCTGGTGAGAGACACCTGCCGCCAACGGGATCCCTGAGGGGCGCCGGGGGGGGGGCGGAGCTGCCCATGGCGGCGGCGGCGGCCGCGCCCTCCGCGCTCTCCCCTTCGGCCGGCGGCGGCGCTGGGGCGGGGGGGAGCGGCTGCGAGGGCTCCGCCGGCTCCGCGCTCCCTGGGGCTCCGCTATGTGTGGCGGGCGGGGGCTCCTGAGGCTCCGCTCTCTGTGGCGGGCAGGGGCGAGGGGCTCCGCTGTCCCTGGGGCGGGGAGGGGGGGGCTCCGCGCGCGCTAATGGCTGCGGTCCTCGGGGCGGGCGGTGGGTGGGTGCGCGCGCTCCGAGGGCTCCACTCTCTCTGGGGCGGGCGCTCCCCGGGCTCCGAGCGCGCTCCAAGCGCCCGCGGACGGCTCCAGTCCCTCTGGGGCGGGTGGGGGCGAGGGGCGCCCCCCCAGGGGCTCCGCGCTCTCCGGGCTCGGCGCGAGTTCCGGGGGCTGCGCTGTCCCTGGCGCGGGCGGAGGCTCCGAGGGCTCCGCTCTATGGGACGGGTCGGGGCTCGTCGCGCTCCTCGGGGGCTCCGCGGGCTATGACACCGTCTCTCTCTCCCGTTTTCCCCTCGCAGGCATCGTCGGGGCCGTGGCCGTGTACCTAGTGGTGGGATACGGCGCCTCGCTGCTCTGCAATCTCATCGGCTTCGTGTACCCCGCCTACGTGTCGTGAGTGTTGGCTGCCCTTCCGTAGCGTCGCGGATGTCAAACCCGTGGGAGGGGGGAACGTGGCCGTACATCTCCAGAGTTATTGGTTTTGCCACCCAGCCCTTTCCTGTAGCACGTGTAGGCGCAGTGTTTTGCAGAATCAAACCTTATAACCCAAAATGAGTTATAAAGCAGGTATGCTATTTCCAGCGCTGGGGTGCAAGGGGGTTTTCCTCCTAGCTTGCACACTGTATAGCTTAACAAGCAGCTACTTATAGTCTAAAGACATGGATAGGTTAAGCGCCTGCTACATATTCATACCCTATCTCCGCTTCATATTATAATTAGATCTGGAAAGTTCGCGCCAATCTTAAGCCTGCGTAGTGCCTCCTGATGGTCGTGGGCCGGGGTCTTAGAGATGAAGTAGGAGGTCTTCCTTGGGATGAATATATTTCTTTTTGAACTTTGTGTGGACTCGGTCTCCTCTGGCTGTTTTCAAACTCCTGAACCAAATGCAGCAGCTTTCTGCATTCCAATGCCTACTGATCAGTAAACTGCTGCTAGCTGGCTCCTTCATTATCAACTTCCAAGGTCTTGAAGGCAAACAACGCCAAGCTGTAACGAACACTCCTAGCCCCCCTTGTCTGCTTTCGCACATCAGCAGGGTGCTGTGTAGAAAGCAAATTTGTTCGTAGAATCACTAAACGGTTCAGGTTGGAATTGACCTCAAAGCCCATGCAGTTCCAACCTCCCTGAGATGGGCAGGGACACCCAGACCAGGCTTCAGGGTGGGGCACATCCATGACTTCTCTGGGCAACCTGTTCCAGTGCTACACTCATAGTAAAACATTTCTTCCTAATACCTACTTTAAAACTCCCCTCTTTCAACTTTATTATTTAGCACTCTTCAGATGGAAGGGTGGGGGAACAGCTTTAAATTGGAACAGAAGATTTTAGATTGGACATTAGTAAGAAATGCTTCACAGTGAGGAGGGTGAGGCCCTGGCTTCCCTCTTGCCCAGGGAAGCTGTGGATGCCCCTTGCCTGGAAGTGTTCAAGGCCGGATTGGATGAGGCTTTGATCAACTGGATCCAGTGGGACATGTCTCTGCCCATGGCGGGGAATTTGGTACTAGATGATCTTTAAGGTCCTTTCCAATCCAAACCGTTCCATGATTCTATGATAAATCATAGGAGATGCTGGGTAATCCAGCTAGGTAATTCTACCCTTGCAAAGCAGTACCTGTAGAGTGTTAACGTTTCAGCTTTGGGTTCTCCTAGCTTTGTCATCTTCGTCAAGGAGCTGATCACTGTGTCTTACCTGTTACCTGTAACAAGAGAGAGAATTGCTGCTTTAAGTTTATTTGCCAAAAGTGGTAGTGGTATTTTTTGTTGAGGACGCTCCCAGATATGCATGAAGGCACCAGGGCACTGTCAGCATATGTTTGATTTTGATACAAGGTGCTGGGTGATGTAACAAGCTGGAGACACAGATGCCTTAAGGAGCGCTGTTTACTCCAAATCCTCCTAGCTGATGAGGAGGTGGAAGGGAAGACACTGTAGCTTCTCTTGGTTCCGAAAGACAAAAATTACTTCATTTTTCAACGTAAAGCTTCCTTAGATATTTTTAAGAATATCTGGTGTCTTTTGTGGGCATTATGTTTTTTATTCTACTGAAGTAGGATGGATTCCAAAAGACTTCAGATATGTGCTAAATAAAACCTTCTGTGTAGCCTAATACATTCATTAAATGGAAGTCCTTCCCAGCTGTAGTGCTGTATCACTGAAACGCACTGCTTGCTGTTTATGTAACTGTTTGAATACAGTCAGCAACTTTTAAAAATAGGTTCTTTGTAATTAGCTCCTGGGCAATAAAAAAATCATTCCTTCTGTCTTGTTTTTTTCAGAGATGTGGGAAATTGACTCAGCTTTAGACTTTTGAGATGTCTTATGCATGTAATGCTTAAGTAACCCTTCTAAACGCTTTTTCTGGTGAGCACTGGTTGTAGAGATGGTAGGCCAAGAACTCTGGAGAACCTTGGGTTTTATTTTCCATAAGGCAATTTTTAGTGAAAAGATTAGTTAAAAGGTATTTTTCATTAAAATCTGAAAGTGGAGATACCAGCCAACAAAGCTTCAAACCCTTAAAGTTACGTAGGAATTATGTTTATGTAATGTTTTATCTCACTTAGGTCTTTTAAACTCAAATAATTACTTTCTAAAATGCTATTTGAATTTTTAAATTTGTTTGAGATCTGGTTTGGGATTATATTTTAAATCTGTTACGCAACTGTGGTTGATAAATTGATAGTAAAAGCTCTTACAGCTGGCAAGGCAGTAGCAACTCAAATATGAATAATGGGGTTTAGTCTTGGAATATGAAATATATTTTCTAGTTTTTTTGTAGGATGTCTGTCCTTTTTCATGTTGGATGATGGGGTTTGGATGTATCTTAATGTGAAGTTACATCCTAGATGTTACTACTGTGGAGTGATTTGTTGGAGGGTTTTTTTTCAGTAGTAGGTCCCTATCCCATTGTCCTTGACCACAAATTTTGCTTAAAAAAAGGTGAATAACATGCAATGAATACAATGCCAGTTCTGTTTTTTTTCCAATTTACGCTCAGTTAATGCCTTCCCCTTAGCTGTCTTTTTAATTCTGAAACATATTTAAGAGAAAATTAAAGTCTTATGTCATAGTCTTAATTTAAAACACATGTGATGTGCTGCATGCCAGTGTCTTTCTGTGGCAGCCTGCAGACAGGTTCCAGCCCATGGAGCAGCCTGCTGACAGTAGGGGTGGGCTCAGTCCCCTCCCCTTACCTTCCCTCTCAAGTGCAGAGCTGGTACATAGCACATTCCTACCCACAAGCCTGCGTGCTGAGCCAGAAGACCAGTGCAGATGCAGAGAGACAGGAGTGAGGCACATGAACTCAGGACAAGTGGTATTGCCCTTGCTGGCCTGTGCAGGGCTGTGGGATCAGTCTGACAGCAGCACAGCAGGACATTTGTGCTGTTACCAGAGATGGTTTCAGTCTGGAGTTAATCATGGACTGCTTGACTGTGAAAAAGACTAAGAATCCTCTTTGGCGATTACTATTCTTCCACCATAGGGGTTTCTTTTTGTCTTGATCCCACTGTGCCACTCTCCTTATCTACCATAGGCTCTCTACCCTCATGCAGGGCTGAGCTGTGAGAAGGTAGAGCTGAATTACTAGAGTGAATCATCCTTTCATTTTTTGTATTCCGAGTGCAGTACTGCCGTCAGGGTGCTGCAAGTGCTGTTCCTGATGTTCATAAAGCATAAAACCCACAAGCATAAAGACCCAAAGTATAAAGGACACTAGCCAGGGTGGTTTGTGAAGTAAAAAAAGTCCACTGAAAGCAAAATAACTCCTTTGAATTCAAACGGAATCCTCTGAAGTCAAAACAAGTCCATCAAATCAACTCCACTGAAATAAGAAAAAGTCCATTGAAATAAAAAAAGAGAGGAATACCTTTCTTCTAATTGATCTGTGCCCCTTGAAAAGAGAGCTGAAGAGCCTGCTATGTGAAATAATAGTAGTAAGGTTTGCTTCCTTTGCAAGAAAACAGATTAAAAGATTGGCAGAAAACAGTTTAGAGCTGTTTTCATCAGCTGCAAACACCTTTAAGTGACTTTTTGCTGTAAAAGCTGTGGCTTCTGGAAGAGGTCAGGGGCTGCAAATGGAAAATATTGTGCAGGATGCTAGTTTGATGTTTATGCAGGTGTTTCAACAAGAGATCCAAGCCTGAAATGTCTCAGAAAGGTACAGAAGGAGAAAAATCAGATTACTCTTCCCCAGTTAACTAACTGTCTTGTCTTGTGAAGTACGTCAGTGTATCATTTCTGTATTGCCAGTGTAAAACAGCAAGGTTCTTGGTCAAGCTTCTGTTCAGCAGAAAAGAGATTCATGAAGGAGTGTGACAGATATTTGTGTTCTGCAAGGGAGATCACCTCCTGTCCTTAAAGCTGTTCAAAATGGCATACAGACTACTGGGTGGGTGACCCGTTGGGCGTATTCATATCTATTTTACTAGGATTTCAGTTTTGAGCTACCTTGGTCGTGGTAGTTACTGTGGTCTCTTTGCTTGCCTGAAAGCAAATATATTGGAAGAAAACTAAATACGTAGAAGGATGCTTAGCTCAGATTTCGATCTGTTCGCACACGAAACCAGGACAGTTTTATAGATGTATAGATATCGTCCTATCAGACCTAGTTCTGTAGATTATTTTCTTCTGTTTACATTGTCATCTGCTTTCATTGTCTGTGTATGGTGCAGCAGGTGCGAATTTCAGTGGAGCAGCGCTGGGAGCTGTGGCAGCTGTGTCAGATCTAGCAGATGGGGTGAGCGTGGCTCTGGCCTGAGGGGGTACAGGCACAGCTGTGCTTCTCCCTGTTCACGCCACTGTTGTGCCAGCCCCGGCCAAGGCTCAAAGCCACACGGGAGAGGCGACAACTGCCTAGTTAATGCCTAACACAATTTCATGCAGGCAACCCCCTTATTTATGTACACCATCAACTTTGCCTTGTGTCAGTCTATGCTGGTTTTATATATGGAGGAGTTTGCTCTCTAGCAATACAAAGTCTTCTCCAAAATCTAAGTCTTCTGTGCTGTGTCACCAGCAAGGGTCCACCCGAGGCTATTAATGCATATATAATTAAGCAGCAGTTTTCCAAGAAAGCGTTAACTGACTGTCTCCCTGTAAATCAGACAGTCTGGGTTAAAGTTTGTCATAAAACCCTAGTCTTATTCCCTAAAATTTTAAGTGCTGTGTGATTAAATAGAATAATTTTAAGTTGAAATCTAATACTTGTGTACAGGCTTTGGTTTGTTTGCTAAGTTTACCACAGATGATGGGAGCAACTTTTTATACTTTTGGCGAGCTTTAACTGCTTAAGGCAATACTCAGACTAGTAGATGGAAGACGTGAGTGTTGGCAGTACATAAATAACATTGCCAGTATTGTCATTGCTTCTTTAAGCTTTCCAGAGCTTTCCTGTTTAAATTCTGCACCCAGAGCCAGTGTTGGTGAACTGCCTCAAAAAAACAGTGAGTGCGAGCAGGAAGGGAGCCTTCGGTGACTCAGAAATGCGTGCAGAGGATTGGAAGCTTCAGAAGTGCTGTCATGCTTGGTTTAAAATTGCAAAGATGAAAATAGCTGTGGGCAGTAAAATGTCTGAACCTATTACTGGTGTCTTCAAGGGAGAGAAGCAATATAGCACAGTCATACCTCTCTGCTTCGGCTAATTTTGTGCTATTACTTCAGTTGTTTTTACTGTGTATGTGCTGCTGGTGGCATTTTGGAAGCAGGAAACAATCTAGGTTTGGTTTTAGAAAAGTATAAACACGTAATGCCACTCTCCATTGGAATATTGCTGTGGTGTCTTGAGCCTGTCTCCTAGTTCCTTTGCCTCTTCTATACCTCTGAGACAGGAACCGTGCTTTTTCTTTGGTCATAGTTGTTTGGAAAATATAAAATCCTTTCTGTATTTGTTGAGAGCTGTGGCAGCAGATTAGCTTTCTTTTAACAAACTTTGAGGAAAATGCTTATTTTTTTCCTTCATGGAAAGGCTGCATGGTACGCTGATGTTCACAAGTGATGCTCTGCTGCTGCTATATAAAAGTGACTTAAGAGAGCTGGTCTGTCTAACCAGATTCACAATGCTCAGCATAAACCTACACAACAATCTGTCTGTGCTTATGCCGTTTCCTCTCCTAGCTGACACTCTTTTCATGGGACCTCAAAGAATAAAATGTGTATTTCGACTTTCATGTGTGTCCTGCCAAGTCAGTTCCTCCAAACATACTTGCTTTTGGATTTTAGAGTGTCACCTTTGAAATAAAAGATGTCTTATCTGTTGGTTGGACAAATAACGTGCTTTCCTTTCTACAGATAACAAGTGGTTGTATGCAAGAGAGAGTCTGGTATTACCATAACTGTAGGAGAATTTGACTTTGTCTTCTGTATCCTTAATTTAGGTTAAAAAGATAAAGGCCTTTGTTATACAGAGGGATTCCCAATCTGAATTGAACTCATTGAAATATTACCGATTTATGATTCATGTGGATATTTTTAGGGACTGCGGATGTGTTTGAGGCATAAATAAAGGCTTTTTAGCAGACCTTGGTCAAGATGCACTGCAGTACTGCATGTTGTATGCATTCCTCTCTCTCCCAGCATTGATCTCTAGCATCTTGGGTGATGTAGCCCTACAGATGTTAAAGGAATAGTTCAGTTTACATCAACGGGGTTTGTGGGGATGTATTTTTAAACTGCTCTTTCTCCTGGTGGCGAGTCACAATGCTTCTGATACTGAATGCCTAGATAGCATCACTGATCCTACATGCTGAAAAACGGAGATGGAGTTTAAAAAGTGACAAAAAGGTGTAGATTATTGTTAATTGCTTTTCTTGTTTTTCTGTTTTGTTGTGGTGATCTCTCTAGCTACATATTAAAAGTCCTTCTTCGCAGCTGTGAGACCATCTGGTGCAGGAGAGCTAGCGACATCTTGCTATCACAAAAGGAAGGAAGCCTCTTTGTCATTATGCATACAGTGAGCAAGATACACAACTTTCACATGAGGGTAATGAGCCTGTCTTTGGCTATTAGGAAGAGAAATGCAGTCTGTCACTGTGAGGGTCTGTGAACACTAGACAAAACTTATATTTTGTAATTTTTCCGTAAAAAAAAATCATTGCTACACAGCTGAGCAGTCTTCAGGTCTCTGTAAACCAGCTTCAACCCCAAAGTTAGTCCTTAGCCTAAAACTTATATCCCTTTCCCACTCCCTGATGAGTCAATTTTTTAAGTACCTTCAACAATTAAAACTGTAGGATTTTATTTCTAGTTTTAAAATCTCCTTAGAGAAGGATTATTTCTCTAGAACAGCAACATTTTACTGAGACTGTAACAGCTTGGAGAACCAAATCTGAAAATGTTGGCTATAATTTTATGCTTTACTGTACATTTATATAAATCAAGGCCATACTATTATTCTTTTGCCAATATTGCAATAAAGAGAACTGAAGAACAGTGGTAGAGCTGTAACAAAATTACACTTGACATAAAGTCTCCATAATGCTGCATAGGTTGATGGAAACATGTAACTTCTTTCTGTATTGTTGGAAGCTTGTAGCAGGGCCGAGTTAGTCTCCCCTTAGTCACACAGTACTGTTTGATGTCTGCGCCTGCACCCTGAACATGGAGAGGCAACCAAAACATAGGAAATATTTTTTTCATTTTCACAAAATCTGCTGTCACAAGTAGAGAAGCATTGTGGTGTGGATTTTAGCAAGTGGCCTCCTTGGGGGGTGGGTATGGCCTGTCTGCACTGTGCCAGTAAAAAACATGGCTTTTTCTAGAGCTCCCTCACTGCATGCCACTTCTCTTGTCAATACCTTCAGGAAAGACAGCCTGAAAGACCCTGTGATATAAAAATGGGATTAGACATTTCCAAAACAGGGCTCTAAGACTGTAGCAGGCATTGCAGCGTGAGGTGTCTAACTGCTAATGCGGACAAGTACAGCCAACAGTGAAGCTGGTAAAGCTGAGTCTGAGACTGCGTACACAGGTAAGCCCCACTGAAGCCCACGTTGACTTTGCTTGCCTTTGTTAAGGGTGGAAGTGGAGAAAATCCTCCCTCCAGGGAGGGTGTGTGGGTGGCTTCTCTGGGAGTGGAGAGCTGAAGCTTGCTGGAGCTCTTGCTGCACAGTACCACCCGCATCGCCCTGCCTGCGTGGCAGAAGGAGCAGGAACTGAGTGGTTTGGCAAGCTGAGCTGAGGCACTGACGCATGTTAATCCCAGGGAAAAAAAAAAAAAAGCCTCTGTGTACATGGGGGTGTGTTTGGGGGAAGCTGTTTTTAACCCAAGTCGGACCTGGGGAACTGATTTATCATACGGCCCTACGGTATTTGTTCCAGATGAGAAAGGACCAAGAATGAGCAGAGAGAAATTAACTGAGAGGATGGCTGCTTTTTGGGGGTTTTTTTGTGGGTTGTTTTTTTTTTTTACAGGAAACTAGCTTTCTGCTGAGTTAACATAGCCTGAAGAACTCTCTGCACTGATGGGCAAAGTGGCATGTGCTCCTTTTGTTGCCTCGGTTTCTATTTCCTCTGAAAAAGTTAAGGTGGAACCCATTGTACTACTCTCATTTTGTTTGGTTCTGTCTCCTAATAATATCTGTTCCTACATGGAGCCCCCCCCTTGCTATCCTTTGTGAATTTTTCTGCTGCCACCTTCTGGATACAAAAATTTTTGATAGAGGAGAGATAGTACACTTAAAGTGCAGCGGCTGTCGAAGTACATTTGGCAGGAAGATATTTTCATTATCTGCAAATGCACTACTACTGGAGTCAGGAAGGAGAAAGGAAGAATACAGAAGGCTTTTAACTGGTGGGTGAAAATGTGGCGTACAAAATGAGAAATGACAAATGCACAAGTACTTGTTTCACTGAAATCATGCCAGATGTTGTGGAGGCAGCCTACCAAGATGAGAGCGAGTCTGAGGTGAGGATGACAGAGAGGCACCAAATTGAGGAAGCCTGTGGTGCAGTATTGTCGATTCCGCAGGGCTGTCTAGATAGATAGCTGGAAGTAAATTATGTTTTAATCACAACAAACTGCTCTTACTGGGGTAGACCAGTAAATATAAGCTTTAGAAGGAAAGGTAATTTCAGGATGGATTTGGTTTGAGTTTGATTTTTGAGTTAAACAGGAAAAAAAAGTGCCGTGCTTACCTAGGAGGTCAGAAGTGTGCCTGCCTACTCATTTAGCATAGCACTGACTAGAAAACTGAGGGAAGGATGCACAGAATGGTCCAGATTTCCCGAACCAGAGTGTGACCACTGGACTTAACAGAGATTAATCTTTTGTCTTAAAATTTTAATTTTATTTTCATAAAAATGATCACATACACCTTGTAAATTTGGGGGAGTTGAGTGATAACTTCGTATAAGCCTAGTGCTTTTTTTTATTTATTTCTGTTATCTGTATTTTATTCGCTGAACTCGGCTCAAAAAATAACCCAACCTCATAATTGTTGCACTTACTGTATGCTTATTCTGTGAGTACTGTATGTGTGAGTAAACGCTAACAATTAGTTGTTATGCCAGAGCTGATTTGTTAGCTTGTAGCAGTTTTCTTGGACAAGAGCTGATTTATTTTTTTTTTTGTCAAAATGAGTCAGGTACTTTAAGTGAAAGAACTCAGCAGTTTACTAAAATTAGACCAGTATGTTGTAACTATCAGGTAACAGGATAAAGTAACCACACTTCATCAGGAGTTGTTTGACAAATTCTAGTGAGTATGCAGTCAAAATTGTGCCAGTGCTCTGATACTGTAGCTACATAGCTGGATATGACTCCTGGGCTATTGAATAGCATAGAAGCCTCTACTTTTCCCTGTTGGCGTTGCCAGCCAGCAGCGTTATCGAACAGATCGGGCTAAAAATGAAGTTTTTAGTTGGCTCCTGCTCTGTCTGCCCAAGTTGCAGTGCTGGCCCACAGCAGGCCATTTTCACTGCTGGGCAGTCATCTGCTTTTGAAATAACTGCCATCCAGTTTCTTGGAAGCTGGTCCTAAGGTCTGCTCTTACCTCTGACATGCAGAACTACCCTAAGCGGTTGTTAGAGGCTTTATTGGGAGTCGTCTATGGATCCTGTATACGCACCATATAAAATCCTTTGTGATGTGTAATTACTACACATAACTAACATAGAATTTAGTCATAGCAGTATTAGAAGAAACTTAGAAAAGACTAAGACTGTTGGTTTTCTTTTTAAATTTGAAACTGTAGGCTTTGGACACTCCTTCCTCTGTTAGGAAATCTTTGTTATGTGCTAATGGGGCAAACTTTTTTGCTCTTTGAATGTATAAATAACCAGTACAAGAAAGGCTATCCCAAAGCTGGCTGTACTTCCAGTGCCTCTTGATCAATATCTTTTCACTTATTGATGGAGATAGCATTTAGCATAAAAGACTGCTGAATTCATGACTTAACAGGGAGAAGACTAAAACATTCTCAGCTTGAATTAATGTCTGTGATTTATCTCTCAGGGTTAGTTGTGCAGAGTGTTGCACCAGAAGAATACCTAATAACTTGTAGAATAACTTATAAAAATAGGTATAATTCATGTGAGTTCCTCATGTTGAAAAGCGTGTAGTTATAAATAGACAGAACCATATCTCTTCAGATACTCTACATACATTATTGTACTTTTTTGTTCCTGGAAAAGGAGTATTTTCTGTGACTCACTGTTGAAATAGTGTGTAAATAGCAAAGAATGGAGATAACTTTTGTCCTTTTATTGAACAGGGATGTGTTTGACTATGGATTTCCACTGGCAGCCTCAGCTGAGGGACATACTTCCCATTCAGAAGCAGAGTGTTTATAAAATACTTGCTTCTTCTTGACTTCAGTTAAAAGTTGCATTCAATGACAGCCCTGCTACATCCGTTCTTCCCTCCTTTCTCCCCCAGTGGGATTGGGACTGGAGTGATAGCTAACAGATGCAGTTGCGTACTTTTTCCTTCAGAGCTGATGTTGCTGGCTCTTACCTGAGTGGATGTGGTAGAGGTCTGCCACCTGAGCTCGTCCCACAGTGCCCACCTAGGTTAGACCATTATCTGTTATAGGAGGGAGAATGCACCTTTTTCTACAACGTGCAACATGTGGATATCAGTTGTTTAAATCACTGGTTTTTGACTACTGGTAGAACTGCTCCTTGTGACTTATCAACCATGAAAGTGTCTTGTTCATGTATTCCCTTCAAGACATGGCCTTAAGGAACTGCAGCAGCAGCTGGTGAGCGTTCAAAGGGAGCACACCCATGGCACTGCATTTATGGAGCTCTTAAAGGCCACCTGCTTCTACAGGAGAGAAGATAATAAAGCACGCCTCATTAACACAAGGATAAGTCATCTGCCCTTTGCCACAGAATTTGAGATTCTAAACTTCTTTTATTTGAAAACCAATTTTCATGGTTACTAAGATGACTACATTAACAGAAATTAAACAGTAGTTCCTTAAATCCGTGCATGACTTCAGGTGACTAGAAGACAGCAAGGCTGTTAGCAGTTCCATTGCAAAGCATTCTCTCACAAATAAACAAGCTAGCGTGCAGAACAAGAAGTTCATGTGCTGAACCTCTGCAGCAAGTTTTCCGTAACATGGACAAACTTTGCAGTTGGTTCCTTTCTCTCTCAGTCTACCTTCCCTACTAGTCCCTGATGCCTTTTTGCCTTCCAAAAAGTACAGTTTCAGGCCTTGAAAATAGATCATTTGCCCTCTGCTTTACCTTCCATGTTGTTTGTTTGTTTGTTTTTACATAGCCTGCTCACCCAGCAGTACTAGAATAATTGGGAGGTGCAGGCATAGGAAAGACACGGTTAAGAGTGGGAGACCGACGTGGTTAAGAGTAGGAGAGCAGACGCTGCTGAAGTAGGCACTGCCTTTGAGCAGACTGCCTGGACCACTGTTACCTAACACTGTGTTGTTAGGAACAGCAGTAAGCAGACCTGCTGCTGTCCACGTGTGGAAAACCTGTTCTTCCAGTTGTACTGAGGCACCGCAGTAACAGCACCTTATTGTGTGTGGTCGGGTAGGGCCAGGGCTGCTGCTTTCCCCAGTGCGAGACTGCTGGCCAGCAACAAACTAATGGTAATAGTACATAAATTAGGTATCAGATCCTTGTATTGCGTTTCGAAGTAATTTAATCCAATAGCTACTCCAATTCTCTCTGCATGTGGTGGGTTTGCCAGTGCTTTTGCTAAAACATAAGACGTGCCACATGGTGGATTCCCTTCCCCCTCTTAATTTACAGAACTAGGAAATGAGAAAGTCTGAAGAGTTTGTCAATTTAGAAAGCAGGAAATGTACTCACAGCCAGCTGTCTACCTGCGGTTTCTGTTTTGTAAACCTCTATAGCTTTCCGTCTTTTTTATGGAATGAAGTAAAACTTTTCACCCTTGATAGACATCCTGCACATGCTGCTTCAGCAACAATATAGCTGATATTAAGGTAGTGAGTTATAAAAGAATTAGAAGTAAATTCATTACACTAAGTCTACAGACTTCAATCCTGTAGCCTGAGTAGAGAGGGATATGCATTTTAATACTCTTAAGCTTCACTTCGTGAGGCTTACAGATGCTAGCATTTCATTCTAAAACTTCTTACAGTGCTAATCTGGAACTTTGTGAGTCCTGAGTCTCCCTGACTTTCACTGAAGAAAGCACATGTCTCTTTCTTTCAGCTTCCTGTTTTTAGAACTGTATGAACGCAGGAAGCCAGAGACTTTACTGGAGGTCACTCCACCCTGTTCTCAATATTGTAATCTGCATCAGAAATTTCAAGTCTTGTGGGTATGGATTTCTAGAACAAAAACAGTCAGTGGTGCAGATACGTAGTCGTCACTGTACAGAGTGGAGAGTTACTGGGTCTCCTCTGCTGCTGTAGACCGAGTGCTTTTTAGTAGTTGGAGTAAATATTACTGTTTACCTTTCCAAAGAGTAATCTAGTACATGTACGTTCTGAGGAAATGTATTTGAGATTCCCTTCAAAATCCTGAAGTAAATGTTAAATTTTAATGTAGACACTGTTTGCACTGGGTGGTGCTGGTCTGTTATGATCCCAGCTGGAAAGGCATTCATATTCTGTATAATTTGGAATTCTATTTATTAGACCTAACATTGTAAGGAAACTATAGTCAATCTTATGTCCCTGTAGATCCTGGGAGCCCCGAGTTGTGCAGAAGTGAACGGGCCTCTGCACAGCACGCTGTGTGACTTGATCTGTAAGCAAGATTACCCCATGTTGATCAGTTAAGCTATTGTAACTTTTTTTCTTTCAAGGCAACAACTCTATTCATCTTCCCTGTCCTCAGAGAGGAAGGATGTTCCCTGTTAGATAATGGCAAAGTCATGTAATTGCTGATACCCAGTAGGAGCAGCCTGCAGGCTCCTGTGTTCCGGTGAGAGGGTTCGGTCTATCCTGTGACCAGGGTATTTGTGCAGAACAGGAGAGGCCTGAAAACTGGGCTGTACATGCAGCACAGGCCTAGGCTTGCCCATGTTAGCTGTCACGTAGGTTACTAATGCTTTGACATACAGCCACCTTCTGGTCTGGATTACTGCAATGCACCCAGAACTGGAACAGGCCAAAGATTCTCCCCTTTACTCTCTTTCTCATGAACTCTCATGAATGAGGTGAGAGTGCTCATGTTTTTCGTTTGTTTGTTTTTTCTTTTTTTTTTTGTACTTGCAGAGCTAGAAATATGAGTATCTTTTCTTTGTGAAGTCTTGCATGCATGGGAAAGCTTTGCTGTTCAAAGGTGTTGGGCACATTGTATGATTAACACTACTTAGTTTTCTTTCTACAGAGTGTACAGAAAAACTGAATTACAAGGATTCATATGTAAAACCAGATCTGAGTTGTTAAAAACTTCACCGTTATGGTTAACACCAATACTAGTGATCCACTCATTTGTTTCATTTTCCTTACAGAATCAAGGCCATTGAAAGCCCCAACAAAGATGATGACACACAGTGGCTGACTTACTGGGTTGTGTATGGAGTTTTCAGCATAGTGGAGTTCTTTTCCGACATCTTTCTGTCCTGGTTCCCTTTCTACTACATGCTGAAGGTATGCTAATTCATGTGTACCCTCTCCGAAAATGAGACCTTCGATGTAACTGATTTATTGTCTTCAAGAGTGAATAGATACCAGCAGATTCCCTTGGAATCATTCCAGGATCACACCAGCATTGGCTCTGACAGTACCATATCAATGTGCCACGTTTGCACACAGTGGTGGTGTCAGCGGTGGGGTACACTCAATTCAGCAAAAGCACAAAGGAGGAGTTATGATGAATGCACAGCTTTCGACAGTAACTGCTAAAGGAACACAGTAGTCAAGTGTTCACTTTCAGGAGTAGGTAGGAGGAGAGGTTATGTCTGTGATAAAAAGAAGGTGTTGGCTGAAAGAAAGCATTGCTAGTTGGATGGAAGGAACTGAAATTGTTCTGTGTGGGGAAGGGGATGGAGCAGCTTCCAACTTTCAATCCTTTTGTGACTGAAACGTCTTGTAGCATAGTTTGTGATGTCTCCGTGTTTCTTTTATGATGTTATGAAATATAAGCCCGGATATGTCATTCGGGCAAATTTCAAGCTCACAGTCTTTTTCCAAATATGCTGATTTGAGCTCCAGGCTGAGTTTTAACTGCTCAGTATTTCTATATACCTTCATGTGCAGGGCTGAGACACTGATTGTAGTTGCTCCTGTGTTTTCATAAGTCCCGAATGTAGGTTCTTGTCAGCCCCAAGTTTTCAGCACACTAGGAATTTTTACAGGTTGGGGAACGGGCATGTTCAAGAACTCCTCAGGATGTGTTACTGTATTAGCATATAGTTTTGTTCTCCAGCTGAAGACAATTTGAGATTTCCTGGGTTTTGTGGTATGTTTTGTAATGCCTACTTTTTATTTATCACCTTTTCTTCTCTGACGCACAGGACACACGTGCAACTCATTAATTCATGTCTGTGATCTGTTTTTTCAATAACTGTTAATTATTTAAATATTTCTTTGGCATCCATGTATTAAAATACTGTTGCCAGTGAAAATAACAGAGATTATCCTAGCAGAACTCTTGGAGAGGGGAGGGGTGACTTCTGACTACCATATTATTGAATATGGTATTTTTTTTTTCCAGTTAAGACTCTCACCACTCTGAACTTTCTGGAGGTTTTTATAAAACAGTTCATTTTTACAGGCTACATTTGTTCAGTTTCATGAAATACAAGGGAAACATAAACTAAATTATCAGTGTGGTATTCCCAGGCTTTGAAAAGACTCAGATTTGCAACTTTGGTGTGTGTCCTCTAGAAAATGTATTTAATCATCTGTTTCAGTCCATTGCCAAAGTAATAGGTATTTGAGGACAAATCTGTAGTTGTAAAAGATTTGATTTTTTTTTTTTCCCCTTGACTAGACTGGAACAAAGCTGTAATAATAAAAATGACTAATTTTGTTCCCAGACAAGGCAAGGGAAATTTCCGTTTCTTTTACTTTCAGAGGAAGCTGGACTTCGAGCTGAGGGATTTCCTAAAACAAAAGAAAGCTAAATAACATTTTTGTATATTGAGACAAGTAAAATAACTGTTGGTAACTGGCCAGTTATTCTTTAGCAGGAGATTATAGATATATAATTCTCCGCTTTTAGTGAGAGATAACATAAGGTAGTACCTCTTACTCTTTCTGTTCCAAATAATAGATGCTTTTGAAAACTCATGTTCCATAACTTTTTGCTTGTATTTTCTCAGACCATGCTTAATGACACTGCATCAGTTGCTGCTTACTGGTGCCAAATTGTATTGCATGTAGAATTACTTTTAATTAATTTAAATGTTCCTGGGAGGCATTCTTACTGGTGGGCACTTCACTTTGAAAAACCTTCCTTTCTTTTCTGAGAAAACTCTCCTTGAAGTCATTCTGTTCTGACGGAATGTGACCAAGTAGTTCAAAGAAAAAAGCTTAAAGCATACCTAAAAGGGTAGTAAATTGGTCTGGCAAAATCTTCTGTAAAAGGCAGTTTTTGTCTCCAGAAGTCAGTGATCCTTTTGAAAGAAAAGACATTTCAAAATAGCTCTCTGTTTACAGATATATCATAACTGGTTTTTTTCTGTGGCAAGAGGAATGAGAAGTGGCCTTGAAGAAAAATAGTAGGATTGTCCTTCAAAACAAGTAGATTAGAGGTGTTTTCTTCAGCTGATGTGGATCAAGAGGATCAGTTTTATTGTGGTGTGCTCTGCAGTGGAGAGAAAGCTAAAATTTTACCGATGTGAAAAGTAGAACCTGCAGAGCATTCAATCTCAGTATTCTTTATCTGAGGAAGAATAAAGGGAAGATATTTTGGAATATTTGGAAGTCTCTCCTGAAGAAGTCTTCATGGGTTTTGTGATGGAAAAGGGATTTTATTATTTTTTTTTTCTGTTTTTGTTAGATTTGGCCTTGTAATCATTGAATTGTTACTCAGGAATTTCTTAGGTAATACCTATGAAACAAATATTTGGATGTGGATTTGTCTCTACAGCTTTCCAGTGGGAAATCAGAAGTATGAGGGGAAGAAGAGGAGAGAGACATGTCTGGCTAGGCACAGTGGAATTCTGAACGGATGCTGTGATTGAACTAGTTTCTATGAAATGCTTTTGCATTATGCAATCACTGCAAAACTCATAAATAAACTTTTCGTGAATTTTTTGTAAATGACTTTCAGAAGCTTTGGTACATGCATAGAAACATCTATTTGGCTGCTCTAAGTACTGGTGGGAAAACTGGAAACCTTTTGAAATCTAAGCTATTTAAATGAGTGCCTTTCCCAAAAATATGTGGAAATCCTCAAACATTTAATCATGTCTAAAATCAAAACAAAGCACTTTTTGGCTGAGGCTGGGGTTGGTTTGTTTTGAGTTTGAAGAAAAGGTGGTCTGCGGAAAGCTGATCTGCTTTTATTTTCTGGAGAGGGTTTTGACAGGGCATAATGTTGCACTGTTTGTGTCTGGAAAGAATAGACCATTGCTGAGAAAACTTGCTTAATTTTGCTATGATTTTATCCTGTAAAATCTTGCTGTATATGCTTTCAGAGCTCAAGCAAATTTAGTTATGGCACTTCCAGTCCCTTACGTGTTTTGATCTTGTGTTGCATAGCTCTCTTTATATTTTCTATGACAGTGGAACTGAAGCAAAATTCCCCAGAGAGCGGGTTGTGCTATAAAAGCTAAACCAAACCTATGTACTCCAAAAGCATTGCCCTTGTCTGTGCACTTTGTATAGCTTGGGTCTATCTTTCTTACTTGTCACTTTAGTTCTGGAATGGACATGGTCCCATTCTTTCTCCTGCTGCGGGGAAACAGAAAAAAAAACAAGGATGTTTTGGCTGCATTTAAGTGATTTAGGGACCCAGACCTTCAGTCAGGCCTGTGTTATGTAGTTAGTAAATAGCCATAGAAAGTAACATTTTGTCTAGTGAGGTTATACTTCTCCGTTTAAAATATATCGAGATATATATATATATATATATATGCAATCTTCATACAGCTCTTACCAGATGAAGTTTGTTGTGGCAGCCCTTCTCCTTTGTCCTGTCAGTATCTATGCAATTATTCCGATATAAAGACTCACTGTATGCCAGTGTACTGATCTGCATACTTGTTGGACTGTGACCATGCAAAATGGAGGGGACAATGTGCAGTTTTAAATACGCCCAAGTCTGTGGCAGAGTTAGGAATGCACAGTACACCTTGTCTCCTGTTCATTTCTTCTACTTACACTGATGGTCTTGTTCCTTGTAGTGTGGCTTTCTGTTGTGGTGTATGGCTCCCAGTCCTTCTAATGGGGCAGAATTTCTCTATCATCGAATTATCCGGCCTTTCTTCCTGAAGCACGAAGCTCAGCTTGACAGTGTTGTTAAAGACCTGAAAGACAAGGCTGCAGAGGCTGCAGATACCATCTCTAAAGAAGGTGAGGAAAAGACTGTTTTCTAAACACATGAAGTAGGAGGAGTTTCCATGGGCGCGTCTAATATTACAGTTATTATTAATCATTTTGGGGGGAAGGAGGGAAATGTAGCAAGACTGTGTAAATTGTAACAGAGAAGTTAAATTTGGGTGAATATGTCAGGAAAAGAGGATTGCAGTGGATCTTAATTTCTAGGGGTGCAGTTACACTAGAATGACTGCAGGCTGTATGGATGGAAGAAGTAGCTGGTTAGTTTGTTGTCTTCCCACCGCACATCACTATTAACACTTTGTCTAGGGGCAGGTCCAAACATCCTCACAAGATACCTGCCATAAATACACTTATTGTTGCCTGAAATAGAGTCTCAAATAACGGTTTGTATAGAATTGTGCAGTAAAGCAAATCCTTTAACTCCAGTAAACAGCAACATGTGAAATGAGGTTTTCCTGCCTGTAAGTTTTCTGGTCTATAAGTTTTTGTACTTTTCCTTCTGCTAGAGAGCCATCTCTTTTAGAAATTACTTAGGTTTTTATTTGGTTAGAAGAAATGTTATCACAGCCTGTAGATTGCTTAAATTTTGGTTTTATCTCCTTTCTCTTTCTGTAGTGAACTGTTGTGCTTTAGAATGTCTGGTAATAGTTTTATAAATAAGAGAAGGAAATTTATGAAGTAGCTAAAATAAAGGCTTTTTGAAATGTCATATGAAAGGAAATCTATTTATAAGATATTTCAAAGCACCTTAAGTCTCCTTTCCCCCAAGCAATGCATGCAGTCTCATTTCCTCTTCCAACTTTAGCAGTTTTCCTGGCAGTATTTAAATGATCTGCCTTTCTCAATTACACTTTGCAATTATATTTTGCTGCATGACTCTTCCTTGAATGATTATTGTTAGATGGGTGTCTTAAATAATGCTCTTCCATGTTGCATATGGGATTTTTCTGTCCTTAATCCATCTCTTATTGTTTCTTTTTCCTAAGAAATCATGCCCACACATACGCTTTTAAAAATCTTTATGTGGTCAGTTTTATTGGTATGTGTCTACGAAAGCTACGATTTTCTTTTGTGATGTTTGTTTTGTGACCTAAAAGGAAAAATAGGTGTTTTTTTACGCAGCTCAGGAACACTTAGTAAGGCACTAGGTCTGTAGGCTTTGAAGATTAAAGTTGCTTTTATTTTCCTGCAGCCAAGAAAGCAACAGTGACCTTTCTGCATGAAGAGAAGAAGAGCACTTAAGCTATTAACTGGATAGTTTGCCTACCACCTCCTTTAGGAAGCTTGATGTTTCTGGGAACTGTGGTATGATATTAATAATATTGCCTTGGAAACATTTTGACATTTTAAAGGAATGTGTTGTAAGTTTGCTTACTACTTTGCTATGTCTGTATGGGAAGTAAGCATCTTTATTTACGAGCAATGCAGTGGGCAGCATCTGAAGCTTAATGAAAATATTTTATTCATCTTCATGCAGAAGAAATATTTCAGTAATCTCTTTCTGCAGTAACATAAATAAAAAGTATATATCCCACAGGCTCTGCACTTTAGTTGTCTGTGTATATGTAATTACTCTTAACACTTTGACTGTGGTGCATCTGGTAACATGAAACTACTGTAAAACGAAAATACTGGTCTGAAAGGATCTTCTGGAGTATACAGGGAGTTGCTGTGAGAGATGGCATAATGGATGTATTCCCCACCTACAAAACTGTAAATGGTGAAATTACATGTTCTAGGCACCTGATGATAGAAGTTATTCACTGTTGCATGTTTTGTTGTAACACAATATTTGGTACAGTGTGTGTATTCTTAACTGGGTAGATACTAAATATAGGAAAGAGTGACTTCATTCAAGTTACCAAGCTTTACTTAAGTGTGAAATAATTTCCCAGAAGTGGATGCATTTGATTGCAAAAGATCAGCGCGGGATGACTAAAGTACAACTCCTTGTCTCTTCTTGCTAAATGAAGTTGTCATCTAAAATTAGAGTGCCTTTTAAGTTCACACTCAAAAGCACAAACCACCTTTCGCTAGGGAGTGATATCATTACCAACACTGTTTCCTAAAGTCCAGTTCAAATACAGACTGCCTCGGACGCCGGTCCCCAGAACTGTGTTGTTAGTGGGATGGACTACAACCTCCCATGAGCTTTTTCTGCTCATAGGAATCTGCAGTCCCTTCTGACTGTACCAAGAACAACTTTGCATCAGCACTGAGACTTCTGAAAAGAGATGCTTTTGTCATTACATGATATATTCCTGACCAACCAATAAGAATACAACTGAAGTTAAGGGAATACAGGCTTTTTTTTTTTTTTTTTAAGCCTTGAATTGGTATTTACTTTTTCACTCTGTAGTATTTGAAATTCAGCCTGAATTGCTGAGATCTCCCTGTTCTTGTCTCCATACTGACATTTCTTTAAAGCCTACAGTAATGGTATGAAGTTTTTAATTTGCAGAACACACAGAAAGTAAGCCTAAAATTCTGATACAAAAAAAAATGATTTCTGGTCCAAAACCTTAAGCTCAAAAGATTTAATCTTAAAATAGATTTGTGAAGACTTTTGGCTATTGTAAGAAGTGGGTATATAAACATTCAATGCAAATTTTCAGATGCAAAACCTGGAAGAGAATGGAGTGCACAGCACAACTCAGCAAGTTAGTTTCATGTTTTGAGAGGGAAGTGTTGTAAGAGACTTACGAAAAAGCATTTTAAGCTTTAAGCTGGAAAACCCAGCCCTCATGGCTGGCAGCTTGGATAGGGAAGTGTGAGACCCACTCTGCATCATTTTCTGTAGGGCAGCGTCCAGTTTGTCATGTGAAGGGAAAAATGTGAGTGTCACAGCTAATCATTCCATAACAACTTTTTGTTATGAGAGGATGGGCTGAAGGGGATAAAGTCTACAGCAAAGTTACAGATGTAAGCAAGTGAAAAGTTTGAAGTGACTCGCCGAATAAGTGGTTTAATTTTCTGTTTTATCTTCCTCTATCTTAAAACCACTGACTTTTGCTGCAAGCCCTAGTCAATCCCAGTGCTGTGTTTCAAACACTATCAGCTTTTGTTTGCCTCTTGAAGTAATAAGTAATGAATAAAAATACTCAATTTTCTGTTGGAGTTAGGTAACAAAGTACTACATAACTCTAAAAGCTGCTGATACATCTTAGACTTTCCAACCCTGACAAGGTCTGTGGTAGAGTAGGTCTGTATTTTTCACTTCTCGTACTACTCAACAGTTCTTGCACTGTTATTAATGGGGATAAAAAACTTGTTTTTACAACTTTGTATTTCTTGACCAGCAGTTAAATTCAGTACTCCTTTATCGAATTTCTACTTGAAGCAGAACTACCCTCTGTTGTTAACGGCAGTTGATCTTGTTTTCCTTGATGCAAGTAGAAATTACTGGATTTCTGCAGCAAGTTACCGTGTCCCGCATGTAACTCCACTGGGCTGGCCCCGCAAGTCAGTGCTCTTCCCAAGGATTCTTTGCAGCATTTATGTGCAAATGTTGGTACGCGTGTCTGCTCTGTGTCTGTGCTGAAGTTGTAATGTGCTAAATACAAATGGACACAAATAAAGAGATTCTTACGGGACTGGTACCATGCCTCAGTGTTTCTTAAGAACCCTTACACCTTCACACTGAGAACCTGATTACTTCTAAGAAGGCAGAGCTTATTTACTAGATATAAACTTTTTTTTCACCCAAGCCTCATTACTCTGAAACGAGGAGAAACCTCTGAGAAACCTCATCTGCAGCTCCACGTGTGCTGATGGAAGCCTCGCTGCATTAAATACAGTTGGGTTGGAGCAAGCTGCCAACCAGCAAAGATAAAACACTTGCTCTCCTTGACGAGCAGCTGAGGACTCCGATTTGACTGATTTCGAGAAGGAGACTGAGGGGTGACCTCATGGCTCTCTACAGCTTCCTGAGGAGGGGAAGTGGAGAGGGAGATGTTGATCTCTTCCCCCTGGTACCCACTGACAGGATGCATGGTAACAGTTCTGAGCTGCATCACAGAAGATTCAGACTGGACATTAGTAAGCTTTTCTTTACCAGGAGGCTGGTCAGAGATGGGAAGAGGCTTCCTAGAAAGGTGGTTGATGCCCCCGGCCTGTCACTGTTAAGAGACGTTTGGACAATGCCCTTAATAATCTAACTTTTGGTCAGGCAGTTGGGCTGCTCCATGCCAACACAGCCACATCTGCGGGTACAGAGCCAAACCATCTTCCATGCCCTCAGTACAGCACGTACAAACATCCCCGTGTGCTGCCCGAAAAAGGAGTTGTGGCTAAACACACCCAAGCAGCACGACATATGTGCAGCCAAGCTTTTTAAGAACAACTGTTCTCTGCAGTCCTAGCCTCTGAGAAGTCTATGTCGTGGCTGAAGGTGGAGATCACGCTCCACTGTCACTTCCAAAGCTAAAATACATTTCAAGATAACCTTTTGAGACTCATTTTCTTTACACTAGGAGCTGGATAATGGTGGTTGTGCTGCTGCTACAGCAGCTACGTGTTCTCTTCCATACATGTGAAAGAACGAAGCATCTATCACACCATAGGGGTGAATTTTCATTTTCAGTCATTCCTTTGTAGTTTGCCGGTGTCTTCAGATTCACATCCATTGCTGACACAGAAATCATTATATGGATTGTTACAAGGATCCTGAGCTCACATCCATTTCTAATAATAGAATCAGAATAATAGAAATTTTGGAACAAGATGATCTTTAAGGTCCCTTTCAACCCTAACCTATGTTTCTTACCACAGAAAGGTTTGGGTTGGAAAGGACCCAAAGCCTATCCAGTTCCAACCCTCCTGCCACGGGCAGGGACATCCCACTGGATCAGGGGCTGCCCAAGGCCCATCCAACCTGGTCTGGAACACCTCCAGGGATGGGGCAGCCACAGCTTCCCTGGGCAACCTGGGCCAGGGCCTCACCACCCTCATGGGGAAGAATTTCCTCCTAAAGTCTAGTCTAAATCTTCCACCTTCCAATTTAAAGCCATCCCCCCTCATCCTATCACTCCATGCCCTGGTAAACAGTCCCTCTCCAGCTTTCTTGTAGCCCCTTTTCAGTACTGGAAGCTGCTCTAAAATCTCCTCAGAGCCTTCTCCAGGCTGAACAACCCCAAGTCTCAGCCTGTCCTCGTAGGGAAGGTGCTCCAGCCCTCCAATCATCTCTGTATCCTCCTCTGGACCCATTCCGACAGCTCCATCTCCTCTGTATCTTGAGGATTCCAGAACTGGACACAGAACTCCACGTAGGATCTCACAATGTTGAATCCTTGTCCAGGTACCCAAAACCAATACATGAAAACAACGAGTAGATGCTTTCAGCTCACTAGGCTGGTATCTTCTGCAAGGACTCAATCGCAGTATGCACATTCCTCACATCCTGGATGTGGAATAAATTCCCACCGGTCGATGCACGCCTGCCCAAGTTAACATTGCCACCTACAGGAATCCACACACCACACACGCTCCTTAATAACCACATTGCTTATGCAGATTGCCACAGAAAACCGTAAAAGCGAGACAGGCAAAATGCAGACACCCACCCTCACCCAGTTTTTCCGTCAAAAAAAGATCTTTGTTGACAGCTTTGAAACCAAACAGTCGTACTATTTGTGTCTTTACAGCGGCCTCTAACCATCTTCCCTCTTCCCACGGGTGAAGGGGAGAGAGGAAGGTGTTAAAAACGGGGAAAAGACCTGCAGAAGAACCCAACCTACCATCTCAATTCACTTGTCTTTAATCCTCTAAGGAACCCCACTTGTTAAAGAACAGGAAATACAGGGGCTTGTAAGCTTAACCCTGGCGGGAAAGGAGGAGTTGTGTTTAACTTTCTAATGGCAGATTCAGGAATAAATATTCCTCACATAGTGTTTTTACTCTTAAGTGCCAGACAGAAATCAAAAAAGGCAGAACACTGAACTGCTGGAGACGTGGGCACACAGGGAGGGGCTGAGGGAATCAGACCTCAGCTCCTGATGGCAGCAATCATCCTATTCCCAAGTACTGCAAAATTTGCTTAAGAATCATAGAATAGTTTGGGTTGGAAGGGACGTTAAAGATCATCCAGTTCCAACCCCGCTGCCACAGGCAGGGACATCTCCCACTGGATCAGGGGCTGCCCAAGGCCCATCCAACCTGGCCTGGAACACCTCCAGGGATGGGGCAGCCACAGCTTCCCTGGGCAACCTGGGACAGGGCCTCACCACCCTCATGGTTAAGAAATTCTTCCTTAACTCTAGTCTAAATCTGCCCCTCTCCAGTTTATCCCCATTGCCCCTCGTTCTGTCCCCACAAGCCTTTATGAACAGCCCCTCTCCAGCTTTCCTGCAGCCCCTTCAGGTACTGGAAGGTCACTATAAGGTCTCCTCGGAGCCTTCTCTTCTCCAGGCTGAACAGGCCCAACTCTCAGCCTGTCCTCATCGGGAAGGTGCTCCAGCCCTCCCATCATCTTTGTAGCCTCATCTGGACCCGTTCCAACAGCTCCATCTCCTTCTTACATTGAGGATTCCAGAACTGGACACAGTATTCCAGATGAGGTCTCCCAAGAGAGGAACAGAGGGGCAGAATCCCCTCCCTCGCCCTGCTGGCCATGCTGCTTTGGATGCAGCCCAGGACACGGTTGGCCTTCTGGGCTGTGAGCGCACATTGCCAGCTCATGTCGAGCTTCTCATCAACCAGCACCCCCAAGTCCTTCTCTGCAGGGCTGCTCTCAATCACACCATCCCCCATCATGTACTGAAAATGGGGATTGCTCTGACCCAGGTGCAGGACCTTACACTTGGCCTTGTTGAACCTCAGGAGGTTCTCACAGCCCCACTTCTCCAGCCTGTCCAGGTCCCTCTGGATGACATCCCGTCCTTCTGGTGTGGCAACTACACCACTAAGCTTGGTGTCATCCACAAACTTGCTGAGGGTGCACTCAATCTCTCTGTCAATATCACTGATAAAGATATTAAACAGCACCGGTCCCAGTACGGACACCTGAGGGACACCATTCGTTCCAGATCTCCATCTGGACTTTGAGCCATTGACCACTACTCTCTGAATACAACCATCCAACCAGTTTCTCATCCACCATACTGTCCACCCATCGAATCCATCTCTACAATTTAGAGAGAAGGATGTTGTGGGGGACTGTATCAAAGGCTTTACAGAATTCTAGATAGATCACATCTGTCAGTTTACCCGTGTCCACTGCTGCGGTTACCCCATCATAGAGAGCCACCAAGCTGGTCAGACAGGACTCACCCCTGGTGAAGCCGTGCTGGCTGCCATTAATCACCTCCCTGCCCTCCATGTGCTTTAGCATAGCTTCTAGGAGGATCTGTTCCATGATCTTCCCAGGCACAGACGTGAGGCTGACAGGTCGGTAGCTCTCAGGGTCATCTTTTCTACCCTTTTTAAAAACGGGCACAATGTTCCCCTTCTTCCAGTCACCAGGGACTTCTCCTGACTGCCAGGACTTTTCAAATATCATGGAGAATGGCTCGGCAACCACATCTGCCAATTCCCTCAGGACTCTGGGATGCATCTCATCAGGTCCCATGGACTTATATATGTTCAGGTTCCTCAGGTGTTCGCCAACCTGATCCTCCTCTACTGTGGGAGGGGCTCTACCCCCCTGGTCACCATCTCGCTGTCCCATGACCCAGGAGGGGTGAGGAGAGCAGTTATCGGTGAAGACTGAGGCAAAAAGGTTGAGTACCTCAGACTTCTCCTCATTTGTTGATACGTGATCCCCATTTCCAGCCATCAGTGGGGGTACATTCTCTTTGATTTTTCCTCTTCTGACTGACGCCTTGTTGGTCCTCACTTCCCTTGCCCAGTTCTGCTCCAGCTGCTCCTTGGCCTTCCTGACCCCATCCCTACACAACTGGGCAGCGTCTCTGTCCATGTCCCAGGTTCCCTGTCCCTGCTTGCACTGCCTGGGCAGTTCCTTCTTGTTCTTCAGTCTAACCAGCAGGTCTCAACTCGGCCACACCGGTCTCTTCCCTTTCCTGTCTGACTTTCTACAGTCAGCTTCACCCAGAATACTTGTAGAGCTTTCTTTGTTTATTACATTAAATCACAGTTTTATACACTTGACTCAATGTTACTCTGCAGAAATCCTTTTCTGTAAGTGATCTACACTTTAAAATAGCTTTACTGTTTTGAGTTCTTCGATTGAGAATTTTCAGTAAGCGATGCCACCAGGGTTCTTTCTCAACTACAGCACAGACGTGTTCTTAAGATATTTGGTTTCTGACCACTGTAAACAGATATCCCATGAGACTGAAGCTCCTAACCTTTCAGCTGTCTGTGGTTTAAAACTTTGACATACAATACTTAAGCGTAACACGATCATGACTTGTCTAGAGTCATTCCCCTGACGGAGCGAGTTATCTTGTAACAACTGATTTTCAGTGCTCTCACCTGAAATAAAGCTTCAGAAAAAGTACTCAGGAAAAGCTAAGAATAATTTGAGCCCCACAACCTATGGGCAGTTATGGTTCTTGTATCACAAGTGTGCCTTCCACTCCCACTTGCATACTTCACTTGGTGTTTCCTCCCATGTTGCAACCACCCTGTAGCACTTCCCAAGCTCTACAGAGTGGATGTAACTCACCTCTAACCCTGCCCAGATGTTTTCTGTAACAAACCGATTTCAGACAGAGCCCACATTTCCACTGTTCCTACCCCCTGGCATACCATCAGCTCAAACTGGCTTTGAATTGGAAAAGGGAAGATTTAGCTTTAATAGTAGAAAGAATTCCTTCACTATGAGAGCAGTGAGGCACTGGTCCTGGTTGACCAGAGAAGCCGTGGCTGCCCCATCCCAAGGCCAGGTTGGATGGGCCTTGGGCAGCCTGATCTGATGGGAGATGTCCCTGTCCATTGCAGGCGGTTGGAAATGGATGGGCTTTGAGGTCCCTTTCAACCCAAACCATTCCATCATTCTGTGATTCTATGATACCATTTAACTCACTTCTCAAAATTCAGGTGTGTTTTCCAAGTTTTCCAAGACACTCCAAAGGTCAGTGTGGAAACTGTTCCATCGGCAGACAAAACCTAAAGATATTAGTATGTAACTATTGTTAATCACAGCCTTGTAACAGAGGATTTCTTCCCCTAAGCCATTCTGTCTGGAAAGCCTGCACAGCGCTGCTCCCACGCTGGTACAGGGCTCAGCCTGAGGAACTCTGTCACAGCAGTAAGAATAAGAACGCATCCTCCTGCTTTGTTAAACAACGCAACACAAGAACCACTCACACAGTATTACAGACAGGAAATACAATTGACTTTGAACCGCTCACAAGTCAGGGTCTCTACACAGTTGCACAACTGGTGCCTTTCAGCATTGGGTAACCTATTGGGTAACTATTTGAAAATGACGCAGCTGAATGGAATAAGAAATACAAGAACACAAGAAGACTCAAACTACAAGCACAAATAACTTGAGCAGGGACATCATCAGGAACTTCTCATCACGTTAGAGTAGTCATTAAAAGCCCAGAAACATTTGGAATGCTGTTCATCTTTAAATTGGGAACAAACCTGATGCCATAGAACAGCCTACCCCGTGGCTTAATGTTGTCACACGAAACACTTACCAAAAATAATCTCATAACTTGCTTCCAGCAGTCATTCCTGAAAGCATTCAACTAACTTTGTTTTCATTTTATTGGAAAACTTTTGCAGGACTTCCATTTTTAAACTCAAACCAGGCACTAATGCTTCTTTTCCAGTCTCCTTATATTAAACAATCACTCATTTAACTTGCACAGTGCATTTCTTAATTACTTCAAAGGAGCCTTGCTACTTGACAGCTGTTCTGGCCAACTCATCTTCTCCAAGTAACTGTCCCTATGTGTGGACTAGGTGAAAAAACCCCCCTATTTTAAGATAGCAGATACTGCAAACCTCAGACACCCAAAAAAGTATTTGACACATAGAAAATAAAACTGTTTCCTAAGCTCTCAAACAACAACCTGAAACATGACAATGCAGCATCTTACTCAAGACATAAAAAGGAGCTGTATTTTTCTTCAAATTATCTTAAAACATTACAATATTATCCTTATAACTTGTGCCACTGACTCCTTTACAACCAGCTGTGGAGGAAAAACAAACTTTTGGATGAAGTATTCTACAAAATTACATTTTTAAAAATTAACGTGTCACCTTTATTAGTATACTCAACAGCTGTGAAAAATCATTAGCAAGGGAAGAGCCACGACTTCAACAATTTACTGTTTTCTGTTAGTGACAAAGACTCCCCAGAATTAAGACAATCACTTCACTAGCATAGACAAATGGTTTACTAAGGCAACCAGTTTTCACATATCTAGCGTGCATAAGAATATTTATTTATTTACTCATCAGAAGCTGCATATTTCTTTTTGAAAGAATAACTTTTCCACCCACACCATTTGCTTACATTCTTCTGCATTTTAAAAGTGGATGCTAGCTTGAGACTTGCAGGCTGTGTGTGAAGACAAATTTATTGTTACACAGATGCGCGGCAGCTACATGCATTCCAGTTCCAAGAAAAGCAGGCAGTTCTATTCGGTTTCACCTGTTTATTTCTTCCTCCTATCTTTCACTTCAAAGTTTTAGGAAGTCATGTGTCCATCCAAACTTGTGGTTAAATACCACTATGTGATGTAACAATTATTCCAGGTGCAAGCTCATTTCTTTTTCTTCCCTTTACCTTTCTTGCCTCCCTCTCCTTGCTGAAGACTTTGATCGCTACCTCCCATCTTCTGGGTTCTTGTTTTCAATTTCGGAATGGTCTCGGCAGCGTACAACATCACTGATTTACCTAAAAATACAGGCAGAGATCAATGCACACCTACTATGCTAAGAACACATCTGCATCATTTTCAAACTTAGGAGCTTCAGCACCACTTTAGACCTCTCTTCAACCAGACACACCGCCTGCTACCTTCCCCTCTGCAGCCACAGGTTTTATTTTCAAAAAAATGATGGACTGAGATCAGTCACAGCATACTGGAATTTGCACGTAACTCAACAAGTCAAGTTTTACAGCCTGGAGAGGCTCCAGGGAGACCTCACATCAGCCTTCCCGTACCTGAAGGGGCCTACAGGAAAGCTGTGGAGAGGCTTTTCATAATGGCCTGTAGTGATAGGATGAGGGGGAATGGCTTTGAACTGGAAGGGAAAAGATTAAGATTAGACATTCTTCACAACGGGGGTGGTGAGGCCCTAGCTCAGGCTGCCCAGGGAAGCTGTGGATCCCCATCCCTGGAGGGGTTCCAGGCCAGGTTGGATGGGCCTTGGGCAGCCTGAGCCAGTGGGATGTCCCTGCCCATGGCAGGGGGGTCGGAACTGGATGATCTTTAAGGTCCCTTCCAGCCCAAACCATTCTGTGATTCTATGATTTCATGAATCTCCAAAGCATCTACATCCTTCCTGCTACTCCCTCCCTTCACCACTTAATGATCTCAAATATCTGGGACAGAATGACCAGGCAAAAAGCTACAAGTCTTTTTAATAATCACTGCTGTCTTGCACCAGGAATGTGGTTTTAAAACACCTCTTTCTGACCAACAGCACTTTCAATGCTACTCTAGATTTGGTACCGCTCTTGCTCTTTTCTTAAGATATGTTTGCCTTCAGATACACGTTTGCTTCCCTTTTACACACTGATTACTCGTCAAGAAAAATGCAAAAGACTAAATTATGTGTCATTCAACATGAACTATTTTTGTTAATTAGTTAAAAGGAGCTGCTTCATTGTTAATTTATGAAAATGGCCAGCAGAAAACCAAAGAGAGGATTGTATTTTTTCAGTGTGGCACCCATACTGACACCCAGCTGATGTATGTAACCTAAAATAAAGTGGAATATGGGATTTTAGTACCAAACCCTCTGTTTTGACTGTCAACAAGACAAGAAGTCAAAACTGCAGGGCTGCTTTGTTCAACACAGCAATCACGCAACACTCTTCACAATGCCTTCCAATTCAAGTGCAGAAGAAACAGCAGCAGTAAAGACAAGTATTTTACAAACTGCACTCAATGCTCACAAACCACCTTGATTTGGTTGATTTAAACCAGTAAACTGATTAAATGTAAAGCTGTAAAATTTATAATGATATAACTATTTAAACAAGGTGGTAACATACAAAGTCTTCCTATTTCAGGAACAGACAAGCTACCAGACTCAGGTACTCTACTTACGTGTTGGAAACTGAGGTAAACACGGGTTACCATCATCTTGTTTGAGCTGGATTCGCACTCTACCTCTGTACTGCACGTCCCTGTTCCACTCTCTGGGATACATCTTATTTTTCTGTGATACAAAAGGAGAACTTATTATGCTAAGTACTGGAAAAATTTTCTGCAAGTTTTGCCAGGCAATCAATCCAAGTCGTTGCAGCCTGAAACACTTCTGAGCAGAGGCAAACCACAACCATAGCTCTGCACACTGCCACCCACCACTTACCCACTGCGGGAGCATCCAGAGCTATAGTGAAACTTTTTCAGAGGCACTGCTGCAACCAACTACTGGTACTGAACAATTCAGTAAGTAACCTGCTGCAGGGACTGTTCTACTTTCTTACCAGTCTGGACTGCAGTGACACAAGTTTTCCTTTCGTCTCTGCAGCCACAAACTGTTCCAGACACCTAAGACAGCACATGAGCAGGTCACAGTTCGAGGCCCACTGCTTTTGGATACACATAGCCCCGATTTCTGTTAAAAACTCACAAGTTTCTTACTGGTACTGGCTATTTCACAGGCTGGCATGAATTAGCATGAACATATTTGACAACTTGTGAAAAAAACAGTGATATTGCTCTGGTTTTTGGATATCAGAGACAGTCTGAGATGAGGACCTAAATTCTTCAGTAAAGAAGTGATAGAAAATGCAATAATATTTATAAGTAATAATTACTTCAGAAAATGAGTAGCAAAAAATTACTTCTCTAGAAACTCAAGACTCATTTCCTGACCAAAAAAATAGCCAACTTAAACTATTTAAAGACCAAGCAGCTATTGCAATAAAAAATTAACGATGTCTGGTTAAAACTTCAAAGGACTTTGAAGATTTCAAGCATCAGAATCCTATTCCTACAGGACAGACATTCCTAAAGGCAACCACCTTTCATTAAAAATATGCTTTTTTAAAAAGCTTAATCTCCCAAGTTGCAGCTTGCAAAATTAGCTTTTATTGTGACACACTCTGAAGCACCCAGGATAGTGATCTCAAAAGGAAGTCACAAGTAATCTTTTCATAAGCTTAAAAAGTGGCATCACCTCAGAGGTCTGGGTTATTCCTGCCTTGTATACAGGTTTCCAATATTTACTCCATCATTTTGGTCAGTTAGTACTCAAAGCAAGGAAATATCTTGGCTGATAACAAAAACTTCTCAACTGCAATTTATTCTGTCTGTAAGGCTAGTTATAACAGAAGAAGAGAGACATGTACCAAGTTCATGGTTATTTTTCCTCTGCATGTTTTTCTGTTTTTTAGTTACCTCTAACAGCACGTTGAATCCAACTGCTGCACACACATCCTGGATTTCAGTAGACGTGGGATTTTCAACTGCCTGTCAAAACAACACGTAACAATTATTTTTCAGTGATGAACTACCTCTACAGTAATAGTTGGTGAGAAAAAGCATATGGGGAAAGAGAAGGGACTTCAAATGATGACAAATCTACTGAAGAAGTCACCTGTGAGCACTACTATGGTCTAGAAGATAAGACATCAGTAATACAGGAAACAGATTTAATTGCAATGGAAGCAAGCAGAAGAACTGCTTAGGAAAAACAACTGAAATGAAATAACACTTGTTATATCTACAAAAAAACTAAGAGCCAAAAATGAGCAAGAGCAAACTAACAGTAAGGAGTGAAGGAGAAAAGAATAGGAACTTTCTAGGCACAGATTCTTTCACAGACAGATATTTGGCAACCTGCACGCTCAAGAAAGACTTTAGTTGTTAACTGTTATCAGGAAAAAAACCAATCCTAATCAGCAGATAAAAGCCCTTTTTATTCCCAGCACCACTTGTTAAAAATACTATAAAGGAGTGAGATTATTAAAAACTATTTCTGGACAGATTAAAAGCAACAAGTACAAAGTCTATGTGCTGCAAGCATTGTAAGTTTTGTGTTTAACAGCAGCAAAGGGGACAGGGCACAGAATACAGGCACATACAGTCAGTCACCAAGCAATCATTTCACTAGTTATGCTCTTCTGCATTACTTTCAAATCTGAGAAACTACCTATGTAGGAGGTTCAGTGCTTTAAGTTTCTCATTACTTCACCTGCTCGTCAAAGGCACTATGAAAGCAGATACTTAAATCCAGTGCTCTTGCTGACACTGGGTTATCTTCAAATACACTGTAATTTTCAGTTACCAAGCTACTTGCCGTGGGGGATAGGAAAGACCAACACCTCTGAGATTTGTTTTCCAACTCTCTACATGCTACTGTATAGTAAACCAAACCATTCTGTTTCCCTGCCACCCACAAAATTACTTTGTCTATAGGTATCCTTCTTCCTTCTGCTATTGTCTTCTTATTATTCAAATATGCTGGATAAATGCAGATGAATCTAAAAGAGAAAACAGCGAGTTTAAGTAAGTAATACAAACTCCTTAATTGTTTATGCAGTATTTTCCTAGTAAAACAACAAAATAAATCTCATGGCTACAACACAAAAGTTCCCACAGCATCTTAAAACAAACACTCATTTTTGCTAGACCAATTAGTAAGATGTTGCAAAACCTGACTCTGAGTTATCCAGGACACTGCATGACCATTTGGCTGAAAAGTTAACTTGCAGGACACTACTTTCCAGGGCACAGAGTGTAAAAAGCACAGTGCTATCTATCCTGAGGGGAAAAAAAGAAGGTTGAAAAGGAATGCTTTGATCCATTTCTTAAATCACTGTAAACTAGAAAATGCATGCATTTCTCTGAAAATAAATAAAGGTTTCCTGAGAAGGCTGCAATACGCTAATTACTGACTAAGTTCTCGACAGAAGCAAGGGTTTGGTTTACTTTGATACGGAATTACTCTCCCTGACCCTGTTCACACACAGAACAACCCAGATCTGGGTCAGCTATAAAGCCTCTCAAAGAACTACGATTAGAAACTTGCTTAACGTTTTTTCATTAGATTTGAACCTGCCAAGCACATACAGGTAACAAGAGTGGCAGAATCTTGATTACACTTCTTACTAGACAATAAAAAACCCAACTAGCTGAGTCCTACAAGGAGAGACTGAAGAATACCTACATTTGAACAAGGAGCTATGACAGCATAAGAAAACAGGGAAGCAGAAAGCGAGCAAATCTGGCACAGACTACTGTTCAGTTAGCTAGAGACCTGAAAGAGATCACTGATCCTTACTGCCTCCCAGGAAACAATTCTGTCTCTTCAGCCATCACAACCTTTACTGCCTCCTTTTCCCCTATCAGCTACAGCCTTCTTTATGAGCCCACTGGTTGGTTCTTCTGCATAAGCAGCAGAGCTCTGCACAGGACATTTTCACAGAATCACTAAGGTTGGAAAAGGCCTCACAAGATCGCTGAGTCCACCTGTCAGCCCAGCACTACCGTGTCTACCGAACCATGTCACAAAGTGCCACCTTTACGTGTTTTTTTACCCCCTCCAGAGAAGGAGACTCCACCACTTTCATGGGCAGCCTGTTCCAATGCTTCACCACTATATCCGTCAAGAATTTTTTTCCTAATATTCCATCTAAACCTCTCCTGGTGCAACTTAAGTCTGTTTCCTCTCGTCCTATCGCTTGTTATCTGGGATGGGAGACCAACATCGACTTTGATACAACCTCCTTCATGGTAGTCAGAGACAGCAGTGTGGTTGCCCCCAGCCTCCTTTTCTCCAGGCTAAACAACACCAAGTCCCTCAGCCACTCCTCGTAACACTTCCTCTCCAGCCCCTTCCCCAGCTCCACTGCCCTTCTCCGGACAGGCTCCAGCCCTGCAACGTCTTTCTTATAGTGAGGGGCCCAAAACTGAACACAGTATTCGAGGTGTGGCCTGAAGAGCACTGAGTACAGGGGGCAAATTCCTTCCCTGCTCTTGACGGCCACACTGTGGCTGATACGAGGCAGGAAAATCAGTTTCATTACCGCCTCTCATAACCACCAGCATCCTACGCTGACCACCACTGTCTCTATTTCATTTTACCTTTTCTGAGCAATAAATGATACAATACGTTAAAAGAACGACAGGACCGTGCAACATCAAGCACTCCAGCACCAGAAGCCGCCAAACCTCACCCTCCCACTTCACCACACGCACGGCAGCGGCCTTCCCACGCGGCCTGGCACCGCTTCCCACCGCGGGAACCACGCTTTGCCCCCTCTCTGCAGACCCATCCACAGCTCATCGGCCACCCGGGACAAACGCTGTTACAGCTGTGGGACTGACCCACCGCCTGCAGCCGCTCACCTGCTCCCTGCAGGCCCTGACAGCGCTCCCTGCCGCCCTCAGCCCGCTCGAGGCTGAGTACAGCCCGCACCCGCCACCCGCCACCCTCTCCCTGCGGGCTCTGACTCACTCTCTGCCCTCTCACCCTGCTCTCCTCGCCCCGCCGGTATCACCCACCGCCTGCGGGCCCTCACCTCTCTCCCTGTGCTCACCTCGCTGCCCGCACCCGCTCCCCGCTCGCCCCGCGACCCGTCTCACCGCTCCTTATCGGCCGGAGACGTGGCCGCCGCCATGGCTGCGGCAGAGTCCACGCCACGCTCACCGCCCCTTCCGCCGGAATTCCCGGTTCTTCCGCCGGAAGTCCCGCCCCCCGCGCTCCTGATCCGAACTTCCCTTTGGGCAGCGCTGCTCTCGATCAACGGCGGCGACCAATGAGGAGCCGGTACGACAGCGCCGCCGGGCGCCTGAGGGGAGGGAGGGGTGGGCCTGGGACCGGGGGCGAGGCCCGAGGAGAGGGACGGGGACTAGGGCGGGGGCGTGGTCTGAGTCTGGGGCGGAGCCTGGGGCTGGGGGCGCGGCCTTAGACTGGGCGGGACATAACCTGACCTAGGTCAGTGGGCGGGGCCTGTGTCGGGGCGTGGGCGTGGTCTGAGGCGCCGGGCGTGGTCTAGACACTGGGCGTGGCCTGGAGACAGCGTGACCTGGGGCGGAGCGGTGGGTGCGACAGGGGGCGTGGTCTGGGCAGGGGCGTGTCCCGTGACTGGGGTGTGGCATGGGGCAATGGGCGTGGCTTTGGCCTGAGCCAGTGGGGGCGTGGCCTGCGGAGTGGGGGCGGGGTTTGATGAGGGGCCTGAGGCGAGGGGCGTGGCCTGTGTGGGGGCGGGCTCGGGTCGGTGTGTGTCTCGGGGCCCTCAGGGCTGAGCGCGGTCCGTACAAACCCAGAGAGCTGCGTGTATCCCGGGCTGCGGGGACGGGGCTCTGCCCCTCTGCTCCGCGCTGGTCACACCCCCGTCCAAGTGTGGAGTCCCCATCATAAGGAGGAGATGGAGTTGAATGCTGCTTTGCCGGCATGTGGAATGGGATTCAACAAGGCCAAGTGTAAGGTCCTGCACCTGGGTCGGGGCAATCCCCGTTTTCAGTACACGATGGGGGATGGTGTGATTGAGAGCAGCCCTGCAGAGAAGGACTTGGGGGTGCTGGTTGATGAGAAGCTCGACATGAGCCGGCAACATGCGCTCACAGCCCCGAAGGCCAACCGTGTCCTGGGCTGCATCCAAAGCAGCATGGCCAGCAGGGCGAGGGAGGGGATTCTGCCCCTCTGTTCCTCTCTTGGGAGACCTCATCTGGAATACCGTGTCCAGTTCTGGAATCCTCAATGTAAGAAGAACATGGAGCTGTTGGAACGGGTCCAGATGAGGCTACGAAGATGATCGGAGAGCTGGAGAACCTTCCATACGAGGACAGGCTGAGAGAGTTGGGGTTGTTCAGGCTGGAGGAGAGAAGGCTCTGAGGAGATCTTATAGTGACCTTCCAGTACCTGAAGGGGCTGCAGGAAAGCTGAGAGGGGCTGTTCATAAAGGCTTGTGGGGACAGGACGAGGGGCAATGGGTATACTCCTTGTAGTATGGCCATTCAACCGTGTGGCCTCAGCAACAGCAGCTGTTGAAAATTTGCCTGCAGCTGGCTGGCAGCAAGGCGGTGACTTGGCAGTGCCTTACAGACATGACTCAACAAACTCCTCAGCTAGAAAAAAAGGTTATGTAAACAAGGTGTGTCAAATTGCAAAGGAAGCTTATGGTGCAATGGTTGTCCAGTGCTAAAGACGGATGTTTGGAGGGTGATCTCCTGATTACCACCAAGACAGCTGGTGCGGCATTAAGTGTTCCTCTGTAAGAAGTAACCTGTTACAAATAATTCCTCAGACATTTGTCATTGCTTAACGACAAAATGTTCTCATCTCCTTAGCAGCAGCTTGGAAAAGGATTTCCTACGCTGTTCTTTGCACGTGTTTTTCTTTTAAATCTCCATTCCATACACACACTCACATGTCTATTAAATGATTTTTTTCCACTGAGATCCCCATCACCTAAAAAGTGTTAGAGCTGCCATTGGGAGGCAGGTCCCCATTACCTTTGGACTTGTCCTGTTATCCATGTTTTTCATGTTAAATCTGTGCATAAGCCATAGTGGCCGAAGCTTCTTGTCAGCTGTTGTCACTGGCTGGACAGAGGCAGGCGGTCGGGGAGGTGGGCAGCAGCCTTTGGAGCCTCTGCCTGCGAACATTTCACCTCACGGCCACTGGATCCCACACTGGTGGGGTTGCGCTTCCCAAACCCTGAGCTGTGCTCCCTGTCAGTGAGGAGAAGAAGGTTCTAAAGCTAGAACAGGTCTCCACCAGCCATTTAACACCACTCAATCCTCTGCGACCATACCTACAATGTGAATATGGACAAACTAGGTTTCATTCTTTTTGTTTTGTCTCCATGTGGGTGTGCAGAATGCAGCGCATACCGATGATCTGACTGTTGTGTGAGACACGGTCATCACAAAACTGTGTCACAAATCAAGCTTATTGCTGCTCGGTTTAGTCAAATACCATACGTAGCCCTTTCCTTCTGGACAGAACTGAACCCACCAAAAGGGCGTAAGCAGAAATCTCCCTCTGAAGGATGGGGCTCTTGCAGAGTTTAAATCAAAGAACAATCTAACGCTTTTAGGAAAAAAAAAAACACTAAGAAATATTCTTTTGGTATTACCACAGCTTCATATACAATTAAATAAAAAACAGGCTAAAATGTAATGAACAAATATTAAAATTTACTTCTTCACACTCTTATTTTCCCCTTAGATTTCGGCAGTGTTTTGAGTTTCTCAGTCACTTTGTAAAGCAGTTTCTGGTGCATAATGGGCTACTGTTGGGCATCAGCTTAAGAAGCGCCGCTCTGATGCAGTGTTAAAGGCGACATTGGACACATCTGCAGTTTGTGAGAGGCACAGAACCATCGTTGCCTGTTATGGTTGCTCTCTGTCAGTCCCCTTAATTCAGGGCACTGAGAAAGATTCTGTCTTTGTTTAATGTTGTTATATTTGACAATTGCATGCTGTTTGTATCCTTTGAATTCATATGGATTTTTAATACCAACATTATTAATTAATGGCTTCTCATGTGATGTGTCCCTGCCCATGGCAGGGGAGTTGGAACTGGATGATCTTTAGGGTCCCTTCCAAACCTAACTATTCTATGATTCTATGATTTCCTGTAATAAAGCAAATGCTTATTACATCAACACCTATGGTGATGACAAGAAATACTTCCTCTGGTTTTTTTCATATTGAAAAAAAAAATAGTGGAAAGGGTGCTTGTGGAGTTACCAATTGGATCGTATGGCAGTGACTGACCACGACAGGGGAAAAGTCTTCTTTCCTGCAGGTGCTATTATTGCATAACAGTCTCCTTCACTGATGCTGGAACTCACAATACCCTGAAAAATCAGCTTATCTAAAATGAAGCACTGGGTGCAGACCCGTCAGTTTAATCCTCATCATTGCTGTAGGATGACTTCATTGAGTATACGGTGTACAGTCACTGTGTTTGTTCTGGTGCCATAAGAAATACATTTCAAACTTGAATCCTGCATGTTTCTAGCCTGAGGAATTTGGAGACAGAAGTAGGTCATGAAGCACACGAGCTCAGGCACGTTTCCTGGATATCTGTCCCTTACCCCAGAAACTGATGAAATGATCAAAACCTCATAGCTTTTAAATGCTTCAAAGCATTAGGAAGAGAAGGTGTAACTGCTGGTGAAGAGAGGACTCGTGTACGTTTGCAGCACAATGTCAAGTTTTCAAATAGGGCTTTTAGTTAGTGGCAGGGACACCCCTCTCTGAAAGCTATGCATAAGTTGGTGAGGTCGCTGCGTTTGCGCTCACTGCAGTGCAAGGGGAAGCGGCAGGGAACGAGCATCTCCAGCAGACAATTCCCTCACTACGTACACAGCAAGTGTACGTAGTGACACTACGTGTCAGCAGCAAGTCAGATGTCCTTACTCAGATTCTATTTTTACTCTTCAGTGTGTCTGGGGAAGAAAAACAGCAAAAAAAAAAAAACCCTCCAAAGAAAATGACCCAGCAACAGGAGCCCTGTACAACAGTGAGCCAGGAATCTGAAGTGGTTGTGATGTGCAGTGGTACTCGGCACCGGTGAGGCCACAGCTCGAATCCTGGGTTCAGTTTTGGGTCCCTCAATACAAGAAAGACATTGAAGCTCTGGAGTGTGTCCAGAAAAGGGAACGAAGCTGGGCAAGGGACTGGAAAACAAGTCTGACGAGGAGCAGCTGAGAGAGCTGGGGTTGTTTAGCCTGGAGAAGAGGAGGCTGAGGGGAGACCTTATTGCTCTCTACAACTACCTGAAAGGAGGTTGTGGAGAGGAGGGAGCTGGGCTCTGCTCCCCAGGGACAGGGGACAGGACAAGGGGGAATGGCCTCAAGCTGCGTCAGGGGAGGCTGAGACTGGACATTAGGAAAGATTTCTTTGCAGAAAGGATTATCAAGCACTGGCAGAGGCTGCCCAAGGAGGGGGTGGAGTGCCCATCCATGGAGGGGTTTAAAAGGCAGGTAGATGAGGTGCTTGGGAACGTGGTTTAGTAGTGGTCTGGTATGGTTGGAGTCGATGCTCTCAAAGGACTTTTCTAACCGAGGGACTCTATGATTCATATGATATATGATTTCACCTGCAATTAACACAGATGGCCTAACTAGAAGGGGGAGCCAAGGGAAATGCGGACAGTTTGAGGCAACACCTTTCCTCTGTTTTACTGGAAGTGTCATGCAGACACGCCAGCTTATTCAGACCGAGCTTACATGTTCAGTTTTCTCTAACCTGATGTTAAGACTGAATAGCTGAAACATGCTTAGAATATGCCTGCATAATAATTGGAGTAGGGAAGCATTTGGGAGGAGGTGTTATATATTTTCAGCTAGACTGGTGAAACAGCTCCATGGTGGACTGCACATACAGAACAAACAAAGGGGACATAGAGTGGGATCTTGATTGGTTCAATAGGCATTGAAGGGAAGCAGGCAAGATGAGAAGGATCTTCTCCACTATCTTTATAAGCAAGGATTCACAAAATACTTTTAAAAATAAAACATGGAAGCTGGAAAAAAAAAGGGAAAGTGTTGAAAATGGAAACATACTTCATGAAATATGACTCGACATGGAAGTAATGGACAGGTGTGAACTAGGTCTGTCCAACGAAGAACTTCCAGCAGCACAGAGAAGAGAGAAAATAATGCTGTCCTTCATTTATTTTTATTAAACTGGTATTTACTTACCATGAACCAGCAACATGCAGAATTAACCGTATCATACTCATCGTATGCCATGTTTGAATGATTGCATACAGCATTTTCCCCCAAAGAAATGGTTATTTTATGGTTATTTTAAATCCATGGACTACCTCACTCCTTTCAGTCTTAACAATCTGAAATCCTGCCTTTTACATAAGTGTTTTCTGGAGAGGTAACACCTACAGAGAGAGGCCTGTCCTACAGGGACCACAGCCACACAGCTTCCTTTGTTAACCAGCACAACCTTCTTTGCCCACCTCAGTGGTCGAGATCTATAAACACTCTCAGTAGTCTGCGCGTCCTCACAAAGGCATGAACACCTTAGGGGTGTTCAATAGGGATCTTCAAGGCACGTGGATGGTAGATGTTCTGAACCCACATTCAGCTGATTTCAGTCCATGTAAGTGCTGCACCACAAGAGCAGCCGACACTCTCCAAGTGGGCTTGAAATGGTCATCCTGACCTGTAGACTGTTCAGAGCTACAAGTCTTCTGGGTTATGTCACCCAGACCCAAAACGTGGCTTACGTGAATTGATTTAGAAAGCGCAGCAGGCAATAGGTACCGTATTTCACTGAGACACAGGGGAGACTGCTGAGCACCACATTGTCAGAACTCTATCCAAATCTCTACTTCGCTGGCAACAGGAGAGCGAGCAAAGTGGAAACAGGAAAAGAGGGATTTCTACCCAACTCTTATTCCTTCATGCTTGCAAAGGCTACACTTCTAAGTACAGACCTCAGTTTTACACCCGGTCGCTCCCTGGCCCTCGGTTTTAGCCTGGGAGAAGCAACTGACAGCTGTGTAAAGTCACAGCTGTGTTCAGCCAGTTTGTAGGATCAACTGGAACCATCAATCATCTGTGTGTGACACAATAATACAATATTTGCACTGAATTTGTAGTTTTCATTAAAGCTAGGGGATTTCTGTTCTTAAGAATTCCAAATGACTTAAAACACTTAGAAGTGGCAAGTAATCCATCACAGTTGTTCAGTTATAGTAAAGGGAAAAAGAGATGCCAATGCCCTTTCATCACAGAATGGAATATTAATAATAAAATATTAAAAAAAGGGAGTGTTTTCACCACTCATATTATGGCTTTTACATCTCCCCTCCTGCTCCTCCACAGCTCCTTCCACTCAAAGTTTGTGCCACCCCCAGACCTCACCAATAATCCAGGTCAGGTACACAAGCAAATGTGAATTCTGTGTTATGGTGCATACAAAACGCCTTCCCCGGCCCCCAACAACTTGCTTTTTTGTACGTCAGGCTGTCAGAAGGGAGAAGGGACAGGATTGGACCTAATCCATCTTCATTTGTATTAAACACCTCCATTTGTATTAAACACCTTCATTTGTACCACTCAAGATGTCATTTTCACCATCCCCTCTGACTTTCATTGCAGGTGATAGCAGTAATGCCTTTTCTTTATTCTGAATAAAAATGTTTAAACTAGTGTTGAGGGAATTTCCTTTTCTGCATAAAAATCAAGACTGAAGTGCATGTTTCCCTTGAACACTGCAAAAAATAAGGTACCAGCTGATCACTCCTGAAACTAAAACTCATCTTCTCAACTACGAAGACAGCGCTACAAATACGAGAATTCTAACAAAGGATCTTAGTAACTCAGCAGCAGTGCTTTTTCTTTTTTTTCTTTTTTTTTTTTAGTTTAATTGCTTGTGTGTCAAAGCCAAAATGTAAAGAGTGCAAAGTATGGATGTATATATAAATACATCCTTGTGTGTGTGTTGGGAATTAATCAATCTAGGTCCCTTAATAGCCTCTCATCAGTGACTAAAGAATGGACTCATTATGGAACAGCAAGACTGGAATTAACTCTCTGCAGTGCTTGTAAGTCATAATGAAATAAACCCTTCTTGCATATCTCTTGTAAGTAACAGATTACGGTATTACACTGTGTTGGAACGAGATTTTGTCTTCTACCATTTGTCCTAAATAGAAACATGGAGGAGAACAGGGAGCTCTACTGGAGAGCTAAATGTCTCCGAGCTTCTTCTTTCTACTTCTTTTGTTTATCTGAAACGTGACAATCACCAAAAGGAAGCCGCACAGTCTGAGCATTTGTTCTGATATGCTGAATCACTGCTGAAGTGTCTTAAAAGACACATTCCTTTTTAAATGAAATCATATTTCCAATACGCAGCGAACGGACACGTAACTTTCAGTAGTAGCCAAGAAAACAATTCCACTCTGACAAGGTGCAATCAGGAGGAAATTTTATATAACACTGCAAGTAATAAATTATGCATAGCAAGACTAAATTCAGAATTAGTATACTGTGAAACAAAATACATTAGAGTAGTTGAAGAAAGAATTGATTACAGAGTTAGGATATAAACAGTAATGCATCTCAGGCAGAAGCAAACAACAAAACTGAATTAAAGATAATTGTGGGCTGAGTTTGTTCAAGAGAAACAACACTTTCAGGTGGGAAAATGCATTTGATCTCATCACCAGCACGAGCTTTATGTGTGTTAAATCCCACCAAAAAGTAGGGTATTAAGAGATACCGTCTGTGTGTATGGCTTGAGGTCTGGACAGAGGTGCATTTACTGAGTGAACAAGCTCCCTGGACACATTCCTGGTATCCTAATTCGAATTCCACAGCCACTGAGGCAAAAGGTGCAACAGTCAGCGCACACAGCGAAAGTATTTCCTGAAATTCTGAAGTGGCACAAATTCACAAATGCTACGTGGAAATCTCCAAAAAAAGGTTATTTGCAGAACGGTACCAGGGAGGCATTACCCACTCTCGGAGCAAGTAAACAGCACATCTGGTAAAACTGGAAGTTTGCGGCAGAAAACCTATGTATTAAATACATGGTTATATTCGTGTCGGCATCACAGACTCATTGACACCTACAATAATTAGTTGTGAACTCTTTAACCCCTTCAGCACCACATGAAATCCCCTTGCACTTCCGATATGTAACCAAACACAACACATAACCAAATAACTTCCTATTCTGACTACAAACTCAACCTTAACTACATTAACATTCTCTATAAACACTTTTACAGATACAATCTGTTATTCTGCATATAGAAGACTATGGAGCAGGAACAGTATTTCTACATGTGATTCGAAATAAAAAGTGTGGGCATCTCTCCTGGTTTTACTTAAAAGTGCAAAGGAGATGGCTGTGGAACCAGAGAGCGAATAAGTTTGGGCAATTTGGTATTAAGAAAGTCCTCAAAGTTTGAAGCACGTGGAGGAAGTCATGCTTCATATTAACACTTCTCTAACGATCCGCAGGTTCATCCAGATCGCACATCTCGTCGAGCACAAAGCTGTCAGACAGGTGGACGAGACTTGGCAAGGCATTACAATAAACACATGAAGCTACGTTTGGGTGGAAGCCTACACATGATAGTTAGCAACACAAGGCTGTTCATAATATTTAACAAAAGCCAGGTGAGAAAAGACAGTTTGGGAGGCATCTAATAACAAGGGAATAGAAGAGCTTGCATGGGTCCATTTTCCAGATCATCCCTTCAAGTAGCACTGTTTTCATTAGGGAAGGGCTAAGTTCTCTCCCTCTTTAAGCCTCTTCCAGATAAAAAATAGTTGCGATAATTTTACTGGAAGGATTTACTGCATTGATTTTAACATTGCAAATTTAAGAATCATCACCTAGAAGTTTACATATAGTAAAAAAAAATTGTTCTTTGGGTATTTTTGATGAAGAAATATTTCTTTACCACAAGCACAGGCTATAGACTGATGTAATACTTCAGAAGTCAGTCATTGGAATTTACAGGATAAAGGACTTACCCCAACAAAATGTATTTAAATGCAAAGTGCTGAGGGCCATTAGGGAGAAGTTCAGAGTGAACAGTAGTTAAGAGTAAACAAAAAACACCCAACTTCAACTTGCATTTTCTGTCCCAAAGGGTGAAGAACAGGCCTGAAACTTGGCATATTTGCTTCAAATTGCCTGCAAGGGCTTGACCCAACCCACTGCCCACCCATAAAGGAAATATCTCAAGCCTCCTTCCACCATCCCGAGCTGTTTTATTTTCTGCTGGCCCAGGTGGCAGTTGTCCAACTCTGGACTGAGCAAATTCAGCGTACTGAATGCAGGTCTTATCCTACCGCCCCGGTTCTGCTAGGTAAGAGCCAAGCTGGTCCACTGAGGGCCTGATGAGCGTCAGGAATCAAAGCTAGGAGCATGGAAGAAAAAAGAAAACTTCTTCCAACAGCATGTGCTGTTGATTGTAGAAATAATATGGTTCTTCAGGATAAAGACTGAAGAAGCTAATACACTGTTATCTTCTTGGTCATCCCAATTTCTGCTAAGGGGGGTGGGAAGATGGGACAGTTAGGAAGTACTCCAAAACGCCCATCAAAGAATCCAGCTGTCAGGTTATCAGACAGAAGTTTTGCAGTATTGTGGTCTACTGGTACACTTTCAAAACAAAGCCTTGTGAATTTGTGGACAAAATGCTCTCTCTCCTCCTCATACAGTTTACTGGGGAAGATCTGAGAGTACATCCTTAGCTGAGAGCCTCTGAAATTGTCCCTTTTCTTTCCCTCTCCTTTTACCGAAGACACAGTAACAAACTTCCCAAAGCCATCAAAGACACGAGTCTACACTGAAGAATACTGCTGCTTACTTAAGGTTACAGCATCAACTATACCTTGTTTTCTGCAGCCAAATCCTGCTTGAAACAATATTCCAATCTCATCAGGAAATCCTGGCAAGGCTTTCCATTTTTAAGCTGTCCTCTGACATGAGTTTTGAGAATTATCTCTTGAGCTTTTATGGGAAATATTCTGATAGAGAACTGCATATGAACAACAGAAACACATTGGCTCCCCTTTAAAGTTCGCTGTATTCAGTCAGAAGAGCTTTCACAGAAATTGAGCAATAACCTTTAACTGTGACTCACTGCAAGAAACTTAAACAAATGTACATTTTAAAAAGTTAAGTAATTAGAATTTGTGAGGTCATGTTTCTGCTTTTCACATCAAGAGGACAAACCTACAAATCACTCTGAAATGAGTTTCATGAATGCGTTCTCAGTATTAAACAGATTGTTAAGTTTGATATGTTCTGGATACGGGAAACTAATTCAAGGACAATTGAAGGTCTGAGCACAAGTCTGTAGAATGAATTGCAGTGCATCCCAGAAAAACAGTAAAATAAGTCTTGGTTTCCTTAGATCCTTTCTTTTCTTTTTTCTGCCTTGATATAAATAATGTCCTCATACCTGCTGTGGCAACTTCATAAAAATAAAACCAAAGAACAAGAGTATATTTTTAGCAGCATAAATAAAATCTGACTATCAAGAATCTAAGTACCATTAACAAAATCCAGGACCAAATATCCATATCACAGCCATTTTTCATTTTTTGTTCTTTTATTTTCTATTTCTGGGATCAGTTTTAATAGTTAAGCTTAGAATGTAAGTTTGTATCCCCATCACTAACATAAATCAAACATCACCGATGTCTTTAAATATTCTAAAAGGCTCTTAGTGGATACTAAAGAATCAGAGACATGTAGATTTGGAAGGGATTTCAAAAGATCACCCAGGTCCATCTCTGCACACAGGCAATATGAAATATACTATAGTCCATCCCTATGAGATGTTTCATAAACCTCTCCTTAAAATTTCTATAATGGAAATTTAGCAACTCCCATGGGGAGCATATTTTAGTGAATCGCTACCGTTATAGTTGCAAAGTTTCTCTCATCTGTCTTTGCTACAAGTATAGGTTAGTTATGAGGGCATTAAGAGAAACTTCCCAATTATAATGATCACAAAGCATCTCCAAGACTAGACAAGCCACTACAATTTTCAAAGACATTCTGGTGTTTGATATGCATACAATTAATTAGTTTAACCCCTCAGTTATAAAACTGAGATCAGAACTTCTTTACTGAGATTACTTAACCTTCAAGTTCTCAATTGACAGCACAAAGATGTAAAGCCAGTGTTAAAACAACTACCTTGGATTACGTAGTATATCTTCACATTAACAGTTAAAAGCCCAGAACAAAAAAATTATATCATTTACGAGAAAAGTGGTCTTGCATTTTTAAACTCAAGGATGGAGCCCTCTATTCTACTCCAACAGGAAGCCTTGACTTTGAACAGATCACAAAATCTCTGTCTCTATTCCATCTTTAAAGCGACACTAATATTCACATTAGAAGTTTTGGGAAGATGCTACGTGCAGAATATTTCAAACCTAAAACGAGCAGTGCTGCTCGTTAACAGATTTCACCAGATGACACAGAAACACTGCACGTCTCTAAGCAAACCTGACAGGAAGCAAAGAACAAAAGAACAAATAAGATACCACTTCTGCCAAACAGGTATTTTTGGTATTGGCTTTTATCTAAATTGACTTCTGCCTGCTGATAGTATCTCAACTCTGATCTGAAACCGCATGTCCTATGGTGACTTCCAGATAAAAACGGATTCCTTTTAATATCAGATGAAGTAGCAAAGCCACAGATGTGATACACTCTGCAACTGTGTTAAAGCTACCATAAAGGTAAACTGCTCTATTTCAGGGCTTCCTGAAATGAGGGCACTTTGAATCCTGAATATCAATTACTTAGAATGCTAACTTTAGAAGACTTTAGTTGAGATACAACGGAACTGGCACGCCAGTTCATGGTGGGTTCTGCCATGCACAGAATGGTTAATGTTCTGTTCTCTCATATTTCTACTTTAAACCAATTCTCATCTAAATTCAGACTACATTTATATTGTTAAAGCACAAATCTGTCTTTTTGGCATTGTTCTAGCACAAACCATATTTGCATCAAAAAGGCTTGAGGCAGCAAATGTCCTGGTTTGTATGCAAAACTGTTTTTCACCTATGATAACAAATTTCTTGCTGCCACTGGATTCTTGCAATATTATCCCCTTCATATTTTTTAAAAAATAAATTTAAAAAATGCATGAAGATTTCAAGTAGAATTAAAATTTATCTTATAGTCACTATTTCACATTCTATGTTATCCCCAAATTAAAAAAAAAAAAAAATCTTCTGTTTTACAAATATTACTTTTATACATACAATATTGTTTCAGGCTTGCAGTCATGAAAACAATTGTTCTGCTTGGCTACTGGAAATACCCTGCCTTGAGCCTTGTTATGCACCTGAGATGTGTGAAACTGTCTCAATTACAAATATATTACAGAAGACCTACGGCCCGATCCCGCAGCTGCTGTGAGCATCCCACAACAGCCACCTGCCAGTGATAAGGAAGAAGAATATTGGAAGGCGCAAGATTCTGCCGGATCAGGCCTTAAATGCAAGCGCGTTAACAACACATTATATGGTGACATCTCAAAACAAAATACTGTATTTCTATGTAATGCAGAAGTAACACACACCAGTTACATATAGTAATAATTTATTCTGAAATGTTCATTTTAGTCTCTGTTGAGACATCACCCATGTCTCATTAATAAAAGAGCAGCCATGTCACCTCAAATACCAGAATATACAACAAGTTACAGCATAGCAAAAAAACCTCTACCTACTTTAGGATAAAATCTAATTCAGGTAAAATAATTTTGTTCGGGGTTTTACAGTTACACAGTTTCTTTTTTTTTTTGTTTTTTTTTTTCAGAGCACAAAAAGTGTAACTCATTACACCATAACTATCTATGCACATTATGTGACCACGGAAATGTTAATCATTACTTCAGAACATGAACCATCAGTTCCATTCATGCAGAAAAAGCAGGCTGGGAAAGCTTGTTCAGCAGAAACCATATTACTGTGAATTTCACAGCCACATGATTGGGTTAGATGGACTCACAAATACCAAAACAGTATACTTTTTTTTTTTTTTTGCATAAATAATACTAATTCTTCCCTGATGTAGTTTAGTCAGTCTGTAACCTAGAAATAATCGATAAAGCAAGATGACCGTATCACCTCTACCTGCAATGTTGCATGATTTCAACGACAAGCAATATTTAAAGGATTATGGGATGGGATGCTAATTAAATACATGTTAAACATACTGTACAAATATACTTGCCTTAGCAATTTTATTCCAAACCATCAATCGGGTATTCCTCTAAAATATTACCAGTGAAGACAAAGTATACTATCAAATATGGCTTCTGGAACAAGGACACTCTAACAAGAATCAAATCTATTTACAACAAATAAAAACGACGACAAAAAAATTCAATCCCCATTCTTTTAGTTTCATTTGAAACAAGACTTCTAAATTGCTGCTGTATACAATACAGTCTTATTTGTTGCACTTAAACAGAAGTTACCAGGTAAGAGCCAGAGTGACGCTTAGGACTCTGAGTTCCACTGGAGTCCGGATTTTCAGACTTGGAGTCACGCTTCTTCGTGCTGTTATTTACCGGTGTTGGTATCTGTGAAGGCCGAGCAGAACTATTGTCCACACTGCTCTTCCGGCGGCTTGGATTGTAATTGAAAGGAGTCACTCTTGCTGCAACAGCACCAATGGGAGAGCTATGTTTGCTCGAGCTACTGGAACTGAATGGTGTACGCTCACTTACAGTACTTTCATTATTTTCTGGTGCAGGAACAGGATTGTTCGGTAGAGGCTTTGTTTCAGTGCCTTTCTTGTCTGGACCCTCTATCTGAAAGAATGAGTTCAGACGGTTTTCTAACCCAACGGTACGAACAGGAACACCTCCATTCCCTGGGGTCTGTTTTTCTTGAATCTCTTTAGAATCTTTACTATTCACCCCCCCTTTCTCTGAAACACTGTCAATAACTGGGGGAGTGTTTCCAGTTGGGGACCTTCCAGATCGAGGATTGTTAATTGGACAGTCCTCTATCCTCACCCACACGTCTTCTGTCTTAGAGACAGGTGGTGCCATCTGATAGATAAGAGTTTTGGAATCGGAGCCGTTTGCGGCACTTGAGGAAGGATGCTGAGGATCATTCATTATCTGAGGAATTTCATTTTCTTTTATTTTTCTCCAAGTACCTTTTGCTGGTGCTTGGCTTTCTTTACTTTGCTTGTGTCCAGAAAGAGAACTTCCATGTTGCTTTTCATCTTCACTTTTTGCCTTTTCACTGGATTCTGAAGAAGCGGACAGAATTGAGGAGGAACTTCCAGTTCTTCGCCAAGTGCTTACACGAGGAAGGGATGAGGAATGCTTACTATGCTCACGCTTCCATGTTCCTGACCTATTGATCGGCAATCTAGATGGACTCTCAGAATGAGAACGAGCTATATCATGACGTTTTGCTGGTCTCCCATCATATTCTACAGAAGGGCTCAGATTAGGGGGTAATTTTCGCCAACCACTAGTCTGGGCAGTTGAATGAGTGGATAAAGTCATATCAGGAAGAGATGGACTTAAAATTGGGGTCTGGATTTGAGACCTCGTGGGAGAATCAGGCCTGGAAGGAGAGAGAGATTCAAATGAAGCTGACTCTTCTAATTTCCGTCTTAGAGTTGGGCTTGGAGCTTCTTTAATAAAAGTTGACTGTCGAACAAGAACAGGTCTTTCAGATCTGTCAGATTCACTTCCACTAGACTTGGCGGATGACATTCTGGATAGTTCAGTCTTTTTGTTTGATCCACCACTGCTGAGAGCTTGGCTTAACCCTTTGGAAGCAGACTCACTTCTTGGAATGCTACTGGAACTCTTAGGTAAGGCAGTTTGCTTTGTAAGGTTTTGCTGGCTCATTTGCCTGCCTGGTGATGTATATGACATTCTACCTGAACTTGAAGACTTAGTTGAAGCCGTGCTAGGAGATGATGTCCTTGGCAACTGAGACAGTTTGTTGGGAGGACTTATACCATTTCTTCCTGGGGAAATTGAGTTTCGGCCGGGAGACTGCAGAGGCCTACTTAATGGCTGCTGTTGAGGTCTAGAAGGAGTCGAGTCTCTAGAACCTGATCTAGAAGGTCCTTTACTTGATCCACTCTGGTTCAACCCCGATGGTTGTCTAGTTACAGGAGCTGGCTCAGGTTTCACTGATGACTTGGCTCCTCTTGGAGAACTAGTCAAACTTTGGCCTTCACTGGGACTCTTGGAGTTTGTGTTTTTGAGTGGGGGACCTTTTTTGGAAACAGGACTAGTACTTGAAGAACTATTTCGAACTCCTGGAATATGGATCATTGTCCTACCACGTGAAATTGAAGGCACACTTGTCTGTTGTGGTTGCTTCAACTGGCTTGAAACTTCTGAATTGGAGCGAGCTTTTCCTGGGATTATACTTTTATATACTTTCTTCCCTCCTTTGATTCCCCTACTTTCAGATTCTGCTTTTTTAGACTCCAGTGTACTTTTCTCTCCTGGCTTAAGAATTCTTGGACCTTTATTACTAGTGAAAGGTTTTTCTTCCTGGTCTGGGGTGAGATGAAAAGGTGACCCTAGAGAAATACCAGATTTTAATGAAAGGATAGAGTCAGAGTCTGATGAAGCTTGTCTAGACAGTGATGCGGCAGCTGCAGCTTGATGCAAGCTACTAACTATAGAATTTGCACCTTCTTGGATAGCTTTCCAATCAAAGTTCTCTGAATCAGGTGAGAAACCATGTTCTGAATCCATCCTCTGTACCTCTCTAAGATCCAGTGTTAAACCCTCTGCCAGTACACCACCTGCACTTCTGGAATTGTTTTTTTCACCTTCACTCTTTATTCTTGAGGGTTTTTTCTTTTTAGGCATGGCAGAGCTAATGCATTCCTGCAAAAGATCGTCTTCTGAGTCAATGCTAAGAGAACTGAGAGAGCTGTTCCTAGAGAAACATACAGGAGTATCTTCAACATGAAATGATTTAGGTGCATAACCAGAAGTCTGTGGTCTGTTTGATTCCATCTGTGAATCAGGGGCCTCAGTTCGTTTTGCAGGTTCCCCTTCTTTGTTGTTATTGTTTTCTTGATCAATATCACTGAGAGAACTAAGAGATGAATTGCGAGAAAAACAAACAGGTGTGTTTTCGATAGCAAAATTCTGCATTTTCTCATCTGTAGCTGCTCCTCTGTCTGGAATATCTTTAGTTGACTGAGTGAAAGTTTTAGGCTGGCTTCTGCCTGCTGGGTGTTTTTGACAAACTTGTGTCCTGTTACTCGGTTGCTGATTTGAAGACTGTTGTGGATTAGCACAGTCTTTACTTTCTGTTTCCTTTGATTCTTTTCCTTTTCTTAATTCTGCCTTCTCCCTTGAAAGGTCAACATCATCATCGTCAAAATCCAAAGAACTTAAGGAATCATTCCGTGAAAAGCAATAAGGAGTTCCCTCAATAGGTGTGTAATGATGAGGGGAATCAAACGCAAAGCTTCCTCTTACACGCTCTTCATTATTTGGCAATTTGTCATTAAAATCTCTTGAATTGTTTTTAAGATTCTGTTTCTTTGTGTCTCTGTTCTCTGGATAACTTCTTTCATTATTAACATTGCTTTTAAGCTCTGTGGTTTTTCTTATACGTGCTCTATATTCATTATTTTGGGGAACAGGCTTTACTGGTGATGTTGGCTTCTTTTTCTCACCTTCTGGTTGGCTTTTGTTACTTAGAGATGAAGATGCTTGTTGAATTTGATCCATTATCTTTTTCACTCTGAAAGGTTTGTGACTTTTTCCTTTTGGCATAGCTGAGTTAATGCATTCAGCCAGAATATCACCCTCTTCTGTTTTGTCATCATCGAGGCCTGGGGGAGTCATGGTTGAGCTTTTTGCTCTCTGAGAGTCATCAGTACTTCTTCCTTCTGTAGGAATGGTGTCTCGCTTTTCAAACTCCTCTGCCTCTGCTCCCGTCCCCACACCATCCACATTGGCCAACTCGCTTGGGGGCGATTCGATGGTGAGATCACTCAGAGATGTAGCTGTTGAAAAGTTTATTGGTGTACCCTCAACACAATACACCCGTGGCATATCATCTCCCGGTGTAAAACTCACATGTTTTTGGGATTGCAATCTGCTTTGTGAAGGCAAAAGTTTGTAAACGGGCAGCTGGCTGGGTTTCCTGGCTACAGGAGGAGGTATTTTTGGAGCAGATGCTTGAGAAGGCTTTTTGGCTTTACGTGAAGACTTTGTTGGCATTGCAGAAATAATACATGCTTCCAGAATCTCAATATCATCATCATCATCAGAATCATCCAGAATGTCTTTTTCTGCTTCAGTAGGCTTCTCAGCTTTCTTCTCTTGGTTATCCTTTGTATCATCTGACTGTTCAGGTTCTGCTTCATTTCCATGTTCATTTTCATGAACCGGAGGCATTATTCTTAACTCTACATCTTTCTGTATAAACGGCTCATCAAGACTCAGAGCACTCAGGCTAGATGAGCAAGAAAAGCCATCTGGTGTGCTTTCTGTGGCAAAATGTAAGAGCGTATCAGCATCTGGCAGTACCTGAACTCTTTGAACAGCTGCATTTACAGCTGCCTGTCTAGGACCAGGCTCTCTCTTTTCTGCATTAGGTACTTTACCTTTAGCTGCATCTCTTTTTACTTGAACTGCTTGAGCAGGCGGTGGTGTTTTACTTCTGCTGGGAGGCATTGTTTGTCCCGGGCTGTCTGGAAGGTCACTGGGACTTATTATACCACTTACCATCCCACTGCAAGGCTCACTTTGAACTGAACTAGCAATTGAATGGCTTTCAAAACTATCCAGGGAACTGACAGAAGTACATCTGCTGAACATAAGTGGTGTTTCCTGCACATAATGTTCTGGTGGGCTTTTAGGAGTCTGTGCACCACTCTTTGAGGGAGATTTGGCACCTGAAGAAAACTCAACAGCTTTATGTCTAGAGGAATCAGAAGGAGACAAACTAGAAGTCGCAAGTCTACTGGATTTTGTTCTGATGTGCTGTGATGCTGATGTGATTTCACTTGCTGCACCTTCTGTAGACAGAGCGCCACTGTTTTCCTTCAGTTCTGCTATCTGTAGTGTGTTATTAGCATCTGTCACACATGTGGATTGATCACGACCTATTTCATCTTCAGCTGATGACAAAGATGACAAAGAGCTACATCTTGAAAAACATATTGGGGTATCTTCCACACAGTATGTTTGTATAGTTTCCTGATTAATAGAAGGGGTTTTACAGGAGGCAGTCTTCTGTGCATGACCACCTCTGCTCTGTGCAGAATTCGGGTGAAGCTGATTCTGTCTCTTGGAACTAGCTGAGGGGGCCGACGTGTTCCCACTGCTTGAGGAAATATGGTCAGTTTTAGTGCTCTGCACTGAGGAAGCCTTTGAAAAAGTAAAAGATGGCTTCTGAGAAGAAGGAACTTCTGTTGAGTATTTCAAACTGTAATCAATAGGCTGATCGACATGTTCCTCTTCATTGTACTTTATGCTATAATTAGTTGGTCTGTCTTCCTCATCATGTTGTTCCTCCTCAGAGTAACGTTCACTGTAGTTGGTTGGCTTGTCATCATCATAATCATCAACCTGGCACAAGGACTGGCTTACTTTCTGATTCATTCCAAGAGTTGAGCCTACTCTGTTTTGATCTGAACCATTGGATCCTCTTGATCTAAAGGAAGAGATGCACTCCTGCTGTCCAAAAGGTGATTGATACTTCATATGTTTATCATCTCCACTTTCACTGTACATGGGGTAGGTTGCATTTTGGCTCCTTGACTGCCTTTGTTCATTTTGTTTCATTTCATCGTCTATTATATGCTTAGGCCTTGCCCACCTTTCATTCTGAGAGGGACTTTGCCTTCCAGAATTTAACTGTTCATCTGAGTATTTAAGACTATAATTAATAGGAGTGTCAAGTTCTCCATCATTGTCATCCATATGATTTGCACTATGAATCTTATGTGCCAAGTCAGCTGGGTATTGACCATAACTACAAAATTTACTCTCATCATCTTCAGAGTAAGATTCAATGGAAGGTTTCATTTGGCCTCTTTTACCATAGCCATCACTGCTGCTGACACTATTTAAACTATCATTTGAAGCCCTCTTGTACTCCATTTTTGCGTAAGGCACAGGACACGTCCTGCTCGAATTCTCAGATTTAGGAAAGTACGCACTTGAGTGAGTATGGGCAGTGGCTGATCTCCTGGGGGCATTTCTGTCTTCAGCCAAACAATGCATTTCAGAAGTGGAACCAGAATTTCTGTCATCTTGTGGGATATGCATGCTTGTTACTTCTTCCATAACTTTGGCAATCTGAACTGCAGCAGTAGAGATCTGCATTCCTATTCTCTTAGATGAGTTCCCGGTATTCTCTGCAGCTGGATGATAGGTATTTAAACCTACTGCTCGATCCCTGTCAAGACTTCTGTCTTTCTCAGATCGAGAATTTTCTAAGTTTCCTCTACCAGAAGAGGAGGAGGCAGGCAATACTGTAGTATTTAAATACGGTGAAAGCACAGGCATATTACCGGCATTAAAACTCTCTGACCTGCATATACCATCATCATGCCGACTGGAGTCCAGCACATACTCGCTGTACATATTTTGCTTGTGCCTCTGCTTATTACGGTGAGATGCTTTCGGGCTTAAATTATCAATGTTGTCAAAAGTCTCTGATAGATGCTGAGCATCTAATTCTGCTTCCAGTGCCTTTTGCTTTCTGACATGAAGAGATGGTAAGCTTGACCCTGGAGACATAATGTTGGCATCCTTATATTTTGCTGGCCTGTTTGCCATGAGGTTTCTTAGAGCTGCAGCACTGCCCATTGCTATCATTTTGTGTTTTGAGTGAATGAGGTTTTTCAGCATGCTGACTGCTCCCATGTCCCACAAAGCTTCCTGATCCTTCGCGTTTCGTGCAGAAAGATTCCACAGGGTCCCACATGCATTACTGACTATTGTCAAACTGTGTGACTTCAAGTGTTGTAGCAAGGTTTGCAAGCAGCTGTTCTCTCGCAAGATTTGCCTGGTGTTAAGTAATTGAAAATAAATATCAGTAAGTGGCCATAAAAGGATAAAACACAAAGCACGACAAAATCTATTTATGCTAGACAAGTTTTGCCCTTAGAAAGGATAATCATGAATTCTGCAGTGCAAATTTCCTCTAGCTTTCACCTGAATGTTAATCAAATCCTATTACAAATATGAATAATTATCTTCTAGTACAGTTCATCATTAAGAGCAGTAGGTATTAACCTGTTTGCGTAGTCCTGTTATGTAAATGAAATACTTGCCTTACCAAATGCATTAAAAATGGACTGTACTTGATTTCTATACTTAATACATGTGTTCACATTAAGACTCAGTCATAGCAACTGTCTGCTAAATATACACATGGAACTGCTACAGATTTTCAGAAAAAGTATACCCACCTATGGTCCTCATTAGTAGCAATTAAGCTGGAAACATTTCTCAATATTCCTCCTCCACTTTCTATGATAGCTAAAGTGTTTGTTTGGCTCCGGTACGTCAGCGTGCCGACTAGAAATGCAAGAGCACCATCAACAGCGCATATATCAGCTTTGTTCTCAGTACAGTGTGCTGACAAATTCCATAAGGCACTCAGAACACTTTTTAGGGTGGATTCCTAGGAAAATAACAAAATGACAGACTTAGAGAAGTTTGCAACTATGGATCACCACCTCCCAGAAATACGTAAGTTAGCTTCAAGGAGCTATGTCTATTACAATTCCTGCTTTTTTGGCTGCTAAGCCAGATGCAGGTAGCGGTGTACATGTTCATGCTTCCGCTGGCCTCCCTCCCTCCTGCAGCTATCGATTTGTTATTGATGGTCCCAAAGTTTTCAAAAAATGCGTGCCACAAAACTTGTTACTGCCATAATGGTAAAAAAGGCCCAAAGACTAACTGGCAAGGGAATTCAGGAGGGAACAGAGTCATGTTCGGACACCAGAAATATATCTGGACAATTACAGAAGTGGTAGTTATCCATTCATTAACTCAAAAGAGGTTTTTTAAATTGCAAAATTATAAAAAAGGCTACTGTAACACCACAGCTCATGAAACTGAAGAGCAAAAGCTGTCAACCCTCACAAATAAAATTAGAGAAATACTAGTTTTGAGATGTCATCACTACATAGTGGTCTGCTGCTATGTTAAACCAAAGCAACTCTCTCCTTCAAAGCAAGTGATCCGTAACAACCCAAATACCTGACCAACTGCTTTTATCAAAGAAGGAAACATTATTTGTGTTTTGTGTAAAATACAGGCAATCTCTCTAAGATTTATCTCAATCATTTACACAGGTTACCTTCTTAACTTCTAAAGCACATTCCATCAATGCTTTCACACTTCCAACTTCTCTTAGGGTCTTTTTACTATTTACATCTGCTCGCCATGACAAGTTCCTCAACACACTTGCAATGACCTGCAAAACATAAAAGAAAAATAACATCTCAATATAGCCACTTCTTTATCAGGTTATCCGATTTTCCTCCTGGAATGCTATAAATTAATTAACAGTGGTCATGCTCAGCTACTGAACTAGCCCTTTGCTAAAATCTGCTTTTTGTTGTGTCACCTGTTACACTGCTCTAACATTTCAGCATGAAGTTTGATCAAAAGTACTGGCTTCTGCATGTGGGCACCTGAACTGAAGAATTCAAGTCAGCTTCCCTGCTTTCCACACTGGTTGAAAAATTCGTTCAAAAATTCAGATTTGTGCTCTGCTCTGATGCCTGCATTAGAATTATGTAAACTTGGGGGAGATTTATATCATCTTCTTCTCAGCTTTTCTGCTTGTAAAATAGAACAATAACACTTGCCTGTCTCTCAGATAGTATAATTACTTGGATTAATGTTTATAAAGCTCTTTGAAGTCTTAAAAATACACTGTGTCCCTTAAAATCAGGATAGCTATCCACAGAAGCTAAGTAGCCCCTCAGCTGATGTCCTTGTCAGCAGCTAGACCAAGACAGACTGCCTCTATAGCAGTCAGTTGTTACATGTTAAACTCCACCTGTTTATGGGCCACAGTAACTCTCGTGAAATAGATTTGATATAGAAATCTTTTACCTATGGATGTTCTCATTGTCACAGAAGTGTGTAAGCTTGTTAGATTATAAGATGAATGCTCTCCTGCTCACACTCACAAGGGAGTGCAGGGAGGCAGTGGCAGACGGAACAACCCAGTAATATCCTGTCCTGGTGGCTCCCAGGCCCCACCATTGGAGCCATCTCACCCTGAAAAGCGCAGAGGCACAGAGGTGAAAAGGAACCCAAAGGAAGTGCTCAGAGGACGGAGCATCTTGCCCAGGCTCTGGCCAGGGCTCTCCCAGCAGCCCCATGCCTCAGGTGTGACACAGCCCAGAAGTCCCGGTGTAGGGATGTGGGACACTTTATGGGATCCAGGAGAAGACCACATAAGTTTTATTATGAGATAGGAGGACACAAAGGTTCTAAAGGCAGGAAAAAGGATAGATATAGGTTATTCTGGGAGGTCCAACGTTGGGAAAACACAGGGAATAAGGTGGCAGACAGGCACAATTGCATCTGAACAGTTGGCTGGCTGACATACCAGCAGCACAGTCTGTCCCATGTTTTTACTTAATCCCACTTCTAACTTTTCCTGAGCGAGGGACTTCCCTGTGTGTGTGTTTATAGATGGGCATCTACGTGCCAGTGGTGGGAGACACACCGCATGTTGAGGTGTCAGTGACTGACTTTTCAAGAATACTAAATATACTTCATATTTACCAAAATACCAAATCAGAAAGTCTACCCAATAACCTCTATTGTAATTCTAATTATTTTCTCAATTGTGGACAGCGAGCTCCTCCTCTAGTGGAGAAACGATTTTGTGAACAGGGTTTTAAGAGATAAAGCAAATTTTACATAAAATTGTTCTTTGATTATTCACTCAAAGAAAACTGGGTTTTCCTTTCCAAAATATGTTCCATTTTGTTTACAGTATATATTTATTGAAATGGATTATAATCTAATATTTAATAATTTCAATCAAGTTCCATAGCAATGAAGAACAGCACTCCCAGCTCTCAGAATCACCTAAGCACTTCCTAAAGTCTTTACTTTCAGGCTGTCTTCCTTACAAAGCAGGAGCTCTTTGAAGACACACTCAGATGTCCCACTGAACTCTTTGCTCATACTTTGAAAGCTTCTTGGAGAGGTGCTGGTGTTGAGACTAGTTATATGTATGGCTTGTTAGGTCAAATGCAGATTCTCTTGAAATACAGCCTTCTGTACTATTATTCCCCCATTATTTATTTCCTGCAGCTGTAGGAGGAGCCACAATATGGTACTAACCCTCTAGGCAGTCTCATTTCATTAACATTACCACCAGTAAACCAAATTAAGAGCATCTAAGATAGCTCAAACTTATCTTTAAAACTGAATTTCCAGTAATAAATCAGGGTCGTAAAAGTGTGTCTGACAGCCCATCTATGTGCTTTGGTAAAAAAGCAAAATATGACCCATGGTGAAGCATTTTTACAAGCAGGAGGTTGTACTTCATAATTTACAGAATGAGAAAAGGTACAAACTTTGCACCAAAGTCAAGGCAAACAAGACCATGTAAGAACAGCAATTACCAACACTCCCCTCCCCCTCCAAATCTGGCTGGGATGAAGTAAGTTTCAGAGAGAACCAAACTAAAAACAGAAGGCCAACCAAGGACAGCACATTAGGACTTCCTGAAGATGACAGAATTCAAGTATAAAAATAACTAGTGGTGAGGCCACATGAGTAGATAGAAGGTAAGTATTATGCAAGGAGAGCAGAAATACAGTACTGTAATACAATGCAATGATGCAAAATGATGGAAACGCTGTAGCTAAAGAAATATTTCATGTCAAGAGGACATTACCTGCTGTAAGTCTTCACTTTCAGATTTCAGCTGGGCTACAAGAGCTCTCATGCAGCCCTTCATAGAACATAACGTGGCCTGTTAGGATTCAGAATTAAAAAGGAAGTGAATAGTATTAAGTGACAGGCAAGGTGGCTTGCTTCTGCACAGTGTTTTGATATTTTAAACTAACCATATCTCAAGTTCAGTAAAAATTAGTAAATATGTTGCAAACTATAAATATTTGGTTCATAACTACTAAAAACTGAAGTGTAACAGTCAGTTTCTGTTTTGGACAATATATTAGTGTTAAAATTGTGCTAAATTTTGTGGTTTTAACAACAGGCCTAGGATTCTATCTGGAACTTTACTACCTTAGAAGTCTTCTTTACTGTGCAACAGATAAAAATCACCTGTGAGCTAGCAGTGTGTCACCTACTGTCTATTCATGATCATATCTTTACTTCAGATAAACACAGGATGAAAAACATTATACGTAAAACTGACACAAATATAACAACATTTCTGATATTTGAAGAACTACTTTTTAAGAATACAACAGCAAATGAAAAACTAAGGCCCACATTGGAAATCACGATTAAGAACAATTAAAAATTACTCAAAAACAAAGTATGTGTTAGAACTGTAACACTTGTCACCTGGACAGTACGTATATTTACATCGCCAAGTAGTTTAGTTTATGCTATAAACCCAGTAACTCCAGCCCTGCAGTATTTACTGACTGATCACGTAAAAAACCAATATTTTGTGAAGCACTTCATTTGCCACTAGGATTTATGCTTTACTCTTGTCTACATCTCAGAACAAAAGCAAGTTATATGAAGCCTGTTATTTCCATTCACTCCTGGATTGTTTTCCTCTAGAGCAGAAAGACAAAAGACTTCCTAGCGTGAAGTTATTTCAAAATCCATAGCTTGGTAAACTCCGGGACAAGAAATTATTACAACTTTCTATCTTTTGAAACCATACTTGTCAGAAATCAGGGAACCTATTTTCTCTTGTAAGAATTTCAAGTAGTGCCCATTATGACCCAGATATGCTCCAAATATTTAAAAGCAAGCTCCAGCCTGAAAAGGTTTGCAAAATGTTATGACAGTAACAGCTTCGTTAAATAACTGACACCTTTACAAAATTTGACTCAATTAGCAGTTTTAGTTTCAACATTCTCAGAAAAATCATTCATTAACCGTAATCACTGGCTGCAGGTATTATGTGCTATGCTAATTTAACTCTCATTAAAAAAAAGTAAGCCAGTAGATAAAGTCCTTACTTCCAGCAACAAATTAAAAGTAATTTGAGACTTGATACTATACTTGTGTGATTCTGACTGTCAGGAACAGGATGGAATGACAGGTATTTTGAACTCGTCTTGAGCTTCACCTGGAGGTTTTAATCACCCGTTTTGAGAACTACAATTCAAACATAGCTATGAACTTTAATTACTGTATGTTTAAAATTCTACTCTCACCTTGTTTGCCACATCTCCAAAAGTCAAGTTTGTCAGAGCCATTCCCGCATACCTCCTTAAGGTAACACTATAGTGATCATTTGTAAGCCCATACATTTCACAATCCACTTGCAAGAGCTCAGCAATGGCCTGCAAACCTCCTTTAGAAACAAACAAATAAGAAAATAAATATCTGTACTCTAATGTCACAAGTACAGTACATAAACACCAAGTAGGAAATTGCACTTGTACATATGGAAAAAGTCTCAAACATTTGAAAAACAGAAGGCTCAGAAAGGTATATAAGTTATTAAATACTGAATCTGGATCTTGAATCCTGTGCTTTGCAGCAGCTGCAAGGTATGACAGCATGACATTGAGATTTCTGGGTAAACTGGGAACAGGAGGAATTATGAGGAAGGAAGAAGCACACTGATCTTTTAATTCTGCCCAGTTAAAATCATGTTTGACTGATGAACTTGCACCAGTTACATAAAAGGCTATTTAGTAAATCTGGAAATGACTGACTTAATTACTAGCACTGAAAATTATTTTCTGAGAAAAATACACATATTTATCTTCACTAATAATGAAAAAGGGCGAATGAAGAAAAATTGTATGCTTAGAATTTAGTGGGCATGGACTAAAAAAAACTCAGGCTGCTAAACAAGAACAAACTCATGACCAAATAAACCACCACCAACAGAAACAACCCCCCCCTAAACCACACCCAAAACCCTCACATCAACAAAATGCCTCCCACCCTGGAAAGCAATCTCCACTCTTAAGTTCAATACTTCTAAAATTGCAAATATGTCCAACAAAAGGGACATATTTCCAAAACTCACAATTCATGTCAGAAAAAAAGTAACTGACATCATAATTTATCCACTGGGAAATGGTCTGGTTAATTTAATTGGAAATAAGCTGTTGATCTGTTAAAACTAGTAGTAAAAAAAAGCCACATTTCCAGTGAGGTACAGAAGGAGTGTCAGTGCTTCCAGCAAGCTCCTCAAAGGCAGTCAGAAAAACACATCTGGTCTTACCAAGCTCATTCATTGCATGCCTGTGTTCTTCATCAAATGAAAGTTTCATCAAAACGCACACTGCCGGACAGATTTGATGATCCACTGGAGCAGGCACTGATCCAGAAATAGGTTACAATTAGTATTTCCTAGGTGATTTTGTCTAGATCAAAAGCTTTCCAAAAGTGAATGTAACCTTAAGATAAATCAACTGCAATTTGGCTCAGGGTTTGTGTCTTCCCAGTAATCCACGAACAGACAATTACCTAACAATATTACTAACACACATGTGTACTAGGAATATATTTGATGCTGAAAAAGAAATCAGGGAGACTCTTGAATGTATGTATTAAGAAATATGACTGCCAGTACAAAACTGATTATCTTGTTACTTAAAATAACTAATAATCTTAGTCAAACAAATCAATATGGTTAAATATTCACCACCTAATGTGAAGTTGCTTCTTCGTTTGTTATGTCCTTACAAATGGTTAATTAAATTATTTGTTTCATAACCAAGAAATTTTTAATTCCATTATTTTGTGAGCTAGATTCTGGCTAATGCATAAGCGGCATTGCTATGTCTTGTTCAGAGCCTCACTCTGCTAAGTGGTTCTTGTGGTGAATTCCCAAACTCACGACGCAGCCCTCTGATTTCAGCACTGCCTCTGTCACAGGCACCGCCAGCCTGTATTTACCAAACACCCTCAATTCAGAAAACCAGTTGAACAATCCAGAAGGTTAAATCTTTTTTCTATCTGTTCCCTGAGAAAACTCCTATTCACTTACACCTTCACTTATTGCATACTTTACCACTGAAGTATTTCTTACATGCAACAGTGGAAATAAAGATTCACATCATATTGAATATATTGAATAGATTTAATTTGTTGTTTCTGTCCCTCTCCTAAACTAGATGTGCTATCTCCCAAACAAATCTGCATGAAAAGCAACGTGGGATTATTTATTTAGATATGTTTGATTATCCATTATAATGTAAAACAGAATGAGTAGACAGTCAATATTAATTTACAGATTATAAATATAAAACAAGAAAATTATTATCTGGAAAGCACAACAAGGTCTATGGTTTAAATAACAAGTTTATAAATAGGGTATTATACCTGTAATAGACACTATTCCCTAATGCTGCCTCAACTTTTAAAAATGTACACAGACAGATACACACGTGTATAAAAGAAAACTCACATTCAGTAACAAGTCACATTAAAGCAGTGCTTTCTGTAAATTCACTGTTTCCAATATATCCTCGAAACATTTTTATACAGCTTGCAGAACCTACTTGGGTTTTTGTCTTGGTCCATGCCTTGTTCATGTGCTTCCTGCCATTCCCAACATGTTTCACAGTAAGCCCGGATCTGCTCCAAAAGATGGAGCACGCGGATTTCCCGTCTGCCTCGCTTATCATCAGGCTGGGAGTGAATGATGTTATGCAGTGCTGCGCTGGCTCTGGCACGGGCCTCTTTACTACCACGAGAGTTTCCTAACAAGACAGAGTCTTTATCGTTGCCATGTAAAAGCTGGATGAGGAGAGGAAGACATCCAGACTGACGCATGGCTATGCAGCTGTCCTGGGAGCTAGACATGGCTAGCAATGTTCTTGACATGTCATCTTTATCATGAGTACCAAGCATTGATAATAGTGAATACACCATTTCCACCTGCAGGTCAAATGATTTTAAAAGTAGAGTTACATTAAAAACATAAATATTAAATTAAATGAAAATGAAATTTAAATGGTAATCATGAGCAAGCCCACCTTATTTAATAGCACAAGATTTTTGCTATTTATAGAAATCCTGTTAATACTTCAGCATTCAAAATATTACTAAATTTGACTTCTGGGTTCAATGGCTAGAAGAAGTGTGTGGTCGTTGTAAATATATTAATCTACAACACCTATGGCAGAGACTTCTACATTTCCATTACGCAAAAAGCTTAAATAAACATGGTAATGCAAGTGTTTGAGAGATCTAAAATACATTTAAAATTAATTCTGTCTCAAAAAACACACTATGTAATACACTGTCATGTAAAGATGCTCTTCAGTGCAAAACTATTTGTTATGTAGCATTAAATACAATTATCTAGACAAAAGATGATTACACAAATTTTTAATTGACATTGTGTTAAAAAAATCATACATCATGTATTTTAAAGTTTTCCTTTAAAACTATTTTGTAGGCGCAGAAGATTCCACCACTACGCGTGCAGAAGACAATACAGCCCATGACGTTGCACATACAGGGCACCAGCAAGTGCAGGACAATACGGCCGATGTCCTTACGCTCGCTAGCAGAAAACCGTGGGACAGTAAGCAAGAAACTGTGAGATAGTTAAGCGGGAGGAGAAAACATGGAGACAAAGGACTCATCTGTAGCAAGTAGAGTTATGCTGAATTGCTGCAGCTTTGTGAACCTTAGAAGTGGAAAATCACTGGGGTATATGCTAAGGAGGCAGATAACGGTATATAAAGCCTTGCTTGCATGTAATAAAGTGATTTTGGTTTTGACCCTGAATGGAGTCCGTGCCTCAACTGCTACACTATTTCAAACTGATAATTTTGTCTTAGGGTGACTGACTTCCATATGGACCAGACCATTTACAATAAACGCAGAACTGAAGAGTCAAATTAATGCTTTTTCAAGTTTACTGGGATAAAACCAGTAAAGCAAACAAATGCTCATGTAATGTATACATAATATATGGAGCATCTGTCAAATTAATTCAAGCCAAGAGAACAAAGCACTTCATATTCAACTGGAAGCTATCAACTTTCTCATTAAAAATCAGCAATTTTTGAAGAATTCCCACTGTCATGTAATACTGTGGTCAATGAATTGTTTGGTTTCTTTCCATCCTGTATGCTTCAATAATAACTTAACAGAAGAAATCCATTTTGGTTCTTCTAGTGAACGTTCAGTAGAATAACAGGATGCAGAGGATGATTTTTACATACTATCTAGAAACTTCAGACTCCTAACGAAAACCAAATAGGAACATTCAAAATCAAAGCACAACATAAAGGAACCATCAAAGGGAAGTGTAAAGCAGCAGTATGTGTGTTTCTGTAGAATATACCAATTAAGGAAGAAAATAGATTTTGGACTAACAGACAATGCTTTCAAGTAATAATGAGGTATTTGCATTGGTTGGTTACCAGACCAGGGAATGACTTTATTTAGTGTCTCCAGACGCAATTCTGATGTGCCTGAAGACGAGTACAAATACCAAGTCATTAAAAAATTGGATAGCAGCGGGTATACTAAGCAGCAAGTCTGTTAACACACACTTCTCTAAATACTATACGATTGTTGAAGCAATACAGAACTATTAGAATCTGTGAAACGTATGATCACATGCAAAATTCATTGAAATGGTCTAGGAGCCATCTTTTTGACAGCCTAGCCTCCTGGTTTGGAGAACCTGTCTTCTTGGTCGGGGAAAAATCAAACAGAGTATTAAAACAAACCACTTGGATTCTTAAAGGAGAGCAAATTTAATCTGCTTTATGCATGCCTCTTGACTGGGATTTCAAGTGGCAGCTTCAGTCCAGCGTTATGGAGACTCGAGAAGTAAAGTTTTTGTCAGAGAATAAAGCTCAAGAAGCCACCAAAATCCAGCCTCCAGGTTGTGGCAAATTCAGTATAGGAAAAACTAAAAAAGTATTTGTCTGTGTACCTCTCCCTGTACACATACACTGCCCACAGACATGTCTCTTTCAACATCGGCAAATGCATTCTTTTATTTAGAATCTCTACCAATTTCCCTCTTCTCACGCATTAATATTAAGCTTTTCCTATCCCACAGCACACACAGTTCAACCTATTTCTTTGCTGGTGTCCTTCCACACTCAGTCCCTCTCCTTGCCTTCAGGGCTCCCCTGTTTGCAGCTTTTGGGAATTCTACAGTTTGCCATGAAAGCCTGTAGACAGACGAGCTGATGTCACGCCCATCTGGTACACGCACACAGAGCAGGACTGAAATGACAATGTCACAACACTGTTTTAAGGCCCAAAGTAGTTAATACTATTGGCCCTGCTCACCAGAAGCCTGCGCCCAGCACATCCTCAACAGCATCTATGCTACCGCTGATTCCAGAGGCAGGACAAACTCCAGTGGTTCATTAACTCAGTTCTGTGTTACAGATTTGCCCTTTTCCTCCTCCCTCTCTTCATGCTGCACATATACTCTGTGCAGTCTTTTGTGAATACACCGTGAAGGGCTTACATAATAACTTTTTTCCCCTCTCTAATTTCTTAACAGTCGCATCTGTTTCATGAATTTGGACTCTAGAGAAGTATTTGAAGAACTTCTTTCAAAAGGATTAGTTCGCTCATCATGGATGACAAATCAACATCACAAGCCTTTCCGATATGCAAATTATTTCTAACAATGATTTTTTCCTTACTGTAACAGCTCCTAACTGATCATCAGTAAGTAAAAGAAAGGATTCCTGTGCGTATATTTTAAAAGCTGAAAAAATATTCTAAAAATCCATAAAATTACTATGTGTGGACAGATTGTTTAGGTAATATTAGTACTACTGGTGGAAACAATGAGGTTATTGTATTAGTAAAAATGTAGCATTAGCGACCTGTGGTTTGTAATCTTCGGTTACCTTGGTACCCAGGTGGCTTGTCAGTCTGCGAGGAACAGAATAGTTACTACTAGAGCTCATAACACTGGCTGTCTCGTGGTCCACTCGAGCAGCAGAACCCTACAAATGTAAGCAACAATTCAGTATAAAACAAAGTGGGTGAAAAAACAACTATTGCCTAATTCAGTTTCAGCACTGGATCATGAAATCGTTTTGACAGTAATGAACTGTCAACTTACTTTTGTTAAGTTAGGACCTCCCTGCCCTGACACAACTTGGAGGTCACTGTTAAACTGGGTTTTATTAACCACTTTCCCTGAAACTATTTCTCAAAAGAATGTATTTTCAACTGAATTATTTTATATTTACTATTTTCACCAAGAAGATGTGGATTTTACAATAAACTGAATTATAATTTTTAGAGAGAGAAAAAAACAGCCTCATCTTTTATGTTATTCCTATGCGATCCATAATACAAGTCTGCACTTCTTCAGAACACAATCATGAATGCAAGAACCAACAAGTAAAGAGCGATTCATCTGCACAAGGTAACCTGCTTGAGTTTATCCATAATAAAAGCAAATTATGAGTGGATCAATCTGTTTTTTTTTTAATTAAAAGCTATAAAATAATGCTGAGACTATTTGCTGCAACTTTCCTAGAAATTGTCAACAGCGTGTTACTATCTGTAGTAGGAAGACCCAGTTATTAGCATCTTTATCCTCATTTAAACAATTTTTTTTACCATTTTTATCCACTCACTCTCATTGCTTTTTATCCTTTTTTGTTGTTTTCTTTCTTTTTCTCTGCCTCCTATTTGTGACGGCCCCCTTACCATGTCCCTCCCTTCCCATTCACTTTAGGGAATTCAAAAATACATATGAAGAGCAAACACCTTTAAAAGTGGAACACTGTTTTACTGAGTTAATTGTCAGTCTTTTGTTAATCCTCTACAAAAGCTAAAAGCTAAAGTCTGTCTGTAAAACTATTAGCTTAAAAATGTTGCTTTGCAAACAAAGCTGTCTGGATCAACAACTATAATTTTTTTCAACACAAGTACATATAACACCATAAAGTAAGAAGAATATTTCTCTCTGGGTATTTGCTGCTCATACCGTTCAACATCTTAAATTTGAAGCTGAAAGTGACTATTAGTTTAAAGGTAGGAATAACTTCATGCAGTGTTTGTCTAGACAGAAAAAATTCTATTTACACTGGGATATTTAAACACACATTGTTATAGTCATTTCACTCTTGCATCTGAATCCAGAACATTTCATGCATGTTCCAGAATAACTGTTATGCTAAAAGCCTATCACCAGAATGACCTAAATTCACATATTTTATTCTAACATGTATTTCCTATGTAAGGAAGCCCCTTTTTTTCTTTATTGAGTACAGCAGACATTAAAAACCTTAAAAGTTTCGAATGAAAATGATACTAGATCTTCTCAATTATCCACTTAAATAATCTGCAGGGCTGGGAGTGTGGGAATGAACTCTCAGATTTTTTACACTCAGCAACCCCTTTTTATCATCTTGACCTCAAAGTACACTTGGAGGTCATGTTCAATATAACGTATATGCTGGAATTCTCCATTATTGGGTTCAGTATGATCATTTTATTCAAGAAGGTAAAAAATGACCTAAATTTGGAGCACCACTTATCAAAATTCATCATGACGTGGACAGAAAAAGACCAATTTTCCTTCTGTTTCGCCAGAACTGTGATTCAGATAACTCTCTTGTTCAGAGCCATGTAGCATTGGTACTTGGAGGATGCCAGGACCCCCATATGAAACGCAAGTACACCTTACTGTTTTCTAAAGAATGATGTGAAAGAACTAGTGTAAGGCGGGTAGCTGTTCACCTGAGAAACCAGAAAACAGCAAGGGGATGTTACGTGCACCCTCCTTGTGTAGAACCCTCTCTTTCAAAATCTCTGTCTACCTCATCTTGTTTTCTCCATTTATACTTCACTGTCACAGATTGTTTTACTGTGCTTGCTATTCACTTTGTCAGCTAGGTAGCTTACTCTATTCTGTGGCACATTTTCTTAACAAAACGGACAATCCTACTGATTAAGTTTATGAAACTTCCAAAACAAAGTAAAGAAAAAACATTTTACTTCAGCAGCAGAATAGTGAGTGTAATGGAAAAGAGAAGAAAGCTGAAAGATGAAGCAGAAAACCAACATAACCAAATTCTGAAAAATCCTGGATTCAATTGACAGAGTTTTGATAAACATTGTTTCTGTGACTAGAAAACCAATTAGAACCAAATGATTTGGTTAGAACTGTTTTTTTGCACTCATTTTAATAGCGACTGTTCAAAATACATTGAGCTGATTTATCAGAACTAAACGTTATATCCAACCTACTAAACTTCTTCTGTCTGGACTTGCACTGAAAATAAATAGTCCCCAGATGTCTCTTTTAACACAGTTTCAGTGCCCTGGATCCATCCATCTCCAGAAGGAAAGAATATGTGTGGTTTACACAATTTTATAAGACAAAGTTCAAAATTGCACAAATTCTCAACATGAAACCTCGAAGTATGAATGAATCTCCCACTTGCACCAGCCTGCCAAGACATGACAACCCCTTCTTCCTTCTGTCCCTGTAAAATATCTGTCGTCCAAAATAACTTCTGATTCAAACACTGAAGATGGATGATACAGCCACGATGCTTCAATTATTTAATTATGCTTTCAGCCCAAAGAAGAACTCAACTATTTTCTTCCCAAACAATAAAGCTGTCGTAAGAATTAGAATCAAAGCTTCAAGCGACTGCTCAGAAATGGCCGACAGAACTTAATTCCAAATGGTGATAAAACTTATTTCAAAGCAAAATTACGGGCTGTGCTTAATGTTTCATCAAGTGCTATATTCTAGCCAAACCACAACCCCTGATAAATCTTCTTGTACAAGAAGCTTTCAGAAGGATTTAAATGATTCTACTTTCCTGAAGTAGCAAAAATATTTGCATATGAATTTGACTATTACATTTGTAACATGAAGTTTTAAGAACCCCAATCACTAGAGGGAATGTTTCAGCTACAGTTGGAAATCATGAAAGGAATAATCATTAGCACATGGTAAATAAATCAAAGTATTTTTAGCCAAAGAAAAGTAATAAATTTTGATAAATATTCAATTTTAAAGACAAGAATTTAATGTATCCCTCAAAATATTCCACTAATATATTTCACTAATAAAATGAACAGCAATGAAAGATTATTTAGAAGCGTTTAACCCTTTAGCCCTCTTTCATATCATTTCATTGATACTATACTGTTTCAAAGCTTTATCTAAAACAGTATTAAACAAACGTTAATGATAAACGTGCCATTTGGTTCTCCTCTTCTTTAAAAATCACGGCTATTTCAGTGATAATTTCTAAAGTGACTATTTTTCCATAATTAAATCATATGTCATTAAATCATATTTCTAATACTGCGGTTCACCTATGGCAACAAGAATGACAACAGAAAATGTATTTTACCTCCTTCATAGCATCAGGCTCATTAATCATTAAACAAAAGAAAAATGCTCCCTGCATTATCGAATATTTATAGTTCATCTTATTAAAACATTTCTTCCATAACTAGAAGAAATTTCACACACGTAGATCAAAAGAAAAAAAAGCGCCGAGTATCTTTTGAAAATAAGCAGGCATACAAACACCGTAAGGTATATACTAATATGTAAGCATTTCACATTTTGAATATTTAATTATACTACCAATAAACAAAATAATCAATTTACCTGACCAGTACTGCCAGTTGCCATGCTGATTTCTGCTGCTCCTTGACCTTCGTTCTGCCTCTCTGTATCATGGGAACCTGCATCATGCTTGCTCTGAGGTGCTCTCTGTTAAATGTAAGGATTTATGAGGTTACATACAGAAATGAAGTATGCTTTACCATTCAACACTCTCTAGACTGTGAACGCATCAATGCTGCATCCTCAACAAAGCCACAGTACTTCGTATTTCACAACCCTTAGACCCAATAATTAACAGCTGAGACTGAATGTCTTCAAAAAACTGCAAGATGAAAGTGAAGCATGTCCTCTGAGGATTATAGCCCTGCAAGACAAAGGATTTGCTCTGAGACACAGAAACACCATTTTCCACCAGCTGTGCTCACATCGCTATCAGAAATGTAACAGAATTGGAGCAAACAACTGTCTCCTCTGCACTGTCACGTGATCCGTGCATTTACTGGAGACTACAGCAGGCACAGTTCAATTAAGCTTCTCATTCCGAGACAAATAATTTCTGCATGAACAGAAGGATATCTGTGCTCTAAGAATCCTTCTGAATTTTAAAGGACAAACTGCAGGAATAACTGTTTCGACGCAAATAAAATTTAGATAACCGGATACTGATCCACCTAATCATATCTTATCAAAATAAATTCAACTGGTCTGGCAAGCTGGTACAGACGTTTCAGTTTCTTCAGGAGACCAAATCTTCTGTATAGCGAAAGGAAAATTAAACTGGTGTGCCTGCCACTGTCAGGGATGATGAGAACAACATGAAAATCAGGCCTTAAAATACAGTTTCTTCATAGAGCACACAGAATAACTGAGCAGTTACAAAGTGTGTGAAGTATCTCCCGTTACATACTGATGTGTTTAAAATGTTTCAGATTTTCAGAAAGGCACAAACTATCCTGTCCAAGCAGTGGCTTGAAGTTTGGAATTGAAAAGGTATCACCTTACCTCCTAGTCACAACTATCCTCTTAGTATTAGCTTTGATGCCAAATCTCATTTTTCAAACTCAATGGCTACTATCTCAACGGACAACACCCTTGTACCCCTCTCAAATAATTTATTTTACTACACCTGGTTTATACAACTCCATTTCCACGTGGCTCTGCAATGTTCTTGAGCAGTACAGCCTACGACACCACAGTCTGCCTCATCTTGCTTAATGAAAATTTCTCTTTAACTTTGAACAGAAACGTATTTCTCTCCAATGTACATGCACTGAAACTTCTTAAGTTACCTGGTGGCCAAACTCATACAGGATCACTGCCACATTAGCTCTGTTTTGTTCATATGAAGACTAATTTGAATCTCAAACCCAGAAAATATTTAATGCTGAAGAGAATTTCAGAAACCAGGAACTAACGATAAATAAATGTGGTGAAATTTAAGGATAAACTTAAAAAAGGAAATCTAGATGGTTTAACTAAAGGAATACAATATGTCAAAGAACACAGTAGTATCAGACATAGTAATAACATGACAAAAGTGAAAATGCTGGGTAACATTTTTTGTAATAGCGTATGTTCAGTTATGGTGAATAAGTAACTCAGAAAGCGAAACTCACATAATATTGCAAGAGACACAGTGTTGCTATTCTTTTAAATCTGATCTGTAATTTTAAAAGTCACCTTCTCTGTCTTTGCGCACAAAATGACACCGTTATCGGTGCTTGTACAATCACTACAGAGATTATGGTTACCAACAGAGGAATGGGGCCCAGTCTACACCAGGCCCTGCCGTGCTACGTGCTGAACACGGTTTGAGGCATTACATGCTGAATCCCTGCCTCGCAGTACTTTCAACCTTGAATAAAGTTCAACGATGAGTTTGATAAAATCTATACCTAAGCCTCCAGTGTAACCCAGGATTCAAACCCGTGAAGGAAGTAGCATTCAACGTACCTAGAGGCAAAGAGCTGACTGTTCATTAGCCAGGCTCTGACCCACTGGGTTACCTGAGGCGGAATAATGCTGCTCTTCCAACAACACCTTTGATCTTCGGGCAGTTTTTGAGGTGTGGTGATGACGGTGCATCTACTAAATAGTTCAGATGCATCTAGAGCACAGACATATATTTCATTCCCTAACAAGAAGTTTCTGCTCTCCCCTCAGCACTGTCTGCCTGCCACTCGCGTGGACTTTGTTTGCTACATGCTATTTATTTATGAATGATATGGCTTCCCATTACCTCCAAGTGCTCTCAAAAATACATCACTACAAAAAGTAGTTAACCTAAGACTGAAATTTAATTTATAATTCTAAGGCAATGCTTATGTTACTAGCAGTGCTTAGCTAACTTTACAGGCAGTATGGGCTCACAATATGCACAAACACACACACACACGCATCGCTGTCAAGTAAGTCATCGGCTGTGCTTGAACACAAAATCTGCAAGTTCACATTTAAAAGCTTATACCACTTCAGCTACTGAAGTGATTTGAAGTGAGAAGCTGTTGCTCAAAGGAGTTAACAATAACACAGGCAACAGGCAGTAAGTATTTACTGAAAACTTTATATATAAAAATACTTATTTTATTTCTATTAATAGATATTTAATATAGGCATTATAATTTATTCTATATCCATATTAAATAAAATATGGATGCATTTTACAAATATACAAAAGACAAAAATAATATGTATCCACACACATGGATGATTAAAATATGTATTTTACAGATATAGTATCACTGTAACTAAATAAATATTCCCCTGACAGACTGTGGAAGCACACCCCCTCTTCACATCACCTTTTAACACCAGAGGCAGGACCCGTGGATCAAAGCGTATGAACTACCAACCCCACCAGGAAAGCAGTGCAGGCAAACAGAAGCAGACTGTCATCTCTACGTGAGGCTGCAGCAGCAAGAGAATGGCACACAGGTACCCTGGGATCAACAGCAGCCACCTATCTTGAAGAATGATTTTTGAAGAGGTGTAAGCTGGGTTTATAGCCCTCTGCCCTTTCTGAACTATGGTATCACACTGCAAAAGTCACTTTAACAGACTCTGCTTGTTTTCTCCTGCAGCAAAATGGTGAAAGACCACAGGTGCCGGTAACAGGAAGACAGAGCTGCTCCCTCTACCTTATTTGCCACTATTTTCTAAACGCTTCTGAAGTGCACAACTATCATTTGTCAATTATTAATTTCCCTGTGCTTACTAGCAGGAAAAAAACCAAAAAAAACCCACGTAGGTGTTTTATGACAGTTGCAAGCATAAGTAGGCCTTGATAATTTTTGCTAAGACAACAAACTACAAATAATTTTACTCAATGCTTTGTCAACATAAGTTGTCGAAACAGCCTCGAGTACTTATTAGAACAGAAGACTTGTCTATGTGTAAACCAGTTTTTCCCCCAATATTCAATTACCCTATTATTTTTTGTGTATCGAAAATTACATATATACTATTATTTACACGATACCAGAAAATGTTTATTCTGCCATTACTTCATAATAAACACAATACACATAAGGCATAAGTATGCAAGTAAGACAAAGAATAATGCAACAAACAAAAATAAGAAACTAAGATTGAAACAATTTTGCTGCCAGTGAGTAAAAAAAATTACAGTGAGTCAAATCCTTAAGAATTCCCATCTATCACGGTTTTAATAGATCAAAGCTGAGCACAGTCTCTGTACAGAATAAATCCTTTACATTTTATCTACAGCAACACTGCCTAATGCAAATACTTGACATATTTCAAGTGACAGATATTATGAAAGAAATGCCTCTACCACTACAGCAAACTGAAAATTCCATACTAAACAGCTGCCAAGAATTTGCATTTTTCTTTTAAATAATTTCAGCTTTGTACCTAGCAGCCAAAAATTCTCTCTGGAGGGGTCTAGCTCTACAGTAGACTTCAAGTCTCATTATGAAATATTCCAAAATTTCTAACAGAAGTTCTTTTTCTAATAGCATTTACAACACTTAGCAATGCGCTAAACCTTAAAAATATGCTAAAACATGAGCCAAAAATCTCTTTTCCTTGATTTCCAAAACCTATTTTCATTATACAGTTTAGTGTCATGAAAATATCAGTTGATCTTATTCTATAAGATATACTGTCCTTGGATTCCACAATGGCTGGCACCATCACAGGGGCCAACTACATCAGTGGACGAGCTACCACATTTATAACTGTTGTTACTATGGCTTTATCAACTTAAAGAACATTCAATTTGGGTATCACTATATCAGGTACAGTATAAAAATATAACAAATGCCTTATGTCTATACTTTTCAGTTATACGGACTCTGCACAGTTTAACTGCTACTACCTTCTACCTTGCCATTCGGTAATTTCAGAACAAGATGTAGCTGCTTTCCTTATAACATGGCCATCCTCCGGAAATTATTAAAATACACTGTAAAGTATTAGTAAGTGTGTACTGACTGCCTCCTCTACTACCTGTACCCAAGTAACTCTGTCTTAGAACATGTAACTATACAACCAGCCATTCAGACGCCTTGTGGATAAGATGCACCACCCCACCACACAATTTTGATGTATCAGAATGTCCACATATTCAGCAGTCAAATGATTTGGTGAAAGGAGTGAAGAATTAAAACAAAAACTTGTTTAACTCAGCAGTTGCATCTCAATGCTGTTTGAATCCTTGAGCTTAAGTCAGTCCAAAGCACACTATCTGTTTGGTGAAAAACATCAAACACTGGGGACGCGAACTGTCTGACTAAATGGGGCAGAAGTAGCTGTTGAGAGGCTGGTCAACCAGGTAGGGAGAGATTTAAACTAGAAACGACGGGGGACAGAGTGATTCCTCAGCAAACAAGAAAGGAAGATGGGGATAGGGAAGGTCCCTGCTGGCTGATGGGAACAGAAGGGCAAACCACATAGCTGAGGTGAAGTGGAATCCCCTTGAGGACAGGCATACAAGGAAGGAAGGAAGGGCAGCAGAACAGCCTTGTGGGGAAAGCTCTCAAGCCTGGTCTGAGGAATCAGCACTCTTGGGTGCCTTTCTGGCATGCCTCGACACTAACGCACACTGCACGGGAAACAAACAGGAGGAGTTAGTGTGTGCAGTCATAGGGCTACGACCTCACTGGGATCAGAGAGACAGTGAATGGGACAGCTCGCATGACTGGAAGGTCATGATTGAGGAATGCGAGACATTTTAGGAAGGACAGGCTGGGACAGCGAGGAGAGGGAGCTCTCCTTTAGGTGAGACAGTAGTTGGGAGCGCACAGAGCCCTGCCCATGGATGGGTCAGGAGTCAGTCAGGCGCTTTCAGGTTAACAGGCAGACCAACTTGCTGTTGTAGCAGACATCTGCTAAAGACTTCCTGATCAGGAAAAAAATCCATGAGACCTTTTCCAAACAACCAGAAAAGGACAAGGTAGTCAATGCTTTCTTTCCCTCCGTCTTTACCAGTAAGATCGCCCGTCAGGAATCCAGGCCCCTAAGACCAGAAGGAAAGTCTGGAGCATGCACGACTTGCCCTTGCAAGGGAAGACCAGGTCAGGGAAAGCTTAAACAAAGTTACAGTGAGGTAACTAGCTCGGTGGTTGAGGGAAAACCAGCTGCTGTTACTTACACCAACGCTAGTACACCTTCAGACATTGCCTCATCATGGACAAGCTAACAACGTATGGTTTAGAGACGTAGACAACAATGCAAACTGAAAACTGGTGGAACAGCCGGGCACCAGACAACTGTGATCAGCAGCACAAAGTACATTTGGAGGCAGTCACTAGCAAGGTACTTCAGGGTTCAATACTGGGATCAGTCCTATCCAATATCCTCAGTAATGACCTGGATGCTGGGACACAGTGCACCCTCAACAAGTTTGCAGATAAAGAAAAAGGAGAAGCTGATGCACCACTGGGTTTCCACCACCTTTCAGAGTGACTTGGAAGAGGCTGGAGAAATGGGCTGACAGCAACCTCAAACAGTTCACCAAGGAGAAATGTGAAGTCCTGCACCTGGGACAGAACAGCCCCAGGCACCAGCACATGCTACGGGCTGCCCAATTGGAAAGCAGCTTTGTATAAAAGGTGCTGGGCATCCCACCAAGTACAACATGGGCCAGCAATGAACCCTTGTGGCAGAAAGTCTGACAGTACCTTGAGCTGCACTGAGAAGTACTTTACCAGCAGGTGGAGGGAAGTGATCCTTTCTCCCTACTCAGTGCTGGCGAGGGTCTATTTGGGGAGCTGTGTCCAGTTCCAGCCTCCCCAGTACAAGAAAGATATGAACTTACTGGAGCAACTGTGCAGGACCACAGAAGTCCTTAAGGGACTGGACTGTGTCTCCTATGCAGAGAGGCTGAAGGAGGTGGGATTATTCAGCCTGGAGAAGAGAAGGCTGAGGGGTGAATCTCATCCATGTGTATAAACATATGGACTGACTAACAGCAAAAGACCAGACAACTTTAATTATACACACTACTGTCTGCTTCTCTTACAAAACCAGATTTCCCCCCAAATCCTGGAACTATGAGAACGTTATTTTTCCAAGATGTAAAAATATACATCCCTTAGTAATCCAAATGCTGCTCTGAGCTTTCACAGTAGCTATTTTGGGTGGAGACAAACCATGAAATATTCACATCCAACACAGAATCTATATTTAATTTACCAGTACAAGAAATGGAGTTGACCTTGTAAGTGAATTTCCACTGTAAGAGCAGGTTTTGCTAATAGCAATTACTACCACAGACTTTGCAATTTACAGGAAACATTAGCTTTTATTTCTTTATATAGAACCCAATACTTAAACACTAAAAATAAGCCAGGCTTCTATAATGAAGTCTGACAGAAGCTGTATTCACCCTTTTTAAAATCTTCTATCTCTCAAAAGCTGAGCAAGCCATGAAGGTGCTTATCAGAGAACCATATTTAGAAAGGTATGTACAACTGATTAATATAATTGTTAGTAAAACCAAGACTTAGCCTTTATAACACATTGCACTTTGGCATTTTTACTGAAATTTCTAGTTAAACTTTTAACAGAGAAATCATTAGTGACTAAAGTTCAATAGTAGCACAAAGACTAATTCATGTATTCCACCCTCCATTCAGTGGTCAGAGAACAAGTAACAACCTACACATATTGACAAGCTGATTTAACTGTGCCATCACTAGCTAATGCAAATGATCCCGCCTACCAGTTTATTGAAATAGATTTTTATTCAAAGACACATTTTTTTTTAAGAAAAAGATACATACCATAATCAAAAGGCAAGTAATTGCTCACTAACCTCTGCTTCAGCTGCTTGTGATTGCAGGAGCTGTCGTATACGAAGAATGTCCTTCTCTATTTGTTGAATCCTCGCCACCCTTGACTGAAATGAATGCATTTTCATGTTTGATTTTGTTCAAAAACTCTTTACTTACTGTACAGAATGACAACATGAAGAGTTCTTTGCAATATAGCTGACTACAAAACAAAACTACTTCATTCATGTGGTAATTTAAATGTTCATAATCAAGCAGAAGCATGATTGCAAACATCCAAAACAAAGTGAGTAGCTAGAGTTTTAACAAAACCAATATTCACTTGGATATAATACGTATTCACACAGTACACACTCCGGTACAGGAAAATGCTCCAGATAACTTGCACAACCGTCCTGTTTCTGACACTGATATTTTGTGCAGATCTTTAGCAAATTAACTTAACTGACTTTCACCTCAAATGTTAGAATTCTACTTGCCTTGCAGAGATTTGAGAGTGATTTATATTTGCAGAGTGTCTTGAAGGTATGAAATCCCGAATGACTTCTATAATAGTCAGTTACTATAGTGGTTTGGGAGTTTTGCTTACGCACACCCTTTGAATATTTTTCTACTCCTACCAATCTCAAGGAATTTACAGGCTAAGTATGAAGAAAACTACACACTGCTTCTTTGGCTTGTCTAGGATTTTACAGACATCTCTGAATCAGTCTTTTACAGCCATATTGCTACTCATTTCCCACTGCAACCATTCTGTGGTTAGTAAGGGAAATGTTAAAACCCCAAACATTACAGGATACATATACTCTGTAGAAGTTATACTGTGAAGCACAGGATGCATTATGATTCTATGAAACAGGAAGTATAAAGTTACATAGCCCTGTATTAGCCTGATAATTTAATAAATTGACATTATTTGACTTTAAAAGCAGTAGTAAATAATTGGCCCAATACAGTATCAGGACATAAACAGAACTGCTTAAATAGGTTTGGGTTTTTTTAATGACTGCTAGCTTAAGAAAATGGACAGCAGCTGAAAGAAAAATCCTGATTCTTTCACTCGATTAGCAATTACAATGCCGTTCTAAAAAAAGAAAGGGTTTGTGCATCTTACGGACACTGCAAAGATCAGCACTATAATCAATCTTATTTAACATCTTTATTATCTGAAAACAGAATTAAAGTGAACTTTTAAAAGGTGCTAATACCAAAAGATACACACGGAATAGAAACACATTATCTAGGAATTTTAGAAACATAGAAGAATCACAGAAGAAAATATAATCACAAAACACAATGCATCACAAACAGCTATGAGAAAAACATCATAGATGTCTAAATTAGTAGCGATGCAAAGCTATGATCATTAAACTACAAATTTGATTTGCATTCGTAAAGCAATGTAACAGAAAAAATGCCAATAAAAATGTGAAAGCCGCACACACAGAAGCTTCAGCACAACAGTAATCAAACACACAATTAATCCCTGCTTTGCTCCTAGATCAAGAAATTGTTATGCATTAGAAAGATGATAAAAATGTATTCCTGGAAATAACTATATGTTGGTGAAGTGACGCGTGACTGATAGAATGTCTCTCATTGTCTTTAAGAAGTTCCCCTAAAATGAGTTTCTTTCTGTGTAATCATAAATTTATTCTGTACAGGCATCAAGAAAATCCAAAAATCTGTATACACACTTAAACATGGGGAAATATTTTTGAGCAGATGAAAAAAGTTTAAATACACAATTTGCACAGTATCACTGACAGAGCTCTCAACAGGGACACGAATTCTATCTACCCTTTCCAATTCAGTCCAGAGATTTAAACATCAGACCATTCTTTCTGCTAGCTCATTATGCGTATCACATGCAAACTGAGGAGTTCCATTAACCAGGAGCACATCTTGTACCAAGTGCTGTACAAGCAGTGCATTTCTTGCCAAAGAGGTGTACAGCCTAATGACAAACATGCATGAACAGACGTACAAAACTGAACAAGCACCAGGAATGGTTTTAACCTTGGAACATATACAAGAAACATCACTTTTCACTCCCGTTTGTTCACAGTATATTCCTATTCATTCTATTTGCTGACCATCTTTATTAACATGAAATTGTTGGATAAAGTAACTAAACAATAATGTTACAAATTACTTGGATTTCACTGCTCCACTAAGACTGCTAACAACAACAAAAAAATCCCTCCATAATTGCAGTGATAGAAATACAGTAACTTTCTAGAAATTAAAAATAAGGAACGTTTTGTTTTAAAAAGGTTGATTTTTTAAATTTTTTTTCCCAAATTAAAATATACATAACAGAAAAATTATTAATAGACTCGCCTACATTTACAAACAAGACCACTGTATTAATCTAAGTGTTGAAACTTTCATCTGTGCAAGACTCCAGAATCCAAATTTTCCAATACCTTCAGTGGACATTGCTTTAGCAAACTTTTAAGGACCTTGGGAACAATTCTTATAAGTTTTTAAGCAACTCTAAATCTAAACAAAAAACAAAGACCCTTCTTGTTCTGGCATGAAGGAAAAATAAATTCTATGTGAACATGATTTCAGTTTTAGAACTGAAAATTTTTCAGTTTTACAGAAATCTGATACTGATTTTTCAGTTTTACAGAAATCAAAGCTTGCTTCTACTTATTACTAAGTGCACACAGTACAACATTTGAACAGCCTAAATAAAACATGGATAGGTACGGATTTCTTTGGTTTTTTTCAAGTAAGAACTAGCATGTGAAGTTATAAACCTCAGGGTATGGTAGAAGTGAGTGTAAATAATCAAACAAGCTAAAATAAGCCGCTAACAGTCTTCTAATGCATCTTTCTGAATGACTGCTGGGCATGTGCTTGTGTACAATCTTCACAGAACTGCAAACAGTGAGCTAAAGGAAACAAAAGCCTAAACACGACAGAAAGGAGAAAGCCATTATTTCAAGGTCCATGAGAAAGCGTGGCTAGTGCATAAATTACTTGGTCAACAGCAGGTTATCAGCTCTCTCACAGAGTAATCTTTGGGACTCCTAATACAAAAATGCCTGCAATGTCGGCCTTTACGGAGCTGAACACTTCTCTCCCTTCAATCTGCATTCTGCATTGCATTGTGTGACAATCCAGAGACTGCTTTGCCTTCACTCAGGACTGGCTGATACTACTAGCACAGCTGAATTTGTGCTGGTCATCATCACTGCTGATAAACTTCAATAACATAGCCGTATGGCTTCCAGATCAGAGACAGTTATTATCCAGGCAGATTAAACTCGTGTCTGTCTGAGCCCAACTATACAGAGAAACCCCTACACAGCCTTCATGTACATACCTGACAACTGCAGGACGTGTTTTGCTAAATACTTATAAACATGAAATTTCTGAGAAGCCCTAAATCACTCACTTGAAAATTTAAAGCAGCTTCTCCAATTACAAACAAAATTAATTAGAAATGTTTCTTATGTAGCGGAATGTGGTGTTGAATAAGCTTGATGAGAAAACCAGAACCCAGGGAGACTATTTTTATTGAAAGGATTTACTTTTGATAACATTCATCATTAAAAAACCCAGATTATTTTAACAAGCCAGTTATTTAACCTCTCTGGAAATAAATGGTCACTCAAATTCTCACTCTGCTGATGTGGCAGAGTAGTTTTTATAATCAGCAAGCAACTGATTATTCCATTTACAGGTTTCATACAATTACATTCTAAGTTACACTTCCAAATGGATGTGATTTGCATACAGTATTATACCTGTTCTCACCATGAATGCAAAACAACTCTTGGTGAGAGTAAACAACTTCCAGACACATATGTGAATTACATTTCACTTGAATACCTTGTCTTCAAAGATTATTCCTTGATGCATGTTACAGAAACCTGAATTTTATTCTAAACTTAAAAGCATGAAAAATATCCAGCATCACAGATCAAAAATAAAGCAGTTACAAATACCTGTTTGTTAGAAGCTAAAAAGGTAATAAATTTTAAGCAAAAAAACATTAAAAAATATTTTCTCTTGAAGAAAGCATCTAATTCTGCCTACTCAAAAGTCTCAAACAGATACAGGATGGTACTTTTTGCAGAGTAATTATTTCTTATGTTCTGATTCCTATTTTTCTATTTGAAAGGTTAACTAAATGCTCTAAGATATCACTGTATTTATGCACAGTATAAAGATATAATTACCGATAATTCAATAAAAGAACAGGAAAACTTTTTGCCTTCCTTTCAGCAAAGACAAACTATACCTGTGCTCGCTTCTCCATGTCCTGGCAAGTACCTAGCTGCTCTTCCATTGCAGCTCTGATTTGCCTTGCCTCATACTCCAGTTGCCTTCTGGTCATGTCTGTTTGCAAGGAGAACTGAAATGGAAGTACACAGAAGGCATTTTAGTAAATAATTATAAAATATGTATTTCTCTGAACAAAGCAGAACAATTACTTTTCCACACTAAACTTCATAAACAAATAAGCAAACAAAACAGATCCTTAAAATATGACTGCATTATTAAAAACTAGAACATGGAATGTTGTTCAACCAACAGACATCCTGCAAGTTGTCTTGTCTGGAGAACAAGTGTTATGAGGAACAGCTGAAGGAACCGGGATCATTCAGCCTGGAGGAGGCTGAAGAGAGACCTGATTGCTCTCTACAACTGCCTGAAAGCAGGTTGCAGCCAGGTGGGTGCTGGGCTCTCCTCTCAAGCAATGGGCCTTGGGTTGTGCCAGGAGAGGTTTAGATTGGGTATCAAAAAAACTTCTTTACTGAAAGAGTGGTGAAGCACTGGAACAGGATGCTGAGGGAAGTGGGAGTCACCACCCCTGTAGTGTTCAAAACATGTGTAGATGTGGCACTTTAGGACAGGGCACAGTGGTACTGGGCTGATGGTTGGACTGGATGATCTCAGGTCTTTTCGAACCTTAACCATTCTATGACTCCGTAAGTTTTGTCAAATGACTACACATAGTATACAAACATTGAGACATTATCATTCGTTACAAGCCTGGAACATCTGGCTACTACCATATGTCAGCATATCAACAAAACTGTCATATGTGCCATCAGAATGAGTACTTCCAAAAATATTTAGAGGTATCAAGCTACTGTACCTAGTGGTGGTGTTCCCAATACTGCTATTGACCCTATTTTTAACTATCCTGTGAGAAAAGGAGAAGCGTCCAATTCACAAACACCTCCACCACACCTTAACATTTGCTCCTGCTGATACATTTTTCAAGGCAGGAGCAAAGCACTTCGATAGTTTTCGATAACTATTTGCAAATAAATTAGTGTCCAAGAGCAGTCTTCCCAGAAGACTTCACTAAGGCCAATTCAGAGAGTCAAGAAGAGGATTATCATTTACAAAGACCTAAAATGTTACTAAAAAGAATGGGATATGTCATTCTGTTGTGGCTGGAGCTGAGTCATAACTGATATAGTCACCAAAAAAAGAGATTTAGTGTAGATGTTAAGTAAGATACTCTAATCATAAGAGCTACGTTAATTATTACCCATGAAACTGGAGAGACAATCTTAAAACCTACAATACAGTGACACAGACACAACTGACACTGCCTTTGGGAACAGGTTGCAGTTCCTCAACATCCTTTTCAGACCATCTCCCCTTGCTTCTAGTGTTCTGATAAGCTCAGCCATGACTCAGTGTAAGATTTTCTGAGGTCCATCTGCTTTTAACCCAGTCACAGAAATGTTTTCATTGTCTATTTCCATTTCCAGGAGGCTAACAGATTCCTGATCATCTGTGACTCTGTAAAGATGGGCAACCAGGTTTTCCCAACCCTACGCGTGTGAAAAATCTTCATTAACCCAGATAACGGTGACTTGACAATAGCAGTTTGGAGATGCCAAGGTAAAAGCTTTGAGCGACAATACCTGCACAGGCTACAGTACAACTTTAACTGCTGTTGTGAAATAAAAGTACCTATGTAAATTATTTCTTTGGTTAATTTTGTTCTCAAAAGTAAAAGAATCCTTTGAATAACAGAATGATAGAGATAGAGATAAGACCTTTGGAGGATAGAGTTAAAGTAGTAGTGTATAATTCATTTGTCATAATGACTTTCCAGTTCTCCTTTCTACCACTGAGATTTGTACTGATCAGTATGAACTTTAATGTGTAAAATTATATATGAAAAATTGCATTATTTAGGCTGTTTGCTTTACATAGTGAATAAAAAAAAACCTGTCAAAATTAAAGTTATAGTAATGTCAGAAAACTCTTATAAAAGATAGACAGCATCTAAAGAGAGGTCATAGCACCAGATACCTGAGCAAGCATACTGAGGGTTACTTACATTTTCAGTAAGGGGAAGACTATCAATCCTTTTAGTCAGGTTCTGAAGCTGGGCATAATACCAGTCCTTTTCCTTCTCTTCCTTCTCAAGCTCCGCAAGTAAAAGAGATCTATTGGAAAGAGAAGTGGCCAAAGTCTCACTACTAAGACCTCATTACCATACACAGGTATAAAACCAGGCATTGATACCCATAAAAAAAAGGTTACATGAGAAATAAGGTTTGAAGAGGGAATTAAGACATTCAAGAACTGAGAGTAGTTCCCTGGCCCCAGCTAAACAACCTATTCATGCCTCGGTGCTAAGCAAGTCATCAGCTTCTTATATATCAGGTCCACATCTATGAAGGAAGAAAATAAATACATTTCTCTATAAAATCACTTTGAAATCTCAAGAGGCATTTTGTGACAGCAATAAACAGATATTAGTTGTGTGCCAACTTGTATCCTGTTTCTTTTAGACAATTTAGCTTTTACAATGCATAAAACTACATTTTAGAAAAGGCCTGGATGCCACAGGAATGTATACATCCCTGAATCACATTACTGAATGAAATAATCTCATCTAACTTTGCCGTTTCGCCTTACTAACTTTTCTACCCATACCAAAACTATGGCTAAAGCACACAGAATCAGGCTATTTCTTTAAATATTAAGAATAATTTAGAAGAGTATTTCCCATTAAATATTACAGACAGGATAGATCTGCAGCTGTTCTGAATGTTTTAAATGGCTATCTTAAGCACAGTGCATACCTCATCAGTATATGAGAAATATAAAAGGATTAATAAATGCTGACTACCAAGCAAAATATTAGGAATTTTACATACCATTTTATCAGTACTTTATGAGCTAAGTTTACATAGTTGTCAATTTTATCAATATAGATGCACAGCACTAATTGTCACCAAACTTTTCAATATACTAAAATTTTCAGGCAACATCTGGCTAGCAGGAGTATACAGAAAAGTCACTCTTGGTTGACTGGGTATTTTTTGCAGGGGGGCGGGGCTGGTTTTCTTTTCAAGCATGAGTTTATCAGTTTCTTATAAGTGCTTTCTGTGAGCACTCTTCTTCCTTCTGACATTTTAGGATTGTTCATCAACATTAATGGAAATGCTAAAACCAACACTTAGCAAGAGGAGAGAAAGCTCCATGCAAGTTTGCCCACTATCATTTCCCATCCCTTAACTTCTGCACCTCTACACTCCAGTTGAGGGCTTTCCGAGCAAAAGCCATATACAGCCCTTCTAAAGCACACAAAAACATTATGGATAATTACTGCAAGTTGTTACGGAATGAAAACAAAGCATATCACAAAAATACAGATTACTCCTGACTACTTTGATAATGCATCCCAGTCACGATTAGAGATGATACAACTTCCACATAATAAAATTTCACGTAGAAGAAAGAATTTTAAAGTAAGTATTTAAGGGATGCTTGACTTCACTCTGGCTTTAAAAATATTTCAAACTAGTCTTGATCACTTAATCTTTATACTCCATACCCAACGTGAGTGACCTGAGCACGGTTCAAACAGAAAATTAAAACTGACAGGATCCCTCACTACAACAGCAAGAGGCTGAAAAACTGCACGCATCTAAGAGCGCCAAATGTTTTTAGACAAGAAAACAATGAGATAAATTTCCAGATTTGATTCAACAGTTACATCTAAACATAATTATTTTAATGTTAAGTCATTTACTGGGCAGCTTTCCCATCAGACAGGTTTACAAATAAACGATTACTACACCACTGTACATAAGTGTAGCACAATTACTGGAAAACAGTAATTCTTCAGCCACAAAGAAGGGGGCCAGCAGGAATTCCTTCAGTGCATTAGACAAACTGAAGGAAAAGCTAATAGATGGTTCTTGGTGAAGCCCATGAGGCAAGTAATGATTTTGGCCTCTCACCTGCCTCTTAACCCACACTCTGGATGCCCAAACTCTGCACATGCAGGCATCCTGCATTGCTCCCTTTTTCCCAATCCTGGATTTCCAGGCACAGGTTGCGTATAGTTTGTGAATCAAATTTGCAAAAGCATAATTAATGCATTCCTTATAGAAGTATTTTTACCATGTAAGGATCTGAAAATGTGAAAGGACCAATTCTGCCTCTGGATGTCAAAGAGCTGGTAACAGAACTAGAGCAATTACTTTCAGCTAAGCAAACGTGTGACCAAGGTCCTCTTGTAAAATATAGGGTATTCAGTTTGTGAGACACTGTCATTCAATTTGTCTTGACATGCTCAAAGTACGCTAGAAGCAAAAAAAGAACTTAGGAACCACCGGTGCTCCATATACAACACAATGCATGACCCGAGGGTGCTCCTTTAATTTAACAGTGTCATTTTTGATTCTGAGTAAAGCTTTATTTGAGATTACTACTTTGGTATGGCTGCTCTGTGAGAGTTAAGGTTTAACAATGTCTCTAAGGTCTCTCAGCACAAAGCTTGGAGGATTGGTACAGGCTTAGCAGGTTGCACTTCAATTTCCATGAAAATAGGCAGCAAATCTCTCTTGATGTGTCTGATCAGCTGGGCCATGCACGTCAGTTAATAGTGGAGACTGTACCAACCAGAAATACAGCTCCTTCTCAGCCTTTTGGAACTTCCTGAGAATAGAAGAGCATTTAAGGTAGAAGGAATGTTACTGAGTGTGGAAAAAAATGGAAGGAAAAAACCCATCGCGGTTATTCCATTTTTTTTATGCCCCAAAACTTTTCGTATCAGGACACTGAAAGTATCAGAGAAAGTTCTGTTCTCTGACAAGTTTAGTGAGTGAGAATGCATCAAGGCAAATGAAGCAAACTTTTGGAACTTTACAGTATTTTTATGAGTTAAGTTTCCAATTAGAACTGCTTTTGAAGGGTGGCTATTTCAAAAGACTTCCCTCAAGTGGTAGTTTTGAAGGTCCCAACAATAAATGAAGTTGAATGAAAGCAGAAAACTGATATTTTTCTTTTGAAAATATTTTCTGCACTATTATGCCAATGTTATTTCCACTTAGAAAGGAGGAGGGAAACAGTCTATATGGCACTCTACTCGCATTATGTAAATTACAATTACAATTAAGTTTTTCAAGTCAATTGGTAGGTTAAAAAATAAAATCTTGAAAATGAAACACCAGTGATGGATGCTGTAAAGACTGAGGTAAATTGTACAGTCAGCCACAGGGAAATAATAGTAGGGGCAATGAGAAGTAACAAGACAAAGAAAATGCTCAAAATCAACATAAAAAAATAAAAAGAGGAGTGGCATGAACTGGAAGCAATAAATAAGGCACACAATCATTACTAATCATAAGAGTGACATCTTAGTGGTAAATTACAGAATTTACAAAAGTGAGATTATTAAATTCAAACTGCAAAGGGAAACCAAAACAAAACGTAACCTGCAATGTATAATGAAAAGTTTTGTTGTTGATACAGCTTCTTACCAAATACACCTGGAAACAGCCAGAGAGAAAGCAGAAGATATTTAATAAACGGTGTGTTCTAAATTGGTAACCTAAAACCAAACAACCCGCATATTTTTCTTTTCTTTTTTTTTGATTTTGAAATTAGAGGAGAGCTAAGCAAGTGAGAAACTGGCAGACAATTTCATCTACACACTGGTAAGTAAATCAAGTGATAATTTTCTTTCTCTCAGAAGATCACTGTCAGTCAACCTAAATAATTTTTTTAATACAAAACAAATTTCAGCTATTTTTTCTCGGTTAATAAAGTAAACGAGTAAGAAACACCTAGTAAATTATTTATTAATAAACATCTCATGAATTTGCCAATTTGATCCGATCCTTGCCCAAACACTTGTCCAACAGAGCAGCAGATACTGCGCTGCTGTGTAAACCTACTGCATAGAAATGTTCCCCTAGTGCAAGTTTCAAAAAAATGTTATTTTCTTCTATTTTTGTATTTTGAGGCTTTTCAAGCTCCACAAGTTCTTCAGAAACCTAATTGCCAAAAAAAGGCAAATAATGTGTGTTTAATACATACATTTAGAAACACAAACTGAGTATGCCAAATAAGTTCAGGCATAAGGCATTGGAAAGTAAGGCTAATTTTCTCTGAGAAATTGTAGTGGTTTCAGAGAAGTGGTCCTACATTCCCCCAACCCAAATTCTCCTTCATCTGGCTGTGCAGCGTCTCCATCAATGCTCCTACACATCCCCTGAAACAGAACAGGATAGCTTGGATTATCCACCATTTCACTAATAATGAAGCCAGATGTGATCCGGCCAGGCCTCTACAGATCATCTTCTTGGCAGCACAAATCTTTACCCCATCAGCTATAACAGTAACATTGCTTAAGCTCATCTGAAATGAAAATATCCTTATCCCTTATTTTTCAGCATTATTGGGAAACAAAGACCAGTTCACCGCCTGAGCTATTTTTATTGCTGAGAAAAACGGCCAAGGAACTATCACATTAGAATCCATAACACTGGGAAAGGATCACAGATCATAAATTGTATGCGCTAATCACCTTGAAGAACTCCAGCGGCTATAAATTATTAGTCCTTGCTCGAAGTGGCCTGGAGTTCACTTGAATCATGAAAGGAAGTCCTAACTATAATTAAAGATTTTTCTATCACATGTAGTAAAAAACAGTGCTGGAAGAATACAAACAAGTACATTGTTTTGTCAAAGTGGAAAATGGCAAACATATTAGATTCTTGAAGACTGGGATAAGCAAGTAGTAAGAGATTCACAGGAATCCACGTTTTATATGATGGAACAAATATGATTAGTGATCCTTAGTAGGAAAATATTAAAACAGAGTGGTTGCTAGAAGAGGCTCCATATGGACCCATGGGAAGTTACCTTCATTCTACTGACACAATAAAAATAAATGGACCTAAATATAGTATCTTGGATGAAAAGTGTACCCTTTTCAGCTCCCGAGAGGAAAAACTCAACTGAACATCAGGAAAGGCCCATTAGGGCAGGGGTTTCTGTCCACAAAGCCACGTATTACCCACCAAACTTTTGTATTACAATTCCAAAGTAGATTTTTTTTTTCACTTGTGAATGACCGCTAGGCATAAAAGTACTGTGTTTCTATTTATTTTCATGACTGCACACTTGACAACATACCCATTAACTACCTGATCATGACCAAATCTTTAGGAAACCCTGTCCCACAGACAAGCTTCTGAAAACACTTGGTATTTAAGTCAGGTTCATTTTAAGACAAAAAGATGTCTTCAGTGGAAACAGCTGCGTGTCTCTTACTTCGCACTTCCTTTGTAAGAAATTAAGTGCTACAAAGCTGTATTATGCCCTGAAAGTATGTTTTTCCTATATTGAATGGATACCACTATCTTGCAAGAAAAGCAGTTCCATCATTTTGTCAACACACAATGTCAGGTGGGTACAACATCTTGAAAACAAGAGTACATATTTTGGTTTAACTGGCATTTTTGCTGAGAGAGCAGAAACACGAAGTAAATGTCTGCTAATAGCAAATAACTGATCAACAGCTACAGTACTTATAGCCATCTGCAAAAGAGAGAGAAGCACCATCACACTGTTACAGCTTCACCATTTACCAAGAGCGGTGAAGAGATAAAGAGGTGTTTCAGATGCTCCACTCCCTCTGTCTAAATATATTTCAGTTGCTGGCAATCTGCTGATTAAAATAAAATAACCTTCAGCCAAGAAACAGTAACAATAAAATGCATAAATATATATATAGAGTTACATACGCATGTAACAATAATATCCATATATACATATATGAAGAAGCAGTAGAAATTATGTGTTTTAAGATATTTTATATATTTTTGTTAATAGATATTATATATCTTTTATAGAATTTTGTATGTGTCTAAATACAATGAAGATTTCTGGTTTCCTTACCTGTCAAGATAAATATACCAGTGATCAAAACCATATGCATGATAGCTTAAATAGTAGGTGAGCCAGTAAACTTTGATGTGAAAATTAGAAGTTGATCTGTACTGGATAAATAAACAAAGACATTTACCTTTCTTTTTCTAGCTCTTCTAAATAACCAGTGCTTTCTCGGCTTCCATTCATAAATCCCCTTCTTGGAAATGATCCCATGGGAACAGGACTGCACTCTCCTGAACGGCTCGACACAGACCCTTCCCGACTCCCATATGAACGCACAGATACCTTTGGCCTTAACTTCACTCCAGGGAAGTTGCTACTTTCCAAGTTCAGTTCTGGATAACAAAGAGCAAACATTTTCACAGTTGAAGTTTGCCAGCTTAAATCCCAAAGACAATCTTTATCTTATTTTCTTATTTCCTGCACAAATCCATGACCTTTTGATGGAAACATTTTGCATAGAGAGAAACACACTGTGAGCAAAACCAATCTTGCTGGTACACATAGAGAATTCTAGTTGGCTGAGCAGATGGCCAAACAGCAGCTCTGACAATCCTAACAGTATCCCCACATGAGCCTGCCTGCATCTTTCCCAGAGGACTTCAGAAATGGACAGTTCTGCATAAATGTCATATGGATTGTTCTTATGGTCCACTGACTAACAGCTCCTTTCTCAGAGATCTTGCAGATGCTTCACTATCGTGTAAATGATGACAACCCTGATCACCACGCGGCCCTTAAATGTAGACAGGCCCTACGACATTTCTGGCTCAGTGGTAGAGATAATGGACATTATACAGCCTAGTCAGTGGTCGAGGCTTGCTTTGCACGTCCAATATAATGGGATGGTGCACATTCTGGCACACATTCTATGGAAGGGAGCATCAGCTTGCAGGATGATGATACAATTCCATTAATATGACATGGAGAAGGCCGGGCATGCAAACGACTTTAGAAAATCAGTGGAACTAATCCATCATTAACTTAAACAAACGTATTTGTTCAGAACAGAATGAAAAGCAAATTGTATCAAAAGCAATTCATATGAAGCCATAGGGTAACAGCAGCAAAAGCACAAAAGCAGCATAGGAACCCATATTTTTGGGGACTGTGTCGTAAAATGCTTAGTTAAAACAACAGACACTGAGACTATACCTTACCATCACATCAGCACTGGAAAGAAGATAACAGCCGAGTTAGAAAATTCTACCCCAAAGAATGAGCAGAGAAACAAATGAACATACTTAAAATACAATTCTAGCTTTACCTTTAAGTCGTTCCAGTAAGTCAATTTGTCCAGAAGACACCATTGCCTCATCTTCAATACTTCCTTGTAGCTGTTTCAGCACCTCCTGTAAGAAATTAAGCTTAATTAAGAAATCCTTACAATAAGAAGTCACAAGGTAAATACATCTTATCCTGCCCTCAAGTGCACATTTACGTAACAGCTACTGAAACAGTGAAGTGAAAATACATTTCAAATGAGCTAAGTGTGTCCTAAGTTTAATTGCCACCAAATATATTCTGAAATACTTCCTGAAGCACGGTCACAATGTAAAGTATACACCAAATAACTCATCCTTTGCGAGAGTCCAGTCAGCTGACTTATTTAAAAGTTCTTCTGAAAGCCAGTCCAGCTATCTTGAACTTACAGAAGGAGAAATGGGAGCACAGAGAAACTAATTACATTTCTCCATCTGTGTACCTTATGTTAGTTTTGTAAAAATAAAATTTGGATACATAACTGAAATTTGGATACTTAACTGAAATCTTGACTATATCTTGAATACCACGTTCTTTAAACCTCAAAGAGGTTAGAGTGGAAGCAATCCCCAGGATTTGTCTTCTGTGAGGTCTTAGCACCACTGTAAAACAGCAAGGTAAGTCATGTTGTTCTTACTAGTACTACTGCTAACACTACCAATGCTACCACCACACCTATAAGGAAAAGACATGAGATCTCCTCATGTGTCATGTTACTTGACTTACAATTACTATTACCACCACCATCCCACCTACAAGAAATATTTAGGATTTCTCCATACAGCTGAAGCTTCAAAGCCAAGAGTATCGCCATGTGATATTGAAACTATATATGACAAAATTATACAGCCAAAGGAACATACTTCTAAGGCACAAAAAAATTCATAACAAACAATGATTACTACACTTAAGAGCAGCCTGGAAGCCTCTGGGTCTCTAATGCTCAGTGGCCTAAATTCAGGTAGAAAATGAAATCCCTGACAGTGAATGCCTTTTCTACATCAGAATGAAGGATACATCAATAGCAAAAATAGACTGAAAAGACTGGCCACAAGGCAAAAAGCCTTTACTGGTACTTAAAATATAATTTCTCATACTGTGCCATAGAAAATATTTTCGCGAGGCAATAGCCAGGAAATGAAAACGATTCTGAATAATGAAAGGTACTCCATAGTTTTAATACACAAACTCTACCTTCAGAATTGTACTTCTGTTCAGACCTGAAAACTAATGAAGTTAAGACAGTTTAGAAGATCTCCACATCACTGTTTTTCTCTTTTAAGAGCCTAGCATACCCTATCATCAACATCAATGGTTCTTGCAACTTGTACAGAAGGCATCTTTTAAATGCATTTTGCTCTTTTCAAAGGGAGAAAAACCCCACCATCTACAAGAAGTTGAGATATTCTTGAAAACCCACACTACTGAGCCTTTTTGTACTCAAGAGTGGTGCTTCTCGTATAGAAATAAAAAAAAAATAATACTTGAGTAAAGAACTGCACAGTGGTCTGGGGAAAATTTCCAAGCACTAGACCAAGAGAAATGGTGGCAGCACAGTTTCTGCTGCCACCCACCATAAAATTAGATGCTGGTACTCTAGGAAGAGGAATACTGGAATACAGGCATAGTAATTATACTTACTTTGTTTTGTGGAAATAATTCTGCAGGTGGAGTTGAGACCAAATTTCCTAATTCACATGTTGCCTAACCAATGGGAGTCAAGGTGTGTGTCTGCATTCACATTTTAGTTTGGACCAGTCTGATACGAGACTCCCATCTGCCCCATCAGCTGTAGTTTGGTTCACATCGTAGGGTGATCTGAGAGCATAAACCACATTCCTTTCCAATTAAACCAAGCCAGCAGTTACATTTAAGACTGCTAATGGGTATTCACTCCACAGGACCAGGCTGGAACACAGGTATATGCACACTGGGCTCATAATTCACCTACATTCTGCTCTTACTGCACTACCTCTTTGTTAATGCTGGCATAGCCTTTAAGATCATTTAGGTGTGATAAAATCAGTACTCTCGGGAACACATCCCCACTGTGTTTGCACCCCTCTGGTATCTGACGTCAGGGCAGATAACATCTGCAGACAGCAACCTTGGCTTAAACACCTCAAAGGGCAATGTGGACTTCTGGAGTTGCCGTAAGAGTTTTGTAGGCTTCTGGAAGATCTGCCAACTCAGATATACTTGAAATAACTAATGAATCCCTTTCCTCTGAGAACAGTACCTTGATACAGCGAAAAAAAGCAACACCAACTTCCAAACCCTCCCTTCCATCCTCTTCTCTGAAGCCTCTTTCTCACCTCTCTGCCAGAACTGTGGCAGTTGAGCTATTTCAGAAATCGTACATCCAGAATACTTTCCTACATAATGAGTCTTCCTGCTTCAGGAGCCAACATGAACAGCTAAGCAGAAATAGCATCACTTTCTCCTGTGTTACTGAACTACGCAACTTGGGTGTCCAATGAGCTAGGGACTGCTCTTTCTAAATAGTGATGACAATTCAACATTAGCATATCGGATCACCTTTCTCTGGAATGGAATAGAATGGAATAGGAGTTAGGGTTGAAAGGGACTTTAAAGATCATCCAGTTCCAACTCCCCTGCCATGGGCAGGGACATCCCACTGGATCAGGCTGCCCAAGGCCCATCCAACCTGGCCTGGAACACCTCCAGGGATGGGGCAGCAACAACATCCCTGGGCAACCTGTGCCAGTGCCTCACCACTCTCATAGTGAAGAAATTCTTCCTAATGTCTCATCTGAATCTGCCCCTCTCCAGTTTATACCAGTTCCCCCTGGTCCTATCACCACAAGCCTTTATGAATAGCCCCTCTCCAGCTTTCCTGTAGGCCTCCTTCACGTAGATAGATCACATCTGTCAGTTTACCCGTGTCCACTGCTGCGGTTACCCCATCATAGAGAGCCACCAAGCTGGTCAGACAGGACTCACCCCTGGTGAAGCCATGCTGGCTGCCATTAATCACCTCCCTGCCCTCCATGTGCTTTAGCATAGCTTCTAGGAGGATCTGTTCCATGATCTTCCCAGGCACAGACGTGAGGCTGACAGGTCGGTAGCTCTTAGGGTCATCTTTTCTACCCCTTTTAAAAACGGGCACAATGTTCCCCTTCTTCCAGTCACCAGGGACTTCTCCTGACTGCCAGGACTTTTCAAATATCGTGGAGAGTGCCTTGGCAAACACATCTGCCAATTCCCTCAGGACTCTGGGATGCATCTCATCAGGTCTCATGGACTTACATATCTTCAGGTTCCTCAGGTGTTCGCCAACCTGATCCTCCTCTAATGTGGGAGGGGCTCTACCCCCCTGGTCACCATCTTGCTGTCCCATGACCCAGGAGGGGTGAGGAGAGCAGTTATCGGTGAAGACTGAGGCAAAAAGGTTGAGTACCTCAGCCTTCTCCTCATCTGTTGATACGTGATCCCCATTTCCAGCTATCAGTGAGGGTACATTCTCTTTGATTTTTCCTCTTCTGACTGACACACCTGCAGAAGCCCTTCTTGTTAGTCTTCACTTCCCTTGCCCAGTTCCGCTCCAGCTGTGCCTTGGCCTTCCTGACCCCATCCCTACACAACTGGGCAGCGTCTCTGTACACGTCCCAGGTTCCCTGTCCCTGCTTGCACTGCCTGGGCAGTTCCCTCTTGTTCTTCAGTCTAACCAGCAGGTCTCAACTCGGCCACACCGGTCTCTTCCCTTTCCTGCCTGACTTTCTACATACGGGGACTGAGCGCTCCTGCACTTTATGGAAAGCTTCCGTAAATATTTTCCAGCTCTGTTATGTTCCCTTGTCTCGGAGGACCATTTCCCAGGGGGTCCTACCGAATCATTCCTTGAGGAGCTGGAAGTCTGCTTTCCTGAAATTTAGTATCCTGACTACACTCCTCACCTTTCCCATATCGCTCTGGACCTTGAACTCCACCAGTGAGTGATCACCGCCGCCCAGGCTGCCTCCAATCCCAATGTCACAGATGAGTTCACTCATATTGGTGACCATAAGGTCCAGTGTTGCTTCTCCTTGGGTGGGGGTCTCTATCAGCTGGACTAAGACATTATCTTCCAGCCTACAGCTGCTGTGCTACTTTTCCAGCATATGTCGGGGTGGTTGAAGTCCCTGAGTAGGATGAGAGCTTGTGAGCATGAAGCCTCCTGTAGCTGGAGGAATTAATCAAAAATTTATTAATTTAGGTTGTAACTTCCAGAATTTAAGTAATCCTTTTTTCTTCAACAGCACAAACATTTTCTCCAAGTCAGCAGGTAAAGCATTCTTTTCTAAGTCTTCCTACATATCTTTTCTATAGTGCCATCGACAAGGTATCAATGCCATTATGAGGCTATGACATTGATTTTGGACTCAATCACAGTGCACTTTGAAATCTAAGCTGACAAAGCAGACAAAGGCTGGAGAGGGAGATTGAAGCCCTGGGCCAGGTACTGCTGGAAAACAAGGTAGTATGCCAAAACGACAAATTGAGGAATTTAAAGTTTTACTTGAAGAAACTTCCCTGCAACACCTCATTTGGAGAAAACACAACAAGGGATCTGTTACCGTGATCATGCAAATGTTTATTTATTTACTCATTATAACTTCGCGACTCGAGACTAATGCTGTTTACATGCAGTTACCCCATTTCCCCCTTTGCAAGATTATGCGGTGTTTTGAAATAGTACTTTTCCACTGTAATTTCATATTACTTTTGATATGTCTGCTAAAGAGTGTAAAAATCTCCACAAATAAATCTGAAACAACTTAACCAAATATAAATTTCCTGTTTAGTTATGCAAGTTTGAATATATATTTGTAGCCATTTACAGCCTGTTCTAAGCAAAGTCTTTACTGATGTAGTAGTGACTTATTGATAACAGACACAAACACAAGTGTATCTATAAGGAAGGACACAACAGTTGTTTTTCTGTTCTTTTAAAGAATGCTAGTCACATTATTATAACGGTTACTTAAATGTAACCTCTATTATCTTGTCCTACTGGAGAAGTACAAAAGAACACTTTTAGAAACGGAACTGTCCCTGTGACTCATCATAATTTCAAAATGTTTGTCTTCACAGTCTCTGGAGTGCGAAGAACAGAAACAACGTAAATTCTTTTTTTTTTTTTTTTGCTTTGTTCGGACTCTATGACTATAGTCCTGACCTTGCAACTACTTTCCGGATAATTAACTAAAAAAGATCAGACCTGTAGGCAAGTAAGTGGAAAATTACTGAGAAAAGCACCTTAACTAATACTACACACAGCCACCTAAGTGCTAAAGGCTGCAAATAAAACCGCTTAAGTGCTGTGTCTGTGAATTTAGCCAAGCTGCTAATAAAGAAGAGAACCACAGAGACACACCGCTAACAATGTCAAATTTCAAATCCAACAAGTTAAGTTCTAAAAGTATATTCAATTTTTGAGGACTGTTAAGTATAAATATTAATATATACTTTTAGAAGCATTTCAAAAGAGGGTATCTGTAAAAAGACACTGTGGTTTGGATATATCCCTCTCCTGTGGCAGGAAAAGAAGCGCTGATGACAATTTATACACGTTTGGTTTTCTGTGAACACTACTTGCTTCTACACCCTCCACTTTAAATAGAATTGCTTTTATTACTTTTGTTCACTTTTCTAGAAGTTTTGTGGATTTGGTGAACGTCAAATTGTATGAAAATCATCATGAAAATTAAATACTTGAAACGGCTTCCAGCAGGATGCCAGATATACTCATGGGCCAGTATCAGTTGGAATACTAAAGCAACAGGATGTTTTGAAATACACAGGATCTTTTAAAGGTAAGCATGAGTCTACATCTAAAAATACTTCCAAAAAATGCTATTTTACCCATAAATTTTTAGTAAGACTGTCTTCATTACCTGTTTATCCTTTTCAGCTAATAACTGTGCTCGAGCCTACATTAAGAGATATTCCTGTCGTCTACACACAAAGACTCCTCTGTATGTTTTTTTTCAATATTTGTAAACAAAACCCAAATTGAGTTATACTTCAGCTTCACTTTTTTGGGTTAGGCTTACCTTGGTTACTGCTATATTTACAACACCTGAGTATCAAAACAGGTTTACCCGCACAAATACAGGAAGTGCTTACAATTTCAGATGGTAATAGAACATCTAATCAAACAGGCTGCCCAGGGAGGAGGTGGAGTCACCATCCCTAGAGGAGTTTAAAAGACAGGTAGACGAGGTGCTCAGGGACATGGCTTAGTGGCAGATAGGAAGGGTTGGACTCGATGATCCAAAAGGTCTTTTCCAACCTTGGTGATTCTATGATTTTATGACCTACCTTAGTACGCTACAGGATGGGAATAATGTGCACTGAATGACCCAGAACTATTATTTTTAACCAAATCAGCTGTATTTTTGAAAGAGAAAATTCCTATCAGCACCTGTACTCATGTTTTTAAACCAACATGCTGAAAATTTAACATCGAATTGCACTCTGAAATGAAAGTTTGATTTTTAAAGTTCAACCTAGTGTTGCAGATTGCTTTGATTATTATTGATTTAAAAGGGCAGGAAAAAAGGTAACACATACTAAAAGCACATCCATCACTCAAATTCAACAAAAACATGAGATGTCAAAACAGCAAGTGGGACGGACACCAGAATACTATTCTCTATGCATCTATAGATAGCATAAACTTAAGTCTTACATGACCTCTCCCACCATATAAGCTTGACAGTGCCTTAGTGCTACCACACACGGTGTCAGCCCATGCAAGAGGCCCTTTACTCCTATATGTTTTGGTGAATTAGTGGGATTCTAATTGCCTTAAGTGCCAGCACTCTGGTTGCTCAACCAGGTCCAAGCAGTGAAGACAGCATTGATGACTGAGGTGAAACACTGGAGATACTCAACTTTAACCTTGTAGAAAAAGGAAAGCATTTGTTATGCGAAATGATGCTGTTCATTTTAATTTAAAACAATGTCATTTTTTAAAAGAAAAATGTTTATGTGGTGCCACCATGCTGAGGAGCTGTCACTTGCAGTAACCACATACTGAAGTCTACTAAGTGTTCAGTGTGGGGCCGCTGTCAGATCAATTTACATTATATGATTTCACGTTTAGAAAGAATGCTGTCTGAAATAATGTCAGTAACTATACATATCACCAGCTCAATTTCACCTGAATTCTTAAAAAAAAAAATTTAGAAAATAATTATTTATTCAACTTTCCAACTACTCTGGATTCTGGAAGAATCTTTAGATTTACAAAGAAAACTCTAGGAGCTTTACTTACTGCGAAATCATACCAACCAACCAAAAAAGACACAAATCAAACATAATATAATGGGACTGTTGGTTCTTTACTGCTTAAATACATTCACTGGTGTTTTAAATGCCTGCGTTTTGTAATATGCTAAATGACTTTCATAAGCGCATTTTTAGTTCAGTCGAACTTAAGAAGAGTTATTTTCAAGTGTCTAACTGCATTAGTTGAGCAGTCACTGAAGAGAAGTATTTCCCAGAACTCATCACTTGATTCAATCGGTAAAAATTCCTTCATCTTATGGGAGTTCCACTCACACACTAGATCAAATTACCGTTACACATTAATAACTTCAAAACGGCTTTTTTTTAGCCATATTTTTAGAGGAACTGTCCATCGCACTATCACTTGCATATCTACTGTACTGGTGTGACAGCCTCCTTTACATGCCTTAAAAATCTCTTTTACGTGCCTTAAGACTGCCATTACCTTCTCACTGCAAGAAAATCTGAGTGCATGGGGCACCACAGAAATGTTCTGCATGTGTAAAATCCAACTTAGAGTAAGGGAATTAATTTGAGAAGGAATATGAAAGCTCACTTTAGAAAAAGGAGAAAAAACCGTCTGATATTTACTATGCTAACCATGATTACAATTTTCCTTTGAAAGACTTAAAAAGTTTAAGCACTTAACGTATTAGGAAAGGAAAAATTGAAACTAAATGGAAACCAAACATATACTGGAAAGAAAATACTGGATGAATTCACACAGCTCTATAAAATACAAATAAATACAAATATTTACATAGGCAAGGAATTTTACTGCTGAATCAAGGGCTTTTCTCCCTACTTGTTCATCAAATGATGCTTTTGTTGAAGAACACTGAAAAACGCTATTTTCACAAGTCAAAAGTAAAATCTTTAGAAATTTAGCCTCAAAAGAGGCATTGTCAATTATCAATGGAAGACTACCAGGCAGCAAAAAGACTGTAGCTAATACTCTGCCAGCTTGTCCCTAAGATTTCCCCAGACGAACAATCTTTGTGTCTAAGACCATACGTAGCTCTTTTCACTCCCAAACTAGACTAGCTAGCTGTTATCATGTACGGCAAGACTGTTCATACAGGCAGTTAAATAAAGCAAATACGAAGACTTGAGGAAAAAAGGGGAAACCTATTATGGCTAAGTCAAAGAAGAAAACAAGTGTCACCATGTTCTGTCCACCTTTACCACAACCGTTGTTCAGAATGGGACGAATATAAAGCTAAAACAGGCTTTCGCCTAGAGCAAGGGTATATGCACATCTGCCATGCAAATGCCTATGCTGTAAACCATTTGGAAGAAGACTTGACTTTCAAAGTGTCAGGACCTATGCTACTAGTTTCAAAGTTCTCTCCTACAAAATAGCTATAATGTGAAATTTCTACAGCTAGCTGATTCATTACTGTGCAAAATAAAGACAGTGAATTTAAAAAAAAATCTGTATTATTTCAGAATACAAAAGATGATTCAGCTACACCGAAAGCCAAATATACATTCCTATTGAATCAAAACATTTTGGTACATTTTACTGAATGTAACTGGATTTTGAGCATCGTCTGCTCAGGACGCTACAATGCTAAGTGAGATCTTCATCTCACAGTTCTCACTGGATCCCCTCTGACTAGCTTAGCTGCCTGCAGTGTTTCTGATGGTGGCTGCAGCTGTGCAGTTTTCATGATGCATGTGACACAGTCACAGTCAGACCGCAGATTAATCAAGGAGACGTGGTTTGGCTAAGAAATCAAATTGACAGAAGAGAATAAAAGTTTTAGTGTAGTTTTAATACTAAAAAAAAAAAAATTAGGAAAAGTTCAGTTTTTTCCTACAGGCTGCATTTCTGTCACAAAGTAACTTCCAGAGAAATACCTGACTCCCTACATAACATTATATTATATTAAAGACTTCATCTGCAGAGGTAAATTAGAAAACAACAGTTTTATACAAAAATATATTTTCATCCTTCCTGTGAGCACTGAGCATGCTAACTACGGAAAATTTTTTTGCAGAACATGTAAAACTGTATCATGGAACGTACAAACCAGCTCACAAAATTAGGATGGCATCACCTACTGTAGAACTGTTGTATTTTAAGTCTTCCTTTTTGGTTTTCAAATAAAAAGAAAATAAAAGTAAAAATAAACTTTACTGTGTTGACTACTACTTTTTTGTAATTTATTTCAAACACAAGGTTTGTTAGTGCTATAGGCAAAGAAGAGATCTAGGGGTTAGACTCACTGCAATGTCCCCATTATTGAAATCTGATACAAACAAGAATTTCACAGAAATTTCTTTAATTTATGCTTTTGAGTCATTGATTCTCTCCCACAGCTTCCTTCTTAAAAGCAGGAAACTTATTACACAAGCTCATATGCATCTACACCTTGACCTGTTCTTCAAAGCATTTCAAGTTCCTACTACATTTCCCTTTATCATCTACTGTAGTAATTTATATTCCCGTTTAAAACTCTCCTAAAGCCAGGTTACAACAAAATTCAGTGAAGTATCAAAGAAATCACGGCAAAGACTCTACTGTGTGTCAGACAAGAGCATGTATCACAACAACCTTCAATAAACTGATGTTTAGAGAAGAAAAACAAGCTCTGTTAAGTCAGCAAAGCACACAGTACCACACAAATAATTCCCAAGAGCCAGGAGAACAAAGAAAAACAACAACAACAAAACCCTTAACTTTGGCCACATCCACGAGAACACTGAAGAATCAGAGAGACAAAATGAAGTTGATTCATTAGAGTTGGCTGAAAGATGCATGGAAACAATGCCAAGACAAGGGCAAATTCAACACAGGCACCACTTTCCGAGGTACACTACTTGCATGGCAATGAGCAAATGAAGAGCTTGCTAGAAGATTCTCATCGGTTGGTGATACACAGGCTAATTAAGGAAGGCAAATTTATGTTCAACTCCTGCTAGCAACAAGCAAGAAGTTTCTTTCACTATCCTCTGTATCCAGATAAACAGGATTCTACTCCAAAAAGCTGTAAGCCAGGTACCCACAGGCGAAACTTGGAAGAAGGGGGGAAAAAAGAAAGCTAGAACTAAAGTATACAGCAAAAAACCCCAAAAAACGTTACTGTGTCCACAGCCCCCACAGCAGAAAAGTCATGACCACACAGGATGATCACGATGCTTTGCAACTTCATAAACTGCAAGGAAACCGGGATTGTAGTAGCAATTTAAATGATTCAAATTATCTGGATCTTTATAAGATAATCTAACAACTCTGGTTTCCTTAAAAAAAAAAAAAAAAAAAATCCCCAAACCACCAAAACCCAACACTTAACACATACCACTTTCTAATGTTAGAAAGTTGTCCTACTGTGACCTCTTACTGCATTTTTGCAGCTTAATTTTCACACATTTTAGTCCCAATTGGCAGTAAGTACCAACGCCTCCCTGAAATTATTTGCTAAGGTGTTCTCCAGGAACATAAAAACTAAAGCACTGGGGACCACGCTACTTTTCAGGTGGCCAGAGCTTTGTGGTAAATCTTCCACACTGACACTTTCTGCTGAGGCCCCTCAAGAAGACTGAAGCTTTTAAAGAAAAAAAAAAAGCTAAACTATAAACCAGGATGATTAACTAATGTTTTAATTTAAAATATTAACCATTCAAATGGAGAAAAATAAAGTTACTCGATGAGACACTTCAATGCCTACTTTTGAGTCTCTGTACAACCTCATCACTGCCAACTGCACCTTTGCAAGGCGAATGGGAACTGCAGAGTGCTGCCTGGTTCAAGTAAAAGCTCTCCACCACTCACCAGAGAGAGGTGTCCACTTCCTACTCTACCACGGGCTCCCTCTCCAATCACGGGCTCCCAGGCTACTGCTGTCACCTTTCCTCCTTCACTCCACTCAAGCCACTGCCCCCTTCAACCTCTGAAGGTTTGGGATTTTAGAAGGGAAAGAAATTCCTTCTTGTCCTTCTCCGCCCTTCTCAATGGAGCATAATCCAGCTGGGGAAAAAAGCCAAACAAACCAAAACAGAACCATGAGGAAACACTGTCACTCACACTGAGTCAGGCCAAACACCAATTCACACAAACATCTCACTTTCAACAGCAGGAACCTAGCGAGGATACAAGAACAAAAAAAAAGCCTACTGTTCAATTCTCTTGTATGTCCTCTCCCCACTTTCTAACTGGGCTTCACTAGCAGACCTCCTGACACCACATCACCAGTGGTACCACCTACTGATCAATTCTTCTGGCATCCAAATGCTCCCACGGCAAAGACTTCACAAGAAACTAATCTTGTTTTGTTTATTTTCCATTTGCTGTCTGATAACGTTATTTGATGTTCCTTAGATCTGGTGTTGAGGGAAACTAATCACTTCCTGATAACTTTCCTCATGCTATTTATGATCTTTAATAGCTCAACAATCTTTCTCCCACCCTGTCCCTCTTCTCTCTCTCCCTGCTCTCTCCACCTGGAAAGTCCCCTTCGATTCAATCATGCCACTTAAGAAAGCTTTTCAAGTCACTTGTTTTTGCACCTATATTAATTCTAGTAGATCCTTCCTGATGAGGTTCATCAGAACAGGACATACTACATCAATTTCTGGATGCAGCATGTGTCTATACTGACATAGTGATAGTTCTTCTGTTTCCCTATCTACGTTCAGCAATTCCCGATATTAGGCTGACTTTTTTGGATCCAAACTAAGCATTAACCTGGACATTTTCAGATATTTATAGTATTATCTCTAAGACCTCTTTCTATGTTTTTGTCATGCTAATTAAGAACCCCTCATTATCAACATAATGTTTTCTGTTGTGACTGTTCTATGACTCAAAGAACTGAACTTTATTTCTCGTGTATACAATTCTCCCACTCAATACCCTGTTCATTTTTACCACACTGAAAATCATCACTGAAAATTTTTAATATCTTTTATTTTTCCCCAGATAACTCAGGAATGTGTTTGCAAAAAACCACAGGTCGTGGCAGAAACCTCATCAGGACACTACTGGCAAAATAAAAAAACCCAAAACTTGACTATTCATTCTGCTCTTGATTTTCTACCTCTAAGTTGGACAGTAATCAAAGAACCTCCCTAAATCAACTTAGGTTCTTCAGAAGTCTTTGATGAGGGACATCAGTACACTAATTTGAGAAAATCCAAGCCAACTCATCAGTGCCAAAATTGCTTACCTCCTACTTAATGACTCCTTCTAACTCTTTGCTCTCTAATAGTGCATTCTTTACTGTTGTTTCTGACATGTCCATTACAAACTCAAGCTTGCAGGTCTGTCAATCAGTTTTTCCTAAACTTTCTCTTTTTCATAAAATGTGGCATCACACCTGCTGAGGCCATTTTAAACGCAGCACACAGATCTTCATCTTTTTCTGCTAATCACAAGTGCTTGTTATAACCAGAAGTACTCAAAACACATACAGGATCTTGCAGGAAAATTACATTCATACAGATAAATTTGGTAAGCAATACAGATCTTTGTCTGGTTGACAAGGGAAAAATAATTACTGAACTTTTTCCAGTTTGAATTCTACAGTTTGACAGTGTTACCATTACATTTAACAGACAACAAATAAAGGAAGATATGTAAGGAAGCAAATGGAAATACACTGCTGAAGAATCTTAGGGGTTTGGGGGCATCTAACAGAAGACTTCTCTTAAGCAGTTCAGTTCACACCGTGTGGACACACTGTGTGAAATATACAGAAGAGAAGCTTTGACTAAGCAGCCATACTTGCTGAACTGCTGCAAGGAGGGAACCTACCAGAGGCACTTCAGGATCCACGAACAAAGAAACTACCAGCTGACAAACCGATTAAGACTTTTGACAGAAAGGAAATAATTTGCATGACTACAATTTTAAGCATTCAGATCTCCCTATCACTCCATTAAATGATTTCTCCTCTTTCTTTTAGGCTGTATCATGCTCTTTCTTTAAAGTCAAATGGGTCACACCTCCATCTTCCCAACTGTTGCAGAGAGTGGAAGAGGTTACACCTCACAACTGACTGTTCAGCAATTTCATACTAAAGTTGCTTTATTTCTGATATTTCACTGTATCTGTTTTATCCTTTTGTTCCAAAAGTTTTAATGTGGACACTTGAAATTCAAGGTGAGGATACAGAGATGCTCTCTGCATGGCAGGGAAATATCCCCAAGCTCCATATGAACAATTACTGTGGGGATATCACAATACTGGTTTTGGTTCACAAAGAAACTATGATCCACTGTGTCATACTTTACTTGATCTCTTAACAGAAATAAAATACCATGCAACTCAGATCACTTGGAAACCAGATTTCCAGTTCTGGAAATTAAGATAACACTTTGATGGGTAATGGGATGCACAAAGCATTGCCTATCATACTAAATTTAAGATTCAAATACAGACTTCTCAGGTTATGCTACAGTTTGCTTACTATTCACTAACTGCAATATATCTATTTCAACATAAGTGTTTCTCTTCTGTGTACTGAATGCTTTGCTTTCGTAGATTAACATAATATTTCAACTATTTTACTTCGGCATGCCTTGGTATAACATTTTAATGTGAAACCAACTAAAAATGTCTTCTCTGATGATAAAAGGAAAAAGAAGATTAGGCTAAAACCACTCTCCCTCTGGAAACAGATGGCGAAGTTTTGTTATCTGACACAGTAAGTATCCTCAGCAAAACGTACGATTTTTGGTACTTTCCAAGAAAAATGTTTGTTAGGTCTCCGAAGATTGCAAACACTGGTGTCCAAGAAATTTATCTACCATGTATTTGAGGAACCTTGTATACTGACAGCTGGAGAGACACTACCCATCTATATAGCACACAACAAACTAAGCTGTATGTATCAGAGGTCTCGATGAACACACTAGGCTTCAAATTCTAATTTGCAAAGCACATTACTTACCATGATACATAGAACTAAAAATTCTTGTGCTAGTTGGAAAAATACCTCGTAGCACCTTCTGTGCTTTACAACGAGGATCATTAAACACTGACGATCAGAAGCAGCTGATCAGAATAAAATAAGTTTCCAAGGTTAAGTATCAAGAAATGGTGGCTACATAGACAGTATGACCATAAAAAAATGGAGTTTGGAGAGTTAAAAGAAACCTGCTTACCTAATCAAGGAGATATCTGATAAAAGTAGTCACATGTTCCAAAAGACTGAATCCCGCAGCAGCCATTTTAAAGCGAACACTAAAATTTAGGCAAGGGGGATAAAGGATATCTGAAATTGTATGTGGCTGTACACGCAAACTTCTAAAAAAAGGATGTGATTCAGCCATTAGTATATCTCATGCAAAGGAACAGCACTATTTTTTTTTTTTTTTTACTCTTATGGCTTATAGATCACAAAATGATACTTCCATGGAAGGCTGACAAAGTGTTTACGTCCAAGCGTAACAGAAGGTCAAAACACTGCAATCCAGTTTGCTCCTGGAACATGCTGAACATCAATCTTCTATTTTTATAAGCAAATGTATGCTAACCAACTTCAAGTTGGAAGCAGCACATTTTTCAGATCCTCTCCTTTTAATCAAACATGCTAACTTGCTAGTTTGTCTGAGATTCCTGCTAAGGATTTAAATATTCATCCCTTGAAACAGACAAAAAGATATTCTAGTAAGTTACATTAGCAAATAAAATCAAATGCAGCTTAATCATATTCAATTATCATATTTGTAATACAATAGAAGCTTTCTCAAAATCTCACAAATCTATCATGACAGAAACGAGATGAAAAACAGGTACCATGGCAACTTCTTTATAAACCTTTTATCTTTAATTCTGCTAGTTCGAGTATTAATCAACCTCAAAACTATGTAAAACACTGCAATAAATCTGGAATATGATATTCCACAGACTTATAATTTCATTCGCAACCACATTAAATTATCTTACTGTAAAATTGCACATATACATTTGATTGACAGCCGACTGAACATGAGCCAGCAGTATGCCCAGGGGGCCAAGAAGGCCAATGGCATCTTAGCTTGGATCAGAAACAGCGTGACCAGCAGGTCCAGGGAGGGGATTCTGCCCTTGGACTCGGCACTGGTCAGACCACACCTCGAATTCTGTGCTCAATTCTGGGCCTCTCGCTCCAAGAAGGATGTTGAGGCTCTGGAGCGTGTCCAGAGAAGAGCAACGAAGCTGGTGAGGGGCTGGAGAACAAGTCTGATGAGGAGCGGCTGAGAGAGCTGGGGTTGTTTAGCCTGGAGAAGAGGAGGCTGAAGGGAGACCTTATCGCTCTCTGCAATTACCTGAAAGGAGGTTGTGGAGAGAAGGGAGCTGGGCTCTTCTCCCAAGTGACAGGGGACAGGACAAGAGGGAATGGCCTCAAGCTGCGCCAGGGGAGGGTCAGGCTGGAGAGCAGGACAAAACTTTTCACAGACAGGGTCATGGGGCACTGGCAGAAGCTGCCCAGGGAGGGGGGGTGAGTCACCACCCCCGGAGGGCTTTAACAGATGGGTGGATGAGGTGCTCAGAGACATGGTTTAGTGGCAGACAGGAATGGTTGGACTTGATGATCCTGGAGGTCTTTTCCAACCCTGTGATTCTGAGAGTGTACAAAAATAAAAATCCTCAAAATATCTTAGCACTTGCTTTTCTTATTTAGTCAAAATTCATTCCAATCCAACTTAATAACATTACAAGGTTTATTATTATGCTGTCTAATTGGTGGAAGAAACCCACAAATGCCATCCATGTCAAGAGTAAACCAGTCTTTGGACCTGCATAGAACATCACGGTAGCTAGTTCTCTAGGACTCTGTTTTAAATCTGAATTCCTTCAAACAAACAAACAAAACCCAGTCCCAAACCACAGAAAATTATTAAAACTAAAACCTTTATATAAGGACAAAAAAACCCATGCTCCACAAACCAAAAAACTATAAAAAAATAAAAATCCCTGGAAAAAGCAGCTCCTAATATTCTGAGAACATGAGTCTTCCTGTTTTGTTACTGACAGGTGTGGACACAATACAGCGGACTTTAAATAAGATGGAAAATCATATGTAAAATACAATTGTAAGTGTATTATATACAGATGAAAGAGAGAGTGTTTTTCCCAGAGTATCAAATATAACAAAGATGGCTTTCTTACAGAAGATAACACCCATTACTCATTTAATGTAAAATGAAGCAGAGAGGGCGAGTGTAGAAATCAAGTGTAATGCCATTCTTCTGCTAATTCTTGAGTACTTGAAATTAAGTTACATATATCTATTTCCTTCCAGATTTTATATACAGAGAAAAATGCTGACAATAATTAGCTATGACATAAATAAAAAATATGCCATCCTTAACAGAAAAATACTTGGCTTCTATAGATAAGGCAGAAAAGCCTTCGTTTGCAGTATCTGTCTCAAAAATTGAGGTCTTTTTCTGACGAAAAGTCCCCTACATTTACATGCACAAAATAGAATAGCTGATGTTGGACTGCTTGTGTCTCTTCATGAAATTAACAGGTTCTGAATTCAAATAAAACTACATTCAATTTTTCCTAAAGTTTTCCATAGCCTGCGTTTTATACAGTTACTGCTACTATCTACCACTAGACAAACTGTTCTTCATTTTTGGGCCAACATCATTTTTTCATTGACCATCAAACAGCATATTTGTTGATTTACAGAGAATATTTTGCCGCACCAAACTGCTGTATTTCATCTGACAGTAAGCCAACAGTAACAACTGAATCTCCCCAAGTTAGTCAATATACTCTGAGGGATTTGTTTGAACAGTTAATTCCTACAACAAGACAAATTAAAAATCAAAGTGGACACTTCTACTAATCATTTCGGCATCCCTGTTATCACATTTATCTTCCTTTACCCATAACGTTGCTTTCTGGACAGCAAATGGACAGTTTTCACTTTTATACATTAAATTTAGCTCTAAACCTGAAGCATTCAGGCATTCTTATATAGGTCAGTAGTAGTTTATAATAAATACATGTGCAAGATGAGCTCATGTTAAGCTTTTAATTCCAGCATGATTACCTTACATTTCTGAAATGAAGCGATTATAAAGATGAGGCCCACTTTACCCAACATTTTAACACTTCTACTACCAAAATCAATTTCTTTAAACATACAATTTTGCCTCTAAAATACCTTTCCTAACTACCGCCTTCCACAACCAATAAAATAATTTAAGGCAAGAGAGGAGACAAATGTATTAACAGTTCAAAGAATCAGTGTGAGTTATTTCTGCACCAGCCCACAGATCAAAATTCACGATGCAAGAACAGTGATGCTCACCACTGAACTACATCTTGTTTTCCCCATTGCTGCTCCCTTTCTCCCACTAACAGCTGGAATTTTACTTGGTGGGAGGTAATGCTAAGAGCCCTGTGACACTTAAGATACCCCCAAAGTAATACTTTTTTTTACCAAAATATTTAGAGTCTTAACTTAACTACTTACATGGTAGCCAAAGGGCTTTCAATCTCCACTGCTCCAATTTTCCTAATTACTTTTCTTGTAACTATCCCTAATTATGGCACTGGAACCACAGAAACCATGAACTTTCTTTCACTGGAACAAAGCCACCACATACTTTCTCCAAAAGCTTGCAAAACTACAATTATGTTCTGACTGAAGAGAATCCTGCAATGATTCCCATCACACTGCACCCACAGGCTCCAATCAGACGCTAAGATCATTCCTATATCATCCTTCAGGTTTAAGTCAAGTCAAAGCTAAGTTTTGACCCTTTCCAAACACATCTGAAACAAGCAAGGAGAAGAAACACTGCCTGGTTCATGTGCAGGAGCAAGCACTCCTGAGGAACAGCCGAGTAGGATTTGTTCATAGAACATGGATTAAAACAAAAAAAAAAAAATACCAAATTAATCTGAATATCCCTCCCCCCATTTAAACAAAAAAACCCATATTGAGCTTGATATTTGAGTTTTTTTAGGATAAGTTTAGGCTTTTTACATAAATTGAGCTTGATTTAGAGTTTTTTAGGATTATATATATTTTTTTAGCATAAATTCCACATATCTACAATGGCATTTCAGGAGAGAATAAATGTGACATCTACTCTGAACATGCTCATAAGCATTCCTCTGCGAAGCGCAACAGAGCCACTTTTCATTTGGTGGTCTGCCAGGTTTGAAGTTAGGACAGAAAGCTGTTCCACATCCCAAATTAATGCCCTAGAGACTGCTTATACAGCTAGTCTTGTCTCTAGGTTAGCAGAGATTTAATTATCTGCACAACAGCTAAATATAAAAAGTAAAAAAACCTGCATGGGGTCAAAGAAGGGAAAAAAGGCATTTTCACTCTTTGGTTTTCAACTATGAGGCAGATCACCTCTTCTGCTCCTCCCTCCCTCATTTTAGACTGCAGCGACACAGAGGGAAGGGGCTTACTGACAAATTTGCTGCAATACTGCGTTAAGAAAAACAGTATAAATGATAGCTAGCTTTCAGATACATAACCAATTTTTTTTCCACAGCTGCCAATGCCAACCACTGTTTCAAGTACCTGGTGTAAAGGACTACACCTTCAATTTAGGGAGCAGAACTATTTCTGTTTTACACTGCAATGCAGGGATTAAACGTATCTGAAAAATTTGTGCTTCTTTCAAGTGTAGTAACTAGTGACAGTGCTTCAGAACACAACAATATTTTTCTTCTTACAGCAAATATAAAGGTACCAACGCACACGCTGCAGAAAAGGAAGTTCAGTTCAAAGTACTGCTAATTGCTATATCAATCAGATTACCATAGTTAAGATAACACAGGTCAGTTATAAAGGAACAGTAAGTCTGCAATACAAGGATTGGAGAGCAAGGAGACGGACACCCAAGTGTTTAACATTCAGAATATACCTACTTTATACAGCAACATATGTAGAGATATCAGCCACTTCTGAGCCATATAAACTGAGATATCAAAAGCAGCCTGGTTATGCTGCCTGTCAGCAAAATGCAGCAGGATTTGTCAGCTTAGGAAGAGCAATGCATTAATGCAGCTATAATGCTTGAGAAATTCTGCCTTGTTCAGTGTCACGGATCACATGGATGCAGCTGTGTATGCATCTCCCTACTGATCAAATTCCATCTAAGTTCCAGCTGAACCTACTGTTTCCTCTTGGATAGGTGGTTCTGAAGGCCTACACCTAACCAAAGAACACCAGACGGACAGATCTGGGTGAAATTATTAACTATGAATTGAGGCTTCAAGAGTGGCTGGAGAACTTGTGGTCTATTTTTAAAATGAACTTTTCCTTTTGAGATGTTAAATACTGTAATCGTAGTAACTTCTCAATTTTTTAAACTTACCTTAAAGACTGAAAACCTCCAGTCTCTCCTGTGTTTTCAAAAGCTGAACAATACTCACTTTGTCAAACTATGGCAGCAGACTGGATTTCCTGCTGGTAAGTACAGCAATGCTAAAACACTAGGTTTAGCTAGTGCTTACCATGACATACCAAAAAAGAAGCCATGGAAACTGGAAGCTGTTTCTCAAACCCTGTTTTGAAATATTTCAATTTCCGAATAATAATAACAAAAAATTTCACTAAGTAGATTTGATAGTTTTCCCCTACACAGCCTGAAAAAAAAGACTTCTGACGGAACCTAAAAGCACACAAAACTTGCTAAGCAACCATCAGTCTGTGACACAAAAGGCAGTGGTGCAAAAAGGCATGGAGCTTGCAATACCTTCATATTAGATGCCTCATTTTCCAGTTTTGTTAGGTGATTTGAGTTATCCTCTAGCTCTTGCCGAAGATTGGAGTTCTCCATCTTTAATGCCTCAACTTGCTTTAACAACTGATCATATGAAGCTGCGGCCATCCTGGGCTACCCTCAGCCCTAAAAATGTAAGAGAAAATATTGAATTTTAACATTTTAGGAAAAAAAAAATTGAATTTATCTAACCACACACTTTCTAAATGTTTTATTTAAACCCATTAACACTATCAATGCCCAGAACTAATGCCAGTTCAAAGACTTTTTTCAGTGGGCTTCCATTTGACACAATTAAGCAAAAGAAAGATATTCATTAACAATTATATTAGGTGTTATGGGAAGCCACAATACATGGAAAAAAACCCACAGCATCATACAAAAGCATCCCTACTATTCGCATTTCAGTTCTAACACTGATAAACTACACAGATAATCGACGATATTTAATGATTTTTTGAAAGACAACAAGCACCATCAACCATTTCTAAAAGATGCTGACTGCTTGCTTGTTTTATGAAATGCAATATAGTCACAGATGTTCAAATTTTCTAGGAATAGCACACACTAAAGGAGATGTTGCATGAAAGGCAAGCAGTAAATACTAAGGAATTTCAACAGAAAAAAAGCATCAAATGTAGTAGTAATCAAGCCTTTTGTAACAATACCTTCCAAGGCATAAAGATTTAAAAAAATAAATTTACAAAATTCCAACACAAGAAGTGGTCATGTTGCACAGTAGAATAAAAAGATACAAGGCTATTCTTGATACCAAGATATCCCATACTATTTTTCTAACATTGTAACACACTCCTATAACACCATCACAATTATTCAGACATTACAAAGGAGAAAGAAGCAAATACTCCAATTCTAAAATTCAAATTGCTTCCTGCTTTCCAAACCAAAACCAACCAAAGTTGTTCACCTAAAAATATAAGGTAACTAAAACATGGCTGACCACATTTGAAGCTATCAACTTCTTGTACATCAGCCATTCAAGAATAATAAAAGGAATCCTAGCACTTTGTATATGTACAAGTTACCCTTCCAATATCATCACAGGAATTTCCTAAGTATGCAGCTTGTAACTCATAGGAAAAAAATACAAAAAGCCTACGAGACAATATTCCTTTTCACTGTTACTGCAGTACTGTGGAAAAGATGGAAAAATTAAAGACTTCTATTTAGCATTTTCTGTGTATTCTCTCACTGAACCTTTGACCTTACTGCTTGTGTAACTCCTCATGTAATCAACTTCGCGCTTCCAGATGAATCTTAATTGAATTATCCAGCTTATTAAAATATAGGTTAAATTACTGAAAAATGTTTTCAATAATTTTGAAAATTATGTTTAATCTTTCTAAATGTAAACTCAATGGAACATAAAGAACAGTATCTACCACTGAAGTCAAGAATAATAATGAAAGCTGTAGTGCATTTGATATGATGAGTTTATTTCCTTTTATAGAAGCAAATCTTCATGCCCTAAGCACCTGTCATCAAAGATAGGAGAAGGAAGAAGCAGCCTGCTGCTTATGGAATTGGGATTTTCATGACAGTACCAATAAGCCGAATTAAAAAAATCCTCAACAAATTCCTTTTGCAAAATTTGGTCATGCTTTACTGGATCATTTCAGAGAAACAAAGGCAATCTGAAACATCTACTCCGTTCTGGAAATTCTGTGCTTTTACCATCAGGTTGTTTCACCTAAAAGGTGAAACAGCTGTCAAAGAACATTGTAACAAAAAAAGAATAGGGTAATAATAATAAATAATAATAATAATAATAATAATAATTGTGAAAAAGGGCAGACTACTTCTGTTCCGTTTCCTTTTTGATTTTACTTAGCAAGTAACAGTTTCTACTCTTATTAATAAAACCAACAGCTGTAGCTCACATTTCCTTCTAGAACACATACTGCATGGGCAGTTCTGCACAAGCCCAAGGAAAAGCAGATACAAACGGAAACATTTTCACATTAGCTGTCATAAATCAGTAATGTAGTGTAATATTTATAGAACTTGTTGGTTTCGACTCAAGTAGATCACACATTTATTCATTTACATCTAATTTACAGAACCGTTGTGTGCCATGTATTTGACATGCATTTTGCTTCTATCCAGGATATATTTTTTTCTTTCATTATTTTAATTCATGATTACAATGGAAGGGCAGGTAGTGCTAAAAAACAAGGAGTTTTTACATTTCCTCTCCAGATTAAGAAATTCTCACTCACGAATTTGGAAGCTATAACAATTACCCACATTAACAAAAACACATATACACAAAAAAGAAAATGGAGAAAACTGAATGAGGGGAGGAGCTACAGTAGTAGAAAGACAGCAACTGCACAGTTCTGGTATTTTAAATGAAAACCAAGCTTATATGTGCTTACGTTAAATGAGTAAGGATCCAGATTCTGAAGAGGAAGTTTGGTTTGTGTTCTCCTCCTGATCAAAGTTCCTCAGCTTCCTGTTGTGTGCTTTGTTTTTGTAAAATGAAAGTAGAGCATCACCACTACGAGACAGCATTCTGCCTCAAACTAGGAGTCACTTCCCAATTTATTCAATGACCCAACTTTACTCTGTGGGTTTTGAGATAAAAAAGAAAAATTGAGTTAGCTGATTACCACAAGCTGGGTAACCCAAAATGCCTTCATTTTTTTTTTGTTAAATAGATGGCCAAATGGACAGGAAGTGACACTGCTACAGGCAGAAACTCACTCTTGCCAGTTTGGCAGCCAGCAGGAGCCAACACTGCCCGACTGTAGCTCTGCTGGCTGCCCAGGTACTTGATGGAAACCCGCCTGTACCAGCAGGAACCACAGCAACACCCAGCAGCTGCTCCCTGTCAGGATGTTTATGCTGGATATGGCATGAACTTTAAAGAGCATCGGGGGGTGGGGTGGGGGAGAAAGGCGTACATTATTGTATATTTTGGGAACACAGTCAGGTCTGGGCAAAATGTTTGCAGTCAGTCTGTCCACACTGGAAACTGGACTGCAGGCAGCCAGTCTCATGTTCACAATGCACTGCAAGCACTCGGCATATTCTGTATGCATCTGCTTCCAGTCCCTGCCACCCCACTGGCTGAGACACCTGGACTTCTTCAGGGTAGATGTACATATGCCTATCTCCATCCAAGATAATTCTTTCTCCTGCCTGTAAATGAATGACTACCATGTATTTGAGGAGAACAGTAAAGTACTTTTTAGAAAACATTGATCTCACCTATCTCAACTGCAATGAGGCGTAATACAGGGCCACATGTAAAACTGCTCATCTCTACTATAACTATGGCTGACAAAACCGTATGTGCGTAAGGAGTAGCTTGAAGATGATGACAGTGGGCAGTGCTGAAAGACAAATTGTTGGCCTGGAGGCAGGTTGTCAGCAGAATTCCCCCAAAACGAGTCTGCAACATGTATTTTTAAACATTTCATCACTGATTTTGGCACAAGAACTCGACATCAAAACTCGGTCCCATAAATTCAAGAGGCTTCACAAGGTCAGAGAACTACATCTAATACATAAGGAATTTGATGAACTGAGAAATGGAGTGGTAGAAAAAGGGTGGAATTACACAGCATCACATTAAAGTAGGAGCCTCATCACCTTGAAGCAACCCAGGTCTCTTAGCAGCCAACCTGAAGGGCAATCGAGAACTGCCAACACGAGACTGGCACAAAGAAAGCAAACATGATCACCAGAGTCATCAGGGCATTTTATAAAGACAAGAGTAAGAAAAGTTAATTTAGTGGGTGCAGAGAAAGACGCCGACGTGATCAGGGGACTAGAGGGTCTCTCATTTGAGAAGAGACTCAGTGAGCAAGCCCTTGCTGCTTCAGCACAGTAACATCTGGAATGACAGGTATACTTTATCATTATGGAGGGAAAAACACTCAAGAACGAGAAAAGTATTTATGTTAAAACACAATACTGACATAGAACAAATAAGTGTTAGTGACTCATTTGTCAACTGCTGGCTAGCAACATCCTTGTCTAGCTCACTGTACAGGAAGGAACGGGACTTAGTGGTTCAGAAATCCAATGCTGTACTCCTAAACCTCCACAAACAAGAATACTTTGCTTATTTTTGTATCTCCAAGCTATTTGTATACTTTTCCTCCTGAAGTAATGAAATGCCAAAGCCATTTCACAAAAGAAATTACTATTTAATTTTAAATTAGGGGAAACAGACACAGGTAGTACATGACCTCAAAGCAGCCTATGCTTTCTGATGCTGAACACTGTGCCACTTCGCAGCAGAGCGAAACTGCAAGGCTCCATTACACACAAGGTATTCCACATATATTGAGCTAACACTCCTACAATTAAAACCTGCCTCTCTTCTGGAAGCAGGTTTTTTTTTGCCAATAGCCTCAAACCAGGCACCTCAGATCAGAGTTCAGGTCCCAAAATTAACCCTTGGGTTTATGTTCCTGAGTGAGTTAAAAAAAAACCTAAACCAACCCACAGGCTTTATTTTTAAATGCAAAACTGGTGGCATTAATAGAAACTGATGGTATTGTTACATCCCCGTCTCATTTTTTAAAGGTCAAAATGCTTCCCTTGGGGAAAGAGTCAAACTCTGGATGCTCTCGGCCAGACTGGGTTAACAGCCACGTATCGCCTCGTTCACAGTAGTAGTAACCAGCAACCAGTCCGAAGGAGAGCTGGGAAGAGTTTACCTGGGGCCCACCAGCCTGAAACTGTACCCCCGCACATATACACACAAAGCTGCTCCAGATTACTGGGGCCAGAATCAGCTGAATAAAGAATGACTCTTCCCACTTCCCATGTGGAGCGGAATGGAAGAGGAAGAAGTCCAGGCTACAATATGCACTTTGCATCTCACACAGCCCAAGGGAAAATGCATGACACATGCAACACAACCCACTTTTGTGGTGTTTATTTCAGCCAAGCTCCCTTTTGCACTCTTAACTATGTTTCTTCTCCAAAGAGTGGTCATTGTTCAAAAATCAAAGGAAGAAATAGAGGATTAATATGATTGTATCAATAACCATCTTAAAATACAGAAACTCTAAAATTTAATATCCTCATTGTAAGATGCACCTAAAATCTAGGTCTCCCACTCCCTCAACCCATATTTCTCATAATTAAGACATTTTACTTTCCATCTACTATTAACATAAGGTAAAATTATGACAAGAAATTTCATGCTCTATCAAATCAGCAGTTTGCAAGAATAGACACAAAGAAGAATTTCAAGCTGGATATAACTCGTTTACACCCTAAAATAAAAATTAATGAGAAGCCTAAATTTACGCAAATATACTGTTAAGATTTAGATGTGCATTTTTCTACATTAAGAAAACTATACAAGCAACAACGGCCCAGAAATCAGGAAGTTAGATGTACTCTTTTCAGTTTCAGAGACAGGCAAAACCCCCAAAGTTCTCTGAAAACTTACATTTTTTTAATTGATCGGACTTTTTTTTTTAATTTGAAAGCAATAAGCACATCCAGTCAATATTCCCTAGAGGTTCTGCCTAAGAACCCAAACAACTTGATACATTAAATCTCCTTATAAAAATATTTCAGACTGCCATTACTATTTTTCATACATAAAATCTACCAGTAATAACCAGATATTTTTATAAAACAACTTCTGTAGAACAAATTAGTCTTTTCAGAAACTCCAAACCCCTACTCTGTATTTTCTCAACAATAGAGACCAAGAACTGTCACTGCCTACAGGTAAAGCTAGACAGGACTTTTAGTCAACTACAACTCATTTGTTTCAATTACAAAAATCTTTGATGGAATAACCACCCAAGGAAGAGTTTTTCCTGGTTTTTTTTTTTTTTTTTTGCTAGAAAATAAATTATACAGCTATTTCTGACATCAAAATAGTGAAAAAAGGCAGAAGTACCTTTTTCAATAAGTCCAAATACAAACACCACTACCATAAACCAAGACTCCTGATCATGCAATTGATATTGGGTTACGAGGTTTGTTGACAGTAAATCAGATGATCAACTCTCTAATAAGCAAGCAGAATTTAGCATTCTGCTACCACGTCCAGTAAGCAGATGAGCTCCTGTGCTCTAAAACCAAAAATCTGTAAGATCTTTCACAACTTTGTTTGTTTTCTTAATATAACAACTTGTAATCATTGTATCTGAACTCCCTGAATATCTACATTATAACTTAATAAGGTTGGAATGGACCACCAACTCTTATTTCTTTCTACATCCATATATTTTACCCAACTATTCAGTGCTGAGCCAAATATCTTGGCCTTATTACTCTTTATCATTCTGACAATTTTTGTTACTCATTCCCATGCAACTAACGGTGAACTGTTTCTTCAAGCGCGTTATCACACTGAATACGGAGGAAAAAATAGTCAAGAGATTTTTTTTCCCTATAAGTTTAGCTTAAACACATTTTAAAACATTTTTTTGAAGCACTCGTTCTAGGGATTCTGACTTGGAAGCTGCCAGTGCTAATTGCTGGGATGCTGGGAGGGCTGCACCAGTGCCTGCCCCCAGCTGTCTGCCCTGCCCATCTCTGCAAAGTTCCCACCCAGGGAAGACAGAAGGGCTCAGCTGCTCAAGTGGCAGCTGCCTAAACCACTGTAGATTACTGCCAGACTACCAAGGTAATCTGAAATACGTGTTTGTTTAGCTTACTGTGCTGGGCCATTAACCACAATGGTTCAGCTGCTCTTACGTGCCCACTTCACTTCCGAAAGAGGGACAAGACTGACAGAGAGGGCAGCAAAAAATCCCACATGGCTGTTCTATGGTAACCTAGCCCCACTTAGCAATTTCAGCCCTAAACGGACTATCTTCGTACAGTTACCTTTATCAAAATGCTCAAGAGCATAAAGTGAAGGGGGTTTTTAGCCTTTCTTATTTCAAAACACATAAAACCACGCCAATTCACATTAATTCAATTTCTCTGTTGACTGAACCCTGTATGGGACTTTCCCCTATTTCACTTGCAGCCGGTCTTTGCATTAAATGGTTTAAACGTAAATATCCTTCTGTTTGTCCTTTTCCAACTCTGGCAAAATATCATCACTTTAAAGTGCTGCTTTAAAAAACTTATAAAAAATGAGTATCAGTGAGCCAGGGATTCTCATATCCGCTTCATTTTGGGACAAGCGTTTCAGGCTCATGTTCAAAAACGTTTATCCTTCTCAGGCATTGTGCACTCTCTCCTTTCCTACTCACTGAAAAAATATTTAATCGAGCCTGGATCCTAGAAGCCCATTATCCTGATTCTTTCCATACAAAGCAGAAAAATTTTATTTCTGCCTCCTCCAGCATCACACTGAAGAACTATGTTACATCAACCTGGTGGTAAGCCTATGCTTTATTAAAATGGCTTTTCGTTGCCAGGATATTTAATCCTCCTATCCCTACCTGCATTGATGAACAAACCCCAAACTTCTAGTCTGTAGCAGCTAGAAGAGACGTTATTTTGTTTGCTTTTAACTCATCTGGGATATGCAGACACACAAATACAACAAAGTCTGAAAATCCTGTAAGTCTTTGGGTGCAGCTGAAAGAGAATTAAGGAAATACACAGTACAGAATGAGAATTATCCATGAGTAGAATAGCAGACCCAGTACCTTCAGTTCACGCTCTCACCCATTCCGCACTAGCATGCTCAGGTCATCAGAAAGATGCAGGAAGCAGCAGAAAACAGCCATCACAGAAAACTGCTCTTCATCAGCTCATTTTAGCAACAAGGGCTGATATCAGAAAGTGAATTGCAAGTTATGTAATGCTAGTCCTTTTAATAAATTTGAAAAAGCTGACATTGAAAAAAAATGGACAAACTATATAAAATTATAATCTCTAGATTAGGTACACTCTGAATTCCCAGGTTTTTCAGCTGTGCAGAAAAAAAAAGCAGGGGACAGATGAACAGCCTTGAGTATTACCAGTTACCTTACCTTAAAACAACAAGCAAAGGGGTTAGTCCCTTTAAAATGGGGCCACACAATTTTCTCTAAACCGCATCTGCATGGAGAGGATTTTCTTCTTAGGTTAATGTCCACTTCTCATGAAGGTTATCTTTGTAGACAGCAGATTATCACACTGAGGCGTTACTGTACCTGATCTTCCCAAATCCGTTTCACTGGGGGGACTAGGTAGAGTTGTTTTGTTCTTCCATAAATGAATGCCTAACTTGGCAAGAGCTTTCAATCCATTGCTGTTATTTTGGGATACTTCTGTAAGTTCAACACTTGGCCTGTACTCACCATCATAAGAAGCATCAACATCTGTTTTTCCTAACCAAAATGTAACTTAGCTGATGAAGGTTTGAAATAATATGACATGCGTGTGTGTGTGTGTGTGTGTGTGTGTGTGTGTGCGAAACAGAAGTGACCCCAAGTTTAGGATTTTACTAAAGAACACTAACAATCAAAAAACTCACTCCTATTCATACAAAAGAGGACTGAAATGAAGAAGTCACATTTCAGACTACAGGCGGTCAAGTTCAGCTTTTAGTACAGTGCCAAGAAAAAAGGCCTACTTCTTCCTTTATAATTCTGGGTTGGGAAGTTCCTTAGCTGGTTAGTCATGCTGCATTCAGAATACAACTGTGAAAATACAAAACATGATTTGCATTTAAATACTATACTGAACACAAAGCAGTCCAGACATCATTTGACTCATAACTTATATTGGACCAGGGATGATTCACAGGCCTTAACACTCATTCTTCATTATGATCATCTCTGCTATTCATGGCTAATTGCGTAAGCCCTCACTGCATCTGACTTGCTCCTGTTTACTTTCATGTTTCTCATAATCTTTCAAGGATCCAGCTCTGTAAAGTTTAAGCAAGAGAGGCCAAGAAGGCTTGAGACAGGTCTGCATTTCCCTATTTTAACTGAAAACACAAATTAAACTCCAAACAAGAGATAAACCAACTTTAATTAAAAAAAGGGAGAAATTATTATTTTATAATAAAGACATATTTCTCCATATTGGGTGACCTGTCAGGGTCATCTTCAGGGTTTCCTTCAGCACGTGTAGAGAACGGAAGAGCACTTCTCTTGCAGGAGACTTATCACCACCCTTTCACACAGGTCCTGCATGAATTTTGGAAAACTACCAGTGGCGACCTAGTCTACACTGACAATAACTTATTGTTGCAGCATATCACTAGTAGTATAGCCTATTTTAAACAGGATTTCCTTAAGTTGATGAAAAATTAATAATCACATTTCATCAACATAAACATTTTGGGAACTGAATTAAGACACTGTAATCCAATGTAAGAACTTAAAAGACCAAAGGAAACCAATTTTAGCCATTTGTATTTTCAACTCAATCTGTATTATTCCACGCTGATGATATACTGGTAGTGTACTATGACAACATCTATCAGAACACTTACCATAACAGAATATTTCGTACCAATATTTTGGCAAGCATCATGATAGCACTTAAGGGATGATGTTTTGGGAAGTGTGCATTCATAAATAACTTGAAGTATTATATTTAAAAGTGATCTTTTTTCAAGCTGCCATCTTTAGGAGTGACATTACAGTTTCTTACAGGAACTATTCCACTCGTTACACAATACTAAAGTCGTTTCCTATTAAGCCTTAAAGAAGTACAGGAAGAGGCATCACCATACCAATCATCATAATCACTACCGTGCTTTTTGTCATTTCCTTTCCGATCAGAAAAAAAGTGCTGTAAGCACCTCTACATCTTTTGTATATTCTAATATTTAAGCAACGGTTACCAACATTCAAAATGTTACAGGATACTACCACTTTACCTTCTGAAACCAATTACTCCCAACACTAAGTCCTGAACCGATGTTTTAATATTTATCAACATCACAGGATCATAGGAATCATGATAGTGAGGGTTGGAAGGGACTTTAAAGATCAGCTAGTTCCAACCCCCCTGCCATGGGCAGGGACATTCCACTAGACACCATCACCCAAAGCCTCTCACTGACAGAGAGGAAATCTATATTTCTAAAACTAATGGTACATATAGAAAAGATTGTGAGGGGATGTTTACTATAAAACAGAAATGCAAACCCAGTATGTTAGACCTGTCTTCACCAAACACTTCTCACGCATCACTGCATTTAACTAACATAAAACTGAAATAAATAGCAAAAAAAGAACACTAAGGAGCACTTTCAACAGAACAAACAGCAGAGGGGGGAAGCACTGAGAACCTGAAACTGACCTATATTGTATTATTCAATATGCACAGTAATTTACCGAAAAGACTCCCAGGCAAACTAAGAAGCCGTATGTGCCTCGCTACGCCTTTAAAAGGCATCGTTCAGCACATGACTACCCAAATCGAGTCAAAACCGGACTCCACCGATCTCCTGAACAAAATCCTACCAAATAAAAATTGCTCCTTGCAGCTCACGCACACGGCCAGGGTCCTCCATCTAAAGCAACGATTTTAAACCTCGACCCGAAGAACGAACGGCACGAAACGATTCCGGAGCCTACGTGCCCCCCAAAAATCGCTACACATTTTCGCACAAGGAAGGAGCGTTCTGCCGGCAATGACCTAATTACCGGAATAAAAGCTGCGCATCTGACAAAGGGGAAGAAAGGACCCACTGCTTCATACATAATTTATTAAGATTTCCCACAGCATTCAGGTTAAGTCGCGGACCCGAGCATCTCTTTGTGATGTTAAATCAATGTGTAGGAAGTCAGCGGATCCCCGGGCGCACCGGAGGCGCCGCGCTCCCCGCAGAGCGCTCCCGGCCCGTTCCCACCCGCGGCACCAACAAAGACGGGCAGCTCCGCACCCCGCGGGCAGCCGCGCACCCCACGGGCACAGGGGCGGCTCCGCGCCGCGCGGCCACCTCCGCGCCCCACGGGCAGCCGCGCAAACCCCACGGGCAGCGGTAGCTCCGCACCCCGCGGCGGCAGAAGGGGCAGCTCCGCACCACCCCGCGGCAGCAGCAGGGGCGGCTCCCCGCGGGCAGCACCCCCCCCCCCCCCGCCCGCAGCCGCACTCACCCCGCGCCCGCGGCGCCTCCATCCCGCCGGCAGCGCCCGGCCCCGCCCGGCGGCTGCGCCAGCGCCCGGCGGTCACGTGCGCGGCGGGCGAAGGGGGCGGGGCCGCCCCGCCGCAGCGCCTCAGCCCTCCGCAACCGCGGGGCGGGAACGCAGCGGCGCTCCGGCTGCGGGGAGTGCCCTCCGCCCTACTTTCCCAGTGGCGGTGCAGGACTGCGCTCTTTTACATTGAAATAAAGGCAAATATTTCCCTTTCACAGAAAAATGAAACGAGGTTCTGCACGCGCCGGAATCAGACCCAACGCTGTTCATCTAATTCGTGAAGGAATACGCAGCGACACTGCTTATTAAAAAGGCCACCGCAAGGGTACCCTTTAGAATCACAGAACAGTTTGGGGTGGAAGGGACAGAATCACAGAATCACCAGGTTGGAAAGGACTCACTGGATCATCGAGTCCTTAAAGCCCGTCCAGTTCCACCCTCCTGCCATGGGCCGGGACATCCCACTGGATCAGGGGCTGCCCAAGGCCCATCCAACCTGGCCTGGAACACCTCCAGGGATGGGGCAGCCACAGCTTCCCTGGGAAACCTGGGCCAGGGCCTCACCACTCCCGTGGTGAAGAAATTCCTCCTTATGTCCAGTCTAAATCTGCCCCTCTCCAGTTTATACCCATTGCCCCTCATCCCATCCCCACAAGCCTTTGTCAACAGCCCCTCCCCAGCTTTCATAGAATCACTACGTTGGAAAAGACCTCTTAGATCATCAAGTCCAACCATTCCTATCTGCCCCGAACGAGCCAAATAACTTGGGCTTAAGCAAAATCCAACCTGGTGCTCCAAGCATTTTGCTGAACTGCAGTCTATGCTAGGATGGAGGCACCATTACCAGAAGATCCACCAGTGTCCTTTAAAATAAACCAGTGCCAAAGCACCTCTCACCTGAGCACCAGCAGGATCACAGAATCACAAGGCTGGAAAGGACCCATTGGATCATCGAGTCCAACCATTCCTAACACTCCCTAAACCATGTCCCTCAGCACTTCATCCACCCGTTCCTTAAACACCTTCAGGGAAGGTGACTCGACCACCTCCCTGGGCAGCTGTTCCAGTGCCCAATGACTCTTACTGTGAAGAATTTTTTTCTGATATCCAACCTGAAGATATTTTTTTCTGAACCTCCCCTGACAGAGCTTGAGGCCATTCCCTCTTGTCCTGTCCCCTGTCACTTGGGAGAAGAGCCCAGCTCCCTCCTCTCCACAACCTCCTTTCAGGTAGTTGTAGAGAGTAATAAGGTCTCCCCTCAGCCTCCTCTTCTCCAGGCTAAACAACCCCAGCTCTCTCAGCCGCTCCTCGTAAGACTTGTTCTCCAGACCCTTCACCAGCTTCATTGCTCTTCTCTGGACACGCTCCAGAGCCTCAACATCCTTCTTGTGGTGAGGGGTCCAGAACTGAACACAGTACTCAAGGTACGGTCTCACCAGTGCTGAGTACAGAGGGAAAATAACCACCCTGGCCCTGCTGGTGACCCCATTTCTGATCCAAGCCAAGATGCCATTGGCCTTCTTGGCCACCTGGGCACACTGCTGGCTCATGTTCAGTTGGCTGTCAACCAGCACCCCCAGGTCCTTCTCTTCCGTGCAGCTCTCCAGCCACTCTTCCCCCAGTCTGTAGCGCTGCATAGGGTTGTTGTGCCCCAAGTGCAGGACCCAGCATTTGGTCTTGTTAAACCTCATCCCATTGGTCTCGGTCCAGCAGTCCAGCCTGTTCAGATCCTGTAGCCCCTTCAGGTACTGGAAGGTCGCTATAAGACCTTCTCAGACCCTTCCCTTCTCCAGGCTGAACAACCCCAACTCCTTCAGCCTGTCTTCAGACAAGAGGTGCTCCAGCCCTCTGATCATCTTTGTAGCCTCCTCTGGACCAGTTCCAACAGCTCCATCTCCTTCTTGTTTTGGGCATTCCAGAACTGGATACGGTACTCCAGATGAGGTCTCACAGGAGCGGAACAAAGGGGCAGAATCACCTCCCTTTAAGGGCACCTCAGACTCATCTGTGCTACAGTAAAATACTGTTTTCATGCACTTGTCAGATATAAAGTCACTACTACTGGGTACTTCAGGAAAAGAACAATTATGTGTACATTTAAGCTACACCAAATTAGAACAATGACTATCAGTTCAGTGACAGGTAGTAGTAAAAAAATCCAGAAGGCAGAGGAACAAACAAACCGATTCATGAAACTATTTTAGAATCTCATCCCTGAACCCATCTCTGAGGCTAAGGATGTATCAAAGCAGTCATGAAGATGACTTAAACCCCCAAAGGAGCACACTACTGAATACAAAAGACAGCAGAAATTAATCTGTATTTCAGCTGTTTGCGTTTGCAGTCTGTATTTTCACTTTTAAAAAAAAGGTTCTATAGGTAACAGGTGCTATGGAGATTTTTCTTTTAAAAATTATCAAATACAAAAGGCAGCTTGGTAGAAACAGCACAATATTAAGTCTCTTTAATCCTCTAGAAGTATTCAAGAATAAAGTTAAGGGTAGTGCAGTCCCTCTCAACAGAGTACTGTGTGATACAAGACATCTAGAAAAGTGCAACTGTTTCTCAGCTACAGCAAATCAATGCCCTCCCCTGTGGCACCACACACGTTTCGGAGTTATACAACTGGACATACAGACAGATGGCTCATTAAAAACATGTATCCTTAAACTCCTGAGGAAATGTCATTCTTCCTATAATAATTTCTTTGATTTGTATCAAACATGCAGGTTTGTCATACCTCGTGGCTGGGACCACACAAAATCAAAGGCGCTGAGGGCCTGTGTATGAATTGCACCACAAATACTTAAATGCAGCCACTCTAATTTCAGCTCTTTTCTCATGGCTCCTTTTTCAAGTCATAATAAGTAATATCCCACTCTCAGGAAAGATGCTCTTTACCAGATGACCTTTCATCAAACATCTTCATGATTAAGAAGATGCCTAACATGATGTCATCTGCTACCTTTTCAGCATGATATCACACAAAATCCTCTGACCTCATCAATATGGCTGATTATAGAGGCCCTGTCACTTAAGCTGTTACGGTAAACCATTTTAAACTGAAGTTAAGTGGGCCAGTATTCAAGGACAAGTGTTTCATGCTACAGGATTTTTTTGCTACAAAGCAATAGTTGACATCCCTCTGGTTTTTGAGCCACTCAATTTCATTTCACATACTCTCATACTCTCTCAGCAGTAACAAATGATCCCATTGCTCTTTGCAGGTTTGAAGTTTAGGACCTAGCTAGGCATTAGATCTAAAGCTGTCTTACTTAATGTCTTACTGATATATTACTGATACACAGCACTATTCCTCCTCTCAGAAATGCAAACCAGAATAATTCCAGCTGTTATTGTGCATCTCCCTCCATCCTGAAGTTATTTACATTAGGGCAAGTGTACACTCAAATAAGTATCGGCATATCACAACGCCTACATTATCAGTTGGCAAGTTGTTGCAATATGAGTTGTGGTTTATATAGCAATTGAGTTGGTGCGGTAACGGTTTTAAATCAATGCTCAGAAGCTGCAAGTGCAATGTTGTACGGAATGACTACTTTCAGTGTGCAAAGACAATACCAGAGTACCGACGCCAAAGAAAATGACAGAGAAACTGAAATCCGATATACATGAAAGCTAAGCTGCATATTTCTAAGCAGAAAAAACTAAGCCCAAGAAGCACACAGTTTTCTAAAATCCTAAATGGGAATACCAAAGATAAAAGGATACACAATATATTCCCTTTCTCTACACACATACTGTATTTTTCTGCAACTCTTGCAAAACTGTAGTTCTTGCTCTGTGGAAAGATTCTTCTTTGTCCTGGTACTGGTCAGTCCTTTCTGAGCCTGGTAGTCACACGCTGCATAAGTCTGAGTAAATTCAGTGCTGATGAGTGATGTTAGATTCACTGCTCTGTAGCCTGAAGTCCCATACGTATTCACAGAGCAAACAGAGTATAAGCAGCAGCACAAATTCTCTAATACTTTCTGCCAAGACAACAGCTGAGTGGGAGGCAGAAAGCCTTCCCTTCCTTGCTCATAGTAATGCCCATTCTGTTACCATTTCATAAAAATGCCAGCTTCTGTTTTGTGTCTGTCTCACATGCACTTGCTTCGGAAGTAAAATCCAGTATTAAGTGAAATTCAGTCTAATGGAGAGCATGTTATCAGTAATAAGATGACCTTCCTCATACTATATCTTCCAGTGGCATTAGAACACTGACATACAGCCAAACAGGTGAATGGTTCTGTGACACATACTCTTAGTTTCTTTCAAGACTGCTCTCTATGTGCAGTTCTGGATACTGCTAATAGACCTGATACCAATGAAACAGTTGTTGAATAAAAAAGGTTAGGCCATCAGGAAAAAAAAAAAAAAAAACAAACAGAAAGGAATTGTACAGAGAAAAGTCTTGTTTAGACTTAGCTTATTTTTGGTTTAGTTGGGTTTTCTATCTAGCAGAAGGAAAACAATAGCTTTTTCATTGTTTGACAGATACCATTACCAAGACAGATCTAGCAATACCTGCTCCATGTTGCAGAAAAACCCCCAAACCCTTTGAAGCCTATTAAAAGAATGAAATCTCTGCATGTAAGCTATCAAATCACAGGGACACAAAATTTTAGTACTGAAAATTATCAGTTCAGTTTCAGCATTGAAAATGCAACTACTTCCATTATTCTGGACAAGATGTCTACTCAGCACAGCACTCTCAAACACTGAGTATGAAAGGAGGCTCCAGAAAAGGAATTGACAACCTTTTCATAGAGTATTTGATGTAATCCACACACCAAGTATTTCTCAACTTCTTTATGGAAGAACAGTTTGATATCAAATAAATTGTCATAATCCTATTTCCCCCCCACTTCTAAATAATGCTAAATAGAAACTCCCAGCAGATTATGATCCATATTTTTAAAAACCAACAGGATATTACTCAAAATACTTGCTACATAAAATCAAGACTATTACAAACATAAAATCAAGACTATTACAACAGAAAATGAAAGATATTTTCCGCTTTTAGATATCTGGCTCATAAATGGGACAGCTGACTGTGCCTCCACTCCACAACCTCACCCTCTAGAGCAGTACCCTTCTACCTGAAAATGGCTTTTCACTATTTAATGTATTTAAAGCGATTGATACTTCATTATTAGTCATTGTACATGCACAGTACTACCCACCTCAGAAACTCTGGGCACAGTTGAGTGGGTTGGATAATGAGTTAAATTCTCTCTCTTTCTGTTGCCAGGCACTATGGTTGGTATTACTCGCAAATGTGAAGCGTAGTGTTACTGACGTAAGAGATCTTGCCTTCAGAACCTCACTCACTAATAGAAGTTTAACACACTGACTTACATTAGGCTGCATCTTTTAGAAAGGTCGTACAAACAGATTTTATTAACAAAATAAACTGAAAACTTTTCACATCTGCTTTACATAGATGCAAATTGTATCTTAACACAGGATTCAGTGAAGTATTTTAGCAGCTGCTATAACCAAAGATTGCCTCCTGCCTTTCAACTTTGTTTTAAAAACCGATAAAGCTGAATATGCTCTCTGCTTCTCATTTCCTTGGGAATTATGAAGTTGCTTTCACCTCTCTCACAAAGACTATGTATTGTTCCCTCTGAGCCTTGTCCTTACCATGTGACTAGGATCAGTGATAGTCTGTACATACGCACATTGGGAATATTCATAACCTGTTCACATCAGAATTAATATCAGTGTTTTGACCATGAAAACTGTATTCCAACTTTGTCCATCAGGAGTCTTTCAGAAACGTTGCGCATTCTTTTCCCATACAGATATCTCCAACTATGATCAGAAAGATCATCAGAAAAAAAAGAGGTTTCCTGAGATCAGGAAACTAAAGGGCCACCTTCTTTATGCAGATGCAGAAAGAAAGGAGACATGAACACCACCACTGTTCCTAATGTATCATCCCAAACACATGCACTCAAGTCTTGACACTGGTCTTACCAAAAAACAGGAAGTTTCTGTACTGAGAACAGAAAATCAGAAATCAAGTTGTTCTTTTAAGATTTCCTACCATACTAATGTACTAAAATTTCATCTATTGTTTTTTTTTCAGAAGGCTGTGCTACAAGTTCCTGAACTTGAGAAGATTTTTCCACAAGAAGTGAAAAGAAACTTTCACAGGGGTCAATTAACTACCAGAAAGTCATGTAATACAAGCTAAATGAGAAAGAGAGAAAAATGCATGCTGTTTATTATCGTGTCAGAGGTACAGAAAGCTATCACCTGCTCTTTAAATCCTTTATACTTTATTGTTTGCAAATTCCTTAGTCTTGTCCAGAAGTACTGTGTTCTCTGGGACGTCCCCCACTCAGGCTCTCTCACCTCTCACAAAGTTTTTCCACGTGCATGTAGGTTTCTTTCTGCATCTTAAGGGAATGAAGATTCAAGGAGGATTGCTTCCATCCTCACGTCTTTTAGATCTAATTTGGAGCTATGGCCCAATCTGTAATATTAGTCACGTATGTTCTAAGAACAGTACAATAATGAAGAGAGTTTGCATAGCAAACCATTAATCCAGTAAACTTTACCACCAATTTAACCATCTTTTTATCTCACCTGCATAATAAACCCCACCCGACACAGCTTTGTGTCACATTACCTACCTTTCCTCATCCTCTAATTAAGATCACAGTATCCCAGAACTGTACGACTCTTCATCCATGCCTTGTGTTAGTTCTCATGGACTTTAATTTAGAGTGCAGGTATTTATCAGAAATATTTCTGTTCAAATAACAATAAACTGAGTTGTTACTTAATCCAGGCCCTACGCCTTCAAGACATCAGGAGGTAGCAGCGAGTCAGAGCAATGCTGTACAGTACCTTGATGAAAGGCAACAGAAAACTTCAATAAATGCCTACATCAGCCCTCGCTTTCCCCAACGAACTGCAGACATCTTCATCTTAACCGTTCTGCATTAATTTTTACACAGTTGTCTCATGTTTAAATGGAAAAACCATCCTAACCAAAAAGCTCTGTTGCAGCAACATAAAAGGAAGATAAAAAAGCCAAAAAGGCAGAAAATAGATGGTGTTCATTCAATCCACTAAAGGGCGTGGACTTTCACAGAAATTTGGAAAGCTGACTTCAAAGATGTGAGCTAGAAAACTGATGATTTGCCTGTGAAGTACAGACAGTCAGTAATCCACTAAAGTACTGAAGGCTGAACATCTTCCATATAAAAGCTGTTGTCTAGTGTACCTCAGGGATTCTCTGGGGATTTTTTTTTTTCAGAGAAAATGCTCTCCTTAGGCGCCTCTGCTTAGGAACACAGATTTCTCTTTTCTGTGGAGTAAAAAACCATTAAGTGTTTAGAGAAAGATCAAGAATTTGATGTTTTCGGATATTTTTTGCAGAGTACCAGGCTCTGGATCTGCCCAGTCTCCATTAGAGCCATCTTTTGTGTATAAGCACTTTGCCTTAGAATACTTCGTTGTTAGATGTCACACAGCTCTTGGCTCTGATGTACCTTTCTACCTAGGGCTGCACATCTATCAGCTGCTCAGAGGCTGATTAAAGGTCAGACCCAGAAGAAGAAACTGAGCACATACCTAGAACACCTGCAGTCACCCGTGTTACAAGACAAAGCCCTATTTTGCTGCTTCTTAATATTTAGCATCAGCCGTAAGAAGTTGCAGTACTCACATCCATACATGGCAAATGGATGACTGCACATGCACAGGGATGATCAGATCCAGTTTCTGGTTACAAATGTGCCTGACAGAGGTCACTGCTAAAAAAAATGAATCCTGCACAGTTATATAAGCTTATATATAAGTATAGTGAACCAAGGAGCATCCCAGAACTCCACACTACTCTGACAAGCGGAAGCTCTATCACTTCAGTGAAATATTTACCCTTTTTTCCCCGACACTATCTTCTTTCTAGTCTTCCCTTTGTTTGGTTTGAACCAGATGTTCTTAATGCAAGAGGTGAATTCTTGTAATAAGCAATCTGACATTTTAATAGTAATAAATCAGCTAAAAATCTATTTAGCTAAAGGTCATCAACATGTTTTTTTTCCCAGGATATTGAAAAGGAGGGCAGGTCAATTTTTGTGGAATCCTGTAAGCAAACATCTTTTACAAGAAGGTATATTAACTATCATCACTCTTCAGGTCTGCTAAGAAAAACAAAGTTCCAGCTATAGGCAAGTTCCTTAAAGCCCACTGCATTAAGAAAGGCTGCGACCAGGTCTAGAAACACAAAGATCTTGCAAAGTCATGGCTGTGAGTACCCTCACCATAATTATATTTTTTAAAATACTTAAATTAAGGACTGAGTTTTAGCTAGAAAATGACAACCATATCAAACTGATCTATAAAAACTGTCCTTTAGAAGATAAAAGTGTTGACAAGGACTCCAAGGATCTAACTTCCTTAAAAATCTAAAAAAATACCACATTCCAGTATTCAACACTAAATTACTAAAGAGATCAAAGAAAGACGACAAAAAATGTCTCAGTTTGTTAAGGAAGATGTGCTGTATGGTTTAAGGAGTACAACCTAGCTGGTTTAGCAAAAAGTAGGCTGTTTTTTATTGCTGTATATTGAAAATATTTCCACGTTTGTCCTAAGTGTATAGAAATCCTCAGGTGAAAATTAGATAAACTGGAATGGAATTTCCCAACAGTGGTGTGGTTAATCCAATGAGTAGGAACTGAGCCTACAGTGTAAGAAGATATTTCTTTCATAAATGTGGACTTCTGGTGTTCTGCAGCTTCTAATATAAAGGTCCTGCTGAACAGTGCCTGTGTCTATTCTGGGCTTGAAATGCATAAAGGCTCATGATTGATTTAATCCGGCACAAATTTAATTCCTCACAATGTGCGTACACTCATAACGTGTTGCAACAATTATAATCAGCTCTCGAGCTACTGAGATTTAGCTGATTGCTTGTGAAGGTCAAGAAAGAAAGTTCTCCAGCTCTTTTTTCAGAAGCAATGCAGAACTCCACCATTAATTAATTTCTGTGTATGTAAAGGTGAGCTGCTGTGGGAGGCTGCACTCTTACAGAATGGACTTGTGCTCCCAGGCAGCACAACCCCACAGACACCCAGCCAGCACACAGTTTCCCTGCTCGCAGCGACACTGATCATCAATTGTAATGATTCATGTCAGATTTTGGGGTTAGCTTTTGTTTTGGAAATGTTCTTGCTCTCCTCAGCTTGTTTATTCACCATAAAAATGCTTCCTTGGATGATTTGGGTCTCAGAGCCTTAGGGGATTTGCAGTAACACAAGCCACGAGGCACACTAACATTTTTTTCTCCTCTTTTGGTACACATTTTAGAGGGTTTACTGAAAATTAAAAATCCATACCCTCATTTCAATATAGAGATTTTTTGTAGCGTTGGTGGGGTGGGTGCTAGGAATTATATTTTCCTTTGGGCATTTTGAATGAACAGCATCTTGAAATCTTAATTTTTCTAACACTACTAACGTTGGAAAACGACCTTCTGCTTCCGTTGGTGTGGGGACAGTTTTCATAAAAATCTGAGGAGTCTATTCATCTTAGGTAACCTATTTTCTCCTAGTAGTGAAGGTGCAGCTTACTGATTACTCAATAAGGAACAAAAATTCAAATATAAGCTGCCCTGTCCAGTTTTCAAGGAGTATGAATACTTTTTTTTTAAATTGATGTATCTGCTCAGAAGAAAAAGCAACTGAAATACTCATGCCTTCTCTAGGCAATCTGCTTCCCGTACCAGCTCCATATATGTAGCAACAGTGCTCTGTGATCCACGCTTTACAACTCACACAAAGCTGGCCTTTCTTTTGGCCATTCTTCATCTTGGAAATCACCATGCAACTTCAGAGTAACCAAACTAGCATCAGAGACAGCTACTACTAAAAATTTACCACTATACTGAAGTTACTTTAGGAAAGTAATGGGAGAAAGCAATTTAAAAACAGGCCGATAGCCATGCCCAGAAAAAATAATGCATCAGTGCAGCCAAAGAGCAGAAAAATGCACTTAAGTTTGTCAAAAACTGAGAAGCCAGAAGTGCTTTTTAAATTCTTTGACCTAGATAGTGAGTGCACACTCGAGTGCCAGCTTCCTTCCTTTCCCCCTGCTCAGATCCAGAGCTACCAGCTACTCAACTTAGACGACTGGAATACTTATGTTCCATGCATTATACCTTAGAACCGTATGACAATTGCTTTACTAGAGTGTATAACATTGCAACTCTCTTGAAACACTTGGGCTAGAGGTACAATTTTAAAATTATCACTGAAAGGAAAAACATCTTGCTGATTAGATACATTCTGCATCTCAGATTCCAATCCCTAAAGACATGGGGAGGGAAAATTTTAAGTAATCGCAACCATATTTAGAAAAGCTCTCCATCTCTAAGTGTACTAGAAGAACACTTCCCCCCCCCCCTTTTTTTTCCTCCTGACACATAACCCAAATACTTCAATCTTAAATGAAAAGATCCCCAAGGCAAGTCAGCTAGAACACTAGCCCTAACTAGCAGAGATTTAGGGAAAAACATATTTGACGCAGATCCTCCTCCTCAGCATGGATTTGCATTTTATTGATCCATTACTCTTTTATAACTTTTTATATTTTTAATCAAGTACCAAATCCCTTACTAGAAATAATTTGTATTGTTTTGATGTTAAACCTCAAACGACTCATGTTTAAAGTTTTCATGGCACTGAGCAATCCTAAGCAAACTCTACAAACATAATACACAAAAAAACATTCCAAATGAAGTAGTCTTGGAGGCAAACTTAGTGCCTGCAAATCAAGTTGAGCCAAGATCCCAAGAATTTTAAGCATTTCCCCTGACACTGAAGGGGGTAATTTGGCAAGCTAATTACGCCAGGTGGCAAGAGAAAAAGAAATCTTCACAATAGGTATTACTTGTTCTAACAAGGAAGAAACAATAGAAGAGATCCCATGCCATTGGAAAAATCCCTTCTGTCACATGAACTGAAACACAAAGTCCTTCCGCAGAAACTCAATTGGCAGTAATTGATTTTTTAAATTTAAGACTATGTATTAATTGTTCTCCAGTCTCATTTCTTTCTTTTTCCACTTCTAAATTTTTTGTCCTCTCTTGCGACCAGACATGTTTTGTCACTTTGAGATTTCATGCAACTTTCACATCATAGCACTTATTTATCATGTGATCAAACATGTAAGTGACTAGAGTCATCTGGATGAGCAACTTGATTGGAACTATTCTTCTGTGCCCAGATGTGGACCCACCAGACAGAAGGTTACACCTATGCTTCAGTCACATAATAGAGTATGGCCACTCCAGGTTCAGGCACTTCCTTGGAAGGCTGTGTAGCGTGACTTCACTGACGACGAGTGAGATACAAAAGCAGGAGCTTTCTAGTCCACACGTGCTGATACTTTGGTGATGTTCTTTCATTTACAGTTTATTACCTTCCCTTTCCCAAAGAGTAAAGGCTGGCAAGTGCTAGTAGTGAGCCTCATGAAAGCCTTATTCCCCAGTTCAAATGCCTGGTAATATTCTACACCGCAGGCTATGAGCTTCACTTCAGGAATTATGTCTTTTTACAGATTTGAGGCTTACCCAACACAAAGCAATTCTGATGCTTATGAGGCTTCTACAGACTCCTGCAATATAATTACATAACAACTTGGGAAACGGAGAACAGAGGCAAGAATGATGAAAAGCACTATCCATCCGTGTTGAAAAGTGGTGTAATAAACTTAGAAAAACATGAATTGAATAATATACAATTCTCCTCCAAACAGTGAACTAGGTGGCAAACTGCCTACATGAACAATTAGTTGGTTTTGTAAAGAATTCCATAACTTGTAAGTCACAAGTCAGAAAATTTTCAAGCAATAAATACATACAGAGCAAGTAACGAATTTGTGCTTTCCTACACTACCTGTACTCTGAGCAGTTGACTTTAAAGGCAAGAATTCATACACGAGCAGAGAGCAAATGCAAAGCTTAGCCATGGTAACCCCAGTATGTATTATTCTCTGAAAAAGTTAAAACATTTTAAAACACCTGAGACTTCTAAAATACAAACCAGTGAATTATAACCACGCTGTGTCATTAAAATTAGTTTCAGGCCTTCCTTGCCCTGTGCATACTTGACTGTTACATGGACTCCTGAGTACCTTTACATCATTCAAGGCACTATTTTACTGGTAAAGAAAAAGATCTGGACATCTTGCTCACAAGTAAAATTGAGAGAGAGAGATTTGGAACAGTATAAAGACAGTCATGTACAGACAACTACTTTTTCATGCAAATAATGCAATACACAAGTCCACTGATTCTAGAGGAAGACAAGCTCTCTTTCTCCTTTCAATTCCCTCTTTTCAGCTTCCAGCACTTGAAACATTTTTGGGAAAAGCTTTATGAATCAAGTCTAGTTCTCAAGGTCTTAACAATGAAATTTAGACATTTAATTAGCAAGCCATCACTCAGACTGGCATAAACCTTTTGTCAGAGACCTAATTCCATGCCAATTCAAACATTCCATTAGTCTTATATTAACTAACAAGAAGTCTCATAATATTCTGGCTATTTGACTGCACCGGTATGCATTAATGCAACAGTGGAGTGAGTCTAACTGAAAGCTAGGACACAGATTTACAGTGTATACATATTAAACTAGTCAGGATATTTTAAGACAAAAATAGAATAACCACATTTGTGTATGAACTGGTACTCAGGCACACTTTGTGCTTCTTGGTAGCCTGGAGGCAATTATAATGTCATCCAAGTTAGAAAAAAAAGAAAAGATCTGACCAAATTAAAGCTGTTTCACTGATTCCAAGCTGAGTCCTGACCTTAAACTTCTCTGGAGTTCATGCTGAACCATACTTAGACTTACACATGTGAATTAAGTGCCATTATTCTGTGTTGTCATTTCTACCCCAAGTCTATACAGAACTTTTAAAGAGTCCTAAAACACATACAACAATAAACAAATAAGCTATATTTGGAACCAAAGAAGAAAAATCACACTAGCTAATGTCCTTTTCCAGCTTGTATTTCTAATTTAGATCTGTGGTTTCTCTTGAGATAACAACAAATTCCAAAATGTAGAAAAATGCTAGAGCAAATGGTAGGAGCTCTGTGGGGTTTTTGCCTGCTCTTGTGGAAATGGGAACTTTACAGACGTTTGAGTTACTACTCCACTAGACTGCGCTAAAAATAGAATCCCATACAATGAAAGACTTGTAGTTGGACAATTTGAATACCGGGGAACAAAATCCCAACAGAGTCATTCTGCTGAAACAGAAGGGAGGAGGAAGACTGGTAAGAAGCAAGATGTTCTGGTTTGAGGTAAAGTAGAATCAGGTTTTTAACTACAGCTCAGCCTCATCTAAGTAACTTCATCTTCTGAAAGTTAACTGCATGTTTTTCAGACAGCATTTCACTCTAGAAGTGTTAACACAGGGCACTGGCATTCAGAAAGGCCATTGGTTACACTTATTCCTATAGTAACCAAGGCCATCTTTGACTTATGACATCCACTAGCTCCGAGATGTGAAACAGGTCACACCCGCAGCGAGGGGCAGACAGAAGAGGTGACCAACAGAGCATTCCACCCCACATACATCATATTCTGTGTAAAACAGAGACCACAAGAGAATCTTGCTCTCTCCTTTGATGGCAGACATTCACTGAGGACCTCATCTGTCTGTTTGCCCCTGATCCTGGATCTGTGCATTCCTGAATCCAGTTTCTGGGTCCAGTCTCCCTCCTACCACTCATCATGACTGCCCTGCAGCATCTGTGGTTATGCACAGCCATCGAGGAATCGAGGTGTAATTTCATATATTTGTATGTATTTTATTTTTAAATATGTTATTACTATTCTCTTATTAATAGCATTATTATTAGTAGTATTTCATTAGAACTGCTTTAGTTCTAGTTTCCAGCTTGCAAGTCTCTTGTTTCCCTTTCCCTTGGGGTGGTGGTGGTGGGGAATTCGGAGTCCAATTGCTCAGTTTTAGCTGCTGAAATTTGCCTGGGCCAGAGCTAAACTAGGACAAAAGATTAGAGAAATATATATATAAAGGAATTCGGAAGTATTCAGAGTTATGCTTAATCCTGGTACCGATAAAAGTCTGTAAACAATTTTCTGGCACACTGCGTTATAAAAAAATAATCTATTCAGCTTTGTGTTAAAAAGCCACTATGTGTGAATATGATCATATATTACATTCTGTTAACCTCGGAATCTCATGCACCTCAGCACTGCCTGCTGACACTGTTGTCTCAGCAGCAATAGGTAGCAGTTATAGTGCCAAGACTACTGGCACCAAAGCTTTTACTCCAAAATTGCTGGAAAGAAGGCTTTGGATGCCAAAAATAAATTCAAACAATCAGCATTTTTTTTTTTTTTTTGGTTGGTCTAGGTCCTGGTGAAAAACATCTGATGACAAACAACAACTTTACCAAAATTTCATCTTTACATCTAAGTCTTTAGTGGCTGATCCAGAGTAACCAAGGAGGCTTTACATGAGCTGTTGGATAAAAAGTTCTGTGGGAATCAGCTTAGAGAGAGCAGAAATCTTGAATGTAGGTCTTTCTGACCAGGAAAGAGAAGTTGCAGACAACCTCAGTGAGACAAGGCAGGCATTTAACTCCAGAAATCCCATTATTCAAGGCACGTGCAGCATTTCCTTTGTGGAACGCCTAATTCAAATACTTAAATCTTTTATTTTCTCCACTTTACTAAAAAAACAGAGCTAAACTCTAAAAACCAAAAAACCTAACCAACAAAAGAAAACAAAACCCACCAAGAAAATCCAAACTCAAACAAAAAGAAGTTCTGGGCTCAAAAGTTTGGTTTTGTATCCCTTCTAATATAGTAAAGGAACCACAGCTACTTAGCCCTTTATGACCTATATGCTTTGCACATCATAAATGGGAATTTTCTACTTGAAATCCTGAACATGAGGAAAAGAGACAATCCTTCCTCGGTGCAGGTATTATGGGCTTTTGAAGAACACTAGAGCAGGGCTGATAAAATACAAACTTCTGTCAGAATGGAAGCTGACTTCTCCTTGTCATGAAAATGCAGTGCCCACCCATCTATTTGAAGCTTCTACTAAATAGCAAAATGATAAAATGGCCAGCATGGTCGCTGAAATAAGCAAGTTGCAACATCACACTAAAATTTCAAACCAGGCACTAAATCAGCTACTGGAAAGGTACTTTTTACTAAGTACGCAGGAGCAGTATGAAGGTCACCCACATCCTTAGGTCCTTACAAGGAATTAAGCACACTTCTAGTTCCCAAAGCTTTGAAACATTGTCACAAGCCAGCATTTAATTGCTCAAAGATGTTCACAAATGAAGGCATGCTAAATTACTGGTCTTAAGAGCAAGATTCTAGAATTCCAAAGCTTAACCAATCTGTGTTTAACTTTTACTGAATAAAAACCAATGTTACCAACTCTCTAGGACCAACAGGAATACCAGAAGACTTCGCAGCAAGAAAAAATTTTCTCAATTATATTTTCAAAATGCAACCAATATTAGGACGGTGTTTTGAAAACAAGTAACTACTGAAAAAAAGATATTTAATCTGACTAGCACAGATCAAGACTAATAGACAGCAGCAGTATTATACTAAGATTTCAGCAACTTGAGGCAAAGTGGAAGTTATTTGCAAGACTGACGTCTGAATTTAAACCTATAAAGGCAGCACCACTATGATCTGCCTCCAAAAGGGACAACTGAGGAACTTAGTATTTTTATTCTGATATTGTACACCTGTAATCACAAAATACAGCTTAGTAAGATTATGGATAACTATTTTGCTCCATTTTCAAAAGAATGTCCTGTTTCACAGTTTGATGAATCTTTGCCTATTCCAAAGAACGTTATGCAGACACAAAGCAATAGAGGTAACCAGTTGCTGACTGAAGGGACAGTTAACACTGCTGCAGTTCAAGAAAAACATACCTGTTGCATTTCATCCTTTTTCCAGCTGGTTCAAGCCAGCAAGGAATTAATTGCATTTCTGAAATAAATCGAAGATAACTTTGGTATCTTTTTCTCCAGATTTTTTTTTTTAAACATAGAAACATTTAAAATATTTAAATTATGAAGATAAATGAATGTTTCAATGTTTTCATTATCATTCAAATAAAAAAAAAAGAGCTGTTGTTACATCACACTGTTAGAAAAAGCCTAGATCATTAAAGCAAGCATCTATTACAATACCAAGTAGCATGACTGCTCCTTGTACAACATGAACATATCTAGTCAAATTCTTATACTATAGTCCCACGGTAAGCTTAATTCCTAGACTTACTGCATTCCAGGACAATACTGTTATCACATCTGAAATAACACTTAAAAAAAAAATTAGGAACTGAAAGAATTTAATGTCCAGACTACTGAATTCCAATGCCACTGCCTAGGAATTGATGCAGTAAATTTATTTCCCAAGATGTCCTTCTTATGTTCTCAAATATACCCAAAGAAAAGCACATTGATGTTGACTACACTGTAGGACTTCCTAGAATGTATGTTCAGCACGTAAGTCGTTTGTACATAGAAGATAATACATATGAGCTGTAAAAAAGCCTGCCCTATTCCTGAAAGGACCCCACACGTGAAAAGAGCCATTTCAATATGTAGTCCTCTTATAATTGCACTTACTCTTAATGGACTATGTGAGTTGGACCTTCAGGTCTGTGCTGCAAGGAATAACCAAACCTTTCCCTACTCCTCCCTTGCAATACAAGCACCGAAATAGAGATATTGGCTATACACTTAGCTCAGTTTTAACTCCCTCTGTGCAGGCTCCTTTGTTTCTCTTAATCACAACATAACTACTATTCTACCACCAACACCTTTGCTTATATTCTCCTCAAAATCCAAGCACAACTGGCATGAAAAGCAACTTTAGTCTCAAACTGCAGAAGTTTGGCAAATCAATAATTTCTGAGAACAGAAATCAGCTGCAAGACAAGACTCTGCAAGCAAGAACTTTACTCCCACAGCACAGTAACAGCTACCTATAACAGGAGAACCATCATTATAATTACTGACTTGCAGGGACGAAAGAACTCTATCAACTCTATCCCAGCAAAGACGACCACAATTTTATTATGAAGATTAATTATGAAATACTATTAATTATAAAAACACAAAACAAGAGCACCCTTCACAACAACAAAAATGCATGCCACATGCCACATTTCTTTGTTTTTATTAACAACCCTCAATTTCTAGGAAATAATTACAACACAAAGCCACATTACATAAAACTACTGGGCTGGACAGACTCCTTGTAATAATTCCACTGTAGCAACACTTTGTTCCTGTCACTCTGAAGACCACTCTGTTTCCCCAAAGAAAACTAACACAAGTAGCAATTCAGATCTGTTCTGCAGTATAAACCTGGATATAAAAGCTGTTCATAGAACTTCTGTTCAAAAAAAAAAAAAAAAATCTTGAAAAGACAATTTGATGAGTAATTTCCAGTAAAGCTACAGAGGTACATTTAACATTAATGTATAAAGAACTTACGATCTTCACCATCATGTTGGAACCTCACTTCTAAGTTTATATAACCACAGCCTCAGCCTATGTAATATTTTTATTTGCATTCATACTTACCTTTCCATATTCCCAAAAATCAGTTGAGGGCCACAAAGACGATCCGAGGGCTGGAGCACCTCAGCTATGAGGACAGGCTGAAAGAGTTGGGGTTGCTCAGCCTGGAGAAGGCTCCAGGGAGACCTTGTATCTTCCTCCCAGTACCTGAAGAGGGCCTATAGGAAAGCTGGGGAGGGACTTTTTACAATGGCCTGTAGTCATAGGATGAGGGGGAATGGCTTTGAACTGGAAAGGAGGAGATTTCTATCAGACACTAGGAAGAAATTCTTCACCATGAGGGTGGTGAGGCACTGACCCAGTTGCCCAGGGAAGCTGTGGCTGCTCCACACCTGGAGGTGTTCAAGTATAGGTTGGATGGAGTCTTGAGCAGCCTGGTCTGGTGGGAGGTGTCCCTGACCATGCTGGAGGGGGGTGGAACTGGATGATCTGTAAGGTCCCTTCCAACCCAAACCATTCTATGATTCACTTTATAAAAATACCGCAATGTAATTAAAAAAAACCCTCAAAACACAAACCCAAAAGAACAACACAAAACCCAAACAATCAAACAAATCACACACCGACAGATAAACCTACATCAAAAACAGAAAGGCACTTCAGCATATACAGTGACACCTCTAAGTTCTATCCTGACATGCTTACTCAGGCATTCAAATAATTTTATTAGACCGAAGTCACACCACTACCTAAGCATGAACTTTACAATCCAAACACAAACACCAGTACAGCCTGTAACAAAACAAGCCAGAGAGGGTTTGAGGGAAATACTGACTATTGATCAACTGAATTTCCATTTATACGTAAAAAAGCAGAAATATTACAAAAAACAGCTGCAAAACACAACCAAGTAATAACACTCAATATACGACTCTATCAACGAAAAGTGAAAGAACGATAAGACAAAGTAGGCCTGTTTGAGTAATATAACTAGATTTCTGTACAGAATTTCTGTGTTAAATTGGAATTTTTTTACACTATTATATAAGAAAAAACATTGCTTAGTTCTAAAGAGCTGAACCCCTTTAAGTGGAAGAACAGCAGCAACGTGGGATTTCCATAGCAGAGGTTTCAGAGAGGAGAAAAACCTCATGTGATCCTGAGAACCTTTTTCCATTAATAAAGGGAGAGCCAACTCACACAATTTGTGCTTTCATGATTTCTCTGCACTCTTGTCACACAACAATGAGAAGTCCTAGTTTTCTTCCAGTTCCTTCCACATGCCAGCTACCACAAAAAAATCCAATCTACTAACAGCCAAATTCAGTTTTGTGAAACTCGGCACCTTTCAGAATGTATTTAAAGCAACCAGCACTCACACCATTAACCTCACAAATAAGAACGCTTTTTATTGACAGCGGAGTTCCAGAAAAAATACCCAATTTTCCTTCAAAGCATTTAATCTATGTGTGACAAGCTAAGCCTTAAGTGATGCCTTACTGTGTTATCAGAGTTATTACTGGATAAGAACAAAAAGTTCATAACTTCAAAAAAATTACAGCATTAAGAGAGGTACCATTATGCTATTTCCCAAAAGCCTGAATTATTTTTATTTTGAACTATAAAGCCTATGTGAGTAAGGTCTTTTCTTCTGGTAGATACTATTCCATCCATTTGTGGTTAAAATGCATGCTCGGTAAACAACAATATGCTTACAAAAGACATCTCAAAATGCTACTGATCCTGAAAGTTCAGCACTTCAGATTTTCATTTCCATACAGAAATCATACTACTTGTGTTCTAATACAATTGCATTTACTAATTTGGAAGATACTTTTATCTAATGAATTTTATTTGCCACCTTCTGAAAATCCATAAGAAAGTCATGGCACAATGAATACTCTCTGATCTCAGAAAGTGTTCATGTTTTAAAATTTCTCATTTTCACTAGTGATCACTAACATTAAAGCAATCATTGTCTAATAAAGACACAAATGGACATACTCAAGGAACTCAATTAACCTCTGCAGTCAATTCGAATTAGCATATACTAGCCCTGTAACCATGACCAGCAAGCAGGATCAGAGATGCTGTTGTGGTAGCGTATAGAGGTAACAAAACAAGCAAATGGTTGTCTTTTTAAGCTTTTTGCCAACTACCTACCTCTCCCACCTTCACTGAAGCCAACCCTGCTGAAGCTACAACTGATGCAACAAGACACAACCTTTTGAATAAAACTGCACTTCAATTATCCAACAGACCAAGTTCTATAACAACACAGCATGATTTCCCATTGAAATCACTATCACAGTAATAAAAGTCACACTTGTATTCAAAATTCAAGATAATTAGGATCAAAACAATGCAGGCTATTAAATACCGAAACATTAGAAGCTGGGTATGTAAATCTGAAGGAGTCAAAGCTAATACTATATAGTAGAAGTGGTTTTGCTATGCTAATACTTCTTTTGCTTTTGCTAATACAGTAAATGAATGATGAAAATGCTATAAACAGCACAGAGCAAAGAAGATCCATGCAAAGATCAATTACAACTACTGGATTCCAATTCCCAGCTGGGTCCATATACTTTCATTTAGTATAGTCATACTGCACTTTTAAACTTGCAATGGAGTCTTCATGGAAACCTAAGCTCATGAAACAATCTTGATACACTTTTTTTTTCTTTTAACATGCATAATATTGATAATCCCATTAAAAAATGAGAAGTTAGCAATTTATGTTTTATTCACCAAGCTGGTTGTTTACATAATTTCAGTCCATTAAAGCACTGCTTATTCCATCACAAACCTAAAAGTTACTAAAGAAAAAAAAAATACTGCGAAAACATGGTAACTTAATACAAAGAAAAGACAAGTTAAATTGGGACAACTCAAAGAAGAATACACAAGGCATGGCGCACACAAAAAAATTGATTTTACACTGTTTCAGATAGTGTGAAAAAACCCCACAGAATTAATGGATTTCTACTGTATAATGCTATGAAACAGCTTCTTATAGCATAATTTGAAAGTGGGAACAAGAGGTACTACTTTACTACTCTAAATCTACTCTAAATCAGTGCTTTGCTTTCACTTGCCACTCATAATATTCCAGAACAACTTGCTACCATAAAATATTTCCAAAAGCATACATATACCCACATGAATAATTCTGTTTACTGTCAGTGAGCTGCTTGGAACAAACAGGAAAAGGTACCTACTATAAAACAATCCAGACTATTTTGCTTTTACTCAAAGAGTCTAGCCAAAATAAAGTCAGCCAAATAAAATTTTTCCTTCTCCCTCATTACAGGATTAAGGAAGTTTTATTGTTAACTATGATATTTAGTTTTAAACACAATCATAAAGGGATGTAATTCCTTTATTCTCTATTTGTTATCTAGCTATAAACAGGTTCTAGGTGTAATCTAGAAGTCTTTACTGAAAATAACTGTATATATACATACACACGTATATTTTTTGAAAGCATATACAAGGTATTGTAAATACAAAGTGCAGAGGTGTTAGTGTAGCACTAATACTGACCAAAAGAGAGTGCTGGTAACTTGTTGCATACAGTGGCAGAGCACATTGTTGACAGTATCTGTTTTACATTCTAAAGAAACTGTAGCTGTGATCTAGTTACTCCACAAACATTTTCTGCAACAGATGCCTAGGTATCAAAACTTCAAGTACTTGAGGAGGGATTTCAATCCATGGAAATAAGATACATAGCAAAGACAGGTTCTCATGCTCAACAGTGTTTCATATTGCATTACTTTACATATTATTCACATTGCAGAAAAAAAAAAAAATCATCAACTATATCACAATTTCGATTTCCACAGTTTGGGTTGGTCTTCCTCCCCTGCCCTTTATACTACTAAGCAAACATCTTTCACCAAACTTTTTTTTTCTGAAACCTAATGCATCCAAGGAGAGGAAATACTTGCAAGGTTCTTCTCACTGGGCAGAACTATTCTATAAATAGTCTTCACCATAACTAAAGGAAAAACAACATATCAAGGAAGTTGAAGTCGAAGCAAAACAATGATCTCATGACATTCACTTTAAGACTAATATTTCTTGAGTGCTTAGGATTGGATGAACCCAGCTGGCATACTTACTTTTTCTTTCAACATAGTTTTAAAAAAACAAGATTAGAGCACTTGAATAGAAAAATGTTTTGTTTCTTTCCATTTCAGTTACTGATCTAATATTACTTAACTCTTGCTGTAGCCTCAACTTACCAAAACGTTACCAACACTTCTGAAGAAAAGCTTTCAAATCAGTGCATCTCCACTGGTACACAGAAAAAACTCCTCTTGTTCAACCAGGAATTGGTAGAAGTAAGTACATTAAAACCGCTTCAGCAGAACCTTATTTTATTTTTCAGAAAGTTAAGTTTCTATGACAGCTTTACTAAAAGGCTTATTTTCCCAGTTTTAAAAGGTCACTACCATCACCTCCTCTACAGTTGTTACGAGGAGCGGAAGAGCCAACAACAAACAAGTCAGTTAGATAGTTTTGTACACTTGCATCTTCATTACTCTGTGGTCACACAATGAAGCTGGTAATTAGAGATATCTGAAGTATTTTACTTTACAATCAATCACCTTTGAAGCTATAAATGGCCACTGAGGCTAAAGTGACTTCATAAACTGAGGATATAGTCACAGACACCTGTACAGATCCACCCCTCATTACATAAGGTCAGTGAGGACACATAACAGAAGAAGTAAGCCCAGCTAAAACTGAGTTTTGCAGTTAAAGACTCATCTAGCAGTTAGAGGAAGGTTTATGCAGGTCATAGGCTTTAAACACGTTTTCACAGCAGAGAGCAACTGAGCTCTTACTGACATCTGGGCCTCAGCCCTGTTGCCTTTATATTCCAGTGGTATTTTAGCTATGGACTACCTGAATACTTCCAGGCAGGTTTTGAAGAACAAAACCACTAAACGAAGTCAAACTGCATTACACTACACAAAAAAACACAGGGCTTTGAGTAACACCCATGGGATCAGGGCTTCTGCTGCTTGTGGCCAGCACCAGCAGGGTTCAGTGCCACTGGCCAGGTGGCAGAGCCTGCCACTGCCTTCAGGGAAAGAGCCTGCAAGCCTTGGCCAGACAGGTCCCCGGCTCTGACCAGCCCTGGGATGCCTGGGAAGTGAGGCAGGCAGGGTCCCTAGCTCTGACTGGCCGTGAGTGCCCAGAAGGTTTACCCTGGTGTAAATTTCGGGGTTGCCGTACGCAGGGACGTGAGTTGGACTCAATGATCCTTGTAGGTCCCTTCTAACTTGGGTCATTCCGCAATTTTGTGGTTCTGTGAAGGGTCTGTTGAGGCAGGCAGGGTCCTTGTCTCAGATCTCCATGGAGAGTCAAGGTGGGCACGGTCCCTGGCTCTGACTGGTCCTGAGTGCCCAGGAAGGTTTACGTTGGCATATATTTTGGGGTTGACCAGTGCAGGGATAGAAGCTGGACTCTACGATCCTAATGAACCCCTTCCAACTCAAGCCATTAGAATCATAGAATAGTTTGGGCTGGAAGGGAAGGGACCTGAAAGATCATCTAGTTCCAATCCCCCTGCCACGGGCAAAGACACCCCACAAGACCAGGCTGCCCAAGAGCCCCTCCAGGGATGGTACAGCCACCACTGCTCTGCGCAACCTGTTCCAGTGCCTCACTACCCTCATGGTGAAGAAATTCCTCCCTATGCCTAGTTTAGTCCTTCTGGGATGCCGTGAGGGGCCCTGCGAGGCGGGCAGGGTCCGTGGCTCTGACTGGCCCGGGGTGGCCGAGGACGGGACCGGGCCTTGCTGGCCCGTGGCCCCCCCACCCCCGGCCTGTGCCGCAGGCGGGCAGCCCCGGTGCCCGGCGGGCCCGCACTCACCTGTCCGCCCGGCTGCGGGCGCTCCCCCTGCTCACGGGCGCGGGCCGTTCCCTGCCCCGCCTGCTCGGCTCCTCATCCCCGCCGCGGGCTCCGGGGCAGCGACGGCCTGTTCCCCCGTGCCCGTACTCGGTGCTCCCCGCCGGGCCCCTCACTCGCTGCCCGCCGCGGGACACCTCGCCGCCATTTTGGCCGGGGCTGAGCTGAGGCGGGGGGAAAAGGCCGCGCACGCGCACCGGGACGTAGAAAGGGGGCGGCGGGAGTGCGCCTGCGCCTGCGCGCCTCCGCGGCAACCCATCCCCGCCCCGTGGCGCTCACCTGCCGCAAGGGGGCGTGGCCAAACTGGCACGGTACGAGGGGGCGTGGCCATATGCGGGGCGTGGCTATGCTGGCCGAGCCCATATGAGTGGTGTCGCCAGGCTGGGGGCGTGGCCATGGCGACAGTGCATTTGTAAGGGGCGTGGCCAGGCTGGGGCGAGGGCACTCTGGGGGCGTGGCCAGGCCGAGAGGGCGTGGTCAGACTGAGGGCGTGTGGCCAGGCGTGGGGCGTGGCTAGATGGGGTGTGGTCATAAGAGGGCGTGGCCAGGCTGGGGGCGTGGCCTGGCTGGCGGGATCTCCCAGGTGTGTGTCCTACGTCTTGGTGGAACCGTTCATTGATGTCACAAAAGTATTTTTGATTTAAGCTAAAGTAGAAGTAAGTTTTCACCCAAGTAACTGTATTTTTTGGAAGTTAGACTGAATGTCCCTCTGGTAGCATGTTGTTCTTTTTTCAAACAGTGTATTTCCAGTGCTTTTCATTCTTTGGACATGATAGCATCTTGTGTTCAATATGATCTGTGCTGAACAGATGTGGTTTTTTCTATAATCCCCCCTGTTTGCAGCCTTTCCCCGTCTCAAATGCAAGATCAGGCAGAGAGCAGCTCCAAAGCTCCAAATCAGCACGGGATTTGACTGCTGTGAAGCTCATAATAACATTAAAACGAGTCCTTGGAAAGGAACAGACAATGCATAAGATTTCCGGGAGAATTTATCCATATGCATGTGAGTGGGAAATCCATTCTGTCCCAGCTCTGGTCTGGCTGCACATGATGGATGGAGACGGCTCCCTTGTGTTGCCCAGGCCTGATAGGGGATGCTTTGGAGTTTTAAAACTCCAAAACAAGTCTAGAGAGTTTATTTGCCAGCATTTTTGTTACCAGAGTAATAGAGTCATTTGGTTGGACAAGACAGTTGACGTCCAATCTTGCCTGTCCACTGCTAAACCATATCCCTGAGCACCTCATCCACCTGTCTTTTAAATACCTTTGAGGATGTTGACTCCATCACCTCCCTGGACAACTGGTTCCAGTGCCCAGTAACACTTCCAGCAAAGAAATCTTTCCTAATACCTACAGAGACGCCTCCCCCTCCCTACCCCGTGCCCCGCGATTGACTTCGGACCACTTCATCAGCCCAGTGCCCTCCATCTAGCACAATCCTTGCTGGTGCTTGCACACTCACTTGCACGCCCACACCCGCTGTGGTCACTGCATCGCAGACATGGTGCTCCCACCCACCCTCTGCCCCCAGCCACTGCACTTCGACATCGTGTTGTGCTCACACACACACACACAAACATGCACACGTGTGTGTACACATGCTAATGTGCACGTGTTCACGTGCACAGAGAATCATAGAGTTGTAAAAGTTGGGAAAGACCCCTAAGATCATCCAGTCTGACCATGAGCCTGACACCAAGGTGCCTGCTAAACCATGGCCCAAAGTGCCACGTTTACCCTTTTTTTTAACGCTTTCAGGGATGGAGAGTCCGCCACTTCCCTGAGCAGCCTGTTCCAACACTTCACTACTCTTTTAATAAGGAAATATTTCCTAATATCCAATCTAAACCTTCTCTGGTGCAGCTTGAGGCCATTTCCTCTCATCCTGTCCCCTGTCACTTGGGAGGAAAGCCCACTCTCCACAACCTCCTTTCAGGTAGTTGTAGAGCAATAAGGTCTCCCCTCAGCCTCCTCTTCTCCAGGCTAAACAACCCCAGCTCTCTCAGCCGCTCCTCGTCAGACTTGTTCTCCAGCCCCTCACCAGCTTCGTTGCTCTTCTCTGGACACACTCCAGAGCCTCAACATCCTTCTTGGAGTGAGGGGCCCAGAACTGAACACAGGATTTGAGGTGCGGTCTCACCAGTGCTGAGTACAGAGGGAGAATAACCTCCCTGGACCTGCTGGTCACGACGTTTCTGATCCAAGCTAAGATGCCATTGGCCTTCTTGGCCCCCTGGGCACACTGCTGGCTCATGTTCAGTCGCTGTCAATCAACACCCTCAGGTCCTCTCCTCTGTGCAGCTCTCCAGCCACTCTTCCCCTGGTCTGGAGCTGCACAGGGTTGTTGTGCCCCAAGTGCAGCACCCGGCATTTGGCCTTGTTCACCCTCATGCCATTGGTCTCAGCCCTTGGGCCCAGCCTGTCCACACCCCTCTGCAGAGCCTGCCAGGCCTGGGGGTGCACCACATGGCCGGGGCCGTGCTTTGCGGACAGGGCAGTCACTGGGAGGAGAGAGCTCAAAGCAGCACTTGAGTGGCTGCTGCCAGAGACCTTTCCGGAGGGTGGCCTGGGTGGGCGGTGGAGAGTAATGTTGTGTGCAGGAAAGATGGTTGAGGAATGCCGCTGGCCCTGGCAGAGAGCTCTGTGTGCCCACATGCAGCCGAGTACGGAAGCTGAAGGAAAATGTGGGACATGTCCCCAGCTGAGGGAGGTGATTGTGCCCCTCTGCTCTGCGCTGTTAAAGCTTCACCTCGAGTACTCTGTGCAGCAGTGGGTGCTACAGTTCAAAAACGATGTAAAGCTACTGGTGTGACCACAAAGTCAGTGAAGGGTTTAGAGTGGAAGAATATGAGGAGTGGCTGAAGTCACTTGGTCTGTTCAGCCCGGAGAATAAAAGACTGAGAAGAGACCTCATCACAGTCTATGGTTTCCTCATAGCAGGAGGAGGAGCAGGTGCTCTCTCTGACAGCCAGTGATAGGACCCAAGGGAAAGGCAGGAAGATGTGCCAGGGGAGGGTTAGGTTGGATATTAGGAAGATATTTGTCACTCGGACAGTGGTGGAGCATTGAAACAGACTCCCCAGGGAGGAAGTGAAGTCACCAAGCCTGGTGATATTAAAAAAGCATTTGGGACAATACCCTCGGACACATGGTGTGAATGTTGGGGCTGTCCTGTGCAGGGACAGGAGTTTGACTCTGATCCTTGTGGATCCCTTCCGACTCAGGACATTCTATCATTCTGTAATTCTCTGTGTGTTTATTGGGACCCTCACACAGCGGTCAGTCAGTTCTCTGTTTCCCTTCACAGAGAACACGTTGCTCTCTGTCAGCCCACGTTTGTCCATGCGCTCGGGGAGCTTTATTGTAAACGGTTCAGCTTCGGAGGGACAGAGGTCAGTCTCTCCAGTCTCTCCTTCTGAAGGTCACCTCTGACATGCCCTGAGTTTTGGTGACCAGCTCCTAGCCCTAAGGATGAGCTGTACACCATGACTGTTTGAAAGCTGAGGTCCTTCTATCACTTTTGGCTTCATCACTCTCTCGACTTCCAGGTGACGGTCTTATACAGCCTGTATTTCACTTCTCTATTTAGGCTATTTCCTACAAAGTTACTTGAAGTTGACGTAGTTCCTCTGGCCTCCCCTGTGTGAAGCAGTTGTGGGGTCATGAATCTCCAGCACCCCGAGCAGTGGGGGTTTAGTCCGAACAACTCTTTGAGCTTCTCCGTGCTAGCTTTGCCATCCTTGATACCCTCTACCCCGCCCCCCCCTTTTCCTTTCAGACTTTTGTCATTGAGAGATCTCACTCCTTTCATAAGACTTTCTTTCTTTTGATGTCTATAAATGTCTATAAAAACCTTTTGCAACTCACTCTTGAAATGCCTTTTTTTTCTTTTTTTTTCAGTCCTCTTCATTTCCTGCTTAGATTTGACCTGCAGTGTTTTACGGCTTTCTGTTCTCTTCATTTGGGTCTAGACAGGATCTGCCCGCTCTTTAGTATCAAAGGAATTGCCTTGCTAAACGCTCTCTCACCCCTCTTGGACAGACATCAGAATAGAGTCTGTTGCAAGATGCTGTCAAACTGCAAGTATTTGTGAGACTTAAACAGATATTTAGGAAAGCCAGTACCTACTGACAAATAGCTGAATCTGTGCCTTCTATGATTTGATATTGCTTGTATTACTTGTTTTAGCAATGACATTTTCCTGCGATTTGAATATAAATTTTAGTTGTGATTTCTGTCATTGCTGTGTCCTGATTATCCCCTGTTCCATTTCAAGGGCCATAAAATTGTGACTTAGAAACTATGATCATGAACTGCTGAATCCATGCTGATACAAGTTCAATCAAAGTAATGAAAATGGCAGAGTGAACTGATACTAGGTGTTCTAAATGATATCTTTTAGATAATCATATGATGTATCACACTGGCTATAGCTTTTTGAAAGACATTAATTCTTAGTACTATTTTGGTAAATTCAGTCACCAGGAAACTAAAGTTTTCCTGGCATATTGCCTAAAATCTGAAGAATGAGAATCGTAATAATTCATTATTTTAAGTAGTTTGGATTTAATCAAGGAATGTCCAGCTGTGTGACATATAAATAAAATAAAAACAATTTTAAGCGTCTCTGTGGTACACATAGTGACCGTCCTCTTCATAAAAAGACAGAAAGCATCAAAAATTCTTGAATCCAGTTTATAAGAGTGTATCTTCAAACAAATTTCCTCCTGACTAACACAGTGGCCTTCTACACTGGAGTAAATGCATCAATGGACAAGGGAAGAGCTATGGATGTCATCTACCTGAACTTCAGTCAGGCCTGTGATACACACCTCGACAACATTCTTACCTATATTGCAGAGGTTTTCATTTCACAGATGGACCATTTGATAGAGAAGGAATTGGCTGGATGGCCATGCCCAAAGAGTTATATTCAGTGGCTCAGTGTCCAAGTGCAAACCAGTAACAACTGTTGTCCCTCAAGGGTCTGTTCTGGGACTTGTACTATTTAATATCTTCATCAGTGACATAGTGCACTCTTAGCAAGTTGGCAGATGACACCAAGCTGAGATATTCTAGAAGGAAGGTATGCCATCCAGAGGGACGTGGACAGACTTGAGGACTGGGACCATGCAAACCACATGAAGTTCAGCAAGGTCAAGTGCGAGGTCCTGCACCTGGGTCGGGGCAATCCTCAGTGTCAATACAGGCTGAGGGATGGCAGGATTGGGAACTGAGAAGGAGGACTTGGAGGTGCTGATGGATGAAAAACTGGACATAAGCCAACAACGTGAGATTACAGCCTAGGAAGCCAATTACATCATGGACTGCATCAGAAGAATGGCCAGCAGGTTGAAGGAGATGATTTTGCCCTCTCTACTCTTGTGAGACCCTACCTGGAGTACTGCATGCAGGTCTGGAGTCCGCAGTAGAAGAAGGACATGGACCTGTTGGGAGGCCACAATAGCGATCAGAGGGCTGAAATACCTCTCCTATGAGGAAAGCCTGAGAGAACTGGCGTTGTTCAGCCTGGAGAAGAGAAATCCCTGGGAACACCTTATTGCAACCTTTCAGTGTAGGAAGGGGACTTGCTTATAAGAAACATGCTGAGACTTTTTAATCAAGGTCTGTAGTAACAGGACAAGGCACAGTGGTTTTAAACTGAAAGAGGGTACATTTAGATTGGACATAAGGAACACATGTTTTATGGTGATGGTGGTGAGACCCTGGAACATCTTTTCCAGAGAAACTGTGGATGCTTCATCCTTGGAATTGTTCAAGGCCTGGTTGGATGATGCTTTCAGCAACCAGATCCAGTGAGAGATGTCCTTGCCTGTGGCATGGGAGGTGGACTAGATAAGCTTTAAAATCCCTTCCATCCCAAATAATTCTGTGATTCTATGATTCATTTGTGTGTCAGGTGGAGAGTTTTAGCAATAAAAGCAACTAATGTTGAAAGCAAATTAATCTTACAGTGCTTCGTATCCAAGAAACATGAAAATGGAAGAAAGATATGATGTAGCAACTCTTTTGGTTTTTTTTTCTTACTTAGTATTTCCTAAAACATCTCTGTTGAAGGAATCATAAACAAGCCAAATCAAAAGAACTTTAAGAAAATGAAACAGTGTCAGTAGCCATATATCATTTACTGTCCCTTGTTTTTTTTAGGTATGCTTCTGGATGTGAGGTGCACCTTTGTGCTGAAGAGCTGCAACCAGGTCTATCTCCAGAGGAAAAAAAGTAGGGAGAGTATCTGCCCTAGCAGCGTTAGCCTGACCAGCTCAAAGGTATGCTGTGAGCTTTTCAAGCAGCAGCTGCAGCGCTTTTGCAGCCATAGCTCCTCCCTGGCCCCTGTGGCTGAACACCTGCTGCACTGCTAGCGAAAAAAGAAACTTTGGCTTATGCACCATCTGCTTCCATGAAAGGAAAAGCAAGTCCATGTGTCAGACTCTAGAGCTAATCTGTCTTGCACAGGATAAGGAGATACAAAAGAGGTGGAAAAACAATAACTAGTTATGACCCTCAAGAGACATGGCTGTAGCTGCTCCAAATTGTGGCACACGGAAGCACACGCTATTAGAAATCAGTTGGAATTTCCCCTAGCTGTGACGTCTCCTTTCTCTCCCGTTGCACCTTGTGCTGTTGGAACTACTGATTCTGGAAGTAGACATAGGATTTACCTGTGTGCCTTCTGGGGAGTTCCCTGAGTAAGGGTGAATGCTATACCATAGCAGCATAGAAGCAGTAGAATATGTTTCTTAACCTTTAAAACCATCTGCTTGGTGGTCTTTTCAGCCTGATGGCTAATCACCCATCTGAATATTATTACTACTTCTGGTTCAGTTTTTCAGAGCACTGTTCAGGTGTTGATCAGACCAGTATTCCACCGCATGTTTGACACATGTACACAAGCCATTTTCTGCCCTCAATCAGTAAACATAAGCCCATATGCCAGAAAGACCCAAAAACCTACTAGGTGACATAAAATGACAGCAGCTCTAATTCAGTAGTTTGACAAATGAACAAGGTGATCATGCTGAAGATACATTCTGAAAAGTTATAGCCTGTTCTAAGTGACATCCACCCACCAAGAAAAGCTCTCTAGCGATTCATCTGTATTTTCAGATGTTTTTTGTGAGATGGACCATTTTCAGAAGGGCTTTCACAGGGGCACTTCTATAGCTCACTGTGTAAAGCTCTTCTGTTGGGTCTAAGTTTTAAGTAGGTGCATGAAGAATAAATTGTCAATATTAACTGTGTTACTAAGTAGAATCGTATTCTCCACACTCTGAAGAGGAAAATGTTTCTCACAACGGGCAGTTGTTCTGTGTTGTGGATTTAGACAGCATTTTATAGGAGCCATTCTGGCAGCATTTATCTTTCAGGACAAAGGCCAATCCAGAGGAGCTTCAGTGTTATAACTATAGAGAGAAACATATAGACAGAAGTTTTACAGATGTCTGCTATCGAGGGACTAGCCATCTCTATTTAAGGGTTGCCAATCGCAAGGACAAATGACCCGTAGCAAGAAGGACTTTTCTTTTTAGTGTTTGGTTTGAGCAATTAATAATGTAATGTTAAAATGTCACTCATTAACGTACCTAGTTTTGTGCTAGGAGACAGTGGATAGAGCAAATCAACAGAAGGAACTGGGAAAGCAAGATTCCACACTACTTTATGCCTAGGGTTACAAAGTATAACAAAGGAAAAAAAACAGGATGTTTTTCAGGACATATGCTCCTAAACTTGCGTATTGTGCAACACTGTAATCCTAGAGGTGTAATTAGAACTGTAAAGCTTATTATTTTTTTTTTGTGTGTACTTAAGTATCAATAAGTCAATTAACTAGATCAGAAAACTTGAAGGAGTGAAGCATGTTACGAATCATTGCTGAGTAGTCTGGTTTACATTAAGGTTCACAATTCCAAAGGAAAGCAAAGGAAAAAACACTAGATACTAGTCCCAAAACAGAAGTTCCATCTTGGGCTTACAGGATTAAAAATAGAGATTGCTCTTAAAACTACATAATTTTTATGTAATTTTATCCTGTCAATCTAAAGGAAGGTGGTAGTTGTATGGAATATGTCCAAATTTCCTGTGCTGGAATTGAAGTAGGAAAGAAAATGTGATACGAGAGTCTTGAATATTCATCAAAAATGGCTTTGAGTTCAGTCCAGAGGATGAGTCATTTTGAGTTATGCTCAAGCCCAGACATCAGAAGAGGTCTCAACTTGTACCCTAAATCTTGAGTTTTCTAAAAGAAGCGTGGGATTTATTTTTATTTTTTTTTTTTTTTGGTGTGGAAGTCAGATGTCTGCGTCTTTAAATAACTCTGCTACCTGCCTTGAGAGGTAGGAAGGGTAGAGATACCCTAAAGACCAAATTCAATTCATGTGCTTTCCCTAACAACATCTGTTAACCCCAGAAGATTTTGGTAGTTCTTGCTTTATCATAAGAGAAGTCAATAGGCAAGGGGAAAGAGTCAGAAATTTCCTCTTGGATTACTCAAAAGAGCTAAAAAGACTAGAAAAGCTGACAAGCAACAGATGGGCAGAAAAAGCTCTTGAGAATAGTTTTAGTTGAAAGTCTGCCGTAGCTACCAAAGGTCAGGAAACAAGTGACAGAATCTTTGGGGAAATTCGAATTCAATTCATCTAAAATATTGCTGATGATCAACAAAAGAATTGCACTTGGTAGCCCATACTACTATAAGCATATTAAAAAAAATGGAATGAGTAAAGACAGTCAGCCACCTGTGTGATAACACTTTAGCACAGAACAAAAAATAAAGGTAAACAGTTCACGCAGTGAAGATATTAAAATGAAAGTTATAAAGTAAAGGAGTATGACTTTGCTGATGTGGTCATTTCCAAAGCCGGAAAAAATATAGCTGTGTTAAAATCTGCCTCTGTTCTTGTGTGTACAGGAATAACTTATTACTGCAAAGAGCAAGATATCAAATGAGACTTAAACCCAATAAAATTAGCATTGTTACTGAAAAAAAAAATATGGATTTTTCTCGAGAAAGCAAATCTCTTTTTTCTTCCTCATTTTTTTCTGATGATCAGGTGCAGCTTCTGACAGACTTCTTTATCAAGGAAGCAACTATGCAAAAGTGTGGGTTTGATGGGCTTTTCTTCTCTATTGGTTGTGATGTAGAACAAATGAACTAACATTGCTGGTACCTGCACTTGCAGTTTTCTTGGAGGAAAATTGTTCAAAATTGTAGGACGGGAATGGGGTAGTATATTTCAGTGTCCTCCAGAATATGACATTTTTTATGAAAGTCTTCATACTTCGTTTCAGTGTGCTTATGCTCCAGTACATACTACAATAATTAGTGGCTTTCTATGATGGGGTAACTGCAGCAGTGGACATGGGAAAAACGACGGATGTGATCTATCTAGACTTCTGTAAAGCCTTTGACACGGTCCCCCACAACATTCTCCTCTCTAAATTAGAAAGATATGGATTCGATGGGTGGACGGTAATGTGGATAAGAAACTGGTTGGATGGTCATATGCAGAGGGTAGTGGACAATGGCTCAAAGCCCAGATGGAGATCTGTGATGAGTGGTGTCCCTCAGATGTCTTACTGGCTGCTTAATAACTTCATCAATGATAGTGACAGCGAGATTGAGTGCACCCTCAGCAAGTTTGCGGATGACACTGAGCTGAGTGATGTAGTTGCCACACCAGAAGGATGGGATGTCATCCAGAGGGACCTGGACAGGCTGGAGGAGTGGGGCTGTGAGAACCTCATGAGGTTCAACAAGGCCAAGTGTAAGGTCCTGCACCTGGGTAGGGGCAATCCCCGTTTTCAGTACACGATGGGGGATGGTGTGATTGAGAACAGCCCTGCAGAGAAGGACTTGGGGGTGCTGGTTGATGAGAAGCTCGACATGAGCCGGCAATGTGCACTCACAACCCAGAAGGCCAACTGTGTCCTGGTCTGCATCCAAAGCAGCGTGGCCAGCGGGGCGAGGGAGGGGATTCTGCTCCTCTGTTCCTCTCTTGGGAGACCTCATCTGGAATACCGTGTCCAGTTCTGGAATCCTGAATGTAAGAAGGAAATAGAGCTATAGGAACGGGTCCAGAGAAGGGCTGCAAAGATCATCATAGGGCTGGAGCACCTTCCATACAAAGACAGGATGAGAGAGTTGTTCAGCCTGGAGAAGAGAAGGCTCAGAGGAGACCTTATAGCGACCTTCCAGTACCTGAAGGGGCTACAAGAAAGCTGGAGAGGGGCTGTTCATAAAGGCTTGTGGGAATGGGATGAGGGGCAATGGGTATGAACTGGAGAGGGGCAGATTAACACGAGACATAAGGAAGAATTTCTTCACGATGAGAGTGGTGAGGCCCTGGCCCAGGTTGCCCAGGGAAGCTGTGGCTGCCCCATCCCTGGAGGTGTTCCAGGCCAGGTTGGATGGGCCTTGGGCAGCCCCTGATCCAGTGGGATGTCCCTGCCCATGGCAGGAGGGTTGGAACTGGATGGGCTTTGAGATCCCTTCCAACCCAAACTATTCTATGATTCTACGGTTCTATAATTATTTCCACATTAAGCCTTAATTTCTGTGAAAGTTGAGTAAATATGGCAGATAATATAGTGTGTGTGTTAGATTCATCTGAGGCATCTGACATCACATTGAAGATACCACACAGGACAATTAATCTAATTTTAAATGTTTAAGGTAAATTACCAGCTAGAGTTATCTGTTTCTGTAGGCTGATAATAAATGGAGTCTAGAGGGACCAACTGAGACCTGAATGTCTAGGACTTACATTCTTGAATGAAAACATGCGAATCTTGTGTCATATATGAGTACATAATAAAATACAATACAATGAAACAAGAAATTGATGGAGATAATGTACTTTTGGAGAGCTATGTAAGAATCAACATACAGACATGATTTTGTGTAAAAGATGTAAATTTTAAATTTTAGCATTTCTGATTATTGCTATTATATTATTGGTCTGTTCTCCAGTCATGCGATCTTTATCAGAGATGCTGCTACTCTTTCCCTGTAAAACCCCTCTGTGGCCTAAATTATCAAATCTAGGTCAGATATAACCCAATTTAAACTAGTGCGTCAGTATCCGTGAGATCAAATGGCTACACTCACAGCCATCTCCACACTAGATATTCTTCCTTTCTGCAAGTCTGTGACCATAGTTCACCGACTGCAGCGTTTATGTGAAGTTCAAGGTAACCATTGTCTCTCTGTCCATACAGTATTCTGGAAAAATCTTTGGAGGATGCCTAAATTAAAGCTCCTAAATATAACTACCTCACAAAGTGGCACATTTTGAGAAAAAAAAGATGGTTAGGGAGTTGAGGTCCTTGGAAGCTTAGCGTAAGCTTGATTTTTTTAGTATCCACGCTTCCTCACTTACTCGATTCATTTGCTGGAGTTCATATAATAATGATCAGTAATTTACAGGGTACACGTCTCATGAAGGAGTATATTAGGAAGCAGAGTCTATTTAATTATCATTGATTTGATCATTGTATAGCAGCATCGTTTGAAACTCTTGAAAGGGGAATGCTGATCCACTACAGCTCCTATAGCAGCTGAAACACCTGATCGGCTGCTCCATGGGGATGGAGAGAGGCCTCTGGACCAGTGGAGCAGGGGCATCACCAGCCAGGACCCATCGCACCACCCATGCCAGGGGGCAGCCAGTGGCCACCCTCGTCCTGGAGCATCAAGAATCCCTGTGGGGACAGGGATGGGTCACAGCCATGCTGGGGTGTTAACCCATGGGTGGGGGTCGAGGTCAGGCATGATGAGGGAAACTGAGTCAGACATAACCCTGTGACCAGTGGGCAGGTTTGTAGTGCCAAAAGTACAAATATAACAGGTAGTGCCAAAGTCGGTCCAGAAGGTGGCTGTGGTCTGGGTCCAGGACCAGACGAGCAGGGTGTGTGTCCAGGCAGGGCTACGTGGCAGCAGGATCTTGGGTGAGGCTGAGCAGTAGCACCTCAGCCAAAAGGTTCCTGATGGGAACCTCACTCTAAAGTCACCATCTGGAAGCGGCGTTATCCTATGTTTGTCTGGAGTCCTGGCCAGGAGGGACCATTCGCTCAGGGCCCTTACAGACACGTATTCAGAACTGAGAAATAGTAGGAATTTAGGAAAAAATAGGGAAAAAATATAATTTTAGATCAGTCCATGCCCAAAAAATTATTACAGCACCTACGTGGTGAACGACACCTTAATCACAGTTCTTGTGCAATGCATTCCAGCTGGGTGTAGTGATTTCTTAAGAAAAAAAAAAGATATCTTTTGCTAGAGACAGACTATAGATACCTGTATTACTCAATTAATCACTACGGGGAAGACTTCACGACTGGTCACATCTGTGGCCACTTTCAAAATTCCTGGTATTTTGCTAGAACTATAAATCATAATCTTATTATAGAAGTAAACCAGATATTTCTATGCTCCGGAGAAAGGAGATTTCAGCTCTGCTAAGGGTTATAATGTCCTGCTGTCATGTGTTTCATTTTTTTATGGAAGATAAACTGCGAGAGTTTTAGTCACAGTTCAGAAGTGATACTTTTAAGTAGCTACTTGGTTGGTTATGTGAAAAACAAAGCTGTTCTGTTATGCCCATTAAAGTCTAGACCAGAAAGTGGAGACAGTATTTCCACATTCACAGTGTTGTGAATGCGGTGTTACTACAGTACGGATGTTTTTGAGGCACTGCTTGGTCACAGATAGTGCTGATGGACCTGTAAATTCCAGCAGCAGGAGCACAGCTGACAGAAGCTTTCATGCAGAAAGGAAGTCACAAATGCAAATAAGTTCTGAAATTGAGGAAAACTGCAGTGGGATGCTGCAGAAGCATTGGAGAGAGAGATCTATGTCTCTCATGCACCAGAATGTTGTAATTTACAATAATTTCTGGGTCAGCTTGTACTACTTCATTGAATGGTAGAGCTATTACGCACAATGCACAGATGACCTTAGAAAAGAGTGTTTGTAAAGACAGGCATTTAAATATTAATGAATTTGAAGGCTGTCTGTGCTATCTTCGTTACTTTCATTTTCATGCGTATGTTTTGAAGCAGAGCTTGCTTATGAAACCATGCTATCTTTTCCTCAAGAATCGGGAATCCGCCAGTGAACCACATCTACTAAAAAATGTGAGAACGTGGTGTGGCTTAGTTAAGCTCTGCCTGAAGAACACGTTCTGTTTGTTCTGAACGGGATACTGTTAGCTTTATTTGAAGCCCTTAAGTTCATGTTTCGAGAGAGATAATAAAGAGTACTTCTCTATTAATCCTCTCTCATATGGAATGCACTCTCAGTCTTTTTTTTTCCCCCAGGATGAACTATCCTAGTTGAGCAAGTCAGTCCTAATACGGAAGGTGTATCAAGTCTATTACACCTATCTGTGCATCACTTTCAGTTTTACCGTATACAGTTTGAGACAGAGGCACTACAGCTGTGCCTAACCTTCCAAATACTGGGGTCCATGATGACATTGTTTGGAAATTGAAGCAGGTGATATCAGCAGGACCTTTCTAATACACTTCATCGCTGATTTATTCAAAGAATGCCATTGGATTCATGTATAAGTGGAAGTCATACAAGACCCATACTGATAGTCCAGTTGAAAGGATTCACCCACATTCCCTTGGATTTTACTCTTTCTGATGGCTTTCACCAACTTGCACAATGCAGAAGTGAGGTTTACTGCTCTGTGGTTCCCCTTCTGCATCTCCTTAGGAAGCCTGTTAATAGTCAGTGTCATATTGACCAATTTTCAGTCCTCTGATGTTTTGGCGTGTTGAAAAGAGGTTGTGCAATCAGTCACTTGGCAATATCCTTCAGTTTCTTTAGAGCTCTTGAGGGAATGTCATTGTATCCTGGTGATCTGATACTGTCCTATTCTTTTTTTTCCTTAGTGTAGTCTAGTAACACTTGGGTTTAAGGCAGGTTCTTGGACCTGTATGGAAAGGCTTGCATTCTTGTCCTCCTTGTCCTCTTTTGTAGTGCTTCTTGTCCTATTTTGTAATTCAAAAGCCTCATTCTCTCAGACAAGTTCAGCATACGTTGACATTTCTTGCAAGTTAGGTAGAAATGAATCATAAAAGGTATTGAGAAATATCCTTGTGATGAAGCAAAGATGGCTTAAGCTGATGAAAACACTGATAAAGAAGGATAGCTTACTTCCCTGAAAGTATTCATTGCTTTTCATGTATAAACTATTATGTTATAAATATGTAGCGTCCTAGGGAATTTATCATCTGTAAATATAAAAATTAATTTTTTTTTTTCTTTTACTTCCAAGACAACATTGTCATCGGAAAATGAGAAAAAATGCTAAAGGTCTGTAAAATTTAAAGAAGTGATGAAGCCTAATCTTGAAGGACTTGACAGACCAAGCATAATTGCATGTTACTAAGTGCCTGTCAGGGAATATTGTAAAAGTTGGACCTCTGCGTACTTATTTGGTAGTGCAATATGACACAGTTAGTAAGTATTTATGATTCTATGATTCTATGATTTATTTAAAGTCCGTTTGAAAAACTTGAATTGTTTGTATGAAACTGTTGAATTTAAATGTCTGTAGCTTTTAGAGTGCTAAAACAACTTTGATTAAACATGGCTTAATATTTACATCATGGTCTAGTTTTCTATCTAATATTAATCTGAGGTTTACATTCCTGGCCAATTTTAATTAATTAAGCACGAAATCTGAATAATGACCTTTTCTAATATCTTTCTGAAGTTTTCTGTAAGGTTAGGTAGAAACACCTCCTGACTTCTATGAAGCTTGTATATCTTCAGACGCAGAATATAATATACAAATCTTTAAGCAAGTATAAGAAAAGGAGGAAATAAAATGAACTGGGATCTAACTACAATATTAGGGTTGTTATTTAGAAGTGAAGCAGAAACTGTATTCACTGTGAAAGCGTAAAAACAATTTTACATCTCTTTTAGTAATTATAGTTTAAAAGTCCTGTGAGAACTGGCTCCAAAATACGTGCAGATATGCCTGTACCTCTGTGTGTTTGGGTTGTCAGCAAACTACGAAATAAAAGGCAAGGACAGTGTCCCTTATCTTAAATGAAGGTTTTGAACGTGTAAAACCAAACAAATAGAAACCAAGAGGCTATTGACACACGGGGATAACCTAAGCAAGAGAATTAGCTTTTCCTCCTCCCTGAGTGACTAATTGTTGATATTCTTGGCATTATCTAGTTTGCAAGGTTGCTATAAAATCAGTGCAGAAGCTGAAGCTCAGGCTGGCCGAATCTGAGCTGTGCAGGAAAACTCTGGCAGAAGCAAAACACAGGTTGATTGACTGAGTTTGTGTTTTGATATGAATATGTAATAGGAAGATGCCAGTCTAAGTAACAATTATCAGGATAAATTTACATAATTAGCAGCTGGAGAAAATAAATCAAATATGGGGTGCATTGCCATGCACATTTTTTATTTTTAGAACCTCAGTTTAATTACCTCTGGCACTGTCACAGCTGCTACGTGATTCTTAAGTACTTTCACTGAACAGTTTGCATCTTAATAGAAAGATTGCCTGCTGTACACATCCTGTCCTGGATGCAGTTTTGTGAAATAATCTAACTGGCAGAACTATAAATATCCTATGAAAAAAAACCCCGTGGTTCACTTTTTATGCAGTTCTTTAGAAAGGGCAGAATAGTATAGGATGTCAATATTACCCTCCTTCTTGCCTGTAGCTGTGTAGCTATTATAGGACACTTAAATAAATAACTAGAATACATGGATTATGTACTACCTGTATGAAGAGTGGGCAACTCACTACGCCTCTAACTCTGACATAAATGAAACCTAATCTGGTAATTTCCTTTAAAAATTAGGAAAAACTTGTATCTAGCAATTTTGAAATTCACATCTACTGTTTTATTCTTTCAGAATACTCAAAATTAATATCATTTCTAGAAATACTATTCAATCAAGCTGAACATGATTATGTTAAGAGTTCTACCAGTTTCTGAACTGAGCACATTACCATACATTAATCAAAATGTCTCATAATGTACAGCCTAAATTCCTGTGTTTTCTCAAGAAAATATTAAATTAAATTAAAACCATGAACAAAAAATCAGTAACATTAACAAATGATAATAAACAATTATAAGTAGGCCCGAGAGAAGACTTTATTTTGAAACCTTGAAAACATTTGGCTCAGAGCTTTCTTTTCGCAGATTAGGTCAATTAAATAAATAACTCTTTGATATCCACACCTTTGTGTTTTCATTGTGTTAAAGAAGAAATATTTCCATATTTTCTTTGACTAAAAGTGTAGGCTGAGAGTAGTTCCTGCATATAAACATTTATATTGCTACTACGTCCACCATCTCCTTCTCTTCTCTCAGTTATTCTCTGTGCCTTTCTGATTTTCTCTGACTACTTACCATGTATATCGAAATCTGCTCTGCCCAGCTGGTGCTGTAGGTAGGGAAACAGAGACACAAGAAAGACAGGTTAACAAATCTGGCTTAATTCAAGTGTCAAATACTCGGTACTGCAAGAAATTCAGGCCTTACTCATGGAAACATTTGATCTTATTGAAGGAATAATGCTACACAAGACTCTGGGTTTATGTGAGCATTTCTGTGATTACAGCCTATGGGTTATAGGTTAGAAACTTGCACAGAAGGATCAATAGAATCCACTTCTTTAATTCTTCTGAGATCTGAGCTTGAAACTATTTCTGGCAGTGGAAAGTATGTACAAACTGTCCTCTGTGTGCAGCAATTTATCAAAGATCAAATGCAGAGGATAAGCTGTGCAAGCACACCTGTCTCCTCACACCGTGTATCTTCCTGTTCTCTAACGGGGTGGAAGATGAGGGGAGAGGGAGACAGTGCAGGGCTTTTTTTCTGGATCAATAAGAAAGGCTTGACAAGAAATGGCTTCGTAAGATCACTGCTTCAATCAGAAAGAATAATAAGAGTAATATAGGTAGTGAGTAAATCTTACATCCCTTTAGTTGGTGGGCAGCTGGCGTTTGTGCAGCGTTGGATGGAACCTTCATGGATTTCCACTCCCACCACCTTGTCACACAGTGCACAGCAGAGCCAGCCCAGGAAGAAAACCTTCCCTTTTGGTCCTGTGAGCTATTGTGCGTTTTCCTTAGAAGAAAACAACTCTATTCCTAAAATAGAATCTGTACAGAGAACCTCTTGCTGCACTGTCAGATACGGGCAAGGCCAGGAAGGTGCTGTAATCGCTGGTACCCAGCAGGAGTTGCCTGTGGGAACCTGTGTCCTGAACTGAGTTCATCCTAAAGCCCAGGAACTTGTGCAGCATAGCACATCCCTGAAAGCTACCCTGCATGTGCAGCTTAGTGCCGCGCAGCCCTGTGCCTGCTCAGATTAATAGTTTTGTGGATCACTAGCTCCTAAGCCTGGAACACTCTCCTGGTCAGGATCGATACACTACCTAAGAGGAACCATCGTGTTTCCTTTGAGAGTTCAGTGTAAGAAAATCCCCCTTCGTACTAAACAGTTCATTCATGTTTACCTTGAGAGGTAAACTACATTTTTAAGGCTGTAAAATTATGCCAACTTCTAATGAGAGGCTGTTGTATCACAGTCTATTATGTAAGGAAAAGAAGAAGGAACAGATGGGTCGTGTAAAATTTCCAAATTAAATCTTACTATGTAACACCTTGTAAACACCTTTAGATCAATTAATGAGCTATCTAATCAATAAAAAAAAAGTTTTCAAAGAGAATAATCCAGGTGCTTCTGTGTGTGTATTGTAATAAGGATGTTTTCTGTTTCAGAAATGAACCGCTGTTTAGAAGAAAGCAGTGCTTCTCCTGTCTGCTAAGAAATACAACACACCTCTCCTTATTTAGGTCCTCATGGATGGATTAACATAGTATATTTCACTGCATCCTGTTGCAACACTTTGTGCATTATACTATTATCTACCCTAGTATTGTGTTTTCTTGCAGAATAAAAAAAAAGAAGCAAAATAGAACCTATCTTCATGTTCCATCCGTGTAGAAATGAGTGGTATATCATAGCAATTAGACCTCAACTGCCTCTGTTGACCCAGGGGTTTTTGAAGACGCCTAACTCCAAACTTGCATATCTGATTAAATTTCTTTTTCGTTTGTTTTGTGTTAATTTTTCTGTTCAAGATTCACTTTTTTCTCTCTCCGTGTGATGTCAACTAGCTCCACTTTTTATGGATTAGAGGCAGACATCCGTGTATTGATGCTATGTTTACATCAGAAACTGGGTTAAGACACAGACTTCTGTCTCAAGCACACTGGAAGAGTAAAAGTGACAAAGCTCGTTGGTTCAGATAAAAGCCGTTAAATAGGTAAAGTAAAAGCTGATCACACAAGCAAAGAAACCATGGAATTAACTTGTTTCTTCCCATTGGCAGGCAGGTGTTCAGCCATCTCCAGGAAAGCAGGGCTCCGTCACATGTAACATTTACTTGGGAAGACAAATGTCATCACTGCGAACATCCTCTCCTTCTTCTCCAGCTTTATGTACTGAGCACGATGTCCTTTGGTATGGGATGTGCCTTGGGTCAGTTGGGGTCAGCTGTCACAGCTGCGTCCCCTCCCAGTTTCTCGTGCACCCCAGCGTGCTCGCTGGTGGGGTTGAGTGAGAAGCAGAAAAGGCCTCGACTGTGTCAGCTCTGCTCAGCAATAGCTAAAACAGCCCTGTGCTATCAATGCTGTTTCCAGCACAATTCCAAAACATAGCCCTATACCAACTACTATGAAGAAAAGAAACTCTATCCCAGCCAGACCCAACACACCAATGCTGCCAGAGAATGTGAAACAGCATAAAAATTACAGCTGTCACGTTGTCACTGGTCTCTCTAAAGCTTTTAGGCTGTAATTAGATCATTATCAAGCTATTCACAAGACCTTTCTTCCACGTTCTAACCAGTGAGTGTTACATTGGATTTACCACGTCAGGAGGAGCACTGTTCTCAGGGAGTTCGAGTTGGAGGTCATAAAAAACGGTGGATTTTTCACACAGACAGGGCTGGTGACAGTGCTAAGCTAAACCAGGAGGACGATGGAGGCTGCAGAACATAGAGAATTGTATTTCTGCCATATTCCAGTTACACTATAAACTACTATTTTGTTCCCAAATACCAGTGGGGTTTCAGCAACACCGAATTCAAATAACAAAGCGGGCTGAGTATATGACATTTCCTCTAAAAAGCAAGTTGCTTTTTTCCTAACAAAGGGAACCAGTGTTTTAATTTCCCATGATCATCATGTAGGTTACATCAATGCTGTTTTCCGGTATATTACATTGCCTTAGGGGGCTCAATTGGTTTTGAAAAAACCACTGGCAGAAATAGCATAGCGATGCTTTCTGGGATGTTGCTGTTTGCTGTGCCTGTACAGCATGAACACATGCATGTCGCCTGACTGCTTTTCCTCAAGTACACACCTCCTGCTTGTTCTATGTTGTCGTACAGTCCTTTTGCTATGGCTCCCCACTTATATATACGAAGAAAATAACCCTCTTATACATTGCCCCTTAAATTTTCCAGTTTCTGAACACCTCCTAGCTTGCTGGATTGCTCTAATAATCGTGAAAATGCAATTCAGCATCACTTTTGAATATTAGTGTTAAAAGATACCTTTCAAACTAACATCACTATAGTACTGGGTGATTGTTTAGAGACGTTCGCTGGGGACTCCTTGTATCAGTAAGCAGAGGGCTGGACATGAACAGGTAATTACCTGCTGTTAAATCTTTATCTTGGATACTTCGTAAACAACAATTTGCAGTGCTACTGCAGTGTAAGGAATTTATTTAGTCCTTTGTGGTGTCAAGCAAGTACAGTGCATCAACATTTGCTCACAAAGGAAACAGAAATGAAGAAGATGTTGAAACAGACTGAAGCCTTCTGGTTTAGTCAATCCGATTCCTTCTGGTTTTATCCACGGCCTCCCTCTTCAAAAGAAGGAACAGTGGAAAAGAATTTTAAGGAATGTATTCAGACCCATTTGTTTTACACACCTGCATTGCAGCTTTAGGAGCTCAGAGTCACCCTCTTGGCTTTGGCTAACGGAGTCTGGAAGGATAAGCAGCCAAGATAGATAGCATCAGTGTCTCCATCCCGGTACTTCCTTCTCATCCAAGGGTCTTTCAGTCTGCTTCTTTCTCTGCAATGAGCTCTTTCTGTGGGCTGGTGTGGAGGACTGTTGAAAGAAAAAAGCCACAGCTCTACTAAATGAATACTTCTTCCTGCACCAAAATACTCACAAGCAGAGCAGCGCGACAGGAGCTGAACCGCCCTCGGAACCACGTTTGTGGCTGGAGCAGCCTGAGCACACTCACTAAGAGGGAGAGGCACTTTTCCCCACTGTTTATTCATGTTACAGTGTTAGTGAAAATCCATCCCTTGCGGTTAGTCATTTCCCAAAGGAAGCGTAGGGATTTTCTTGGTATATCCTCTTACTGGAGTTGATGAGGGAAACCAGGAGTCTTGAGTATTATTTTCAGTGGAAAAACAATACGAGGAGGCTTAGGTAAATGAAAAGGAGGAAGGATGGACTGAGGAAAGAAAAAAGAGAAGGAAATAAAAGGAAGGAAACCTGTTTCTTGAAAACAAAGACATCAAGGGACCATTTCATTATCTTGTTTTTCTATCAGTCTCTGCATATTGGCACAGCCACTGTAGTTTGCTTCCGTGTCATTGGTATTCTGCAGCTTCCAAAAATATAAAAATGAACTTAGCTACTTTGCATGAGAAAAGGAGAGTAAAATAGGAGACAAACAGAGATGCATTATGAGGGAAATTATTTTATTCAGTGAGTGAATGAAAGGAAAGTGTGACACTCTTCCTAAAGAGTATCACTGCTTTAGTTTATGCCTTTTGAGCTATATCCATCTGGAATATTTGTGTTCAACAGAGGCTCCAAGGTGGTAAAATGGGGAATGTCCATAGTCCAGAAATCATAGCTCTCTTTCCTTTAATGGGGTGTTGAGATTCGTTTTTAGAAATCATGATAGAAATAATTTCTTTTATATATACGTCAGAATTACAAGAGTTAAAGGTCGTATAGAGGCTGTTGTCATAATGCTTGATGTTCACTTGTTAAATTCAACCTCTGGTATTACCATAGTTTCTAATCAGAGCTGAAAGGTTTAAGGGAAACCTTGAGAAAAAAAAAACCCAACGTTCAAGTTTTAGATAGTTTTTGAGTTGGGTAAAAAAAGATTTACTTTTGGGGTAAAAAAAGATTTGTGTTTATTTTCAAGGTTAAAAAATTTAAAACACAGCTTGCTTACAGCAGTATTTTCGCCACAGTTTTTAGCTGGGTTGATCTGCCGGGGAGGTGGCTGTCAAATGGAGAAATAATAAGGTCATGAATGAAGCCATCTTATCTGTAGCATGAGAGCATTTGAAATGTTTTGCTAAAACACGATTCTAAACAGAAATGGCATTTATTAATAGCCAAAAGGATTTTGGCCAATACCTTGTCATATTTCATAGGCATCTGGAGTGATCACAACAAAGGAAGAGCCTCACTGAGGAACCCCAAGGTTGTTTACTTACAGCATCAGCAGAGAATTGGTCAGAGTTTCAACTCCTTGTAAGAGTATCCCTATTAGAAAAATGTGGAATGTTTTGCTGCAGATGTATAAGCTAAAGAGCTCAAGTGGCCGGAAGGAATCATTGTGGTCATCTATTCTGAACCTTTTACAGGGATTATTCCTGTTTTATGGAGAGTGAGTATTCATTATGAAACGCAAAAACAATCTTGAAAGGATAAGGTAGGATCACTAGGATACGGAGAACACATCTGCATGATAATTAGCAGAAATATAAGCTCTTGTGACCTGTTTGACTAAGCAGTTGCATAATTGTGATTATTGCAGCTTTGAGGTTAAGCAGGTAGTAATTGATAATGCTAGAGGACACAAAAGCTACTTCTGGGTGACTGAAGTGGGTTGACTGGGAATTGTATGACGTAGGATTGAACATTACCTTGGCTCCCTTGAGGGAATCCAGGATTCCAGGCAACATCCTGACACTATGAGTGCTGCAGAGTTGCATTGTTTTCGCAGATACACAGATGTGTCATTAACGTCAAGAAACACTCAAAATTATTCTTTAAAAACAAATATTTTAAATTTTAGTCGCTTGTCCTGACTTTTTTTTTTAAATATATATCTCTATCTTAAGGGCTTTTATTTTTGGAGTCCAGTCTACTGATCACTCATCATAATCCCCGTTGTGTCTTTTGCTTTAGATAAAACTGATTTTTCCCCACAGGCAAAGATTGATTGACAGCCCTCTCATCTTTAAATATTTCAAGTGCTAAAGCCACTTTTGCTTTGTTTAGTGACATGCTGTGCTGCAAATATGTCATGTACATAATGTTAATATATGTAATTCCTTTACCAGTTAATTCCTTGCTCTGCTAAGTGACTTAAACAAAATTTGTGACAGTAAGTATTAAATCTATACTTTTATTTTTTTGGTGCTGCATTTTGGAGTTTACTGCATCCGTAGAGATATCTGTCTGAAAAAAAAAAGAAAATTCTACCTCTGTATTTAAACATTCAGTGTTTGAAGGCTGGCTCAAAAGTAATGAATTATGTATCATAGCTGACGGTTTCTTGTCTGTATCAGATTAGAAAAAAACATTTTTCATCTTATTTGAGGGCTTATAACTGGGGGACTAAATAAATGCTAAATTTGACACTTAATTTTGTTTCAAAGCTGCAACCACTAATTTCCAAGAGTGAAGGAGGTATGGGAGGATATTTCTCTCACCATACTATTCCAAACTCGAACAGCTGTGACCTACAGAAATCCTCAGCCTTGTAAATACGTCAGAGTTTTCCTTCCATGAATTTGTCCAATGAATCCGTGGTTTTGATGTCCATAAGATTCTGTATAAACAAATTCTACAGTTTAACATTTGTAGCATAAATAATTACTTCCCACTGTTTTTCTTAAATGTTTTGAGTAGTAAAACAGTTTGATACTCCCTCAAATTACAATATTAAAGTAAGATTTTGGAGGAAAAAACAATCACAGAAATGTTAAAGGACAAATAACGTGGCATATATTTTACTTAGCTGCTGTTGAGGAAGAATTGTGAAGGAGACATCTTCTGTCACAGCACTGTCCAAACTTTTTAATACTGTGAGCTGTTTGGATAATATACTTACAATTGCTTTGAGCACATTGTAGTAAGGGTGTTTCCTGTACATATGATATGTTTCATAATCATTCTGCAATCTCTACTTTCTCTCCTCTGGAGAAAATTAGATAGCTTCTTTTTAAGTGACTTTTCTTTGTTTTGTGAGAGAAAATGCGATCAGATACGGGAACTGAAAATCGACTAGAGAACCATTGCTTTAGGCTGATCTTTGTCAAGCCCGAGTGAAGTCAATTACATACACTTTTAAACCATTTTTGTACTTCATATGTGCGAAAAATTGGGTCAGAATACTTTTTATTTTAAATGAAAGGGTGAAAAGAGCCATTGAATATTTCTAATTTGTGACTTGTCCCTACACACTTCAGCTATGATCTCGTACAGTTCCCTGGCTGTGTGTCATTGCTCTGTCTTAAGTGACTCTTTTTTTTTGTATTCGTAGTACTAACAGGCTTCTGATACAACCATTTTAGTATAATTCATGTTTTTCCTGCTTGTTGGAATAAATCACTACTGTTTTTAATGTTAACCCTTTTAACTCCTAGTTTCATGGACCCTTTTTTCCCCTTTAGATCTCATTCTCCTCAGGACAAGTTCCTCGAATTTGTTGAAGACATTTTGCATGTGAAAAATAAAATAAGAATAATTTTAAAAAAATATGTTAAAGACGGTATTATATTTTTGAGGACTGGCTTTTGGTTCTTGTATTCTCAGAAATGACAGTACCGTGGTACAGAAAACTCTTTAAAGTGAGATACATTTATACTTAATTTGCTGTCTTCAGTGGTTTTGTGTTTTGGTTGTTTTTTTAATACATTTTAGACCTTTTTGCATTGAACTAAACAGTTTACTAAACAAATTTTCTACTGTAAATCTCTGAAAGAAGTCTCTCATATGGTAATGGAAATAACTTCTTTTATTCTTCTATAATTATATTGCATGATTTACCAAAGTGATAGCACTTCTTTTGCCACAGCAGAAATCAAGGAAAGATGTTAAATAACCTGATAAAAATTACAGAGATAGTATAGGTCACACATGTCACAAGAACTGTTTGTCTCCTTGTCACCACTTACACCTGGATGTACATTTGCAAAGGAAGGAAAGCACATTGTCTGCTCTGAAAACACCAATGTAAAAATCAAAAGGAGAATAGAGGGAGGCCAATATTTTTCAACTTTTCCGTGATCTGCTGGTGGGCGCAATGTTTGTATCAGAAATGGGGTCACCAGCAGGTCCAGGGAGGTGATTCTCCCTCTGTACTCAGCACTGGTGATACCGCACCTCGAATACTGTGTTCAGTTCTGGACCCCTCACCACAAGAAGGATGTTGAGGCTCTGGAGTGTGTCCAGAGAAGAGCAACGAAGCTGGTGAGGGGCTGGAGAACGTCTGACGAGGAGCGGCTGAGAGAGCTGGGGTTGTTTAGCCTGGAGAAGAGGAGGCTGAGGGGAGACCTTATTGCTCTCTACAACTACCTGAAAGGAGGTTGTGGAGAGGAGGGAGCTGGGCTCTTCTCCCAAGGGATGGGGACAGGACAAGAGGGAATGGCCTCAAGCTCCGCCAGGGGAGGTTCAGGTTGGATATCAGAAAAAAATTCTTCACAGTAAGAGTCATTGGGTACTGGAACAGCTGCCCAGGGAGGGGGTCGAGTCGCCTTCCCTGGAGGTGTTTAAGGAAAGGGTGGATGAAGTGCTGAGGGACATGGTTTAGGGAGTGTTAGGAATGGTTGGACTCGATGATCCAATGGGTCCTTTCCAACCTGGTGATTCTGTGATTCTGTGATTCTGTGAACAGCTGTGCATGAAGCACCCGATATTATGTGCCGGCTGTGCCCCTGTGTCTCTGCAAATTGCAGCCCACAGATATGCCTTCAGCGAAGGAAACAATAAAGCTGTCATGACTATAACAATAGTTTCACGGAACAAAACTAGAGATTCCTTCAGCTTATAAATCCATATATATTTCACGACCCATTTCCTGAGGCTCTCTTTACATTTCTGCAGACCCATCTACTCCTCAAGCTTGTTACTACCTTGTGACTGGTAGTCCTAATTTAAAAAACAGATGTAAAATCTCACGGAAAATCTTCTAGGAAAGTTGCTTGCAGGTGAGATACAGATTGCAATCTTTTTCTGGAAACAACCAATAAAACGTTCACATAATTAAGTAAATAATAAGTAAATATAAGTAAATAATAAGTAAATAATAAAGTTGAATAAATAAATAATAAAGTTGAAGGAATTAACTGTTGCATGAATGTCTATGCCCCGCTCTAACTGTTGGAAAAAAAGCATCGCCTTGCCATGATAGCTTGAAAATAGTGACCAGCTACAGCGATCCTGACTGGAAAAGCGCTCTTTTGAGCAGTTTGTGACCCACCTAGCAGTCAAGCTGAGTGAGCTCAGGTGCGTGCTGCACAGGTACAGGGCAGCATTCAGGGCTGTGCCGCACAAATTCCTGCGTGGCAGGATGGACGCGCCTTGCTTGGTGGAAGGGAAGAGCCCACAGGCATCGCCCACCGTGTACGGGCAGGTACGGGTACACTGCCTGCCTGCGACAGTCCAGCAAAGAGGTTCTCGTGTGAGCATCCTTCCTGCTTGGGGCTGGTAACAACGAATAGAGCCATTATCTTGTAAGACACATCCTATCATAGCTCAAATAATCAAAATGAGATAACGCTGTCTGTGGGTGGGGTCTGCACAGCGGTTGGATTGGAGGCGCCTTCAGTGCTGCTCAGTTTGAGATTCCCAGAGGAACACAAACTTGTCTATAGTATTCTCTCTTTCTCTATAGCATTAGCTCTAATAAATAGCATTTAAAATGATATTTTTTACAGATTCTGAGTGCTTTTCATACCAAGGCCATAAATGGATCAGCACCCTCTTCTGCAAAACTGTTGGTGTAGTCTGAAAAAGAAATGCTTTTCTGGACAAAGGATAGTGAGGCAGAGATAAACTCTGTGCCCGACTGGCCCTGCGCACAGCCAGGAGGGGCATTCACAAGGGATTCAGCTCAGATGATTTCCCTGATGGACTGAGAAAGTGAGGGAGGATTTTCTGCACACCCCACTCCAATCTACCCCAAGTATTTACTTACCTCAGGAAACCTGAAGATGGGAAATGGAAACTTGTGCTGTGTTTGAGTGTCACTGATGTGCTTGAAATGGACACGGGGGTGTGTAGAGCTGACGTGATCTGCCCCGCGTGAGCTGCAAGCACAGCAGCGCGCGGCACCCCGCGGGCAGCAAGCACTAAGCCTGTTAGGGTGTAATACAGACAGGGAGCGAAATGTGCCGGTACCACCAGCAAACTGCTTACAGTAAGCTGTAAAAACAGATAGCTGGTTCTGCACACATTGGTTCTGCACAGCACTGAACGATCCAGAGATAAATTTTCAGTCTAGAAATAGATGAGGGAAAAACAATCACAATTTTGCAACGTGATCCTGTCTGGAAATCCCATACTAATATTGTACTTAAAATTATTGAGTCATGTGTGGAGGACAACCATGTGGTGAAACTGTTCTAAGATGACATGTATGTGATTACTCCGAAAGAGGCTGAAATTAGACCGTATTCAATACGGACAAGTTACAGTCTTATGAAACGAATGGCTGTTCAATAGTTAATGTAATGTGCTGTAATGTGGTTTCAGCAGGGCTGCCCACTTACAGCATAGTACTATGCGTTAATATTTTTCAGAGGACAAAAATCTTTCTTGATTGTCACAGGGCACCGTCACCAGCAGTTCTTCTAAGCAGTTCTGAAGAAATAAAGGAAGAACAAACTAAGTACCTTAAAGTTTTAAATCTCATTTATCTTATGATAATTATGACATTTACTTCCAAATGAAATTACCGAACAGACAAGGGCGAAGGGGATTATCTTTCTACTCGATTGCAAGCACTCAGCATAAAGACCAAACTGTGATAAATAACTGCATTTATATTTCTAGCTGTTATCTACACAAATAGAGTTGAGATCAAGTCATTGACACGATTACAACGGTGAACTCTCTTGGCTAAAGGGTCAGATTTGTGAAGCTGAGATATTAATTCTTGTAAGAATAACACTCTTTTAAGTGCGTGCCACTCCAGGTAAGGAGAGTAAAGACCAGTCAGTCAGTCGCTAGGAGAGACGACATGTCCAAAGAAGGTTTGTATTTGAATGCAGAGGAGCTTGGTAGTACTTTTTGATATCATGAAAAGGCATTTATAAGAGATTGTTCCCCTCCCACTAAACTCGGTGTGACAGAACATATGTTTTTCAGAGCTTTCCACCTCCCTCAAGGGAAAATTTTTTTTTCTTCACTGTGGATGTAAATGAATCCTTAATGATTTTGTAGAACCTATCTGATCCAAAAATATTTCGTGCATAGAAAGTCAAGCTTACGAGGGAGCTATTTAACAATAGGCAGATTTGGCATCTCTGAAACAACTCTCTGTTCCTGTGATCAGAAAACTTACAGTGTTCAGATAAAATAGGCTCCATCTTAAAAGGTCTGCTCCAAGTGCATAGTGTGAGTTCTGATGAGTTCAGAGCCTGCAGGGACAGCTTTCTGAATTATAGGGAGATGAAAAATTCCATCACAGGCTGCTGATTCTGCTCCTCTGCTTCCACAGAGTTCAGCAAATCAGCAGAGATGCACACGAGCCCCCGTCCTGCAGAACTCTGGATCACTCAATCTGCACTGTTTAGCTTCTCAGCAGGACTTCTCTCTCTCCAGTATTGCCGCATTCCCAGATCTTGCAGGGCTGGAGTACTATAGATTTAGATCCTTTCAATAGGATTAGCTCTTTCATCAGTCTCAGAGATGACACATGACTTTTCCCCTAAATATTTCTAGGTAAAGGAAGCATGAATGTTCTTGTTTTGGTTGAATTGCAGCAAAAAATGTAACCTGCTAATGTGTTTTTCTGCTCTATGAGCCCAATTCCAGCTTTAAAATAAGATATGTAGATATAAGCAATTTATTATCTTCATAACAGTGGTGGATCAGTACCATCAGTAAATGAAGTTTGTTGGTCTTTCGAGATTCAGACAGTAGAAATTATATTGGTGCAACTAACACCTGTAATTTTTCTTTACATGTATCGAGTTTTGCTTTGTTTGTTGGCAAAATAATGTTTATTTTGAGAAAGAATTATAAAAGGAAAATTGCTTTGTTTTAATGAAATATAAAATCAAAGATTCAGGGGGACTAAATGGTTCCAAATTCTCTTGAATCTTCTCATATCTAACCATCGGTTTGAATCAGAGTCTACAGGGTTAAGCTGAGAAGAAATGAGAGTGTAACTTGGGGTGGCTGATGGAGTGCTCTGCTCCTCCCTGCTATGCAAACCGCTCAGTTTCTGAGCAGCCAGATCTCGAAACACCGTCGTTCATAGCACAGGGTTTTAGAGTAACCATAATCATTCTCCAAGGTTAAGAGATGAGGCTATCAGACATCTATGCAACTGGTAGAAGATGGGCAGATGACAGTACTGCCCTTGTGAGCAGTCGCAACCCGAGAGGCCCCTGAATACAAGTCGGTGTCCAAAGCGACAGGTTTATGTTCTACGGTGTTTGTTCAGTAGCATAAATAATTTCACCGAATAGTATAATATATTTTGTTGTCAATGGAAACCGTCACATCTATTGTGCTGGTGGGAGCCCTAAAGCCAAGGAAACCTCTAGGAAAGGAAGACAGGTTTAGAAAAAGGACATTCTAAGTGCACGTCACCTTTATGATTGGCATTCCATGAGTTGTCTCTTGGGAAGACTAACCTGCAAGCTCAGAGTTAGTCACATGAATGCATATTGAATAATTGTAATATTACACTAAGTGTCCTTAAGCTGGAAAGATACAGCCATGTAGGAATCCAGGAGGTCTGCATTCGTGCTACCTGTGTCAGTGCTCGGACTCAAGTGAAGACACTTTTGGTTCATTATTGATGTAAGTCAGGAACTGGGTTCCCAAACCTAACATTTATCAGAAAAAAAAGAGCTTTCAAGAACCTCAAGGACAGGAGCAACCGCTCACCTAGCCTAAACAGTATCACTTATTCCTACATTTATCCTGTGAATAAAGAGGAAGGCGGAACAGTTAATTTTTTTTCAGATGTAACTAGATTATGTAAATGATTAAGACGTGTTTTAGACTGGATAATTGTTTCCTTAGTAAGAAATATGACAGTTCAGAAAAATGTTTGCTGTGGAAGGAACAAAAGCATAACATTCTAATCTACATTTCTTAATGCCAGTAAAATGGTTTAAATTTCTAAGGACTCTTAATTTGCCATTAAGAGTAATGGTAACAATCATAATGAAAACCAATACCTTTTTCAAAGAAGATCTGATAGGTTTGGTCAGCTGTACGACTAGAGACCAAAGTGTGAAGGCATGTCAGGCTCTAAACAGGCGCAGGCAACACAACAAGAAACGTGTCTGTGTCACCTGTATTATCATAGAAACATAGAATGATAGAATGGTTTGGGTTGGAAGAGACCTTAAAGCCCATCCAGTTTCACTCCTCTGCCGTGGGCAGGGACATCCCACTGGATCAGGGGCTGCCCAAGGCCCATCCAAACTGGCCTGGAACACCTCCAGGAATGGGGCAGCCACAGCTTCCCTGGGCAACCTGGGCCAGCGTCTCACCACTCTCGTCATGACGAAATTCTTCCTTATGTCCAGTCTAAATCTGCCCCTCTCCAGTTTATCCCTGTTACCCCTGGTCCCGTTCCCACAAGCCTTTATGAACAGCCCCTCTCCAGCTTTCCTGTAGCCCCTCCAGGTACTGGAAGGTCACTCCAAGTTCTCCTCTGAGCCTTCTCTTTTCCAGGCTGAAGAAACACAACTCTCTCAGCCTGTCCTTATAGGGAAGGTGCTCCAGCCCTCCGATCATCTTTGTAGCCTCCTCTGGACCCATCCCAACTACTCCATCTCCTTCTTACATTGAGGATTCCAGAACTGGACACAGTATTCCAGATGAGGTCTCCCAAGAGAGGAACAGAGGGGCAGGATCCCCTCCCTCGCCCTGCTGGCCATGCTGCTTTGGATGCAGCCCAGGACACATTTGGCCTTCTGGGCTGTGAGCGCACATTGACGGCTCATGTCAAGCTTCTCATTGACCAGCACCCCCAAGTCCTTCTCTGCAGAGCTGCTCTCAATCACACCATCCCCCATCGTGTACTGAAAATGGGGATCGCCTCAAACTTGCTTTGGGTGACAGATGCTCAGTAACTTTGTCTACAACAGCATTTCGTTTGTATATGTCTATAAACCCAAAGGATACAAATTTCTGACAGCAAAGTAAAGGGTCGAATTTCCAACTGCAAAGCTAGAAACTCAGTTCCAGGTAAAACTATATTTAAACAAAATTGTATAAAGAGTGCCTGCAATCAAGGTCATGTTCTAGCTGTGACCAATTTGACATTAGAATTGAAATCCCGTAGCCGAGCTAAGCAGAGCTCTGCCGTGTAGTCATCATTTCTCAGGACAGTCCTGCCAGGCTTAGATGCTAACTCCACTTCAGCTAGAAGCTTCAGTAAAGGCTTCCTGACTCCTAAAAGGTCAGTTTCCTCTTATAACAAAGAGGAGTTATAACACATTGAAGTAACTTTGTTCATTAAAATATAATGAGAGACAAAAATACGAGTTTAATTATTTGAAAGATTGTATATAATACTGGATAAAAACACTCGCTATTTTTAATCCTTTGCTAAAATGTGTTTTGGGAATTTGACCAAGGAATTTGCCAGTAGTTTTCTAGCTTATTTTCAGTTAGCACACTACGTCATAAAATTTAGCACCTATAAAATCACATTTTTAACACTATTGCAACGTCAGTTTAGCAATTTGTAAAAGAAATATAACTTGTCTTTCTAACATTTGTCTTACTAAAATTAAAAAACTGCAAATGGACAATCTAAAAATCTAATATTTTCAAAATTTTGCAGAACATATTAAGATCATTCTAACTGAAATACATAGAAATAATTATTTCTGGGATATACCTTACCCGATGTATGTGTCAGGGTTTACAAATCTTGAGTCTCACGTTCTTTTGATAGGTGAGCAAAGGATGTTACACCACCCCCCAAATCAGGTTATACCAACCTATACTGTGCTGTAATGTATTTTTCAGTGTATGAACTGGGAAATTAAATGGGAGTAAAAGTTCATTTTTATTCTACTTTACTTTGTAACTGAGTGGTCAACAAAGTTAATGTAAGTAGTCACCTGCAAATGGTTCTTAGTATACACAATTGAACCAATTGGATGCAGTCGCCCTTTGTATGCTCAGTTTTCCTAAAGCATTTTCATTTCTGTCTTGAAAATACCAGGGTAGACATTTGTGTATTTCTTTGTCATCTACACAAGTAGCAGATGACTACTGCAGTAGATCTATTGTTTCCATATCTCGAATCACGAGTGATCACGTGCAAGTAGCCGTTCTTTCTAGCCAAGTTACTAATTGTTTCAGCTGTTTTGTCAGCTGAAAAAGAAACTAATATGCTGACATCAATACTTTAACGTATGTTCAGTTCTGCCAAAATATAGCAGTTTGGAAAATGCTATACTTTATTTGCGGTTACAGTTAAGTGATACTTAGGATGACTGTTAGACATGTAATCACAGTTGCTGCAGAAGGGAAAATGAGGATAATCACTGTACTTGACTGATGTATCTTGAATCAAGGCCGATGTATTCTTTTGTCACAGGAATTAGAGGAGCAGAACAAAGCTCCCATGTTCCAAGAGGAGGTGGTTAGAGACTTGCTTGCCCAATTAGACACTCACAGGTCTATGGGGCCGGATGGGATCCATCCAACAGTATTGAGGGAGCTGGAGGACGTGCTTGCCAAACCCCTTTCCATCATCTTCCAGCAGTCCTGGCTGACCGGGGAAGTTCCACTGGACTGGAGGCTGGCTGATGTTGTGCCCATCTACAAGAAGGGTTGAAGGGAGGACCCAAGGAACTACAGGCCTGTCAGTCTGACCTCAGTGCCGGGAAAGTCATGGAACAGGTGATCTTGAGTGCTATCACGAAAAAACGGGTGATCAGGCCCAGTCAACATGGGTTTACAAAAGGCAGATCTTGCCAAACTAACCTGATCACCTTCTATGACAAAATCACTCGACTACTGGATGAGGGAAAGGCTGTGGATATAGTGTCCATGGACTTCACTAAAGCCCTTGACACAGTTTCTCACAGCATTCTGCTTCAGAAACTGTCAGCGTCTGGCCTGGACAGGCACACACTCTCCTGGGTTGAAAACTGGTTGGATGGCCCAGAGAGTGGTGGGGAATGGAGTTAACTCCAGCTGGAGGCCAGTCACAAGTGGGGTTCCTCAGGGCTCGGTACTGGGTCCAGCCCTGTTCAATGTCTTTATCAATGACCTGGATGAGCGGATCGAATGCACCCTAAGTAAATTTGTGGATGACACTAAGCTGGGTGGAAGTGTGGATCTGCTGGAGGGTAGGGAGGCTCTGCAAAGGGATCTGAACAGGCTGGACTGCTGGGCCGAGGCCAATGGCATGAGGTTTAACAAGGCCAAATGCCGGGTCCTGCACTTGGGGCACAACGACCCTGAGCAGTGCTACAGACTGGGGGAAGAGTGGCTGGAGAGCTGCACGGAAGAGAAGGACCTGGGGGTGTTGGTTGACAGTGACTGAACATGAGGCAGCAGTGTGCCCAGGGGGCCAAGAAGGCCAATGGCATCTTGGCTTGTGTCAGAAACAGCATGGTAGGCAGGTCCAGGGAGGGGATTCTGCCTCTGGACGCGGCACCTTGAATTTATAATGGTGTAAAATTTCACTAGGAATGTGTTTTCCTGTTGGCGACAGCGAACAGATACACATTGTGTCTTCAAAGACCCCTGCTGGTGAAGAAGATTGTTGCCCGTCAGCATTTCCCAGTTTACTATTTCCATCTGGATGAAATACTTGTGTGTTTCCTGTCCCTGGTAATGACCACTTGCGCAAACGTGCAGGCAGAATGGAGGCAGAGAGATGACACGTTGCAGGTGGCCAGGGAATATATAGGAAGAACAGCCATAGTCTTACAACTTCTGATGGGGACACCATTATGCCAACATGCATAAGCTTCTGCTGCTCAAGCCTGTGCTTCAACATAGAGATGGCATGCACTGAATTCAGCTTAAACTATATTCTTTCTGGAAAGACAAAATGCCTTAATTATACTGTTATTAAAGAAGTACAACTAAATGGCTCATTAATTTAAAGGATTATCACGAGCATGTAATAGTAAATTAAGGAGACTAAGGCACAAATTCAGTTTCGCTGTGTTCCGGGGTTGGAAAAAAGTGGAAAGTAAAGTAAAATTGTATAGAGGGGCTATAGAGGAAAACATAATTTGGCAGTATAATAAAAGGGAAAAGAAATAATGGAGCAAGCAGAGAGGCTGAAGCGTTCACCTCTATCTTTTCCATCTCTCTCAACAGAAAGGCAATTAGAACTTATTTATGACCACTGCCTGAACAAAACATAGTTTTAACTAATGATTAAAGAATTGGCAAGAAAATGGAAAAAAGAGCCTTGAAAGAATACAGACATAGTTATGTGTATTCCAGTCTGCACTCTGTAAACCTCGGCAATTATTTTCAAGATTTCTTCAAAGAAAAAGAAAGGGTAGGAGAAAGGCAACCATGATCCTTATCTTTCAAAAAGGCAAATAGAAGGGACATCATGAAGAGTTACAGGGAGGTCCCACTTGATGCTGATTCTTGGGAAGATACAGGAACAATTTATATATGACCGTTTCAAAGCATTTGGATAATAAAGCAATAAGGCAAAGCTTGTGTGGACTTATTAAGAACAAATCATGTCAAATCAATTGGATTTCATTCTTGACAGTGAGACAGTTTTGGTAGACAAAGTGGGAAACGGCTGTAATATCTTTGCCTTTTATGAAAAGCTATACTGTTGCCTTTGACATTCTGTAAAGCAAACTAGTAAAATATGTTCCAGATTAAATTACTAGTACGTTCATATATCATTGGTTGAAAGGTTGCTCTCAAAAATAAGCTATCAATGAACAGAGGGGCAGGACCCCCTCCCTCGCCCTGATGGCCACGCTGCTTTGGATGCAGCCCAGGATAGGGATGGCCTTCTGTGCTGCGAGCGCACGTTGGCGGCTCATGTCGAGCTTCTCAGCTGATCCTTTACTTTTAAAATATAAAAAGGTGGGAACATTGGTGTTGGTGAAGGTTTACTATATTTCAGAGAGGGCTCAAGTGATAATGGCTTTAAAAGGCTGTCGGTTGCATGCAGCTGGTATTTTTTAGTGTTCCCATTTTTGTTATCACCTATATAGTTGTCAGTGAAAGCAAGAACAGAAACGTAAAGAAAAAGCGTAAGCTTTAGAACGGACCTAGAGGTCATAGTTCATAGTAAGGTCATTCCCTCGGTCTTGATGTTCATTCCTTTGCTTTTATTTCAGCTTGATTTTTAATTTTTTTTTTACTTTACAAAACCAGCAAAAATTAATTTAAATCTTCCCATGTTGCATGCAACACTCATGAACAGAAACGTATGAAAAAATTGCTTGATATTATCCCATATCAATTTGTTTCTAGGATATCAAAACAGCCTATGAAGTGAGGCAGAACCCCTTTTAAGGTAGGAGCTAATACATCAGGATCTTGTCTCCTCAGCACTTGCCATGCATGCTGCATTTAAAAAAAACAAAGCTGAATTAGAAGCAGCAAGATGGATTGGAGTTTTGGACAAGGACACACTCAGTCAAAAGCTCAAAGCTTAGCAATACCTTTTCAAAATCACTCAATTTTAATATACGAACCCAATGGGATATAGAAGAAACCGTTGGATGATGATTCAAGTGGCTTAAGAAATGCAAGATTACATTGTTTTCCTCCTGAAGGGAATAGATAGAAGATAACGGCAGCACAGCAGGCAGAAAAATTACATCCTTACAAAGTGGCATCATAAACCGCAGAATCAAGACCTCAGTCTTGATTTGCTGCTGTCAAAATATTGATTTGCATTTCCCAACAAAAGTTTTATAGTCAATCACATAACTTTTTTTCTAACCTACAACCGCTGGGTTGTAGAGAGTCCAGATATACCGTAGGAAAAAAAAAATCAAATGTTTGATATTAGGTTGTCTCGTTGGTTGTGGTGAGTTGTTGGTATTTGTTTTTCTTTTTTTTAAGCTTCTATTCAGCTTTCTTGGTGGTACTGTTGGCATATGAACATGCCCTTAATTTCACGTCTTGCCTTTTAGATGTATAGATTTGTTGGCACGTTTTGATGTTTTGTTATCTCCACCTTTTCCTTTCCTTTGGCCTTATATTTTCATTGAAAGACAAACTGCCCTTATTGCTGAGTCAGAAAAAAGCGCTCCGAAAATCTAAGAAGGTGACTGAACTATCCTATCCACCCTAAGCTGGGGGTCGTAGGAACACGGGTCTGAAGTACTCTGAGAAAGGACACTTCGAATCTGCATTTGCAGCCTACAGTCCAAGACCCAACAAGCCACTCCCTCCCCGTGAGCAGAGCTGAAAGCTTTAGCAGCCTTGGGGAGGGCTGACCACAATTGCTGTTCAAGCAGCAGAAATCAAACCAAGCCCAGGTCTGCACAAGAAGCCTGTTTTTTTTTTTTCAGTATGGCTATCCTGACATATATTCCAAACAGAAAGCGCTTCTCCCTGGAGCCAGGCATCACAGCTCTTCCTTATTTGACCAACATTAAAATAAACATCGTTGGTTTATGTTCCTTACTCAGCCTTCTTCAGCTGAGTCAAAGCCGAAAATATACAACTTGAAGTAGACGTAAAGGTAACGCAGAGTCCTGCACAGTCATATACGTACTGATGAACCCCTAAAACGTGGACCCATGTGGGATCCACATCCATGCTGAACAGAATCACCGTTGTATAGTAACACGGAAATCTAAATCAGAGCAAGCCTCTCAAGTCAAACTTCCTTTCCAGCTCTCCCCTTCTTCACTCTCTGCCCCCAAAATGCCATTCAAAATAAAAGAGAAGAGTTGTTGCCAGGCAACCTCTTGCAATGTCTTGAAGACAATTTTTCATATGGATGCTAGATGCTGATGTCTGGATGGATGCACCAGGCACGAGATTCTTCTTGGACTGTGAATAAAAAGGAATAATCACACCTTTCCTAATCATACATGCACTAGAGGCGTATTAATTATTGACCGTCTTTCCAATCGACTTCTTCATTAATTGTCATAGAATGTGAGTTTTAAGTCTAAAAACCGAAATAAACTTTGTACTAATATATAAGATCAGGTAACCGCCCTGCTGAATTATTAGAAAAGGTGAACGGCGTTGTAACTGAGATTCTTCACTGCAGTCTTTAGTCCTCCTGCTCTTTGGCTATCGACTCATCAGAATGGAAATAAGCTTACAAATATTTCCTTTGAAATTCAAGTTTTAAACCGTGTAGTCATTACAATGCTGTGGCTTTATCTCTTAATCTAAATATTGCATTTTAGCTCAATAATTGGTTGTAACAGAGCTCCCTACTTCCATATGGGATATACGAACTAATCCACGTAATTTCATTTTAATCTTAATAATGAAGAATGGAGGAAAAAAAAAAAAGGGAAGTCTAATTGATTACCCAGGGAGAAGGAAACTTTACTTCATTTCCTTTTTCCTAATTAAGTAATGTAATAATGGATGAGTTAGACATGTATGTAGTGGAGATGGTCCTGTCATCAGTTCAATGTCAGTAAAAAATGAATGTTTTCCTCCAGTGTAATTGCAAAATTGTGATGAGCACAGGAAACAGTTATTAAAACCTTTATTAAGATTTGAAATAACGTGTTTATAAGTAGTCTTTGATTTTGCATTTAGATTTTGGTTTTGGAGGTGAAAACTGGCTACGACTATTATGAAAAAGGGATCATTTAACCCATTATTCAGGTTAAAGGTAAAATATATGGGGAAAGTGTTCCTTTGAGAATGCCACAGCTGTTAAAGGCATGGATATTCCATTCTATTAATGTTTTTATTTTGCAAGCAGAGGTAGGGAACAAATATCAGAAATACCACTGCATCCCTATAAGGCACTTACTTTTGTCATTGGTAATCTATTTTGCTTTTGTCACTCGTTAAGACCCTCTGTGAAGAAGTGAAAGAGATATTTAACAAGACAGGGAGAAAAAAATATTGCAAAGTTTTGTGAATTGTAAGGAAGAACACTTAAAACTCTCTTTCTCCTCAAATAAGCAGCAACGAGGTCGCAAAAATAAATGACCTGTTTTGAACAGCATTAAATTGCAAGCTGGTTCCATTTGTCACTTGCTCATCCTCTAGTGATCTCACAGACTTATATTCCGGCTATAGAGGGGCACAGTTCCAGCAAGGAAAGGGGAAGGGAGCTTTCCCAGGCGCCTGTGCATGACAGTCCAGCTATGACTGTAGCCCAGTTACCAGCCACCAGCTTAAGATACAGCTGCTTGCAATGGGTTTAGCTAATATTATAGCTTGCTGGCACCAAAAGAAGAGCAGATTCTGCTCCCGAAAGGCTTAAAACTTTCCTTGACACTCATTAGACCTCCATAAATGGATATAATTCACTGACACAGCAGAAATTGCCATAGGAGGAGGAGGGTGGGTGTTTGTTTTGGTTCTTTTGGTGTCACTCAGTTCGAGGCATCTCTTGGAAGGGCCTGGGAAGAGGCAGAATGGATAAAAGGGCATGGACAGCACAGTTTGGCAGGAGAGGAAAGAAAGGGAGGTGAGTGTCAGGGGCAATTTCACCTCCAGGTGGCATCAGAACTTTTATAAAACCACTGGCAAAATTCGGAGAGAAGGCAGTTTGGATTTCCCTCGCACTCTGGAAGGCCAGAGAGCCAAACCTCCTGCTTTCTGCATCTCTCCTTGAGCAGCTATCCTCTTGCACAAAGGGTGACATCCTCCACCTCTACCCTGACCCTGCGCACAGATGGCGTTCCAGGGGGGCCACACAGAATCACAGAATCACCAGGTTGGAAAGGACCCACTGGATCATGGAGTCCAACCATTCCTAACACTCCCTAAACCATGTCCCTCAGCATTTCATCCACCCGTTCCTTAAACACCTCCAGGGAAGGCGACTCGACCCCCTCCCTGGGCAGCTGTTCCAGTGCCGATGACTCTTTCTGTGAAGAATTTTTTTCTGATATCCAACCTGACTCTCCCCTGACGGAGCTTCAGGCCATTCCCTCTTGTCCTGTCCCCTGTCCCTTGGGAGAAGAGCCCAGCTCCCTCCTCTCCACAACCTCCTTTCAGGTAGTTGTAGAGAGCAATAAGGTCTCCCCTCAGCCTCCTCTTCTCCAGGCTAAACAACCCCAGCTCTCTCAGCCGCTCCTCGTCAGACGTTCTCCAGCCCCTCACCAGCTTTGTTGCTCTTCTCTGGACACGCTCCAGAGCCTCAACATCCTTCTTGTGGTGAGGGGCCCAGAACTGAACACAGTATTCGAGGTGCGGTCTCACCAGTGCTGAGTACAGAGGGAGAATCACCTCGCTGGACCTGCTGGTGACCCCATTTCTGATCCAAGCCAAGATGCCATTGGCCTTCTTGGCCCCCTGGGCACACTGCTGGCTCATGTTCAGTCGCTGTCAACCAACACCCCCAGGTCCTTCTCTTCTGTGCAGCTCTCCAGCCACTCTTCCCCCAGTCTGTAGCACCGCATAGGGTTGTTGTGCCCCAAGTGCAGGACCCAGTGTTTGGTCTTGTTGAACCTCATGCCATTGGTCTCGGCCCAGCGGTCCAGCCTGTTCACGGCGAAGGCTTTGCAGGGGACATGGCTGTGGGGTTTCCCAGCTGTAAGGTCGGAACCAGACTGAGAGATCAGGTGCTCAGATGATCAGGAGGGGCAGTGGCACCTGTGGAGCTGTATCTGATAATTTTAAATGCATATAGGGGTGGTGGTCGGGTTTCCAAGGAAAATAAATTTAGAGAGGATGTTGAAGACCCTGAGACATCTGCCAATGATTGCAGGAACATTAGGAATGCCTTTGTATCACATGGATCACCGTACACGTAACAAGATTATTAAGCGATGCTGCTCTGTCAAAGATAAACTCTAAAGTCTGGAGTATGCAAGTCAGCTCATTTCTTATCTCAGTAATTCCTATGGTTAATCAAATACAAAATAAAACTACGGAGTACCACAATATTTATGCATTGCTGTGTTTTATACACTGTCTTTAGTTGTTTAAGAAAAAGAATAGCAAAACAAATACATGCTGCACGCTAAAATAGCAGTCCAGTTTATATGGAGTTAGAGAAGATTTAACACCTTTAAATCCCTACTACCGTGTATTGTCAGTACTTGAAGTAACAGCATATTATACTCTGGCCAGTAATATGACCTTAAAATATGGAACTTCATCTCCAGTAGGTATTAAGCAACCTTAAAATAGCTTAAGCAGCTGCTTGGTTTGTACACCCATGCTGCTAGTGCCAGTGGAACTGAACAGGAAATATTTTGAATGGTTCCTTTTGTTGCCTCTGTTTCTTTTCACTGTTATAGGAAGCTGAGACATCTTTTAAATTCTGTCTATTTGCAAGCATTTCTATTCACCTTTAATCTTCACCTGTATTCTGATCTGATCTTTGGTTCTCCCAGTATCCAATAAACCGGAGTACGTGTTTGGCACACTTTGTAGGTACCCATGTATTTCCCTTGTCTGCAGAATGTGCAACCTCCAATTACCACAGGAGAGAAACTGGAGTGGGATCTAGCATTAGTAATTAATTCCTAATCTTTTCTGCAACTGACATTACAATCCACTGATGCAAAGGACATAGGCATTTTTAGCTTTTTTTTTTTTTTTTGGTGAAGTATATTCCTAGAAAGGATGGAAAAGTCTATAGGAACTGCTTTATTTCTAAAGCTCTGTATCTCCGAAACTGAGGTCTAAGTCACCACATTCTGAGATGTCTCAATGTGTTTTGTTATAGGCATTCCCAACTGCATCACCCAACCAATTTCTCCTAAGGCTGTTATTAGAGCCCTGACAAAGGTGGGGTACATGGATGACTAAAATAGGTGCAGCTACGTTTGAGGAGGATCTGCACCGCAATTCTTTTATGAAGAGGACTATATTCATGTAACCTTGGTCCCATCAAAGTGTGATGTCCCTTAGTGTTGGTGTTTAGTGTCTTAGATTTAGTGTTTCTTAGTGGCCATCTGCCACGCAAGCTGGTCAATAAGAATTAATGGAAAACAATAGACAGAGGAGCTTATTTAAAGTTTAGACCGACAATATGATGTTAGCAATGCAAAGATCATGGCTGTATAACATCTTGCTTCAAGTATTGTGGGGGTGGATTTCTGCATCGAACCAGATCTTATAGGCGTTAGGGGTAAATACATCCATCTCCCTCATAAATCCTGCCTTTTATTTTAATTTTTTTTTTTTTCCCAGGTTAGCCTCTGGAGTTTGGTAGTTTTCTGTGGGGTTGTTTACAAATCCACTTGTGTTGTGGTACTCCTGTTTTATTTGATGTGATCTGTATTCTTGGCAGGTCCTCCACAGAAGTTCCACTTTGAAAAAGTGGATGTGCAAAACATAAAATGAACACATCTGTATGTGCTTAATAGTTCTCTTTAATCTTCTAAGAACTAGCCCAGAAATATACGGGGAGGAATTAAAAAATGTTCTGTACATCTGCTTGCTTTTAATGTGTGTAAAACTGTCTAAACTTCCCGTTCAAAGGCTTTATTTTAAGCAATGGGATTTGGAGAACAAAGGTTAGCAGCCGAAAGGAAGGAAAAAAGTCTCTTCAAGTGGACTGGCAATAGAAAACACAATATATTGTAATGATATCACAGCCAGGCATAACTTCACAGATGAGACGCACACAAACATCTGCTGCTGGATTTATTGATGCCTCAGTAAAATGTAGCATGTTTCATGGGAGATACGGGATGTTATAAACCAGAAATATGATAGCCTTACAATAAGCTTAGAATCTCCAGCTGGTAGAGGTACGAGCAATAGAAACTTAGCAGAAGCAGAACATTTCCAGGAGTTGCCCCGTCTTTTCAGCTCTACCCCTACAGTGGTGACTACAGATGTGGAGTCTCCACAGAAATTCTGTCAGGCTACTACGGAAATCTTCATGGTGAGAAGGAATCATCCTTCCTCTTCCACTAAAGGAACAGAGAAATCCTGTCCTCCACCACTCCGTCTAGCCTCTTCTTCTCTGGTGATACACATGAGTGAGGAGTCTTGGCAGTGCTGTGTACCCCCACCAAAATAATGTTTCCCAGGATGGAAGGGTGTTTACCAAGACTGAACAGGCAGTGGTAGAAATCACAGAATGGTTTTGGTTACCATTAAGATTATCAATTGCAACCATTGATTGAGCCCAGCTAAGTCCGCTACTAGACCATGTCCTCAAGTACAACATCACTTGTCTTAATTCTCCGAGAAAGCACTGTGTCTTTCAGTGTTTAGTTACACACTGTGTGAAAAATATTGAAAATTAAATATACAGACAACTACAAAAGAAGAAATTGAATATTTAACAGTGTCCTCCCTTGGTCAGCAAGATATATTTTTTATTTTTCCTTTAAGGAGTGAAAATGCAGTTTCCATTTTGTGCCTGCCTTTGTCTCGTTCAAAGCGCTTTAACTTCTTTCCTCTTATCGTTCAATTTAATTCACCATCTGTTCACCCAGGACTTAGCATTTTCAGCTGAGATATCAAAAGGAAGACCACATTAATCAAACATTAGTAGTTTTGAAGCAAGTAGGATTTAGAAGAAACAGACATATAAATCATGAAACCTAATTACTTACCACATTTTTTTTTCTGCGCTGCCTGTAGGAATTCATGTGCTTCACAGGTTGCTACATTATCCTGAGGTTTAAAGACTCAGGCTGCAGAGACAGGAGAATTAGATTTTCTTCGTGATATTAAGAGGACTCAGGTGTACCTTCTGCTTGCGGCTAATAAGCTGAAAACAGAATTAGTGCTGTGGCAGCACATTTGCAACAAATCAAAGTAAGGTTAGTAAACACACGCAGGAAACAGCAAAATAAGGTCAGAAAACACATCATTAAAAGTCAAGCTGTCAAACAAAAAATGGTTGTTTGTGAAAGCGTTGAGACAATAGAACCAATTATTTTCAAAAAAAGAGCATTGTAAGATGAAACAATAGGTGAGAATAGGTGAAGAATGAGAAGTACTAAACTTCAGTTAAAAGAGAGTTTCACAAGCAATTGTTTTCCACTACAATTAACATGAGCATAATTTCTCTGACCTCTTATTTTTCGCTTGTCACCAACCAATTCAGGATCTTTTCCTGTTAAATGTCCAGCCTTGGAATTTTTATGATGCAGTTTTTCTTTTAACAGATTTCCATGATTAGTTCCCTAACGTTCTATCTAGTTTACATTTAGATTTAATATAATTCCCTTTGCCTGCATATTTCCTCTTTACATAAGATGTTCCCTCCGCTTCCAATGGATGAAGCTGTTCTTCGCTCTAATACTGCAGCTAGCTGGGTATTCACACTGCAGAACAAAAGCCACCTGTCGGAAGGACTTTGTTGAAGGATCACAAAACCAGCAAAGAAAAAGACCTGACCAACCACCAGAGTTACGGGCTATATTCGAGACCTCTCCTCAGACAATTTAAGAGCTCCACAATAAATCATGATTGTGGCGTGAGAAGAGGCTACGTTGTATGTAAGAGTTTTTGTTGTGTAGCGAGAGGATGTGTAAAGAAAATACGATCTGCTCTCCAACCTGCCTGTACGTACACTGGACTAGATTTGAGATTTCTGAAAAATTGCGGTTTTGTTTGTCTTTACACGGCTTTCAACGTGTGCCAGATTTGGCCATGCGAGAAGCTGGTTTTGCTGTTCACCACATCCTGAGTGCCTCTCATGTCCTCATTCTGTTTCTTTTGAGTTTTGCTGTTGCATCCATTAAGCTTTATATGAATTTATGCAGCATGGTCATCCCTCCGCTGGTTAGGTGTAGACATCAGGACAGAAAAAGGCTGTTTGACTATAGGTAGTGGTGCTTCTATTTTTATGCACTAAAACCCTCAAAGTAAAATCCTTGAAAATGGCTGTTGTAGGGCCAGGTGACTATGATGTCGTTGCCATCACAGAAACGTGGTGGGATGACTCACATAACTGGACTACAGCTATGGGGGGGTATAAACTCTTCAGGCGGGACAGGAAGGGTAGAAAAGGAGGTGGTGTAGCCCTCTATGTTAAGGAGTGCTTCGATACCCTTAAGCTGGATTGCAGTGAGGAAGGGACTGAGTGCCTGTGGTTAAAATCAGAGGAGCCCACAAGAAGGCAGACATCGTGATGGGAGTCTGCTACAGACCACCCAGCCAAGAGGAAGCAGCTGATGAGCTCTTCTATGAAGAGGGATGGTCTCTAGATTGCTACCTCTTGTCCTCGTGGGTGACTTCAATCTTCCAGATATCTGCTGGGAGTACAATACAGCAGAAAGGAAGCAGTCTAGGAGGTTCCTGGAGTGCGTGGAAGACAACTTCCTCACACAACTGGTAAGTGAGCCGACAAGGGAGGGTGACCTCCTTGACCTGCTGTTTGTGAGCAGAGAAGGCCTTGTGGGGGATGTGACGGTTGGAGGATGCCTGGGACTAAGCGATCATGAGGTGATAGGGTTTTCAGTTCTAGGTGGGATTAAGAAGGGGGTTAGCAAAACAGTCACATTAAACTTCCAGAGGGCAGACTTTGGCCTGTTCAGAAGGCTGGTTAGCAAAGTCCCATGGGAGACAGTCCTTCAGGGCAAGGGAGCCCACGAGGGCTGGGCGCTCTTCAAAAATGAAATCCTAGCAGCTCAAGAGCAAACCATCCCCGTGTTCTGGAAAAGGAGCCGGCGGGGGGAAAAGCCAGCTTGGTGGAGCAGGGAAATTTTGGGATGCATCAAAAAGAAGAAGAAGGTCTATGAGCTTTGGAAGAAGGGGCAGGCATCTTGGGTAGACTACAGGGAGGAAGTGAGATCATGCAGGGAAACAATCAGGAGGGCTGAGGCCCAACTAGAAATCAAACTCGCTAAGTCTGTGAAAGATAATAAAAATTCTTTCTACAAATACATTGACAAGAAAAGGAGAACTAGGGAGAATATTCAGTCCCTATTGGATGCAGAAGGAACAACAGTGACAGGGGCAAGGACAAGGCTGAGGTACTTACTGCCTTCTTTGCCTCAGTCTTTAATAGCAAAGAAAGTTGTTCCCTTCGTGTACAAATCCAAGAGTTAGAGGAGCAGATTGAGGCTCCAATGATCCAAGAGGAGGTGGTTAGAGACTTGCTTGCCCAGCTAGGCATCCACAAGTCTATGGGGCCGAATGGGATCCACCCAAGAGTATTGAAGGAGCTGGCGGATGTCCTTTCCAAACCCCTTTCCATCATCTTCCAGTGGTCCTGGCTGACTGGGGAAGTTCCACTGGACTGGAGGCTGGCTGATGTTGTGCCCATCTACAAGAAGGGTTACAGGGAGGATCCGGGGAACTGTCAGTCTGACCTCAGTGCCAGGGAAAGTCATGGAACAGGTGATCATGAGTGCTATCATGAAGCACATGCAAGAGAACCGGGTGATCAGGCCTGGTCAACACGGGTTCACGAATGGCAGATCTTGCCAAACTAACCTGATCACCTTCTATGACAAAGTGACTCAACTGCTGGATGAGGGAAAGGCTGTGGATGTAGTCTTCTTGGACTTCACTAAAGCCTTTGACACAGTTTCTCACAGCATTCTGCTTCAGAAACTGTCAGCCTCTGGCCTGGACAGGCGCACACTCTCCTGGGTTGAAAACTGGTCGGATGGCCCAGAGAGTGGTGGAGAATGGAGTTAACTCCAGCTGGAGGCCAGTCACAAGTGGGGTTCCTCAGGGCTCAGTACTGGGTCCAGCTCTGTTCAATGTCTTTATCAACGACCTGGATGAAGGCATTGAGTGCACCCTTAGCAAGTTTGCAGATGACACTAAGCTGGGAGGAAGTGTGGATCTGCTGGAGGGTAGGGAGGCTCTGAAGGGATCTGAACAGGCTGGACCGCTGGGCCGAGACCAATGGGATGAGGTTGAACAAGGCCAAATGCCGGGTCCTGCACTTGGGGCACAACAACCCTATGCAGCGCTACAGACTGAGGGAAGAATGGCTGGAGAGCTGCATGGAAGAGAAGGACCTGGGGGTGTTGGTTGACAGCCGACTGAACATGAGCCAGCAGTGTGCCCAGGGGGCCAAGAAGGCCAACGGCATCTTGGCTTGGATCAGAAATGGGGTCACCAGCAGGTCCAGGGAGGTTATTCTCCCTCTGTACTCGGCACTGGTGAGACCGCACCTTGAGTACTGTGTTCAGTTCTGGGCCCCTCACCACAAGAAGGATGTTGAGGCTCTGAAGTGTGTCCAGAGAAGAGCAACGAAGCTGGTGAGGGGCTGGAGAACGTCTGACGAGGAGCGGCTGAGAGACCTGGGGTTGTTTAGCCTGGAGAAGAGGAGGCTGAGGGGAGACCTTATTGCTCTCTACAACTGCCTGAAAGGAGGTTGTGGAGGGGAGGGAGCTGGGCTCTTCTCCCAAGTGACAGGGGACAGGACAAGGGGGAATGGCCTCAAGCTCCACCAGGGGAGGTTCAGGTTGGATATCAGAACAAAACTCTTCACAGAAGGAGTTGTTGGGCACTGGAACAGCTGCCCAGGGAGGGGGTGGAGTCACCTTCCCTGGAGGTGTTTAAGGAACGCGTGGATGAAGTGCTGAGGGACATGGTTTAGGGAGTGTTAGGAATGGTTGGACTCAATGATCCAGTGGGTCCTTTCCAACCTTGTGATTCTGTGATTCTTTGAAAAGATTGTCACCTCTAGGATCTCTCTCTGATTTCATGTGTACCACAGCTCTGTTAACAGCAGCGGACTCGCTGCAGATTTATATTGCTCTACGAGAGTGATTGGTTTTGATGTCTGTCATCAGGCCTGATCTTAGTTATTCCATCCATTGTGAACAGAGTTCTAGGAAGCAATTTCAGTCAGTCAGACTTGCTGGTAGGTTGCTACTCTCTCCTAGTATTTAGGTAATAGATGCAGTTTCAGAGTTTATTTCAAACATACTGACATAACGCCCTTAGTTTCCAGGGTCTAACTGGACTTTATGGCTCACTGAATGTGCCGGCTGCCCAAGTGGTTGCCTTTTACTCATATCCGTTATCAGAAAATTACAAATATTTCTCAGCTCATACCTACCAAGCAACGACTTCAAACTTTGTATTTTTTAGAAAACATTGAAAATTGTATTATGCAAGAAGGATCCTCAAGGATCTCTTGTGGTAAAATTATTTTGGTACCACATTTGAATTGTGCACTCATTAATGTAGAAAGAAGCATAAAGGACTGAGAGTGATTTCCTTGCGTGGGAACGCAGGACTTCTCAACCCAAGATGGGTCATAGTGAAACCTCAGTCACGCAGAGGTCTTTTCTGGGCTGAGGCTCTTTGCAATGTGACACGATGTAAAGTGACAGATTCATCTTTATGGGGGATGTTGGTTGTGAAGGGAGATGTGTAATAATTTTATGTCTTCAGAGGCCAAGTGTAGACCATTTGAAATAGCAAGTAATATGGCTTTCACTCTTACGCGGTCAGAAACAGACTTACTTGGACCAGCAAGAAGCTGCAAATCCCACAGACTAACTATGCATTTAACACTCATCAAGGGGTTAATTTATTAAAAAGAGGCTACTCTCACTAGTTGCTAGGTAACAGTGTAGTTCCCTCAGGCTTGTGATCAGCAAATGAATTTTTCTGATGATACACTGCTATTAACTCTTTATCTTGCCGGTAGAGCCAGCATAAAAGAGGACATTTTCTGAAACTCCTCATGATGGAATTAATTTTATTGGCCTAGTTTACTCATATAATTTTATGTGACACTAATATAATTTGCAGTGTTAATAAAAAGCTCATTTGCATTACTTACACTGCATGCAAATAGAGTTTCCCACTATTACATCTTAGAAAAAACACCTGCAGTTTTGAATTATAATTGCTGTGAAAGACGAAGCTTTAAATTTCTTGCTCTTTCTGTGCGACCCTTCACATGTAAAATTGGGTCAACGTGTTCTCCTATTAGCTTTCTAGCCAGGGGAAGTGAAGATAAAGAGGAAGAAGGTTATGAGGAAAATTGAGTGACAAAGGAGAAAGCATAGCTGTAGTTTTCAGATCTCATTTACTTTGCAGTAGACATTGCAGCAGAGCAAGGTGTTGAGGGCTCCATGCTAGGGTCCTTTTTTTTTTTAGCAAGTTGCACAGAATGGATTTCCACTAAGATCGAAGGACTGCCGAGGTCGATGCACAGGCCCACCTTCATGGACCTCGTGAGGGATGCAAGCCTAGCAATAGGGTCTGAGAAAGCAGAAAAACAAAACTCTGTATCATAGCACATTTTCTAACTGCATGGAATTCAGAATATTTCATCCTGTCTGTATTCACAATGTCCTTCATATCTTCTTATCCTTTTAACACCTATGAGTGGCCATTGTTTGCATGGCAGGAAATAATGGCCATTTGTTTGGCCCAGCCATTAGTTTTCACATTTCTGAAGAGATAAAACTATTGGCCTGCTTACATTGAGGCGATCTTCCTGCTCTGCGACCTCATGTTGTGCTGCACAGCATAATGCAAGTTACTGAGTTCCAACTGTGTCGCTGGATGAATTCTTCCTGCAAAAAAACCCCCAAAACTGGCATGAAATACTAAAACCAGTATCATTGTAAGTTTACACCGTGTGGATTCCTAAATAATATGTATATTATTTGCACAAACTAGTGCTTCACTGGAAAAAAAAAGGCTTGTCAGTTTTGTTTACGTGTGAATTATTGCCTCTCTTGAAATAGCAATCTCATTCTCTAAGAAAAGCTGCTGTCAACTCAAACAAAACATTTCTCTATGAACAGACACAGTCTGCGGAACAGTAGGTTGCCGTATTATGGTCAGTGACAGTGAGGAGAAGTTCTAGAAGCAGTTTGAGGCTATGGCGTTGTCCTCGGTCTCCCGGCTAATAGAAGGTTACTTCTGCCTCGTACAGGGTGTGACAGCTTTTTGGCGGTGTTCCTGTGCAGCTGACGTCCAATTATGGGATGAATCAAGGTGACATATATGCTGTGTGTTGAGGCTGCAAATAAGATTGTGCTGTGATTAGAGGTTCAATAAAAGGTCATCATACGATGTGCATCAGTCCAGGGTAGGATTGTACTGAAGTAATTAATCTTTAAGGCTTTGCATTTGATAAACGAGAAAAATTGACTGGAAGGAGGGTATGTTCAAATATATTTTGGCAGTTTGGACAGAGACAAACATTTTGCTTATATAAAAGACACCTGAGTTCATTTTATCCCACAAGGGTGTACAGAAAGTAAGGAAAAAAAAAACCCAAACCCACAAGTTATTGAACTGTAATAGCAGTAAAAAAGCTTTAAAATAAAATGCTGCATTAGATGCCTTAACTAGCAACTAGGTCATGCTGAAAGAATTATTCTACCAGCAAAACGTTTTTCCTGATTTGAGATTAAGCTGGCAAGAAAGCTCAGTGGGTCAGTAGGATGCCCTGAGGGGGAATGCTGACCATCCAAAATGCTAATGGTCAACCTGATTTCCTAGAAACATGGAGAATAAGTATCCAGGGAGAGCAATCAAGAAAATCTAAAGACTAGAGGTGACCAAAAGAACAACTTCTAAGGATATTTTTAACTGATAGAAAATACTCATTATTGTTAGGGTTTAATGGCAGCGTGCTTAATTCCTTCGTGCTTAGATAAGCTGGAAAATTTTTAGTTGGAAATAAAGGAGCCTTATTTAAATGCTGAACATAACTTGTAGGTTTTGTTCTGTGGGTATTCCATAGTTTGAAAATCTAGGTTAATCTCAGCTGAATGAAGTCCCAGCCTTCAATTTTCTATTAAGACCTCATTTTTATTAAAAATAAAATAATAATCACAATGTTCTGTTTTGGTATAACCCAAACGTTTGACTTTTTCATTTTACAATGATAAATGTATTCGAGGAAGTAGGTGGGCTAGTGTTTTTTGAGGAGAACTAGAAATCATCGTAAACACATGGCTTTTGAAGTGGTTGGTTGTCTACTGAACACTATATTGCTTAACCTGTAAAATACACTTGGACAACGTCCTTTCATGTTTCTATCAGCTGTTGCTCTGACTGTTTCACCCGAAGTATAAAAGACTGGGTCATGAGGTAAAAGGCAAGGAAATGGTGGATATTCAACACATAACCTTTTCTTTATGAAATTCCTTATAATCATTCTCAATCACAACAGATCCCATAAGGCACTCAGCTGTTCTACTTAAAAAATTCTGCCATTGTCATCAAGAACTGTTATTAAAGACTTATTTACCTTTCTGTTTTGTTCATCTTTCCCTAATTGAACCTTTGACACTTCTTCCCTTATTTTCCTATCTAATTTGTGGCGCGTGTTTCCTAGGGCTAAGAATGGCACTGTTTGCATACAAAATTAGAGTTAAGTCTTGCTACCGTTGAAAAATATGGAGACAAAGGCATTGGTTGAGTCAGGGAATTTACTAATAGATACAAAGGCGTTGACCACAGTAACTCCGCTTAGAATTTAATCCTGGCTGAGTAATGGCCACACGTCTTTGGCATCCAGCAACTGCACATTGCCTGTGGGAAATTCTTGGAAATCTCAGTCACATTCAGACCGTACTGCAGCTTCTGGCTGCTCACATTAATAAATGATCATTCTTAAACGTCACACTATCACGGTGTTGACAGCCTGAGTCCACAAAGTCATAGATATGCAGGGATAGACCCCTTGCTGCTCTCAAGTCTCTCCCCATGCCTGAAATCACTTATACCTCTTCGATACCGTGGGTGGTTCTGTCAGTACCAGCCCCAGACCCAGCATTTTTTAGATTATACTGCACAAAAATATAAGGACGTAGTCACCACTGGGTCAAATGAAGACCACCCGGTAAGTAACCCATCCGAGACACTGTCCATTGGGGAATGACTTAGGAAACTACATAATAATATTCAAGGTATGTAGCACCGAAGTACGGAGTATCTGGCAATCTGTGACTGAGGAACTTGCTGCACTGGAGGTTGAATCTTATCTGTTGTGTTTACTGCTCACCCTTGAATTTGTCTGCTGTCGATTTTTCTAATCCTATTCCTAGTCTGACCACTTGGTATTTGAGGATGATTAATTCTCTGGTTTAGCTCTGTGCTATGTTTATTTTACTTGCTTCAGTAAAATAAACAACCTGCCTGACAACTTCATTATGTGCCCCCTGTACTTGAACTATAAGAAACAGTAAGCAACTGTCTCCTGTTCAGCTTACCCTTGACTTCTCTTCTACTTTTCCAGACTAAAGGGTCTTGCTCTACTTGGATTAATCCTATATGCAAACCTAAAGATGTTCTACGCTTCTGATCACCTCTTTTACAAAACCCTTTGTCTCTTGTACTTCTATAACATGCTTTAGACCTGCATGTAATATTCAAAATGCATGAATGGCAACTTTATATCATGATACAATGATATTTTCCCATTTAACCACTACTCCTTTCTTAACATTCCCCGGTTACTTACCCTTTAGCATGCTATATGCCTTTATAAGCACAAGTGAACATGGTGCTGACATTTTCAGAGAACAATGACCCCAAATTCTCTTTCATGTAGGTGTTGTGATTTGGAGCCTATTTCTAGGTATTTATAATTATGTTTGGTTTCCCCAGGAGACTGGCACTGAATTTCATATAATCATAGAATGATAGAATAGTTTGGGTTGGAAGGGACCCCAAAGATCATCCAGTTCCAACCCCCCTGCCATGGGCAGGGACATCCCACTGGATCAGGGGCTGCCCAAGGCCCATCCAACCTGGCCTGGAACACCTCCAGGGATGGGGCAGCCACAGCTTCCCTGGGAAACCTGGGCCAGTGTCTCACCACTCTCATCGTGAAGAAATTCTTCCTTATGTCCAGTCTAAATCTGCCCCTCTCCAGTTTATACCCATTGCCCCTCGTCCTATCCCCACAAGCCTTTATGAACAGTCCCTCTCCAGCTTTCCTGTAGCCCCTTCAGGTACTGGAAGGTCATATAAGGTCTCCTCAGAGCCTTCTCTTCTCCAGGCTGAACAACCCCAACTCTCTCAGCCTGTCCTCATAGGGAAGGTGCTCCAGCCCTCCGATCATCTTTGTAGCCTCCTCTGGACCCGTTCCAACAGCTCCATCTCCTTCTTACATTGAGGATTCCAGAACTGGACACGGTATTCCAGATGAGGTCTCCCAAGAGAGGAACAGAGGGGCAGAATCCCCTCCCTCGCCCTGCTGGCCACACTGCTTTGGATGCAGACCAGGACATGGTTGGCTTTCGGGGCTACAAGCACAAATTGCCGGCTGATAATGAATGGCATTGCAACAATGCTACCAAAGCACATCACACTTATTTGTGGATTTGCATCTATCTTTTCAAACTACATAGAAGAGAATCAGCTAAGTACAGAGAATTCGTTCTTTACTTCCCGAGTCAGATGCAAATGAAACGCATGCAACTCACTCCAAAGAGCCTGTTTTAAAAAGTCCTTTCAATATTCTCGTTATGAATGAAAAAGTGTATTGTTATGATCATAATGTACTTAAAATAAAACTGATAAATTTAAAGTACTATCGTTTTTTTCATGAATTTTTAAAAAGTTTGAAGTGAAAAATGTAGTAAAAAAAAAGATTGACTTTGTAAGATCCCTCGTGATACTTCAAAGACAGAAACAGCAACCTTTCAAATTAATTTCTTAACCAAATTGAAGGAGGTAGTCCAGAGTAGTCTGGCTAACAATAGTTGAGATTTTTTTCCTATGTAAGCTAAAGTAAGAAAACAGGACTGAACTATATTTTTCAAGCATATGTAGATTTTTCTGAATGCGGTGATTCTGCTAGTGGAGAGAGTTAAGGGAGAGACTTCTATAAGAAACATCATTCTGCATTTTCAAAATCCAGTGAAAGGTAATACAACTTAAGCGCATTTTATGAGAGAATGGAGAAACGAGAAGTAACGTCAGTTTGAGAAAATCAGGTGTTATATTTTTAGAAAGAAACTTTTCTGAAGAAGATGAACAGAGTTGATGCAAATTTCTTCTGCCTCTGAACTTGAAACTGACATTACATGGACCCGACCATAGGAAGTATTTTGCTACTTTAGAACTTTACCACTATTTCTCTAAGAGAGAGCATTTTAGCATGTCCTCGTCTCTAAAGATGCTGAGATCTCCCTGTTCTCTGTGAATCAACAGAGGATTACAGGCACTGTTTGCCAATTATTCTTTGTCAGTCAGTGCAACACAACCACTCGTGTACTGTGCATGTCAGATTTTTTTTACCTGTGTCTGTATATAGCATTTTCTGAAAAGGAGTGGAGATGAATTGTGCACCTGGTCTAGAGAAGGCTACAGGGTTTTTCTTGTTCTAGAAGTACACCGAAGTAAAATCAGGTAATAAGACCAGCTATTAGTCAGTGTAACAGGGGCTGAACTCCCCAAATTAGTCTACAGGGGAACTATCAAAAAAGGGGTGTGAAATTTGTAGGATTTTGGTTTTGGACCTCACATCAAATACTACTATTTCTTTTATGTGTAGACTGTATCCCAAGGCCATAGTGATTCAGGAACATACAAGACAGTCCGCAGGAAATGGAGGTAAACAGCCTTCTGTACACATTCCTCACAGTTGAGGAGTTGTTTTTTAACAGCCAAATTTCAAAAAGTATCTGCATTATTTGGGACTTTAATTGTTTTTTTTTAAATAGTGGTGTAAACAGAAGTATGAAGGAGGCTGACACTCACTAGATTCAAACTTCTAGACCTACTGCCCTCTTGAAATGGAGATATCTGTATTACATAATCATATATTATATAGTCATACATTATATGAAGATCTCACGTTCTTTTAGAGAACGCCTTTTTCTCTTCATTTCATACTAATCTCCATGTGGAATAAGACTTGTGGAGCTGCCCACTAGGAATGCCACAAAAAATTAAATGATATACTCGCTATCAGTTTGACGAGACAGACAGAGGCTGTAGATGAATATACTCCGTATCAAACAGGAGTCAGTGATTAGGAAAGCAGTTGTAACTCATTTTGTGTGGTTATCAAATAATTCGGTTTGGCTTTAAGACCGGAGACTGCTTTGTCAATCAGACAGTGCCCCGCTATCTTTACATTTCTTAAAGCATTTCCTTGAAACATCTAGAACGTTAACTAATGCCGGTGTTGGAGAAGTAATTTGAGCTGCAGATCTTTGGCAACATGCTACTTCACTTGGCAGCTCTGTTACTATGGTAACTCCCAGTAGCACATGTTCGCTCACTGTGGCCAAAGCTACTCTGATGTGGTCTAGAAAGCAGTGATCACGGCACCGATGCACACGGCAGCTTCAGGGTGGGGTTTCTTAGCTCTCCTGGGATCATCGGCTTCAGAAAGTAGACCTTCATTTCACCTTTGAACTGCATTTTATAGCAAACCCTAAGAAGACTCTGTGAAACTGCACACGTCAAACAAGCTGCGGAAATCAGTAGCTTGGGAGAAATTGGAGGACAGTCAGGATGTTTCAGCAGCCATTGGGTTGGTAGCGTCAATAGTAGAAAAAAGCTGGTGGCTGCCAGATATCCTTCATATCCACAGAGAAAAGGGAAAACTTAGAGGATCAATTTCTTACATCCCACCGTGGTAAATGTTGATGCCTTCGCCTATGCTGAAGCCAGAGGACTTGAAATTACGTGTATGTGCTCTGTCCACAGCAGTGATTCTGCAGACAAATTGTTCAGACAGGAAGCATTAAAAAGTAGAGTTTCTAGAACTGTTTAAGAAGATGCAATATTCTTTAGTAATGGGAAAAAATTATTTCAAAGTAAACATCTTTGATTTAACACTAGTATATGTATTTGTACCATTGGATTTAAAAATATTTCATAAAATTCTTATTTAAACATAGGTTTATTATTACAGGCAGGCATGAAAAGCAGTTTATATATGAATTTTATTGTTTTTCTTAATAAAAAAGGTTTTAATTAGTATTTCAGGTGACTAAAAAATTCTGAAAGTGCTGAGAAACCAGCACATATTTAGTAGCTATGCCATCTGATATCATTAACAAGATGTAGTAAATTGATTAGAATTATTAAAAATTGTTTTAAATGGTAATTTCTAATAAAAACTGGTCAGTGGCAAAACTCTATGTGTCATAGCTGAAAAGCTGCCTGTCTCAACCTTAACTGCCAGAGGAAGAAAAATGAAGCCTAAACAAATAATTTAGGTGTTATCACTAGGAAAAAATGAGGCAGCTGTCCTTCTGAATTAAAGAACGTTGTACTATAAGATAAACTTTGGTTAAAAAAAACGACTAATGCTGTTGTGAGAAAGGAAATCTCAAGCATCGCAAGATGTGCATAGGTGAAAATAGTGATGGGTGATAAACACCGCAACTCACTGCTGAGGCAGTCTGCCCCTGCACACACAGATATTGTGTAGAGAGACGTGAGTGTGCAGCACAAAGTTGTTTGCCACACAGCCTGGAGCCCTGGAAACCTCAACAAGGCGCACGCCAGAGATCTGGGCACAACTGGAAGCACAGTGTGACCAGCAGGTCCAGGGAGGGGATTCTGCACTTGGACTCAGCACTGGTGAGACCGCACCTTGAGTACTGTGTTCAGTTCTGGACCCCTCACCACAAGAAGGATGTTGAGGCTCTGGAGTGTGTCCAGAGAAGAGCAACGAAGCTGGTGAGGGGCTGGAGAACAAGTCTGACGAGGAGCGGCTGAGAGAGCTGGGGTTGTTTATCCTGGAGAAGAGGAGGCTGAGGGGAGACCTTATTGCTCTCTACAACTGCCTGAAAGGAGGTTGTGGAGAGGAGGGAGCTGGGCTCTTCTCCCAAGTGACAGGGGACAGGACAAGAGGGAATGGCCTCAAGCTCTGCCAGGGGAGGTTCAGGCTGGACATCAGGAAAAAATTTTTCAAGGAAGGGTCATTGGGAGTTGTCAGAGGCTGCCCAGGGAGGGGGTGGAGTCACCATCCCCAGAGGTATTTAAAAGACAGTTGGATGAGGTGCTCAGGGACATGATTTAATGGCAGATAGGAATGGTTGGACTCAATGATCCAAGAGGTCTTCTCCAACCTGGTAATTCTATGATTCTTTAAGTTAAAAAGTCTATAGTGTTTACAATTTCTTTGCTCAGTCACTTTTTCCGATTCTTCATTTGTATGTGGTGTTGCATTCACGCACCGCAACTGCTCCCCCATTCAGACTCAGCTGGTGTTTTCCTTTTTGTGTCCACTTTCCACAACCTTTCTTACCTCTTTCAGTTCTGCTTAGGTGGCAAATACTATTCTTGCTAATGGGAGGAAGTTCAGCCACTGTTCTGCTCCTGATCACTGTTGCCCATGGCAACAACAGAATATTTGGGGTATAATAGAGCATTTATCTGTCTGCTCGATGCAGCTTTGGTAAAACTCAGCTGGAGTCTGTCCCAGGCTTGGCTATTGCCCTTGAGAAAGATGTCAGTAATTGGACACAGCCAAGAGAAGACGTTGAAAATTATGAAATACGACCAGTAAGGAACGATCAGAGGATCTTGTATGCTTTGGCCTAAGGAAGCTGATGGGGCACAAAATAATAATCCACAGCTGAATAAAAGGCTGCCGTAAACTGAAATACTTTGCTACCTGTGCAAAGTGGAGAGGATAAAAAGTATTGAGTCTAAATCAGAGCAAGAGAGATCTCAGACAGATATTGGGGAAGATGTTCTGGTGGGAAGTGAAGTATTGGGAGGGGGAAAGAGACAGGAGTAGTTGTGGACAGGCATTTGTTGTGGGAACTACAAAACGTGAGATGGTCTCTCAAGATCTTTCCCAACTGTGCTTTTCTCTGATTCTGTAACTCTGCTGTTTTAGTTTCTGTCCTTTTTTTCTGCCCTTATTATCCTGCTCTCTACGACTACCTGAAAGGAGGTTGTGGAGAGGAGGGAGCTGGGCTCTTCTCCCAAGTGACAGGGGACAGGACAAGAGGGAATGGCCTGAAGCTCCGCCAGGGGAGGTTCAGGCTGGACATCAGGAAAAAATTTTCACAGAAAGGGTCACTGGGCACTGTCAGAGGCTGCCCAAGGAGGGGGTGGAGTCACCATGCCTGGAGGTATTTAAAAGATTGTTGGATGAGATGCTCAGGGACATAGTTTAGTGGCAGATAGGAATGGTTGGACTCTATGATCTAAGAGGTCTTTTCCAGCCTGGTGGTTCTATGATGCTATGACAATTCTATGGTTCTATTTTACTTTTTATTTTTTTAGAACAGCAATCTGTATTCTAATATCTTAAAGCTCTGGGAGATTTTTTTATTTTAACAGTACACGTATATTTATATGAGTCCACGGGAAAGTATTTTCCTATGGTCACTGTGTGGTGACATCTTTAAATAAGGGAGATACCTGCTCTCAGCAAGCCTTTCTTGTTGAAAAGTAGTATGCACCTTGAGTACTGTGTTCGGTTCTGGGCCCCTCACCACAAGAAGGATGTTGAGGCTCTGGAGTGTGTCCAGAGAAGAGCAATGAAGCTGGTGAAGGGGCTGGAGAACGTCTGACGAGGAGCGGCTGAGAGAGCTGGGGTTGTTTAGCCTGGAGAAGAGGAGGCTGAGGGGAGACCTTATTGCTCTCTACAACTACCTGAAAGGAGGTTGTGGAGAGGAGGGAGCTGGCCTTTTCTGCCAAGTGACAGAGGACAGGACAAGGGGGAATGGCATCAAGCTCCACCATGGGAGGTTTAGGTTTGACATCAGGAAAAAAATTTTCATGGAAGGGGTCATTGGGCACTGGAACAGCTGCCCAGGGAGGGGGTCGAGTCACCGTCCCTGGAGGTGTTTAACGGATGGGTGGACAAGGTGCTGAGGGACATGGTTTAGGGAGTGTTAGGAATGGTTGAACTCGATGATCCAGTGGGTCCCTTCCAACCTGGTGATTCTGTGATTCTGTGATTCTGTGATACATAATCAGGAAAAAGACACAAGAATATGTTTGTTGCCTGCAGTTAAAGCTTCATTCTGAGCAGAGAGGGATGCTGGCCTGCAGCCATCTGGGTGAAACAAAGGCAGGAACGAAGCCTGCTGTTCAGGATGTCTTACAGAATTTCTTGGCTGACACTGGGCTGGGGACCAGCAGCGTGCGTTGGGAAGAGAAAATGAGAACTAAATCGTAGAACAGGAGCAGGATGAAGAGCAAATGGTGCTTTAGGAACGCAGATGATATTAACATAGTGGAAGAAACTGAGAAGAGAATGTTAAGCCCGAGGGACAGAAAGTAGGCAAACCCATGTGTCCAAGTCCACAGTCTTGCCTGATGCTGTACAGTTCCACGTCAGACAAATGTGAGCTTTGAGTGACGCCCATGAATTGTCATGCACCTCTTGGGAGGATACTAGGTTAGGTCTCAGAGCAACAGCCACCTTGCTGTGATGATGCTCCTGGGCTGCTAAGTCCTCCATTATTGCAGCTAGACCTGAACTTCTCCATACAGCGCATGTGTGAGGTTCTCTGTACCAGGCTGCTCAGCGTGTGCCCTGAATGTCACTACTGCTTTACAGCTAAAAAAGTGTATGTGGAACTGAAAGGCAAATAGTTTCATTCATTTCCTGGTCGTATACTTCATCACCTTCTGCAGAAAACAAAGCCTCCTAGTATTGAATCAGTTACTCAGTTAGCTCCGGTGGCAGAGGCTTGTGTAATGCTCTAAGAGCTTCCAGAAGCGCTACTGAGCTCTGTGATTATCACAGCTTAACTTCATGAGTTTATTAGCATTTGTGAAGTGCCCGGATACTGTTGCGAGTAGCCTCATAGAAAAAATAATTCCCCTGAAGAAAGGGCTCTAAAATTTGCAGATACCCACTGTAAGGTCTATAACCTAAACTTTTGGCAGTGAATAGGAGAAATAGCGATTTACTGAATGTTGCCCTTTGTATGTGCTGATTCAAGCACATACACACATACAAATGTCTCTGCATAGACAAGGCAGATGTAGCTAAAGGCTGTCTTATACTGGGTGTAAAAGGTAACCTTAGCTCTGGCGTCTTCTGATATTAAAAAACGTGCAGCCTCGAAAACGTAGAGACTAGGCTAGCTCAAGGCAGCCATCAAGAATAATAGACAAACAACATTGCCTTACGTTTTCTGCCTGTGCTGCACACTAGGAAAGCCAAACAATCTGTGTGTTATTGCTGCAGCAATACCTGCCCCAGGTCAAAGCTGGCTGATCCAGTGGCAGCAGTACCCAACAGCCCATTTCTTTGGCAGCAGGGGAGCAGCAAGCCTAGCTGCCTGCTCTCCTGCCTGGCAGCTTCTTTCTGCTTCCCGTAGCAGACACATCAAAGATCTCACCAGCCTCTTGACTCAGACCTTCTGTTTTGCCCACACTGTGGGCAAATGAGGAACGCTGCATCTCAGCTTTGATGTTCCACTCCTTCTATTCTTTTCCGGTACTAACTAACAGCGAAAGCCCAATCGCGTGAAAGGATCAGAGCATGGTCATGTTCGAAACATGTCGAGAAGGAGGAGAAAAAATTCCTTTGCCTTCACTGCGCTCAAGCTGCAGATGCACCAGTACAACTGCCTGCAACTGCTACCACTGCTCAGGGGTTTTCTGTGCAGCTGCTTGTGCAGCCTTCCCTCCACCAGACCAATTAATCAGAGGATTTGCATGTTCAGGCTTGTTTGACCCCTGGTGAAGTTCTTATTGAAGAGGCAGGGTGTGTGGGCATGGGGAGAGAGAGTACTTACGAGAGAAAGGAGTAGTGGTGGAGCAAGAGAAACTTTGAAAACTAAGGGATAAGGTTGAAAGAAGAGGGCTTGGAAGGGGGGCAAGGGAATGTAGGAAGAAAAGCCCAGCTACTGAGAGGTAAAGCAAAAATTAACCTTATAAATAGACAAATTCAGCAGCCTCCTCTGAACCAGTGAACTCATTAACCTAGCCAGAAAAACAACTCTGGCTTCTTTACGCCATACAGCTTGAGCGATAACATCTCTGCAACCCAGATGCAGTGCAAAGACGGCCTCAGAACCAGCTCTGTGTCTTGCGCCCGACACACCTCGTTGTAAACAGAGCAAGACGTAGCAAGGACTGTGGGGTTCCAAGGTATTATTCTGCATCACGCAAAAGGCATGATGAAAGCTATTCATGTTCCCTCAGCCTTGGGGTGCCGTTATGGGATAAACTAATAATAATAAAAAGAAATCTGGATTAAATGGCTATAAACTTCCTTTATTCCATTTTTTCAATGCGCAATAAGATTCCTCATTAATGGGTGAAAATAAGTTAGTTAGATCCTACCTAACAGATGTAGGTAGATCTGTTCCAGGTAGTTAAACTGCTCTTGCACTTAAAAACTACTTCTAAAGAAGCAACAAGCATTTTTGATTTAGATAAAAAAGAAGAGGTAGGATTAGGTTTCTGTGTATTCTGGTAATTCTTACATGAAATAGCCAAATGGCTTTTCCTTCATTGACACTGTTGTTTTGCTGTATAAGTTATACTCCTGCTAATCCACCTGAAGCGAAAATACATCACAACTTACAGCTTGTGTTCATTTTATTGAAGTAGATGCAGCAGTCCAATATAAATCCATATACCCCTGTAGCTAATGAGCAAAAGTAATATAAATGGTGTATTACAAACACTGTACTATATTGAATGTCTCATCTTTACTTTTTCAGCACATAATTTTGAAAGATGTCTGAAGGTTTCCGGGCTGAGGAATAGTCAAAGTAGTTCAAAGGGGGATCCACATAACAAAAATACGCCTCTAGCGTTCGTAAAACTATTAACATAATGAATTTCCTGTTATGCTTTTTTGAAGAATTAGCTGCACATGAAATGGCAGAACGACTTACACGTTTTGGCCACTATGTGTTGTAGTGTAACTAACTTTTTACAGTCTTTCAAACAGGTCATAAAAATCTAAATCATGAATGTTGATTTTTGTGGCAGAGGTGACATGTGCCACCGTGAAGCCAGACTTACATGGGAAACACAGAGAACTCACTGTTGCTGCAAGCATTTGCTTGCTACGTTTGAAGTCCTTCATGCGGCAAAGGACTTTAAACCTTTGGAAAATCAAAACCTGGTCCCTGTTTGATTTTTTATGAACTCCAGAGTATGCTCCTGCCAACCAAGAGTTCTATCCTTCTCTCTTCAGCTCCAAACAATCTGCCTTTTACTCCATAATCAGTCAAGACTTGTCTGAATAAACTAAAATCTGGCCTTAATGCCCATTATATGCCTTCATTCCCCTTGAGAAACATGTGCTTGTGCCCTTACTTGAGCCCTGTGTTGTCTGGGCTTTTGGGATATTGGCATAATTTTCTTCACATTCTCTGATTACTCCATTGAGCACAGCTGTAAGTATATGGCATCGCTTTCTGTATGACTTTGTCCTCGTCAGCCTGCCAACTTTTATCTAAGGACACTCCAGAGGTCTTTGATCATTGTCTGTGACTGCCAGTTTTTATTACCATGATTACTGATTTGTTTTGGGATAGCACAAATGTGACAATTTTCACAAACCAAAGACAAGTATCTCTCCTCAAGAATTTGTAGTACAATAAATTCAGTACTTGTTCTCTGAAAAACTGAGAAAAAATACCTGACACTCATAGTCTTCTATTGTATCAATGATTTTTTCCTGTAAAATGAAATCCTCATATTTGCTCAGCAACAAGAAAACATTATCTAATGAAGATCCACAGTGGTCTTGGGTAACACACTAGTCTCTGTTTTGCTTACGGTTGGTTCCAATATAGTATTGGTCTGTGGTTCCATCACATTAACACTACTGCGACACAAAGGCTGTCGCGTTTCTATAATTGAAGTCCTACCAAATCTGCTAACTGATCTTCCCTAGGCACTATATGAGTCGGCATAAAGACCCTGCCCCTTTTCCATGTTCCCTTGGCACAGGCTGAATTGAGAAGACTGTTGGAAAATGGGAATGAGGACCAGTGTCCCCCCTGTTTTTGCTGGGATGCTGCCACGTCTTTTTAAGTAGTGTACAAGGATAGCACAGAACTACCTTTGAGCACCTCCTCCTGAGCGCCCCTGCGTGCGTGTTGTCTTAAACCTTGAAAATAATCGCAGATGCATGTATTTATATTTGTGTGAACCTGAAGAAGAGAAATCAAAGGAAAAGGTGACAAGAGATACAACTGAGAATTTCAGGCATCTTTATTCATTGCACTGTAATTAAGACCTTATTCTTTCTACCTTTAAACTGTGGCACCTATATTTTTAAACAAAAGCTCCTTTCTGTATGAATTGATAAAGTAGTTTCAGAAAGATGAAGAAGATTGAGCTCAGGATGTCTGTCTGGGTTGGTTTTTGTTTGTAGGTTAGGCTATCAGCTCTTGGCCATGTAGGGATAAGATGTGTACAAGTGCTTTGCATACATATGTAAGCAGTGATTCGCTTCATTCTCCATAGAGTTCTACTTTTCTTGCCGTTTTTATGATTTGTTTTACCTCATCAGGAGATTTCCAGGATATTTCATGCAATAATTCACTTCAGAGGTCATAATGTCCTCTCCTTCAAAATTCCTGCTTTCCACAGTGCTGTAAAGAGAGAAATGCCCTTTAGGCAGATAATGTTGGTGCTTCACTGTTCCAAGATTCCCTTGAGGCACCAGTATCACTATTTAAGGATTCGTTGAATAAAACATCATGATGTTCCAGGCACATAATGGCTTCCCTGGATGCATTGCTAACAAGGTCAAGGAAATCCTGACATGACTGCAGTGAAATTTATGGCTCATGCTTCAAATGCCATCTAGTGGTGCAGCGATTTGTAGAGCTCCATCCGTACCAGAGGGGACCTGAGCAGTTTCTCATGCTGTTATCCCTGTGATCCATGACCACGAGAGGGAAACACCTGTGAGGAACTGAAACCAATACAGTGTGACGGACTCTTAACATCAGTGACAGAAGATTAAATGGCCCTGAGATAGCGAGAAATAAAACTTGACCCGACTGTTCTTTATTCAGTTCTTTAAAGCACTGAAGAGTCTCGGCAGGAATAGTACTCATAGAATCACAGAATCAATCACAGAATCACAGAATAGTTTGGGTTGGAAGGGATCTTAAAGCCCATCCGGTCCCACCTCCTGCCACGGGCAGGGACATCCCACCGGACCAGGTCGCCCAAGGACCATCCAACCCGGCCTGGAACACCTCCAGGGATGGAGCAGCCACAGCTTCCCTGGGCATCTTCTTCCAGTGTCTCACTGCTCTCATGGCAAAGAAATTCTTCCTTATGTCGTCCAGTCTAAATCTGCCCCTCTCCATTTTATACTCGTTCCCCTTGTACTGTCCCCACAAGCCTTTATGAACAGCCCCTCTCCAGCTTTCCTGTAGCCCCTCCGGGTACTGGAAGGTCACTCCAAGTTCTCCTTTGAGCCTTCTCTTCTCCAGGCTGAAGAAACTCAACTCTCTCAGCCTGTCCTCATAGAGAAGGTGCTCCAGCCCTCAGATCATCTTTGTAGCCTCCTCTGGACCCGTTCCTACAGCTCCACATCCTTCTTACATTCAGGATTCCAGAACTGGACACAGTACTCCAGATGAGGTCTCCCAAGAGAGGAACAGAGGGGCAGAATCGACTCCTCGCCCTGCTGGCCACGCTGCTTTGGATGCAGCCCAGGACACGGTTGGCCTTCTGGGCTGTGAGCGCACATTGATGGCTCATGTCGAGCTTCTCATCAACCAGCACCCCCAAGTCCTGCTCTGCAGGGCTGCTCTCAATCACACCATCCCCCATCGTGTACTGAAAATGGGGATTGCCCTGACCCAGGTGCAGGACCTTACACTTGGCCTTGTTGAACCTCATGAGGTTCTCAAAACGGTTACTAAATGTGCCGTTTTGGTTTGTGGAAACAATCACACAGACAGTTTTCACTTCTCCCTATACTTTATAGTGCACTAACGATATTTGTCTTTTTTACCAATGTGAAAATGTAATAGTTCACAGAAATTGGAATGAATCAACAGCACCTTCATGGCTTTACTTACAGTGTGCAAACCTGTACATTTGATTTCCACAACTGCAAAGGGCAGACTGTTCTCCCTTAATTTTTTGAGTGTTAGGACAAACCCAAGTATGGCATCTCTAGGACTGCTAATTTTTGCTGCCTCCATCCTTCTCTCCTATAAATCAGTGAAACGCAGTCTGCAGAAAGCCCTACCTCCTTTTCAGTTGCCCCGATCTGTGCTGGCTAAAACCAGTTGTCTAGCTGTAGAAAGTGATTGCCTGACCAGCAAAGGCTACCAGACTTGTAGAGCACAGACTCTTTGCCAGGCACAACTTTCTAACTAGCAAGCAGAGCAGAGATTTCTAATGAGCAATGAGGACAGAGATTTCTGGCCTCTCTTGGAGCTCTGTTCTGACCTGTCCTCCTACCCTGATCCTTACCTCAGGTCTAAGCTCCTGTTCCTGATCTTGTTCCTTGCTCTGTTGTTCCATTCACTGTTACTGACAGTCTTGCTCAGATCTTGGCCCATGTACAGAAATGTGCTACGTTGGATCCTGGTGGGCAGGTGGGCTTTTGACTGTTTCCGGCCTCAGTCTTTCCTGAACATGATGTTTCTTTTCTAAATCTGTTGGCTCATTCACTGATGTAGTGATGTGAGAAGGTTCTTCTTCTGCAGAGGAAGCGCAGTGTGACATCATTACACAGCTACTGTGATACAGCTCATCAGTCTTTCCCTAGTGCTTCTCTAAGCTATAGTTCTTTGATAATGAATTATCCTCTCCTTCTGCCTTCTATATATAAGCATGAATGGGGATTGCCTTATCTGTTAGCCATTTACTATGCATTTCTGCTGAGTAATTTACAAAATCTTAAAACGAATTGGGAATTCTGTGTCACGTTCCAGAGCTTGTGAAAAGAATTACAATGGAAACTAATATGCACTTAAACTTCAAAGCAAAAGGCGTGATTTTACTTCGAACGTGGTAACCAGCTTTACATTGACTAGATTAAATACAAAGAATGAGTTTACAGTCCCTGGATATTCAGTTTTTGAGCACGGCTTTGTCTTCATGAAGTAAGTCTTTCAGTCACACATTCAAGTAGAACGGAATGGAACGTAACAGAATAGAATAGAATAGAATAGAATAGAATAGAATAGAATAGAATAGAATAGAATAGAATAGAATAGAATAGAATAGAATAGAATAGAATAGAATAGAATATTTCGGTTGGAAGAGACCTACGAGAATCATCTCATCCAACTGCCAGACCACTTCGGGGCTGAGCAAAAGTTAAAACATGTTGTTCAGGGCATTGTCCAAAGGCCTCTTAACACTGACAGGCTTGGGGCATCGATAACCTTTCTTGGAAGTCTGTTCCAGTGCTTTACCACGCTCCCAGTAAAGAAATGTTTCTGACACTTTGAGCCATTCCCACATATGCCATCACTAGATCCCATGTGGAAGTGATGAGCACCTCCCTCTCCATTTCTCCTCTTCAGGAAGCTGTGGAGCCCATTGAGGTCTCACCTCAGCCTTCCTTTCTCCAAGCTAGACAAACACAGAGTCCCCAGCTATTTCTCACAAGACGTGCCCTCCAGCCCTTCCACCAGCTTTGTTGACCTTCTCTGGACACATACAAGTACTTCCACATCCTTCTTAAATTCTGGGGCCTGAAACTGCACACGGTATTCAAGGTGAGGCCACACCAGTGCTGATCACAGTGGGGTAATCACCTTTCTTTCCCAGTTGTTTATGCTGTGACTAATGCATCCTGGGATGTGGGTTGCCCTCTTGGCTGCCAGAGCACTGCCGGCTCATATGGAGCTCAGCGTCAACCAGGACCCTCAGACCTCTTTCTGCAGAGCTGCTCTCCAGCGACTTTTCTGCAAATCTATACTTGTGCCCAGCATTACTCCACCCCTGGTGCAGAATCCACCATTTATTCTTGTTAAATTCCATGTCATTAGTGATTGCCCTATGCTCCAGTCCATCTAGATCCTTTGTGCAAGGCCTCTTGTCCCTCAAGAAAGTCAATAGCACCTCCGAAAAAAATGATTTTGTGAATTGCTTTGTTAGTACTTATTTTTTTTTTCCTGAAATTAAACATCCTTTCTTGTCTGTGATCTATCTACCAAAATCTTATCAGATCAAAATCAGAGATCACAGTAAGACTGGAGAATCTTACAGAGTCTAACGGATATAGATCTTATATTCGTGTTCAAAAATGCTACCTTGTTTCAAGTATACCATACAAATCCATACGTACCACATAAACTCATGCGTAATGCATAAATCAAGGGGATGATTTGGATCTGTTTTAAGTATTTTGAGATTGCTCAGTTTTATTTATGGACTACCTGGTGAGAGTTTCATGAAAGATTACCAAGGGGACGAAGGACTGGAGCATCTCTCCTATAAAGAAAGGCTGAGAGAGCTAGAACTCCTCAGCCTAGACAAGAGAAGGCTCAGGAGGATCTGGTGTAAGCAACAAAAAGGACAGCCTCGTGAGTGTCATCTTGCAGATGACACTAAGCTGGGAGGAAGTGTGGATCTGCTGGAGGGTAGGGAGGCTCTGCAAAGGGATCTGAACAGGATGGACTGCTGGGCCGAGACCAATGGCATGAGGTTCAACACGGCCAAATGCCGGGTCCTGCACTTGGGGCACAACAACCCTATGCAGCGCTACAGACTGGGGGAAGAATGGCTGGAGAGCTGCACGGAGGAGAAGGACCTGGGGGTGCTGGTTGACAGTCGACTGAACATGAGCCAGCAGTGTGCCCAGGTGGCCAAGAAGGCCAACGGCATCTTGACTTGGATCAGAAATGGGGTCACCAGCAGGTCCAGGGAGGGGATTCTCCCTCTGTACTCGGCACTGGTGAGACCGCACCTTGAGTACTGTGTTCAGTTCTGGACCCCTCACCACAAGAAGGATGTTGAGGCTCTGGAGTGTGTCCAGAGAAGAGCAACGAAGCTGGTGAGGGGCTGGAGAACGTCTGACGAGGAGCGGCTGAGAGAGCTGGGGTTGTTTATCCTGGAGAAGAGGAGGCTGACGGGAGACCTTATTGCTCTCTACAACTGCCTGAAAGGAGGTTGTGGAGAGGAGGGAGCTGGGCTCTTCTCCCCAGTGACAGGGGACAGGACAAGAGGGAATGGCCTGAAGCTCCGTCAGGGGAGGTTCAGGTTGGATATCAGAACAAAATTCTTGACAGAAAGAGTCATCGGGCATTGGAACAGCTGCCCAGGGAGGGAGTTGAGTCGCCTTCCCTGGAGGTGTTTAAGGAACGGGTGGATGAAGTGCTTAGGGACATGGTTTAGGGAGTGTTAGGAATGGTTGGACTCAATGATCCAATGGGTCCTTTCCAACCTGGTGATTCTGTGATTCTGTGAGATGGAGAAAATTACTGAACAAAAGGAAATGCCTGCCAGCCTGGAAGCTGTGAGCCTGGGAACTAAGCTTTGGAGCCAGAAATATCATTGAACAGTGCAGCTGGCCTCCTTGACGTATAGCTGGGGTACCTAGAAACCAGAGATGTCCCGAGATGCCGGTGATAAGCGCAAACCCAAAGAAACTGTAACAGCAAGATATCATCTGAAAAAGTGGAAACAGTCTGGAAAAACAAAATTGGCCTGAAAAAAACAGAAAACACCATTGTCTATTTAAGGTAAAAAATGTAAAACTAACAGCGTCTACTGGCTACTCAGAGTTGTGATGTCCTACGCCCTCTTGTGTCTCTGTGATAAAAAAAAGGAGTTAATTCTTATCCAAATTAGAGCTGCTCGCTCTGAGAACTTTCTGTGCTGCATGTACTTTTCCTTTTCTAAAGAGGCTGAATTCCTCACAAACTTTATACCAGATGTTGGACTCTCCCAGGGGGTGCCTGGCTGACTCCACACTGTGACACAGATCACCGGTGAAGGGGATGGTTTGGTTCCTTCTGAAATCTGCCTAACTCACTTGATGCTCTTACTGCATATGTCATCTATCCTAATTGTATCTGCTGCTGTATTGATGGCAAGTTGATTCACTAACGATAAATTTATATTAACCTCTAGTATTAGATACTTGGCTGTTGCTGTTACTTCTTGTTGCTATACAATTGGTTTGCTGCTATTATTGACTGCTGCAGCACTACTGATCAATCCTATATAATCGATTACTGACAGTAAGTTGTGATACTTAGATATATGCCTTTTTTTCCCTTGTTAATCATAAATATGCTTGCTAGCAGTGATTTTTTTTTTTAATTTTAAATTTGTCATAGCATGTAATAAAGTAGAGAAATGTAGAGGATAAAAGCCTCCTTGTCCTTGTGTATTATGGAATTTTCAAACCCATGGTCATGATTTCTACACACCCGCGTGCTGTGCAGCCCTCCAGGTTGTGACAGGATCTCATCCATGCATGTAAGACAGGACAAAAAGAGGGTGGAGCCTGGCTCTTTTCAGTTAGTGACAGGACCAGAGGCAACAGGCACAAACTGAAACACAGAAGTTCCCTCTCAACATCAGGAAACACTTTTTTCGCTGTGAAGGTGGACGAACACTGGCAGAGGTTGCCCAGGGAGGTGGTAGAGTCTATCTCCTTGGAGATACTCAAAAGTCATATGGATGTGGTCATGGACAGCTCTAGGTGGTCTAGGTGGCTCTGATGGAGCGGGGAGTTGGATTAGATGATCTCCAGATGACCCCGACAACCTCAGCTCTTCTGTTTTTCTGTGATTGTGTGGTATTCGAGTTAGTTTTGAATAACTGTTCTTTTTCCCCAATAGTTGTATTTTTTTTTTCACTATTGAAAGCTGAAGATAACAGACTTGGTTTTGCTAACAGAACAGAATGAATGAAATTATATGAAAGTCTCCGACTTCCTTCAGTGGTCCAGCTTAGTCAGGAGCACATACAAAACCAGAACAAATTGCACGGAAACTTAATCCACAAAAAAATCATATTTTCAGTGACACAATGTGGTGTTAACATGACACGCAAAGGAAAAATCTCTTTTTAAATCAGATTTTTATCTTGGTAATGTCCCTTTACTTGGAAGGGTGGGGGGAAACATTGGCTCTTTGTCAGCTGGCAAGTAACTCATCTGTGACAGATCATCTCGACTTCAGCCTGACATTTGGCTGCAATGATCAATATTAATCACTTTCAAAAGAATGCCTCTTTGTCTGCCACAAAACAAATAGCATCAGTAGTTGGAGCTATCACTCGTCTGACTAGTTTTCCTTGTAAAATTTTCAGCAAGCACTGAATATAATTCATTGAGCTGAGTGCGCATGGAAAAATGAATAGACTCGGTCTCATAATTTAATATGTGATTTTCCCCCTCTCCACGGCTGTCTGACAAGTCTAGGCATTAGAATATCAGCTTGCGTATTTATTTAGAAATGCATTCCAGCTTTCATGGAAAAGGAGGAAAATAGATAATACCTTGTTGTTTCCTTTGCTAATGTCATAAAGTGTGGTGGCGTACTCTTTATTTTCATTCTAATGGTATAGTTGAGTACTAGGAAAGAACTGGGAAAAATGTGGGATGTCAGAAGTCTTCATTAGACATGCAATAAATGCTGTTAGAAAGTTATTTTAATGAAATCTACTTCAAGAATAACTAATATTGTTTACTGGAATTTACCATTCGGTCTTTTTTCCCTGCACCTCTGACTTTGGTCTTGTCTTTGAATTTCTTTCAAGGTGTTTAAAAGCTTTCCACAAGAAATTTTGTTACCATGAATCTTTACAAATATTTGTGTGACAGGTTTTTAGTCGCACAGTGTACTTCATAACCCAGTAGTGTTTTCACTCTTCCTGGTTTTGTTAATTTTACTCACTTGTATATTGGTGTATCTTGAACCAAAAACATAAGAAAACACATCAACACCGTCATACCCAGAAATGAGACTTTGGTTTTCATTGTGGATTTACAGCTTAACCGCTATGGTGTGAAAAATGTCTTGTTCTTCTGCAAAGAGGAGCAGCAGTATAAGATATTAGGATCATGTCATTCACGGTGTGGAGGTCACAATCCTGATACTTCAGTACAAAGTGGTTATCTGAAGGCTGTCTTTAAATGATCCATTTGGAAGTGATTATACAGGAGCCACAGTCTGTTTTTCTGTCATCAGGGAGCACACAATACGTCGTCACAGGCTTTACCCTTCTCATGGTCCTATCAAACCAATGTCCTCTTTCTGAGGATCAGTCAGGTTTTTTTTTATATTTTCATAGTGCTTTGAAATACTAAATTTTATATTTGATGTTCCCTTTATGATTTTTTTAACAATGTTATTGTTATTACAAGTAGATGTTAGACTTTCCTATCACAAAGGATCAGAAACTGATCTCCCTTAATTTAGTTTTATAATGGAAAATAATGGATATTTAAGGAAAAAGGAACTTGAAGGAAGATCAGTGCACAGCATATACTGACTCTGGAGGCAGTGGAAACTGATGCTGGATGTCAGAAGAAAATGGTTTGGTGGGAAGCTGATCCTCTGAAGAAGGCAACTAGCTTTTCTGGGCCACGGCTCAAGGACTTTGCCATGTAAATCACTCAGTTAATCCCTCTTCTAACCTTCCACAGAAATTGCTAGAGATGGAAGAATAGTAACAGAAGCCATAGGCACCTTGCTGCTGTTTGGACCTTTTCTCTAAGCTGATGTACAACACTGTGGGAAAAGGAGAACCTCTTTTCCAAATGGCATATGAAAAAACAATCCTCATTACTCTCTAGGCTGCTGAATGAGTAGCCCTTGGAGACCACTGAGAAACAAATTCCTTCATTTGGAGATCATGTTTATTTACAAATAATTTTTATTTCTATTTTATTTTATTTGTCTGGACAAAGCAGTGTGTGTGAGGGCAACTTGGAACATTAAGTTGCCCTGAGGTGGCACAGCTAGCAAAACAGATTTGCACTGAATACACCTTACTAGGAGGGAGAAACACAGGAATAGAAGTGACCGTTGTTCCTCATCTACTGTTCTGCTGCTGATGCTGCGCCATAACATACCCTCTGCAAAGTGAGTAATGACCGTCGTAACTGTATCGAGGTGTTGAGCACATGCTGCCCTACAGAAGACTGGATAATGAAAAGTGGGGAGGTATAGCAGGAGTTCATGCAAGATCAGCTGCAGGTCTTAGAAACAGCTTTAGATGTTACAAACCAACTCCATAGTTGAAGAACCATCGGCTTCTCTGGCCATAAGTTTAAACCCTGAAATCATTATGCTTGGACCTGATGAGTGGCTATTGACTTATGCAAAACCAGCCTTCACAGGATGGATGGTGGTGTTGGGCTGATTTTTAGGGTGTCTTTTGGCTAGCTGTCCTCTAGATGGTTGTGGTCCTGCCGACGTATCCAGGCCTTGATGAAGAGGAAAACCAAAATAGTTCTTCATTAAAGCAAACTGTTCTGAGCAAGCTGATAGCATGGAGGCACATCCTGGGAAAAACCTGCATCGAGGAACTTTTGTAAGTGTTGTACCCAACAAAGCGGAGATCCTGACTAATGAGCAATCAAACTCTTGACAAAGTTAATAATTTAACTGAATAACTTCTCAGTATTATTTTACCAGGTATTTGTCTGTGAAGAAATATACAGAATAATCCCACAAATGCTGTGGGCTTACTCTGTAGGTGTTCAAATAATCTCAAAACCGGGTAGCTGCTCAGACCCCAGCTGCTCAGATTTCCTTCATGAACCTAAAGCTCACACTGTGGCAGAAGGTAAAATGAAAGCGCACGTTGTTAATGAGTTTTGTGTGCGATTATGGCCAAATTGTTAATCTTGTGCAAGTCTTATCTGGAGGGTGTCAAGCATACCTGTGTTGAAGAAGCTCATGAAGGTAATGCCCTGTGGTTGGAGAAACTTAGGACGTTCAAACATTCATGCAAATGAGTACGGTGACTGATTTGGTGTCTGTCTTGTGTGTGTTTATACAGTTGCAAACAACAGACTGCGTTGATAGCTGTCATCTACTGTGTGGGAGTACAGAGCCGTGTAGTCGCCACCATGTGAGGTTTTAAAAAGTAGGCTGAATAATGTCCCAAGGCAACCTCGTCTGGCCTCATAGATGATTGTGCTTTGAGCAGGAGTTTGACCTAGAAACCTCCTGAGACCCCTTCCAAGCTTATCCTTTGATACCATGATCCTAAAGTTTCACTTTGACATCAGCTGAACTATTACCAGTTCTGAGGTGGGTCAGCCTTAACCAAGTGCCAGACGTCCACTCAGCTGCTCTTTCACCGTTCCTCCTCAACTGGGCGAGAGCTGAAAATAGGAGGAAAAGCTCATTGGTCAAGATAAGGACAGGGAGATCTCTTAACAACTACTGTCATAGGCAGAACAGACTTAACCACTTCACCACTCTGCAGACTGAAGAGGAACCAACTGTCGCTTTGGGAGGGATGCTGGAGGGAGGTAAGGCAGCCCGATCCGCTCCCTGGATTACAACCAGCGCAATGAAGGCGATGGGTGACATTAAAGGGAAATTCTCTCCTGAGAGGGATGGAGGCACCCATTTGCTGACACGACCCGCTCTCTAGAGAGGTGTGCTGGCTACCAGGGCCTCCTATCAGCCATATCACCAAGAGGCTGCCAAGTCCAGTACAGCCCATTGACTGCTCTCTGCTGCTGTTGTTTCATGTGGGCATTGGTGATATATCCATGAGCAGTCTGAGGGATATAAAGAGGGAGTACAGAGCCCAGGGAGCAGTGGTAAGGGACTCTGGAGCACAGGCGGCTTTTTCATCAGTCCTCCTGGTCAAAGGGATGGGGTTTGAAAGGGCCAGTTGAGCCTGGCAAATCAACAAACGGCTGAGGGATTGGTGCTGCGGCCATGGGTTTGGCTGTTTACACCACGGACTAGCTTTGAGAAGCCTGGTCTGCCGGGGGCTGACGAAGTCCATCTGTCAGAGAAGGGGCTTACCAGAATGGTGACGAGCACTTTAAGCTAAAGTTATCAGAGGAGAGGAACCTCAGTCCATCCCACTTCTACCATTTTCAATGCTAGTGCCAGAATTAGATGCCTGGAGCCTGAAGAAAGAACACAGATCTACAGGAGAGCACCTGAAGAGTGACACAAAGGAATTCCAGCCAGTGAGCCAGCTTCATTGGGCTCCCAACTTTAGTGCCTCTATGCAAATGCACACAGCATGAGCAATAAACAAGAGAGGCTTGAGATGTGCACACACCTGCAGGGCTATGGTCTCATCGGCATGATGGAGACACAGTGGGGTGGATCCTGTGACTAGAGTGTTGGATGAAGAGATAGGGGCTTTTTAGGAAGGACAGGCAAGAAAGACAAAGAGGGAGTGTTTTCCTCTATGTCAGTGACCAGCTGGAGGGCATGGAACTCTACCTGGGGATGGATGAGGAGCCAACCAAGAGCTTATGTGTCAAGATTAAGGAGAGGACAGGGACAGGTGACATTACAGCAGGGGTCTCCTACAGGCCCCTAGACAAGTAAGAGCAAGTCAATGAGGCCTTTTATAGACAGATAGGTACAGCCTTATGTTTGCAAGTTCTGGTCTTCACGGAGGACTTCAACAACTCTGACGCAGCTTCCTTCGGGGTGCATTTCCACCTGTTGCAGTGTGGGGTCCTCCAAGCTGAGTGTTGTCATACATTCTTGCAAAGCTTTGTAGTGGTAGATGAAACAATTACTTTAGAAGACACATTTAATATTCTGGAAAGGTCAAAATTGTTTCAACTAGCTCTCTGCCACGTCTTACAACTTTCACAAAAATACCCTGAAGCATTGGTAACGGTTGGTATGCCCTCAATATTAGCTTCTTGATTCTCTTTACACCTCTTTTAAAAGAGCAGTATAAATAAAAGACTTTTACTTAGTTTTTTAATGATCTATTAATTGATTTTTGACAGTACAAACAGAAGAAACCTGCAGTACAACACAATTAGGCTGAGTTTTAATTGATAAATTTAATAACATTGCAGTCTGTTCAAACACGTGCTTATAAATATGCAAAGAATGATGAAGAGCTTGGCTGTAAGCATCATCTGGGTTAACAGACTTAAAGTTATAAATACTCAGATAGTCAAAATGGTATTTCAGGTATGCCGTTCTAGCAGTGGAGTAAGATGTTAGGAATCCAAACCCTATCAAAACAGCATGAACATGATATAAAGTGCATGCACAAGCAGATTAAGAATTCGTTGCCATCATTCAGTGCTAGGAGCAATAGTAACATTACCAGTGAACTTGGTATTATGAATATTGAAGGCTTTCAGGTAGTAAAGAATAAGCTTTTCTGTAAAAGCATTAGAAGAGAAAGAATAGTTTAATCTCATGAATCTTCTTCTCTTCACAGATGCTGTGTGTAGAGCTCTCACCTCCTTGAAGTGCTGCTACATCAGTCCCTGGAAATCTTTGCTATTCTGTAATGTGATAGATTTGAAAACATGCATATGTCAGAATGGTAATACATTTTACATGCATTTTTAGCTGAGGAACATTCCTGCTTCTGTGTCTGAGAAAATACATGAATGTCCATGCTGTCGCTAATTCATATATAAATATATGCAGTGTGCTATGCATAGAGGTGCACACTATAACGTTGAGATAATCAGGATCAACTACCACCATCAAACGTAGGGTGCAACTGACATAATCAATTTTTATTTAGAGGGCATAAAAATGTATTTTGCTTCATTAGGAATCGCTTCTTTTTGTACATTCAGCTGTGGGAAAAAATTGCAAATACCGAGAAGAGTTTATAAGAGCAACTAGTATATGCATTGCTGTTTAAACCACATGGCTAGGAGGAGGTACAGTGAGAGGCATCATTAGATTTCTCCCAGAAACACCAGAGGCACGTGTTTGAAAATAGTGTTACACCACGTAGCAAAGTAAGACGCCAGGCGAGGGGGACAGCTTAGGATGGTAGGGAGCACAGCAGGGCTGTAGAAGCTCGTAATGGGGCTAGACCACACTCCTAGCCTTCCTTCAAGGCAAAATGTTACTTTGGAGGATAAGGCCTGTGTAAGCAGCATTTGCACTTTGATTCCATCAAAGCTGTCTGTGTTCACGACCCAGTCTGACCCTGTCTTTCAGTCGCATTTGGCAGGCCCACCTCCTACAGAAGCATCCCCTTCTTAAAACATTGTCACTACAATTTATCTTTTTTTTTATTCAGCTTATATACCTTTTCCCCTCCGCTTTTCCTCCTCTCATTTCTCTCTCCTCTTGTGTGCCTCTCATTGTTTCTTTTGTTTTCCTAGCTTTCACCTTTGCACTGCAAACTTACTTTGCAGTTCCTGTCATCCCAACAGCCAGGTAGGTTTGCTTCTTCTCCTCCCCTTTCTCTTGCCCTTTCCTTGTATTTTCCTCTCCCCTTTCCTATACTGGAAATTGAGCTTCTTTTCAGCCTGCGGATCACGTAACTTGAACCAAGAAGTGGTGTGGTAAGAAGTTAGACTGTTGTAGAGAATGATGCAGAACAGTAAGTATTGCTACACTCTTAAAGACCATATCAGATTTACACTATGACAGTATGAAATCATGAGTTCTGAGTTGCTGTGAACCTCTTACTTACCTCATGCAGTTTCTTAAATAACTTTTGGGACTGGGAATTTTTTTTTTCTGAAGGCAAGCTTAATTCTTTAATGTCTTTGGTTTTTTTAAGGGACTTCCTGCCCCATACAGTTCTCATTTACATTTATTTTATCTTTAAAAGAAAGAATCAAAGGCTGTCAAATGATGGCACACACAAACATGTCAGTCAGGTGTAACCACACTTAGAAACAAACTCCCAGGAAAGGGGCAAACTTTCCAGATTTTCCTGTTGTTCAGGCTGACTTCACAATTCCAGAAAACACGCTTTATGAGCCTGAGTTCCCAGGTTCTGAAGCAAGAAATGTTCCCCATGTTCAAGAGGATGTGATAAACAGGATTAGTTGGTTTGGTGGTCCAGCCTGACTTTGAGCTGGAGCAATCTCTCTGCAAACTCAGCATCGCTCAGACGCAGTGCCCGCTGTGGAGACAAGAAGGAATCCTTCCCACCCTCCAACTACAGAAAGGAAACTTGAAAGAAAGTCACAGCAGGGTACTTGTGACGTGCTTCCATCTGTACCACGTACCTGAGTCTACAAGATAGATGATGAACTCGTTGTTTCCTTGATCAGTTGCAGGGAGCTACTGAAAATCTTTTTGCTTATGAAATCATGATACATATATCGTGTGGTCATTGAAGTAAAGGCTAATTGCTTCCGATTACTCGCAGCATCCCATCATTGACCCATTGCATCATAGCTCATGATAGGTGAGGTACTCCAGACAGTGGCTACATTTTTTGCATTCAACAGCTAGAGAGGACTGGAAGGGCACTTGTACAAACTCTATAAGAAAATCACTGAATTTACAGATTATACAAAACTTGAAACCTTGCTGCATATTACAAGTGATACTATTCTAGTATAGAGCTCACAATTTTAGAAATGAAGTTAGCTATAGGAGAACAACAGTTGTGGATGTGGCTGTAATAACCGGACATCAGAAGACAAGCAGAATAAAGATCTAATCACTTCAAAAAAAAAAGCAAAAGGACCTGACTTCTTAAAAGTTAAGATTCACAGTGATGAGTTTAATAAACTTGGTGACACTAGTCATTATTTTTCTCTCTCAAAGCTTCCTGCAGACAGCTTGTCTACATACACAGTATCTTTTTCTTAAGAGTGGGAGACACTCCCTGTTAAGGCATTCATCTTAATTGGCATATGTGTCACTTTAAGTGGGTTCTGACTGTTTGCTCCCCCTTGAACTTGTCTTGGAGTTCTGGTAGGGGGAATCCTCTCAGCCTATGTTTGGCTTGCCCGAGTCATTGCTTACGTTTAGTGTGTTCTTGTGTTTAATTCTAGAGCACGCAGAGGTCTAATGGCCCTCTGGGAAACAGAACTGAGGTTCTCTTGGCAATGATGCCTTCTTCCCCCGCACACTCCCTGCCCCAGCTGCATTTGGAGAGTCGGGGAGAGGAAAAGAAGATATGCTAGTTAGGGACAAACGCAATTTCTGTTGTGTTTGAACAGTGTGGGGTTCAAACAACATCAGACCGGCTGGTTACCCAAGTCCCTTATTATTTACCAGGCAATGTGGGAAGCCTGTCTTTGGGATAAAAGATGCTTCACTCATTGTATCTGCCTCCTACAAGAATATCAGAGTACATCTAGTGCCGTGGAACAGGCATAGCACCACCTCCCTAAGGCATGTAAGTTTTGGCACATCATTGCTCATTGTCTTACCCCAAAGACATACTTCTGGAGCTCCTCTAATGTGGTAGGAAAGGGTGCAGCAGTTTGGAGACAATGATCTTCTCTTTCTGTGCTTCTGCATGGGCCTACTCAGTCCTGTTTTACTAAGAATCATAGAATAGTTTGGGTTGGAAGGGACCTTAAAGCCCATCCAGTTCCAGCCTTCCTGCCATGGGAGGGGACACCCCACTGGATCAGGGGCTGCCCAAGGCCCATCCAACCTGGCCTGGAACACCTCCAGGGATGGGACAGCCACAGCTTCCCTGGGCAACCTGGGCCAGTGTCTCACCACCCTCATCGTGAAGAAATTCCTCCTTATGTCTATCATAAATCTGCCCCTCTCCAGTTCAAAGCCATCCCACCTGGTCCTATCACTACAAGCCTTTGTAAAAAGTTCCTCTCCAGCTTTCTCAGAGACCTCCATCAGGTACTGGAAGCTGCTCTAAGTTCTCCTCAGGGCCTTCTCTTCCCCAGCCTGAACAACCCCAACTCTCTCAGCCTGTCCTTGTAGGGAAGGTGCTCCAGCCCTCCGATCATCTTTGTAGCCTCCTCTGGACCCGTTCCTACAGCTCTATTTCCTTCTTACATTGAGGATTCCAGAACTGGACACAATACTCCAGATGAGGTCTCCCAAGAGAGGAACAGAGGGGCAGGATCCCCTCCCTCGTGCTGCTGGCCACGCTGCTTTGGATGCAGCCCAGGACATGGTTGGTTTCGGGGCTGTGAGCGCACGTTGCCGGCTCACATTGAGCTTCTCATCAGCCAGCACCCCAAGTCCTTCTCTGCAAGGAGAAAGTTGAGTCTATCCATTCGGTAGCATTCTTTGAACAATATGCGCTTTTCTCCACAGGACACTCACCTCCCAAGTGTCCACACATCTTCACAGCCGCTATTTTTCTGCAGACTGAGGCCACCAGATGCCCATGTAGATTCTCAGAGCAAGACTTACAGTCCTGGAAAGAATGTGTCTTTTTCACTCTTGGTAGCTTAGATTGTTACATCTTGCCACTCAATTATCTTTAGTATTAAAACATATTTGAGTTCTGCCAAGGAAGCTAAGCATAAGCAAAACAAAACAGGATCATCTGGTTCTGCTTTACATAGGGGTAACTTGTCAAAATCTTGGCAGACACTCTGTAAAACCACATCACACACAAAATTAGGTTCAACAAACAGTAGCTAAAGACAGAAATTTTTCTTGCTTCGATAGAAGTACACAGATTTTACAGCTTCTAATTTTAGCTCTGTAGTTTACAATAAATATCTTGAATGTTTTATTGTATTTTGCGGAGAAAGTGCATTTAATGTCACTATGTTCTAATGTTTAGAAAGTGTATTTAATGTTAAAATGTATTTATTTTTTTTAAATCAGAAAATAAGATATACTTATGATTTCTTTTATTTTTTAAGTGTGTGTTTGCAGTGCTGCAATCTCCTACAGTCTTGTTAAACAAGGAGAAAGAAAAAGAGCAACACATTTTTACTCAGTGCCATGTCAGTTCAGAGGTCCTCTCGGTGTTTATTGCTCTAGAAGTACTAATAAATTTAATCAGCTGTTCCAGGGTACTTTCGAGCCTTTTAGTATTTTTTCTGATTATCACTGTGTTATAGATATAAATATTTTCCTTAATTTATCATTTCTCATATTTAAGTGGTCTTGACTGGCACGTCTTATTTCAAAGGCTCTCTCATTCAGTATAATGTCAAGTCAGTACATCCTTTAAGGAAATATAAAAAGTGGTCAATATGTGAATAAGTTTACTTTTACAGAATTTTTGTCTGTGGATTGTTACTGTACAGTGGATGCATATGTGTGTAAAGTCTGGAGGAATCGTTAGATGATAACATCCATGAAGGTGTTTTAAGTAAAATCTTCATTAATAAAGAGAGAAAAGTGAATTCATACACACTGACCACACACTCAAGCTGCAGCGTCTGAAAGGCGTAAAATTATCAATCAATCACAGAATCACAAGGTTGGAAAGGACCCACTGGATCATGGAGTCCAACCATTCCCAACACTCCCTAAACCATGTCCCTCAGCACTTCATCCACCCGTTCCTTAAACACCTCCAGGGAAGGCGACTCGACCCCCTCCCTGGGCAGCTGTTCCAGTACCCAATGACTCTTACTGTGAAGAATTTTTTTCTGATATCCAGCCTGAACCTCCCCTGACAGCTTCAGGCCATTCCCTCTTGTCCTGTCCCCTGTCACTGGGGAGAAGAGCCCAGCTCCCTCCTCTCCACAACCTCCTTTCAGGTAGTTGTAGAGAGTAATAAGGTCTCCCCTCAGCCTCCTCTTCTCCAGGCTGAACACCCCCAGCTCTCTCAGCCGCTCCTCGTCAGACTTGTTCTCCAGCCCCTCACCAGCTTCGTTGCTCTTCTCTGGACACACTCCAGAGCCTCAACATCCTTCTTGTGGTGAGGGGCCCAGAACTGAACACAGGATTCGAGGTGCGGTCTCACCAGTGATGAGTACAGAGGGAGAATCCCCTCCCTGGCCCTGCTGGTGACCCCATTTCTGATCCAAGCCAAGATGCCGTTGGCCTTCTTGGCCCCCTGGGCACACTGCTGGCTCATGTTCAGTCGGCTGTCAACCAGCACTCCCAGGCCCTTCTCTTCCGTGCAGCTCTCCAGCCACTCTTCCCCCAGTCTGTAGCGCTGCATAGGGTTGTTGTGCCCTATATGTGGAAAAGATTCTTGTTCCATTGCCTGGTTCGATCTCTTTTTTGAGTGGAAAAGACACAACTAAGTATAGCTCCCAACAGCACGTCGAACATCTGGAGGACCTCTCTGGAAGGAGCGCAGATGTTTCGCAGCAGTGATGTACGGGCAAGTGGGCGCCTGTTGAACCAGAGCAGTATGTGCTGCTGCTTTCCGTTTTGTTTTCAACCTCTTGCCTTAGACCTCAGCGCTTTTCTCTGCCCACCTTGTGGGCAGGGAGCTGAGTCCGAGAGATTTGTCTCTGGATGAGGGGGAAGATAGAGAGGTTGCTCTGTGTCTTGCTTTAACTTTTGTCCCCTGGAATCCTATGTGGATGAGATGAAGTTATTGCATTTCTACAGATCAGTAAATAACGGTGATATGTCAGTGACAGTGATAACGACCAAAACAGGTCATCATGCCTCTTACTACATGTTTAACTATATGACAGTATAATGTCAAGTCAGTACATCCTTTAAGGAAATATAAAAAGTGGTCAATATGTGAATAAGTTTATTTTTACAGAATTTTTGTCTGTGGATTGTTACTGTACAGTGGATGCACATGTGTGTAAAGTCTGGAGGAATCGTTAGATGATAACATCCATGAAGGTGTTTTAAGTAAAATCTTCATTAATAAAGAGAGAAAAGTGAATTCATACACTTTAGCAGCAAATGCTTGTGAGCAAAACTGTAAAAATTAGTGAGGAAACAGGTATTTTCATCTGTTTCCTTTGGATGGTTAGTCTCACTGCCGGTATGTTGGAATATGAATGCGGATCACTTCGTATACAGAAGTCCTTGTAGTGCTCAGTGTCTTTTTATATGACCACGTCGAAAATACTTGGTTACAGCTGAAACTGATCACTTCAATGAAGGTGTACTGAAACGTGGTGGCTCCAGCGAATCATGCCGGGTACCTCATCAAACAGGCAATGGACAAACACGCCTTTATAGCCTGGTCCTGTACTTACATGCCCAGGTTGAACATGTCCATAAGTGTTTGTGTGATGAGAGCTTACGTCACCAAGTTTTCCTTTGCGGTGCTTGATCTGTGTGTTTTCTCGTAGAGCGAAGTGAAAAGGAGCTCTGTTTTCTAATGGATTTGGGAAACAGATGTTTCCTGTAAGTTGTGAGCTGACCTGATACTTGAAATACTAAGGCAGGGCTGGTCTTATCTTGCACGGAGCTCCAAGCACAGCTTGGGCTCTACATTTTTGCCCGTGTATATAACAGTTGTTCTGCTTTCCTGAGCTCCTCAAGCACCAGACAGGTTCCTGTCCTCTCTTCTGCTAATTTTCTCACTACCTCAGTCCAGGACCACCCTCCCAGGTTTTACCTGAACGGTAGGTTCTGGTACTGCTGCTGAATCAGCAGTCAGCTATCGGCAGCAGCCGGTTGGGAGATAACTTCATAAATGAGTAACTCTGTGCTCCAAACACCGGCAACAGCTGAACATGAGCGCATGCTTCGTATATTCCCTGTGGACCAATCGATGAGCGGTAGCACGGTGAAATCGATCTTCGGAAGCAGAAGACAAGGGAGAGTTCACTTGGTCTGCTTATAACCAAGACTAGTCTTGATTTAACCTGCTCAGCTGTGGGGGTATGGTTTAGCTATACATGCCATTTAAAAATTATAATTAAAGGTTTTAAACCGGGTTTTGAGTTCACTGAGCCCTCCCTCTCACTTGATTAATCAGTGATTTATACATATATAATGACTTCAACTGACTTAGAGGGTAATTTATGTCCTGATGTGCGTGATGTATGGATCTAAATAGACTACAGACAGGGGAAAAGGAACCATCTGTTCTCTAGAAAACCATCCACTGTCAGAATGATTCAAGAACAGTGTTTGAAAGATGTGTTTAGAAAAGCAGGAATAAATTACATAAATTCCGTGTGCTGTCTAGATGACATTCTTATCAGGTTTATATTGTCCAAAAAACAAGGTTACAAACTTGATTTTTTTAAGCTTTTGTAGGACTTCATATTTTTTAAGTTGTTCATAATGCTGTTTGCTTATGAATGTATATAATGTATTTTTTGTTCGGATCTTTCCAGCGCTCATGGAACATTGGTTTTGTAGCTACGGGATGGATAGAGAGATCCCAACACTGCACAGCCCAAGTTTAAACATTACCTGCAGTAAATTAAAAAATAAAAAGGAAGTAGTATATCCTGGGAGTATAGAATCATAGAATCGTGGAATCATAGAATCACTAAGGTTGGAAAAGACCTCTAAGATTATCCAGCCCAACATGATGTCTGCTAAACCGTGTCCGGAAATGCCACATCTCCAAGTTTTTTGAACACCTCCAGGCTTGGGGACTCCACCACTTCCCTGGGCAGCCTGTTCCAATGTTTCATCACTCTTTTGCTAAAGAAATTTTTCATAATATCCAATCTAAACCTCCCGTTGCAACTTGAGGCTATTAAATAGCCGGGCTTCACTTAGGGCAGGTGTGTAAAAGCTGAGATATCACACTGCCTGCCACCTACCTACACAGCTGGTAGGGTTTGTCAAGTTAGAAATCTCCTCGTGCACTTACCTTACGCAATATGACCAAATTAACTATCGTAAGAAAAACACTTATGTGTATTCGCACATTTGCACACGCGGGCTTTATATGATCGTCAATAGGACAACTCATGCAAGCAAACTTCGGTGAATGGACAGACACTTTGATGCCGGCTTAACTTTCTGCCTTGGGGGGGAAAGCATAGACTATAGACGCACGCAGCGATTAAAATACAAAGGTGGACTGCTATGAGCTCTAGAAACTATAGACAGACGCTGCGAAGGCAATTGCAAGTTCTTTTATGTACGTCCTACATTTTCTTGGTTTCATTTCTTCTGGGAGGGGGTGTCTTTTTGGATTTTGGGGGGTTCTTTTCTATTTTTCCCCCCCCTAATACTGCAGGGCTGATAGTTTTTAAGTTAAATACATGCGTAGCAGGCTCAGTCTTTATCAGCATTGCTGGAGAAAATATTTCCTGACAAGGCTACTTTGAAAGCCGTCCTCTCCCGGACCCTCACCGGTCCTTCACCCCCCCCCCAGGTAGGGAGGCAAACCTCGTACCCTGCCGCAGGGGAGCCCCCCCGGGGCCCGGCTGGGGTCACTGCTGCCCCGGACAGGGGCACCGAGGGCGCAGCATCCCGGGGATGCAGGCGGGGCGCCAGGGGTGCGGGGTACCAGGGGTACGGGGTGCCAGTGATGTGGGGTGCCAGCGATGTGGGGTGCCAGGGACGCGGGGTGCCAGGGATGTGGGGTGCCAGGGATGCGGGGTACCAGGGATGCGGGGTACCAGGGGCGTGGGGTGCCAGGGGTGCGGGGTACCAGGGGTGTGGGGTGCCAGGGGTGTTAGGTACCAGGGGTGCGGGGTGCCAGGGGCGTGGGGTGCCAGGGGTGTGGGGTGCCAGGGGTGCGGGGTGCCAGGGGTGCGGAGTGTCAGGGGTGTGGGGTGCCAGGGGTGCAGGGTGCCAGGGCTGCGGGGTGCAAGGGGTGCGGGGTGCCAGGGACACGAGGTACCAGGGCTGCGGGGTACCAGGGCTGCAGGGTGCAAGGGGTGCGGGGTACCAGGGGTGCGGGGTGCCAGGGCTGCGGGGTGCCAGGGACACGAGGTACCAGGGATGTGGGGTACCAGGGCTGCGGGGTGCCAGGGATGCAGTGTGTCAGGGGTGTGGGGTGCCAGGGGTGCGGGGTGCCAGGGGTGCGGAGTGTCAGGGGTGCGGGTGCGACGTGCCGGGGATGCGACGCGCCAGGGAAGTGGGGTACCAGGGGTGCGGAGTACCAGGGGTGCGGGGTGCCAGGGGTGCGGGGTGCCAGGGACGCGGGGCGGGCAGCGCCTGCCTCCCATCTCCAAGCTGCCCCCCCCATTCCAAGCCGCCCCCCATCTCCAAGTCAAACCCATCTCCAAGCCGCCCCCCTTTTCCAACCCGCCCCCCATCTCCAAGCCTTTCCGTCCCAAAGCTGCTCCCATCCCCAAACTCCCCCCATTTCTGAGCTGCCCCCCGCCCCAAAGCCACCTCCTGTCTCCAATCCGCCCCCACCTCCAAGCCGCCCCCCATCCCTCAGCCCCCTCCCCAGCCGCACCCCCATCCCTCAGCCCCCTCCCCAGCCGCCCCCCAAGCCCTCCCTATCTCTCAGCCCCCTCCCCCCCAAGCCGCCCCCTTTCTCTAACCCGCCGCCCACCCCCGAGCCGCTCCCCGCCTCCCCCACCCCAGTCCCTCCCTCCCTCCCTCCCTCCCTCCCGGCAGCGCCGCACTCGCGCTGCGCTCCCTCCGCACCGCGCGCCCCGGAGGAGCCGAGCGGCTGTCGCCGCCCCGCGCCGCTCCCGCAACAAAGGAGGAGCCGCGGGGCGGGGAGCGCGGGGACAGCGGCTGCTGCCCTGAAGGAGAAGAAAACAAACAAAAAAAGCCACCCTCTTTTTTTTTTTTCCTCTTTTTTCCTTGTTCTCCCCTTATTCCCCCCCCCGTTTTTCTTTTTTCTTTCTCCTTTTTGTTTCTTTTCTTCTTTCATTCTTTTCTTCTTTCTTTCTTCCTTTTTCTTTTGCCTTTTTCTTTTTCCTTCATTTTTTCTTTTTTCCTCTGTTTTTTCTTTTATCTCTGTATTTTCTTTTTCCTTTTTTCTCTCCTCCTTTTTCTTTTGCTTTTTTCTTTTTCCTCACTTTTTTTCCCTTTTTCCTGTTTTTTCCCCTTTTTCCTTTTTTATCCTTTTCTCTTTTTTCTTTTTTCTTTTTCTCTTTTTTTTATTTTTTTCCTTTTCCTTTCTCCTTTTTAATTCTCTCTGTTTTTTCCCTGCCTTTTTATCCTTTTTTTCTCTTTTTTTTTTCCTTTTCTCTTTTTCCTTTTCTTTTTTATTTTTTCCTTTTCCTTTTTTCCTTTTTAATTCTCTCTGGTTTTTTCCTGCCCTTTTTCTTTTTTCTCTTTTTTCCTTTTTTTCCTATTTTCTTCTATTTTCTTTTTATTTTTTCTTTTCCTTTTTTTCTTTTTAATTCTCTCTTTTTTGTCTGCCTTTTTTCTTTTTCCCTTTTTTCTCTTTTTTTTCTTTTTTCCTTTTTTCCCCCTATTTTCTTTTTTATTTTTATTTCTTTTCCTTTTCCTTTCTTTTTAATTCTCTGTGGGGTTTTTTTCCCTGCCTTTTTTTCTTTTCTTTTCTTTTTTTTTTTTTTTTCCTTTTTTTCCCCCGGTTTTCCCGCAGGGAGCGCCCGGCCCCCGCGGTTCCCGGGGATGCGCGCGCCGGGCAGGGCCGGCCCCGCGGCGGTGGGCGCTGCTCCGTAGCAGCCTGCGGGCGCCGCGGGGTGCGGAGCGGGGCTCGCCGCGGCCCCGGCTGCGATCGGCGCCCCCAGCTCGGGCTTTTCCCCCCCGCTTCCCGCAGCCGGGATGGGCTGTTTCTGCGCCGTCCCGGAGGAATTTTACTGCGAAGTTTTACTCCTGGACGAGTCGAAGCTGACCCTGACCAGCCAGCAGCAGGGCATCAAGGTGGGGGACGCGCGGCGAAGGGGGGGTTTGGGGATCCCGCGGGAGGCGACAGAATGACATCGCTGACGTTGCGCGATGCGTTGCGGGGGATGCGCCCCCGTAGATATGCAGATAAGCAGGTGCGGACCCTCGCGGGGTTGAGCATCGCGCTGGAAGCGCTACCGAGGATCAAAGCGAACGTGGGATGTGTCACCGCCCGCTCCCTCCATCTCTCCATCCCGGGAGCGGCTCCCGGCGGGGGTAGAGCCCCCGCTCCATCCCGGGAGCCCGTTCGGTGGGAAAAAAAGCTCTTCTGCAGGCGCGGGTGAACTCTTGTTCCCGGTGTCCGTCTGCCAATAGCTAATGAGCCCCGACAGAGCATGTGAAAACCGAGATTCTTCTAAAGGCCCTCAACTTGGTCGTGTTTGGTTAAGCCTGATGACAGCAAATGGCATCTCTCGGACACTTGAAGCCCTTGTTTGAAAGCCGGGGATGTGAGTTCATTGGCAACGTAGGAACGGGGTTTCAGTGTCGGATCAGAAAAAAAAAAAAAAAGAAACGGGAAAAAAAATCAATTCCTCTAAAATTTATTCTTGGAAAGGGCTAATCTGTTTTATCTAAGACATTCAAAGTGTAAAAATCTATTGGCCAGTATGTTTCAGCTTTTATGATTAAAGTTAGAAAGGAAAACCCAAAGGGAGGGAGAGATATTCTGAATTTAACGATATAATTTTACCCATAATCTGTGTCACGGTGAGCTCTACATGTGTTAGGAATTGTCAAGCTTTGCTTGACACCTGCCTAAAGGCTCGTAAGGCTGAGCTTAACGCAGAGGAGTGAACGGATCACAGAGATGCTGAAGTTTGGTACCTACATAGGGTCTTCGGATGCTCAGTTTAGACTCTTCTGAGAAACTTGCCTTTGTACGTGCAGTGGTGGGGGTGGGTGTTGTGCATGCGTGATTATTTTCATGAATCCCAATCCTGAAAGGTGATGGGTACGTGCAGCGTTTAATAAAAATTAACGTCCCATGGGAAAGAAAGGGTCTGAAGATGTGACTTCTTTTTAAGAATGTGTGACTTGCAGTGTTGGAAACGAACTCGTTTAGGATAAGGGTGTGGCTTCCTGCTATTCTTAGTGCGATCTGAATGGAGCACGGTGATGAAAATTTCAACCCTTCTCTGTCTTGAACCGAACCGTGGAGCAGCCATAAAGTCAGCCGGAAAGGTGTGTGGATCTGATCGAGAAGCAGTAGTTTATTAACATCTTGTTGTAGGCACTGCAGGGAACTTTAGGGAAAGGAAAACCTCCCCTTCTGTAGCAGCCTTTTTTTTTTTTTCCCCTTAAGATTAAATTTCTATAATGTGAAACCACACCCCAGTGCTGAAGTTCCACGAACTTTTGAAAACGTAGGGAGCGGAGCTGCATAGCTCTTCCTAGCTTGTGGTTCCCACCATTGTGTTCTCCCTCGCAGAAGTGTTTGTGCAGCTGCGTGTGAACGGCAGCGCCTGTCTGGCTGAAGGGTAACCACTGGTTTTCCTTGAGCGCTGCCCTCATCTGCTCTACAGCTGGAGGAGGGCAGAACTGGTTCTTTCAACCGAGTCCTGGTTGACGCCAGTTTTAAATTGCCAAGGGTTGGTTTTATTCTACAGGTTCCCACCGAAGTTATATGATTATACCTTCGTAAAACTGATGTGATGTTCTGTCATTTGGCGTGTTTTCACTCTGTTGTTAGCACGTACAGATCTAAAAATGCAGGCTTTCCTATTTGTTTTCGTAGAATTTCAGCTTTAGCACTGAGATATAGATTACGAATGTTCTTACATATTTTAACACAAAGGTTTTCTTAGAACTTCAGGTTCTGGATGTGACCTCTCTTTTGCCTTCACACGTTTAGTTGGGTTCACAGCTACGCATGAAACTTACGGTTTCAGTACTGTTTTGCAAATCTTAAATACTATATTAGAAGAGCAGATTTAAAGTGGTTACAGAAGCAGCTTCGTTCCCTTCTTTCCCCCTCAAGCAGATACATCTCTGCTAGAAATTAAGCTCACAACTTAATAGCTATTTACTTACTGGTATGTACTTACTCGATATTCGTAGATTCGGTCCCGTTTGCATCGGTGGGAGATGGAGCTCTGTGGCTGGAGGAGTCTTAGGCAAATTTGTTTCTTCAGCAAAGCTGAAATAAAGGCATAAATTAGATAGTTGTTTCTGAACTGATGCAGAGTTTTGAAGATGGGTTGCTTAGTTTGCAATTTCTGGCTTACTTTGCTTGACAGCGACTGTATGCAGCAAAATATCACAATTTTTTAATTATTGTTTTTATTAACACATTCTTGGTACTTAACTTTGGGCTTTAAGTTGTACTTTAGATCAAACCTATGAGCAGAGGTGGCACAAGACTGACTTCAGGTCCCATTTAAAGTTACTTGTCTCTGTGAATTTCAAAGAGCGTGTTAGAAAAAGGACAGAATTGGATTTATTTTGGTTCCAAAGGGGTAAACTGAGGTGCGAAGAAGTGGAGTGACTTTTCCAAGGTCATGCAGCCGGTCAGCATTAGAGCCAGGATGAAGTTCAACGCCCTTTAGGCTGGAGGCAGCTGACCAGCCTGTCGTCAGCCACGCTGTCCGGAGCGGTTTGTGATCATCTCCTCATTGCAGTTGCTGAGAGTGACTTTTTCTTTTCATAGTTTGTTTCTGCTTTCTTGCTGTCTTGCTGTTCTCCCTTTACGTCTTGGTGGCTTAAGGTCAGAGCACTGTTGTGTGAAGATATGGAAGCCCTCAGGTTTATGGGAGGCTGAAAATCAGGACAGAGCATCAAATATCTTGGAGTCTCCCTTTTTATGTTTCCCCATAGTACGCTAACAGTAAGAGCTATTTTGGAGAGTACATGTTTTGAGATAATAAAGCAATGGCATTTGTTAGCCCAAAGCGGTTCTGGTACAGGTTGTCTACTCAAGGTACGATTGGGGCAGATTTTCCTCTTCTGCGCATTAAGAAATGGTTTTTTTTTTAGCAGACTTGTGCTATAAAAATGACAACAATCAGCTGTTAACTGAAAAACACTTTCCCAGGACTGTTACTTTGACTCACCTTCATGTAGATTAAAGACTAGTTTAGGCATTTTAATGGTCTGTACTAACTTCTAAGTAGGTTTAGCTTATTTGTTGAAGGTGCAAGACATGTTGATAGTGTTTTGATGTGAACTTGACTGATGGGTTGTGGACATTACATATTTTAACTCTGTTAAGAATTGGAGCAGTTGTCCTCGCAGAGGGAGAGTGGTGTGCCTTATTGCATAGACTTGTAATTGGACGTCGAGGAAACTTCTGTCTGCCCTTAGAAAATACTGTTCGGAAGCCTATTTGTGATAAGCACTTTCAGAAAGAATGTTCATTCCGTAATGTGTACCTAACAGGACTATTTAACGATATAATTTTACCCATAGTTTTTCACTTATATTTCTTGAAAACATTATTTAAGGCAAATGTTTGTTTTCGCTTCCCCAAAGAAGTTAAAAATATTATGAAACATAATATTAATATAATTAATATAAAACTCTCTTTTATGTTTGTATCTCTTTTCTTGGAATAAAGTTCTTCAGAAAAATATGAGCTACTTCTTCGGTGAATGGGCTCTCTAATTAGTCCTAAGCCATCTGGTCACTGCACTTTTGAAGTGTTCCTTGAAATTCCTCTCTGAGCACTATTTTTGTGTGGTCTGAAGTCCTATTTTATTCGACGTGCGGGATGGGCCATCAGCAAGTTTCACTGTAAGAGAAGTGATGAAGAGTATAGATGTACTAATTCTCCCTGGAACACTCTGTTTACAGTGTATGTTCTGTAGCATCATTTTATTAGGGATTACCATCATCACAGTGATATTCTGGCCACCGTATCACCTAGACGTTGTGTTGAAAGTGTTAATTTGTACTTCTGTGCTATACAAGGGTGCCTTGGGCTGCCACAGGAGACTCTCCGTACAGAGACGCACTTCATGATTTGTAAGTTACACTTTCAGGTTGAATCTCTGTGTAAAGTACTCTTTTTTCCAAAGAAAGCATGTGGTTGTTGGCTGGGCAGTAAGCAGTCAGATTTTTATTCATGCTGTCTCACTGGGTATTGAACAAAATGAGTTCAAACAACATAAAATTGGCTTCAACGTCGCAAGGTGGTTTAAAAAAAATACACAAAAAACCACATGCACGAAAATACCTGAGGTGGTAAGTGACTGAGGTTAGTGACGGAGGTTAGGAACCGTGTTAAAAGACTTGATATGGGCTCATCAGAACGTGATACATGTTGTAATGAAACTTACAGAATAGCTGACAATATGATTTAGTTTGAGATATAGAAATAGGTAGACATAACAGTTCTTAGAAAGTTTTCTGTGGATTATTCTGGCGTTATTCTTCTTTTCCTTTTGCTTCCTGTTGAAGCTTGTTGGGTTTTTTAATGAATCTGAGCAATTAAAAATGCTCCAGACTTCATGCTTTCAAAGTTTAGGATATACAGAAAATGTGGAGTGCATTTTTGGCTCAAGCCAGTTTAGCTCTAAGGACTTGAAGGAGTCACTATGGGAATGGTAGGCTCCTATTTTTTTTTCCCCTGGTGAAAATGCTCAATGAATGTGCGTGTCAGCAAGAAATACAGCCCTGTGAATGGAAAGATCTTGCATTTTGTTAATTATTCGACTTGAGAGGTAGCATTAAAAGTTAATTGTTGTGAATTTGGAATGTATTCTTTGTGATGTTTTTGTTTTATGCTTCTACATTTTTTTTTAAAAGGGAAGTGTATTTCTGTGAGAAGTTTTCTTAATTGTGCAGGTACACTGTTTCAGCAATCCTGAATGTCTTTTTAATGGTAGATTGCTGTTGCTTTCTACCTATACTAATTTGCTTACCACCTGCGGTAATTACTAACCTGTAATACCAGAGCCACACATCTTAAATCATATTTTTCCCCCTGCCCTGCTTGATATTGATTAACAAATACTTTCAAGACAGATTCTTCTATATACTCAGAATATTAATTTGAAATGATTAGTTAATAAAAAGTGAATCGGTTGAAAGTAAATCTTGAAATCCAGCTGAAATTCAGCTTTTCTTTTCTTTTTTTTTAAACACTGAAAAACAGTATTTAGAAAAACTGATACCGTTTGAAGTCTTGTTTGCGACCTCAAAATTTCTTTTCTTTATAAGAAACTGTTTTTCTTAACAGTTTTCCTTTAAGTGTGCATAATTTGCACAGCAGCAGGGAAAATAAACAGATAGTATTGTCAATGTAAGCGTAAACGAGTATGTTTTCTTCAATGTCATAGGTGCAACACATCCAAGCATGGTTTGTAGCAAAAGCAACAGCAGCAATATGCCTCTTCCACATTAGGAAGATGCTATTCTTTCTCAAATTTCTGTTATGTGTATAAAACAGCCGTCTGAGCACACACTGAGTGCAAGACGGTGCGTGTGGAATTGTGCATTATTTCATTTCTCTAAAAATGGACTTAAGTAGCGCACAATTCTAGATAAAGAAGAATAAGAGGGACAAAAGGGCTCCCAAACCTCGCTGCTAACTATTCCTCAAAATTACTGTCACATATTTGAAACATATTACTAACTCCACCAGTGTCTTTACAGATGAGACCAGCGATTTTGAATACCTTAGGGAATAACCATAAAATAAATGAACACTGAGATGCTTTATTTTCCCTACGTGCACCTAAGTAAATTAATGAAACCAGCGTGACAGCAAGAAGGAAATCCATTAGCTTTTAAATGAAGTTACCTTTTAGTCAACCTGAGGTTTGACCAATAATATTGTCAGAGGGGTCTGTTTTGCTGGTTTGAATGAGCAATAATTTCTTAATATAACCAGGGCAAATGTGAGCTGTATGAGGTGGACTTTTTATTAAACGCTTTTGGATTTCTGTAGCTTGGATTAAGATTTCTTATATTAGATTATTTGGCATAGGTAAATACCATATGTTGATATTTTATTTATTTTAGTTTATTAAAGCCCTCAACTAAAATTCAGCTATGGAATTGCAGCTCCTCCCCTCAAGAAAAAAAAAATTCTAAAAATTACCGTGTGATATGAGGGAAATTTTTGAAGAGAATAATATGGAAAGTGCTTCACAAAAATAATTTCATTAAGAAGCTGTAGTTTTATGTCATTTCACGCTGTAAAATATCCAAGATAGTATTGCCATCTAGATTGAGGTTGTCAAAGTAGTATTGAACACGCATGAGAAAATGATAAGTTATATATTGGTCATGTTGCATCACTAATATCCGTGTTTTTGGTAGAAAGATGGGAGAATTTTAGTGCATTCTCCTTTGTTCACTCTTGTCAGTTTGGTTTTTTTGATTTAGACTCTTATTTTCCTCAAGAGGGTTTTGTTTCTATAATGACAGAGCAGCTATATTATCTGCATTTTATTAAAAAGTGAGGTCTTTGCAAGTGAACAGTCATATTTCGATATCTGAGTAGAATTTTGCAGACTGCGTTTTCATTACATATTTAGATACAATGAAGATTGTAATTTATGTATTGATTGTGCTTTCGTTCCCGCTTCTTCCCTTTGCATTCTGTGTTGGGGACGGTTGAATGCTGGAGGCAATAAGGTCAAAAGGACATGCTTGGGGTCAACCCATGCTATTATTTAGAAGTGAAAAACCAATAGAAATATGGCAAAACGAGAGCTCTGCTCCTTTGGCTTTCTGTGGCATTAAGAGGGGGAACCAGACCATTTTGCAAAGTGGGAAACGTGCCTTTTTATCTCTAATAGAAGGCGGTATTGCTTGGTTTGCGACCATAAATATTGATATTTTTTTTTTAAAGCTAAAATTTCAGTATCGCTGCAAACACACTGTATCTTGTTTTGGCTGTTGTCTCACTGATCAGAAGTAGACTGTGCTTGGTGACTCTTTGGGAGGCAGGTCCTTACCTGTGAGAGGATGGGTCAGGATGCTCCAGTCCGAGGTGTATAAGGGAACAGAGGCAGCAGTAGTCACAGAGGCAGTGCATTTGCTTTCTTTATTTGAGGAAAGTAAAAGAAAAACAGTAATAATGTGGAGGTTAGAAATGAAGAGGCAGAAACAGCTGAGAATATGAGTCAGAGGAAAATAAATGCTGTGACAACAAGGGAAGAGTTCTTTTCTGTAATGTAATTCTAGTAGTACCTTTCCACAGCTGGAAAAAAGACACCGGAGTAGTTTCTTTGAATTGATGGATCATTATTGAAATAAAACCTAAAATTTAAAATACTGAATAGAGATTTTTTTGATCATTCTTCGTGGAAATCTTTTGGGAGCTGAATGCATCACTAACCTACAGTACCAAAAGTGTTCTCCTAAAGCTTAGTTGTTCGAAATCTCAGAGGTTTGTAAGGATTCCATTTAAACAAACCCTTTCTTTCTTATTTCTCCCCGTGAATCTTTTTAATCTGTCTAGGTGTGACATGAGGGAAGTGCATACAAGTGCCGAGCTCTCACAGAATCACAGAATCACCAGGTTGGAAAGGACCCATTGGATCATGGAGTCCAACCATTCCTAACACTCCCTAAACCATGTCCCTCAGCACCTCATCCACCCGTTCCTTAAACACCTCCAGGGAAGGCGACTCCACCCCCTCCCTGAGCAGCTGTTCCAGTGCCCAATGACTCTTCCTGTGAAGAATTTTTTTCTGATATCCAACCTGAACCTCCCCTGACGGAGCTTCAGGCCATTCCCTCTTGTCCTGTCCCCTGTCACTGGGGAGAAGAGCCCAGCTCCCTCCTCTCCACAACCTCCTTTCAGGCAGTTGTAGAGAGTAATAAGGTCTCCCCTCAGCCTCCTCTTCTCCAGGCTAAACAACCCCAGCTCTCTCAGCCGCTCCTCGTCAGACTTGTTCTCCAGCCCCTCAGCAGCTTCGTTGCTCTTCTCTGGACACACTCCAGAGCCTCAACATCCTTCTTGTGGTGAGGGGTCCAGAACTGAACACAGTATTCGAGGTGCGGTCTCACCAGTGCCGAGTACAGAGGGAGAATCCCCTCCCTGGACCTGCTGGTGACCCCATTTCTGATCCAAGCCAAGATGCCGTTGGCCTTCTTGGCCCCCTGGGCCACTGCTGGCTCATGTTCAGTCAGTTGTCAACCATTACCCCCAGGTCCTTCTCCTCCGTGCAGCTCTCCAGCCACTCTTCCCCCAGTCTGTAGCGCTGCATAGGGTTGTTGTGCCCCAAGTGCAGGACCCGGCATTTGGCCTTGTTAAACCTCATGCCATTGGTCTCGGCCCAGCAGTCCAGCCTGTTCAGATCCCTTTGCAGAGCCTCCCTACCCTCCAGCAGATCGACACTTCCTCCCAGCTTGGTGTCATCTGCAAACTTGCTGAGGGTGCACTCAATGCCTTCATCCAGGTCATTGATAAAGACATTGAACAGAGCTGGACCCAGTACTGAGCCCTGAGGAACCCCACTTGTGACTGGCCTCCAGCTGGAGTTAACTCCATTGACCACCACTCTCTGGGCCATCCAACTAGTTTTCAACTCAGGAGAGTGAGCGCCTGTCCAGGCCAGAGGCTGACAGTTTCTGAAGCAGAATGCTGTGAGAAACTGTGTCAAAGGCTTTACTCTCCCTCCTGTTGGGTGTTGGTTTTAGTTACGTTTAATAAGAGGAATCCTTTATATTCTGGGGAATTCAGCTGCTCCTTTGACTTACAGTAAAAATATACAGTAAAGTCGTTACCATCAGGGATAGTTATCAATGCCAAGGAAAAAGCAGGCTGTGCTTTTTTATGGTTCGTATACTTGTTTATTAGTTAGTATTTGCCTTTTAAACTTTGCAGGGTTACAAATTGCTCTCTATCAGCCAGACAAGAAGACACTCTGTCTTCCCTGTAGCTCTTGAAGTTTTGGGTATGTGGGTAAAATTGGTATGTGGTTGAGTGAGCCAGTTTGATAATAAGTGGCTCAGCACATTATTATCTTTCCTGTGTTCGCAGTAAAATGAGAACTAAGCGCGCTGAGGGATAAAATTCTTTGGCTATGCGACACAGAATGCCTTTTAGTAATGGAAAAGGAGGATCTTTATATCTCAATTGCAGGAAAAGAATTTGGAAGACAGAAAATGGCAGTTGCCCTATGTAATTAGTGGTAAAATTTGGCATGGCTACTAAAGTATATAAGCAAATGCGCTAACAGTTTGCAGAACTAAAGGCAGTTGAGTATCTTGCAGGGTTGAGCCAGAAGGAAGATAGTCCCAATAAAAAAACACTGGACCGAGTTCTGATTTTCCACATACTATATATTTCCTGTAATGTCTCATTTGTGTCTGATAAGAGGTTATTTGTAGTGTCACCAAAAATATTTTCTGTCTATAGCAATGTCCACTTCTTATTTATTAAATATTGAATACTTAGTTAATTATTAATCTTTTAAATAAATCAGATATAAAAAAATTAGAGTTCTCTTTTTGGTTCATTGATTTTATTCAGATTCTCAGTGTCACACTGTGAAAAAAATTGGGACTGACTTCTTTCTTATTTGGTGCATGAATGGTGGCTAGAAGGAATGCAGTGGGATTTTGTTCTTTTTTCCCCCCCCAAAATACCAGAACAAGGGTATTTTATAAGGGGCTGTATTCAGAACCACCAGGGAAAATACATTGGTTTTTTTAATGCCAAGAAATTGGTGAAAATAGCTGTTCAGGATTAAAAAAATTGAGGAAGAGCACAGGTGAGTAATGGGGAGTGAGTTCAGCACTGACATTCAACTTGAAGCACATAGTTAGATATCCCTTCTGAAAAGATGTGAGCTCTGAATTTTGGTGCGCCGTTTATTATGAAAGCAGATTTTCCACGTCTATATGTGGGCATCTGCTGCTACTTTCTCAGTTTTTGTTCATGCTGATGATTCTTGCTCCCTGCAAGATTTCTGCAGCTCTGTCTGATATCATAGAATCATGGAATCATAGAATCATAGAATAGTTTGGGTTGGAAGGGACCTCAAAGCCCATCCAGTTCCAACCCCCTGCCACGGGCAGGGACACCTTCCTCTGGATCAGGGGCTGCCCAAGGCCCATCCAACCTGGCCTGGAACACCTCCAGGGATGGGGCAGCCACAGCTTCCCTGGGAAAACTGAGCCAGGGCCTCCCCACCTTTATCGTGAAGAAATTCCTCCTTATGTCCAGTCTAAATCTGCCCCTCTCCAGTTTATCCCCGTTCCCCCTTGTCGTGTCCCCACAAGCCTTTGTGCACAGCCCCTCCCCAGCTCTCCTGTAGCCCCTTCAGGTACTGGAAGGTCACTATAAGGTCTCCTCTGAGCCTTCTCTTCTCCAGCCTGAACAACCCCAACTCTCTCAGCCTGTCCTCGTAGGGAAGGTGCTCCAGCTCTCCAATCAGCCTCCTCTGGACCAATTCCAATAGCTCCGTCTCCTTCTTATGATCAGGATTCCAGAACTGGACACAGTATTCCAGATGGGGTCTCCCAAGAGAGGAACAGAGGGGCAGGATCCCCTCCGTCGCCCTGCTGGCCACACTGCTTTGGATGCAGACGAGGACACGGTTGGTTTTGAGCCTGTGAGTGCATGTTGCCGGCTCATGTCGAGCTTCTCAATGACCCTCAAGTCCTTCAGTATGAGGGTGTGCAAGGAGCCCTTTGCATTCCGGGTTAAGTGATGCAGCTGGCCACGTCTATGCTGCATTGCACACAGCCCAGACCTCCCCTTTTGGGGATCCTTTGAAGTCTGCTTGATGCTGACAAACAATCTTTTGTCTGCATGGTTGGTTTGTTTATTCAATGTGCCAGAATGAAAGGAAGCCGAGTCTCAGACTGTCATAATTCTGATTGTCATAGCGTGACTGTAAGGGATGAGTGATACGTATCGAGGTGCTTTGAAGGCACATGCACTGATGGGTAATGTTGAAGGCTGGCTGGAACGACTGAAACCAAGCTATTTATACTGTGAGCCATGCAGCAAATGATCCTTACAACCGTGCCTGGATCTCTCTTTGGAGGAAATTAGGACTTCTTAGAAGGGGACATTGGAGAAATGTAGCCTAAGTTCAGTAGTGGTGATCAGGAGAAAAAGGCCCTGGGCAAATGAAGGAGAGATGCAAATAGACAGGATGGTTACACTTGCAAAACCCCTTTTCTCCTATCACTGTTTCCTCTGTGAAAGAAGGGAAGAAAGCCGCGAGACTTTGTGGTGGAACCTTTTGAAGATGTGTGTGAATGTCCTGACTCGCCCTCAGCTTCTAGGTTTAATTTGCATTGGCTGCTCTGGGTAGGGGAGGAACTTTTTTTAATATTTTTTCAGGATGAAATAAAGCCCTGAAGTTCAAAAGATCAAATATTTTGCCTCTGTTTTGAAGTCATGTGAAATTCTTCAGCCATATTCTTCTCCCTGTTCTTTTTTTTTCTCTCTAAAAATCCCTCAGCTGGGACATGTGCCCATAAGCCTTTTCTTTTAGTGTATAACATTTAAGTTGGCTGAGCACTTACGTTCTCTTTTCAACTGTATGTTCGCCTGTAACACAGCAAACCCTAAAGTCATGGGGTCGTACTTGGAAACAAAAGCGTTTGGTGTCCTTCAAAGGTGCCACCCTTATTCTGGATTATTTTGACTGGTCTTTTGTTCTTCTGAATTAAGGCTTGACAAACTATAGTGCCTTTAAAATCACCGCTACAAACTGTCTTTCCCCAAAAAACAGGAGGCATTCTCTGCTCTCCCGAGGCTCCAGATAGGTAATTTTCTTACTATGAAGAAAATGTTCTTTGCCTTGTGATTCCTTCAGCTGTTCCTCCCGTCTCCTTGAGCTGTTTCAGCAAAGGCAATTCTCTTCCTCAGGCAGTGATTTGGCAGTAACATTTCTTTTTCTTGTGAAAGGAATAGTGAGTTACCAAAGCCTTTCCTTGGTTTGGGAATACTTGAAATCATGGAATTGGTTTCAATCACAATGAAGATAATAGGTGTTTTGGTCTGAATTGGCACCGACTTCAAGAGGAGCCAAACTGGACCCAATTTATCTGCAAGCAGGTGCAATTAGTAAATGATGACTCTGAAAGTAAAATGATTTAGGTTCTTGTACAAGGATTTTGGATGTTGTTCACACAAAAGAATTGTATAAACTTTCTACCTTTTTAATAAAACTTACATCTTTTCTTAGTCATCCTTGGCCACCGATCAGCGTTCAGATCTTGGGTCTGACTGTTTAGAGCATATGAGCTGTGTTTGTTGCTTTCCTGTCTGAATCTTTGTTCTGTGATCTTAGATATGTTTTCTCATTTTTCTCCCACTTTCCTGAACAAATACTGCTATAGAAGCAGGTTTTGCAAACTGCCTCCTGAAGACTTTGTTTAAAGACAAACTACAATGCAAACCATGTTTGTTTATGATGTTTATGCTGCTGCTTTGGGAACGGATGAACGAAAGTCAGCATGGATGGGCAGAAAAATAATAGGGTTTGGGTTTTTTTTTGATATTGTGTGCATGTCTATACAGAAATCAGAGGAGTCTTCTTCTTTTGGAAGAAGAAGTTTGGGGAGAGGAATCCATAAAATGTCAGAAGGAAACAACACACTGTGTGTCTTGGTATGTAATCCACCAGTGGATCATTATAATTCTCTTGAAGTTGGTGGAGTTTCTTCTGCCTTTGCCTTCAATGGATTAAGGTTCTTTATCCTAATATGCATTTTTTTCTACATATATCTCACCACATGGAGCAGATGGCCTTAGCGTTATTGTCTGTAAGAAGAAGGACATCTAACAGGCTTATTATGTAGTTTGTTAAGTTTGCTGTGTTTCATAGTCCTTTTCTTGCATACGGAAGGGATGTAGAATAAGAAAAAATCACTTGAACCATAGAAAAGTAGTGTAATTGAATTTGGAACATTGATTTCTCTGTGTACAAAAACTGATGTGAAAGAATTTACTCAAGCAGTAAATTACAGGAGCTAGCAGAGTGTACAGTGCCTTTAAGAAGCAGGTATTTGCTATGAAGTTCGCCGTGCATACAAATGTGCTTGCATTTCGGAGTCAGTTAGGAGTGGTTACAGGGGAACGGGAAACCTGACTGGCCTGATAAAGGCGTTTTCTATTCAGTGCAGGCCTGCAAAAAGGAAAAAAAAAAAAATCATAGTGCAAGGAAAAGCATAATTCTTCTTAGTCTGAAGCAGGAGGAGGGAACCAGAAAAACAGTTTAAAGGAAATTGTAGCAGTGATTGTTTCGAGGATACACAAAGGAAGCCTCGCACTCTGTCGCGCGCACTACCCATTTTCAGTCTGGAAGAAAGGACTGACCATTTAATTAAATAATGCCTTTGACTCTTGTTAGTTCATGCTCCAGCATTCATGACACATGTTGATTTAGGTTATTTTTTTTAAGTGTACGGCTGTTCCTCCTGCATAAACTCGGAGCTGGATTTTTTTGTAGAGCAATACCTCGTTTTAGCGCTCGAGCGCGCAGATAAAACATCAAAGCGCTCCGCAAACAGCCAACGCAAACGCAGGCTCTGCCCCAGAGAATCTCGGTGTAGGGCTGCAGCAAATTTGTGAGTGAGAAAATTGACAAGTGTGGGAGTGGAGAGGTTTAGGATGGAGGAGAAAAGAGCACAAGTTGTCAGTTCAGGGAATATTTTCTCTAGGCAGTAGAATAACCAATTAGTTTGGAGTTATTGCTCTGGTAGTACAAATTTGCAGAGTTCTGCTGTGAGTAAATTGCGCCAGGCGTCTCCCCAAATTATAAGTGCATGTTACGGGTAGGTCTGGACTGAGACGTATCCAGTTATTGCATGGCTGTCACGATTTTGGTTAAGCGTGTTCTGTTTTTATTGCAAAAGAAATATATAGGTAAAACAGCAAGGAAATCCTTTATACTGATAAAAATGATTTTATACTTATCTAGCTTAACCTTTCCTTAAGGGAGAAAGATAACAGGGTAGCATTAGCACCTCACCGCCCTTGCCCGGGGCGGGCTGGGAGGGAGGCACACTGTGGTTCCAGGAGCAGTGCGAATTGGGGAAGGTTTCCAGGCAAGCCAAAAGACTTTAAGCATCTCTAACATAAAGCTGCAAAGGTAGCTTGTCTGCCAAAGGTCTGGCAGGTAATTCCACGACAAGCACTGACCTTATCAAAACACAGAGCCCACAGTCTCTCAAATCCATTTGATCAATCCATCATCCCTGTCAGCCCATCAGACCTCCAAACCTCAAGGTTTTCTCTGCATCCAAAAATTGTTTTTCTGGCTAACTGGATGTGCTTTCAAGAGGGGAAAAAAATAACAATCCCCATGTAGTCTGCTTGGCTACATATTATGATAGTGCTCGTTATCATTGTGGTAGGCTACTCACTTGTGGGAGAAGGAATATATTAGAGAAGGTTAAAGCACCTTGAAATGTATGTATGTATGTATCTACCTATCTATCTATCTATGCATGCTAATGATTGGAGCATAATAATATTTTGATGAAATAACAGGCTTGTTTGAACCCTGGGGGATCAGATTATTTTTGTGATTTTTTTCTTTCTTTATCTACTTCATTTAGGTGGGAGGTTGGATCTGCTTAAAAGGATTTTTTTTTATTTTGAACGAAGATTTCTTCTCGTTTTGGGCTCTTGATTCCACTGGGAGTTTTATCCTCTAATGACACTTGATTAAACCCAAACAAGCTGAACCAGTGGTTGGGCTTTAGTCAGCTCACACACACTCTACTACAGGAGGAAAATAATGATACTGCCCTTTGTTAGATTATCTCGAATGTCATTTAAGCAATCATGAATCAAGGCTAGAAAAATTCACATGCATATGAAACAGGCAGGAGTGGAATTGTACACAAAGGACACAGGCCTGATACTTGTTTTCAAAAGTATTCAGGTGCTTGCATAAGAGCCTTTCAAAAGTTCTCTCTAAAGATTGTGCTTGGCAGTCAAGTAATTCTGAGAAGCTGTTTCAAGGCCTGGGTTACCAGTTACAGAGAAAATGTCAGTACAACAGTATCAGTTACACTGAAGTGCCTTTCTGATGCCTGGTATGTGAGGTCTACGCCCAGGAGCTGAAACTGGGAAGCAGCGTCTTAGCAACTTATGAGTTGGCATTTTCTTACTCGATGCTAGAAAGAAAAGATAGAGGACTTTATGCTGTTATGTCTGTATTTTTAAGAAACAAATGATCCCAGATAATTAAATGAGAATTTAATAGTTCTAAGGAGCAGCTGCTGCAGACACAAAGAAATGTTTGCCTCTAAGCAATACTTCTGTTCTTCACTTATGGATATATTAAAATTGTATTTCAAAAGGGAGATCTGACTGTCACAGAGCCATTTACATAGTCACATAGAGCTGAAGGTTGTGAATCAGGTAGATGTGTTTCCTTATTTACAGTTAAGGTCTCCAGTGGGACTACATTATCTAAATCTTTTACTTGCATGCAGTATTTGTGGGCTCTGCTGATTTTCACAAGTTTCTATCAAAAGGTTTAGAAGCATGATCAGGCTGATAACTGTTCAGCTGTGGTAGCTATCCACACACATGAATAGCAAATATTTAGTAATTCAGTTTAGTTTAGATTGCAATAAGGGGATTTAGTTGCATTACTCTTCATTTGCTGTTGGCTAAGAACTGCACGTATTATGGTAGTGGTGGTTCAGTTTATGTAGGCATATTCAATGGTCTCTAATTTCTATGGAAGGCATCAAATCTGCTATGCTACAGTCTGGTTCCTATAGTGGATTTCACTTCGGCGTTTTTGTCAATGCAAATTCTCAGAATTGCTCTCTTCTTATTTAAAATAATTTAAACTTTCTGTTGTCATGGTTGCAGAAAGGAACTCAAAAGCACGAACCCTGCTGACTTCTAAAACCAGTAAGCCTGCATATTTCTGTGATGAAGTTCAGAATAAAAGGAAGTGTTATGGTTTTCTTTTTCCTTGACGGTAAAGTCACCAGTTCTCAGTGGCTATGATTGCTTCTGTGGAGCGATAGGGGTAGAAGGAATTAGATGAAGAGGCTAAATAGTCAATTTATAGTGAATTACATTAGATGAGGGCATGAATATGTGTTTCATTCTTTACGGGTTCTTTTGGTCTGACCTGGTTTTGAAAATCTCAACTAAAGGAGCCTCACAGTAGCTCTGCTGCAGTCCTTTGTTACTCTTTTAGTCAGAAAGCTTTCCCTGACATCTAGCCAGGGCCACTCTTGTTTTCAGTTAAGCTACTTTCATTTTTTTTCTAGCTTCAGTGGATCTGTGTATAGAGTACATTTGCTCCTTAACCTTTTTTAACATGCTTTGCTATAATATGTTAGGGGACTTGATGTTAGGAAATGCTGGAAGCTTTGACCTCCATCAGGGAGAGGCACTCAGGCAATTGTCTGGCAGTCAATATGAGAGAGGTTATGCATATATGGGGCATTAGGTTGTATGCACATGTCTTTCTCTATTATCTCATATTCATGTATCTAGGGGAAATACCAGGACTGGTTTGCTTTACCTTAGCTATTTTTTTCCTGCTCAATGTTTTCGTGCGCCCCTACAAAACTGCCATTCGCCAACTGTTTCTGCACTGTGTCCTCACTGACGTCCTGCTTTGCAGTTCTCTTTTGTCTTTCTTGAGTAGTTCTTGTTCTATTATTTCCTTCCTGAATAATAAGGAGAGAAGACTAAATTGATCTAAACAATCTTCTGCCTCCCCTCACCTTTTTTTTTTTTTTTGTTTGCTTTTTCCTAGCCTGGTAAGTGACAGAAGTTTCCAGCAAGTAGGTGACAGCATAAAATTTGTGCTGTCAGTGGTACAAAAGCAAAAAACTTTGAGCAGGAATTTCATCCATAATTGTTCTGCTGTGTTTTTCTGAGAGTCTCCACGCAGAGAGGACTTAACCTCATGACTCTGCCAAAGCTTTGGCAGCTTCTCCTTCTACCTCCCCTGGTCCAAACCACAACACACTTTCCAAATGCATATCATTATCTGTGTGTTTCATGTTGGCTGTCCCTGGAGCTCTTTGGTTGGCAGAATGTTGCCTGTTCCAGAGCAGCTTTAAACTGAGCCAGGCAGGGATCCAGCAGAAATCCAGAAGATGTGATACGAAGCAGTCTTCTGAAGAAGATGATGAGGAGACTGAAAACTGGTAAGATTGGTCTGCTGGCCAAAGTTTTGAGATGGTATGTAAATAAGCAGAGTGCAGCTCTTGCTTCTAGCAGTCTAACCTCCTTGGGATGATATGGACTTCAAGACATTGCACTTAGGGAAGGGGGAAATTATATTTCCCTTTTTTCTTCCTGTTTTGTTATTCTGAATTTAAGTTTTGGGTGTTAGGGACTAGTAGAAGTATTTCTTACAATCCCTACCACAGGGAACTACACTATTTTGGCATTCTTTTTGTGTCTCATCTCTGTAAGTGATGATGATGATGGTAATAGTGCAGAAGAGGCAGTTGATGTGAGGGGAAATAAGCAGTGTGATGTGAAACAGCGACTTCATATTTTAATTAAAATCAATCTTAACAGATATAAGTCCTTCTACCAGTGATACGTTCTGATACCGTTCTTTGTTAGAAGATCTGAGAAGACCCTGAAGACTGGAAATGTGTTCAGACAAAAATCTGGGGGTATATTAAACCTCAGAGAACAGGAGTTGACTTAAACTCCCAAAACAGAAGCAGAGCCAACAAACCTCTCCACCGTTGCTGCCAATGTCCTGACCCCTCTCCCCTTAAAAAAAATGCTTGCAGCTGTAGATGGATTTATTTCTCTCTGCAGATTTAATTTGTAAGTTTGTTGACTTGATTTTTTTGACATCTCCAAGACACTGTTGCACCCAGTGTCCCTTTCTGTTTTTAATAGTTTATATGCATTCACTCCCCAAAGGTAAAGCTCATAGTTTGAGGAAGACTTTAGAAAACTCATGATTTCTGGACGAGCTCTCTGCTTTCAGAAGTTCCTCGGAGTGAACTTTGGTCTTCCAAAGCTGCTTGAAGTTTCAGGTCAGGCTTTGAAGGACCTGAATATGGAATGCCTTCTTATTAGGCAATTCTCATCTTCCATATTTGAAAAGTTCTCTGGTGTCTTTGTGGTCACGTTGTTCTTCTGACAGTGAACATTAGGCTGAATCCATAAGTACTATTAATCCGTAAGTAGTATTAAGCCCCTTTCTTGACAACTGCTCTTCAAGCAGCAAAATTACAGAAGCAGAAAAGTAGTTTCCAGTGTTGTTCTACTTTGCGTTCGGTTTCAATGAAGTTCTGTAGAACTTAAGAAGTTTGTGTTTGTCTCTGATTTGGCTCTTGGCTTGCTGAGGTGGTTATATTCAGGCACCGCCTGTTTTGAGTTACCTTCCTGGGGAGGAGTAGTAGACTCATTCTCAGCACTGGTATTGTAGTTGAATTTTTGTCATCTGGCCCCTTCTTTTAGCATCCCGAAGTCATGGGTGCAGTAGAAGTAGAAATGACACAACAGAGGTAGTACTCGCTTCCATTCATGCTTCTTCCAGCCTAGACTTGCTAGTGTAATATTTGTATCTGTGGCTGCAGAGGTGGGAAGAACAGAGGTATGTTAAAAAGGCCTTTGTAAAGCTATTAAGGCTCAACAAAATAAAGAGAAAAAATGTTTTTGATTAAAAAAGCATGTGTTCCTTGAACTGTACCCCAATTACAGCTGCGTGCTTCTCCTCTCCTCGCTTGGCCCAGCCCTGTCTTGGGTAGCCTGAGGTCTACTTTAATTTACTCGGGTTGGATGTGGTTCCCGAGGAGTCATATGCCACCTGGCTATGGCTGGAAGAGGGCTCATCCCAGCCACTCCCTTTCCCCGCCCTGAGAAGGTGCCGTGGGCAGGACTGTGTGGGAGCTGCATCTCCTGGATCACAGCCCACCAGGTTGCCTCGAAGCGAGGAGCCTCCCTGGGGGAAGCTACTGAGAGTTTCCACTTTGAGCTGCTTGTGGCGCAGAGAAGGACCGAATGCCTGCTGACCTCCTTCAAATACTCCCGTATCCCCGTGACTAAAAGTTGGAGTGACCCTACCCAAAGCTGTGGAGTTTTAAAGATGAGTATTAGAGCCTCTGCACTGAAGTCCGTGTGCCTCGTCAGGGATTTTCTCTACTTAAAACCCTTCTTTAAACAGTGTAGTTTATACGTGAAAGGTGCTAATATTTTGCCTCTGAAGCCGTTGCAAGATGTTACTTGCACAAGCAAAATATCAATATTCCAAAGCGAAGTTAATTACCTTTAGTCAATTTACAAAAGATGAGTTTATTGTTAATCTTGAAAAGCGTTTTATCGTGCTGTTTCACTTAACTCAGGGTGTATGAACAGTAAAAGCAATAAATAATTAAAGAAAACAGCGTTACACAATAAAGTGAGGTCATACATCATTCAACAACCTGTAAACTGATTTTTTCCCTCCCACTCCTCTGAATAATAAATACTTTAATAAATGCCATTAAATCTCCCCTTTTTGCTTCACCTTCATATACAGGGCCATATTTTCGAAGTAATTGTTGAAAAATATTTATGGCGAAGTGTTAGGAATTGATTTCTTGTCTGTTGTTTTTCTAGAGCAGTTGTTTCTTTATAGGAAAAAAAAAGGCACATCCACTGATGATATGCTGCCATCAAAAGTGTCTCCACTGTTACCTTTTAGCTTTATGTATTTATTAAACTTAATGATTTATATCTGGGACCAGTATTGACTTCCATCTTTATTGATAGGGGCATCAATGCGACTATAGTTGTCATACTAGGAACTGTCATTAAAAGAGTTTACAGAAATACAGTGTTTCTCATTTTACCAGTTCTAGCAAAACTGTTTTTCAGTACGTGCAGAGTTGTTCTCCACGTGCTTCGTAATAGGCTCTTCATACCAGAGGTTACATCTTAAAATGGGTGATGTCATTTTGCCAGAGTGTTATCACAAAAGCAGAACAAACAATGGTCGGTAAAGTGAAATATTTGTTTTAATTGGTATTAGATTGAAGCTCCATGTTTGACTGTGAAATATCTGATGGAAAAAAAAGTATAAAATATACATTTTCTGAGTATATGAAAGGACCGAGATTTCATATAAAACAGATCCAAACATTTTAGTGTCACTAATAAAATTGTTGAATTTTGTGTCCATGTTTCTTTAATACTGCTTCCTTTGATCTGACAAATTCTGTAGTTTGCTTGGTGGGCAGCTCAGGGTACAGTTACAGTAAAGTGTTGGCGCTTTTGTAATTAAGCTTAGACTTAATGGTGGCAGTTCAGTTATATTAGATTATTTTTTTTCCTTATCTTAAATAGAGAAATGAATATCCTAATTTTATTTCTAGGCCAGATGTGTTTGCAGTAGCAATTCTTGGTACGTGGAGCACTAACATATATGTGTGTGTGTATAGATTATACGCACACATGCACTTGTGTGTATATATAAAATATATATCATATATAAAAAACTACATAATATATTAAAAAATATAGATATAGTATATATTTCTCTCTCTCAGCGTAACTGAAATGCCAGACCTCTTTTCCAGGAGACCAGTGACTGAAGAGCGTAGTGTGCTGAAGGAGTGCTGAACTGCTGTAGCTTATGTGCCATTCCTGAAAGTCTGGAACATGTTTTTGAACCCCTTGTAAAGGAACAAAGGGTGCTCAGTGTAGTCATATATGAGTTAGCTGATGAGAGGATGGAAATTACAGAAGCATTGCCTGCGTAATGTGCAATATTAGTATTCTTCACTGACTAGGATGTTATAACTTTGAAGAACTGGAATTGTATCTTTGCATACCTGGTTTAGTTAAATGTGATGCTCTTGTGACAACTGAGTTACAAACTCCTCCCGTCCCCAACTCCCAGCTTTCTTCCTCCCTTCTCTGTTGTTTGCATGAGAGCGTATTTGTGAATAGCTCTTTGCATTTTTTTTCCCTAACGTAGTGATCTAGGTTAAATGCATGACTCTTTTGTCAATGAATTTTTTCCACTGATTTCAAAAGGCTGAAGGTCGGACTGTTGTCACTTTCTCCTTTGTTGATGAAGACCTTTGATAACCTTGACAGGGTCCTGGAAAAAATGTGTGTGTGTAATTTTCTCAAAAGAAACTTTATAAGTTCTTATCTGAGTTACATACATGTTCTAGCAGAACTAGAATTGGTGGAAAAAGCTTTGAAACACGAGTATTCAGTGGGATCTTTTAATTTTAGGTACAATTGCGTGCACATGTGTACCATAGAGACATGTTATTCATCTTTGTTAAGAAACTAATTTAACATAAAACCAGTATTACATAAACAAAGCTTGGCTTAATATAATATTGTGTGACTACATGAACTTGTATTTTAGCCATTTAAATCCTAAAAGTAGTATATTGTTTCACATTTTCTAGTATCTTTTTCAGAAAGCATAAGGCTGGGATTTTCATGTATAGTTTTCAAGTGTTAGGGACATACATGGTGTCTTACATAGACATTTTTTAGATTTCCATTGACTATGCATTAAATGTGTAGGCTATGGAGTTTGTAAATCATGGGGCCACAGAGTGACCTGAGCTGTAAGGGACCCACAAGAATCGTCAAGTCCAACCCCTGTCCTTTCATAGGACAACCCCAACGTTTACACCATGTGTCTGAGGGCGTTGTGCAAATGCTTCTTGAATATTGTTAGGTTTAGTACCATGACTAATTCCCTGGGTTGCTGTTCCAGTGCTCCACCACCCTCCGAGTGAAGAATCTTTTCCTTGTGTCCAACCTAACAGTCTCCTGGCACATATTTCTGCCATTCCCATGGGTCCTATCATTGGTCACCAGAGAGAAGAGATCAACTCCTTTTCTGCTTGTGAGAGAGCAGTAAACAGCTATGAGGTTCCCCCTCAGTCTCCTCCAGGCTGAACAGACCAAATGACTTGAGTTGCTTCTCATACAGTTTCCCCTCTAGAACCTTCAACAACTTTTTGACCCTCCTCTGGACACTCTCCAGTAGCTTGGTATTGTTTTTATACTACAGTGCTCAAAACTGCACACAATATTCAGGGTGGGTCTGCAGTGGTGATGGGTAGAGCAGCTGCCAATACTGTGCTTGATGCGCTCCAGGACATGGTTGGCCCTCTTGGCTGCCGGGGCACACTGTTGGCTCGTGTTCAACCTCCTGTTTGTAGCGATTGAGGCACAGATTCCGTTCAGGGTCAAAACCGAAATCACTTTATTTTGTACAAGCAAGGCTTTATATACCCTTATCTGCCTCATTAGCAGCTACCCCAGTGATTTTCCTCTTCTAAGGTTCACAAAGCTGCAGCGATTCAGCTTATCTCTACTTGCTACAGATGAGTCTTTTATCTCGGTGTTTTCTCCTCCCGCTTAACTATCTCACAGTTTCTTGCTTACTGTCCCACGGTTTTCTGCTAGCGAGCGTAAGGACATCGGCCGTATTGTCCTGCGCTTTCTGGAGCCGTGTACGTGCAATGTCATCAGCCGTATTGTTTTGCACACGTGCGGTGGTGGAATCTTCTGCGCCCGTACTTGTTGACCAGAACTCCCAGATCCCTTTCTGCAGCCTCTTGTTTCCCAGTCTGTGTGGACAGCCAGGGTTGCTGTGTCGCACGTGCAAACCCCAGCACTTGCCCTTGTCAAAGTTCATGTGGCTGGTGACCGCCCAGCTCTCCAATTTGTCCAGATAACCCTGCAGGGCCTCCCTGCCCTCAAGAGTGCCAGCGGCTCCCCCCAGTTTCGTGTCATCAGAGAACTTAGTGAGTACACCCTAGAGCCCTACATATAGGAAATTCATGAAGATATTAAAGAGTACTGGTCCTAAGATGTTCCCGTACAGATCTTTTGTATGGTTTATGTTATTTTGTTTTATCTAGGATTTTATCAGTTTCTTCTTCAGTGTTTGTTCTTTGCAGCCTTTCTTTTCTAGTTCATTTACCGACTGTTTGAAAATTTCAGTAATCAGTCTCTGGTCGCTTGCATTGGTTACTAGCTGTACAGTGTTAACACTGGGATGCGTTTCCAGGTATTTCTGTCTATGACATGGAAAAAAAAAAATCAGGGAAATCAGGTCAGTGGAGACAACTTCTTACGCGAGTGGCAAGACCTTCTCAATAGCAGGGAGCCTGAAATCTCCCTGGAAGCAGAGAGCTCATCTGTGTTTGGTTTTCTGAATGGTTGGACTCGATGATCCAGTGGGTCCTTTCCAACCTGGTGATTCTGTGATTCTGTGTTTACAATGCTTTGCCTGAGTAGTTATGTTTTTTTGTGCTGTGTTTGAGTGTGGTGTTCTGAGTAGAAGCATGGCCGTACTGGGAAACCTTTGGATATGACCTGAATATTCTGTTAGTATAATGTTTAGAAGAGTGCTTATAGCTCTTGTCTAGATTTTAAATAGTTTGGAGGGTTGTGAAGAAAATAGCTGTATTACAGTTCCTGGTTCATGACAGGTTTCGTGGAGCATCATTGTGTAACTAATCTGTCTTGACATGACTGCAGGGTGCCAGTCTGGGCTTGATAAAGTCAGGTATGCTTCTGACAGTGTCACAAACGAGTACAGCCTTGGCCAGTTTTAAAAATGAGTAAACAACAACACTCAACAGCACGCTTGGCTCCGTGTCAGAGAATTTTGTAGGGTATGCATATGGTTGTGAACGTGATACTAATTTTCTGTCAGAGGAGTTAAATTTTTTCCTTCATCACTTTTTGGGGAATAGGGACTACCAAAAAGCCTCTGTTCCTAGTTACTCTGTCCCATATTCTGTTTGTGAAATAATAAACCAGCTTATCCTTTCACCTGTGTGATAGTAGCAAGCCACGGAGAAGGTAGGGACTGGAGAAGATGTGTGATTTTTGCCTTGTAGGTGGTGGGTGGTATGATGGGAATATAAAGCAAACCCACGCTGCGTGCTGTACACGTCACCTGGATGGGAGTGTTCCCTAATTAGACTTACATGCAGTACCCAAGGGGAAGCAAAAATCATGAATTTAAAACCAGTTGTGGATAAACTCCACAAAAAAAATGATGTCTGACAGGCTGTTTTCTGAGCTTTTACTTGTGCAGTGCACTTTGCTGTTTGGTTCCTATTTCATCCCCACTCTCGTCTTATCTTTTTTTCTTTTATTCTGTTTTGTTAGGTACTGTCAGTGTAATGTTTTGGGTTTTTTTGCTGTCTGTGATCTTGGTTGCATGCATGTGTTCGTTATGCTGTGGTCTTTCTCACCACGTTGTGTGTGATGGCTCTGCAGAGCCAGGATTTCCACAACTCTAACCTCACAGGTGTGAGGGTAGGAGGACAGAGCACAGCAGATGCGCAGCGCTCGTACACTGCTTCCGGAAAGCAGACGTTTGTACTGCCCCATCTTCTAGTCAGGAGAAGGCAGAGATAAACAAAGGGCTTGTTAATTCACGCACAGCGTAGTGTTTGCAGTAGGAAGAAAGAAGGAACCATCCTATCTCTCGCTCCGCTTCTCTCTGTTCTTGTGCTTTGCCTTATTTAATGCATCTGTGGCTTTCTCCTTCCCGATTGCAGCTCAAGGGACACCCATTACTCCAGTTGCTACCTATGTTCTTTCAGGTTTGTCTCAGGAATAAAAAAGGCTTACATTAAGAAAACAAGCTGTGGGGTTGAAATCTTTGTTCTGTTGCTCAGCTCTGTTGAAAGCAGACCTGAAAGCAGACCGCTATGTGTTTAGTTGCTTGTCTGTACATGAAGCCTAATGCGTGACTGCTTTCAGTGCCGCTCGACACCTTTTAGTCTCGGACACGTGAATTTCAAGCAAGAGGCAAATTCTGTAAGGGCATTTTCTCATTCACTCAACCAGATCCCATAAGAAGGGAACTCGTCATTTCAGTCTCCAAAAACGTGTCTGCTGTTAAACTTCACGTAAAAAGTCATCAGTATAGCGAGGTTGATTGGAAACGGCTACTACTGAGTGCATTCCTGCCGATCCTAGGACTTCCCAGCTGAGCGTGGCTTAACTGCCGGGAATGTGCGTGTGCTCTGTGTAGCCATGCCTGTGTTTCCAAGGTGAAAGTGGTAGGGTTGGTTTGCTGCATTGCGGTGGTTAGAGTTGTTTAGAAGGAGCCTACAGCGGATGGCAATTAACAAAGTCACCTGTTTTAATAAATCCAGTTAGCATTTGTGCGAATAATTCCCATAATTTTTTAAAATAAAAGCCATTCTCCTCCTGGTTGTTCACTTCTTTTTGAGGGGGGGGAACTGAAGGGCAGTTTTTAAGTATCCATTATCTATTTTTGGTGTAGGTCAAATCAATCGTGAGAAGTTCCGTGTGTGTCTTGCATGTGTGAGTCAAAGTGTGACACTTTAAAAGCTCAGAGTGCCTGATGTCCAGCTTACAAAGATAACTGTGGACACGGGGTCTGTGGGGTCTCGTATTAAACAGAGAGATAAATCTGAGTGAAATACAGATACTGAAACCTGACAGAGAGGATGAAGTCAGAAAGATCTGCTCAGAAATAGCTTCCGTTTATTTAATCTAAAGAATTCATTAACTCTTTAAGTTCTTAGGAAAGCTGCATCTATAAGAAGAAAATACAGAAGGGTTTTTTTTATGGCAGGTTGTGTCGAATCGAAGCAAAACCTCCTCATGACTGTGGAGGGAAAGAATTTTGTTTCTGCTTTAATGAATGAATGAATGAATGAATGTAGCTTCAAATCCAGAGCGATCATTATATAAAACTACACATCCTTTAGCTCATTTTTCCTGGGTTATATAGTTCCATAAACATGCAGAGCCAGATCTAACAGAACAACCTGTCTGGTAAATTAACCCCAAGAAAATAAAGTGCTTAAAAATTGGCATTCATCTTCTTTCAGACAAAATGCATTAAAGTATTCCTTTATACCTGAAATGAAATTATTGGGTTTTTTGTGCTGCTGTCATCTTTGTTCGATTGTTTTACCTTTCATATAATGAAACCCAGAGCCTCAGGATATCTACTGACATAGCAATTGCAATGCGATATAGAAGTCGTTTTTCCAGCCCTTTTGCATTGTTTCTGCTCGTTTGAGAGCACCTTTTATCCATCAGCATTTGAGTGCAGTCATGTTTTCTTACTGTAAACAATATGACTTTTCTGTGAATAAATCCTAAGGAATAATGAAGGGATGTATGTAGTCTTTTAGAAACAGAGAATGGTATCTGATATTAAAGTGGGAGAGGAGGATGAAGTGACCTAGTACTTACTGAGTTATTATCTATATTTTTGTATAATATTATGTAATGTATCTGTGACATAAAGCACAGTAAGTGGTATATATTTCACGTAAAATTTACCTTAAACTTTCTCAGGAGGAGATCTGCAGAAGTTTCTGTAGGTAAGTTCTGTTGCTGCTTCTTGATGCAGTGAGAAAACCAGAGCACCACCAAAGCCAATGCTTTGATCCACAGAAAGCATCGTTCCTGCCCAGTGGTGCCTTTTCACCCCTTCTGGACAGAAAAAAGAAATAAACTCCTCCACCACAGAAGTCTTTAGCGTCAGGATTGCTCTTTTGCTGCCATCATGGTGCATAATTTGTACATTCACTTTCTTGGTAATGTGCCTCTCAAGCCTTTGTATGGCTATTTACAAATAGGGGGCTGGAGAACAAGTCTGACGAGGAGCGGCTGAGAGAGCTGGGGTTGTTTAGCCTGGAGAAGAGGAGGCTGAGGGGAGACCTTATTACTCTCTACAACTGCCTGAAAGGAGGTTGTGGAGAGGAGGGAGCTGGGCTCTGCTCCCCAGTGACAGGGGACAGGACAAGAGGGAATGGCCTGAAGCTCCGCCAGGGGAAGTTCAGGTTGGATATCAGAAAAAAATTCTTCACAGTAAGAGTCATTGGGCACTGGCAGAGGCTGCCCAGGGAGGGGGTCGAGTCGCCTTCCCTGGAGGTGTTTAAGGAACGGGTGGATGAAGTGCTGAGGGACATGGTTTAGGGAGTGTTAGGAATGGTTGGACTCGATGATCCAATGGGTCCTTTCCAACCTGGTGATTCTGTGATTGATTGATTCTTCTGCTTCCCCTGGGAAGGTGGCAGTAGGAATGAGTAGTGATGTAGGATGCTCATGGTCGTGAGTGAAATGAGGCTTAATCCAGAAGGAAGAGGAACTGTTGAGGTCTGGTTTGGCTAACGATGTATTTGACAGCCAATATATGCATCTCAGTTATTTCGCCCCTTTCCTCTGTCCTTTTCCAGTTCTACTTCAGTTCTTCGGTGTACCATATCCACATAAACCCATTCAATACCCATATCTTCCCCTACCACAAGCAAACTAGCCTTCATGTAAGCATTTAGTTATAAACTGAGTGTAGCAGGGGAGCAGCGCGTGTGGGCTGTAGCACAGCAGAGAGTTCAGGAAGGTCTGCTGGGTTCTAATGAGGGAGAAGTGGGAGAGGGTGCAGGGATGTGGGCGAGAGTAGAGGAGAAGCCTCTTGAGTGCAAGGGGCATGGTTAGAAATAGGTCAATGGGAATAACACCTAGTGTTAGGGGGTTTATTGTTACTGGTGCTGGCAGCTGGTTAGGTGAATGAATGAGGGGACAATGCTCTGAGGAAACTGGAAAGATGAATCAAGTGTCCAAGCTTGGGAATATACCTGCTTCTGATTTGTTTGTAGACAGCCATACATCCTTCACTGGAGCTGTGATCATTATCTACGGTAAATACATACTTCACTGGAGAGTGGCATCCTTTTAGAGGTCCTGACCCAGAAAAAACCTCCTGTTGTGTCTTCATTAGCTGGTGATAACTCAAAGATATGCAGTGCTGCCTCTCCGGTAATTTGTGCTCAATTTTTAAAAAGGCAGTGATGAGAATGTAAGGTTTCAAATTAAGAATTACTGTCTTACCTGTTAGGTTGTTTGACATGTTTATTATCATCATCACAGTTATTTGTTTTTAATGTTTAATGTTTACTGCAGTTTTGTGTAGGTATCTTTCACCTATTTGACCTTAGAACAGGTGGGTGGACATCTGACAACAGACCAAGTCAACCCACCGTAACTGTAACAATAACAATTTTTGACAAAAATATGTTAGCAATCTTGTTCCCTTGAATTAGAACTGTAATAGATTACTGCAAAACGTTATGATAGTGCTGCTTATGTTAAAAACCTGAGTTATACATGTACTTGGCAATAGTAATTGTTGATGACTGTTCTCTCTCCCCAGTCATAGCCTTGAATTCATACATTTTGTTTTATTCTGCTTTGCTGTCTTTTAAAAATGATGGAATTAAAAGAGCTATTTATGCTTGTTTTGGTAATCTTTAGTTTTATTTTGTTGCATTTCATGCATTTTCAATTCACCATAGTCTGACTGCAGAAGGAATAGCTTTTTGACACTTGTAATGATCTCATTTTTTAAGAGTTTTATATTACATTATAGATGTGGTATAAAATAACTACTCTCTTATGGATTTTAGTTCTGGTGCATTATACTACTATTCTTCCCTTAATGAAAATTTAAAAAAAAAAATGAACAAAGGAGTTAAAAATGCCAAAATTTATTATTCGTGGAAGAACTTCTTAATTGTTTTGTACTGCAAGCTCCCGCCAGTGGATTTTGGAACTGCATATGAGAAATTAATGCTGATAATGAATTACTGGTAGTTTATTTTGGAATGTGACCAACACAGAAGTTTTAAAGCTCTGAAGAGTGGAAGCTGGTGAATTAAAGTATGGAATAAAATGCAGCACTGTAACTTATAGTGAAAAAGACTACATTTATTATTACTGTATGGATGGAGAATAGCAGGTATGAAGGCATCTCCAGGTCTTTCCAGCAGGTTTGTACATGCACTTGTGAAACTCGTTGCAAGCTCTGCAGAGCAGTATGTTTTGGTTTTGTCACTTTTTTTAATAAACATCACGTGTATCATATCTCAGAGTGGAGGTTGTAACTTCAAATGCAGTCCTAGAGACTGAGTTAGCAGAATAACACCTATTTGTATTGTGGCTTTGGTTTCATACGCAGTCAAGATTTTATTTCTGTTTGCAGTTTGTTGTGATGGTTGAAGGCCAGCAAACTGGGAATAAAATTGGGTTGGAGTTTACGTAGAGTTTTTCTCAAAGAAGCTGGAAGTTTCTAATTGAAGTACAAGTTAACTGGCTCCTGGAACCTCCTGATGTGTCTTTTTATTTGAAAAAGATATAAAATGGCTTAGGACTGATTCGCCTGTCCTTCTGGATGGATGATGCAAGGACTGCCTGGAGTAAAACTTGCCAAGCTTTACTTACTGATCATGAAAACTGCTCCTACCTTGCTTGTAACAAACTCCTCTGCTGGGATGCTGGCATGCCACAGGTTAACAGCTTCACAGCTTCCCATGCCAGAGGCAACTGGCAGGCACTGCTGTCTGGCCGGAGCCTTGTCAAACTTGCAACTGGTTTGTTGCTTATTCCTTAACCTCAAGGTAGCTCTGTGGCAGCCAGAATCATGTGCTCAGGATGGGTGACACAGAGGACTTGTGCATCCGGAGGTGCTGCTGAGATGTGTCTGTCGTGTGGACCTGGTGGGCTGGATTTCAAAGAATTGGAGAGACCTGAATGAGATAGTAGTATCTGGGTAGTTAGGTGTGTTATCACGCAGATGGTTGAGCCGACAATGTTAACAGTCCTTTTTGATGCCAGTTTTTTATACTCTTAAACCGAGTCATTTGAGACACTTGGAAATATGTTCACTTGTTTAAAATGTGTTCCTTTTGTGGAACCTGACCATGGAAAATGGTATGATTTCAACTAACAGAAAACCTCCTCATCCACGATGTAATTTGTGCATTGAGACTTGATTCAGTTCTGTTTTATAAAGGAATTGGACCCACGCCTAATGTAACAGCTTTAAATCAAGATTTGCTGGCATATCTGTGTGGGGTCCAATTATCTCAATATTCCGTTCGAAAGCAGTGCCTGCGGCTGCAGTACCACAGATTTGGGCTGAAATTTTGACTTAATTTATTTTCCTTTGCAAAGAGCTTTGCAAAGATAAGGAAATAAAGGACCAGTAAGATAGATATCTTTTCTTGTGCATTATTAACATAGATGTCTTACGTTCTAATTGATTGCACCTGTTTAAACCAGTGTACAGGTGTAACCTAGCGGAGGCATCACTTAGCTTGCTGCCTGTATAGCAGAGGTCCTGAAAGAGGTTCTGAAATAATATTTCGCCTTGGGAGATTAGCTTGATATTTTGGGTAGTGAAATCATATAAGCTTGGAATGTTTTCTTACATATTTTGTTGTAAAATAGTAAGTGAGGAAGTATTAGAATTGTAAGTATAAGGAGTAGGCAGGCTTGAATGAAACTTTCCTTTTAAAAGTTAAACTTGGACAGTTGTGACAGAACCTAGCATATTATTAACTTAGCCAGGACTTTAAAATTACTGTGCTTGTTTAAACTAAGAAACATGACCTGCCTTTAGAGCAATCAGCTTTTGACAAATATAGGCTTAAAAAAATTTAAAAATAATTAAATTACTCACAAGTGTTGATTTGGAGATGATTTTTGAAGTGTGAGGATGCTACGTGGTCTGCCTGAGTTTTGCAGGCAGATCGCACTTGTTTCTTAGAGAGAAAAAAAAAAAAAAGGGAAAATAAAAATTGAGATGAAGATACTTGCAGTCTGGCATTCAACTTAGTATTTTTCAGATACTGTATTTCTGATTTCCATATCTAAATGAAGGTTGAAGAATAATCTCAACTTTAAGAAGAATAGCGGATGTATCCACAGATTTGGCTGTGCAAAGCTTGGGCTATAAATGAACAGTAAGACAACTCTGAACAGGAATTACATGTAAGAGAGCTGTTCTTCTTTATCAACAGAGTGTTTCAAAAAAAAAAAGCAAATTTGGCTATATGATGTAGATGGCAGAAATTAGACCATTAATACCCGCAGTTCAGTGCTAAGTTCTGACATATCTGCTGTATGATGGCAAGGCCCTTTTTTAATTTTTGCCAGTTCATGAGCAGTAATTACTGAAGAGTGAAAGATTGATTTCCAGTTGCTGTTGGGACTGGTTTGCTTTCCTCATCAAGTTAGTAAGTGTAAGAAAATTCAGTGTTGCATTGCCTTTCTCAGAGGAAAGTCAAAGCATTGTTCTTTTACAATAGGGGTGATTATTGCTAGGCCTGGGTAAGCTGTCCAAACAGTTTTCTCTTTTCAACAGTAATAGTTCGTAGTAGAATAACAACATGAAAGACAAAAGTAAATGTAAGAATTGCAAAGTCAGTCATCTGTGTTATAATTAATGCTAAGCTATCAGATCATAGTTCGCTTGAAACAGCTTCTATGTGGGTTACTGAGATGCTTGTGCCATTGTTTCAGAGTGGACCTGTTAGTAGCACGGTAATTTATTGAAAATAAGCTGCTTGAACTAAGAGACTTCTGTTAATAATTATATAAAGGAACTCATGACACATATTGCTGGCCTAGAGTTTTCTAACTATTCTCTTTAGAAAATCCTCAGAGCTAACGTTTCTGGAAATTGTGCTAAAGGGAAACAGAGATTAATGGTGTGATTGACTTTATGTATAACCTATCTTTTGCTGTGTTTGCTTTTAACTTCTTGTTTAACTCCAGAAGATTCAATGTAGTTAAGAGTTGCGGTTAATATCTAAGAGCTGTGGATAAGTTTTTGACTCCTGCTTTCCTTTTGTATAAAAATAAGCAATATAAAAATGAACACAAAATATTTCTGAGGGGGTAGTGTTTATGAGTGTGTGCACTGAGAATTAATAATATGCTATCACATTTGAATTAAAATATTTTTCAGCTAATGTGTTTGTACTTTCAAAATATGTTTTGAAAGTTAAAGTGAATAGCATTTAGCTAAACGATAGTTTATTGTCTTGGAACAGTGGGTGCACTGCTTTTAAGCTTCTCGATAAAAAAGTACTGATAATGATAGAATCACAGAATAGTTTGGGTTGGAAGGGACCTTAAAGCCCATCCAGTTCCAACCCCCCTGCCATGGGCAGGGACATCCCACTGGATCAGGGGCTGCCCAAGGCCCATCCAACCTGGCCTGGAACACCTCCAGGGATGGGGCAGCCACAGCTTCCCTGGGAAACCTGGGCCAGGGCCTCACCACCCTCATGGGGAAGAAATTCTTCCTTATGTCCAGTCTAAATCTGCCCCTCTCCAGTTTATACCCATTGCCCCTCGTCCCATCCCCACAAGCCTTTATGAACAGCCCCTCTCCAGCTTTCCTGCAGCCCCTTCAGGTACTGGAAGGTCGCTATAAGGTCTCCTCTGAGCCTTCTCTTCTCCAGGCTGAACAACCCCAACTCTATCAGCGTGCTTGCTGACTACATGTCTCTACAGGCTCTGTCAGGAATTGGGAGTTTTGTAGACCATTTTCCAGTGTTTTTTCACCCTAGTGTTTATAGTGATATCAGTTATACACAGTTCTTTTAATATATTCCGTATGAGGAAGAGATTTCTTAAAACAGTCCTTAAAGGCAGGCATAGAGACACCCTTATGCCAAGCTACTATTTCTATGAATTTACGTTCAGGTGTAATTTGAGCCAAATGCAAGTAAAGCAATGCAGCATTACTCTGTTGTGTAGATTGGCTGCTGTCGCTAACGGCAGAGGCTCCGTAACCTGTGGGCAACCTGTTGCCGCGCTTACTTACTCTCCAGTAAGGAATTCCATCTTGTGATCATTTCCTCTTATTACTGTGCATCTTTCATAAGAGTCTGGCTCTGTCGCTTCTTGCTGCAACTACATCCTTCCTTCACTACTTCTCTGCAACGTAGACCAACAAGTTCTCCTAGACAGCTGTTGTATGTTCACATGCTGCAGCCCCTCTGCCGCCTTTGTGGCCCTCAGCACAACTTAATCACAGTTTATCTTTGTACAGGAGCGGGGTGAACTTACTGTTGTTTCCTTCTACTGTAACCTACCAGGAGGGATCTTTCTTTAATTTATGACTGTAAGACTGCAAACGTTCTTTGCTTTTACATTAACGCTCATGCAGTTATAAAAGAAACTTCAAGTTGAGCGGAAAACTTGGAAGACATGCTGGATTCCCATTGCCGTGATCATCTCTGTGGCTGGGGTATGAGAACACTTTACAGCACTCTGCCCTTCAGCTGGGCGTCAAAAAGGTGAATTGAACCTTTCATGAAGCCACGTTGGACTGTCTTGTAAATCACTGTCTTGCGGTGCTCGAGTGCTGGTGGTGCTGTGTTTGATTAATACACATTTGTCCTTTGTACCCCATTTCTTTCTATTTAGTGACATTACAGCTGTAACAAAAATATGTGTCTTTTGTCGATAAGAGCAAATCCTTGCAATTTTGTCTGATTGAATTTCATCTCATGTCTATTGATCCTGTCCTCCAGGTAGTTTTCTTTTTTTTTTTAAAGTGCATCTATGCTCTTCCTTTATACTTCTTAATTTTAAAGTGGCATTTATATTAACTGCAGATGTGCAAAAAATTCTAGGTGGTGTGTGTTCTGCCTTCAGCCTTAGAGGAACTTGTTTTAGTAATGTTCTCTTAAAAAAGAAAAATCTGCAGTAATTTTTCTTTACCCAGCCTGTCTGTTTTGTGGTTCCTCTACTAAACTATTCCTTATCCAATGAAATTAATCATGTGATGCTAAACCAGATATGTTACTGAAGCTCAGACTGAGGAGATGTGCTGTTTTTTCTCTTCCTGAAAATCACTTCTCAGCAATGAAGGTTGGTTCATTAGTGGGTTCCTTAGTGTATCAGAACATCCTCCAAAAAGCAGAAGTGTGTCTTGTCACATTCTGTTTACCTGTGTGGCTTTAATAATTGTTTTCTTTAAAGTTATTCTACCTTTTGTATGGTAGAGGGGCGAGACTCACAATGAAATATAACTCAGGCATCCAGTACAGAGCAAAGAATAGACATGAGTTTTCTTATGCTTGTCATACATAGTATGCAAAAAAGTCAACTTTTATTGCTGTCTAGATTATGATGATAATAAATTATGGAGACTTTTGGTGAGTAACTTCTGATCTTAACTAGCCTAGCACTCTCCAGGAAGCCTGTCTAAAATATTTCAAGTCTAGGTTTTGAAGGCAGGTAAAAATAGGTGTCACGATATCTATAAAATGACTTGGAGGAAAATATTTGTCCTCTTCATACTTCTAGCGACAATCAGCTCTGCTTGTTACTTTTAATGAGGCGTCTGTTTCTCAAGTAAATTACTGGAAGAATATGGCAGCAAAACAACCTTTTCCATAAAACAAAAATCTTAGACTTTGCAGTCTAAGTTCATTAGGTCCTAAATTAGCACTCAGTTTGGTAGATGTTACCTGTGAAATACTTTTTTTTTGAGCAGTATCTTGTTTGTGGAGCGAATGTAGCATTGGGTCACAATGAGTTGAGTATTTGCTGTCAAAATGGATGTGTTGCCATCTGGCTTGTCAAACTGAAATATTTTAAAGCCTAGTTATGCTGCTTGGTTTTGACAGTGGGGTTATATACCTTTTCTCCTTCCTGACAGATCTGTGAGCAAACATTGTATAGAGGAGCGCGGTAAGACTTACAATATTCTACTGTTTTGTATACCAACTGTGTTTTTGACTTTTCAACAGCTGTGCGTTTAAGCTTTTCAAACATTTCCTTTAGATATGTCACCTGGAACAGATGTTGTTTGAACATCGCATGTTCTCAGGTGTTGTGAATTGCCCTGTGAACCTCACTTTTTTTTTTTCCTTCTAACCCGAACGAAGCGGTTGTGTGATGAATGTGAGGTTCACTGTTGTATATTTGAATTGTAGACTTCCTTACTATAATTTGGCTAGTTAACCTGTTTTAGCTGCTTGGATCTTGGTATTGTGTGATGATACTATGTCTAGGAAAAGAAGGTTGAGTTCTCCTCTGACGTGGTTCAGCTTTATTGTCTTAAGTGGATTTGTGCGAAAAAATAAGAATGGGGCAGTGATTATTCGAGTAAGTATTTTGGTGACTAGCATTTTGTTTCTTATGGCAGAAAGGATAAATGATCATGCTTGTAAATGTGGAAATGAAAACCAGAAAAATTTTGATTCTTCCTGAGGTACTGAGCAAAGAAGTCATCAGATTAGGAGGAGCTTTAATGATTTTCTTAAAATTATATGTGGACAAAAGAAAGTCAATACAAACATGCAAATGTCTTAGTCTTTGAATATTAAGATACACATGCCTCCTTACCTTTAGTGTTAGGTGTACTCCAGTTTCAGTAAGAACATGCAATGTTTTCTTTCTTGTTAATTGTGTCTTTTAAAAACTAAGATTTAATCCTGTAGTAACAGACTAAAGCAGAGTGATATAGGGGGCATATGTTAAAGCATTACCTCAGGTATATAGTGATGAGAAACTGCCCTTCTCACCTCCAGATACTGTTGGGTTATTGCAACTCTGCAATAACGGGACAACTGATGAGTTCCCTTTGTTTAGCTAGACAGTACAGTCCAATATTATTTCTGCTTCAAAAATGTGAGGTTGTCAAAACCAGCAAATATGAATTAAGGAAAACTTGTATCTCAGTCTCTGAGTACAGCAGCCTGGATGGACTGTTCTCAGTGTAGCTGTGCAAGTGAAGGTGATGCCTCCTCCTATTTTAATTGCTTTCCATTTTCTGCGCTTGATTACCATGCTGTGCTGCTTCTGTGCCAAAAGGCGACATCCTCAAATCCATCAATTGCCTTTCTTGAGGAAATGTCAGCAGCTTATTTCAGGCTTTGATAATATCTTCAAAGCATGATGTCAGTGCCACCTTTCCTGACAGCGTTCCCAAGAGAAGTTTTTGCTTTCATGGCAGCCAGTGACAGACACACAATAGCTGAGTTTATAAAAGCCTTCAGACAACTAAAGTGGATGGATGTGAACAGTTTGAGTGTAAAAAGTGGGAACTTCTTCATTCTGTGAGAATGTCTGAATGTGCCTAGGACAAGGCAAACCTTCGGAGTCTAACTTTTCTGTATTCTGTTAGTTAATCTGTATGGTCTTTGATCATTCTCAGTCAATGAAGTTTGTGTGTTTTTTTCTAGAATTTGGTTTAGAATGTGAGTAAGATACTGGAACAGTGTTGTCCACTTATCCACGAAAGAGAACAATCATTGCCTCTTGTGGGGTATTGCATGGCAGCAGGTCCAGGCTTGGCCTTTGGAGCTTCAAAGCCACTGACCTTAGGTAATGAACTCCTCCTTAATAACTGGATGAGTGACATGTACATCACTGGCATAGTGTTCTATTTCTCCAGACCCAAGGTAGATCTAAGTCCTGCTTTTTTGAACAGCATGACTATGGCTATGAGTTGGCCATCTTTCTGCTAAGATCTCGTGCATTTTGCATACCTGGATATACCAAGTGCCTTGACAAGGCCTGTGCTGCGGCTGGGACAGCTGATCACTAACGCAGTGTAACTCATATGATCTGGGAGACTTGTTTATTTTAGTACTGATTCAATACCTATGGCCCAGCAGGTTTCCGATGGAAACATCATTAGGCTACGGTAAGTTAAAATCCATTAGATTTGTGGAGTTTAATGACACTGTGCTGGACTGGTTTATTTTCAGTGAAACCAGGTGAGTTATGCTCCCAAGAACAGCTCAGCAGAGTGGGAGCGGCTGTGTAGGCTGGTGTCTATCATCCCTCCAGCACAGGGAAGGGGATGTGAGGCACCTTTGGTGTCTGGGTGAGCAGCGGCTACGTTATTGTAAGTGGCAAGTTGAGCGAGAATGTTCCTTGAGGACATTTGTTTTGTGGGTATTTGTATTGCACGGAATTGTAAGATAGACTTTAGAAGACAGATAAATGAGTGACTTTGTCCTTTTTTTGTGGCTGAGGCATTGTGGTGCATCACAGTAGCCTGGGAGCGGCGCTTGGGAGAAATAGTGCTGGGATGAATCTGTAGTGTGGAGTAGGTGGGTACTGGGCTAACACCTATTAGGAAGTAAAATGTTTGGTTTCGACTTTTTATGGTGGAAGAATTTTACTGAAACCTGCCCGGGTGGTTTTGACTCACGTAGAACTGCACCTTTCAGTGGAAAGACAGTCTGCTTGCAGTCTTAATATCTGTCCTCCTTCATGGGATGAAGTTTCAGATCTAACCCTGACTGGAAAGCATCAGTATTTTGGGGCTGCTTTAAATAATAAATAATAAATAATAAATAATAAAACAGTCTCCTCAACTTTTAAACAGATACAGTTACTTAAAAACAATTTGGGGTACCTATTGTAACTGTGTATGTAGGGAGAGAGAGGTAGTCTGAAGTTCTGATTTTGTGTGTTGTCTCAGCTAACAGCCCTGATGTTATTGTCAGCAGAGAAGTTTTGTGAGTGAGTTTACATCGCCAAGATAAACGACACAAAAATTAAAATCTTTATTTTATAAGGAAAGGTGCTTAGTAGGATTTCACTCTAGAGGGTGAATGTCACCGACTTTGTAATAGCTGTTCAAGAAACGCTACCTGGGCATATCTCATTTACGAGTTCAGTGCCAAAGCGAGGAGTGTAGTCGTGGTTAAGGTCCACTTGAAGTGGTGTGCCTTAAAAACTTGGAGAAATGATGCCTCTTACCTAAAATGCAAAAGAGTACCTAGGGGCTATGTTTTCATTTAGTCCTGCTAAATATGCTGCCAGTTTTACTCTAAGTAAACCATATTATTTTATCCTCAGGCAGTCGGATCAAAACTGAAGGCTTCTTCAAACAACAGAGTTTTTTTGCCTTTGGTTTTCAGTGTAAATGGGATCATGTCCAAATCACATACTATATTTAATGTAAAAAAAAAAGTAATGCTGCCAGAAGTCTTGTATTTAACACAGATCAGAGATCAATTGTTTTGGCTTCAAAAACTGGATAGAACCAACTACATTTCAAGCAAGATAAAAATGAAAGTAGCTATTTTCTATTTGAAATTTAACGGTCTAGTCCACAAAACGTGTTATGATTTGCCTTCAGTCAAAGAAATGCACTAGGCGTACCCAGTACTTTAAATTAATTCAATTTAAAACGTGATCATTTGAGATTTATCTAGCGCTCTGTGGCAGGGCACAATTGCCAAACAGCAGGAGATAGCCTGATGGAGGCTTTTGACAGTACACTAGTGGCTCACCTGCAAGCTTGTGATGTAAAAAGAAAAGATTTTACAATCAGTCTTCAGTTGGATAGGTTTTTTTGCTTTGATTAAAATCATCAGTTTTGACTCCATTAGATTATTGGGAGCAAGCTGGGAGCTGTTTGCATCTTGGGTCCAAACATAGGTAATTAAGCTCATGACTCCAGTAGCTGCTCTGTGTGACGCAGCTGGCCTTACACAGAGTTTAGGCTGAAGGGTTAAAAACTTATTTCTAGGAGTAAATTAAAATCCTCTGCCTCTAAAGTCAGTAATAAAATTCGTATTGATTAAAATAGGATCAGGTTTTCACTCTAACTATCAAGATTGCCTCTGAGTGAAAAAGAACAACTTATTTTCATATCACTGGTGGATTCTAAACAGACTTTTTTTTGTTTCTGGAATTAATTGACATTTTCTTTTAACGTGAAATATGTTTTGTGGTTTCATGTCTGTATTCAGCAAGCTGCTTTAAAAACAGTTTTCCTTCTTGCATGAATTGTGTGAGCAGATTCACGCCGTACAGCAGATAACCACCCCCATTAGCGAAGGCGAGCATGCCTGAGGCATTTTATTAATTACCCCCTTGAGTCTAATGCTGAAGATGCTGCAAGGATGCATTTTTCATTACAGTCACAATATTTAGACTATGAGCACTGAGGGTTTAACTAATCATATCTCTGAACAGTTTTGTTAATGAAAAGACATACTCATTAGCTTTGTACTAAACGTAGAGAAAGAAGGGTTTAGTTCTATAAGAATCTCTGTGCTGTATTTGTGTATGAATTTTCACGCTGTGCTTATTGTTAATCTGCCTTACAGCTGGGAGTGAAGAAATTCTTCCAATGTTGCACATGTATGTAATGTCTTTATATTCTCCTTCATGGAGATGTATTACAGAAGCACTGATTAAGTAGCATTTTTATTTTTGTTTCTTCAGTATGCGGAATATTTTTGTTAGCACTGGTAGGCAGACAACATATACATCAATATATATGTCATATATATCAATATCTGTCTCATTGATCATACAAACATAGAATCACTAAGGTTGGAAAAGACCTGTAAGGTCATCCAGTCCAAACATAAGCCCAGTGCCGCTGCGCCTACCAGACCATATCGCGGAGTGATACATCTACATGTTTTTTGAGCACTTCCAGGGATAGTGATTCCAACATTTTCCTGGGCAGCCTGTTACAAAGCTTCACCACTCTTTCAGTAAAGAATTTTTTCCTAGTATCCAATCTAAATGTTTCCTAACACAACTTGGGGCTGTTTTCTCTCATCATTTTTGTTACTTCAGAGGAGAGACCAACACCTGCCTCACCACAGCCTCCTTTCAGGCAGTTGTAATGAATTATATTACATCATGTACAAGAAGTTAAGCTTCTTGTAGGTTCCCTATCAAAGAACAAAAACCTTCTGTAGGAATAGACTTCAAAGCCAAGGTATAGTTATTCTTTGGTTCATATCCTCAGGTTAAAACCACCTCTCTTCAAGATGCTCTATGTGGTGAGTCTCCATCAGAGACTCTATATTTTAACAATAAAGACAATTTGGTAATTTTATTTTTATTGATGATTTTATGAATTAATCATAACAGGTAGTACATAAAGTTTTAGATCACCCAGAATGATTTTTATTTGAAGATATACAGTGCATATGAAATCATATTTTCTATGCATAATCAAAATTATGGTATATCTGAAATATGGATCTGGAGGTGATCTGGAAATAAACCTGGAGGTGTTAAATAAAAAGATGTTTCAGAAGGCGTTTATTATTATATGCTGTAAACTTTCAACACAGATTTTGCACTGATGGTCAAGTAGCTACTGAATGTGGGCTGTTTGAAATGGTCTGTAAAATGGCCAAAACTACCATGAAAGAGGATTTCATAGGATCACAGAATTATAGAATGATTTGGGTTAGAAGGAACCTTAAAGATCACCTAGTTCCAACCCCCTCTACCGTGGGCGGAGACATCTTCCACTAGACCAAGTTGCTCAAAGCCCTATCCAATATGTCCTTGAACAATTCCAGGGAGGGAGCATCCACAACTTACCTGGGCAACCTATTCCAGGGCCTTGCCACCCTTGTAGTGTGAATTTCTTCCTTCTATCTTGCCTAAGTCTATGCTCTTTCAATTTAGAACCATTACCCCTTGTCCTGTCTCTATAGGCCCTTGTAAAAAGTCCCTCTCCTTCTTTCTTGTAAGCGTCTTTCAGGTACTGCAAAGGTGCTCTAAGGTCTCGCTGGAGCCTTCTCTTCTCCAGGCTGAAGAACCCCAACTCAGCCTGTCCTCACGGCAGATGTGCTGCAGCTCTCTGATCATCTTTCTGGCCTTTCTCTGGACTTGACCCAACAGATCCATGTTCTTCTTATGTTAGGGGCCCCGGAGCTGAATGAAGAACTCCAGGTGGGGTCTCATGAGAGAGGAGTCAAGAGGCAGAATCACCTCCTTAGATCTTCTGATGCTGCTTCTTTTGATGCAGTCTAAGATACTGTTGGTTTTCCGGGCTGCAGGTGCACATTGTTGGTTCATGTCGAGCTTCTTATTAGTCAACATCCGCAAGTCCTCCTCCTCAGGGTTGCTCTCAATCCAATCTCCGCCCAGGCTGTATCCGTGCTTGGGATTGCCCCGACCCGCGTGTAGGACCTTGCACTTGGCTTTGTTGAACTTCATGAGTTTTGCACAGGCCCAGCTCTCAAGCTGAAATGTCTCTCCTCAAGCTTTATCAGTTCATTCCTGTAAGAAAGCTCTCTCACCATCCCTCTCAGGTCCTGGTGGCCACTTCTTTACTTGTGTAACTCTTGTTTCTGGTGCTTTAAGTTTTGGCACCAGAACTGAAAACAATTCTTCTGCCTCTGGAGCTGTCAGATGTTGTTTCTGTGTTACCTGTCCCACAAAACAACACTATGGAGAAGTTTCCTGGCTTGATTCATGTGGGGTCAAGGCCCGAACCGGCAGGAGAGTGTAAAGAAGTAGATTGAAGAAAGTTTAAGTAGAGGAAGGAGGAAGTCTTCTTGGACCTCAGTAAAGCCTTTGACACAGTTTCTCACAGCATTCTGCTTCAGAAACTGTCAGCCTCTGGCCTGGACAGGCGCACACTCTCCTGGGTTGAAAACTGGTTGGATGGCCCAGAGAGTGGTGGTCAATGGAGTTAACTCCAGCTGGAGGCCAGTCACAAGTGGGGTTCCTCAGGGCTCAGTACTGGGTCCAGCTCTGTTCAATGTCTTTATCAATGACCTGGATGAAGGCATTGAGTGCGCCCTTAGCAAGTTTGCAGATGACACTAAGCTGGGTGGAAGTGTGGATCTGCTGGAGGGTAGGGAGGCTCTGCAAAGGGATCTGAACAGGCTGGACCGCTGGGCCGAGACCAATGGGATGAGGTTCAACAAGGCCAAATGCCGGGTCCTGCACTTGGGGCACAACAACCCTGTGCAGTGCTACAGACTGGGGGAAGAGTGGCTGGAGAGCTGCACGGAAGAGAAGGACCTGGGGGTAATGGTTGACAACTGACTGAACATGAGCCAGCAGTGTGCCCAGGGGGCCAAGAAGGCCAACGGCATCTTGGCTTGGATCAGAAACGGTGTGACCAGCAGGTCCAGGGAGGTGATTCTCCCTCTGTACTCGGTACTGGTGAGACCACACCTCGAATACTGTGTTCAGTTCTGGGCCCCTCACCACAAGAAGGATGTTGAGGCTCTGGAGTGTGTCCAGAGAAGAGCAACAAAGCTGGTGAGGGGCTGGAGAACGTCTGACGAGGAGCAGCTGAGAGAGCTGGGGTTGTTTAGCCTGGAGAAGAGGAGGTTGAAGGGAGACCTTATTACTCTCTACAACTGCCTGAAAGGAGGTTGTGGAGAGGAGGGAGCTGGGCTCTTCTTCCCAGTGACAGGGGACAGGACAAGAGGGAATGGCCTGAAGCTCCGCCAGGGGAGGGTCAGGCTGAATATCAAAAAAAAATTCTTCACAGAAAGAGTCATTGGGCACTGGAACAGCTGCCCAGGGAGGGGGTCGAGTTGCCTTCCCTGGAGGTGTTTAAGGAACGGGTGGATGAAGTGCTGAGGGACATGGTTTAGGGAGTGTTAGGAATGGTTGGACTCGATGATCCAATGGGTCCTTTCCAACCTGGTGATTCTGTGATTCTATGATAAGGTTCTGTGATTCAGTGCACAATAGTTCACAGGATATGTGGGAACCAGTGGGGATGATGGGTTAAGGGAAGCAGCAATGTATGTGACGAGGTGGTATGAGCATGGAGAGTGCTGTCTGGAAAGAGGCAAGTGGTAGGAAAGGACAAGGTACTGGGAAGTGGTTAGGGAAAACAGGAAAAATAAAAGACCTGGCATGGTAGGTGGTTCTCATTAAGGACCTCAGAGCTGGTAGCCAGGGATGAGGAATGACGCCAAGGACATGACGATAATTCTGTGTGAGTTGCGGGGCAGGGCAAGAGAAAAACTGATGGTAACACTGGTGCAGCACATGGAAGGGGCTGAGTTAGCAGTCTGCAGGATGCGTTGGAATTTTATTTTCCATGTCATTATTTGAACTCAACACTTACTTTGTGTGTTTATGTGCAGGCGTATCATTCTTCAAAAAAAACCCTGGCTCAAATTCTGGTTTATCTGAATATGCAGGGCTGAAATCTGCAGGATTCAGGAATTGAATGACAGCTGAATGGTTCAGGAATTGATTGACATCTGAATGAGGCACCCTTGCTGTAAGCATGGGGGCGAGGGGGCAGGCAGCACTAGTCAGAGGGTGAAGAGCAGCTAGGTAGGAGCTGTGATGGATGAGTCCTTTTCATCCTCCTCTGCTGCTGTGGCTCTGTTAAAAGTCCTTCCTTTCCCATGGAGAAGCTTTTTTGTTTTTTTCCAGTCAAGGTTGTTAAAGTTGAATGCAGCCCAGTGCCAGTAAAATGGTAATATGACCCCATGCAGTGTTTGGCTCTGGATACCAGCTCCTCAGGACAGCCAGAAATTGTAGAAGGGACAGGAGAGAATGCAGGTGTATAGAGTTCCCCATTAGCGGCCATTACAGACTGATAATGGATAACTTATTCCTGTCCTGATGCAAACATGTAGACTGTTTTTTTCTGTTGTGGGATTTGCTGATGAGCGTATTTAGAAAACTACATTTAGAACAAAAATACTTGCAGTGAATCTTCAATCGCTCTCGTGAGGAATGTCTGTTAAAAAATAGTGGCGTTTAAAAAAATTTTGATTTTTAATCTTTTAAAACAAAATCCCAGGTGGTTATTGTGAGAAATTGTAATGTGCATTATGGTCCCAGTAGAATCAAATCAGTTTTATAGGAAGCACCGTGGCAATTGAGTTATCAAAGCTGTACAGATAAGGAATATACATTTTTTTTTAGGATAATAAATTTATCCTTTGTTCTGCATTGCATTGCAGGAGTAAGTAATATTTTAGTGTCAGTCAAAATGAGAAGTTAAACACCATCAAACTGGAAATAAAACTTAAGTAATTCCAATGGTATAACATTTTGGAAAAGCTTTTTGTGGATGCAGCAAATCATTACGTAGACTGTAAAAGGACAGTATGTGTTTCAATAAAAATATGTTCAAACAGAAGTGAGTCTTAAACTGAAACTAAGAACTCTCATTTATGAACTGCAAGTGAATATATATATCTTTACAAGTGTATATGTATATATATTTATATATATGCAAGGATAAATATATAAAACATATATATATACAAGTGTATATGTATATATATTTTTATATATACGTACACACAAGGAGATGTGTGTATATAAAAATATATATATATATATAAAAATTGTTTTTTGTTGGTTGGTTGCTGTGTAGGGTCCATTTAATTTAGTACCAAAAGATACGAGTTCTGAATTGACAGGTGGAAAGAAATATCTTGACTATCCTGTAGGAGAGCAGCGAATGAACATACCATGATATTTCACTGGCAGGCAGGGGCTCTGCACACCCTGATCAGCGATGCTCCAGAAACAGACCACAAGCACCTGGAGAGGCAGAAGACAAGTACACGTGACCTTACAATGCACGCACTTCTCATGCACTGACAGATTTATTTTGAACAATTCCCCATGAATATGGAAGACACATCCCGCTGGACACACCAAAGGCTGCGACGCTGTGAGACAGGAGGAGGCCCTTTTCTCTTGGAAGCTGGGGTTGAGCAGGGCGCTCGTGGGTGCACGGTGGAGGACGAGAGCTCAAGTGCATCCTGAGCCTCTTTACGCTCATGTACACCACAGGCAGCCTGAGGTACCTTCGGAAGGGCCTCAGCAAAGTTCACTCTACAGGAAGATCAGTTCTTTATCACTGGCGTGTGCATGTCACTGGGATGATGATGCAAAAGAGCGCTTTGAAAGGCTCTAGAGAGGGATACTCTTTTTTTCCGCTGTATTTCCCTCTCTCTATTTTTCCTTATGTTACCAGCGTTGGAGCCAGAAAGAAAAGGAACTTCTGTCCTTTCAAGAAATGAATTCTCTCTTTGTGTCTTCCATTAATTTTGCAACAGAGGAAGATTCCACTGTTTTTCTGGTAACTTTTTCTCTTGAGCTTCTTGTAACGTTACTCAACAGTACAATAATAACAACAAGACGGTTCAATTAACTGAGTCAAACGATCAACAAAACCAAGTCTGACACTAACACCTCTGCTTTTGAAGAAGGAAAATGTGAGGATTTTTTCAAAAATATTTTTTGAACTGAGCTTGATAGAAGGCTCCAAGATGTGAATTGACTGTAAGACACAGATTTAAAACTGTACATTATGCCAGTGTAGCCCATAGCCTTGAACAAGGGGCATGGAAAGAAAGGTTAAAGAACAAATCGGGAATTTATTTGGGAATTACCATCATAAGTTGCTGACTCCATGCCAAGAGCTTTGAAAAGAATTAGAAGATGAAAGTGGAGGCTAGAGGGGGAAAGAAAATATGGGATGACGTATGTAAAATTCAGAAAGCAGCAGAAAAACGTATCCTAGGAAACAGAGAGGCCATTTACAGTTGGGAGTCATATTGAAGGAGAAAGGTTAACAGTGTGACCAGGGCTGAGAGCAAGTGCTAAGCAGGATACAGAGTCTGGGCTTTGCTTGAGGAGAGGGAGTATGAGATGGTGGTTTGTTCTTTAACCAAAGACTCTTGTGATGCTTTGTATAAATAAGCTTTGGCAGGTATGTATAGCTCTTGACACCCAGCTATTTATTCTGAATAAAAGAAATTGCCAAATAACGGATTAACAAGATGCATACCGATCTTCCCATTCTTCTGCTCCTAAAAACATCCCCAAACAATCCAACATAAAACCCCGTCACCACTCTACTAGGTAGTAGGTTGAGCCAACTTCTTATAACAAGACTGTAACTGTATTGCAGTGTTACTGCTCTGCTTAACAGCTGGAGTAGTAAATTCCTGAAACACTTCAACAGAATGAGTGTCTCCTCTTTAATTTTCAACATTTTGTCATTCTGAAAGCCTTTTAGTATTTTTCTCTTTACTGACATTCTCCCTTGACAGATTGCACTTCAAGCAGTTAATCAAAGCACATATTTAAATTATAAGACCTTGTGTTCTAATACTGGTGTGCATAATGAGCTTAATGTGCTCCATATAAATGCATGAAACACCTGCTTTAAAAGAGGTGTTTAGACTGATGGCTGCAGAAGAAGTTTTGAGGCTTTGGTACTTAGAAGTGCCTCCCTTTTGCACATGGGCAGAAATCATGAATTCTTTCAGAGGTGGGATAGAACCAAACAGACCAGAAATAGATGATTAAAATGAAAAATTTGTACCGTTGCATGTATTCTGTAATTTATTTTTTTTTTAATGCACACTGATACAAACCGTCTAAGAACTATTGGTCCAGTAAAACAAAGAAATAAAGGAAATGAGGCTAGAGAAATAAGGCAAAGCATCTGAAAAGGTGACAAAATGGAAACTGAAATGCTTTAGAGCAGATTATGAGCAATAATACAAAGACAATAAGACAAAATAAGCAACATCAAGAATAGATTTTTAAAGTTGCAACAAATTAATACGAGAACGGTTTCAAGTAAGGTATTCTGAAGGTTTTGCTGAAACCATATCAAGAAAATTCACTAGAAAACATGGGATTCTTCCTTTATTTGGAATGCATGCACAAAAAGTAAACACATCATCTTCTCTCTGTCAGGCAGCCCAGTGCTGAAACTTGAGCTCTTCTCCTCTACCGTGCACCCACGAGCGCCCTGCTCAACCCCAGCTTCCAAGAGAAGAGAGCCTCCTCCTGTCTCGCAGCGTCGCAGCCTTTGGTGTGTCCAGCGGGATGTGTCTTCCATATTCATGGGGAATTGTTCAAAATAAATCTGTCAGAGTTCGTGCATTGTAAGGTCGCGTGTACTTGTCTTCTGCCTCTCCAGGTGCTTGTGGTCTGTTTCTGGAGCATCGCTGATCAGGGTGGGCAGAGCCCCTGCCTGCCGAGGAGATACACTAGGTCACAGAGCTATGTGTGAGAAGTGTTTTCTCCAAAGTAGAATAATGATAGTAACCAACATCTTAACCATTTCAAAGAAGTGATAGTATACTGTATGTTTGAATTTCATTATTATTATTGTAATGGTTTCTATCCTTGATATAGGAATTACTCAAGAGTGTGTGTGAATGATGGAAATGATCATTGGTGTTCAGTTCTTCAGAAGAGCTCTTTTCTGTGAAAAATTCAAATGCATTACTGTTAGTACCTTAATTCATCTGTCATACGGTAAATGTAGATGTTAATGAACTGGATAATGTTAAAATTAGGATACAGATTAGTGAACTGATTTTTAAATGAAACTGATATGTCTGGAATCCCTCTACACAGAAATAGTTGCTGCTGTTTTGCAAAATGTTGTTAATGACTAATAAGAGATCAGTTTTAAAGAATCAGTAAGTATTTAGTTATATTTCCAAAATTTAGTTGCCATTCCATTACTTATTTGCTTGCTGTAATTGCTCCTTATTTTCTTCACTGGACTTTTATTCCCGCTTGGAGCAATTCTTATAACGTGTGCATGTACAAATTGCATTCCTATACTGAGTAAATATAGCTGCTTCTATCTGCCAACAAAAAAAGGAGCCCGCTGAGCTGAAGTAGTTTCCCATAAGCCAAATATTTTCTCAAATGATTACTTTAAACTTTTTTTTCATCTATGTATCTTTTCACAGTGTTGAGTAGAGCAGTTTACGTCTATCTGTGACAAATCCTGGAAGTGTACTTCAGCCTGCAGTTACAAGGGGAGACGTTTAATTAGCAGGAGACCTTGCTCCCAGAAATCTGCCCCTCTCTTAAGGACTTGGCCCCTTGAATTTTTAAAAGTATTCATAAATTTGGGTCAGATACGCTAATTGCAAACCCATACAAATAGGACGTTCCTTTGGATATTTTTCTCAAATAGCATTTTGTAAATGGAACGCATCAGATTGACCACGAGTAAAAATGAAACAAATCTACGGACCTCTTAACATACAGCATTTATAAGTCATTGCCATAGATTACATCCAGCAGACAGATCAGACACTGTGTTGAGTTCATGGGTAGAGAGATTGGGAGGTCCGTAAATTTCTCAGGCGTTCTCAGGAAAAAATCTCTGAAAAGAAGCTGGTGCATTTGCTGTGAGCTGAGGAGAGAGGGAGGGATGGATTCGGACAGGCTGGATGGTACATTTATAGGATGTATGCTTAGGGCAGACTGTGGTATTACATTTGCATGTGTTAAATACTCAGTTTCTGCAAGTATTTATTTCTGTTATGTGATTAAGTTGGGGAACGTCTGCACATATAAAATAGCAAGCATGTAAATTCTTCTCTGTTTGGACACGCATTCTGCAAATTAAGGTCTAGCTGTTTTATCTAGGTGAATAATAGTAAATATTTAGCATCATTAAAGATTTTTCTTTGCTTGAACATGCAGTGTGCAAACTGAGGTCTGGCTGGTTGACTGCCTGGGGAAAAGGGGTGCTTACTTTATGTTGTTAAAGACCACCACCAACTTTGATTTTAGAGCTTTGTGCCTTGCTGCTTTTATAGATGGAAGGAGATGGAAAACTGTGGTGGTCTTTTCTAAGCTTAAGGCAAGGGAGGAAAATTGGATGAAGAAGAGCAGTGAGAAAATGTCATTTGAGACCCCTGTTTCTGTTTCAGTTCTACCAGGAATGGGATGCACTGGTGACTCCGTTCACCCTTAAGTCGCGTGACTGACTGCTGCTTTTGTGCGTGATTTTCCTCTCTCCTTAGTAACCTTTACTTAGGGAAAAATACTGCAGTTTGGTCTCTGAAAACGCTGCATGAAGTTTACTGCCTGAAGCAATCAGATAAGCTCTTGCTTGGCGGGCTTGCTGGCAGCATAACCCACGCAGCCCTGCACTTGACAGGGAAACGTGGGGAGGTTACACAGGTGTTTCTGAATGTCTCAGCACGATTGTGTGTTGTCCCCTATAGCATTGTTGCTTTTCCATACTCTACTATCAGCTTCCTTGTTCAGTATCAGGCACCTTCTGCTCGTGTTCTGTATTGTTACCTCTTGCCAGTATATAAGCAGAGTAACTAGTTAAGTATCACGTGTGACTTTCCAGTAGACTCTTACGAGTGGTTGTGGTGGGGGTAGGTATCTCAAAAGGCAGTGGTTTTGTTCAACCAGAGCTTTGAGCTCTTCTTTTTGATTGAAGACTCCTGAATTGATCTGCATCTTCATTTATGAGGTTGTAAGAGGTACAGTTTGTGGATTGAATTACTTTCGGGGAAAAAGTTTCATGATAGGTACTTGAACTAAAAGAGCCAATGTGTTTTTTATTTTGTTTTTGATTAAAAGAGGCTTCACTATCTATACTACTTTTCTTTCAAGAGAGGGGCTACCATCCTACTGAGGCAGACATCGCTGCGTGTCTTGCTTTGTCTTTAAATGCAGTTAACATAAATCACGGTCCTGATTTGGCCTGTGCTTCTGTGTACAATATAAACCAGAAAATGAAAAAAGTATCCAACTAGAAAAAAACTCACTGGAACTAAAAAGCGGTGGGCAGTGTGGAAGATAAGAATTCCCGGTGACTAAATACACAGTAATGTGAATATGTTAAAATATAGTACTCTATGTACCATTTTTAAAAGAAGAAATTTTTTTTTTTTTATTAAAAAAAAAATATACAATTAAACCAGATCTCTCCTGAATGTTCTGGCTGTCATTTTCTTTAGCCAGTAGAAACCTGCCTTTCTGGTTTATGAAGCCTTGGTGCTAACATGTAAAGCAAGATGTTATGACTCACTCGAACAATTCTTTGTTCTCTCTTGAAAGCATTGCTGGTGATATTTTCAAGTATACTTGGGTTTACGCCTAAGCATGCAAGCCTCCAGCAAGTCTGAGCTTAATGTAAGGCAGATTATGTAATTTTTTTACAATGCCCTATGATGTGAATGTAATCCTGTTAACATTTTTGGTAGTTTTAGTATGCAGTTTTGCTGGATTTTGCTGTAATTTTATCAGGGAAAATAAGGTATCTTTTCGTAGTTTGCAAAACTTTCTTCAAATGCAGTAAAATGTTTCAGGACTGCAAAGTAGCCACTTAGGGGATTCATCATCAAAACTTCTTTCTTAACTCCGCTTGAAGAGTCAATTTACCTGCATGAAACCTTGAAATCATATGACTTAAAAATGAGAACTTTAATTGAAAGTGAGATTGCGGTGGTTTCAGCAAGAGTCAGGGTTTTACCGGAAGAGTGCTCCTCAGTCCTGGGAAAGTGTGGGGCTAAGGATGGTGAGACTACGGGCGTGTGGGGATGCCTGCTGGCTCTCATCCTGGCAATTCCCTTGGGAAGCACAGACCTCTGTACGTGCAAGCATTGCTGAAGGAAGTGGAAGGGGTTGGCGAGGAGGGCTGTGGAGACTACCACACACAGTCTGCTTTGGCTGAGGGTATCCAAAGTACTGAGCATCCTGCTGCTGCAGAGGTGGAGAACTCCCGGCTTTTGTTAAGTTGGATGGTTTTGTTCAGCATTTCCTCACAGCCAGACCACCTGTTTCTGCAGAACCTGCAATGATGGAAGTGTTACCTGAGCTGTGTCAAGAGAATAAATTATCAGGCCTTTATGTTTTCTTTCAGCCTAGCAACATAAGTAAAAAGTATTAAAAAGGTTTTTTCCACAGTTACTATTTATCTCTGAAAGGAAAGGAGTCTTTAATTTCAGCCAGACCAGGTGTGAAATATGGATGCCTCTTGGAGACAACACACTAGCTTTAGCCTTTATGGGAGGAAACTTGTCGCAAAGACTCTTTATGTAGAGTCCATTGCGGTCCTTGGCTAGCTGCAGAAGACTCCCAGCCAAGAAGGCTGTCTGAGTCCTAAACTGTTGCGGAGTTATGTGAATTAAACTCCTATAAGACTTCTTTATTTTGTTCTACCTTTGATCACTCCCAGAAGTGTGTATTATACGGAGGTGCCTGAATGGAAAATTGACAGCTTCATCTTTGCCACTGGATTACTATTTCTTAGCTCTAACTGACACTGTGGATGACATTACTGGCCAGACTAAGAGCGGAAATATTGAGAGCAAATAGATTTGTGCTTCCCGGTTACAGAAGCTCAGCATGCCTTCGGTGGGCACCACTCTGTGTTTCCTGTAAGCTGTGGTGCTTTTTCTGACTTCTGCAAGGCTTTACTAACCACTCTTTGGTTAACTGTGTCAAAACCCTGTGGCTCTGAGCAGCTCGTGGTGGAGCTGCCTCCTAGTATACTATTCCTTTTATGTTTAGGACCCATTTGAAGGTGTCGCCATTATTTATCCACAAGAATCATTTGGAGTCGTCGTTGCTTGTTTGCATCGAGTTTTTCCTGTGTCTGTTCCTACGGATGTCTGTCCAGTCCTGCATTCCCAAGACATTTATGTAACTGTTTAAATGGTACTGAAAAACATTCCAGTGGTGAAGATAATTTGTCTTATACGATACATGAATGATGAGATAACTGTTTTAGTGGAACATCTCTCCTTCTTCTCTGTGTAACAACTGATTTAAAAATAAAATTAAGCACATCAGTTGCTGCTTCAGTCTTGAATCCCTGCTGTCTAATAATTTAATTCGTATTTTTAATTCTTTTTAAGGTGTGTTTTGTTTTACTTTGTTTCTGTCTTTTGCTGCAGTGCTCCTGATAGTCTCTCCATAGCTAAGAGGGGTTGACTCTTGCCTTGCATTTTTCTTACAGCTCAAGTTCAGCTTCCTGTTGAGGAATCTCATGATAAAATCACTGTCTAGCTCTGCTTTATCCAAAATGCTGAAATGACATTTAGTAAATGAGATTGATCATGTTGCTTCCTAAGTTGTTTTCTGTTTTGTGGCTGTTCTCATTGTACATGCGGAGGGAGCATGCAGTTACGGTTGCTTAGTGTTAACCTTTACGACGTCTTTAGACGGTTCCACACAGAACATTTAAGGAACATCTGCTGGCTTATACAAATGTTTAAAAATACATAAAAAATAATTCCCAGCCTACTAGACATGTTTACCTTGTCATAGCTTGATTTCAGAGTGGCCATCTGAGATTTTTGTATAGGCCCTGCCTGTGTGACTAAGTTACAGATCCTGACCAAATGCATCTGCTGAAAAAGAATGGATGGATCTTCTCTGTCATGTGATTGATCCTTCACTGGCAAAGCTATACTAAATGATTTTAAATTCTAAGGCCATTTTAATTTTGAATTAGTTTGTAGGCTAAAGGGTGAAATGGCACAAACAATAGCTCACAGCTTCATTTTCCTCTTTTCTCTCTGGTGATTTTGCTACAATGTAGACGCTTAAAGAGGATTCAAAGTGGTTTATGAAGTCAAATCCATTGTAAACTGGTTGTTGACATTGCATTTTTCAAATACAAAAGTGCTATTCATTATTGTGTGACTATGCAGTCTTAGTGTAGGGCAGTTTTGGTATGCGATAGTATTTTCATGTCTATGTGTATATGTATGAATGTATATATGAAGCAGTTAACCAAAATCTACTAGTGAGTCATGTCCATATTTTCTTGAATTTAGAGCTGTGATAGTGAAAGGCTGTAACTGACTGAACGTTCATTCTGTGTAATTATTTTCAGTGTTCCTAGTTTGTTTGCTGTTGACTACCAGGTGAAGCAACTAATAGAGGTACTCAGAGGTACTTCCACTTTCAGGTGGAAGTGAGTGTCCTGTAATGTATTATCAACAACATAATGTCTTTTGTAATATAGTCCCCAGCACGGTTTGCAAATGCTTGTTTTGACCCTTAATGAAGTCCTGTTAAAGAAAACAACAGGATTATTTCAACTCAGGGTGCTGGATTGCTCTCACGTCTGCTATCAAAAAAAAATTATAAAAGAAAATGAATAAAACCTGACTTTCTTCACAAAAAGTAGTAACTGAGCAGCTAGTGTTCTATAATGTAGATCTTAAGGGCAAAGTTTTGGCTCCTTGGTCTTCATTGTCATAGTTGGAGTGACACGCCAGTACTGTAAGGAAGAGTATGATTTTAGAATTAAAATTAAAAAGTGATGGGGATTAGAATTTTAATCAGAAAACAGAGATTTTCTAGAAGAATGCTAGGTTCACCAGCATCATTTTATTTGAGTACACTCGAGCAGGTTTTTTTGTTTGTTTGCTGTTTTGTAACCATTGACCTGCCAGCCACCTGATAGTGTTTGCAGAATGATTGATTAAACATGTATCAGGACAAAATATTTTCTTCTGTACAGCTGAAATTTTTGTTAAAGGCACTTGGAACTGCCTCCTTTATGTTTTAGACAAAGCTAACTGAATGCATGAATGCCATTGCAAATAGCTGACAAAGGCACAGGATCTTTGTGAAAAGGCTCTGTAAATTCTTTCCCACAGAAGTCAACGAAAGGGTCGGTTGTCCTGGGCTACGTATTTCGTCACTTAAACCTAGTGGAGATAGATTACTTCGGACTGCGCTACTGTGACCGAAGTCATCAAACCGTGAGTAAAAGACACGACAGACTGGATTTTCCATCTGTAAAAGTTACCCTGTTTGAGGCATTTTCCTGTAGACAATGAGACTGTCATACTTCCACTAACTTTTACTATTTCCTGGCTTAGGTTTCCAGTGATAATGTCTTTGTGTTTGTTTGCATTAAAGTGTTGGAATAGCCATTAGTATCGTAGATAGGAACAGAATAAAATGCAAAGTGTTGTTGAAAACCAAACCAAGAAAATATAAATAGTACTAAATTATGATATGGAAGTAGGGTTAATGTTTGTCCCTTTCAGTTCTGTGCCCTGAAGCCAGTGCGTGGTGCGCTGTGCTGTCTAGCTTCACTTGGCCCGGCAATGTCTGGGGAGCAGTGGCCTTGTGTGCATCACCGGCTGCTTAACTCTTGCTGAACCGCTGCTTCAGAGCACGTCGTACAGTTGCTGTGGTGGTTGTGTGTTCACTGGTGGAACCCCAGGAGTCAAGATGTTGGCAATAACATTTTGACTGTGCCTGAACTGGTTCTGTGTTCTGGAGCCCATACTCTCTTGAACCTTCGTGACAGGAGATTACAGTCCTGAATAGGCAATAAAATCAAAACTAGGCTGAGATATCTCAGTCAAAACAGGCACTGTCTCAGGACAGTGCTGTCTGGAGTGCATCTCCCGAAATAGTCAGTGAAGGGCTACTGCTTAGAGAGGAGGAACAGGAATGCTCAGTCGGTGGGACTGATACTGTGTTCATAGGTGGTCTTCGTATTACCTTAATTTTATAAAGGGAATAATTCCTGGCCTGTGGTCAAACTAAGTCAAGCAGTTATGCTTTTAAAGACACTCTTCTGTGCTAAGAGTACCGCACAAGACCCAGGCCTCAAGAGATGTCATATTCCATCTAAAAATAATGTTATTGGATTGGCTAAATACTTGTCAATTTCCTCTGTTTAGCAGAAGTTGAACATATAGAAACTGAAGTCAGTCATTATTAGCAGAACGTTATTGATTGCTGCTGAGAGCTACAGACTGACCTACTCAATATTTCTTTATTTCTATGCCATACTATGGAGATTTATGAATTCAGTTCCTTGATAGCCTTCTAAACATGTTTCATTCCAAGGAGATGAAGGTCAGATTCATCTGTGAACTAAAGGTAAACTGTTAAAAACAGTATTTCTGATTTCCTGAGGAAACTGAGGTGTGAATGAAAAGCGAGTAGGTATTTTTTTTGTCTGAAATGTATTCCCCCTTTTTCCACAGAGGCAAATAAAATAGAAATTACTGAGAAAATTTCCAGAGGCATATACACTGTCTGTATAATAGTGTATATGGAGTTATGAGAATGAGAGAAGATGATATCTCTTCTCTGAAAGGCTTAACTGATGAAGGCACATTCTAGGATGCATCGTGCTAGCAGAATAGATGATTTGATTGTGATACCAGTGCAATTTGTATTACAGTATTGTACATGAGCTGTAGGCTGTAACCACGTTACCTTGGCCTCTCCAAATAAAAGCACAGCCTTTTTGCCTTTTTCTCTCACACGATGCTCTAGTGATATAAATTTAATATTAGCTTTTGTCTTTATTCTCGGACTGTCTCGAAGTCAGGAAGCCACAGTGCTTCTCGATTTTCCCATGGATTAGGAAAGTGTTCATCCTGCTTCCCTGTTTGCCTGCTCTTGGAATGACACCGGTTGTGTCTCTGGGATACAGGTTGTGCAAGCCCGGATACAGAGCTCCAGCCTCTCTTTGTATCAAGGTCTATCGGTTTGTGTTTTACCTGGCTTCTGCACTGGTGGGTCTTTGCCATGTGCTGGTATTCCTGGTTCCTCGATGGGAGCACTGTGTGACTCCTCATGCTTCTGGGGCATTTTTGCAGGGAAATCCCAGGTGTGAGGAAGAGCGGTGCACACACCAGCTCTGCCCTGACATGCAGCTGAGAGGTAGCCAGGAGGTACAACCAGAGACCACAACGGTGCACCACGTTGTGGAGTGCATCTGCCCTACCATGTAGATGCTGCCACAGTGGCTGGCTGAGTTTCTGCTGCGAGCTTTGCACCTGGGCCATCTTGTAGCAAAACGTTATGAAAATGCCTCTTCCTGTTGTTTGTGTGTGGGTAATTAAGAGTTGATTGGTTTATCTGGGAAGTTCATAAATGAGTAAACCTGTGCCACCTTATTTAGTTTTATGTGTTTTGTGGCAATTACCTCTAGCTTGCTATTTTTGGTGAAATCTGGTAAGCCCTTAAGAATGGCCATTCTAAAGGGAAAGCTTCCGTGCAACGCCTTGTGCTTTAGCTGTGTTCAATTGTACACTGAATACGACTAAAACTCTGTGGGCTGTTGTGGGAATTAGTCCTGTAGTGTCTGGCAAGAAGCCTAGGTTTGAATTTTGGATTGGATGTGTTTTGGATTGGCTGCGGTAGATTTCCTTAGGGAAAGGGAGAAAGGTTACCTTGCTAATTAGTTTTAAAACCGTGCTCTTTAGTTAGTCTCAGACAGAAAAATGTGTTTGGAGGTATGTCTACCTATTAATACGCTGCTTGTGGTGGAGAATATTTTACTATTTGCTTTGTCAGTTTTTCTGTCGTACAATTTATATTATAACTGAATGATTAATAAAGCAGGGTGGACAAAACATGTATTTTAAAGAACTCAGCCCAGTCACAAATGAACACTTTTTTATTAAGCGTTTGAAAGAACTTGTTTAGTTATTTTCCCCATTACTTTTGCACGCCTCAGCACTTCCAGGTGGTCTTTTAAGTGCTGTGTTGGTGTGCTGCCTCTTATGTGGGTGGTATCGTAATTATTTTTGTAGCACCAGCAGGGCTCTAATCAGTGAACAGGGTTTCACTGTGCTATGTAATGTATGAATGCATAACATTAAAATGGTTTCTTCCTGAGCAGCTAATGAACTAATTAGCAGGTGAGAGAGAACAGCTAGATGCAGCAAACGGATTGACAGAACTGGATGGTGCTGGGAAGGCAATAAACAGTAGGGTAAAATATAAATTGATAGGCCGTCTCTAGGGTAGTAATTTTGTCATACTACACACATTTTTCTTTATTGACATCCCATGTTCCCTGGAACTCTCCATATTAAAAGGACAATATTTAATTTGTTCAATCAAGTTCTTGAAGTTTAGGGTTTGCAAGAACACTTTCGTCATGAAGTGTGTGAGCTTAGGTGTCTTGTGCTGTGATAAGACAGGCCTTCTAAGGAAAAACAAGAAGTACCTTGTAATAATGTGGTGGTTAGACCCTGGCTGGACACCAGGTGCCCACCGAAGCTACACTATTACTGCCCCTCCTCAGGTGGACAGGGGAGAAAAAATGTAATGAAAGGCTCATGAGTAGAAATCAAGAGTGGCGAAAATCACTTGCCAATGACCATCATGGATAAAACAGACTTGTCTTGGGGAAATTACTTTAATCTATTACTGATCAAAATAAAAGGGGGATAATGTAAAAAAAAAAAAAATCTTAAAAATATTTTCACGATTTCTCTACCTCCTCCACCCCAGTAGCGCAGGGGGTTGGGCAGTGGGAGTTGCGGTTAGTTGATCAAACGTTGTCTCTGCTGCTCCTCCCTCCTCAGATGAAGGACTCCTCACAGTCTTCCCTGACTCCAGTGTGGGGTCCCTCTCCTGAGACAGTCCTCCAAAGCGAATCCTTCCCACAGGCTACAGTTTTTCATGAACTGCTCCAGTGTGCGTCCTTTCCATGGGGTCACAGGTCCTGACAGCAGACCTGCTCCAGCATTCGTTGGGTGCATCCACCCGCTCCATCACGGGGTACTCAGTGGGTGCAGGTGGATATCTGCTCCACCGTGGAGCTCCATGGGCTGCCGGTGGAACAGCCTGCCTCACTGTGGTCTTCACCATGGGCTGCAGGGGGAATCTCTGCTTTGGCACCTGGTGCACCTCCTCCCGCTCCTTCCTTGCTGACCTTGGTGTCTGCAGAGTTGTTTCTCTCATATATGCTCACTCTCTCTCCTGCTGCAATATGTGTGGTGCAATAACTTTTACCACTTCTTGATTGTGTTATCCCAGAGGTGCCACCACCATTGCTCATGGGCTTGGCCTTGGACGCAGTGGGTCCGTCTTGGAGGCGGCTGGCATTGGCTTCATCGCACATGGGGAAGCTTCTCCCAGCTTCTCACAGAAACCACCCTCGCAGCCGCCCAGCTACCAAAACCTTGCCACGCAAACCGACTACAAATAATGATTTAAAATACAACATATAGTAATTAATTAAAAATATTGTAATACAATACTAGAACAGCTTAAACAGAGGGGTTGAACTAACGCTATAGGTTGTCAGCAGTGTTTCCTAACCTTTGAGTGCTTTGTTTGGCTAACTATATGTGTCCTGATTGACACAGCACTTTTGCCTTCTGCCTCGTCTCCTGGAAAGGTGGGATGTTGTGCCCCATCTGGTATTTCCAGGCAAGAAATGATCACTACAATCTTTGCTACAGAAGCTAAAGGCGGCTTAGGAAGCTCTGTCCCACCTTGTACTCTGCCATCACTTTACTACTTCAGGAAAAGAGCAGCCCAGCGGTGTACCTCTCTGTTAGTGCAGGAGGGGCCAAGTGCTGGGTTAGTTTGGTGTTGGGAGCGTCACGCTCGTCCCTTGCCTCTGGGACATCTGATTCCCACTATGCTGCAGCTCCCAGGTGCTCCCCGGGTAGTCCCACTACTGCCTTTGTGTTGTCTCCAGCGAGCCCTAGGATAGTTGTGCTAGTTGCGTCTCTGTCAGGAGGACAGTAATTTCTTGAGGCACACAAAAGAGAAAATGGAAGTGGCAGTTTTTTATGCGTAATATGTCAGGAAAAGCTGAGCAAAACAGAATGAAGGAAAGAGTACTTTGGAAGCCCGAGGCATTCCCCTGTCAAACCACAAAAGCATGCTGGAAAGAGTCATCATGCTGAAAAAGTCTCTTACAAAAAATATTTTGAAACTCGTTTATTGCAGAATGGTAGATAACCAAAAGATTCTTAAAGGTGTGTTGATAATAAAAACTTTTTTTCTTTTACTTCCCGAAACCTGGCTGCATTTTAAAATCTCCCGTTGGTCAGGGTGCCCCCTCATCATCCCTAACCGAACTCTCACACTAAATAGGCTTAACCTTAAGCTGCAGGAGCACAACAGGCTGCGACGCAAATATCCATTTCTTATCCCATATGATGCTCATCTGAGCTGTACAGTGTACTGATATTCTGTCAGGGCCCTGAGCAGGGGGAGAAGTACAAATATAGGAAGCTGTATCACCGTGTTAATCCAGTATCACAGCCAGGAGAATTTCCCCAGCCTCATTCAGTTCAGGTGCAGCGCTGCGTGAACATATGTGCCCTCTTCCAAGATCTGGAGCTCATATGAGATGGGCAGCACTCTGCCTGTGTACCATGCATCCATTGTTTAGAGTAGATATGTTTGGGTTTTTTTCTTTCTCCCTTGCTATAATGAAGCTCTTTTTTGAGCGTACAGACCTGTGAGCACAGCAGGTAGGAGGTAGCCCATGGCTATATATTTTGCAACTCCATAGCCCAGGTCTTATTTTCCTGTGAAGCTGAACTTTCTACTGTGAATCTCTGTGCTGCAATGACAGATCAGCTCCGCTGTGGCCAAGCTGAATGCAGAAGCCTGAGCTATGTATTGCATATCCCAGCTGTGCAAACTCATGAATCTGAAAGATGTTTCTTGATCCATACAGCATGATTAATAAATTAAAGGCAACGTGCTCAGAGTGCCTCGTTACTCACCAAACTGGGTAAGGTAGCAGACTGAGCAGGCTGTGTGCGGCTTAATTATAGAAAGGCATGATTTTAAACAAAAGGTTTGTTTACGATCAAAAGTGTTCTGTAGGGAATTACTGTCACATAGTGTGCTGCGTACTTTGGTCTCTTAGAAGAACATTAACTGCACTTAGTTTGTATTTTGGTTTTGTAAGGGTTTTGTATTAATTTGATATTTGCCTATAATGGCAAATAAAAAAAATTAAAAAAAGATAAAAATACCTTTTGATATACTAAAAGAAAGACAAAACTTGTTGCGCTTGTTAAAATAGACAGCATATCCAGTGAAAAGAAAATGGAGACAGATACTATTGATCAGAAGCTAGAAATTTTGGAAGATTGTTAACGGATTTAAGCAACCTGGACAAAAGTGATAGTCAAGAAAGTTAAAGACACAGTAAGAGATTTTACAGTATAGTAGGATTAGCGGGAACCTCATACTACTGATCTGGTATTGAATATAGTCAACATAACTCTGGTTCTAATAAAGAAAAGACAGAAGTATCAAATAAATTTCTTAAATAATAATCATAGAATCATAGAATGGTTTGGGTTGGGAGGGACCTTAAAGATCATCCCGTTCCAACCCCACTGCCATGGGCAGGGACATCCCACTGGATCAGGGGCTGCCCAAGGCCCATCCAACCTGGCCTGGAACACCTCCAGGGATGAGGCAGCCACAGCTTCCCTGGGAAACCTGGGCCAGGGCCTCACCGCCCTCATCGTGAAGAAATTCTTCCTTATGTCCAGTCTAAATAATAAAGATGTCTTGAACTTAGCAGATTTAGATTCTTTGCACTGAACATTTACAGAAAACAAAGACAATATAATTCTGGCTACTAATTTCTTAGATTGTGGAAAAATCTTGATAATTTCAGATTATAGTTCAAAAAATACTGGTATTTCTCTTGAAAGTGGTAGTTTTGCCTGCTGTAAATGGGAACAAAAACTGGCACGTGCACAGCCAGTACGGCTTTGTAAGAAAATGATTAATAGAGCCCAGAATTTAGTTTGAAGTTGATAGATTTTTCTCCACCAGACACTTCATTGATTGATACCACAGCAAGCTCCTCCACCGAGTTAATGTTTTGTTTCAGGCATGTCCATGGAATTTGACCCTGGTTTAACCCTATGCAGACTCAAGGAATTGAAGATACTACATCTGTGGAGAAATGTTTGCAGCCATTGAAAAGGACTAAATATGAAATACTCCATGGTGCTTGCATGCGTATTGCTTATGCATCTGGCTCGTACGGGAGCCAAATTTGTGAAAGCACAAAGGACAATAGAGCTGCTTTATTAATAATTTCTACCTAAAAATTAAAAAGGAAATATTTTCTTTAAGAACTTTTGTAGTCAGTAAATAAAAAAATATTGTATTAAATTAATATTTAATGGTCTTGTAAATAACAGCAAACTAGTAGCCATCACTTTAGTGAAGTGATAGTTGCCTTGATTATGGGTATTTGGAAATAATGATTTCTTCTCTCCCTCCATTTTTTCTGTAAATATTAAATTCTCCTTTCGGAGTCACTAAATTTAACACCTGCAGTTGGATGGGTATATTTATGGCTTCACCTCTTTGCAGTAGTGGTGAGCTGTTTATAAATCACATAACCTTCCTGCCTATGCAGGAGAGATACAGGTGGGAAATCACTGAGAAGCCGCAAGCTCGCTGCCAAAGAGATGGAAAAAAATGAGACTGCGTATTGGAGCCACTTTGGCATTCACGACTGCAGAGTTTGTTGTCAGCACCTGCTGTACAAGCGCATTGGATTAATACGGCAGTCTTCTTTTTTGTTCCATTTCTCTTGAAACTTCAGCATTTGAGCTCAGAACTCCTAACTATACTTAACGCTATTTAACATGCGTCTCAGGCACATTAGTATGTATGAGTGCGTATGAGCTCAGAGAGCTTTGGTGTAGAGTTTCATGGTTTTGTAGGTGTTCTCATCCTTGTTGTCTGATGCTGGCTTGAAAAATGCCTTTTCATTATCCATGAAATTCCATTCACCTTTGGCTTATAAATGAAATCTTAGAAATTTCCCTCCCTCCCTTGCATTTCTTAGGAAAATTTGACAGCCTTAATGATAATAAATAGCTACATAGTGATTTTAGGCATGGATTTGTGGTACTGCCACAATACTGAATGCTTACAGGAGAAATGAGAAGGCAAACTAGATACTTGCCTCTTACCCAGCGCTCTTGTCGCTGCAGTAAACAGACGTGACTTGAACTGTTTAACTTCACCAGTGCAGCACATGGGTGTAGAGGCCATGGCACCCTCTGAAGAGCGTGTTTCCTTGACCCAGCTGGTGCTGCTTTTCACTAGTAGGTGTAGCAGCGATCTGTCTGAGGGATCGGAGTGCAGTTTCGCCTGCTGGCTCCACTTGGAGGAAGGAAAAGAAATGTTTAGTCATACAAATAACCAGATTTGTTCCTTCTCTCTTTTGTTTTCCCTCTGAATCTGAACATGCAGCTTTCCTCCTGAATTCTGTCCTCCACCCCCAAGTTTAGAAATTACCTTCAGAAGACTGTAAAAGGAACATAATTTGACTTGCAAGCCAAGTGTGGCCTAGTGATAATGAAGACTTCTAATGCAACTGTATTTTGACTGTACAATCTACATGTGCCCATACTCTTTAGTGACCTGGACGAATTCTGGTTTGTCTCACGGCAGCCACTGAATCACATGAGTACATGAGGCGGTGTAATTCAGGTTGCAGAGGCAACCAAATATCTGTAACTGTTCTGTGCGTGGCTTGAAAAGTTGCATGGTGATCCAGGGGCACAATTTTTTTCTTTTTACAAATAATTGATGTACCTATGTCTGTAAAGCTGAACTGTGAAGAGTACTGTAAGGCAATATATCTGATTTCAGTTCCGTTCAGGAGAACTTAATAAAGGATAGACTTCTTCTGTGATAGATTTTGATCTGATTTTGAAAATCTTGCAGTGTAACACAAAGCTTTTGATGGCAAGCAAGCTAGATTGTGGAAATGTTGTTCATACTGCGATACTAGTTTTGGAAAGAGGTCAGACTACATTCTGACCGCATTGCAAAGCCGTAATGTGCACTGCAGAGTCATTTTGCCTTTTTCGACCTGTTGACTGTAAAATCTCTATTGGCCTGTTTTGCTAGCTCAGATTATTGCTGATATGGACATCTAGTAGAATGTTTGAACAAGTGTGACAGGTTTTTTCCTTCCCACCTTCTGTTGAGGTTAAGAAGGTTTATGTGTGAATGGTGACTGAATCTATTCAATACAAGAATGTACGTAATATTTTTTTCCTTCAAATTTAGGAAATTTTCTTAACAAACATCCCTGGATTTTAATGGCGAAGGTATACAGCTGTTTCTGTTGCAGGTGGATCATCAGCTGATGGAAATAGTTTGTTTTCATGTTTTGTCAAAATAAGCATAGTTGTTGCAATTACTTATGAAATCGGTTTCTTGAAATTTTTCACTCAGAAGCTTTGTAGAGTTTTCCCCTCCTTTCTTTATGCTACTTCTTCTAATAGTGAAATTCTCTAATCCAGAGACGGTTGTTGGAGAGACAGGGGCGATTTTTTTCTTGTTTAATCATTTTATTGTTGTTCTTTACAGGTTAGTACAGGGGTGCATGTAAGGAGTTTCTATATTAATTGGTCTATGTCGTTCTTCACTTGAAAGACATGGGTACTAATGAAGTAGATTCAATCTGCCTCAATTTGCTCTTTATAACAGCTGTCTTCTGCAGCCTTTTTGTCTCTTGTGCTTTTAGAAGGCGTGCCAATCTCAGTTGGTCAAAAAAGTTTGTGTATGTGGGACGAGAACTGGAAAAAAAGGAGACACGATGGTCTTGGCAGATGCCTTGGTGCCATCTTCCAAAACTGAAGCATAGATATGTTAAGCTAAGGAAGAAATAAGTTGCTGGAGGATTTACAAGAGCAGGGTGCTGGTGACCTGTGTAGCCGTAACAAGCACACAGCTGATCTGTGGTCAACAGTCACAACAGAATAGCTTTTGTTAGAATTTTGGTAATGAAAGGGCAGAGTTATCGGTGAGAAATTATACTGCAGATTGTTTGTTGATCAAATGTTGTGGGAAACCATGTAACATTCATCCCTCTGCAGTGTTCTAAGTGTACTTCAGTCATCTCTGACACATTTGTCCAACTAGTCCTGTAAACCATACGGTGGAAGAGTCTGTGTCCTCCCTATCTTGGTGCCAATTTCGAGCCATCCACTCACACTGCTACTAGAAACTGTTTCTGAAAATGAAAACTAATTTTTCTTTGCTTCTAGTCTTTCCAGTTTCTTCACACTTAGTGGACGTGAGAAAAATATTGATCTTTTATGTTCTTACAGCAATTTCTTGGGTGTTGGAAGAGTGCTATTATGCCTATTTCCCCCTACAGTCTTTTGTTTTTCAGAAGACAAATGAAGCTGCTTCATTCTTTCCTTGTAGGTCCCGTCTTATGTGCTTTGTTGTTTAGAGTTATCCTGCTTAGGTTAATCTCCCAGGGAGAAAACAGCAAGGTTGTACATATGATATTAGCTATAGCAGATTAGGTAGACACCAATGGGTGCGTAGTATGATATTTCCGTAGAGCCAGCTTCTCACAAGCCTGAGATGTGGGGCTTTTCGCAAACAGATTTCCTTTTAGCAAGACCCCTACCCTAGGAGAAGATATGCAATGTTAGATTTGTACGGGCTGTTTCTGACTGAAGTGTGCCAGTCTGCTAATAAGTACTAATATATGAATAAATATAGAATTGAAATTGTTCTGTATTAATTCATTAATTTTCTATGTTAAGTGACTAATTTCGTAATTATTTGTCTCACAGTACTGGCTGGATCCTGCAAAGACCCTTGCTGAACATAAAGAATTGATAAACAGTATGTATTTAACTCGAGCATAAAGAACATACCCGAAGGTGAAGTAACAGAGGCAATGTTCCGTACATAGAGCCCGTACAACATTTAAATCCTAGTCACAACAGATTGATCATGAAAAGTTTTATTAGTGCAGTTCATAGCTGTATCAGAATTTCACACGTGGATTGAACATACTGTCATTTCCCAATGATTTGTGTGGTTGTTGTCCACAGATTTCTTTGTGCTTCAATTTTATTTTAGAATAATATATGGTGCTATCCTCAACTTGTATTTAATTTTGTGGTACCTCTGTCATACAATACTGTGCCAAAATCATCGTCAACTCACTTTTGCTTCTCAAAGTAAAAGCAGTGCCTCTTACTGATAGAAGAGCTTCTGCTGTTACTGTTACTCTTCAGATATCACAGATACGAGATGTCTTATTTTATTATAATTAAGAAGGATTTGGAGACCACCTATAAAAAAAGACACAGAAGTGGAGCCTGCACGGAATTGTAAGGATTTCAATACAGAGTTAACGGAATCCTCCAAAAGAATAACAGTTTTAAAAAGTGAATTAGAAAAGCTTTGCCAAATGTTTCTTGATTGAAGTGGCACACAATTAAAATTCCTCTGTAAGGTATTTGAATGTGTGGAAGGGATTAGCATTCAGTGTTATTAGTTATAACAGGGAATCACTTTTCATGCACAATTACATTTTTTTCAAAAAGTTTCCATAGAAAAAGTATCTGAAGGTCAAAATCAAGCAGTAAAAAAAAAAGTTGTCTTGGTAAGATGGTAATTTAGCAATGAAATCTAAAGTTAAATCTTCAAAATAAGCAAGAACTCCAAGTAGACAGAGAAGCTGTGAATAAATAAACACAAGACTAGAAAAATAATTATATTTTTTTTAACTTGTGTAATGTAGGTGTATGAATTTATTGTGTGTATGTATGTAAGATTTTTCCTAAAACTTTGAAGTTTCGCAAAATATTAAGATACTCTTCCTAGTAGCTTTTTTGTAGTCAGCTAGTAATAATTTGTAACAACAGTTCATAACAACTAACATTTGCACCAAATATTTTTTTTCCCCTCAGCTGGACCACCGTATACTCTGTATTTTGGCATTAAATTCTATGCAGAGGATCCATGTAAACTTAAAGAAGAAATAACAAGGTACAGTATTTAATAAGAGTGTAGTTTGTTGATTTCAGGGTCGTAAACTATTCCAACAGGTACATGTTGCTGTGCTTTGTCTGGGCTGGTATTTTTTCCTTTCATCATGTGAACTTTTTTCTGCTTGAACGTGTATGACTGGGAAAAGGACGGTGACTGTCTTCATGGTGTTTTGTGTGGATAACTATTTGGAAGCCCAGGATGAAAAGATGCTTTCCGGTGCATCAAAAACCAGAGGGACCTGATATGCATTTGTGGGTTTGTTTTTTCTTTTTCTTTTTTTTTTTTAAAGGAAAGCATTGTAACATTTGCATTTATATTATGCTATAATCGAGTTTTGAGTTTACTTGGATATCAAATATAAATACAGAGAATGTTCTTTATTGGCTGTAGCTAAAATTCCAGGGCTGTTTTTCCAGAGGATTTCTTTTGGTCTTTCTAAAAATATGTGGAGGAAATTGAAGAGTGGCATGCTTTTGATTCTTTTAACTAAACTCAGCCTCTGGGAAATATAAGGATGCACAGACTAACTCATACACAGGCATGCACACGGACATATAGACACACACGCTTGCCTGAACTGACTCACACAGTTTTCTGTTTGATTTATTTATGAAGGGTCTGAGACAACTAGTTTTAGGTTCAAAAGGAAATGTAAGAGTTTGGATAGGTAGGCGGACAAAATTAGTGCACCGGCTTGTGTTAATAAAAGCCAAAATATTTCTTCTGATATCCTTGGAATATGACACACAAGAATTCATTAAGAAGCATGTTTTTAATTTTCCTTAATCGAAGGTGGCAGTTGTTGCGGCACAGGCTGAATATTTTTCTTGTAATGGAGTAAGAAAATTCTTTTTGTTTCCTTACTGGCACAGCAGGAATGGAAGTCTCCAATATAACAACATCGAGGCAGGCTGGTAAAAATGATAAACTGTGACTTTGCAGGTGAAGAATGTAAGCTGGCCGCAGTGTGATGACCCTGTACCATGAAAGCTTGACACAGTTTTCCTGTACTTTACCAGAAGGACTTTCAACCCTGCCCACAGGGCCCTTGGAAGGGAGCTTTGGCCAATGAACCTGTTGTGATTGCTACCCGGGAGGCAAGGTGGCTTTCTGTCTGGGAAATGACAAGGGGTATAGTTACAAAAACGGTTTCTCTTTGTCTTGTGTTAAGGTCAGACTGTGATTTGCACTGCTAATTAGTTGTGCAAATCTGATCAAAAAGCGTTTTAGTATAATTAGTAAGCCTGTGTTCATGTCTGCACAGGGTTTGTTCATGCAGCATTTGCGCCTTAGAAAGTAAGAGGGAAGGCATAAGAAAGTGAGATGCTTATATCAACACTTCAGCAAAAGACATGGAATAATCAAATGCCCTCAACGTGTCTGAGCACTTATTCCTATAGGCTTTTAAACCTCGGAAGGAAGGTGTAACTCTTGAGGAAAAAATAGAATAGTGATAATAAAACCTTCTTCTGATTAGGAGGGATTAAAGGCCTTGTTTTTCTTTATAATAATAATTTTCTGCTAAAGTGTGTAATTCTGGTGATGTTGTCATGGTTTAACCCCAGCCAGCAACTAAGCCCCAGACAGCTGCTTGCTCACTGCCCTTGTCTGGGACTCAGGAAAGAATCAGAAGAGTAAAACCGAGAAAAACCTCATTGGTTGAGATAAAGACAGTGTAATAGGTAAAAAACATCCAAAGCAAAACAAGGAATTGATCCACTCCTTTCCATCAGCTGGCATAGGTTGGCCGAACACCATCTGCAGGACAGCAGGGCTCCATCACACGTAATGGTTATTTGGGAAGACAAACACCGTCATTCCAAACATCCCTCCTTTCCTACTTACCCCCAGCTTTTTTATATGCTGAGCATGACGTTTTACAGCTGTCTCAGCTGTCTCACCTTCTTGTGCACCGCCAGCCCAGTCACTGGTGGGACAGTGCAAGAAGCAGAAAAGTCCTTGGCTATGTTAACACTGCTCAGCAATAGCTAAAACTTCCCTGTATTATCAGTGCTGTTTCCAGCACAAATCCAAACCGTAGCCCCGTATGAACTACTGTGAAGAAAATTAACTCCATCTCAGTCAAAACCACCACAGATGTGTTAACCTTGATAACAGATGTGCTTCTTTGGAACATGCGTTTATTATATTAGTGGATATGAGAGCAAAGTCTGTTGTTATTAGATGTTGATGATCCGTGGTGTTACATGATTAGTATTTGCAAATAATGAAATACCTGTTAAACTTGTAGTTGCTTCACAGCAAAATCTGTCTGGCTTGTAGGCAAAAACTTAACACTGAGGTGCTCCCAATTACCATTTGCTGAATGTATTTGCTAGAGCAAACTGGTTCGTAGGCAGTATTATAGACCCATGACAAACCTGACAGGGCGCAAGGTGAGGGTGCTTTAACTACATGTTCGAACGAAAGACTTGGTTTTGTGAAGAGGTTAGTGGCTTCAGGGAATTGCGATTGTTCACCTTCTAGGAGGCACTTAAGCATTTAACAGTTGGCTCTGACTGTTTTTTTTGCAGTAAGGTGGTGTTTTTTTTCAGTTTCTTATCATGCTTTGTTTTAAGACTGTGAGAATGCAGAAATACAGATATCTGCTACGTGGAATAGACATTTATAGCATCATCTGGTAGGAAGAGCTGCAGAAGTGCTAGTAGAAGGATGGGTTCGTATCAGAAATGCTGTGTACTCCACAGCGAAATAATCTCTGCAATTATTAACATTCATACAGAGAAAATTTGTCTGGGTAGGACTTGCAAGCCTAAACTAGAAGCAATACTGAGATATTGCATAGAGGGAAGAATGTGCTTTGAGATGCCTAATGTATTCCTAGAAAATTCTTAGGCAGTGTGCTGGTCCTTTAAGGTGGAGAGTATTAGCCATTTGTTTTAAGGTTGAACATTCCTACTACGATATCTGTCACAGCACAAATTCTGGGGGACCAGTAACCAGAAGGACACTGGTGTCCTTATTCAGAGGCTCAACTAGGCTGATAAAGTCTAGTAATTTGATTAGATCATAGCAGATGTGTAGATCAGCTGTAGTTACACCTACACTTTGTGAATTCCCTAAAAACGGCATAGAGGCACTTTGAACTTTCAGGTCATTCCAAAGTGCTTTCGTAAGTAACTTGTACTAACACAGAATAAATTTTTTGCAGTAGCTGAATGGCTTTACGTAGATAAAGTTGAATTAGTGAATACTGAAAGTTTTATATGTTTGTATGGATGACCATTTTTTTCTTTAAAAAGATAACTTCTCAGTATTGTTATCTTTTGCATGAACTTAGTACAAGAAATTTGGTTGGGGTGATGTGAAACACCACTTAAATGGGCAACACCCCAAACAGCCTTTTGAAGATTTCCCATAAATGAGTATGGGGACTTGCAAAACCAAGCAGATCCTTTGTATGTTGGCCTATTTGTTCTTTCTTTTTTTTTGTCTTTACTTTCCCGTCTGTTTTGCACATAGTGTTTCACTGTAAGTGGTCTCAATATGTGCTTCATCAAGTGCAGAAGCAGGTTATGACTTTAAAAATGACATTTTTGCCCCTGCTATCTCTGTGCCAAGAAGCCCTTTGCTGTGATGGCTACAGTTAGCTGCTGATGGCATGCCCATCCCCTTTTTTTTTTTTTTCATGGAAATATGGACTTAAGGCATCCATCAAATCTGCTTGTGCTCCAAAGAGTGTAGACAGGATACCTTGGAGTCAAGAAGTATCCAATACCCAGGTCTCCCGCTGATCCACTGATCAGGTTAAACCTTGGTTCTTTGATAGGTTTCTTTATCAGTTTTCCTGATTCCTAGCCCTCTTCCCCACTTCCTGACTGCTCTATGAAAGTCCAAAGGGAGAGATGGCATTTTTATCTGCACCATATGAGCATACGGGAAGACTACAGAGTGCTCCCCTACCTAGATTCTTTCTCTAGTTTAATCTTAGTTATTCTTTCAAGGTCAACAGGAGAAGAGTAATTCAGAGAGGAGAATTCTTTTGACTGTCACAGAGTTATAGTATGAGTTATATTTGCAGTAAAGTGCGAGATGATGAAACATTATTTGGTAATATTGAAATAATAGTTTTGTTTTCTTTCTGTTTTAGGTATCAGTTTTTCTTGCAGGTCAAGCAAGATGTTTTACAGGGCCGTTTGCCTTGTCCAGTCAACACTGCAGCACAACTGGGAGCATATGTAATTCAATGTAAGTTCTCACGAAAGAGGACTTTACTTCTTTTAGTCCTGTGTTATGATTAATATTAAGTAGTGACTGAAGACTTCACTAACACTTTATGCATTGATTTGGAAACAGAACAGAACTAATATGCCTGATTTTAGCTGAAGAACTGTAAATAGATGCCCATTCTCAACAGATAATATAGAAGCAATATAGAAGTTAATGTAAAAAGAAAATGAATTGTCAGCCTGAAGACTCTCCTTGCCTTGCTGAGGAATACCTTATCATATACTTAAGACTTTATGACTCACTCTAGATTTCATACAGAGTATGACAAAACCTGCATGAGGAGGTTGGCGGATTTGATGGGCTGTTGGCAGCCTCCAGCCAACAAAGTCTGTCAAGTAAAAGATTCTTTCAAAAATTACATTATGTCAATATAAATATTCCTGTGCTTGAAGGGAGGACGTGTTTTGACCTGAAGTGAAGAAATTTAATTCTGTCTGTCATGTAGTTGCGTTCACCCATCATAATTAGCAGTTCAGAAGTGGGTGTTATATCCTGCATAGTTGATAGAACGAGTAATCGATTAGAAAGGAGCTGTCTGTCTACCATTGAGTTGCTTCTTCCCCAGTACAGCTCAAGCTCTGTATTAAAACCCAATCAATAACCAAAATTCTTGTGATGAGCCATGCCGGCACCTGTGTCTGTAATTTATTCTCTCTTAAATTTAGATTTCTCATGAGTGATCTGTATTAAGCAAAGATTATTTTTGTTACTGGTGTTCTAAGTGTGACTCAACAACACTTAATACAACATAAAAAGCAGTCCTACTTTCATTTCCATTTTAGAGTAACAAAGCAGAATAACTTGCATTTGAAGTGGGACTGGGCATTATGCAGAATCTCGTGGTATGTTGTATGTGTTAATGAAAAGCCAAAATTTAGGGCAGTTTTTATTTTTGTACAGATATTTTTAACTTCATTTTACGATTTAAGAAATATGACATGTCATACTTATAAAAACTGCTTGCAGTGCACATTTCACTTTACTGGCGTAGATGCTTTCTCTGAAAAGGTACTGTAAATATGAAACAGGAAAATATGTAAGGATAATGACATCTTAATTGTATTATAAGAAACAAGTAAAAAGAATGAATTATTGTCCTTTAGTCATTTTTTGTAAGGTAGTTGCAATATGGGAAGCACTTGTTTTGATATAAAATCCTGTTCATGTGATTCTAATATCAGATATTCTACTGGAAAACAACGACGAAGCTCATGTGAGGGAGAAGAGTTAAGGCATGGTAAAAATTACCTGCAACAAGTTAAAGTTAGTCCTGGCACCAGCAGGCACACATTCCTGTTGACTCTATGAAAAGCATTGTCCTTTTATTTAAAGCCTGCAGTTGTTCAGAGTATATAATGACACCTAAGAAACATCTGTATCAGATATTGAAAGTATGAACCTGAAGCATCAGAACTGAGGTGAACAGCCTTTGCAAGGGTGATGTGCCAGACTGTGCTTTTTTCTTTTCCAAACTGAGATGAAGTGTGCTTGCGGGAATTCAGTAGCAGCGGAGGAGCTCAGCTTCTGTAATGATATCCGTGGAGCCTTTCCCAGTGGAGCTGGCAGCTGCTGAGATCTGGAGGAGCTGCCAGGGCCACATGTTCTTCCAGAGTCCTCTACCCATGTCCTGCTCAGCCACTGACACTGCTTTCACCGTGCAGCTTGTGCCTGGGTGTCATCTTTGGTTTCCAGGCAGATCCTGTCCTTAATGAACGAGTTGTTTCCTCCTTTTGTGGCCAAACACTACAGACTGTTATAGAGATGATGGTGGAGAAATCAGTACCCAAGGCCCAGCTTGGAGAATATACCAGGTTTTCTATGAGGAATGCCTACAGCCTACAGCATTCCTGACCTTGTTCCTGCTATGGGCAAGGATTACATAATTTTTTTTAATGGAGATATGCTAGAGAAACTTCTCAGTTTCTCTACTAAGCAGATCACTGTCTTTTCCTAGAAACATCATTAAATTCTGGAAAGAAACGAGTTATTAGATGAGTCTTTTTCTTCTTTGCTCTTGAATCCTCCATTTGGCTATGTTTTGGGTTTAGCGGGCATTGGATAGAAACCTCAGAGAAACTCACTCTACGTAGATTTTACTCAGTGTTATTAAAAAAATAGAAATACTTCCGCAGTTTCTCAGATAGATGCAAATGAGATAAGATCAGTAGAAATGAGTTCTGACAAAGATGCATATCTATTTTACAATTGCATAGCAACATGTAAACTGATACAACTAATGTACAGAAATTCAAGGTTGTTTCAAAGAAAAATATATCAGCTATTCATTAGGTTATTTTCTTTTAAGAATGTTTTAAAAAGTATTTTGATTTTAAAAGTGAATTTAACGTTTGGAAATTATATCATAGAATCATAGAATCATAGGTACGCTATTGAAAAATGAGGTCTTGTGCTTCCTTAGAAGAAACAAAGCTTACCCTTAGAAGAACATACCTGTAGGTGTCTCAGGATATTTGTCTTCATTCGCTTTCCCACACTGACATGTTAGGAGTCCCAGCAAGAATATGGATCGCTTGTCTGTAATAATACAGCTCATCATGAGGACATAGGTATTCAAAAAACTAGATTTTGCTTCTAGAATTGCTTTGTATATGCTGCCAAATAATGTCATCAAATGTCAACTTTGATGGCTTGGACAAAGTTATATCTAGTTCTGTAGAAATGGTAGATTTCCTTTCAAAACCTCTAGCTCTTTGAACCTTCAATTTCTCTTCTAAAATGATTGAAGAAGTTTTTTCCTGGCTCTGTGTGCACTAATATGAACAGTTATGTACTCTTTGGTCTTTCTAACTGACTGCATGGTAAACAGACATTTGAAAGTAGGTAACTTGACAACAAATAGGCAGGTAATGTAACATGTTTTTTGGTTATCATAAGGTGTTAAAAATAGGTGACCTTTCTTTTCTTCTTGTGTCCTCTAGCTGAGCTGGGAGACTATGACCCCTATAAGCACACTGCGGGTTATGTCTCGGAGTACCGCTTTGTTCCAGACCAGAAGGAAGAGCTGGAAGATGCCATAGAACGGATACACAAAACTCTGATGTAAGATTTCAGTACTGTTGGGAACTTGACAGATTATATTAGGTTCCAAGATGTTTAGTAGGTGTGGAAGGGAGCAGCTTGTGGTACAGGGTGGAGGTCTCTAGACCCAAACAAAGAACATAGGGCATCAGTAATGTCCCGCAGGAACAGAAAACACTTTACATAATTGGAGTTGTTCTTTTAGGAACTGAGTACGACAATAACTGGAAATGCATTGTCGGTCAGGCCTAGGTATGCATGTTTCAGAACCAGCAATTTCAATAGCACTCCTGTTTCCTCTTAGTTTCGTAGTAGAAAAGAATGAAATGAAAATCTATGAGTTCAGCTCCCTGTTCCGGGACAGATTTAACGCATAATTTTAGACAAATTGCTTATTATGCCCATGCCTCAGTCTACTGTCTGCAAAATGGGGATGATAATTTTTCTTCTCTTTGTACTGCCCTGTGCGTTCAAATTAACTGTTAGGACGAAACCACTTCTAATCTAATAATGTACAGCACTTGGTACAAAGAAGCCTCTATTTTCTTGCCGGATCTTTAGCTGGAGTAATGAAGGAGTGCTTGTAGCAACCTGCATGAATCTTTGTGGAAGCAGCTCACGTTGCAGGAGCTACCAGGAAAGCAGCTTGTATGCCTGTGGTTTAAGTGGTAATCTCAGTTGCAGCATCTGCATGAATTAAAGACGCAGTTTGTTTTTACCATCATGAAGTCCTTAAATTTTATTAACCAACATATCTTGTGTAAAACATATTGGCAGTGGTCAACGTGATGGATTTTACTGTAGGGAAGAACATAGGATTTATAAGAAGAAAGCAGCACCTAGAAGAAGAGGCAGCACTGAGTAACACAGGCCATTCAACGTGCTGGTTTCTGGACAAAACCCAAATTCCAGAACTTTGCGTGTGACCTTAAAGCAGTGAGAAGACAGGGTGTCTGGTTGGACTTGAAATAATTTTGTTTTAAACTGAACAAGGCACTACAAAAGCTCACAGGCATTGAAACTGTATCTGATAACATTTCTTATATATGAGAAGGAGCTGAGAAGGAAGGAATAAACTAGAGTTATGGTAAGTGGCAGGGGCAACTGTTGAAGAGATTGCAGGTGAGAATATTAGGTGCACGTAGACAGGAAAAAGAAGAACTGTAGAGATCTGAAATATGTATGTCAGAAGACCTAGGAGATTCATGCAATTCCAACGTAACCTTGACAAAAGTTGGAAAAGATGGATTCATATTTGTAATAGAGACTGCAAAAATTTTAATTCTCCATCTTCCACTTATTGGAATAATAATCACCTTGGACATTGAACATTTGAGTTTTACTATCACTGACATTCTGGATAATCTGTACCTTATGGTGGGTTCCAGGATGCCGTTTCGGAAGTCAGTTGATTTTCTGTTAGACTGCAATTTGTACATACAACGCCTTCCCTCGAATACTATGGAGTGGGAAGCAAAGCTACAATAAGGACAACCTGGAGATCAACTGGAGTGCCCAACAGATAAGCAAAGCTAGATGAGAACAAATAACCTCTACCGCATTCTGTCAGTGCTTGAGGGAGGAACAAGAGCAGCGACATAGAGGGGCAAAACATAGTAATCTCACAGGGAAGTTGGAGCAAAGAACATGATTTCCAGTAAAGAAGACAGAGCCAAAAAGTGATACTATGTGAATATAGCTTAAGTACTAGATATTTTTGCAGCAGCTGTGTAAGTAGTCTTCTTAAAGAGAAGGATTAATGCTACACTGTCTCTGGGCATACAAAAGAATCTCCAGCAACTGAGAGCCACTTTTTGTCCCATTTACTCATTTTTAAAAGGGCCTTCTACGAAATACTTTCAGTGAGATTAATTTTAGGCTGAAGGACTTTTGATGTACAAGTAACAGAGGCCAGACCACCAGTCACGATATGAACGCCCTGGAAGTCAGAGAAGTTTGGCTTCCCAATCTGCTGTTCTAAGTATTAGACCACAGTGCCTTAAAAATGCAAAATGCTAAATTGGTTTTGAAAACAAAACACATGGCAGAAGTTCAACTGTACATAAAGCTAAAATAAACCTCTACTTGCTTATCTCCAAGTTCATGCTCCTGGTAAGTGTAAAGAAGCTTGTTCTAACAAATCCGGGTTAGGTGAAATTGTGATATAAACATTTATTGAGGTGAGAGCAATAAGAAACATTTTATGACTGTGTTCATCATTATTTTGTCAAAGTAATGCAGAGATAATGCAGAGCTAGCTGTCTTGTATTTAGATCTGGATTTCGTGATTCTCTTGTATAATGAAGCCATAATCTGGCTAAAGGTTAAGTAATTTCTTGCCTGTAGTTTTGCATGTTAGTTTTGTTTGTACCTTGTTTAATGAGAATAAGTATTAACTCAGAGACACAGCTTTTCTTTTTGAAGAGTTCAGTAATTGAAGTCTGTGCCAGTTGCCACATTGGCCTGAGCTTTCTCTTTTAGGGAAGAGAGTCTGTTGTTCAAAAATTATTTGCGTGGTTGTCTGACTGCTCCAGAGAAATCGAAGTATTATGGAGAACTTCACTACATGTCCTTTTGTGAAGCAGAAAAGTAATGTTGTTTTCTGCTCCAGAGACTGGAAACTGGGGCATAGAAATTTTGTTTGGTTGAACATCACAGAGGTTGTGTTTGAGAAGTGAAACTTGAGATAAATTGCTGTGTGTTAGGCCACTGATACTAAGCAACGTGCGTTTCTCTCTCAAGTTTCTTAGTATTTAGTGTAATATATCAGATTAAGATGCATTTTCCTCAGAAAGCTTATAACCTTGAAGATGAAATTCAGGTGGGGGTACAGTGGTTGCAAAGAGGAGTAATAATTCTTTTAACACTGTCTCTAGTGTTTCTGTATGGTTACTGAATTGGAGCTCTGATACTCTTCTGCTGCTTCGCTGCAGTTAGATGTCAGGGATTTGACATCATCAGAAAAGACAGTGGAACTGAGGTGTACTCATTGCTAGTTCAGCCTTTCATCATCACCGCTGCCAGCATTGACTTTTGCATAGATGACAGTGGTCTCTTCAGTTAAGAAGTTAGAAACTAGGATAGCTGAGGGCATATTCCAAATTATCTCACCTACAAGAGACATTTTAGGACAGATTTGTGATGCGATTTAGGAGAACTTCTTTATGGTTTCTGGAGCGTGGAAGCGTGGGGTTTCTGCAAGATAGGTGTGGCATACCTTGCGTGTGCTGGTTATGTCCAGATAAACTGGTTTTGGTAGCAGGTTTTTTTTTATGTAGTACACAAGCTACTCAGGGATTCATTCAGGATGCGGTTTTAAGTTTCTAAATCAGGTAAGATTAGGGAAGTTGAGAATTGGAAGTGAGCGGTTCTGACTGCATCGAGTCTCTGCAGCGTGCTTTCTGCAATTGTTGTCCCATACATAAGCAAACATGACAATCCCAGGGTCATATAGCAGGGTGAGGAGATCTTACATTGTCATACACATCTGGAAGAGCAAGCAGTGGCTTCAGGACTTGCATGTAAGGAAGAAGGCGTTCATGGTGCAGGAGGAGACGTGTGATCTCTCAGTGCAGATGGGAGACCTTGTATCAGCCCTCTGATATTGCCTGTTCCGGATTGCAGCAGCGCTAGCAGTGATACTTGGCATATCTTACATCAGTATTATGTGCTGTCAGTGGGGCATAAAGAAAGCTAAAATGCCCCTGGCAGCTTTGAGAGTATCTTTCAGTATTGTTTAGGGACGTCAGTGGCACTCGATTGCTCTTCATCCATCTAAGTGAGCGGTGCACGTCAGCTGCACGGCTCTTACATCGCCTGCTCTGTCATTACCAGCGGCACAGACTGTGTCAGTTCTGGGGTGCATTGTCAAGCTGCATGGTGGTAAGGAGGTTTGTGTTTTCATGTGTGGTAAAAAGGGAACACCTAACCTTTGTAATAGTGGGAGTTATTTCGTTCCCTGACATCCCCCTCTTCATAGTCTGTCTGCTCCATCTGTATTTGAAAGAACTTCCTCGCACTTCTGTCTGCTTCCTTCAGAAGCTCCAGCTCAAAGCTTTATTTTATTTAATATTTTTGCAAATGCACTTTCTTATAAATCATGTGTTATTGTAAAAATATGTATACTTATGTATACATATGTAAAAATATGTATACATTATACATATATGTATACATATTTTTACATGCACACACTCTTATTTGACATCTAACCCTTTTGATACTTTCATAGATGGATGAAAATAGTGGAATAAGCACATCAACACTTTTCTCAGCATGCTCAGTAAGGAGTCAGTAACAGCTGTATTTAAATTGGAGTTGGATTCTAGCACTAATTCAGTAATGAAGTAATCCACTTTGCTCAGGACCAATGTTTAGCCTGCCTGGGAATTCAGTAAGGCAATACTGCTCCGGTGAACTCTTTGCTTACATTTCTGAGAACTGTTAATATCTTTTTTTTAAAAATCAGGCTGTGCAGTTAGTGTTATAGCAGATGTGGATGAAGGGCTTGAAAGATGTGACAGTACTGATGTGTTGAATATCCAGTGTTCTGCGTATTCTGAATAGAGAGATGAATCACAGGGAAGCCCTGCTCCTGCTGGGAAATCCAGCTCTTGAAGAAAGGAATCTCTCTTACAGGCTTCAGGTCTGCTGCTTTCCCATCAGTCCTTAGAAAGAAGGGTTAACACCTAAAACAGTATCAGTGCTACAACACGGATAAGATATAAAGAAGGGATTTTAGTGTTGCATTCCTGTTAGTTCTGCTGCTTTGTGTCTTTCATGTTGGATGCGCTTTTTACTTTGTCAGGCACAAAAGAGTTAGGAAAACCAGGAAAGTAGCTGCAAGCCTGAAGAGAATGGCGAGACAGGAAGCAAGAATGTGCATATTGCAGGACTTCTACTAGTTTTGAGTCCAGTGTTGAGCTCTGCTTCACACCTTGAATTTGAAAGGTAGCAAATGCAGTGAAGTTTTTCCCCAAAAGAACGATCACAGGGTGAAGCAGGACGTGCATCTTTTTGACTTGATGTTTTCACAAGCTGTGCTGTCCTTTCCCTATAACACTCCAGTAGCTTTCATAGAAGTATTAAAAAGGAGCAAAGACAAAAATGCAGTTTCGATTATTTCAGGCTTGCCACAGAGTCTCTTGCTCCTATATGAACAGCAGTAATTAAGGGAAGAATAAAATGAAGGCTTTGAATTTATTTAGTCATTTTCTTCCTTTTTAAAATAAATCCTTCATCAGTGATGTCAGCTATGTTCCTAGTAGCCATTTCCCTCCCTCACCACCTGCCAAACAATCGGCATGCAGCTGATGGTAGTTTTTAACTGATGAATTTATATTTGCACATAGGAAGACAAGCTAGATCTTTGAAACTGAAAATACTCTTGAGACGGACTCCAAACTTTGTTTTCGCGGCAGCAGACGGGTATTTCCACCTGGCGTGACTTCCTGTAGGCAAGTTTTCATGAAGAAAGGAATATTTTATCTGAAGTCATGAACACTCCTTTCAGAAGTCCTCTGTGCCTTCAACACTGCTGTGGGGAAATAGTACCCTGGCCAATCATTCCATTCCGGCTTTATTAGCAGTCACGTAGTATGGGGAAAAAAATGCATAAATTTTGCATATTCAAGGCTAAAAATGGAGTGTCTGAAACATATTTGTGACAGATGGGAGAAGATTAGCCACTGTAGTAGGCATACATTGTACACATAATAGCATGTCTGTGGTAGGATCTCACAGCAAAAAATAGTAAAGGTTTGCGCCTACTATCCAGTCTTGGTTGGAGCAAGCAGAAGTACAGCGCTGAAAGGATAATGACAGTCTAAACGAAGAGTGGGAGGGGTTGTGTACCTGTCCAGCAAACTGAATTTATTAACGTGGTCTATTTTAATATGTTGACAGAAAGTGTAAAATTCTTACACAGAATTTTGTTGACAGGGGTCAAGTTCCTGCTGAGGCAGAATTGAACTACTTAGGGGTGGCCAAGTCCTTGGAAATGTATGGAGTGGATCTTCATCCTGTTTATGTAAGTATTGTTTAAATATTTTAAACTTGGTGACAATGAAAAAAGAGGTTTTGTGCTAACGTGGGAGAGAGTATCTACCCAGTTCGGCTGCCACAGAATACCTTGAAATGGAACACTGTACCTAAGACAGGCAGAGGAAGACGTATTTACAGACCGAGGGGATTAATCCACTCATACATACAGAAGCCTAATGTTTTTTAGGTGGAAGTCTGTGATTGTGTTACGCCTATAAAAGACAATCATTTATACTCTGGAAAAAACAATTCAGATTAGCAAGAAGTAATTAGTGCAAGCGTCAAGGGAGATGAGAGAGGGTTATAAACTTTGTCTTTGACACAAGAATTTGCAAGTTGTTCTTGTGTAAATAACAGCAAGTGCATCCTGAAACTTTTTCAATAACATTGCAAAAACTGGAGCAGAGCAGCAGCAGAATATCTGGCTTTTTTTTTTTTTGCTAAAGATCCAGAGTACATTTCCAGCCTTTTCCTCTGCTGTATCATTGCAAGTTGTCTATACTGCTTCAACAAAACCCTCCACTTCTTTTGTAAAGCAGCATGTATGTTGGGATTGGATTCAGGTCATCACCTGGAGGCTTTGTGATCCTGGCGGAAGCATCGTTCTGTCTTGTTTGAATAATTGTGCTTGTGGCAGGGGTTTTTGTTAATAGAAGAAAAAAAGTTCAAATGAGGAGTTGTAATGTAGATGGTTCAGTGAGTTAGATGTCAGTACTTTGTAAAATTACTTGAAAGAAAATAAAGAAATCAAGATACTACCGGAAGATTAAGTGTATTTCCCAATGAAAATTGTGTAGCCTGCAATATGAAGTACTTTTTAATGCACCCTGTGGCTTAATTGTATTCATATCCTACGCACTGTGCCCTTCCCACCCAGAGAAAGCCGGGGGAGTTGCTGTAACAAGATTCAGCACGATCCAACAAAATCATATTGCGTTAGCAGAGCCTGGAACATTTTTTTCCCTTAGCTTGCTTTTGCTGTGCAGTGAGATCCCTGCCTCAGTGACGAGGGGTGAGCTGTAATATGCCCAAGTCGAACCCGTCAATTCATCATTCCTATTTATATTGCAACAGAAGCCTTTTGAGGCTGAAACTGCACATGTGAAGAGATGTAGTTCTTTTCCTCACTTGGTGGTATTAAAAGTAAAGCTGCCTTTGGCAGTTAGTTCACTGAGGAGCACAGGTCGAGCTTGCGGAGGTGCCCTTGATCTTTCTCACATCAGTAGTCACACAGAAGGACATTTTCTACACTGAGTCTGTCTCACAGTTGATGCTTTTTTGTGGTTGTTTAGAGCTTGCGAGACTCCTCCTCGTTAGCTCGAGCAGGCCCATGAACAAGCTTTTGCAGTTGACTTTAACTTCACGCACTGTGGTTTGCACTCTTCCAAGTGTAGGGCACATCTGACTTTGGTCACTGACCGTAAGCCGGGGAGGTGGTATTCACCCTGTTCTCTCCTGATGCGGTTTGCCATCCAGTTGCTGACCTGAGGAGCAGTTTTCTTTGGAGGAGATGGTGCACGCAGCTGTTTCCTGAATGTCGTTACCCTTTCTGAACGTAAAAAGTGCTCTCAGTCTCTCGAAGGAGCTATTTCACTTGGTAGCAGTAGACAGGTAATGTTCTTTCAGGAAGGAGGAGGCAGCTGTGAGGGTTTGTTGTAGTAGAATAGGTCAGAAAATCACGATTTACCTTCAGCCGAAAGTAAGGATGTCTCCTGCGTTCACATCTGAGTCGAGAGTTTAGTTTCTGAATTTGGGCCATTTGTGAAATAGTGGAAAGTAATTCCTTAAAAAAAAAAAAAGTTTTTGTTTTTCACTGTGCCACGTGAAATCTCCCATTCTGTCCCTTACTGCCGTTCTTTCTTACCTCTTTGCCTCTATCCCTACAATTTTTTGTGTGGGAGTTTTTGTCAGTAGATCAAATGCTATTTTGCCATTTGAGAGAGAGAAACGGTACATTCGAGTCAGTCATCAGGTTGACTGACCGCTAGACCTCACTGTTACATGGATAAGACTTACAACCATATGAATGACACACATTTTTATTTTCTAGGGTGAAAACAAATCTGAGTATTTTTTAGGATTAACACCCGTAGGTGTTGTTGTCTACAAGAATAAAAAACAAGTAGGAAAATATTTCTGGTATGTATAATTTAAAGTTGCAGTCCGTGCTAAAACAGTAACAGTGTTGTTGTATATAAATATATGATTTATGATATCTATTTGAAAATTGTCTCAATAAAAAAAAAGTATATTTGGAATTCCTAATCTTTGTCTGGATTTTACATATATGAAATGTCTAGATTATAGATTTATCAAATATCAATATAATATATATATCTCATATATCAATATATCAAATAATTTTTAGTTATTTGATAATCCAAGTATTGAAAACGTAGTTCACCTTTGTCATACTCATGCTGAAATGTTTAAATATTGCAAATTTTCTGTCGATATCTGATGCATAAATGAAAAGAAATCTATCTCTGAATTTGCTTCTGTTTTTCTATATAAATACATATAAATTTATAGTTTATTGTGCATAAAGTTAAGTCTCTGTGTTTTTTTTCCCCCCGATATTACAGGCCTAGAATTACAAAAGTTCACTTCAAGGAAACACAGTTTGAACTTAGAGTCCTGGGAAAAGACGTAAGTTTTTATTTGAGCCTGAAAGAGAAAAAATAATCACAGGTCTAATGAAGTAGGAAATTTTGTGTGTCTGTCAAAGTCTAACTTATTTTTTTTTTAATTTACTGCAAGAAACCATCAAAGTGAAATTAATTTTATTGATAGTTACTGCAAAAAAATTACCTTATCCTCAGATGTAGTATGTTCCTGAAGGGGAGAGAACTTCAGCGGAACAGTACTGAAGTAGGAATTTTATAATAAACCTTTTACCATTTTATATCATGCTCTGCAAATTAGAGTTGACTAATTCTGCAATGCCTTATTTATGGTGTTATACAGTGGTTTTAAACTAGGCTAAATCCACAGGGAAAGCTAATATTAACCAAAATGTGGATGGATGGATGGATGGATGGATGGATGGATGGATGGAAGGATGGAAACTTAAAAAGCTGTTATGCACAAGTAATTTTGTAGTTTGGCAACAGAAGCCACATAATGTGCCTCAAAACGCATTTGTCAGAGTTAACTTCGTTGTGCTGTTAGACTGAGAGAAAACAGGGTTGGTTCCAGGGGAGCCAGGATAGCACATTGGTAGCAAGAGAAGGGGTTTTAAGACAAAGCCAGTGGAAAAAAGAGAAATATATTTCTCACCTGTGAAGCATGAAGGGCAGGGGGAAAAGGAGAGCGTAGGGAAAATTATAAAGTGTAATAAAACAGTTGCAGGTAGCCTGTGATTTTTGGTGTCTAGGTGGGTTATAAGTTTAGTTTGTTGAATTATTGTTTGAAAAAACTTCTGTTTGGAATATCCGGACTGAAGGTTTGCTGTTTTGAAGACATATTAACCTGCTGGCAATATTCCCCTTTACTGATTACGTGTATGTCTTCATTCACCTGTGTCATTGTTGCTTTTTCCATAAGGCCATTTGGTATAGTCATTACATTATGGGAAATGTAGGTGTATGACCAACTGGTTGTCATCATTCTGTTGAGGACAGCATTTCTTGTGCCTCTGCAGATGTACTGGCAAGTTTTACTTTTATTACTCCAAAGCGTTTTGGTGTGGTGATCTGTGGGAATTCTATTTCTGGTGGTGTGTTTGTTGAAACTGGAGAGTTATTTGAAGACCGGGGGAAGGCTGGGAAAACTTTACTCAATGTTTCATGTGAAGGGTGAATGCCTGTTCATGTATAAACAGGTCTGAGTTTGACTTAAAGTGAATTGCATTGAAGTGATGCTGTAGTTTCTGTTTGACGGCACATACGTATAGTTTTTGTCTGATCCATGTGGAATTGCAAAGTTTTAACAAGCTGAGCACAAAACCTGGAAGCTTGGGAAACAAGCTTGAGTTGAGACTGTGAATATTGATGGCTGGTGAACACTCACTGCTGTTGTCATAAGGCAAACACTTCGACAGCACTTGGTAATTTCAAGTCTTGACAGGTACTTTTAGGAAATTTTCAAGAGAACAGTAAATACAAGGGTGTGTACCATCATTAAAATCTCCTTTGCAACTAATATTTGAAGCGTTTCCACAGTGCTTCATATCCTAACAAAGGAAAAGGCCAAAATGGCCCAGAAAAATCTTCCACTCCCTTTTTTCAAACATTCTGGTGGTGTTACTTTGAACAAAATTATGTATTGGAAAAAGTAAACGTTAGCCTTATCCTCTGGATTAAAGCTATCGTAGCAATTCCTGCTGTTCTGCACCCAGAGGAAGAAAAGCTAATCAGGGTGTTTTCACAACTGTATGTTTCAATACTCCTCAAAAACTTAATTCACGATTTTTTTTAATCTTTTTTTTTGAATAAATGCTATCACTTTGTCCTTCATCTGCGACATGAGTTTGCAGGACATGATAGGACAGTAAAGATGCCGTTTTTACTTCATTCTGCCTCCTGGGCTATCGCTTTACGGCCCAGGGAATGAATACTCCCCTTGTTTCAAATGCGATGTACCCAATCTGGAATGTGTTATTTGTTACCAGTTAGTTAGCAAGAATGCCAGGAAAGATTCAAGGAGAAATAATGGAGACTTTTAGGTGAAGCTTTGTGGCATAGAGCAAAGGAGTTAAAATTGTGTGATAAAAAGAGCTGATTATTTCTGAATATAAATGCTTTGTGTGAATGATGTTCTCCATATTGTAGTTAAAATCTATGCAGACTGGATTTTGGTTCGTGTTTCTACACACTGTCTACCTTTATTTACGTTGATGGGCACCTCTTCTAGGTACGGCTGCTCATCAAGAGGAAGCTATTGGTGCTTTTGGTACCAGTGAAGTGTTGCTTTTCCCTTGTGTCAGATATATTTGTGGTTGCCGAGTTTGTTGTTTACATAGTATCACTTTTCCTAAACTCGATGATGTACTGAGCACAAGATATGTATGCTTACGGTTTTATAATAGCATAAAGCACTTCTCCTTTCCTGTCTTTTAGCGTAATCCCTTGTATTTCTTTGTATCTTTCATGAGAACATTTCCTGTACATTTAAATTCTTTATTTCTCCTGCATACCTGTTGCTATTTTGCTCAAGAGCGTCCACTGGCGTTTTGGTTTTATCTTTCACTGCTGTGTTTGTATATGTATTATCCCTAAGACTATTGCTATTGCCCCTTCATAAACAAAATATTGCCCTTAATATTTGGCGGTCCGTGACTTATCCTGACATGTGAGACCGATGATCTCAACCAGCTGACAGGAACTCTATTTCAGTGGTGTTAAATGTTGAGTCAGTATTTCATTGTCCCTGAAACGGACCCATGCTGTGAATTCTGAGCTAGAAACATGATAGGCTTTCCGTGAAACCTCTAAATACCAGCATGAAATTAAGAACCGTTCCCCTGTGAGGACTGCATAGAAGGATTCCCTGAACACGACAATCGCAGGGAAGCTTTGTAGATAAGGAAAGTGTATTTTTGTGCAGTTTCCTTTAAGGAAGCCGAGAGATCGATGTGATGCCTGTGCGCAGCTCCTGGTAGCATAGATGTCTGTTGAGCAACCTTTCTGGAAGGGATCCAGTAACGCAGGTGGCTGCCAGAACCCTCCCCAAAGCAGCACAATGGAGCTTAATCACAATGTATGCACTGTGTTTTAAGTGGATAATCGAAGGGATGCGCGGTGCACCTCCCGTGCTTTCTCCCTGTGAGGAACGTGGTCTATTTCCTTCATTTTTCTCTCAACTGAGGACATGAAACAAAACCGAGAAAAAACATGCATTGGTGGATTGTGTAGTCTGGGAAAGTAAACGTAATCACATGCAGAAGTGAGAGATGTGGAGCTTTTTTGCCTGTAGGTAGCAAGTACTTCACTGCTGTTCCCTGAAACCTCATACTGTTTTCTGTAACAGCGACTTTTCATTTGGTTGCTCTGTGTCTGCAAGTGAATGATTTCATTCCTTCGCAGAGTTTATGCAAAGCTTCTGTGCTTGTTACTTTTCATGCTTGTTTCACTAAACAGGAAAGCGTTGAATGTGCAAAATGCTTGCTTTCATTATTTTTTTGTTGTAAGAGACGGGTCTTTTGAAAGTCTAAACTTTTTGGTTCGAGGGGTTTTGAAATTTGGGTTCTTTGAAGTCAGAACAAACCTCCAAACTGTGCAATTAAAAATTATTCACACATTTTCAAGATGTGCCTTCCTCTGCAGTTTTGCGTAATCAAATGAAGAGGCCCAGCTCAGCTGAATTCATAAGGTGAACGTGATAAAGACTGTTTTCAGGAGCAATACCGACCACTGATGCATGCTAGAGGAACTTCAGGGCAATTCCAAAGCACATAATGCTCCCCATTCTGGTGGCTGAAACTTGTCTATAAATACAAAATTTTTGTGTTCTTTTAAGTAGTCTCAGAAAGCCCTGGATATATGCTTCATTTTTTTTTTTAATTAGCTTTTTAGAATTGTCAAAAGTCTGCAAAGTGATTACATTAATGAGGTGGTTCAGCTGGTCCCTTTCTTGTCCTATCACATGCTATATTCCTTCTTGTGTTACAAGTTCTAGGTAGGAATTTTCAATTTGATGTATTCTTCTCACAGTTTGTTGGGAAGATGGAACAGAGTCTAAAGAGATGTCCCTCTCAGTCTGAAGTCCCGTTTAGCATACATTTAAATTCCAGTCAAAACGCAAGATTTTGATATTTATTATGCTTTAAGAATTACAAGTTACTTTTCTATCACTTACGTTTCCAAGCACTTGGGTCAAAATGGTATTGGAGGGTGGAGGAGATCAAGCACAGTGGTGTTAACACGTCATGTAGAACAGTTCTGGCTTGTTTTGCTTAATTGGGGTGTTATCTTGCTTTTTATTAACCCATGTCTGAGCCATTATAGAGGGATTATAAGATGGTTCAAGGCTTGACAGCAAAGTTTTCAGTAATGAGTGTTTTTGAAGGAGAACTAGATTTAAAATTCCTGTATAAACTTAAATTAATTTCCCCTAAAGTTTTGCTATCTTTTTTTTTTTGGTAGTTTCTTTAGTCTTTCTTCCATTGATATAATGTGAAGCAGAGATGCATTTGTTTCAATTTTGACATGCTTTATGCAAAATGGCACAGTATTATTAATTTTAATTCCTGACTTCTATAATGTTCGTAAAGATTGATGTTTAATGAGTAATAATCAATTATCTGTTATTTAAGTTATGATTGATACGTATTATGTAAATACATAAAGACAGAATATGTCCTCTTGGGGTTAAAAATTAATAGCATCCAGGTGTTTGCCTAACCTGTCAAAGAATAACGTTGGGAAGCAGTAACTTTAGAGCTGGTGTTAATATTTCTGTTACATGCGTAGGCACGTGTATGAGCAGTACATATGGCGTAAGAACTGCATTAAGTTTAACGAGGGCAAGTGCCGGATTGTGCAACTGGGAGACGGCAACCCTGGCTGTCCGTACAGACGGGGGAGCGAGAGGCAGGAGAGCAGCCCTGCAGAAAGGGATCTGGGGGTTCTGGCCAAGGGCACGTTGAACATGATCCAGCAGTGCCCTGGCAGCCCAGAGGGCACCGTGTCCTGGGGTGCATCAAGCACAGCATTGGCACCCAATCCAGGGAGGGGACTGTCCTGCTCTCCTCCGCACTGGGGTGGCCCCACCTCCAGTACTGTGTGCAGTTTGGGGTGCCACAACATAAAAAGGATCGAAAGCTACTGGAGAGTGTCCGGGGGAGGACACAAAACCGGGGAAGGGTTTAGTGGAGAAGCTGCATGAGGAGCAACTCAAATCACTTGGTTTGTTCAGCCTGGAGAAGACTGAGTGGGGACCTCATGGCAGTTTACTGCTCCCTCACACGGGAAGGAGGAGGAGCGGGTGTGGATCTCTTCTCCCTGGTGACTAATGATAGGACCCAAGGGAATGGCAGGAAGATGTGCCAGGAGAGGGTTAGGTTGGATATTAGGAAAAGAGTCTTTGCTCAGAGGGTGGTGGAGCACTGGAACAGCTGCCCAGGGAAGCAGTCACGGTGCCAAGCCTGAGAATATTCAAGAAGCATTTGGACAATGTCCTCCAACACATGGTGTGAATGTTGAGGTTGTCCCATGCAGGGACAGGAGTTGGATTTGATGATCCTTGTAGGTCTCTTCCAACTCATGGCATTCTATGAGTCTATGATAAGAACCCTCCTCATGTTATAGTAATATTTGTTGTGATTAGCAAGAGTGATTAGTGCTGGCAGGGTACCTGGTGTGGGTTTGGGTTTTTCTTCTTAATTTTCTGAGCCTGGGTTGGTGGGAACAAGTATATGTCTTGTCATAAATTATAGCAGCTAAAGCCTGCTCTGAATCGTAGGTTTTCGAACTATTTATGATCTGTGGATGGGTGCAGTTCTCCATGGAATGGGTGTAAGTCTGCTGGCAGTGGCCTTCTTATTTTCAGAGTAATCTGGGAGCTTCACAAACGAGGGATCTTCTGGCTCCCAGAGAGAACCGTCATTTTAAATCTGTGAGTTCTTTTCCAGGCAGACTTGAGCTTGCCTTCCTGGGCGCTGAGCTCACTGGGCACCAAGCAGCTCTGAGCTTCAACGCCGTTTAGTCAGACTGGCGTGACAGAGCAAGCCAGGAGCCGTTTCCAAAGGGCAGCGTGGGCACTCCTGAACTGGTGTGTCAGCTCTGGCAGTTCCAGAAGCATTTTGCAGTTAGACAGAGCAATGACCCCTCTGACTTGTCTCCTTTGAACGCTTTAGTAACTTGCTTTCAGTCTTTCAGTGAAGGATGGGGGAGGGTATGATATAGCACTGTACCAATTATCAGCTGTTTTGTGGAGATCCCCTGACAGATCAATCTTCTGGCTGGTTTGAGAGGCAGCGTAGAACAGATAAGGGCTGTGTCTACATGTTTGAGTGCCCTTCTATTTATAAGCTGGTATATATAAGCTATTTATAAGCTCTATTTATAAGCTCAAGCTGTCTGCGTCCCCCGTGGTAGTCTCTCTACCCTCCCACGGGTGAAAAAGCTGGTGAGATTTAGCATGCTTTGCAGAGTGCAGGACAAGCTTTTAAAGCATTTAAAAGGAAAGGAATGTTTTCTGTTTGTCCTCGCAGTTTTTAGTGTCTTTCCTTTTGCAGGTTGAGGAGACGATAGTCAAAGAGCTGAACAACTAGATACTGCTGCCGGGGGTTTGGCGGCTGCTGGACGTGCAGCCTGCCCCTTCCCTTGATGGTGCAAATCACAGATGTGATCAAAACTCACCATACAGAAAGATGTGTCTTTCTGCGTGCTTGGTGAGCACAGTTGGCTTCCTGAATCACAGAATCACAGAATCACCAGGTTGGAAAGGACCCACTGGATCATCGAGTCCAACCATTCCTAACGCTCCCTAAACCATGTCCCTCAGCACTTCATCCACCCGTTCCTTAAACACCTCCAGGGAAGGCGACTCGACCCCCTCCCTGGGCAGCTGTTCCAGTACCCAATGACTCTTACTGTGAAAAATTTTTTTCTGATATCCGACCTGACCCTCCCCTGACGGAGCTTCAGGCCATTCCCTCTTGTCCTGTCCCCTGTCACTTGGGAGAAGAGCCCAGCTCCCTCCTCTCCACAACCTCCTTTCAGGGAGTTGTAGAGAGTAATAAGGTCTCCCCACAGCCTCCTCTTCTCCAGGCTAAAAGGCTATGAAGCCCTAGAGAGGAAAATGAGCTTTTGAGAGAAGTCTAGATAATGATTTTCATTCTTTAGGTATTTCACGGGATTGTTCCAGCCAGCTATTCAACTAAAATAACCCATGGGAGAAAATAAGCTCATGTATATGTCTCCAATATGTGTTGTCTGTGTGTTTGTTTTGTTTTGTTGTGAAATGTCAATTATTCTAACCACAGTTGCAAGCACATTGTGGAAGCAGTGAGCCATCGTGGTTTACAGTCCCTCACTGTTAGCGCACTGCGCACTCTGAAAGCAACACGATGAGTAGCAGGGAGTAGCTTGAGAGGCACCAAAACCCACTAAATGAGTTTGCAATTGTCATTTCCTATAAATCATTAGTAAAAGTGCGATGGGTTTTGTTCCTATGTATGAGAATAATAAGAAAAAAAAATCAGATAAATCTCACTATGTGCAACAAATTACAGCTGTTCAAAATGCTAAAAATATTGCCTTTTATTGGAAAAAAAAGTTTGTGGTGTTAACGGGTAATGCCGTCTTTGCTTTACCTGTGTAAATCAATTTCTTCAGTCATGGGAGAAAGATGAGCCTGGAAGATGCTACTGCTTTCAGTACTGCTTAATTTTTATATATGCGTTTATAAATTCTGAGGGTAATCACTGTGCACTTGCAAGCCTTAAAAAGTCTAAATAGTAAATGAAGTCCTAAACCTGCTGTATGCAGTGTCATACTGGACTTAGTTGCAGTAAGTTACCGAATCCTTTGCAGAAAAGGTGAAAAATCATAAAGGAGTTACGAACTGTCTCCTCTGTGAAAGACCTTAGGGATGAATGTTTCAGGTTTTCTTTCTGTTAAATAAAATTTAACTGTGCTATGTGACTTATTACAAGCATCCATTCTGAGGCAATGGTTTTTAGACATGCTTTTCCTTCAGATTCAAATGAATAAAGCTCAGTGTGTTATCAGAAAGCTTCTTGCTCTGTCCCTTGGTTTTTAAGCAGTTTACTTTGAAAATGTAAAAAAATCACTGCTGTCTTGTGGTGGGTAGACTCTTGTTTCTGGTTGCCAGAGGACCAAGAGCGATATGGTTAGTCTTGAAAATTCTAGTATAAATAGATTTTTCTCCTTGGTAGCCTTCAAGATTCTCCAGAAAACTATTTTATTTATTTTTTACCCCCAGTTACTTATATTTTATTTTTTCTGTTTTAGAAGAGCTTTAATTTTTAAGTGTCTGGGTTTACTTTTAATAAAGTAAGCTTATTTTTCTCCAAGTTAACCCTCTTGTGAATCCTGCAGAGAGATACCATATGAGTGTATTTATGGGACTAATCTACTATATAATCATTTTATGTTGCACATAGCAATCTCAGATGAATCCAGTTTCAGCATTCTCAGTGGCCATATGTCTTACTGTAGTCCTTGTTCTTGCTATGAAGCCCTAGAGAGGAAAATGAGCTTTTGAGAGAAGTCTAGATAATGATTTTCATTCTTTAGGTATTTCATGGGATTGTTCCAGCCAGCTATTCAACTAAAATAACCCATGGGAGAAAATATATATGTATATGTCTCCAATATGTGTTGTCTGTGTGTTTGTTTTGTCGTGAAAGGTCAATTATTCCAACCACAGTTGCAAGGATCCATCATTTTCGCTGTTACTTGTTACGTGGTTAGAGGAAAGGCTGCTTGAGGAGGCAATTCCTGATTTTTTTGGAGGCTGCCTAGCAGCCATTAGCAGAGATATAATTGGCTTTTGTTGGAGATGAAATTTTGAATTCTAGAGAACATAATGAGTTAGTTCACCCTTGGCAAGGTGCTTGCAGGTCACCGCACCTCATTAAACGAAGAGTGGGAGAAACCAGAACTCTTTGCCTGTTTATGCAGGGCACTGCGGACGCACAGCATCCGTTTCCTAAAATCAGCCGCCAAAAGTGGTATGAATCACCTCCCCCTTTCAAATTCATATACTAGGGAAATAGTTTTAGGAATCAGCTTTGTTACAAGCGGTATAGTAGCATGCTGAGCATTCACAGCGAAATCAGTGGGATTATACATTATTTGTGCAAATCCCACATAGAAAACCAAGCATTTAAGTTTACTGAGTGACAGATACTGGAAATGGGTTTTCTGTTGACAAATTGGAATGTTTAGCTTATTGGAAACAAGCAGTGTGATGTGTCTGTTGCTTTTTCTTGTCTTTTGGAAGTATTTTATTGTTTGGGTATGTCTGAATTCTCTTTCCTTTTTCCCTGCCTTTTTCTGGTGTCTCCTGTACTGACTGCCAGATTCTACTGAATAAATTTTAAGCTTTGAATATTCTTTTTTGTTGTCTTCCTTGAGATATTTTAAGGTAGATTTCATGGCTTTTATCTTTGACCTTTCCCCTAGTATTCCGGATGTTCTGAACTTCGCTAATTTTATTTTAAATGTTTATTTCCCCTCGTCTTTTTTTCTGGTTTTGCCTTGGTCTTGTCTATATGATGTTCTGCACATTTTCTTTCTGTGGTGTTGCTTTGTATTCATCACAAATCTTTTGCTTATTTTCTTCACTTATTATTACCTTTTTGTATAACGTTAAACAGAGCATTGGGAATATACTTTTTGTTGACGTCTGAGGTGCATTTTTGGGAAACATCAGAAACAATAGTATTTGAAAAAACTTTGTGGTATTTAATTACGAAAACACATGACATCTAGAAACAAGAAAGAAGAAACACGAGTGTTTCAATAACCTCCTTTCTATTCTGTTTTTCTCTGCTAAGGAATTGATTATTTAAATAATTATTGTCAGGCAATGAGAAGCCAAAAAGAAAAGATCTTTCAAATGAATAATTCTGCAGAATTATAGAACTTGCTTTGTTTCATAGTTATGTCTTTTCTTGTGTGCATTGATATGAGATGGTTGACCTCACTGGCACAGTCCCTCATAAAAAATATTTTGTTTTGTTTTCAGTGCAATGAAACTTCATTCTTTTTTGAAGCACGTAACAAGGTCACATGCAAACACCTCTGGAAATGCTGTGTAGAACATCATACGTTTTTCAGGTGAGCAATGCAGAAATTGTAGTTTTGTTAACAAAAGGAGGAAGTCTGTATTGAGTGAGAACCTTATTATACCTACAGAATGGTTAACACAGGCTTGCTGCCTAGAAACCCAGTTTTCCTTTTGATTATAGAATGCTCTTAAAAACTGATGCCTTCCCTTTTCTTACAATGATCTGAAGCAGTAATTTTAAAATTGGGTAGTTTGATGGTTCCTTTCGTCTTGGAATTCTTTTCGAAGCAGTGTCTCAGGTTGCATAAAGTAGCCTTTAACAGAAGTATCCACAAATGTGTATGGCAAGATTTAAGCTGCTGTACACATTTTTATGCATTTAACCATCAAATTTTTGGAGGCAACATGGACTTGAGTGAGGCCTTTGGATTTCAGACATTACTATTTCCTACAATGCATATGTTTTTTTCATAGGAAGACCCACTGAATTTCCTTAATGCTTTGCTTACTTATTGGAGTGTATTAAATGTTTCCAGTGTTACACATACCAAAACGCTTTCTTTTACTGTTGCAAAAACAGTAACAGAAATGCGCAAGGGTGTCCAGCTAGGAACTGGTCAATGGGATGCTTGGGGTTGGCTTTAAAACGTAAATGAGTAAACTCAGAATCCCTCCTGCATTCTCATTTCTGCTGCATGATGTTTCTGTCTGCTCTTGTGAAATGTTAAGTGAAAGGTTGCCCTTACCAACAGTTTGCAGTGGATGCTGAAATATAGAGAGGTGTAGTCAAATGAAGAGGGTAAAAACATGTGGTAGAAACATGGCTTTGAGGAACTCTCAACCCCGTAAGAGTCTGGAGGTAGGGATGAAGAGGGACTATAGCAGGAAATTATTTGTTTGGAACCTAAAGTTTGCATTTCTCTTTTCTTTTCTTGGGAAGGGAACTGTAATTTATACCTATCTATGTAATTTACTCTATTTATTTCTTTTTCAAACTATCATAGAGTGCCAGAAAATGAATCAAATTCTCTGTCAAGAAAATTCAGCAAGTTTGGATCCATAGGTTATAAACATCGGTACAGGTGAGTTTATTTCATTGTTTAAATGTCAGTTAATTCCTTCTTCATTCCTTCTTTTCTCCTCTTTACTTGCAGTGAAAGAAAAGCCCCACCCAAACTATAACTCAGAGCAGTTCTGCTGACAAAGCATGAATCAGGGCCGTTTTAACAGACTTCTTTTGGGCGTTTGGCAGTTTTGGGGCAAATGTTACTTACTCCTCATTTTCCATATCCCCAGGGCTGGCCGTGGCCTGCTGTAGCCACAGTGAAAGTGAGAGAAGCCTTGGCAATGCTTTAAGTTAAAATATCTTTATAAGTCCTGAAATTACATTCGTGTCCTAAAGAGATTTTCTTGACAACTGGGAAATAACAAAAGAAGGAGGCGTATTGGCTGCTGCTGTTCATTCTGGGAATTAGCGAAGGTTTGGTGCAAAGAAATGTAGAAAGTCTGTAACTGTGATACCCCTCTTTGCAGCTGCATTTGAAATGCCGCCAGGGATCTCAATCCAAATGGTGGCGTTTAATCCTGTAGTAATACTGCTGGTGAAGTGTGATTGATTTAAGAATAAAAACGAGGACAGATGTGAAGGCAAATGGATGTATCTTTTCTCACTAGACTAGCTGGCAAAATTGGATAAGCATTCAAGGCTGCAAACCTTAAAAGATACGGTAAACTTCAGACGGAGGGTGGAGGGGGAGCACTTAATCTCAGTTTTAGCCTGAGTTAGCCAAGCAGGCAGCATGAGATAGAGGGCGGTTAATACTGTGATACAGTGGAAGATGTGGAAGGGAGAATGGGTGTTTGATTCTCTAGTTCCCGTGCACAGACGACTGGCAGAATATAGGAGATAGTTAAGATTGTAAGACCCAATAGTTTCTACTGAGTTTTATTGAAACTTTTAAATTAAGTCTGTTGAAATGACAGGGCCTTTGTCTAGTGAGCAAAGCACTTGATTTGGCAACTTTTGACTACTTTTTTAAATCCAGTTCTGTCACTTTGGCTGACCAATTTTGAGCCAAATAATCTATGGCATGGTTTTCAGAATTGCCTCAGAGTTGTATATCCAGCGAACCTGAAAGCGAGGGTGGAAGGCAGCAAGTCAAAGCCACATCTGAAAGCTGGGCCTCTTTCGATTTTCATTTTCCCTGTTTGTCAAGTGAAGAAAAAAATAGTTTTTCGTCTTTTTTTGAAGCCGTTGGGTGAAAAGGCCCTATTTACTATAATGATAGATTCTAGAGGTTTGTTCCATGGCCTGCAAGTACACCGGGTTTGTTTGGGTTTAATTTTGGCTTGTCTGTCTCTCCTTCCTGTCTGTATTTCCACCACCACTCTAGAAATAGAAGGATCGTAATGGGTAAGGCTGATAATTATTAGTTACGCAGTTCTTTGTCAATACCTCTTAGGAAGACTTTTCTCAACACAAGCAAACCATAACTGCCCGATTGTCTGGCAGCTCCTGGATAGGAATATTGGTGGTTGGTATTAAGAGCAGTGTAGTAATAGCTTTTCTGTTCTTTTTTATGTGTTTTCAACTGGCAGGACATCTTTGCATATGACCACAGACCCTTCTGTTCAGCTCCCGCGGCCAGACCAGCGCATTGAAAGAAGTCGCAGTAAGACTTACCCCAAAAGAACACAACAGACAGGTAAGTCCTCCTCTGCTTGTCCTATGGAGACGTGTCTTCTTTGGTCTTTGCTTTATTTTGAGTTCAAGAGGTGACTCAGAACTGCTACAGGGTCCTCAAGGGTCGCTCAGAATGGATGTTGTCTTTTGCCTTCGGTCAGTATTTATATCTAGCTTTAACTGGATCTAAAAACCCCGACTTTGTGGGTAGAAGTAAAAGAGATGGTGTGGATCAAACATGATGAAACCCGATGTCTGTAGGTCTGCTGTAAAGTGTGAAAGGGAAGTTTGACAACAGGCAGGGAGAACGTGTTTGCTTTCTTTTCAGGAGTCCTGTCTCTTGCTAAAGAGTTTACATCTGTGTGTCTTGGTTGACATCCTATTGTCCCAGCTGCTTGTAAGGTGTCTCACTTGTACATCCTCTTCCCTGTTCAAGGGCAATATCCCTTTATTTTGCTGTTAAGTGGAACAGAAGCTGGTGCCGGGTCCTCTGCAATTCTAACATGCTTCAGATGTGTGAGCTGGAAATCTGTTCGGCGTGCTGAAGCCGTCAGGGGAAGCTGAAAGTTTTTACAGGTGTTCGAGGAAATGGATAAGATTAAACACAGATTAAAGGAGTTGTGCCCAGAATAATGGATGTCTCCTGAAACTGAGCAATAGAGGCAAAAAGCTCTTCTGACGTCAGTCTCCAGTTCATGTGACTGTGCATGTATCCTTAGCTCCATCTACGACAGCAGTCATGCAGATTCCAGTCAGACTTGTGCATGGAGTCAGTGTATGTGTACATATGTTAGCAGTTGGAGAAGAAAGTTGTCTGGGCTTTGAAATACACTCAAGATTTCTCTTCGTCATGGGTTAGTACAGCATAAAAAACTTCAAGAGTCCCCACTTTTAGAAAGCGAGCGGGTATTTACACCTGGAAACAGCCCGTGTTTATTCTGGTCGCTGCCTTTTGGTTCAGAAACAAAGCTGATGTGTTCTGTCTTTTAGCTCTTGAGGTGTAGTGTAGTTTAAAGCATTTCTCGTGGAAAATATAATCCGTATATAGCAGATTTAAAAAAAAAAAAAGTATTTTATTTAGGTAAGTGTAAGAAAAGAAGGATTGCCTTATATTGTGATTGATCTTTTTGTTGTGTCTGCATTTCTTAATGGGGACCTAAGGCGCAAGAAGCTGTTAACCCTTGAACCTAGGGACATAGAACTGTGCAGCTGCACGGGCCCATTCTTAAGGCGGTAGTTCAAGATGAACAGCATTTCCTATGTCATTAGTTCTCAGTTCAGTTGTGCAGAGAATTGTGTGGTTATTCAGAGGTAAACTTATGAGCTGACACAGTCCTTAGTTGAAAATACTGTTTGCTTTAGCACAGGCGGTAGAAGTCAGTCTGTATTGCTGTAATAGTGCGTGTTGTGCTTGTTAATTTTTTACTGTCTCTTTGACTGGACTTGTGAAGAAAGTGCAAACCTTCCTGGTGCCTATTCTGCTGATGTAACACGATGCAGCAGAATTGTCTGAGCAGAGCACGTTTGTTGTTTAGGTCAATTTAAATAATATGTTTAACTTTTTTTGTTTTTTAAAAGGCTGCTTTTTCACTGTAATATGCATATGTGTTTGTGTAGTATGTATCACCCATCTGAGTCGTTTTCCTTTTAATTCAACTTAATCAATTATCCATGTATTCCAAAAGTACAATCATTTTCCTCTGGGGCAGGTGTATTCCATCAAATGATTTCTAATTTAAAATGAATTTGGTTTTGTTTCCCACTTAAAACATGAGCTAAAGTAAGAGAGCTATGTCATTTAAATTCCATCTTTCCCTACAAATGAGTATTTTTTTCTCTTTATTTTTTTATTTTGTGTTTGCGTATTGACAGTGATAAATATCTAATACTCATTCTCCATTTAAATGGGCTTTCAGATGTTGAAAGCAGACTAACTGCAAGTTCTCTCTCGTGTGTCACACATCACGTGTCAGTTTGTTGCGTGTCACTAGCATAAATCTATTCCTTTTCACCTAAACTGGTTCATGACTGTAGGAAAGCCCATTTCACACAAAAAATCAAGACTGTTTTTTAAGTATCACTTGTTTAAAGATATTAGCTCGATCTAGATTTTATTTTACAGAATAATTTGTATCTCAGGGATGGTCCTGGCAGTTTAAAGAGCTTTATGAGATACTTAAAACTTTACCCACCTGAAATGTTGGGGAGAATAATATGACATTTCTTTTTAAAATAAATATTACTTTTGCATAATGAGGTCATGCCCATAGTTACCATTGATGGTTAGTCTTTCGTTCTTGGTTTTGTGTTTCTAGTATGTCTAATAAGATTAAACATGCCTTGTTCAACACTTTAAATGGTGTGTTTAATTTGCCTGTATTACGGATTTCTTAAGGTGTTTTCTGCCAAGTGGCACTTAAATTAGGATCCAGCTGGACATGGCTTCTAATTTTGCTTTTTGGAGTCAAAATCAGTGTTCCATTCATTCTCTGTAAACCCAGTAACAACTGACAGATAGTTCTTAGGCACCAACTTCCTTCTACACTCTCCATCTTCTTTCCTCACCTGCTTCTTTACTTTATTCTCATAAGATTGCAAAGTCAAGTGCATGAAAAGCTTTCTTTCTGCAGCCATTTCAGTTCTCCATTCTGATTCTCTTTTTTGTTTTGTTTTGTATTTTTTTTTCATCTCTTGATGCCAGTAATAGGAGCGACCACACCAATGGTTTTGGGAGCAATTAGATGATCCAATAGCTGCAAATGCACGGCTGTAGCATGTGCAATCACAGAATCACAGAATCACCAGGTTGGGAAGGACCCATTGGATCATCGAGTCCAACCATTCCTAACACTCCCTAAACCATGTCCCTCAGCACTTCATCCACCCGTTCCTTAAACACCTCCAGGGAAGGCGACTCAACCCCCTCCCTGGGCAGCCTCTGTCAGTGCCCGATGACTCTTTCTGTGAAGGATTTTTTTCTGATATCCAACCTGAACCTCTCCTGGCGGAGCTTCAGGCCATTGCCTCGATCGTAGAGGTGTTCATGAAGCCCTAAAGCCTCTAACCTTTGCCATCTTATTAAAATATTTTCCCTAGTTCCTTCTGTTTCTATGTGTGTTCTGGTGTTATTCCCATTTACTTAGTATGTGTTTTTTATACATATATTTTTTTATGTGTCCTGAGGGTAGAGGTTGGTTATCTTTTGCAGAGCTTAGCAACTAACATTTCTTTGTTTTATTGGTCTGTTCAAGTACTTCAGTTAACTTTCAGTTAAGAGCTGGAGTAGGTGCCAAGATAATGATAGAAAATATTTACTGTTATATTTTCAGTAAAAATATTTGTGCTTTAGGAGAAGGATTGAAGGAGATAATACTGTAAACAGAGAGAAACTAGCTTTCCTGTATAAATGCCACTGCCACTGACTGATTCGCCTGGTAGGATAGACAGCGTAGGCAGTTTGGCTTTAGCATGGCAATTTATTTACCTAGAATTCAGATTACAATGGTTTAAAATGCAGTAACCTCCCCTTTTTCACTTGCTTAATACATTTCACATCTCACTTGTTCTAGGGTTAGTGGAAAAATCAGACCAGGGAACTACAGTAGCTCTGCAATCAGTGCTTTCCTATTAGCACTTTTATTTTTGTGTGTGTGTATGTTTAGGTTATGTGCAAGGTGGACTTCAGGAGAGCAAAGGTGTTTTGGCTTTGTTCTGTAAGGTCTTCCATGGGAAGGCATAGCTGGTTACATTTTCTCAATCCCCACCTTTCTTTTCACCTGAGAGAGAGTTAGGGTTGCATTTTTTTCCTGGCTGCAGATCATAAGCTCAAACATGGAACAGGATCCCTCATTGTTCTGCTTTACCCTCTTAGGGCAAGACTGATAATGTTCAACTTTTGCATCAGTGCGAAGGGTGAAAGCATTCATTATTCGTTTGGCTGAGCACTGCGTGTGACAAGCTCGTTGGGAATGTCCTCTCTGGACAAACATCGGTATGACCAGACCCGTTGTCATGTGTCGGAGTTTATTCAGTCAGGGAAAACACTTTGCTTAGGGTTTGTTTTCATTTAGTAGCCGAGGACTTGATTTGTCCCTGCCTTGCACACTGCGTAGTTGTGAAGTGCTGCTGTTCTGATTCAAAAGCAAGATGCAGAATCAGGAGCAGGTATTAAAGTTACGGTACTGTCTGTATTATAATAGTCCCTAAATAATCACAGACAGTCACAATCCTTGCCTTGACTAACTTGCGTATTACCAACGAAGGCTGTAATTACTCTGCTTCACCACCCTCAGTCGTGGTAGCTACAACGGTTGGTCTAGTGCACTCAGAGTCACAATTTTTTTTTCCCATAAAGTTGAGTGACTGGCTTTGAAAGTTAAATTTCAGAAAATGAATGTTGAGGTAATTTTATCTGTTTACCTTTTTTTTTTTTGACCCTGAGCTTTACGCTTTAAAGTTTGTTTGCAATCCCAGGTTTTATAAAAGGATGGATAGAACCACTTCTGCATTTCATGTGTGTGATGTGAGGTGCACAAACGCTTGAAAGGCGGCAGGTTGGAAACCAGTTTGGGAAATAAACATTACCATTGAGTAAGCTACGCTAGTGTAGACATAGGGAAGTCCGTTCATTTTTATAGGCTCTTAGTAATGCACAGTGCCGAGCATGACCTCTTACTGCTTGTTTTCCTTCGGATCGCACTATCTTTTGCCCTTATTGACAGATTTAAATACAAACACTACTTACAGATAATGTCAGTGAAATAACTTTACTTGATAAGAAACAGACATGACGAGCTAATTAGCTTGCCAGTCTCCTGAGGTTTTCAACATCTGAGTTTTTAAGAATCTAATCGTCTGTTTAACTTGAATACACAAATCTGCGTCGAGATGGCTGTAAAAGTGAACCAAAGTTCACGCATTCACTTTATTAGAAAAGTTCAGAGCAGTGAATGCTAACAGTAACTTATCTGATAAAAGGTAAACAAACAGGGAATCCTGCTACAAGTGAGATGTTCAAGATTTTTGGCTTTCTAGGGAGGTATTTTTGAGAGGCGTGTTACCTAGGCATGCAAAAAACAATGGTGAAGATAACTTACTGCTAAGGGTTAGTGTTTGGACAGTTTTTCTGGAGTCGGTCTTTTGTATTAGAGATACTGTATCACACAGACGTGTGTGTTAGTAGAACAGTATTGTAGTTTGTAAAAGATAGATGAGGTGGAACAGTAAGGCAATTATTGCAGTTTCTGTAACTGTGGACAGAAAGCTCTTTATTAAGCTAGTTTTTGGTACTAGAATGTGCAGCAGGAGCTTTTTTTTTGTGAAAAAGCAACGCAGAGGTCCTCATTGTGGGCAGTGGTGGAGTCAAAACGGCTGATACAAAGTCTTATCTCAGTAGAAACTTGTTTTGTGTTTCTGATGAATTCTCTCTGTGCACGATAGTTGCTGGTCTGTTATCTTTGGTTTCCCTCAACTAAGTACTTGTTAAAGCAGTAGAGTGCTAACCAGCGAACTCCACAGTGAGAAGGAGCTGCTGCTTTTGTAGAGATTTACTAGTAGTAGTTCCTCCAAAGGCTCAGGTTCCCCAGGTGGGCTCTGCAGCACCAACCTTCGTGAGGAGCACTCAAGTAGCTGCAAAGGCGTCGCAGGCTTTCTCCACTCAGGTGGGGTGACTCTGTGTCACATAACCTTCCATCGCCTGACACCCAGAGACAACCTCTCTTTCAGAAGAAGTTGTAAGGCTGGTCTGTGTAGCAGAGTTGTAAGGCTATTGCCAAATGTAGCCAAGGAACGGTTCTGGAGGTGGGTGTTACTTCTATAGCACTCATCCCCTGGCTTTTTTTCTCACAGTTTTTCCATAGCTATGACAGGCTTTGCAGCATGAGTTCTGATTGCTCTGTCAGGTTATGAGCACTCTGAAGGGCTTAATTGGAAGGCGCTTAACTTGTGCAGTAATATGTGAAGTGCTGAAGTTATTTCCTTTGTTCAAAAAAGTCATATATTTGCTGATCTCAATACTTCTCTGGGCCACATTATTATAGTCGATTATTTTATCTTACTAATTTGATGGCCTGGGAAAGGCAAGTTAAATGTATCTGCATGTAGAAAAATGATGGTCAGAAAGACTGAGATATCCTTGTACTTCAACACTTTGATCTACTCCATTTTCATTTCACTACCACTACTTTCCCTAAAAGTGGGAAATTTCTGCTTCCTGTTTTTATGTGCTGTCACCTTATTTATTTGTTTGTTATTTTAACTGTAGGTGTCTTTCTCTTTTTAGGTAGGAGTTTTTGCAGCAGACTTCTATGGCCTTCATGGAGATTAGTGATTCTTTTTGATAATTTTCTCACCCACATTAACTCAAGATAAGTTTTTTTGTTAGTGATTCTCTCTTTTCACCAAGCAGGTCATTCTGGCAAGGTAGCCATTGCTTCATTCTTGAAAACGGAAAACAACTGTATGGACAGATAGAGCATCACAGAACCATAGAATCATTAAGGTTGCAAAAGACCTCTAAGATAATCCAGTCCAGCCATCAGCGCATCACCACCATACCTACTAAACCATGTCACAAAATGATATGCCTACACAATTTTTTACCACCTCCAGGAATGGAGACTCCCCCACTTCCCTGGGCAACTTGTTCCAATGCTTCACCACTCTTTCAGCAAAGAAATTTTTCCTAATATCTGATCTAAACCTCCCCTGGTGCAACTTAAGGCCATTTCCTCTCATCCTATCGCTTGTTTACTTGAGAGAGGAGACCAGCACCCACCTCACTACAACCTCCTTTCAGACAATTGTAGAGAGCGATAAGGTTTCCCTCTCTCCTTTTCTCTAGGCTGAAGTTCCCTCAGCCGCTTCCCATAAGACTTGTGCTCCTGACCCTTCAGAAGCTCTATTCCGCTTCTCAGGACATGATGTAGCACCTCAGTGTCTTTCTTGTATGGAGGGGCTCAAGACTGAGCCCAGGATTTGAGGTGTGGCCTCACCAGTATCAAGTAGAGGGGGACAATCTCTTCCCTCCTCCTGCTGGCCACATCGTTTCTTGTACAAGCCAGAATGCAGAGTTTCAGAGAGTTTGGAGAGTTGGTTGTCTTTTGCTATATGAAATAAAGGAATCATTCATAATGCCAAAACTTTACTCTCTATTCTATCTGTCAATATGTGCCCATTGTGCATTTCCTTCTTCAGACTATTCCTAATGCTCGTGCTTGCCTAAACAACAAAAAGTACCTTCAAGGAGCAATTATTGCACAAGACAGGAGCCACGCTGCTCCCCTCCCCCATCATGCATTAGTCTGAAATACTAAGTAGGGAAGGGTGTAAAGTATGTCATTAAAAGTGGTAAGGTGAGACATAGAAAGGGCTTTGCTGAATGGCTTAAGCAAAGGTGACAAATCCACTTGAGACCCGCTGCAGCACATGAGGTATCTTTAGAAAACTAACAGATTTAACCTGTAGGAGAGGCAGTGGATGGCCAGGCAGGATGCCTTAGGATATCTCAAGTATTTGTGCTGAAGTAGAGAAGAGCCAGAGACTTTGTATGTCAAAGGGTTGTTGGTATGTGAAGTTGAAGGAGATAGTGGAGAAATTCTTTCTCTGAGATTGTGGCGATAGATAAGAATGCAAAATCTTGCCACAGCCTAATTTAAGATATTTCATTATTTCATTTTAGTTTTAGCCAAACAAAAAGCCTTTTAAGTTCATATCAGTATATTAACAATAGTACTATGCTGTTGCTTGTGCCCAGAGGACATAGTTTTTCCTTGTTAGCAGTCTACACAGGCCTCAGTCAATCTGTTTCATTATCTTTAATAAACGTGCTCAGAATCCTGCTGAGAGCTGATGTACATCATCAGTGATGTTACTTTGGTTTTTTACTTAACATTTATTTCTGGAAAAGGTAGCATTTTGTAAGAAATGACTGAAATTGCCATTTAGATGGAAAGAGAATGTGTGAAATGAAGGAAAAAATACAGATGAATATTAAAAGAACCGCATGGACACTGTGGCAGCAGTAGGAACAAACTTGTCCTGATGATTAATGTATTGCGAGATACCAAGCTGAACAGAACAGTTCTTGTTTTGTTCCCGATATTGAGCTGTGTACATCTGTAGAGCATAATCTTATCACACCACTTTGACATTAACCCAGTATGAAATACCCAGATTCCCTTGGCCCTCAGTGCTCCTAAATCACAAATACACAAATCTGTTTCTTTGGAGTCTGTTACATTTGGGCTGAAAAAGAGAGAAAAGTGCGTGTTCCTTCTGCTTCTTCAGGTTCCCCTTTTGTGGCTCAGATAGGGACTTAAGTGCCAACAGTATGAAAAGTGCAGGGTCAAAATGGAAAGAGTATTGGGCAAAAAAATTGGAAACGAGGCAAATAACTTTCAAATAATGGCCAAAAGATTCTGATTTGTTGAAACTGATCCTTACTTATCTCTGTCAGAATATTACTCTTTATTGTCACTCTCTTTTTAGATACTAGTTTTCTGAACCGTTGATTTATAGTTATTTTTTTCGTGGTCTTAACGTGGGATGTATTAGTGTTGTGTTGCACTGTGTTGGTTCCATCAAGTTGAATTGATTTCTTAGAACAAACATATTAATCTTGCTTTACCATTCTAATATAACGATTGTTTTAGAAGCCATAATTATTAAATAGGAGATTCACAAGGTTTTTTTCATAGCGTGTATTTTCCTCATACCTTTCTTCTCATTGTTGACTGAGTGGAGAATTCCCTTTTGGTGGCAGTGGCATAGCATCCCTTTATAAACAACAGCTTCAAACTCCTCTGTCTTATGTGGAAGAGTAATGACTGTTAACTCTATGATAAAATTTCTTGTGATGTCATATAAATAGAAATAAGGATAAGACACAAAAATGTGACCTTTATTCACCCTTAGCAAGTAGGGCGTGCCCATGTCTTGTGTGTCATTTTATCTCTCATGCTGCACTGTGTTCAGCAGGTGATTATGCTGATGAGCTGTGCAAGCGTATACGCTGCAGGATTGTTCTGTTTGTGTTTGGTTGGTTTTTTTTAGGATCTAAGAACATGAGCCAGATTACAACAAACGGCGAAAATGAAGGAACGACCAAAATTATTGCACCTTCCCCTGTGAAAAGGTACGTAGACCAGCAGTTCCCTCCTGGCTTATGGGAGACTGTGTATTGCGTTTGATAGGGCAACGCACTGACTCATCGTTAGTAACAGTTTATCCTGCCCTTAGGTTTAGGACTGTCTGATCTTGTGCTGACAAAGGTGAGAGAGCATTATACAGTAATTAATTATAACAAACTCTGATTTTCTGATTAAGCTGGAACAAAAGGTCCAGGTGACATTGAGTTTGGAAATCCATGATCAGGGAGAGTTAATGAGAAGGGAGACAGTCTCAGTTTAAAATGTGAAAAAAAAACAGATAAAGACCCACGTGGCACTTGTGAGGATAGTCCTGTGAAGTCTCCTGTGTCTCTCTGTGGGATGTTGGGCCATCTGGCAGAGCCCTGAGGGTCTTCTGCCTCTGCACAGGGCAGACTCTGCTTGGGATGTGTGGGCAGTGAAGAGCTGGGCATGGCCTCTTTCCCAGCAATGCTGTTCATCTTGCAGTCTATTGCACCAGTAAATCCAGAACAAAACTCATGAGTGTTTGTCCCGATGCTTAGGAATGGTGAATTGTCAGGGTTCCTCTGGACTTGCGTGGTCTGCTGTGTTTAAGTACCAGTGCTGAGGTGCGCCTCTCTTGTTAGGCACGTTTGGAAGAAGGAGGTCGACATTCAGAAAGGGATTTATATCTGCAGTCTTAATTTTAGGTGGAATTTGGGTACCTTAATCAAAAAAGAATGTTCTGACAAAACAATGAGTCAAAAACTTGGCACCCAGCTTTTTTGCTCCGTTGCCTGAATGTCTGTCTCTGCATGCCCAGTAACCCTGACAGGTTATTTTGAGCTGAGCGACTCTGGCCTTATCTCTCCGTTGAAGCTGTGGGCTTCGTGTAGTTATCTGGACTGACCTTTGGGGAAAGGTCTAAACAATTTACTGCAAATAGTTGGTGGATAGTCTTTCCTGTTGCCTACTATTTATCCAGTTGCCCCCAGGAAGAGGAGCTGAGTTTAATTGCTTCCTCAGTTTGAGGGAAGTTGCATCCAATATTCTATCCCTTCAAAAATAGTACAGATCATGGATTAGAAGAAAGGTTATGATTTTGACATTCAGTCATGGAAAAACAAGGTCATTGAGTGGAGAACAACACAAAGGTAGGTAAGTGCCTGCAAGGAGGGTGCAAAGAGGACAGAGCCTGTCCCTTTTTAGTGGTGCCAAGTTCCAGGGGCAGAGGCGAAGGGCAGAGACTGAAACACAAAACGTTCCCTCTAAACATCTGGAAACTCTTTGTCACGGTGAGCGTGACTGAGCTCTGTCACAGGTTGCCCAGGAAGGTGGTAGAGTCTCCATCCTTTGAGAGGGTTCAGCCGCTGCCTCTGAATGGTCCTGAGCAACTGGCTCTGGGTGGCCATGCTGGAGCAGAGGGTTGGACCGGATAACTTCCAGAGGTCCCTGCCAGCCTCAGCCATTCTCTTGTTCCGTGATTCATTAGGAGAGAGGAAAGTTCAAAGTAAAAGTTACTCCCATTCCAGGCTGCAGAGAGGATCATATTGGGAAGGGATAGGAGCCCTTCACCACAGCTTGTGCTCCAAAGGCTAAGTATAAATTTATAGCAGTGACCTGTTAAAAAAAATGGATAGGCCGGTTGTGGAGCAAGGGCCGGAATAAGAGGCTCTCAACACGGCAGCTTCAAGGTTCCTGAGTTTAGCTTCTTACCTCGACAGCTTAAAAGCAATTCAGAGTCAGATTCCGACTGAGTTACAGTTTTAAGTAGTCACTTCCAGCAAAAAAAGTGTTCGGAATTGTTTTACTTCCATGCTTTCTATTGAAAAAATCAGTTTGTTTTTCTCTTTGTGTGTCTATCTGCACACGTAAAATACCTTTCAGGTCTGCCAGTCCTCATACACATGACAGGCAGCACAACATACTTTGTGAGGAGCTTACAGCTCGGTAGTTTATCTTGTGTAATTCTTGCATTAAATTTCAGTACTGCTTACAGAATATCCTTCAGGAGCTCTTCCAAACTGAATTGTCATAGTTTAACCTGTCATTCACTGTTGAGATACATAGTTGGTAATTTCTGAATAAGTGAATATATCCAAGGTAAACAATAAAAGCTTCCAACAACAGTAATAACAGGTGAAATTTAGATCCTAACCTTTTCACATACTTGGGATGAACTCGGTCCCTTTTACAGCTGCAGATAGTAGTATCTGAGATAGTAGTATCTGAGATAGTAGTATCTGAGATAGTAGTATCTGGAGATAGTAGTATCTGAAGAGCTGCCATGCTCTAGCTCTCTAGCTGGAAGTGTTCATCTGCTGTGAATGAATAATAACTTAAGAATCTAAGGCACTGAAATCACCTTCCAGGGTCATCTCTCTCTCTTTCTCTCTCTTTTTTTTTTTAAATCTGAGAACACCATTCAAATTTCTTTAAGCCCAACTTCAGTCTGGGTATTTCTCAGTAGTTTATGCTGTGCGAAACCAACTGCTTTTTGCAATATACGACTGAAATGTATTTACTTGAGTTACTTGTGTAGTCTGCACTAAGCACATATTTTTAAGACTGCGAATAGATTGTATGCACATATGAGTCAATAATTAATGGGTACAGTATTAAGAAAACTATTTAACCGATAAAGCTTAATTTAATTTCTTTTCCTGATGACTTACTGTAGCTTTGCATTTTGTTCACTGTGTGAGAATTAAATTATTAACTCAGTGACCTGTACTAACTAAACACTGAGGTTAGAAGTGGATTAGTGAGTTAAGTAGCCACAAGTCCTTCATAAAGCTGAGTCTGTCAACTCCTACTCCGTGCAAAGACCTCTGGCTTATGTCCTCCTTTCTGTAAGCATCTGTAAAGATTTTTTTTTCCCGCTGAAGTTGCACTTTGGAAAGATATGTTGTATTAATGCTTGCAGTGGGTTGCTGTCAGTAATAATTCTTGAAGGGCTTAGTGGAAATCAATGTCTCCGTCTAGCTCTGTATCAGGTGAACTGCTTGTTCGTGTAGAAAGCAAGCTCTGGCGATGATAATGCAGCAAAAGCATGACTAGTCTTCGGCAAGAAGGTGGGTGTAAAGGCATACTTTAGCTGGAAGCCACCTTTCAGCACTTGGAGTGGCAGTGAGAAGGCTATCTAGGAGCATTAGAAGGTTGGAAGTTGTAAAACCTGACACTGTGAGAATGGTAAGAATAAAGGCAGAACTGGAACATTCTGCTGTTTTGCCTCATCTGCTATGAGACGGGTTGCAAACATTGATATATCTCTTGAGCCGGGTGACTGTCTGACTGTTCTGGTACTCTAACTTGCAACAGTCAGTGAAGACAACTCTTTAATGTTGTCAAATCTATGCTCAGTGTCTGATAAAAAGAAAACATGAGGAGTTACTGGGGGAGGAAAGAAAGGATATGCTACTCTACAAGCCTATGACCTGGGTTGTTTTTTAAGATCTATCCCTCCTGCCTTTTCTGTTTCCATCTTAAAGAGGGTACTTTACACTTGGAAAAATGGCAGAGAAATATGAGGATAATTAGAGATATGTAGTGACTCATATACTGGGAGAGATTAAATAGCCCTTGATTCTTCCACTTGGAAAAGAGATGTGACTGTAAAAACGTGTTAAAAAAATACAGAGTAGAGTTTGTGATTAGGGAACCATCATTCACAGAGCTTTTTTTCCAGTAAGTACAGAACTAGTGAGGAACACAGGAAGGAAATTTTGAAACAGTTGGAAGTTTTGAAACAAAACGAGGTAATTGTTTGTGCCGTTGTTAAATACTGGATCATACAGCTACCAGGCACTATTTAGCAAAAAATTCAAAAATATTGAAGAGGTGTTTAAATAAATCCGTGAAAGAAAGTTCCATTGAGGGCAATGTAGAATAAAAACCAGAAAAACTCTCTGGTTCAATGATCTGTTAAACACATATTGTGGTAGATTGAAAGAGCATATTGTATATTTGCCCTCTTGTTACACGTTTGGCCTAATCATTTGTTCTCATTTATTGTGGGACAAGGCTGATTTCTTTTTTTTTCTGAGTGCAGCCATAATTATGAGTTTGTAGAACTGATTTCAGGGTTGGGGTTTTTTTTCTTTCCCTCCAATCTCTCTTTCTAGGAGGGATTCTTCAACATAGCAGCTGTTTTCCCTCTTTCACGTATCAGGCAAATAGCTGTATGCCAGGATGGGTTTCTGTAATGACTGTATCCCTCTAAGATTTATTTTTAAGAAGTCAGAAGGAGAGAATGTGTGATCTATACACTGTGGGTTTAAAATATATACATACATACATATATATATATCTGTACTTTTATTTAGCTTTAAAAAGGTGAAAAATGAAAACAGTCCAGAAACCCAAAGAAGTAAAACAAGCGCACCATGGGAAGAAAATGGCCCACAGAGGTAAGGCGAGGCATGATGTCTTAGGTATTGTGCAATGCTAAATATCATGCCATAACAATAGGTTGAAGGACATTGATATAATTTATGAATATATTAATGGGGTCACAATTAATCTGTATTGCATATAAGAAGATAGGTCCTGTGATGGATGAACAATCAGTTGAAAATTAGGAAAGCAGGTGTTGGAAGAAGTAGTCATTGGGTGAGGGTTACCAGTGGCTTTGCACAGAGATCTGCTCATTTATCTCTACTACTAAGAATATTTGCCAAAGACCTGGTAAAAGGGTGATAAGGTTTGTCCGTGGGGCAGAATTGTTTGGGGTAGTGAAAGTTATCTGTGAAGAATGGCAGAAAGACCCCTAAAGTATGAGCGACAAGTCACCAGGTGGTGGCTGATGTTGAGTCAGCGAGTGTACAGAGAGGCACACGGGAACAAAAAAATGACCCATAGATTTCTGAGCAAAACAAGATGCCGTGGAGTTGTGATGAATAATAGGAGACCTGTGGTCCTCCTTTACAAGAGATGCTGGAGGTTAGTGGATTCCTGGAGAACTTGGGTGAAATTCCCAAGGGATTCTGGAGACAGAGATATAGCACCTGGCTCAGTTATTCCTCTGGACCGGGAATAGAGACTGAGAAAGCAGTCCCCTGAGGAGCTGTCGTACATATTCAACTTCTTGCTTCCTGTAGGTGGTTGCTTACATCCACTGTTGGAAACAGGCCGCTGAACCGGATGGTTCATTAAGTGTATTCCAGCACAGTCCTCCTTTCACGTGATTATTCAGATCTACACGTGTCTTTTGAAGCATCGGGTTGATTTACCCTGTGTGCTCCTTCTGTAAACATCAAGAGGTTTTAGAGTAAGGACAAGGCAGTGTGTAAATATTCTCTTGCTAGAATAGATGTTAATTTGCGATTTTTAAAGAAAAAGTGGTGTCAGCTTGTCGCATTCTGGCTCCAGTGTTAAAATTGCTCTCAAGAGAGCAGGAAGTTTGATCCTCCAGGAGTCCAAGAATGGTAGGACTGAGTTTTTACAAGCCTGTCTATTCTGAAGGACTTCACAGTTTTAGACAAGGAAACAGAATGTATGCTGCACAGAGGCTTTCACAGCTTGTGATAATAATTCTCATTGAGACGAAGTGCAGCAGCTTGTCAGCTGTGCAGAGCAGTCCTGTCATCAGCCGTCTGCAGGAGCAGGTGTATCAAATTTGAAGGCCAGAGAGTTTTAGGAAAGCAGAGAGAAATACCTTAACTAGAAAATACCTTAACTGCAATTTCTTCAAAATATCACATTTAGCACATAGTTGTGAAAAGGGCTAAAAGTGATGTTAGATAATGATGTATGGTTGAGTTTGGCATCCTACCTCCAAAAGGTTGTGGAACACCAGTAGACCACTTTAAAGTGGTATGCGCTCCATCATAACCTGTGTTACACTGTGGGAAGAGGTCCTTACACTTCTTAGGAAGGTATCACGGGATAATCCATACAGACATTTGATAATCTATGTCTAATTCAGTAAAAACCCAACCCACTGGGTCTCATCTAGGCTTAAATACATCACCTGAAGCCGGAACAGCAGAGAGCTGAGGCTGAAATTGCTTCACAGCCCCAAGCATTAGCTCTGTGATGAAGATATGTTGTGACAGGAACACTGTTTTCTTACTGATATCCATGGAAAACATAAAGAACAGAGGTGCATTTGAATGCGTAGCTCTGGATTGCATAACTAATACTAAAGCACAGAAATTTTATTATGCTAACAGAATATGTACGTACTTGGTTTCACATTTTGTAGGCTTAGAGCTGTTGTTTTGGCAATGCTGAGAGTTCTCTGTCCTACATTTTCGCAAGTTCAGTGTGAAACATTTATTGCTGGAAAGCAGTACTGTCAGTGTTTATATGGCACACACACATTCACGTATAGCTCACTTATATATGCGTGTGTGTGTATTGTGAATGTTTTTGTAAGCTGAATCTTAGTTCCCTGGCTTAACACTCATAGGAATTTTAAAGCTGACTGTTTGTTCTTCCTTTTTGACCCTAGTGGGCTGTATAATTCTCCCAGTGACCGCAATAAATCACCAAAGTTTCCCTACTCTCGACGACGGAACCCATCGGGTGGCAGTGAGAATGAGTCTGGACAGCCAGTCCGGAGAAGGTAAGAGCTGCAGAGTTAATTGCTATTGGCTTCTCACAGTAGAAATCTGGAGGTCCTACACGTTCTGTGTTCAGTAAAGGCTCTTGGAGACACAGCTGGGTCCATAGAAAAGGGGTGCTCCAGGGGCCAGTTCTTACTCAAAGAAAAAGACCTTAGCAAGAATACCAGATCTGCTTTTGGATAAGAAGCTTTGGTCAAGCATTTTACTTGTGTTCTGTTCTGGGTACTGGGAAAATTATGTTGGGACTATGAGAAATTACACTACTGGTATGTGCAAGATCCTTTCAGTTCCTGCAGCTATTTTTCCCTTGTGAAGTAAAGGATTGACGGATGTTGCCTGCTTGACAACGAACTTCTAATATCGAGCAGTATTTTGTTTTAAATACATTGCTTAGTACCATGTGTGAATTACTCTACATCAGAGAGAATGCCATCAAAAGTACAACTGGACTCGATGACCCAGTGGGTCCCTTCCAACATAGTCATTCTATGATTCTATGAATGATGAGATACTTAATGTATTTTTACCAGCTATGTGCTGAATTGAGTAACTTAGATAAGTAAAATTAAACAGATGGAGATTCTGTGCTATGTGTCCTAGAGTATGCTTAAAATGCAAATTCCAGGGACAGTTCTGAAGTGACGCAGGCTTGAGAAACTCCATGTTACCTGGGATGATTTGTCCTGCAGAAAACCTGTTTTCATTGCTAAGGTACCCTGCTACTGTGATCTGCTGTGAAGTACAGACAGGGCCGCATTCCTTGCAGTCTTTTAGGACCACTTTGTGTGCCAGCACTTCAGAGTTGCCTCTCTTCTGACATCTCTCAAGGGGTTACCTCTTTGGCTTTCAAAGCCAAGGCTGGCAAAGGAATATTAAGGTGCAGCTTTATTTATGAGAAAACGTAGTTATATGTGGAACTTTTGTACTTGTCAGGTTTCTGAGCTGTTCCAGATCTTTTAAATGCCATTAATTGCCTAGAACAGGAGTGAAGAAACTCATCCATGGAGTGTGCTTAGTGACCTTGTGCCTGAATTTAAGTATATCAGCTCTCTCACTCAGTAAAGTTATGTTGATTTACCCTGCTGGATAGAGCCCTTGTAAGTATCAACTCCAGTGTATTTCCTGGATGGGTTTTTCATTCATTGCTGGCTTAGTTGTCAGAAGGAGTTGTTGGGCTCTGTAAAGACAAAGGAATAAAGACCAGCAGTGCAAAACTGTCTCGTACCACGAAAAGAACAGTGTTTGTGCATTATGCTGTAGGAAATTTTTTGAGACGCAAAGTTTTTATCACCCGGGGTTTGCATTTGGCTGACCTCCTCAGCAGGCAAATGTTCATGCCAAGAGCAGATTTTCTCTTGGGCCACCACACCAACAAAATGTTTTTAGAAAGTCTTATCTCATATGTGAGACCATGAAGACTGACAATAACAGGTAGATGCTAACCTAATTATGTCTTCCTGAATCTTGGTTTTCTTCCTGTACTTTCCTTTTTCAACTGTTTGATAACAATAGCTGCATTGTTTATGCAATCTTTACTGAAATTAAGAGGAAGACATCATGCTTTGCTATGCTAGAAAACAGTGGGAAACTATAAAGGCCAGCATTCCATGCTTAACCTTACATGCCATGGTTTACAATGAGAGCCTGAATGTGAATGTGCCTTCACAAATTATTGTAGAAGTGTCCTGAAAAGTTTTATAAAAGCACATACTCTTTATTCTCTGCCTTAAATAATACTGAAAAAACACAACTTTGTAAAGTTTTGTACAGGTAAGTTGGGAGTTCTTTGTGTATTTGTGTGGAGTGACCCCTGTTGTTTCATAAAACCTTCCTTAATGTCACAGGAAAAATCAAAACAGTGGTGAAGATTCAGATTTGAAGCAAAGGAGAAGGTAAATACATTATCCATAGCACGAAACGATAGCGAAGGTACTGATAATCTTTTAATTTCTTGCATCCCCTCCCTTCCTTCCTTCTCCCCCATCTTCTTAAATGTTTAAAAGCCTAATTGTTTTCCACCCATTTAATTTTTTCCACCCATTTAATTTTTTCTTTCCTATTTTGCTTTTGCTAAAACGCTCTGTAGCATAACCTCATCACAGCGCAGACTCTTAGCAGCTACTACACTGCACTTCGCTACTACACCACAGTAGGAGTACTTTATAGGAGTTTACTAAGGACTTGTCTGCAACTTGAAAGCCAATTCCAGAAGTGTTAGCTTTGGGATTTTCCATCTGCAGATTTTATTTTGAGTTCTCCAGCCTTCCAGTCCCCTTTTACTCAATATGTTTTGAAAGCGAATGTCCTGCCCTTTGAGATGAACGGTGCTGCAAAAGGTAGGTGCAGAGGCATATGTACATTCTTGAAGTCTTCACGCTGTCTTTCCCATTTTTTACTGAATTTTTTTCTTAAGCTTCTTTTTTTTTTTTCCTTCCCTGTGCAGTCTTTACTCGTTGACACTTTTCCAAATAAAATGCTGATGTGAATTTGGTTGTGCCCTTCAACCACTTCAGCCTCTGACAGATTTCTGCATCTGGAGTTCCGTGGTGCCGCATCTGCCTGGCACGGCGCTGTGCTGTGCGTCTCCTCGCTCCTGTGCTCCTGCCCTGGCTGCTGGAGAGAGGAGACGGCGCGATGCGTTTCCGTGTCAGAGTCTCTGGAGGCTGGTGAAGGGCAGGCGGCACTCCCAGATTCTGAGTCACTGCTCAAGCACAGTAAAGGAGCTCTGGCAGATATACAAACTTCTCAGGGACAATTACAGGAAGTTAAGAAAAGTGCTCATGTAATTTGCACCTCTTTTAAGAGAACAGATTATTTTTTGAAGGGTGTTTCCATTACAAGCTGCCAGTGATAGTTCTGTGGTAGATGTCCAGCACATAAAATGGAAGGGATTTAGTTGGACACCTCAGGTGGAAAACCCTTATGCTCGGAAAGGGCTTCTTCCCAATGGCTGTATTACATTACGAACGTACAAATTTTTTGTTGTATATTGGAACAGATCTTCTCACTTTCTCACAATCTGGCTACTCCTCTTTCATTTTAATCAGAAAAGGACTGCAGCAGAATTCTCTGTCAACTGTTCCTCTGAAAAACCAAATCCTGAAACTCACTCCACCCCTCAGCCCTCTCCTGGACTCCATTTGTTCTGTCTCTCTTGCCAAACTGTCTATAAAGCCTTCTGTCACGCTGCTTCTGTCAGACCATATAAATATAGAAAATATCAAGTATATAACCCAACCAAGAAAATATGAGGGAAAAAAAGATGGAATGTGCTTTGTAATTGTCACAGTTCTTTATGATCGCGTGTGTTCTTGCACCTGACTCAGGAAACCACCTTTGTTTGAAATTTTGGTATTTTATTCCGTTTAGTAAAAGCTGATGTTTAATATTCAGTGAAAGATAATATCTGACAGCCAACATGAGAAGCTGCCACTCAACTGACAGCTCAGCGGCCCTTCTGTCTCCCGCAAGTGCTTTTCTGACAGGAAACACACAGTAATTTGATGTGTAGTATCTAAAAGATGGATCAGATTTCCATTCCTGAACAGCTACCTTGAATTTGAGCAAATGGGATGTTTTCCCTTGCACTTCCTCCATGGTGCGATTTTTGCTGCCTTCGTACCTTATGTTATAAATTCCTTAAATCAGAATAAGAAAATACTCGAAGTGCTGAGAAATGTAAAAGAACAGAGATGCTCTGATGAGCTGGAGGTCTGAAAGAACGTTGTTGCTTGGATGACCTAGTAATGTTGATATTCAAGATTAGTAGAATGATTACTAAACACCTCATAAGATATTGGGGGGGAAAAAAGGTGTACTTTGAGCATGTAAGGTCTGCTGCAGTTGTGGGGCACTTACTGCTCTGAACCCTCCAAAGTGGTGCTTGAGGCAATGCCTTCTGGATACCATCTTTTATTCTTTCATTGGGTCTACATTTTTCTGTAGTAACATACTTCTTTCTTATCTCCATCTTCGTCTTCACCCAGAAATGTGTATTTTTACCTGGGAAACTGAGCCTCTTGTGGCATAGTATGGTTTTAAATTGTGAGGTGTGAAATCTGGTAAAGTGGAGAGGTTTTTTGCTGCTCTGCGGAAACGTCAGTTTTCCAAGTCTCTTCTCTGCAGACAAGCTGCACCGAGCTGATTTTCTTAGGCTTTGGTTGGCCTATTATTCTAGAACATTTCTGTTTGAATGGGAGATATTTGAGCTAATGATCTCATAGTTTTTGACAGGGGGGTGACCAGAAGCCATAGATTCCGAAGCATTTAAGGGCACAATAATTTGATAAAAAAAAAGCTGTAATTCCCTGGCATTATGGGCGCGTTCATGAGACCATCAGTGTGTCAGAAAGACATCTATAATAGTGTCTGAGTTTCTGGGGCATTGGGTAGAGTGGCGTGTCGTTAGCCAGATGTGACACGCAGAGGAGGTCCATGGGGCAGCTCTTCTCTTCCTTAGAAAGTCATGTCTTCTCTCTGCCTGCTTGAGCTCTTCTCCCTGAACTGTTAAAAGATGCTCTAAGCAGGTGCTTGACAATAGCCTCCACCCTTGTCATGAAATGCTTCCTCTTACCTGTTACCCACACCTAATGAGCCGCCTTCACTCCTCAGCGTGTTTGAGGTATAGTTTAACAAATCTGTGGCTCATCAAAAAGCAAATGAAAATCCAGGAGGCACAAGAAAGTATGTATTTCTGCCAGCAGCATCGGGAGTCAAACCGATGTGTCTTCTATTTCATGCCCAGAGACCTCAGAAGAAAATTTCTGTTTTCCATTTCATCAAGACCATTGCTGATTCCAGCTCCAGATATTCCGAGTCCTTCAGGTCCCCCCTCATGTTAATACTGGTAAACTTTCCCCATTACTCAGTTAGGCTGTCAACAACAGAGAGACGTCCTTCCTTTGGGGCAGAGGTGTCTGCCTCGCTGAAGAAAGGTGCAAACCAAGTTTTGATTCGAGATCCATTTTTCAGGACTAGCGGAGCGGTACAGTATTGAAGTCCTGATTTCTAGGACCAGAGGCCTGATAGCTGGTCTGTCTGCTCCAAAATGTTGATCAGTGTCAATCAAGTATTTAAGGATCTCAGATAATAGTGGCCAAGCACTTCCTTCTACTGAAAGAAGTTTGCCTGTGGGTAGTCCTATGCCCATTTTTTTCTTGTAGTTCAGCATCAGCCTGTTCCACCGGTCTTCAGGAATAAATAATCAGAGCCATCAATATCACTTTACCGTTTGAAGCTTTAGAAGCAGAGCTGATACTAAAGTAGCTCCTCACATGATGGAGTTAACTGTGCATCGGGACACCCAAAGCTGTGCTGATACACACACCTGTTCCTCTGTGCCCTTTGGCCTTTCTATATTTATAAATAAATAAATTTATTTTGGCATTCTGGGTGCACTGCCTTTGCAGCAATTATTCCAAATCAATTAATGAGAAAAATGTAATGCAACTTTCAAGTGCAGACAAGCCCTCTACAGTGTTTTAATTCTCATTTTCCCAGTAATGTCTTTGCAGTGTTTTTCATTCCTTGTTTAGAATTTCGGTACTCCTTACAAGATGTTCGAAGATAAATTAATCTTTCCACTTTTTTCCTCCTCTCCAGGTCACGGTCTCGCTGTAACACGAGCAGTGGTAGTGAATCCGAAAACTCCAACCGAGAGCATCGGAAGAAGAGAAACAGGTGAACTGTATATATTTTAGATGTAGAGACATCAAACATAAACAAGTAGAGAAACATAACATAACATAAACAAGTAGAGAAACATAAACAAGTAGAGAAAAGTACTTTTCTGAGATAGACCTAATAAGAAGGAACTAATGTGGATTTTGTCTTTACAGTCCTCCTGACACAGCTTAAGGTCCTTTTTTTAATAAGAGAGATAACTGCCAAAAAAAATATACATTATAGTTGTATGCCACGGATACAATAGTAATATTTTAAGCATGATTTGCAACCGTTAGGGAGATGCTAAAAGATCATTGTGACATTCAAACGGGCTGGCATAAAGCACAGTTGAGCCATGAGATTTCTTTGGAGTTTACTTAAATTAGAGCACAGTCTTGTGAGACACTTGGCTAACCGTACCCTAATGTGCATGGAAGATTTGTTTTCCAGGTGAGATCTGAAGTTTGAATGAATTGCTAAGAATAGTTTCAGTGATCAGTAGGTAAATGGTATTTTGTATCCCTTTCTCCTCAAACGCTCTTGCTAGGCTTTTTTCTCCTATGAAACTTCTTGTTCAGGGAGTTCCACAAGCAAGTGGAGGAAATTAGAGACTGACCACAAGAATGTTTTTAAGAGTTTCTTGCAATATAAAGATTGGCTTGGAAGAAGGATTAAATACTGCTTATAATTTTCTGAAGAATAAAAGGACGTTGACCTACCCTTCCCCACCCCATGGAAAACTAAAAAAAATTAAAAAGAAAACCAAAGCAATTTATGTGAATTGTTATTATGTTTTTTACGTTTTCAGAAATGTAAGATAAATAAAAAATATTAATGTTGCAGCATCTCTTACTCTTAGATGGTCTCTTCACGTTAGACCAGATAAAAAGTCTTTGTCAGTATTAAAGTAAACAAGCGGTAAATGAGCTGGAGGTCCAAGATTTGTTCCTTGCCATCAGGTGCAGGAAATCCACCAGTCAGAGCTAATTTATGCATTTTCTTAGCAGCAGGAATATATTAAGCTGAAAGGGCACAGGCACTGAATAGCTTTCCCATTAGGGGTGAGACAGGGTTAAATGGGACAGTATAATGAGGGTCACAACTGCTGTTACTCAAGTTTTACCTGTGGCACAGATTAATATTAATTTATTTCCCAGTACAATAATCAGATCGCTGGCACAAGCAGACACAAAGTCGCATCATTTTACTGGAATAAAATGACTGAATACTCAACTTACCCAAAAGAATCTGCTTCTGATCATAGAAGAGTAAAATATGTTATTCACATGAGAGGAAGAGATCATTGTGAATGATTTACCAGATGAAAACAAATTGTCAGAGAAAAACAGAAATGTAGGTGAGATGTTCTGAAGGTTAAACACTGGAAAAAGGTTAGGAAGAAACTCTTTACTTGATCTCACTCAGTCTTTGAGTTTTCACTCCATCATGTGAATGGTTCATTGTAAGCAGATGTTCCTAGAAATTGAGGAAGAACCTGTGAAGAGGATATTTCAGTCACAGAAGAAATGCATTTTTTTAATGCAAAATTTATTGTGAATTTATTGTTAAAATTACAAGCTAATAATAATTGACTTTACTAAAAGAGCATATAAGCAAGAAAGCATAAGAAATAGAGATTGGCTAAGCCTGTGACCAAATGAGTAGGAATGGGGAGGGGGGAGAAGTAAGGCATGGATAAAAAAATATATAATTAAGAAGCTAAACAAGACATCTTTCAGCGATATATGTAGCAAGGCATTGCAGAGGACAGAGAAGAATGAAAAACAGAAAAAAAGCAGGAACCTAAAAGGTTTTTTTTCACATCAGTTCTTTCAAATAAAAAAAGTGAACATATGTGGACGATGGAATTTATTTAGGATGCGAAAATGGTGAAGTAGAAGGGATTAAAGCGTGGGCGTGTGATGAAAACTGAAGCTTATGTAGTGGACTGATGCAGGAACAGAATCAATACCAGCAATCTGTCAAAGGTACAAAATTATACACAGTTCCTGACTCAGACTTCTCCTTTATCTTGACTACACTTAGGATGTTATGCTCTTTTAGCAAACAGGTTCAAAACTTTCCAATGGCCTTTTACAAGAAGCAAAGTCTGTAGTATTCCAAGTTTCAGACACTAAAATTTAGGTTTTTTTCTTCAGGTAATGCAAGGGAAGTATGTTGCGTTATAATGTAATGGAGAAATCTTCAGGGAAATAAAATCTCATTTTACAGTGGTCTCATAATTGCTTTATTCTGTATGTTCCTATGAAAAAACAGTGTTGCACTGTACTGTTGATCTTCATCATCAATATTCTGCATCTGCAGGGGGAAATGTCTACAGGTAGCCCTGTATGACATCTGTGTGCTGACGTCAGTCTTGGAAATGACTGAACCCACGTGTTCAAAGTGCAGTAAACTGCTACAAGTGTCAAAATATAAACATCATCTGAGGTAGTGACCACACCATAGGAAAACAGGGACTCCTGTAGGTATGCCGTTTGGCAAGAGTCAGTGAAGCACATTTTGAGAAGGACCCTAAGGACATCTGCATGATAGGATCAGTGGGGTCTAACCAGAGGCATAACTGCTGATGCATTTCTCTCAGCATCGACGAACTAGAATTTCTTTGCTGTGACCACCCCATTGTAATGCTGCTGAGGAATAGTAGTGCTTAGTTTGGAGTTTTTCATTCTTGTTTGTTGGTATATATTTGTTTAAAAGATAGTCTGCAGTGCTGGTTGACAGCCGACTGAACATGAGCCAGCAGTGTGCCCAGGGGGCCAAGAAGGCCAACGGCATCTTGGCTTGGATCAGAAATGGGGTCACCAGCAGGTCCAGGGAGGGGATTCTCCCTCTGTACTCGGCACTGGTGAGACCGCACCTTGAGTACTGTGTTCAGTTCTGGACCCCTCACCACAAGAAGGATGTTGAGGCTCTGGAGCGTGTCCAGAGAAGAGCAACGAAGCTGGTGAGGGGCTGGAGAACAAGTCTGACGAGGAGCGGCTGAGAGAGCTGGGGTTGTTTAGCCTGGAGAAGAGGAGGCTGAGGGGAGACCTTATTGCTCTCTACAACTGCCTGAAAGGAGGTTGTGGAGAGGAGGGAGCTGGGCTCTTCTCCCAAGTGGCAGGGGACAGGACAAGAGGGAATGGCCTCAAGCTCCGTCAGGGGAGGTTCAGGTTGGATATCAGAAAAAAATTCTTCACAGAAAGAGTCATTGGGCACCGGAACAGCTGCCCAGGGAGGGGGTCGAGTCGCCTTCCCTGGAGGTGTTTAAGGAACGAGTGGATGAAGTGCTGAGGGACATGGTTTAGGGAGTGTTAGGAATGGTTGGACTCGATGATCCAATGGGTCCTTTCCAACCTTGTGATTCTGTGATTCTGTGATGCTCAACGGTGTTTGCATTTTTGTTGGAAACCATATATTACTGACACCTATTGTGTTTTTTGAAGTCTTGAGATTTTCTTCTTCTTTTATTTTGTCCTTCTTTACCTGTAAAACAGGGAGACTTTTAGTTGTGTAGAACTCTTTTCTACTTTCACTGCAGGTTTATTCCCTGCTAGTCCCAAAGGTTTCCATTACTTGAATGGACCAGAGCAGAAATGATGTGTTTACTCCCATAATGAGAATTTGTTCGCGGTCATTGTGATTGTGTGGTTTCAAACCTGAGGTGCAGGATCTCGCGTGCTCTGTGCTGGAGTAGGGACCCAACGTCCTGCTTTGTTGTTTACGTTCCCTGAGGAGCACGAGTAGTTCTCAGTTATTTTATGGCAAGCATCTGAATGCCTCCTGCAGAGCACAGCTGTCTACTCGATCTGCTGGGGGTTGTTTGGGAGAGGTGGAGGAGACCCACCACCAGCAGCAGTGCTGGTCTGGCGGCTGTTTGTGCAAGAGACTGCTGCATGTGTGAGGCAATTAACGGTGTTTACACCATGTGGGATGATTGCTGTCTCCACAAATTGGATTATTTGGGATGGAAATCACAATTCATTACTTATTGCTGTGTGAGGTCTTCTATTAAATCCCCAGATAGAAGTTTATGTTAAGCCCTGTCACCAGATTACAGGTTTAAAGACTCGCATAGAAATCAAAACCTGATGTTGCCGACTTCTCCAGGTGCTCTGTGCCATTTGGTAGAGTAGTGGCCAATTACAGTAGCTGGGAATCCAGCTCAAAATTCATTATGCATGTGAGAGAAGATCTGATTAAAGGAAAAAGAGCAGCCTGCGTAGCCAGTTTAGCCTGATAACAGTTGACAATTCAAGAAGAAAGGTACGTATGTAGTGAAGAGCAACAACAGCAGTATGCTTTGCATTTCCTAGGCAGTCAGGTCGCCAGGGTAATCCTTTTATCTCTGTTGGTTTGTTTGTTTATTTTACCTGTCAGTCGTTTTGTTAAGCTCTTCTTGTTTCCTGAGTATGCCAGTCATACCGTCCTGTCAAGAGAACCCACCCTTGAAGTGTTATTTCCCAGAGCTGCTTCTAAATCTCTTCTGAATTTTAAATTCAATGCTGAGACCGAGCAAGACCTTCAGTTCTACCTTAGCCTTTCATCACACTACTCATATCTGCAGCCCCAAAACTGTGAAACGACTGTAGAACTTCGAACGACCAAACATGGGCACATCAGTTGGCCTGGCTGGTTCTGTCATTGTAGAGTTTCTTCAGCCGACTAACAAACGCGTTGAATTTATGATATTCAAACATTTGGTTTAATATGTATCGCCTTCCAGTAATGGGTTCATGAATTATAAAAACAAACAAACAAACAAAAAGCCCATGAAATAAAAGGCGTTTGTCTTTTAGAAGCACACAAGCAGACGCAGAGGCCAAAATCGACGGGGGATGGTGCAGAAGGGGTGCAGTGGTGGGATTATATGCGTTTGGAGCAGCGAGAGAGATCTGCACGCATCCTGGGCTTTGTTGCAGGTCAGGGTAAAGGGACTGCTTCCTATCAGTGGGAGCTCACTGAGGGCATCCTTGGGGGATTTTCTCTGGGTACTAGGAAGCTGGATGCTGCAACAAGGTGTTTGGAGAAGTTGTACTAGCTGAGCCTTGCGTTGTGAAGTGGAGGTGGCACTTGCTGTAGGTGAGGTGGACTGGCATATGTAAACAGGAAAAAAACTCTGGGTGTTTGGCTTAGAGAGGGAAGACGAATTTGAGTTGCAGGCCTGTTCTTAAAGGCCTGGGTCATTCCATATTTGGCTTGTGCTGCTTGTAAATAAGAAATCGGTGAGTTTTCTTTGATACAAGTTCTTACATTTTAATGTAGTTTGGGAGCATTGCTTAAAATTGAGCAAGATAAAAATTTAAAGTGTTGCATTGCTTCTCAGAGCATCCTGCATCGAAGATCAAAACTAAACTGATACTTCTTTTGCAGATTACGGCAAGAAAATGACATGGTTGACTCTGCTCCTCAGTGGGAAGCTGTGCTACGGCGACAAAAGGAGAAAAACCAGGCAGATCCAAACTACCGGCGATCCAGGCACAGATCTCGATCGTATGTAACCCTTGCCCTCTTCGGCATGAGTGTTGAGGCTGCTGTAGCATGTTAAGAAGCAGGAGGAGTATCTCCAGTGTGGTGGTGGCCCTCAGCTGCTGATGAACAGAAACTTTCAAGTGGAATGTGCTCACATGAGCAGATTTGTCTTGAATAACGCAGGAAGGGCTTTGTAACAGAGCTGGTCAGGAACTCTTCCCATCACCTTGGATGAAGTCCTGAGTGGTTTTGTGGGGTATCGAACATTAGTTCTGTAATGAGAAAAGTGATTGACCCCTCTTTTGGCCAGGAAATCTGTGGAGACATTCAGATTCTGTGTGATAGGTGCAGGCATTTTTGTGAAATGTACGCACACTTATTCAATCATATAATGCCTGCGGTGTTGTTCCGGGTGAGACCAACTGCTGGTGTCTCCATGTCATGTACCATTGTCAAGCAGCAGTCCGTGATTTATTGCATCCTGATGTCAGGGTTTCCACGATGGAGCTGAGCTGCCAAGCAGTGCTGTGCCGGCTGACAGATGGTTTTGATGTGGTGAAGTTGTCAGCATCTAAAATTAATTTTCTCAAAATAATGACGATACTGGTTGCTTTTAACTTGTAGTTTTCTTCTAAAGGCGTGGTTTTGGGGTATAGACACACTGTTTGTACTGTGTTTGTGTCCAGCCTAATCAGCTGTCAAAGCAACCATCCAAAACAGTGCCGGCATCGGTGTTCCGGGCAGGCAGCGCAGTGCTAGGGCTGTTGAAGAATGCCAGGAGAGATATGGGACACTGGGGAAGAAAGGAATAGAGAGCAGTCTTTGCAGCCGTATCCCCACTCTTGTTGCCTGGCTGACACGGATGAGTTGCCAGCCCTGATGGTGACGGTCTCGAGGTGTGGCCTCTGTGAGACACTCAACATAGGTACTTCCCATTAATGTGTTTTCTTAAATATGCCTTTCGTGTTAAGACTTACCAAGAGAAACTGTGAAGTCCCTTAAATGATTATTTCATTCATATGGATCGAAATTGTTATCCCCACTGAATTTTCCAGTATTAAAATCCACTTAAGCTCAGTTTTCAGTTGACTGTGTTGCTAGAACTCATTTCTGTCTCCAGTTTCATAGTCTACAGTTTTCATTCTTTTATGAGAAATAGGAATTGGCATTAAAATTCCAAATGTTGGAATTTCTACTTTAACTGGCTTTGTACAGACTTGTTCACTTTCAGCTGCACAAAAGTCAAATGTTATTAGGTGTAACTATACAATGATCTATTACTAAGAATAAGGAATATTAAAGCTCACTTGTATGGAATCTACAAAAAATAGCTGGGTAAGTTTGACTTACATTATTTTACTGTATTCAGAGGGTGCTATAAGTAGGAAAAGTACTCGGTTAATAAAGGCTAGATTAAATATATAGCAAACTTTTCCTTTTTTTCCATTAAGCCAAGTAAATGTCACTGCTTGGACAGCACGGGGTCCCTCTTGTGGCTAACAACTTATGAAATGGTTTTTATTTTCCGTCACAGAGATATCTTGAGTTACATTTTATTTAAACTACTATTAGCAAAGAAAGGAATGTGTAGCATCTTACTTTAAAAAGGAACTGTCCTAAAGGATGCAAAGAAATGAGGAAATCTTGAAGATTTTGGATGGCTTCTCATTTCTTTTCCCTGTTGTGTTAGTGATGAATATATTCCTCCTTTTTTGTCTCATTCTTCAGTAAAAAAACACCTAAACAACAAACCGATGAAATAAGCCCAAACCTCCCAAGTATGACAAAAATCTTAATATAAGGAAGTAGGAACTGAAAAACAGTAACATAGGAAATCCTTTCAAAGTGCTTTAAAAAACAGTTTGTAATATACATTTAACTACTAACCTGCAGGAGGCTGTAAGAGCGTCTGTTTAATTTATTTTGGTTCAGCTGTGTACATGACTGGATGGAGGTCAGAGGGAAGGGAAACATAATTCCATTGGGTGTTTCTGTTTTTAAATCCAGTCCTGTGGTCCTTTCAGTTTGCACATTTAACAACGGATACAAAACATTCCTTTCAGTAGTACAGGTAAGTATTTCACATGAAGTTCCTTATCGCAGTCAGCTTAAATAGAGGTTCACTTTGGAAGTTTGAAGTAATGGATGAAATATTTGTTACCGTGCCTGGCGCAGTGCGTTTCATTTGTTTGGAAATGAGTAACAATAATCATCGGTGTTGGTGAGGTAGTGTCTCCTTGGTCTCAGGAATAAAAGTATTTGACAAGAATTTGACCTTTCTTTCTCCTAAAGGAATCAGCAAATAGAGAGAGCTCCCAGTTCTAGTTCTGCAGGGTTTGTTTTCAAGAGTTCACGTAAAACATCTGTGTAGCCAAAGGGCTTTTTTTAATTAAGAAGAATGGCCATTAAAATTCCAAGGCTATTTAAATTTACCATTTGTGACTCAAACTGAAATATTAATGAGGGTGCAGATGCAGACACAAAAAAGTAATGTAGACCTTATTAGTGTGTAGAGTTGTTTGAGTGTGTGAAAACAAAACAAAAATAAACAAAAATCCCCCTGAAGACTCATCACTTACTGGCAATTCCAGTTAGGTTTCTTGTGCATTAGAGAATCTGATTAGCAGATAAATTGTCCAGAAGCTATTGATTCTGCAATAGGGCAATCTGTGTATACAGCGAGATCTAAACAAATTTTTGGTAAAAGATAAAAACGAAGTGAAAAAGGGATGATGATCCGTCTTTAAAGACTTAATAGTAAGGACTGCTTTGTTGTGGGCTGTTAAGAATGATACAATCATGAATTTCCTCTGTAGTATACGCAATACCTACATTTCCCTTTCTTTTTGTAAGCTTTTCTTCTTTTTGGAAGCACGAATAGACCTTTGGAAAGAAAATGCTTTTATTATGATATTTTAATTTTATCATATTTCTGAATATTCTTCATGGGAGTTAACTTAAATAAATGCTATGAGGTTATCCCAGTATGGTAACACTTCCTAAACAGAAGGAAAAATAAATAATGCCAAGGTAGGAAACCATAAAAGCAGTTTGCTTTGAGGCATCATTGTATTTTAGCCCCTTTCCTTATATTTTTCATGGGATGCCATATTGCCAAACCAGTATTTTACAGCAGCTTCTTTATTAGTGTACTTGCCGGGGAAGCAGGGAAGCAATCAGAGAATAAATGCTCGGAGTTAGCCACAGAAAGCAGGGAGCATAGTTCCTATAAAACGGAGAAACAAGGATGGCTTCTTATTTAACCTCTCGCTTTCCATACTGCCCCACAAATTAATATTTCTCGCCGTAGGTGAGGGTTCACATGATGTTCGGTGACACCTGAGGCTTAAGGTCACATCCTGAACTCTTGTATTTCCATGAATAAGTAAAAGCCATGAGCTGATGGGATGGGTCAGTGGTGTGCACAATACCCTCCTTTGTGGGGATCCAGGGTTTGGGAGCGAGCGACCTTGAGGCTTTGCTTCCTCAGGCAAAGTAGGGTTTGTAAGCATTACAAAGCCTCCCCCCAGAGAAGCAGGCTTTTTTTTTTTTTTCAGGGAGCTTTCTAATTCCCCAGTGCCTGGATATTCAGTCTTGGAAGGGGATGCCTATCTTCCCAGCCCCAGGGCGAATGCAGGGTTTGCAGCTGCTATTTTGTGAGGAGAGGGTCGCATGGAAAGAGAAATCCATTCAAAACTGAGGGGTGAAAAAGGCTGTTAAATGTCACTGCATACCAAGGTACTGCATTGGGGAGTTAAAACCAGCATGGACAGAGAAGTAAAGGCAAGAAGGGAGAAAGAGAGACAGGAATAAGTGAAAATCAGATAAAATTAAAAGCATTGTAATAAACACAAACACGTAACACAAAAAGGGCTGAACACTGAGAAAAAATCAGACTGCAAGCTACTCGTGACCATAAATGTTATTCTCATGAGGATCTGAGCAGTCAGAAGGGAGAGCAGAGCAGTCTGTCAAGGACAGGGATCTTCTGAGGCGCCTGTGTGGTAAAGCCATGACCACCTTGGAGCCTGAGAAGGTTATGGATTAGTTCATATTAGTCCCAGTAGGGAATCACAAATGTACGGTTATTTCTCGCCCTTCTGTCTCTCTCTGGTATTTATAAAGCAGTAAACTCGTATCTACCAGTATTTCTGCACCTGTAAAATACAAAAAAATAAACGAAACCCAAAACCATTGCCGTCCCTCCCTAATCTACCTTTACACCGACTGTAAAACATGTACTGCACTATAGATGTCTCTGAACGTTATTCCTAGTCTGAAGCCTGGAAATAAGCCAAACCAGTAACAGTGAAATATGAAAACAATGAGCTGTTACTGCTAGAGAGCAGCTTGGAGTTATTTCTGATACAGCTCTGTCACTGTGCAAGGAGAGCTGATTTAACAGATGCTGAAGTAGAGTGGTCGAGCGTTGGAACAGGCTGCCCTGGGAGCTGGTAGAGTCAGCGTTCCTGGAGGTATTAAAAAAACCCTGTAGCCCTGACACTTTGGGACACGGTTTAGTGGACATGGTGGTGTTGGGCTGACAGTTGGGCTAGATCATCTTAGAGACCAATGGGATGAGGTTTAACAAGGCCAAATGCCGGGTCCTGCACTTGGGGCACAACAACCCTGTGCAGTGCTACAGACCAGGGGAAGAGTGGCTGGAGAGCTGCACGGAAGAGAAGGACCTGGGGGTAATGGTTGACAGCCGACTGAACATGAGCCAGCAGTGTGCCCAGGGGGCCAAGAAGGCCAACGGCATCTTGGCTTGTATCAGAAATGGGGTCACCAGCAGGGCCAGGGAGGGGATTCTCCCTCTGTACTCAGCACTGGTGAGACCGCATCTCGAGTACTGTGTTCAGTTCTGGACCCCTCACCACAAGAAGGATGTTGAGGCTCTGGAGTGTGTCCAGAGAAGAGCAACAAAGCTGGTGAGGGGCTGGAGAACAAGTCTGACGAGGAGCGGCTGAGAGAGCTGGGGTTGTTCAGCCTGGAGAAGAGGAGGCTGAGGGGAGACCTTATTACTCTCTACAACTACCTGAAAGGAGGTTGTGGAGAGGAGGGAGCTGGGCTCTTCTCCCAAGTGACAGAGGACAGGACAAGAGGGAATGGCCTCAAGCTCCGTCAGGGGAGGTTCAGGTTGGATATCAGAAAAAAATTCTTCACAGAAAGAGTCATTGGGCACTGGAACAGCTGCCCAGGGAGGGGGTGGAGTCGCCTTCCCTGGAGGTGTTTAAGGAACGGGTGGATGAAGTGCTTAGGGACATGGTTTAGGGAGTGTTAGGAATGGTTGGACTCGATGATCCAATGGGTCCTTTCCAACCTGGTGATTCTGTGATTCTGTGTGAGATCTTTTCAAATCTTATTGATTCTATGATTTTGTGATTCTATATAATGCATAACTCTACTGTCCTCCTTGATCTTCATTTAAATTTGGATTATGTCACTTCAAAAGCATATTTAAATATGAGAAGTCCTTTTGTTTAAGTCAAAAAATGGAGACAGTGTGATCTGATGATGTAAGAATCTCTGAGAAACTTTGACTTCAGTGAGAGCATTTTTACATGCTGAATCTGTCTAAAAGTTGCATCCCTTACATCTTAGATGGTGTGGAACAGTCTAACTGTGACACCGAGTTTATATAATCCCAATAAAAAGAATTATCTGATCTCTCCATGCAAATGCACTCCCTGCCATTGTGTAAAATGCTTATTTAATTGATTATGTTGCATGGGTTTTGGTGAATTCTAGGTGCAACTTCAGCAACAGCAGTGGTTTTGCACTAACCCTGCAATAAAGTACGGTAAGGAGCATAAAAATAGATGTGATCCAGTTTAGGGATGATATCATCTGTAATTCAGTGGAAAATGTGAGGCGTGCTATTCAGGCTTGCTTTACTAGATCTTTGTGTCTGCAACAAGGAATTTTGGCCAAGTACTTTCTCTGTGAGCTAATCACTTGCTAAAACATTTGTCTATGTGAGTATGCTTTATTGCTCGTTTGGTTTGTTCACTTCTGGGTTTTTTTTTGTCCTGAGCATCAGAAAGGTGAATGAAGTGAGCAGAAGCCCTGAGAGACTTTCAGAAAGCAAGAGGCTGCTGTGATGACAGCTGAGCAATGACTCCTCTTTGCTCGCGCTCGCTGGGAATTGCCAGGGATTACTGGGGTGTCTTCTCCCTCATCCTACCCATAAAGCTCTCTGTGGGCCACATGACATTTCTGAGGGCCTTTTTCAAAAGTGTTACTCCAAAACACGTTATCCTCAGCTGGTTAAGAGGTGGCAGTAGGTGGGCACTGCATTGGTTTGGGAAGTTTTGCTGTTGTCGGTATTTTATGCATACTCTCGCTGAAGGCCAGTGGAAGAGGGGCTGTGGTTGAGAGCCAGTCACCCAAGAAATCACTTTTCAGTTGAAATAAAGCGATGAAGTTTAATGCGTTTTCTGAGATAACAGACCTTAAAATTGAAGTCACTGGTGGATTACATTTACCGTGATCTCTGTCCAGGGTCTGTGCTGTTAAAAGTTATTTGAACAGCAACACATCAAATGTTGGTTTTCACAGTTCTGCCTTTGTTGTCTTTGTTGGAATTTATAGGAGGAGCCCAGATGTACAAGCTAAAGAAGAACTGTGGAAACATATTCAGTAAGTACGGTGCTTTTAGGGTCCAAGTGACTGCTTTTTTTACTCTAATGTATATATTCACATTCCCTGCACTGTGATTATAAGGCATTATGCTCTGATTTAGTTATGTGCCACAGTAAATTATGTGGGTATTAATGACCTGCCACGTGTAGAAGATAATGCAGATCAGTGGATGCACTGAATACAGATGACCATTGCATGTAGATGAATTTTTGAGGAAGAATTACAGTGGTTTACTTCACTGAGGCTTCCAAAATGTCCTTGTTTGTAATGCTGACTCTTCTAGGATGAGGCCCCATGTGCTAAAGAATTACCAGTTAGGAAGATAGCTATTCCAAAGCAGATTTGCTGCTCAGTATACCCAGTGCTCACACATACTGTGAAGCAACAAGATCAGATTTGCAGGGAGGTTAAAGGAAGGTGGAACAGGATGCGACACGCAGTTGAAGCAATCAAGGTGAAGTCAGATACGTTTCTTAATAGGTTTCCTATTTTGATGTCAAGATAGCTTCAGGGCTGACAACAGCTCGTTTCAGTAAATCTTTTCAGCCTAATATAATAAAAATAAGAACCGGTTTGCAGTTGGTAGCTGCTGTTACATATTTTACTTTGTCTAATCCTTTCTAGGAAGGAGCTTGTTGATCCATCTGGCCTGTCTGAGGAGCAATTGAAAGAAATTCCATACACTAAAGTGGAGTGAGTTTGTGTCAGATTTTTTCTTTGTGAATATAGAAGTCTACATTTCTTATTTTACAGTGAACTCTGTCATACTGAAATAGAACTAGGTTTACACATAATCTCCAGACTTTTATCTTCTCCCAGTGCTCGTCTGGGATGGGCTGGATCAGGGTACTTAATTTTAAAACGTGATATTTTCTCTTTGCAAAATACCAAAAAATCATCTTCGTGTCTCCCTCTCTCTCCCGCACACTCTCGAACCTGCCAGATGTCTGTACGTTCCATGTGTGTCCATATGTCATCCATCAATCTCTTGTATGTTATATTCTACAGAATCAGAGAAAATTGAATGCAAAAAGCAAACCATTTATTTCCTAAACTTCTGCTTCCTTTTAAGTTTTTATTCCAATCATCTAAGGCACTGTTTGACCTGTTCAGCTCCCTTCCTTGCTTGTCATGGGCAGCTGCCAGGGCATAGCTATTTCATTAAGAATGGACATCTATTTCACTGTGATAATTGCCCATTTGGAACGCCATCTGTCAGTGGAAGCAGCTGCATGTGACAGAAATGGGATCCTGGTTTGCATTATAATGTGCCTCCACAACGCCACTAAACAGAAAAGGCTGATGTTAAAGTTGTATATACTAATGTATTCTTTATTGAATAGATTCATTCTCAAATATGGGCATGCTGGTTTGTGACCTTTGTACTTTTAAAGCATTGAATTCCACATACAGACTTGTAAGAAAGGCGTCAGCCTTTTCAATTCAGCCACTGTAAGAAGCTGTCTGTTATACTTTAATAAGAAATGGGAGAATCTCTCAGTCTGCAGTTGAATTTATGTCTTTGTGCCAAAGATCTGCTGTACTAACAAATCATGTCTCTCTTAGGACTCAAGGCGACCCGATCCGCATTAGGCATTCACATTCCCCTCGAAGCTACCGTCAGTATCGGCGGTCCCAGTGTTCTGATGGTGAAAGATCTGTCCTGTCTGAAGTGAAGTACGTTAATGTAGTTATTAGCAATGGACTGGTTTAGTGTGGCCCAGAAGTTGTTCAAAGCTCATGGTTAGATTAGGATTGGTATAAATGTGGTTGTCTGCTAGCAGAGAATTTAGGCAACCATCTAAATTGATATGTTCAGAGCTGAATGACACAAACAAGTACAAAAACCTTTCTGGTGTATTTTTGGGCCATAGAGGCTTGCTTTCTCTGCTCGGAAGGGGAAAGACTAGAAAAGCCAAAATAAATCTGTAGTGCTCTTGAGTAGTAGGCCATGAAGTTGTCTAAGGGATGAGAACTCATGAGTTGCTTCCCAGATACCTTCATTTTCAATATAGTTAAGATATCTTTATTAACTCTGTAATTTGTTTCATGGGAGTTCTGGTACCACCCTCTTCAGCAATGAGTGGATCAGTCTTTCCTAGAAGACTGATTTGTAAAGTCTTTATTTACTAACGGAAAAGTGACAACCCTGTTCTCAGTTTTATTAAGGCCTTAAATGTCAAAAGCAGTCCCCTGATGACATCACCCACTTGAGAGGTTAGTTTTAGCTGGATGGCACCCTGGAGAAGGTGTAGCACACCCATGATTTCAGGTGAGATTGATCTCACGTGCAGCTGGGCTGCCTCAGTAGTCCAGGAGGAAATGGCCCTTGGAGAAGGGATGAGATGAACTATGCCCCGAAGGTGTCCACTGAGCGTCAGCATGATAGCTTTCAGACGTTTGAAGGCAGATGACAAGCCTTTTGGATTTTGCCTTTCAGATCTGTGTAGCTCTCTGGGTCAGTTTCATTATTCATTATTCATATTATTCCTGCGCAGTTATAGTTTTACTTAATTATAGCAATATCTATTCTGTAATATAATCATTCCAGTGCGAAAACTGATCTGGTACCCCCACTGCCTGTTACTCGATCTTCAGACGCTAGAGGTCCCAGCATCCAGTTGACTCAACAGGTTAGTAACTATGCGTCCTTTGCAATTTTCCTTTTTTTTTCCCCACTAGGAGGACTAGTGCTTAGTTTAGATTAGATCTTTGTTTTTCAATGGAAATGAAAGCTGGCTGAGTTTTTTTCAGCAGCAGCGTGACTTGAAATTTCACGTTTTGCCATCTGACTACTTAATTTATATTTCCAAATATATGTCGTTCTGTAGCATAGACCCTTGCAAACACCTCTTTCTGCTTCTGGAGGACTTTTTGCCAGTTTGATTTTGATGCTGTATTAAGATGATACCCTTTTCTCCACAGGATTCATAATGTCTTGGATGTAATGGGTTTAGGATGCAGTTGCAATCACAATGTACCATAACTTATTCGCCTCTTCTTAGAGCTTTTCTTGAGTATTGTTGCTTGGGCTTGAAGCATTGCTTTTCGTTTATTCCCCAAATGCTGAATAGTTTTTTTACATTATTTGAATCTCAGAAAGGGTAGAACTTGTCTTTTTAAAGGTAATCACTGGCTTTCACCGTAAGCTAAAGTACCGTATCTCCCAACTTTGATAGTTTTATTAAGCACAAAATGTGGCAAGCAAATTATATTAAAAAAGCACTTGTATGTCTGTTGTACGAGCCCACCAAAGGAAAACCAAAACACGAGAGGGAGAATTCCAGACACATTTCTACCTACCTTCCTACACCAGTCATCAAGTCCATTAATCTGGTGTATGGATATATCAAAACCACATGCCGATACTGCATCTAATGTGAAAACTGCACAGAATAAAACAAGCAAAATATATCACATTTTATCCTACAAGCAGTTAAAAACAATTTTAAAACAACAGACAGATATTTTTCACTTCAAGTCCAGCTAACAGACCACCTGTTCTTTGCTAGGAGTTAAGGTCAAGGATTTTTGCATTCCTTTGTACGATGGGAAGCGAAAAAGATGAGCTGCCCTTGATGTTTCTGTAAGGACTTGCTCCAGCTGTGAAGGGGAAGTCGATGTACTTAAGCACACTTACATGCTTTCTAGAAGTAGATAATGTGTGTGACTAAGTCCTGTTCAAACTTCTCGTGATCTTATTTCCATTCTTATCCCGTACAGTGTGGCTTAAATTCATGCCCTAGAAAGCATTAATGTTACACTGTTTGGTGTCCACAAACACCTCTCTTTTCCCTCTGCCCTAGAGCTCCTCGCAACGGTGCCCAGGAATTCCTTGTGAGAACTTGCATGCAGTGTTTTGCTAAATACCAAATAATTAGTTGTGGCATTTCCTGAGTAGGGAATATAGATGCAAATAGTACAAAGGGGCAGCAGCTGGCAGAGGAAAGAGAAGGCAAGAAGGGGAAAGAGTTGTGTCACCAAATATATGTGGAGATTTTAATATTCCTGTTTTGCTGTATACATAAATATATAAATTGCTGTATCATAGCCTAAGGCTGCCATAGCAGCACTTATCAAAATACATTTTCAACATCGTTTTAATTTGCTCCTTTCAGAAACAGAATGGATCTAAAGACAGCCTAATAGAAGAAACATCTCAGTTATCCACTAACAGTGTTGATGGAAAGCCCACCACTAGGATCGTAAAAACTGTACAGGTGTCACGCTTCAAGGTGGAGACTTGACTGCTGTAACTGAGGATGGTGAACGGATTTTATTCTTTTGGAAATGGAGAATTTGTGTGTGTGTGCAAGGGAAGGAACTGAAGTCATCACGGTAGCAATTTCTTCAGGACACTCAGAAGCGCAGCCTGCTTGCTGGGAAGGCCAAGCGATGCTTTTATCACTGGCGATGTTCTATTGGCTTGAGTCATTGAGGAGAAGCTACCTAATTAGACAACCAAAAAGAAAAGTCTTAGTGAAACTGAATCATCAGCAGTTACATTTCCAAAAAAATGAACAAAAAAATTGCTGCAACAAAACAGGCCTTACGGTCTGCTCTGTAACTGAATAGCCTTTTTCCAAAAAAATGACTGTTAACTGACACGATCAGGACCAGATGCTTCAAGAGAAGCGAAATAGTCATATTTTTGGCCAATTGTGCAATACAGTGTGATATGGGGAGAATTATCTTCATGATTTTATATGGGGATCAACTTGTGTCCTGAGACATAAGGACAGATAGCTCTTACAAGGTTTATTTTAGCCTAGCACAACAACAGATGCTCATCTTAATACAATTGTTGACTTGACCCATTTTAGCTCAATAGTAGTAGACTCAGTAACACACTATAGCAGAGAGTTCTAGAGGTGATACAGACTTACTTTCCCTTGGTAGTTTTAAGTGTTTTCAATTTTGAGTGCCCTTTAACATAGGGGGATTATTTAATTGTACATTCCACGCTGTAGAAATATATCTTATCACCTCACAGTAAAACACACTGGAAAAAAAAAATGGAGAATATGTACTGACGGACCACATTAAGACTGCTTCGCAAGGCACTTAAGTACTGGTTAAATGAAACTTGTAGAGTAGCATTTAAGACAGCTAGCAAATAGCATTTTTTTTTTAAACTAGATTAGTGAAGTCTGCCTTAATCTCTTTTCGTATGAAATAATCAATGCTAGTACTTTCCGATACTTTTCTCTGAGCCATTTGTTCTTTGATAAAATGACAAAGGCAGTATTTCAGGTATGATGATTGCAATTTTTTTTCTATTGTCACGGTAGGAATAGTAAGTTTTAATGATGCTGCACACTGAGTGGGTTATCTTCTAGTATGTATCTGAAGTGATGCCTAGCTCTTCTCCTGTCCTCTCACGTTGTACAAGCAGCTGAAGTCATTACTCTGCTTGCCATTTGCCCACAGTCAGTACACGAATAAGCCTTCTGGCATTCCTAACTTATTAAGAAGCTTAGTAAAATCTTTGTGTTGTGAAAGTAACTCTTCCAAGTGTAATCCGCAAACTAAATATTGAATTTGTCAAACGGAGTTGGAAACGGCTGTCGTAGTTCGTGTGCCTTTTTGCATCTCTCGTGCTTGAACTCGACCTTGACCACCTTCAGTGACTGGCAGTGATCCCGTGTCTTCCACCCCCAGCAACACCAGGGGACTGCAGCCCTGACAGAAAAGCAGTACTGTTTGAGAAGTGGAGTGAGTGTAAGGCATCTAATTCAAGCTTTACAAGAAACATGGGGACTACTAAGACATATTTTAATTAACAAAACTGAGAATTTAAACCTTGTATGACGTGTTTTGTTTTATTTTCCACTTAATTTTTGATTCTTTATTGTTTCATGACCTGAGGTGGTCAAGTAGAGGCTATTAGCCAGGGTGGTAGCCATACAGTTTGCATATTCCTATTGCAGTATGGATTGGTCTGCAGGTTGGGAGATGCTGCTCTGTGCCAGGGAAGACAGATTCACTTCATAGATATTTTTCTTTATCACTTATTTTGCACAATTCCGTTTCTTCAGTCCCAGTGAACAAATCTAAGGCAAGGAAAGAGCTCAGAACCACTCTGTGGTAAAAACTCTGTTATCATGGCAGTTCTTCAGTATTTTCTGATTTTACTGTGTATTTCACACTAGGACATTGTTGGGCTAGGCTTCAAGTATTTGCTCACACTGTTCTGTAAGTCTTTTAAATGTTTTCATTGCCATTGCTCCAATTTAAAGTAATCTTTTAGGATCTATTTATGACCTTATGTACTGTTCCCACAAGCAAACAAAGCAAAACCCCAAACTCACAAAATACCCCATTACTGTGGCAAAGATTGTGGTAATACAGATGAATCCAGAGCATTACAGCCTTTTGGAAGACTACTGAAATACGACAAACCACACAAGAAGTAGTTACAGTGTCTACAATGAAAACCACTTATTTCTTCAAGAAGGTGTTCTAAGCTGGAGCATTGTGCACTTGCTTGTAATTTGTTGCTTTCTAAATCATTACCATTAGTCTGCATTCCTTACTCAGACACAAGCAAGTAGAATATATCTATGACTTTAGGAGAATATGTGTTATTATTCGAGAATGATAAGTACATAATGTCCATGTCTTGCCAATCCTCAAATATTGATCAAGAAGAAAATTACTTGTAAAGTTTATATCCAACCTTTTTTCCCTATATGTTGTCATCTGCCTGTGGTGTTTTGTGTATGACTGCTGGATACCGTTAGCCAAGTGTGCGGTATTTTACTTAACCCACTACATCAGAAAACAGGCTCACTGCTGAAAATAATTCTCCCCTGCATTGCCAGCTAATCTTAGCAGCCTGATCCACTTGCCGGGGTGTTATGGCCCCACTCTTGGGCACACAGGCAACTATGTTATGTGCTTTTGCAGCCAGATTCTCTGGGCAGGCGCAGTGGGGCAGCCCATACGTGTTTGCCTCTGCGGTCCTGGTTGTTTTGCTTCCATTGCCTTAACTACCCTCACAGAGCATTTGCAGCCATTCACGAGTCAGTAGAAGAGTGCAGGCTATTATTCTCATTTAGCAGTATCCAGCACCAACAGGATGGCTTTCACCTCTGCGAATTGGCTCAATTCACCTTGTCCATCAGTAGCTTCTGTGGCTCATCGTGTAGGACAGCAGCTTTCCACTTCCCGTGTTTTCCTACAATACCACAAGATCCATCGGTGAACAGGGCCTATCACTTCTTTTTTTTTTAGTTAATTACATGGTGGAGCCTCTTCAGCATGCATTCCAAAATCTTTGCCTTCTGGCCAGTCCATGATCACTTCCAAGATCACTGGGTGATTGTGGTTCCCTATTTGAGTCTACTGTGTGATCAGTGCAAGCCCTTTGCTCCATGTAGCATCAGCTGCGTGATGTGTAGCCCCTCTAATTCTGAGCATAGTAGCTACTTTCAATGAATGGATTCATGTGGTTTACAGAGGTTTGAAACTCATCCTGTTTATCCATATCCTGTAAATAGGGATCAGGGATCTGCCCGGTCTGGGGAGCTGCCCACTGGAAACTGGAGCAGCAGTTTGCCTGAAAGAAACCCTATTTGTGATTGTTTCTCCTTGCAACTCATGTACTCATGACTCTAAGGTTATAGCAGGTTTTCCATCTGACTTCCACATGTCCTCTCCATGGTCATGCAGGAAAACCCCACAGGGTATCATGCTATGTGTAATCTCTGTTGAGCAGGTTTTGCAGGGGTTCTCCTAATGGCTGAGATACTGGCCCATGCGGGTGGAGAGTAGGACCTATCCTCTATCCAGAACAGTTTTTTAAACTTCTTTTTTTTTTTTAATAAGGTTTTTATTTTTTTTGGACAGTCCTTCCACAGCTGAGACACAGGCCCTTTAGGCAGGAAAAGATACTGTCCTTGTATTGCTACATTTTTCCAGCCATATCACCCGTCATTGGTGCTTCTTCTCCCCAAGACATTATTGCCAATGAGTGGGCGTATGACAGTGGTGCACTCCGTACAAACTTCTGCAACATGGGTCAGGTATGTTGTTCTTCATCTGTATCTGTAGGTGTCTGCGGGTCACTCAGGTCACTATGAAATCAGCTCCCACACAGTCAATTCCCTCAGATACTTGATACCTCTCTCCATGGCAGTCCACTTGCCTGAGTGGCACCTGATATCTTCCTTGTTCCTCACGCCTCACTTCCAGAGGCTAAGGGCTTGTGTGTCTCTTCCAGGCACCTTGACAATGCCCCCTCCTCCATCTGGGGATCCCAGATGCTAGGCTTCTGTACCCTCCAGGTCCAACCTATTGGGTGCCATTATCCCAGCATCCGAACAGCCAGGGGACAAGTCGCTGGCCTTCTTGATGACTGAAGTCTTTTCCTATGTCTCGCAGTTAACTCAGAGATAGGGATCAGGTTTTAGGTCTTGATGACAGTGGTCCACCTTCGCAAGCTGTTTTTTTTATGTACTTCTTCTTTACAGGAGCAGCTTATAAAAGCACTGGTTGGTCATCAGTTGCAGCTTGCCCTGACGTCTGTGTAGGCGCAATACCTGTTGCCCGGTTTTGAGTAGTCACGGTACCTGTCATAGAAGTTTGTGTAGCTGCAGTGATGGTCATGGGAGTTGGAATAGCTGCGGTGCCTCTCATGGGGGTTGGGGTGGCTGCAGTGCCCATTGTGGGGGTTGCAGTAGCTGCACAGCACCCACATCTGTACCAATGTTTTACCCTTAGCAAGACCAAGACGTGACATAGATGCAGAAGACCCGACAATAGAAGCGTGCTGGTCAGAACATCCTAAAGGTATTCTGAACTCTCAGGAGCTGTTGTAATTAGCCTTAATGAGAAGGGGAGGCTGGAAAAAAAAAAAAAAGATGTTTTCCTCATGGCCTGGCTTTCTAGAATGTAACAAAAGCTGTAATTACAAACGCAGATGAAAATTCTGCTTCCACTTTGCTCTAGGCGCTCCCTGCTGCCTTTGAGTAGATACAAAATCGGTCCTGCGACCACTAATTTTATCCTGCCATAAGCTGGTGCCAAACAGGACAGCAAAGCAGTATCTTTAATCCAGTGCCCAGAGGTGAGACAAACTGCATAAGTACACTAGCAAACAGTGTGTACAGCAGGTAAGGTAAAATAGCAAGTAGCTTGGCAAGCAACTCCAAAACCAAATAAAACAACATTCTGATCAGCAACACAGATGTCCAGTCCCACATAATGAATGCTTATAACAGATTTGTTTTAACGCACTCTGGTCAAATCTGTTGTTATTTCAACCCTTTGAGCCTGGACAGGGTTTAAACCCTGGACCCGCAAACCAAAAGCCTGATGTGCTCCCAGCTGAGTTACCCATGTACCTGGAGGGTTGGAGGAGAGGATGAGAAGAGTAAAAATGAGAATACTTGTAGGTTAAGGTAAAGACAGTATAATAAGTAAAGCAAAAGCTGTGCACTCCAGCAAGGCAAAAGAAGGAATTCATTCACTGCTTCCTGTCAGCAGGCAGGTGTTGAGCTGTCTGAAGGAAAGCAGGGCTCCATCACGCCTAACAGTTAATTGGGAAGACAAACACCATCACTCCAAACATCTCCCCTTCCTTCTTCCCCCCAGATACATATACTGAACCTGATGACAAATAGTATCCCTTTGGTCAGTTTGGGTCAGCTGTCGCAACTGTGTCCTCTCCTATCTTCTTGTGCACCCCATCCTGCTTGCTGTTGGGGTGGGGTGAGAAGCAGAAAAGGCCTTGGCTGCTTGGCAATAACTAAAACACCCCTGCATTATCAGTACTGTTTCCAGCACAGATCCAAAACAGCCTCTTACCATCTACTGTGAAGAAAACTAACTCTCTCCCAGCCAAAACCAGCACCCTAGTCTAACAGTGATACATTTCAATTCTCAATTCACAGAGATGTTTTGTTATCCGCCAGTTTTTGGGGTTTTTTGGGTTTTGTTTGCATTTATATGAGACATTTATAGAGTCCTGGACTTGAATTAGTGGTCTTATCTCCAATGAGACTATGTAGGAAACAGGTTTTAGTAAGTCTAGTACTTTGTTCGGAGCACTACAATACAGTATTGTATCTGCAAAAGAAAGCCTAATCTTGACACCTATGTTACATATTAACCACGTGTCAGTGCCAGAACAAGGTAAAACTTGGAGAAGGACATTGCTCTCAGCTAACTGTACAGAAAAAGAAACTTCTTCCATATACATAAGCCTCCTTCAAGCTTGTTTTCCTCGGTCATTTGAAGGAAGTGTTCTTGTGATCTCGTTATTTTTTTTGTGAGGGCTACAAGTGATCAATCACTGGAAGCACTTTCTGTGCCACAGCTATGCCTTCTAGCCCCAAACCAGACCTACAACATCTGTAAACAGCTGGCCTCTTACAGCTGAGTCACACCTTACCCCTTCTACTGTTGCTACCCCTTCCTAGGTAGGTTTCTTACAGCTTTGAGACCTGGAGGCTGGAGGTCAGTCCAAACGCTTGCACCTCCTGACGAGTCAGGCCAAAGACAGGAGACGTGTGCCAGGCAAAGCTTACATCAGGTTGGATGCTGTGCAGACCTGTTCTCACATGGGCACAACCTGCTATTTTAGACATTCGCATCAGACATGAGAATGCGCAGAATTACTGCTTCTAGTCTGTTGAATCAATCTCAGGCCAAAAATTTTAACTTCGTGCCTCTGCATTTAGCTCTTCTGAGACTTCTGTAAGTGCTAAGGATAGGTAAGTTATGGCATTCTCTCACTTATTAATAAGCAACACCTACAACATAGATATACCTCTCCGCACAACATGTATTTTATTCAATAAAGCGGGCTTGCTAACCACACCACAAAAACATTTTTGTATATCCCATATTGGTCCCTTGCTCGTTAGCTAGTTTCTTTCATGAGGAGCTAGTGTTGACCTGCTGTTTTCTACACTGCACTCCTTACAGTATCCATAACCCTGTAACTCTTCAATTCTAATCAAGCTCATCGTGTTAAAGATGTTGGTTGGGGGGGAGGAGGGGTGGGGAAATCATTACTGTTTAAGTTGCCAAATCAATCATCTTTATACAGGTGAATACTGAACTGAATAGATAGCACATTTTCTTTTGTGAAAGCCTGTTTAATTCAAAGCTCCCTAGAAAGATCTTTGAAGACAACATACCTAAACATAGCAATGTGATACGTATCTTCTGTGTACACTGAGTATTCATGAAGCAACTGTGCTTTATTTTGAGTCTGGTAGATCACTGTGTCGATACTTGTGTCCAGGTTATTTAAACGTCAAGTAAAACTTGAATTTTTAGGGAACTGCATGGTTGCCTGTGTGTCTTATTTATATTACATGAAGGAGCAGATTCAGAAACACAGATTCATTTGACAGCACCATCTGGTAAAAACAGGTGTAGTAATGATTAAAATCCAATTGAGGATAAAGCTTCTCCAGGTCAAGAATTTTTTCCTGGTAGCAGCAAGTTCTCAGCATCTGAGTTTTATAATTCCAGTACACATACATGCTATAGTTTTCATAACCTGAAAATCACCAGAAAGCAGCAACAGACTATGTAACATATGAAACAAAATATACAGATCCAGGCTCTCGCTCAAATATTCCTCAGCCTCTTTCAGTCCTGATCCAGCTGGAGAGCACCAGGGGACAGGCATGTCAGTCCCTCCCCAGCTGCCCGCACCAGTCCCTCCTCCCAGGACGCCCCATTGCAGGGACCCTTCCCTCTCAACAGATCCGGGAGAAGAGCCCTGGGGATTTCTGTTCTTGAGGACAGGGAGCAAAGATGCAGCTCCAGGCTGTGGGCTCAAGGCTGGAGCTGGACAGGTGAGACCCACATCCCAGACACGTGGGGCAGCCCTCGTCCAGCCTGAGCCCTGGGTTTGGGGGTTCTTCTCACCAAGCACTCTGCAATTTTCCGCATCTGCTGAGTCTAGATGGGCTCTTCGAGCTTCCTCCTGCCGAAGGACTTTGCTGCAGCCAGGAGAGCTTCCTCAGATGCCTGTGGAGCAGCAGAAGGTGGGAGATGACACAGGCCTGGGCAGGGAGACTGGGTGTCCTTCTTCTCTTGTCTTTGATTGTGGGGCGATGATGGCCTTAGGAAGCTGGGATGGGCAATGGCCCAAGTGTCTGGGAGCTGTACTCTGCTATTTCTCTTTGCCCTCCAGCACTCTCTCCACGAAGCTGCAGAGAGACGAGTTGGGCACTGGTGCTGGGAGCGGTGCCTGGAGGCCTCATATGCGTGGATGTGGACCTCAGGTGTCCATCAGCATTAACGTCCTTGGAAAAGGGACTAAGCAAGCCCCATCCAGCCTGGCCTGGAGCACCTGCAGGGATGGAGCAGCCATCACTTCTCTGGGTACTGGGCACACTGGGCTGGCACTGAGCACACCAGGCTGGAACTGGGAACACTGAGCTGGAATTGGGAGCATTGGGCTGGCACTGGGGATGCTGCAGTCTGGGGGTTGGTGGATCTGGTGGGATTTATAAGGAGGAACCTTGAATTCTGGGAGGAAGCCCTGGGATTTTGGTGGGGATGCTTCGATATTGCGGAGGATCCTTGAGATTTCGGTCAGGAAAAGGCCAGCTCCCACCCCACAGGTGCTGGAGGTGTTCAAGGGAGTGGAAGCCGAAGCCCAAACAGGAGATCCTCTTCTCCAGTGGTTACCGGGAGCTGCTGCCTGAGCTGTGCCGGCAGCACATGGCCCTGGAGCAGCACCTGCAGCTCTATGGGGAGCACTGGCCCCTCGAGCACTTGAAGAAGTGATCCCTGCACTATGATATTTCTGCACAGTTTTGTGACCAATACTGGTTTTTCATTACAGTAATATAAAACCTGGAAGGGAAAGTAGCCCTGATTTTCTAAAGCCTCTTTCCTTCTAAAGCTACTTCCATGTGGAATACTTTTGTGATGAAATGAAAGATTACCTAGAAGTATTTTCCTCTATTCATAAGTCGATTGCTGCCCATAGCTGTCTTGCACATCATTAACCCATTGGTCATCCCACTGAATTCTGATCCCTGGCAAGCCAGAAGGCCAGAACCCATTCTCTGCCATGATTACAAAATAGGTGAAGAAACCTCCAAGGGCCTGGATCATACCAGTCTGCCCATAGCCCACACTGATCAGCCATTCATTCACCAGCTTGTCCGTTTTGGGATTTCTAGGCTGCCTCTTCATGATGTCACCCTCTGCTTGCTCATACGGCAGGGAGATAGCAGGGACCGTGTCAGTGCCCAAGTCAATGCAGAGGATCGTGACCATTCCCAGTGGAAGGGGTATGTTTGCGTTCAGGAATGGCATGATTTCAGAGATGTTACTGATCAAGGTGTAAGCAATAGACTTCTTCAGGTTATGAAAGATCAGATGCCCTTCTTCAACTCCAATGACAATGTAGACAAAGTTATCATCCAAGAGAATCATGTACCCAAAGCAACACCACTGTCAGCTTTCTTCAGGGCTGGGGAATCATTCACGCCATCACCCGTGACTGCTGACAATGGTACCCTGTTGCTGACAGCCTTCCACAATAATAAGCTTCTGCTGAGGAGATGGCCTGGCAAAGTTAATTTCTGTATGGTGCATCAGGATATCATCCAGTTGCTCACTAGTCACGTCCTTCAAATCTGAGCCATGAACAACATAAGCTTTGGCATCCCTAGGATTGACCTGGCTGACAGGAATGTTGAGTCAAGCACCAATATCTTCTACTGTTTCACTCCCCTCAGAGATGATGCCAACATGCTTGGCAATGGCTTTGGCTGTGATCAGATGGTCACCAGTAACCATTAACAACCTTGACATAACAACTCCCAGTGCTTCTGCTTTTGCCAACAGCATCCGGCACAGCAGCACGAGGAGAGTCAATCATAGACATCAATCTCACAAAGCAGAGTTTGTCTACAGGGAAGTTCAAGTCATCTGGATCGAACCAGAAGCCTTCAGGGAATTGATCATCAGGCAGAGCCAAGTGAAAGAATCCCAACACTCTCTCCCTGAGGCCTCCCCACTCAAGGCAGGCATTCTGAAAAGCATCTTTCATTTCCTCATCCAGTGGTTGCTCTTTGCCATGAATAAGAATGGTGCTGCAGTGATCCAAGATCCTCTCTGGAGCTCCCTTCATCACCAGCAAGTAATGGGATTCTGATAGGTTTGCATTTTTGTGGCTAGACAACTGCTACTTGATGGTAGTGTTAAATGGTATTTCCACCACTTTGGGATACCTATCTCCCACCTCCTTGACAGAACCATAGCACAGTTCAATGCCTTTCAGAAGTGCAGACTCAGAGGCGTCTCCTGCCACTGCTCTCTTAAGAATTGGTACATTTTCCTGGTTGCCTTGAAACACAGCAGACACCTGCAGCTCTGGACAAAGCGGTCCAAGTAGCTGAGCTCTTGCCAAAGGAAGCACCAGTCTGGTTCTCTGTAGTATCAGCCTCATGAATCTGATTGTCAAACCACATGTGTGCAACCGTTGTGTGATTCCGTGTCAAGAGTGCCTGTCTTGTCAGAACACATAGTGGATGTGGAGCCTAGGCTTTCCAGGGCTTCCAGGTTCTTCACCAAACAGTTCTTATGAGCCATATGCTTGGTTCTTAGTGTCAGACATACTGTGACAGTAGCAAGCAGCCCCTCGGGGACATTGGCAACAACGATCCCGACGAGGAAGATTACAAGGTGCAGCCCTGTGTAGTCAAGGATGAGTTAAAGGATGAAAAAGGTGACACCCAGGAACACAGCCACTCCAGTGGTGAGGTGAATAAAGTGTTCAATCTCCATGGCAATTGGAGTTTCCCCCCCTTCCAGACCAGAAGCCAGACTGGCAATACAGCCCATCACAGTGCGATCCCCAGTGCTAATGACAATGCCACGGGCAGTACCTTCCACACAGTTGGTGGAAAAGAAGGCAACGTTCCTGGTCTCCACCGGGTTCTGGAGACCTGGTCTGAGGCTCTGATTCACCAGTAAGCGAGGAGTTGTCCACCTTGCAACCATGTGCAGATATGATCCAAAGGTCAGCTGGAATTCTGTCTCCTCCTTTCACCTCTACTAGATCTCCAACTACAACACGTTCAGCATTTATGCTCATCTTCTCAGCATTTCTGATTACAAGAACTTGCTGAGGCACCATGTTCTTGAAGGACTCTATGATGCTGGAACTTTTTGCTTCTGGGTAATAAGAGAACCAGCCAGTAATGATAACCACATGCCAACACAACACCCAGGTACAGGTTATCATTGTTGTCCCTGCCCTCTGACAGACTTTCTATGCCGTATGCCACAAAACAGAGAATAGCACCAATCCACAAGAGTAGCGAGAATCCTCCAAAGAGCTGCGGACAGAACTTGACGCATTCAGGAGTGGTTGGTGGGGGTGTGAAGGAATCTGGGCTATCACGAGCCATAATCTCAGCTGCACGTGCAGAAGTCAAACCCCGACTCAAGTCTGTTCCTTATTTACTATAAAGCCCATCAAGGCTCAGCTTGTGGTCATCTACTGAGACTTCCTTTTGAAGCTCCTCCATGTCCTTCTCCTTCTTCCCCTTTTTCTTCTTTGTACCATGCTTTGATGTAGCAGTAGGCTCATACTTGTCTCTTCCAGCCCCCTTCCTCATGGTACCAGGAGGCTGCACGCAAGGAGTGGGGCTCAAAGCGGCTCCACGTGTGTCCGAAATTTATAATCGCTGTCTTTCTATTCTTTTAAGCACATTTACAATGATAATCTTCTTGTGAATTGCCTTGCAACCTCTGTAATATTGAGATGCAGTTAAATTGTTTCCTGGTAAAAAAGCTATGACTTTATCAAACTGACAGGAACTTGAAATCACTTCTCTTTACAGATCCCTCAGTTCCTTCTGGATGACTGTTACAAAAATGGGACTCCCTGCTGTATATTTTGCACTCAGCCGAGACGTCTGGCAGCCGTTGCTGTGGCTGAAAGAGTGGCAGCAGAAAGAGGAGAAAAGATTGGCCAGACAGTTGGTTATCAGGTCCGATTAGAAAGCAGGTACTCAGAACATTTCTTATAGCCAGTCGATCGCATGTTGCTGTCTTAAATCTTATGTACATATAAGCTACCGTATATTTGGGATACGGGTCCAGCTCTGTTCAATGTCTTTATCAATGACCTGGATGAAAGCATTGAGTGCACCGTTAGCAAGTTTGCAGATGACACTGTGCTGGGTGGAACTGTGGATCTGCTGGAGGGTAGGGGGATCTGCAAAGGGATCTGAACAGGCTGGACTGCTGGGCTGAGACCAATGGGATGAGGTTCAACACGGCCAAATGCCGGGTCCTGCACTTGGGGCACAACAACCCTATGCAGTGCTACAGACTGGGGGAAGAGTGGCTGGAGAGCTGCACGGAGGAGAAGGACCTGGGGGTAATGGTTGACAGCCGATTGAACATGAGCCAGCAGTGTGCCCAGGGGGCCAAGAAGGCCAACGGCATCTTGGCTTGTATCAGAAACGGTGTGACCAGCAGGTCCAGGGAGGTTATTCTCCCTCTGTACTCAGCGCTGGTGACACCGCACCTTGAGTACTGTGTTCAGTTCTGGGCCCCTCACCACAAGAAGGATGTTGGACTCGATGATCCAGTGGGTCCCTTCCAACCTGGTGATTCTATGATTCTATGAATTGCAGGTCTTTTCTCTTCCTTTCTGATTGGGAGTGTGTGAGTGGAATTCTTTGTCTTACTTTCAGATCAAGCCTACGCTTTCCCCTCTTTTTTTTCTCGCTACTTTTAACATGGCTAGATCCGAAAGTTCTTCCAGCTTTGAAGCTAAGTAGGCAGAGCAGCACACCTGAGGGATGCTGTAGAGTGAGAGTTCCTAATGCAAAGGAACTTCAGAGTACTTAAAGTGACAGTGCCGTGGAGTATGGCAATCGCTGCTTTTCCTTGCCCAGCTAACTCTAGAATAGTACCTTTTAAAGATTTTGAAGTTCTTGAAGAGGAAAAAATAAAGCATTTGAAAAGGATCAGCTGATTTCTTTGGGATTCAGTCTGGTGTGGGCAAATACAAAACGATATGGAAGCATGTGCTGAAGAATTGCCACCTGTTTTTCCAAAGCAGTCCATGCTGAATATTCCTGTAAAGTAAACAACATGGAATGATTCTCAAAGTTCTATTTGGCTTGACTGTTTATTAATTAATTAATTAATTAGTTAATTAATCCATTGCCTGAAGGTTTGGAGCGGAAGCACTAAGATTCCTTAGGAACTCTCTGGGAATAGGCATTGTTTGCCAACAAATAGGATGCATGAATTCCCTGGGAGAACCAGAATCTAACTTTGTTTCTGGTGAGCAGCTGTTAATGATTTAATTTGCATTAAGTGTTGGAAAGCTAGCGTGATTTCAATGGTGTGAAGGACTGAAGTCTCTTCATGAATTGTTCAATAGGGTTTCTCCAAAGACACTGTTAACATTTTGCACTAATGGCGTCCTACTTCGCATGCTAATGGCGGGAGACAGCGCTCTGTCAACAGTGACACATGTTATTGTGGTAAGAGTCCTGATGTATTTCGTGTGCAGTGGAGCAATGTGTATTACTTACTCATTGGAAGATGAGATACTCACTACTGGGTCCAGCTCTGTTCAATGTCTTTATCAATGACCTGGATGAAGGCATTGAGTGCACCCTCAGCAAGTTTGCAGATGACACTAAGCTGGGAGGAAGTGTGGATCTGCTGGAGGGTAGGGAGGCTCTGCAAAGGGATCTGAACAGGATGGACTGCTGGGCCGAGACCAGTGGGATGAGGTTTAACAAGGCCAAATGCCGGGTCCTGCACTTGGGGCACAACAACCCTATGCAGCGCTACAGACTGGGGGAAGAGTGGCTGGAGAGCTGCACAGAGGAGAGGACCTGAGGGTGTTGATTGACAGCGACTGAACATGAGCCAGCAGTGTGCCCAGGGGGCCAAGAAGGCCAACGGCATCTTGGCTTGGATCAGAAATGGGGTCACCAGCAGGTCCAAGGAGGTGATTCTCCCTCTGTACTCAGCACTGGTGAGACCGCACCTCGAGTACTGTGTTCAGTTCTGGGCCCCTCACCACAAGAAGGATGTTGAGGCTCTGGAGTGTGTCCAGAGAAGAGCAACGAAGCTGGTGAGGGGCTGGAGAACAAGTCTGACGAGGAGCGGCTGAGCGGGCGGCCCCGAGCCCCGCGCCCCCCGCTCCGGCCCCGAGGCGGAGCCGATCCACTTCCCCCGGAGGCTGAGTCGGGACCGCGCTCCTCCCGCTCCTCGCCGGGAGCGGTGCCGAAGGTTCGAGAGGCTGCAGAACAGCCGGGACCAAGCGCGGCTCTGGGGCCCCGAGGGAGCGGCGTGGGGCGCCACCGCCCGTCGCAGAGGGAGGTGTCGGGGGCGCGGCCGGCGGCTCTTCGCTCGGTATTAGAGTGCGCCAGACTCGCTCCGCCGGGGGGTTCTCAAATAGCTGCAGCCCGTGCAGCGCATGGCATTCAGGAAGAAGGAGGGTTCGGCTCCACTGAGCGGCCCGGGATTCTGTGAGCGCAGAGACTGCGAACGTGGCGGCCACGTTAGCGAGCCCTGTGTGCTCGGGGCTGGGAGTGGGAGCTCGGGGCTGGGACTGGGAGCACTGGGCAAGGACTGGGAGCACGGGGCAAGGACTGGGAGCACGGGGCAAGGACTGGGAGCACTGGGCTGGGACTGGGAGCTCGGGGCCGGGACTGGGAGCACGGGGCCGGGAGTGGGAGCACGGGGCATGGACTGGGAGCACTGGGCTGGGACTGGGAGCACTAGGCTGGGACTGGGAGCACTGGGCAGGGACTGGGAGCACTAGGCTGGGACTGGGAGCACGGGGCTGGGACTGGGAGCACGGGGCTGGGACTGGGAGCACTGATATAGCACTGGGCACACTGAGCTGGTACTGGGCACACTGGGCCGGCATTTGGTATGCTGGTCTGTCACTGGGCACACTGGACTGGCACTAGGCATACTGGGCTGGAATTGGGAACACTAGACTGGCACTGGGCACACCAGCTGGAACTGGGAGCACTGGGCTGTCAGTGGGTACACTGGGATTGCACTGGGCACACTGGCCTGTAATTGGGAATGCTGCTCCCCAAGTACTAGGGGCAGCGAAGGATTAGATTTGAGGGAGAGGGGTCTCTTTTTCTTTTCTCACCTTCCACGCAGTCCTTGAAACCCGTAAAATCAAGGAACTGGCAACAGAGAATTGGATTTCGGCTTCAAGAACATCATTAATCCTACTCTCAAAACCATCAGGAGATCCACTTTTATTTTCCACATCTATAAACACAAAATTAATTTTCAGGGAAAAGTTTGGCTAGGGAGAAGAAAAAAAAGCAAGAATTCTGACTCTTGGTTTGGCTGCTTTATGTAAAGCACAACATTAAATGTCAGAGTAGAGGTTCCAACAGCAGATGGCACGCGAACTTCGCTGTAGAACTGTCTTGGCACAACTTAAGGCCGTTTCCCCTCATGCTGACCAAGCTTTGCACTCTTCTGCCTGTCCTCTTGCCTTGATCTTCTCCATCACCTTGTAGCCACAGCAGAACCTGTCCTGGCCACTCGGTATCTGCTCCACCTCCCCGACCACAAGCCCCAGCTGCCTCCACTGCACTGGCTCTGCTGCAACCCCAGGCCACACCCGCTGCATCACGGCTCAGCCTTGAAATCTGTCCCTTGGCCACACTCACCGTTTCATTTCTCAAGTGCAGGAAGAGCAGGAGCAGAGCCATTCTCACTGCTCTTCATCAGGCTCTTGTGCTTGCATACCACGCTCTTCAGCTGCTCTCTGAGGCACCCAATGGCTCATTCTCTCACCTGAGTGAGCTTCTGGCAGGAAGAAGCAGAGCAGGACTTGAGAACCAATTTGTCTCTGCACGTGGTGAGCTGGAGCATTACCATGGCTGATAGGAGGGGAAATGCTCCAGAGCTGCATTCGGATACTGGAAGTGCGGGACAGCTCTGGAGGTGCAGCTGAATGGCCATGGGCTTGTGCAAGGCCCGTCAGCGTGCTCTCCTGGCCACCCAGTGCTTCCCACTAGCTCCATCAACCACGTTAGGGATGAGCATTCCCAAAACTACTGGGCCATATGCCCGCTAGTGCTCCAAGGCTTCAGAGTGCTCTCTCAGGGGATGGGGGGACAGGGCCCCTAGTGGGAGGGAGGAAGGTTAGGCTCAAGCACACAGTGGGTGGCCCCCAAGCCAGCCAGAGCTTGCTGGTGGCCAGGAGACTGGAGGCGCTGCTGGGACCCTGGAGTGCAGCCCTCCCATCGTCCCTGCTCGGGGACAGCAGGAACTCCTAGCTAGGGCAGTGGGGCCACGCTGGGGCCACACCAGTGCCACTGAGTCTCCATGCCTTTACTCCTACAAGTTCCCTGTCTATGCCTGGCAGGGCAGTCCCAGCAAGAGAGCTCATTACCACAAGAAAGTCCTTGGTGCTGAGAAAATCGGTCAGGGAGGTGTTCTTCATCCATAGGCATTAACCTGCCTGAAGAGTGGAGAAAAGGCAGAAGATCAATAGGACAAAGCAGCTTCCTCCACCACCAAGGTAAACCCTATCATCACTATCCTTAAGATCTAATGATGTTTAAAGAGAAGCAGAACTCTCAGTAGATGTCTGCGTGGAGGGATGAAGCCCAACACAACATCTCTTACTTTCTTGCTTGCAGGTGAAGTCGTATAAAAGTGCTGAGGGCAAGAGGGTGCCCAGGGCTGGATCCCTGGCAAGTCGGGACTTTGCAGGGTGATGCTGGCTCCAGCTCACAGAGCCGACAACTGGGCAGCAGCCCTATGTGGGAAGAGCCTGGTGGGCAGCCCCTGGTTCCTAGAGGGGCTGAGCAGTCTCCCAGCAGGCCTGTATCTGCCTGGCACTGAGGTGTGCACCATCGACTCCAGAGTGGACATCCCCTCCCCCCAGGGTGAGAAGCAGCCCCTCAGCACTTAACTGGTCACAGATGCAGACTTGGAAGATGTTCTGCAGTTCCTCAGTGACTCTAGCAACCAAAATGATGCACACCAACTACTCCATCATCTTGTCTAGGGCCTCCAGAGTCTGCAAAGAAGAGAAAGGATCGTGGCACAATTTTCTGCTGTCCCTCTCACCACTGGGAGGCTGATGTTACCTCTCAGTGCCAAGGCAGGACTCCCAGGCGTGCCTGGCAGAGACCCAAAGCACAGAGCATCCCATGGCACTGGAGGTGGCCAGAACATGGGAAGGGGATGAAGGTGGGCAAGCAAAGCAGAGCCCCTGCCTTGGCCCTCTGGTGGCATTGCAGCACAGGGTGGCCAGGGAGCAGCCCAGAGGGCCTGGGGGCTCCTGTAGCTCACTCAGCACTCACCGCGGTGCAGGGACCAGTGTCTGTTTCTGTCTCAAAAAGCTCCTTTACTTTTATAGAAAGGGGCAAGAGTGTTGTCAGGCAGGTTTGTGTCAGGAACTTCCTTCCAGCAGTCTTTCCATGGAGCTGCAAAGAGAGGGGCCAGTTCAGCACTGGTGCTGGGAGCGGTACCTGAAGGCCTTGTACATGTGGACATGGACCTCGGCTGTCTCAGGTAGGAATGTTCAGGTACCTCAATTCGGTGACCGCACATATGGTTTTCTGCCACAGCTCCAAGTGGACGTAGTCGTTCCTGCATTCCTCTTGCAGCAGTGCCTGCGAAGCACAACTGGTATGGGACTTGGCAGCAGGAACACCCAGTGCCACCACACCCTCACAGTATCATATAACCTTTAAGGTTGGAGAAGACCTCTGAGCTCATCCACTCCAACTGTCAGGCCAGCCCTACCAGGTGTACTAAAGTCTGTCCCAAAGCGTCACATCTCTACGTGTTTTGAACCCCTCCACGGATGGAGACTCCACCACTTCCCTAGATAGCCTCTTCCAACACTTCACCCCCCTTTCCATAACTAAATTGTTCCAATACCCAACATACACCTCCCCTGGTGCAACTTGAGGCCATTTCCCTTCACGCTGACCAAGCTTTGCCCTCTTCCGCTGAGCTCCTGCCTATCCTCTCATCTCAACTTCCTCCACCACCTTATAGCCACGGCAGAACATGTCCAGCTCTCACAACAAGCAGGACTTGGCACCTTGGCAGAGGGCTCCGATGCTGTGCATAAACTTCATCTTCCTGCTGTTCTCCTGGCACAAAGACAAAACGGGGAGCGTGAGAAGGGGCACACCTGCCAGCAGGACCAGAACACTGGAGATGGGAGACCTGGGAGAAGCAGCTCTGCCCAGGCAGTGAGGGGCAGGAGTACCTTCTCTGCACAGCTGACGAGAAGTACAGATGTAGTGCACAGCTTCGTTCAGCTTTGTGTACACGGGCAACCAGCAGATGTCTAAGAAAGCAGAAGAGCAGGGAGAGGGCTGTGAGAGGGTGCAGTGAACTCTGCTGAGTGCAAAAGTGGGGGCCTGGCCGAGTCCTGCTCTTGGGTCACCACAAGCCCATGCAATGCTTCACATGCAGTTGCGCTGCCACGATGGAGCACGGCACGTCTGGGACAGGCCCTGACACACCAGACTGAGGGCAGAAAGGCTCCCATCCCCCTGCATCGCTGCTTCTGCCCCAGTGCAGGAGCTTGGTGCCCCCTGCTCTCTCCCTCCTTGGGAGCAGCCCCAGCCTTCTGGCAGCACCCAGCCCACCCCCACGGGACCCTGCTGCCAGCGTCTTGGGAATCCTGGAATGGGTTGGGTTGGAAGGGACCTCAAAGCCCATCCAGTTCCGCCCCCTGCATGGGCAGGGACACCTCCCACTGGATCAGGTTGTGCCAAGTCCCATCCAACCTGGCCTTGACCACCTCCAGGGATGGGGCAGCCACCACTGCTCTGGGCAACCTGGGCCAGGGCCTCCCCACCCTCACAGCAAAACATTTCTTCCTAAGATCCCAACTCAATCTCCCTTCGTTCAGCTCTGAACAGTTCCCCTTCGTCCTAGCCCTGCACTTCCTGTTCAAGAGCCCCTGCCCAGCTTTCCTGGAGCCCCTTTCCACTCTGGAAGGTGCTCTAAGCTGTCAGGAGAGCTTTCTCATCTCTGGGCTGGACAACCCCAACTCTCCTAGCCTGTTCTCCTATGGGAGCTGCTCCAGCCCTCAGATCATCCTCGTGGCCTCGTCTGGCATCGCCCCAACAGCCTCATGTCCTCCCTGTGCTGAAGACTCCAGAACTGCACACAGCACTGCCGGTGAGCTCTCACCAGAGCAGAGGAACAGAATCCCCTCTGCGACTCTGCTCGTGAACTGCGAGCTCTGCTGGCTCAGAGCCGGGCGGGTGGGGGCGGGGCCTCGTTTGGGCGGGGAAAGGGGCGGGGCCTCGTTTGGGCGGGGAAAGGGGCAGCTCCGTGGGGGGGGACGACACGACACATGGGTAGAAGCGCGCGGCTCTGCTCTGCTCTCGTGTAGTCTCCCCCCCCTCTCTGCTCATCTCTCGTCCCTCCTCCCTCTCTCCCTCCACTCTCCTCACTCTCCCTGTCACCCCTTTTTCCCCCCGGTGCCCTGTCCCGGGGCCGGGAGCGCTCGCTGTCCCGCTGTCCTCCCGCCATGGCGCGGCCCGGCGGCCCGGGGGGCCGGGGACAGGGGCCCGAGGAGGTCCGTGTGGACGAGGAGGTGGACATCGCGGTGCACCTCGCCCTGGATCGCTTCCTCGGCGGGGAGGAGGAAGGTGTGGGGCGGGGGGGTGGGGAGGGGCGGCTCCCTTCTGCCCTCGGCACCCCGAGAAAGGGGGGAGGGAAAGGGGGGAAAGGCGGGAGGAGCTTGGGGGAGGAGCGGCTGAGGGGATCATTCAATCACGGGCTTGGAAAGGACCTCTTGGATCATCTAGTCCAACCCGTCTTATCTGCCACTAAACCAGGAGGTCTCGTCCACCTGTCTTCGAAACCCCTCCAGGGATGGGGACTCCCTGGGCAGCCTCTGCCAGGGCCCCATCACCCTCTCTGTGAGACACTTTGTCCTGCTCTCCACTCTGAACCTCCCCTGGCGGAGCTTCAGGCCATTCCCTCTTGTCCTGTCCCCTGTCACTGGGGAGAAGAGCCCAGCTCCCTTCTCTCCACAACCTCCTTTCAGGCAGTTGTAGAGAGCAAGAAGGTCTCCCCTCAGCCTCCTCTTCTCCAGGCTAAACACCCTTTGCTCTCTCAGCTGCTCCTCGTCAGACTTGTTCTCCAGCCCCTCACCAGCTTCGTTGCTCTTCTCTGGACACACTCCAGAGCCTCAACATCCTCCTTGTGGTGAGGGGCCCAGAACTGAGCACAGAATTCAAGGTGTGGTCTCCCCAGTGCTTAGTATAAGGGGAGAATCACCTCCGTGGGGCTTGCTGGTCGCGCTGTTTCTGACACGAAACGGTTTCATGCCATTGGCCTTCTTGGCCCCCTGGGCACACTGCTGGCTCATGTTCAGCCGCTGTCAATCAACACCCCCAGGTCCTTCTCTTCCGTGCAGCTCTCCAGTCACTCTTCTCCTGGTCTGTAGCTGCACAGGGTTGTTGTGCCCCAAGTGCAGGACCCAGCATTTGGCCTTGTTCACCCTCATCCCATTGGTCTCGGCCCAGCGGTCCAGCCTGTTCAGATCCCTCTGCAGAGCCTTCCCTACCCTCCAGCAGATTGATGCTTCCTCCCAGCTTAGGAAGCTGGGGCTGCTGAGCCTGGAGGAGGCTGAGGGGAGCCCCGAGCACTGCTGAAGGGCCTGGAAGGAGGTGATGGAGAGGGGGAGCCAGGCTCTTCTCTGGAGGGACAAGTGGGAGAAGGAACGACCTGGGATGCACTGAGGGGGTGAGAGCAGAGAACAAGGGAGGAATGCCTTAGGAAAGAGTGGAACAGGCTACCCAGGGAGTGAGGGAGGCTCCTTCCGGCGAATGTTAAGAGAAGGTGCAGATGTGGTCTTTGGGGACACTGTTCAGGGCCCAGGGGTGGCTGAGACAGTGGGCTTGTTCAGGCTGGAGAAGAGAAGGCTCTGAGAAGGGCTTAGAGCGACCTTCCAGTACCTGAAGGGGCTACAGGAAAGCTGGGGAGGGGCTGTTCACAAAGGCTTGTGGGGATAGGATGAGGGGGAGCGGGTGTAAACTGGAGAGGGGCAGGTTTAGGCTGGACATAAGGAGGAATTTCTTCACCATAAGTGGTGAGGCACTGGCACATATTGTCCAGGGACGTTGTGGCTGTCCCATCCCTGAAGGTGTTCCAGGCCAGGCTGGGTGAGGCTTTGGGCAGCCTGATCCAGTGGAAGCAGGCTTGTGACTGGATGAGCTTTGAGGTCCCTTCCAACCCCATGGGCTGGGCCAATGATTTGACTTAATGATGTCAGCAGTCTTTTCCAACCTCAATGATTCTGTGTTTCTAAGAATACACTGCCTTGTGTGGTTCTGTGTTCTTCTTTCATTGTCTTTCTAGAAATGGAATTTCCTTCTTCTTTCACGAGTACAGAAAGAGTGTTTGTTCACTGTCTCAGTCGGTCTCTCGGGCTGATATCTTAAAGCAAAGGGTGAGTTAGAGATTGAATTTTATTGTGGTTTTTTTGATGGAATTTCATTACTTAAAATGATGCGTGTTCCTAGCATATTGAGCCCTGTTGCAGGGAACGGTGCTAGAGAGAAAAGTTTCAGATAAAAATAAGTATCTTTGTGCATGGTTAGTTTGAAGTGGCTTGCCTTTGTAATGTTTTGTGGATTTTGTGGGTCAATCCAAAGGACTTCTGACCAAGGTCTGCATTGTTTTCCATGCGCTGTTTGTTGAGAGAATACTTGAACTGAGATTCAAACAGGTGAGAAAAATAAAATACCTCAGAAGACACAAACTGTATCTTTTTTCCTTTGCTGTACTAGTGCATTACTCGTTTAAGAAATGTACGTTTCCTTGGAAATAAATCCAAGAGTTCTACTCCTCTGTAGTCTCCCCAGATTTCCTCAGTATTTCTGGGTGTGATAAATTTTCAAGGGATCAGTGTTTAAAACTTGATCGCGATTGATTTTCATCGTTGAATTTCTAGAGAGAGTATAATTTTGATGTTAATAATTATAATTGTATCTGTACTTGCTGTACCGAGTGGATAAACGAGGGAGGCTCTTGTTTAGGAACCATAGTTCAATATTTTGTGTGTTTTTGATGCTGGATGTTGTGGATGCTTCTGGTATTTTGGTCTGTGTTATGCTACCCAGGACATTGTTTGGAAGTTTCTAGGTATGACATTATATTTGAAAATAATCTGACTGCCAGATCATTACATAGATGTAAACAGATTGCTTATTCCTAAAATACTTCTAGGGGTTTTTCCCTCCCAGAAAAGGAGCACATCGATACCTGACTGTAAGGAAGAAGGACACATCAGCAGTGACACATGCAGAAATGACTTGTTGCTTGACTTCTAGTACGAAACGTACAATTTGGAATTTAATTCAGAGATTTCCTGTCACAAGGAAAGAACGAACAGAACTTCGGCCAAAGACAGAGCGAGGAAATGCGTGTGCTCTTGAATCTGGTATCTTCAATGTGTGCTTTGATACGGACTGGTGATTGACATGGCTTAAAGAACTCACCAAGCCCCAACCCAACTGACACTCACCAGCAAAACAAACCCATTACTTTTCTTGCCTTTTTGTTGGTAATAATGGGGTCGTTTAAAACTGGTGTCGTGAGGAGCTTAGGCCGTCATGTTACCCAAGATTTTAATTCTTCTGGAAAATAATTATTAAGCAATTGCAGAATAGCATTTACCATACTGAATTTGAAATGCTCTTCTCTGAAGACGTGCAATGCTGCACTGGTTTCTAATGTACAACTGTGTGCCCTGTGAGTCCAGCAGTCTAGATGCAGCGTGATTCAATTTGCACGATTTCACATAAATCCTGGGGACTAGAGTGTTAGGCTGTGTAAGACTGACTGGAGGGAGGTCATAAAAGACCAGAGAGCATGTAAAAGAAGGCATCCGAACCATGGTAAAGTTATCTTTTTCTCAGGAGACAACATTGCTAGTTTGGAATAACTTAAAAGTTTAACTATACAGTGACTATTTCTAGGCCAACTGTAGAGGTGTGAAGGTGTGAATATGATACGAAAGCCAAGAAAATACACCAGGCAGCTTTTTTTTCGCATTTATTTTCTATTTCTTTTTGCTCCGTATGACCTTGTTTGACACTGAGCAATCTACCAGCATAGTTTGTTTTTGTTCAAAGTATATAGGAAAGTAAGAACTCCTTTGAATGATACTTATTTCAAGCATTGTAACAGGCTGTGCTACTGTGAATATGGCTTGTAAATGTGTGATGCATTTGTCATTCATCCCATCTCTAAGCATGCATACAAAGTTAGGAATGTTCATTTTCAGGTATGATTTCTAAGCCATAGTTTAGTGACTTCCTTTTGCTTCTGTCCAAGTAAAGTGTTAACTTCTCTTCACAGAAAACAGAGGAGCGAACAAGACAGGAGGGCGACTCAGCAGTGGGATCCCCCAGGTGCCAGTGAAAAGAGGGGAATCGGAGTTTGATTCCCTCAGGCAATCGCTACCAGTTTTTGAAAAACAGGATGAAATTGTTAAACTGATAAAGGATAATAAAGTTGTTTTGATTGTAGGAGAAACTGGATCTGGAAAAACTACACAAGTATGTTTCTTTAATGGAATGAAACTATAACTGTATTTATAAAACACTAATGCCATTTTTTTAATACTTATGTAATAAGAGATTTCTTTATGCTGCTTTTAGGTTTTTTGTTATCCTTTGCAGTCGAAAGGCTTGTGTACTGATTCCCTTTCTTGCTTTTGAACTATTAGGCCAGCAGGTACTTAGTAAGAGCATAAATATTTCTGCACAATTTTGTGACCAGTACTAGTTTTTCATTACAGTAACGTAAAACTTTGGAGGGAAAATAGCCCTGATTTTCTAGAGCCTCTTTCCTTCTAAAGCTAGTTCTATAGTAGAATATTTTTGTGATAAAATGAAAGATTACCTACAAGTATTTTTTATCGATTTCTCTGGAGCAGGAGAGAGAAGCTTAAATTATTTTTTTTGAAACAGATGGAACTTAAAATCAGAAATTTGTGATTGCTGCCTTTCTACTCTTTTAAGCACATTTGCAGTGATAATCTTCTTGTGAATTGCCTTGCAACCTCTGTAATATTGAAATGCAGTTAAATTGTTTCCTGGTGAAAAAGCTATGACTTTTATCAAACTGACAAGGAACTTGAAACCACTTCTCTTTACAGATCCCTCAGTTCCTTCTGGACGACTGTTACACAAATGGGACTCCCTGTCGTATATTTTGCCCTCAGCCGAGACGTCTGGCAGCCGTTGCTGTGGCTGAAAGAGTGGCAGCAGAAAGAGGAGAAAAGATTGGCCAGACAGTTGGTTATCAGGTCCGATTAGAAAGCAGGTACTCAGGACATTTCTTATAGCCAGTCGATCGCATGTTGCTGTCTTTGGTCTTATGTACATATAAGCTACCGTATATTTGGGATACAGCCGAGTAGAAGCTTGTACGTAAAGTATAGGTAGAGCATGTTATTGCTTGGATAATGGAATATTTAAGAGTGAAAAAGACAGTTTTCCTCCTCTACTTTTCAGTTTCGTGTGGTAAATTGTCTTAGGTAAGTGAATTGCAGGTCTTTTTCTTTCTGGTTGGAAGTGTGTGAGTGGAATTCTTCATCTTACTTTCAGATAAAGCCTCCACTTTCCCCTCTTTTTTTCTCCCTACTTTTAACATGGTTAGATCCGAAAGTTCTTCCTGCTTTGAAGCTAAGTAGGCAGAGCAGCACACCTGAGGGATGGTGTAGAGTGAGAGTTCCTAATACAAAGGAACTTCAGAGTACTTAAAGTGACAGTGCCGCGGAGTGTGGCAATCGCTGCTTTTCCTTGCCCAGCTAACTCTGCCACAGGTACCAGAATAGTACCTTTTAAAGATTTTGAAGTTCTTGAAGAGGAAAAAATAAAGCATTTGAAAAGGATCAGCTGATTTCTTTGGGATTCAGTCTGGTGTGGGCAAATACAAAACGATACGGAAGCATATGCTGAAGAATTGCCACCTGTTTTTCCAAAGCAGTCCATGCTGACTTTTCCAGTAAAGTAAACAATATAGAGTGTTTTTCAAGGTTCTATTTGGCTTGATTGTTTATTTATTAATTAATTTGTTAATTAATTCATTGCCTGAAGGTTTGGAGCGTAAGCACTAAGATTCCTTAGGAACTCTCTGGGAATAGGCATTGTTTGTCAACAAATAGGATGCATGAATTCCTTGGGAGAACCAGAATCTAATTCTGTTTCTGGTGAGCAGCTGTTAATGATTTAATTTTCATTAAGTATTGGAAAGCTAGCGTGATTTCAATGGTGTGAAGGACTGAAGTCTCTTCATGAATTGTTCAATAGGGTTTCTCCAAAGACACTGTTAACATTTTGCACTAATGGCGTCCTACTTCACACGCTAATGGCGGGAGACAGCGCTCTGTCAACAGTGACACATGTTATTGTGGTAAGAGTCCTGCTGTGTTTCGCGTGCAGTGGAGCAATGTGTATTACTTACTCATTGGAAGATCTTAGTTGTATTTATTAATTTGCTGAGAATCTACAGTGTTTTTATGTGGCTAGAATCTGAATTACTGTTAAGACCTTAATGAGTTGTCACTATAGCACTGGGTTCGGTTTTTTTTTTCTTTTTTCTTTTTTAATTGTAAGAGGTTCTTGCTTTAGGTTCATACCAATAATTAATTTTGGAATCATTACATAGTTGTGGAGGACAGAGATCTAAATTTCTCTGAATTTCCTTTGTCAGAAAGCAGAAGAGCCCTAGGGAGGCTTCTGTAGATATGGTTCAACAGAAGCACGTTGGTGTTCTTTGGAAAATGTACTTTTTTAGCAATACAAGGTTTGCAGTCCTTCTGTTGGCCCAGATGTTTTCAAGATAACGACTAGTCCAATTTTCAGCAAATTATTTAAGCATCCATTCCTGATGACGTGAATAGTCCTATTGTGGAATTGGATATCAGTCAGTGGAACCAGAATGTTTTTTGCAAGATTGAACTCTCCATGGCTGAAGACAGAAATGTTTGTGATAATTTTATGTGCTTGCCTGTTTATCAAAATGAGAAAAATTGTGAGAATAGTTTATACATTCTTGATGACTTTGGCCTAAAAATGTGGTATTTTTGAAATGTTTGCATCCCTGCCTCATCAGTCCATAATACAAAAACCAGAGCAGAGCACACTAACAAAAGAGATGACTCTAGTCAGTCATGTGCCTCAGCTGGGGATAAGCTTTGTGTGTGACTTAATGGATCTAAACAATCTAATTTTTTTCGTTATGTGTTATCATCAATTTATTTAAATGTTCATCAATTGTGATGATAATTTCATTTTCTTGAAAATGAAATTCAAGTATAAGAGTTAGAAAAGTTTCAGGAGTTCACTTGAACCTCTGAAATCAAGCTGTGTGTGGCTAGCGGGTTAACAGAGCAGTCTTCCTAAAACTTCTTTGTACAAACTTTTTGAAATATTTGTTACTTTTGAATAGTTTAACAAAAAATCCTGTCTTAAATTAAACCAGCAGATTTCTGTGTGTCTTTAGTGTTCCAGCAAATTGTATCTGTCAGTTTTTTTTAAAGAGTGCATATGTGTGGAAAGTTACAATCTTAAGTCTGTGAAGTTTCTCTGCTGTTTGCTTCCCCCTCTTTCCACACCCCGTTTGTTACAGGACGAAGTACACGAGAGGGATTGGTTCAATGACTTCTTGTTAATAAAACTGAGAGATGCGTTGCAGGATCAGGCTAATTTAAAACTAATTATTTCTAGTGCTGCTCTGGATGCAAAAGTCTTTGTTAGCTATTTCGGAAGTTGCCCAATCATGCACAGTAAGTATTGGTGTAAAATCTTAACTCTGGGTATGTCTGCCATAGCATTTGTAGATTTTCTTGAACCAGAGCAAACTGTTCTGGTAATGGAACACGGCAAATACACTGAGAGTTGCCGCAATGCAGTGCCGCGATCCCTGCACTGTGCTGGCACTGGGCACCCTGGCACATCTAAGACAGGCAGCACAGTGTTACTGCAGTGGCCAGTGTCCGTCTCACACTCGCTGGTGGTCCTCAGCCTGTTCACCTCCTCCCTGAGCTCTGTCATCAGGGGGAAGAGTTCCTCCATGTGAGTCCCCGGGCCACAGGTTAATTCTCCACTAGCGTCCAGTCCCGGCGCAAGAAGGGAACACGCTCTGCAGCTCAGCATTGGGCTGGCAGCGTGCACGCGCTGGGGGTCTGTCTGAAAGCCTGCATCCGTCATGGCTAGTGCAGAGCTTGAAGCAGCCTTCACGTTCTGCCGAGCGGCCACCATGGTTCTCTGGTCCCGACAAGCTCCAGCGCCCTCTCTGCTCCCCAATCCCACCCCAAACTGCCAGGCCCCACCTCGCGGAGCCCTGACGTGGGAGGGGGCACAGTGGGAGAAAGGCTTTGGGGCACCGGGGGGCTGCAAGGGACCCCCCACTTGTGCAGGTTTGGGCCTGGCTGCCCAGGCCTGACCCCCAGGCCTGACCCCCCCTTAGGACTTGGCGTTCTCGCAGCGGGGATTCCTTCATTCTGGGGCATGAAATGTTTGCCCTTGTCCTCTTCTCCTGGGGCTGCGTCTGAAAACAGCCTCACCCTCATCTAAATCTCCTCACAACCCCAACAAACTCCGTCAAAATAGGACCTTCACCTAAAAGCCGCTCACAAACATCCCAAAACCACGTCTTTCATTTCAAATCCCTTCACAAGCATAACAAAAATGTGATTTGCCCACAAAGTTATCTTAACTTTTTTCTTAAAAAATCTTAACTCTGGGTATGTCTGCCATAGCATTTGTAGATTTTATTGAACCAGAGCAAACCATTCTGATAATGGAACATGGCAAATACGCTGAGAGTTGCCGCAATGCTTGCTCTTGGTTTGTTAATTTTTGTGAGTTTTTTAATGTTTGCCTAGATGGGAGAGCTCTTATCACAGGGAGTTCTGTAAGCGCAGGGGTGTCCTGGCCTGTGCTCTGACCAATTCAGGAAACGGGAAAAGGTTCTTAAAGTGCTGATCTACGTGGTGGTGTAGAGCCTAGGATGTGCCAGAGTCTGATCGACCTTAATTCATTCCCTGGAGTTCCAGTTCTTCAGGTCTCTCAGAGATTGCTGCTGGTTAGTGGATAAAACCAAAATAACTGCAGCCAGTCGCTTCAGAATTGCAGTTTTAGGCAAATTGGGTTTTCATATTTTAATCATATGATTCTTTCTTTTTAAGATGGAGCTGATAATCTAGGTAAAGGTTGAGAAGAAAACCATGGCAATTCCTGTTGATTTCTGTTTAGACTCCGTAATCTGCAGTTAGATTACATTCAAATGCAAGGAAAAGCTATCATTGTTGCTGTTATTATTTCATTTGATTCATCTTTAGTAGAGGTAAAAGAAATGTGTGAGAGAAGGTTTATTTTGTTTTCTTTCTCTTCACCCTCCTGGCTTGCAAGTTTTGTACGTGGTGGCCTCCTGTGGCACTTCGCTCTGCTCTTCCTTTCTCAGCAATGATGTCTGAGTATAATGTGTTCTGAGAAGAAGTATTTCAAGAGGAATCCTGTATTTTCAGAACAACCAAGTAGGCTGTCTGCATGTCAGCCTCTCTTTTTTAAGAGGCTCGATGGTCCCAGGACATGGGTAGGATCACTTTCCTGATAATCTCCACAAATCATCGCTTTAATTTTTGGAACACTCCTGAAAAACAAAGCTATTTTATTATAGATAGAAACATTTCTTTCTAGTTCTCAGTTCTGAATTTGTGCCTAGTAAAATAAGGCTTGCAACTTGTTGGAGGCAGTAATCTGGAAATTACGCTATTTCAGTCTTTTCAAAAGTTTTTTTTGCCCAAGGGAAACTTCAGTTCTAATTATTTTGTGGCTTTCCACTTTCCTCTCCTTGCAGCTTCCTGTTCGTTTAGATCAGTACACTTATTCAGGAAATCCTGAGGACAATTTTTTTCTTCTGGATTACCTGAGAAGCCATGCTGCTATCACTTCCTTTAATCTCTACAGATGAGTTCCAATTGAAAAAAACCCTTTGCTTTTTCCAGTTTTGAGAATTTAGGAAGTATGAGAAGAGAGTTTCCAAACTCTGTCTGTTAGTGTCATGAGAAAGCTTCATCTTCCTTCAATAATAGAACTGACAAAGTCCTTAGCACAGAAACCACCATTTTGTAGTTGTGTGTTCCTGTAGCACAGTTTGTGATCAGTGCTGGAAGACTTTGTAACAGCTTCTACAAGTGTGTGAGCTGTAGCTTCTTATATCTAAAGAAGAGAAAAGCCCTGAGTGGTTTAAACTAAGGTATGGCAAATGTCTGCTAAGGTACAAGAAATTAAAATCTGGAGATTTTAATTCTTCCTGTGAGCAAGAAGCCTTTAGTGTCTATAAGTAAGGTCTAGGAAACATTAATATTGAAACAGATATCAGGGTAGATTGTTAGGCAATAAGCACCATTGGATTATCTTGTTTGTCAGGGCGTACTCGGTAAAAAGGAGCCAAATTTGGCTGCAGCAATGGAGGAAATGGAGAGAAGTTTTTCTCATCGTATAATTCTCATGAAAGAAGGTGTTTTAATACCAAGATGGCGGTCTGCTTCTGGGATCTTGCACTAAAACTGTATTAATTGCTGTTATAATTTTTAATCCAGTCTTACACAGTTAACTCTTTTCTGTAAACCTAAACAAAAATGGCTATTTTCTTTTTTTCTTTTTGATAAAATTGCAGTTTTAACTGTCACTCTTCTGAGCATCTCTTGGTATAACAGTTGATAGAATTGAAGAGCTTAATAGGAAACAAGGTACCCAGCTGACATTCCCCTTTTGAAATGTGTTTTGCTTTGTGGCCCGGTAATCTTTAACAAAATGAACTCCGCTGGAGATACTTGTACAAGACTTTTCAAAGAAAAGTATAACTCCTTAAATCAGTCTCTAAGATAAAGTTTAATTCACTTTTTGTATCTACAGAAATGCTTTTTTAAAATTCAGATTCCAGATGAAGGTAGGGAATGTCTAATGTTCTATGAACTATTTTTACTTTCAGTCCAAGGAAGAGCTTTTGAAGTTCAAGAGATGTTTTTGGAGGATATTTTACGAAGCACTGGGTATATAAACAAAGTGATGCTGAAGTACCAAGAAGAGAAGCAGCAAGGTTGGTGGACTTGTTAATTGCTAGGATTGGCAATGCGTCTCGTTGACGGAGAGATTGAGCAGCTAAATGGGATGCTTCTCTGTTAAATTCCAAAGTCAGACTAAGCAGTGAGATGCAATTAGATGGAAGCAAATATCTTTTAGCTCTCAGTGTTTACATGATTGAAATAATTATGTAACTTCAAAAAATTGTTTTCATTTTCTTTTTATGGTTGTATTTTTGCTTTCAGTTGAGAAAGGATGTGTTTGTCATAATTATTATTCAGTAGAATTGCATATTCTTGGGGATTTTGCCCACACAAAAACTACAGAAGCAGAAGGCACTGCGTGCTGTCGTTTGCATGAAAACTGAAGTGCAGCCGTTAAAAGAAGGCAGGGTTTTGTACATTTTGTACAGAAATGGTTCCGATTAGTAACATTTTCACTGCCTTCTTCAGACACAGATGTATTCAATACCGTAGAATCCTGGAATGGGTTGGGTTGGGGGGGACCTTAAAGCCCAGCCAGGTCCCACCCCCCTCTGCCATGGGCAGGGACACCTCCCACCAGACCAGGCTGCTCAAGGCCCCATCCAACCTGCCCTTGAACACTTCGAGGGAGGCGGCATCCACAACTTCCCTGGGCAGCCTGTGCCAGTGTCTCGTCCTCCTCATCATGAAGGATTTCTTCCTCATGTCTAGTCTAAATTTTCCCCCTTCCAAGTTAAAGCCATTGCCCCATGTCCTTATCAGTCCTGACACTTGCAAAAAGTCCCTCCCCAGCTGTCTTGTAGACCCCCCTGAGGAACAGAAGGCTGATGGAAGGTCTCCCTGGAGCATTCTCTTCTCCAGGCTGAACAAGACCAACTTTCTCATCCTGCCCTCATAGCAGAGGTGCTCCAGCCCTCTGATGGTCTTGGTGGTCCTCCTGTGGTCCTCCTCTGGACTCGTTCAAACAGTTCCATGTCGTCCTTGTGCTGGGGATTCAGGAGCTGGACACAGCCCTCCAGGTGGGGTCTCATGGAAGAGGACTAGAGGGGGAGATCAGAAGTCTTGACTCGTTTGAACTGAATATTGTTCTTTTTTATTTGATGAAGTGGATCTGTTATTTGAGAGGTTTTCCTGGCAATGGTAAGTAATGATCATAAAGCATATTTAAAAAACACAGCCAAACCAACAATAACTAATGACGAAAGCTCTAATATACAATCCTAAGTGTACATTTATTGCATTGCTCAGTTCTGATCACTGTGGATAGAAAAGTTAGGGCCCTGCTATCTTCTACTGTTTATTCTGCTTGTATACAGAATGTAGTTGTTATGTCCAGGAGCTATATAACTTCTCTTTTGGTATTTCACTTCTGGAGAAAGATCTGGACTGAGAAGTGCTTAGGAGATATTTACTTGGGAAGCTCATTTGAATGCAGTGTGTTGGAACACCAGAGAGCCTAGGAGGTTAAGCACCTACGTGATATTTTTCACCTAGCTCTTCTAGCAGGTGTTTACAGTGGTACACTTGGGATGCCCTTAGTAATGAAATTTATATGGGCTGGTGACAGCATTCTAGATTAAATAAAAGAACTGGAATAGTTAAAACTTGTGTTGGTATGACTGTTTTTTTGTAACTGGAAACAAAGAATAATTAAGACAACTGTAAAACTCTTTTTGGAAATACTTTTTGCATCCTAGAAGAAAAGGAACGGGACGCTCTGAGTGGCTGGTGTTCTGCTCAAGAAAACAAGAGCGAACTGGGATCTCGGAGACAAAGATCTGTCCCAAGAGCAGAAGGAAAGGGTAATCTCTTGGATGATGGTGGTGACACTGTGTATAATCAGCTGGTAAGTTTCTCCTTTAGCTGGAAAAGACGATTAAATCTGCGTTTTGCATAGTGTTATTACTACCTATTTGAAACTGGTTTCTAAAGATATTACTCCTGTAGAGTTTCTAGAAGGATATTAACCAATTTTAAAAGACAGTTTTTAACTTCTTTGTTAGTAGCATGAAGTCGTCTGGCTGAAGTGTGCTTTCCTGTCGTGATGGTCGTGCATAGCTTTTGTTTAGATCAAATGGCTAGGCTGGCATTGTTTAAAGTACTTGCAGGTGAACCTGTAAATGCTTGAAGTGACGCCTGAATGCTGCATTTCTGGTTGTTGCTTCAAATGCTGTTTGAATTCTTTGTGTCTACTAGACAAGAGCAAAGACAACCCTCTAAGGAGATTAATCTTTCAATACTTTCTTTTCTCTTCAGACTGAAAAAGATGCGAGTACCCTTGAGCCACGGTTAATAAAAGAAATGGATTCTTGTCTTTCTGACATCTGGTTGTATAAAGATGTTGATGCCTTTGCTCAGGTGTTCCATCTCATCCTCACTAAAAATGTCAGTAGTAAGTTTCTCATCTTACTGCGTACGAGAAAATCAACAGCAAAATGACTTGACTCTATATATATCTATATGTATATATGCAGTGTGTGGTTTTGCAAACAGCTTCAGGCACAAGTTTGGTAATGGCCTTTGATATTGATAAAGGTACACGAGTGAGTCAGGTCACATCAATATAGGTCCTTATATAGCAAGGCCCTCAGCAGGTTCTGCTGGCTAAAGGAGACTTTGCACTGAGGTATGCTTGCAGAAAATAAACAGTGTTTTTACAAGCATTTGCCTTTTAAAACAAAATGTAGAAGGAAAATGGGGTTTATTGCTACACAGTAGTGTTCGGGTTTTTGTCTGTAAGTGGAAATAATATAGAAATGTTAATGTACCTTTTCTATTTAATTCAGGGGATGTGTTCTGGAATGATAGCAGTGATAGTGAGAGTGAGGACAAAACAACTGCTCGTTTGGCAGTACTGGAGCTAGATGAATGGCTCCATCTCAAACTGGACCCTGAAGTAAGTTAACTACCACCTAAGTGCTTGTTTCTTGTAGAAGGATGTTTATGTTACAGCTTCCTAGAAGAATTTCTGAAACATTTAGGTAACCAAGAATTTTCTGTAAGAATGGCTGTCACAGACCATTTGGGTCTCTCAGAGCTACAGGACAATGTGATTTAACCTCTGTATTTCCTGAGCTCGTTACAAAATTCACGCTGGGACTCGATCCTCTTTTCTGTGTTACATGACTTCATTTATTCACCATTCACGTCGTAACGTTTCGTAATTTGTAACCTGTAACTCAATTCATGCGCCCATGAGCAGAAAGAAAAGTAGAGTCAGTTTACCTAGCTGGCAGTGAGAGGGCTCCTTCTTCTTTCTCCGTCATGGTGTGGGTGTCCCTTCTACCACCCCAGGAAGGTCTCAGCAGCCAAGCTGCTGTCGGACCTGTTTCAAAGTCTTTATCCTTCTGCTGGGCAGCTCAGACCATTTACGCAAGTAAGCAAATTCCGACCAAACTGCCAGACCGAAGGTAATGGCTGCAGGAGGCAGCGAGCTGCGGGTGATAGTGGCTGCAGGATGAACCCTCAGCTCTCTCTGAACCCCCATCCTGCCTATCTGATCCTCTCAGTTTGACCTAGTACCGCCGTTCCCAGCTCACGCCAGACCTTAGCCTGAGCTGGGTGAGCCAAAAATCTGAGCAGTACTTGAATGAACAGTTGCGATGGCATCCTGGGAATTTGCTTCTCTGAGAGGATGACTTAAGTTGGATCAAAATGGAGCACTTTCAATTGGAATTGCTGAAAGGAAGTTACTGCCAGGTTTAAGGAAAAGGAGAACAACAACCCATTTTGAAGATAGTCTTGAGGTCATTGAGAAGCTGTGGCTCCGGTAGGAGGCAGGGTAGTTTCTGAACCAAATTTATTTGCTCTAGTAACATCTTGTAGAGGTGTTCAAAAGTGAGAGTTTTTAAAAAGGGAAGCATTTCTGAGAAGATGGGAATTAAACTTTAGCGGTCTAAATTTAATCATTGCATTAGAGCAGAAGTATGCCTAAGAAAAATGGTACTTAAAACTCTTTTCCCTTAGGTGTGGAGGAAGAGTATGTGAACACAGAGTGAACTGAGAGGAAGAGGATAAAGCATTTACAGTTGTTTGGGTATTTTAAAATAAAAATGTAACATGAAAAATAAAGATTCCTGCGGATTTACAATGGAATCTTAAGTGTAGTGCGGAGCTAATGGAAATAAAATGTTCTAGAAATGATCTTGCACCCAAGGAAAGAAAAGATAACAGTTTAGGTGAAGTATGGGGTGTTCTCCCCATCCCTGGTGTTTCAGTCCTGCTTTGCTGTTTGGACCCCATTCATTTTAGAATGCCAGATGCTGTCTGAGAGGAAAGGCATAGGGTACCCTTACCTGTCTGGTTTAAATTTCATTAGCCTTTAACAGAATTGAAATTCATTACAGGCTTGTGCTTTGCTGTTGCAACTCAGACAGAAGTGGCAGAGCTTATTTCTGCATCATGTTCGAGCTCCTGCTAAATCGTGGTCTCAGGCTGATGAAACAAGAAAGTCTCTGTGCCTTCTTTCTGTACCCCTTCTTTCAGTTTTGGTCTTTCTTCTTCTGTACCGTTATGAGGCCTCTCCTTAGTCGCTGGCTTAGTGTACTGTAAGGCTGGTATGAGTTCAGTCTGCTTGCTGGCAGCACTACATTTGAGTGTGGGCTACAGACATGATGGGAGGGCTGGAGCACCTCCCGTCCGAGGACAGGCTGAGAGAGTTGGGCTTGTTCATCCTGGAGAAGAGAAGGCTCCGAGGAGACCTTAGAGTGACCTTCCAGTACCTGAAGGGACTACAAGAGCTGGAGAGGGACTGTTGACAAAGGCTTGTGGTGATAGGACCAGGGGCAAGGGGTATAAACTGGAGAGGGGCAGATTTAGACTGGATATAAGGAGGAATTTCTTCACCATGAGAATAGTGAGGCCCTGGAACAGGTTGTCCAGGGAAGCTGTGGCTGCCCCATCCCTGGAGGTGTTCCAGACCAGGTTGGATGGGGTGTTGACCGGCCTGATCCAGTGGGAGGTGTCTCTGCCCATGGCAGGGGGGTTGGAATTAGGTGACATTTAAGGTTCCTTCCAACCCAAATTATTCTATGATTCTTAGGTTAAATTGAGAGCTTTCTCTGCTTTTGAGTCTGTACTTAGGGCTTTTGTGTCTGCTACACAAAATAGCACATTTTGTGTATATAAATAAATATTGGCACAATTCACAGTCCTCTGTGTGTTCATTATGGCGTTCCGTGTAGAGACTTCCATACGTGACAGTTGGTTTGCCTCAGCAAGACTAACTGGATCCTTGTAAGGCCAATATTGCTTAATACAGTGTTTCTGGAGGTGGTGAATCTATGGAGCTGTGAGGCTTGTCTTGCCTTGTAGGACACTTGCAGGGCCCTGCCCACAAAGGAATGTGTTGCTTTGTCCAGGATTCCCAGGCCTGCCACATGTACCCCAAGGACAGAGCTGGCACAGAGGGGGAGCAGAGGGAGGGGTGTAATGTTTGGTTAGCAAGCCCAAATAGTGCTCCTGCAGCTCAGTTATAAAAAGGATGGTCCAGCCAGGGCATTTGCATTCCCCAAGGTTGCTAGCTGGTCTGGGTTCGCTTGTCTGGAGAAGAGGACATACCCTGCTGCTTTTCTTACATGAAAACCTTTTCTTACACAGGAGCCTTGTGGTTGGTGTCTACTACAGGCCACCTGATCAAGGAGTGCTGTGCGGTGAAGCCTTCCTCCAGCTACAGGAGGCTTCGTGCTCACAAGCTCTCATCCTACTTGGGGACTTCAACCACCCCGACATATGCTGGAGAAGTGGCACAGCAGCTGTAGGCAATCCAGGAGACTCCTGGAGTGCATCAAAGGTAATGTCTTAGTCCAGCTGATAGAGACCCCCACCCGAGAAGCAACACTGGACCTTATGGTCACCAATACAAGTGAACTCATCCGTGACGTTGGGATTGGAGGCAGCCTGGGCGGCAGTGATCACTCGCTGGTGGAGTTCAAGGTCCAGAGGGATATTGGAAAGGCGAGGAGTATAGTCAGGACACTAAATTCCAGGAAAGCAGACTTCCAGCTCCTCAAGGAATGATTCGGTAGAACTCCCCTGGGAAATGGTCCTCTGAGACAAGGGAACATAACAGAGCTGAAAAACATTTACGGAAGCTTTCCATAAAGTGCAGGAGCGCTCAGTCCACGTATGTAGAAAATCAGGCAGGAAAGGGAAGAGACCGGTGTGGCTGAGTTGAGACCTGCTGGTTAGACTGAAGAACAAGAGGGAACTGCCCAGGCAGTGCAAGCAGGGACAGGGAACCTGGGACATGGACAGAGACGCTGCCCAGTTGTGTAGGGATGGGGTCAGGAAGGCCAAGGCAGAGCTGGAGCGGAACTGGGCAAGGGAAGTGAAGACCAACAAGAAGGGCTTCTGCAGGTGTGTCAGTCAGAAGAGGAAGGTTAAAGAGAATATTTCTGAATTGTAGCTTTCAATAAGTCAGAATAAATTGTTCTTGGGTGAGCCTGGCTGAATGTCTACAATAAAATATTCTACTCTTGAAACTTGAAGGAAAGTGACCTTGTTTTCTCAGGAAAAGTCCTTTTATTTTCTGCACTGTCATCCATAGAAATTTTCTTAGGTTTCATCCAGTGAAAATGATGGTGACTTTATGGCCAGACACTACTTCAGTTAAATCCATGTGAAATGGGTATGGTTATTTCACTGCACAGCAATGAATTTTCTAATAGTTCTTTCCACAGAATCCTCTGCTCTGACTTCACGTTATGTCTGTAAAACCACCTTTGCATGTTTTGGAAAAAATGCTTTTTTGAGCCATCAAGCACATTCCTGACCCTGCGTATTGACGTTTTCACTCAGCTCTTCTTATCACCCTGGTCTCCATAGAGAGGGTTCTGTTGGCGGACCTGCGTGTGATGACACCGACACCAGCAGTACCACCAGTCTGTGCAAGAGCGCCAGCACTGCAGCTCTTTACTGGGATTTTCAGAGGCGCCCAGTCTGCCCAATACGACTAAATGTAGTAGTACCTGAGTGGAAACTAAAGCACTGTGAAGAGCGAGAGGGTGAGTGAAAAATACTGGGGCAGGAACAGCAGACTATTTACAGAATCTTTGTGTCTGTGATGACAGATGGGACAAATGACCCATCACCATCTTCTGCGCAACAGTGAAAATCCCAGCTTGGGGTTTGTCAGCCAGGAGTTTGTTTCCTCTGCTTTAGAATGAGTGAAACTCTTGGCAAGCTAGAGGGTTGTGTATACAAATACACTAGAGTGAGGAGGGAGGGAATGGAAATAGAGCTAAGGGTGACAGACGTGGGTTGGCAAAGTTTGTTCATAGGTGAGCAAAGGTTTTTCTGAGCAGCGCTTATTCAGGACAGCTCCAGTTATGGTCCCCATGACAGTAGGTAAGAGCTTTGCTGGTGGCCGATGTGAGAAAAAGCTGATGTAAGGCCTGCTCAGGAACACGGTTCTGACAACATGGTCAAGCTAGCAAGCTCTTTTGCCACAGATGGAATTTAGTTCTCTATGAACTAAGGCAAGTTTCTTAGATACTTTATGATATATAATTTGTAGCCTAAAATTGCTTATTTGTTGTAACTCTTTCTTTTAGTATCTGCTTTTTTTTTTTATTTTGCATTTTTTTGCCACTGTTGGGCTGGTATAATTCCCACTCTGCCATTGCCGTGACAGTATCTACAAAGACATTTCCTCCAGTGCTTCTGGGTTGATTTTCTACTGTGGGATTTTTTGAAGTTTCCATTTTAAATGCCTGGTGCTGGCTGTTGTCAAAATGAAATAGCTCACACCTGGCAAGCAAACTTGCTTGAGCTGTGGTGGGATCGCATTGTTGTTACCCCTGGGTGCTTCTTCAAACTGAATTACAGTGGTTTCTGCAGCTACTCAATTCATTTCTGAAGTGATCCAGAGCCTTCTAGATGTATTTAGTTGTGGCATTTACCATCTGAATAATTTTAACGGTTCGCCTCCTGTTTCTCTACTTCTTTCTACTCACTCTTAGCTGCATTGTTTCCTTCCCTATGGGTTATGATATGTTGTCACTGTGTTTGTTGCGTCTTCCAAGGGGTACCACAGTGCAGGAAGTAGATGATGCTTCTCTAGATTAAAAGCTGTATTTGTTGTTACAGTTCTTTTTGCAAATCTTGAAAGGGTCTTACCTAAAACCAAAGTAAAAATCCGGGTTTAAAGACAAATTGGTTCTCTGGAAAGCAGACTGGGGGAATGCCTTGCATTATCTTAGAGAATAAAAGGTTGAGAGTCCTGAAAATACTCAAAAGCGTGGCATATGGTTGAATCCAGTGATTGAGAAAGGAAGCTGTATTGTTTGTGTCAAGTCCAGAAGAAATTTTAAAGCTAATTCCATATTGTGTGCACGTGGAATGATCATGTTTGCATTGTGTCGTATAATGCATGGCTCTGAGATCCCCATCTGATCTTGTAACTTTGCCTGTATGAGCAGGTTATTGCATTTGGTACTGTTGATGCATGAGCAAAGGCTGCATCCTGAGGCTCTTTAATAATAAACCACTTTGTTCTGTCTATAGGGAATATCCGGTAAAGCCCAGCAGCAATCAAGTAAGATTGAGCAACAAGACACTAATGCCAAAATTGCTACTTTATGAGGATGTTCTGGACACGGGTGGAAACTGAGGGTGGGATTGTGTGATGCCTGTAAAATAGATTTGATAACTTCTGCTCTTGTAGAACATTTTAATAAGCTTTTACAAAGCAAGCTGTGCAGAAGAGGGCACTAGCTCTCTGTGAAGTGATAAGCTTACTGTGGGTTTTGGCTTATACTTTGTCCTGTCAAAATAGGAGCAGAAACCTTCCTGCTTTGATTATTTTCATGGCTCTGTTCAGATGACAGAACTCTTTTCTTACCCACACTTTTAGTATTTGTATTTGTGTTTTTGTATTTGTTTAATGCAGTGGTTTTTTTTCCCAACTTGTCACGTGTGGCATTTCGGTGGCTGCTGCTTTGAGCAGCTCAGACACTGTTAAGTTTTCACATGCTCTAAGTCTATGATAAATGAGGTGTCATCACTGTAAGAGAATTACTGTGCTCTATCCACAGCTTTTACATGAAAGAGGGGCATACTTTTTATTCTGGGATAAGCCTAGGGACTTGGGAAAAGTACCAGTCATGTAGGGAGGGAAAAGAAGGGCCACAGAACACCTAACAAACAAGCTGTGAAGCTTCCAAGAGACTCATGAACTGATGCTCTAGCTTATTTTTCTGGTTAGCTATGCTGATTAAATAGAACTGATTAATCTAAATGTGGCATAGAGCTCATACGTGAATTTCTTCAGGCTTTCTATATTCAGAGGTACTGTGCAAATATGTTACGGAGGGCGGTGGTCTACCTCGGGCCTTAGAGGGCTGTAGTAGCCGTGGTTATATTGCTTTTTAGTCTGATGTTGAGCTATAGCTTTGCTACTTTTTTCTGCTTTCATCCCTCTTTCAGAATTGATGCTGAATAAGGTCAGAAAGTAATAAAAAAAATGTGCCATGGTGCGTTTACCCAAAGGAAGTACACAGCCTGCTCCTTTGTTTTCCAGTATTCAAGCTCAGAAGTTGCAGAAAATGTGCTTTTTGTCAGAATTGAATCTTGGTGGATATATACTGGTTTTCATTTAAAAGTAAGGACCATTTTATTTGAAGTCAGAGGCCACAGGCACCCTCTTTTAACACTCCTGGAAAGGAAACACTGCTGGAAATGAGAGCCAGCGAGCCTTTAACTTCCCAAACTGAGATTCAGTAAGTGGTGGAGCTCATGTGTACTATGGTTTGTTTTAATTGATGGCCCTCCTCCCTGTAGTGGATGAAACCAACAACTGATGCTGCCAGGCTTTGGTAAACGTGGATACAAGAGCTATAGGAAGTATCTGTGGGCTGGAAGTTCACACCAGTCTGTGTGAGGTAGAAGGGTGGGAGGGTAAAGAGAGTAGCTCTGTTACACACCTGTGAACACCAATGCTCCTTTTTCTTTTAAAGGACAGGTTTCTTGAATACTGAATGCATCAAAACTGTTGAATTGTTTGTAATGTCAGTGGTGAGGCGCCAGATGAGTAGAAGTGATACTGGAAGAAGCCTTTCCCTTGAAGGAAAAAAGCCCCACTTGTGTCATGAAAAAAAGGACCCTGAAGGTCCTTCAGAACAAAGCTGAATGGTGCAGTTGGATAGCATATATGCTGTTGTCTGCTGGGGACTGTTGTAGAAAACCAAACAGATTTATTAGTAGATGCTAATGAAATGGCCTTTACCCAGGAAAAAACAGTGAATTATGGTAAGGAATTTATATAATATCCTGTTGGTTTACATCTCGCATACTCATCCATAAGTTCACGCTTCTACGAAGTGGTGAAAGAGGAGGAAAAGAGGTACTAAGCTGCAGGTAGATGTTAAAGGATATCTCTTAAAAGTTGTTTTTTAAGTACTTCTAAAATTTTCCTCCTGTGGAAAGCAGACAGTATGAGACTAAGGCAATAATGATACGTTAGTTACTAAAGGCTTCAAATAATAATTTCCTTGTGTAAATACTACTTGTGTAGAACACGACTTATCGACAAGAAATAATGGATTTGAGGATGGTTTTACTAAGTAAAAAGGTCAGCTTAGGACAATGTTTGGGATCCAGGATCAGAAATAACATTGGTCTCTTGCTTTGTGATGTTGATCACTTCACAAATAATGATGTAGACAAATCTGAGACATTCAATGCTTTCTCTGCCTCTATCTTTCACACTTAGGATGGCCCTGGGACCCACAGAGCCCAGGGCTGGAAGACCACATCTGACGGAGTGATAAATTCCCAGCCAATCCTGATCTTGTTTGAGACTCGCTGCTCCAGCTGGATGTGCGTAAATCTGTGTTGCCCAATGGGATTCATCCTGGGGCACTGAAATAGCTGACTGATGCTATCGTGGCATCTCTCTCCCTTGTTTTTCAACACAGAGAGAGATGCTGATCTCCTCTCTCTGGTGAACAACCATAGAACACTGGGAAATGGAATGAAGCTACATCAGGGAAATTCAGATTGGACACTAGGAGAAGGTTCCCTTAGGAGGGTGGTCAGTCACTGGAACAGAGTCCCCAGGGCATTACTCATGGCACCAAGCCTGTCAGAGTTCAAGGAGCATCTGGATGATGCTCTTAGTCCATATGGTTTAATTGTAGGCAGTCCTGTGAGCAGCAGTGGGTTAGACTCTGTAATCCTTACAGTCCCTTCCAACATGAGATAGTCCGTGATTCTATGGTTTTCTCCCTTCCCTTGTTTTTTGTGCTGCTCCTGTAGGAGCTAGTAACTAGATTTTCCAGAAGAGGCAAGATCAGTTCTGCGTGCATTGGAAAGGTATCTGCATTTCTGCTCTCGGTGTCTTCTATAGACAGAAGAGAGATAAGAAAGTTCAGTGATCTTCTGCTTGCTTGAGCCTTTGCAGTAGTATTTGCTAGTACTATTTGCAGTAACGTTAAAACATGTACAATAAAAAAAGGAAAGTGCACAACTCTAGCGGCTCTGGACTGAATCCGCCGGATGTTTCTTTTGGGGCCTTAACTCTGGCACAGCACCTCTAGAAAGTTAAATTAGACCCAAACCAGTCTACTGCAGGACCTGGTGCAGTCACCAGGGATGTGGATGGCTTACCAGATAGGAAAGAAGGAAAAAGATACCTAAATATTTAAAATAAAAGGAAGCTTTAAGAACTAAATAAAAATTAAAAAAAAAGAAAAATAAGAAAGATTGTAAGAGGATTTATACATATGTAATGAAATTTATGTTTTAATCTTGAAACCAGAACTAAATGCTGTTTCAAACCAAGTAGAGCTGTTTAAAATCCATCCTTGTCTCCTGTTTTATCCCGTGGTACAGATTTGTTACTGCTTTAGCACTCTGTTTATATAAAAATGGTGAAGATATCCTATAAGAACACTCTGGACAGCAATCAAATTCTTGGCCTGTTATGACTTCTCTCTGCCATCCAAGGGACAATCCATTCAGATACAGACCTTTCCAAGAAGAAGTTGTGCCCGGTGAGTTCTGCCTGAATCCATTGTCTGGTTGAGGCATCAGACTGCTGGAAAGGCAGAGGCAGCTTTTTAGCTGCACTGCAACCATGCTCTCTTGGAATCAGCTGTAGGAAAAACGGCGCTCCCAGTGGGAATATCTTCTGTCAGGTCTCATTAACAGGCAGTTTTAGGTGAGTTCGTCGTTGAGAATGCTGGAAGTAAAGAAATGTAATGTGAATGAGAAATGAACAGAAGACCCCACAGATCAAGAAGCAAAAAGGAATGCATTTACTGACTAAAAACCTCCAACATAACAGCCTAATTTTAAAAAAAAAAAAAAAACCAAACAAACAAAAAACCCAAACCATTAATTGCATGTGTGCAAAACTTCCATAGGAAAAGTAAAAATCAAGTAGCCAAGGCAGGTACCTGACCTGCTCTTCTGCCCTCAAATTTTCCAGAAGTTACTAAGTGCATACTTATGTATATTTATTAGGTTTTATCGGGAGGGTGCAAAACAGACTTTGTGATTAATTTAATTAAAAAAATACACAGGAAATCAACTAAACCCTTTTTTTAATACTTATCATATGACATACCTCTGAACTTTGTGCACAAATGAATATGAGTTCAGTCTTAGTCCTGTCAGGATGGCTCATAACCTCTTCATTATTTTGGCTCATGCTTGGGCTATGTTTAATGTCAGCTATTTTATGGGATTTTTGGAACTTTTGTTTTCCAACTTTAGAATCTTCCCATAAATTGTGAAGGCTGAACCTTTCTGAGCTTTTCTCTACTGTCGGACTGCGGGTGTTGATGTGTTCCCAAGGTAGACAGTTGATAGTATTCAAGCCTTTCTCTGCAGGTGAAGAAAACAGCAACTGCCCAATGAAGGGAAATGACAACCGAACATCTCTTTTGAGGACTCTCGATTTGCCCTTTTCCCCTGCTGCTTCTGAAGACTCAAAAGCCTTGACCTCCATCACCCGTTTTGCCATTTCACTGGAAATGCAATCACTTCTGGCTTTTGATGAATATTCAGAATGACACCAACTGTCACCTTGTCATCTTCGAGGGCAGAAGCAGTTTGACTCTCTAAAGTTGATTTCCTTATCTCTTTTAAAATGGAGAGTCGAATAGTCGTCAGGGGAAGACACTGAGTGGCACCTGCAGAACAGTAATTACGAGTAATGTTGCTATGTGTCGGGATGGAGGTAAGTCTTCTCATTCCCTGAGCTGGGGATGGGAGGAGACGGCAGCTTATTATATATATCTATATGGATTTTGGCATTTATTTTGAAAAAGGCTGTTCTGCTACTGTCATTTGTGTTAACGTGATTTGTCCCCATCGCTTCACCATCTTGGGTAACTTGTGATTTTACCTGGGTCTGACTGCAGGAATATGGTGAGGAGGATCTTTCCCCTGAAGTGAGGATTGAGGGTGGCAACTCTTTTCCCTACAATTTTGCTGAAATGGATCAGCTCTAATACTGAAACCGAAGGAAGGAATTGGTATCCTGCTTACAAACCGGACCTTTATGCACCATGAGCCAGCAGACTAAGCTTATGTTGGACGTGTCATTTGGTTGTGAATAATTAAAGTGCTAGTTGTGTTCTCTGTGGCGGCGACCCCTTCCCTCCGCGTAATTGAAGCGGTCATTCCTCTTCATTAACACTGAATTTGGAGCCTGCTTGCAAGGAGCCATATGCCCCAAGAAATAAATTTATTTCTTCATAGGAGCAGAAGGTGTAACGTGCCTTTTTCTTCCTCAGTCTGAAATTGGATGACATGTTGAAGGGAGACTGAAAATTTGCACTGTTTTCAGCCTCTGCGTGTTCCTATTGCACTGTGTATTCTGTGGGGGGCATAAACTGCAGATTTTGTGGAGTGGTGTCTTTCTCTAACCTCCCACCTTTGTGTTGTTTTTTTCTGTCTTTTCCTCTAGTGCTCTCTAAGTGGGAGCTGTACGAAGCATTGTGCAATGAAACAACAGATAGAAGCTTTGGTATTGATCTGGTCTGAGATGGCTCTGCAGCAAATCGTTCTGCAGTGTCCTGGAGCATTGTTTCAGCGTGCTGTGTTTTAGGATATATCTATTCACTGTTTTAAGGGAACCAGAAAAGTCTTGATTTGTTTTGCATGTGCTCATGGAGAGGAGGTGCTGAGTAGCAGTGGCAGAACAAAATAGGATCTCTGAATTTGGAGGCACCAGCAGAGGGATCCCTACTACCTGCACTTGCTTTAAGGTCAGATGGAGGTGAGTACGGCATGGAGCTAAGCTCCAACTCTGTGCTGGGCAGGTAGGAGTTCCATAGTGCTTTCTGCTTTACTGTGTTCATTAAAATATATGCCTCTGTCTTCCCTCTACTTACATATAGTCTGTGAGTCCTGCTGCAGCTGGGCTTCCTCCATGCTCTGCAGGAGAATCCTGTTTAGCTGCATTGAAAGTGATTAATACCGGATACAGGCAGAGTTGAATCTGGCTGATGCTGTGCTTCTGGAGGTGCCAAGATCAGAGGAAAATATCAGCTGTCTAACCTATCTGCTTTGGTGGTGATCGCAGACCTAGCTGAAGTGTAATGTTGGAAGAAGCCTTTTGTGGCAGGAAAAATAGGTAGACCTTTCTCTAGAAGTGTGACGAAAGCTTAGAGAATATCTGGGTGGAGTTTTTCAGGCTTCTGCCACGGGATGAAAAGGTGTATATGCCAGGATACAACTGGGGAGTGATGGGTGGAAGTTTAGTCCAAACAATTAGATCCTGGTTGTTTCTTGCTAGAATTATTTTATTTTCCAGATATTTTATTTAATGTTTGGGTGTAAACCTTGTGCACTGCCTTTTCTGTTTGCAAAGAAGTGATTCTTTTTCTCCTTGTCAGAACTTTCTAGCTTGTCTTCTGTTTGTTCTGCCTGTGACAGGTATCGTGTGCTCTTGCCATAGTCTTTGAAAGTCAATTAAATAATACGGGATTGTGCACATCTTCAGCAGGGTAAGCAGGCAGAATTTTCAATGCTAGTGAAAAAAGTGTTGAGATAGTGAAAGGAGAGGAAGTGATCCCTTTCTATCTCTACCTGACCCTCCTCCTTTCTCTGTATTTCATCTGAGGCTCAAATAACTCCAGATTCTTCACTGGGCTACTTTCTCTCTGCTGTTTTGTGTGGGAGACTGCCAGTTTATTTGGCTCTGGGTATTCCCAGACTGTGTACAATCTTTAAAGACAGAACCAGCCATCAAATTGTGTAGTTTGACCTCCTGTACGATATCAACCATCAAACCTTACCTAGCGCACAATATGCATAAACCTGCCTTGTACCCAATGGCTTACCGTGCTGCTAGACGTATAGTTTAGTTTTACCCAGACTCGAGTAATAGGCTCTTTTCCACAAGGACTGTGGTTTGGAAGTTGGAGTCAGTTTTTTAGACTTTCTTTTTCCCCAGTTCCATGTGGGGGCAATGGGTATAAACTGGAGAGGGGCACATTTAGACTGGACATAAAGAGGAATTTCTTCACCATGAGGGTGGTGAGACACTGGCCCAGGTTTCCCAGAGAAGCTGTGGCTGCCCCATCCCTGGAGGTGTTCCAGGCCAGGTTGGATGGGCCTTGGGCAGCCCCTGATCCAGTGGGAGGTGTCCCTGCCCATGGCAGGGGGGTTGGAACTGGATGATCTTTAATATCCCTTCCAACCCAAACTATTCTATGGTTCTACGACACAAGATAAAATCCCCTTCTCCCAACTCCTACCGCCCATTCAGCCTTCGGCGTGCATCGGGCAGCACTGCACACCACGCGAGGTCTGTGTTTCTGCAGATGCAGTAGTTGCTCAGACAGCTCTAAACCAGCCTAGCAAAAGGGGACCTGGTTACTACAAGGTCTTTCTCATGGTAGAAAATAAATTCCTTGTCTCTGTCACTTCGCTGTCCTCCTGCCTTACAGTTTGCTGATATCTAAGGTCACTCATAAAGGAGTGGCCTCTGAACTTTCTAACTATGTATAAAGCTATGGTGTCACCATTGAGAACAAAATAGCTATATTTAATTTGAGGATTATTTTGACTAAAGGTAAGCAAAATGCTAATGTCCAGGAGTAAACTTAGTAGTTTTGGAGAAAGGAGCATGGCGAAGTCATTTTGAATTTAGCCAACAGAAGTTTTGATTCAGGTATTTTAGGGAACTAAAGATGTATTCTTTGGTTTAAAATGGTGGTTTTATTTGGATGCCAATCTCAGAGAATAATCAAGAAAGTCAACAAGAACCCTAGAGAAATCATTGTATTTTGGGCTGATTCTGAATGAAACTTCTCCCTTTCTCTTTCCCTACCAAATATGGCTTCTTTAATCCAAGTCTAGCGTCTAGTTTTCCTTGTTTTCCTGTGCTCACCCTCCAAGTTCATCTGCCAGCGTACAAGACCAAATATGCCCAGGCCATATCACAATTTTAAGGCTTTATAGGTATAATGTAATAGAGATCATTTTATAATTCACATCAGCCGTTGGATCTGAATTAATTTTGTACAGCGAAAGTGATATGGAGACAAAACAGAGCTGTGAAACATGAACTATTTTCTAAAAATAATAGGTAACGCAGGAATTTTTGGAGGTTTTTTTAATTCAGGAAAAATTCCTTATTACTGTCGACTTCAACTTTAAATAATTTTCTGTAGAGCTTATAAGCATAGCAGTCTCTGCTTTGGAAGTGTGAGAAGTAGATTCACATTTCTTTTGTACAAGAACAACTGTAAAAATTACGCAGGCAAACAAAAATAATAAACACTGTATGCTAATTACAAATTATTAGATTGATGAATAGGATTTGTTATGAAAAAGCCAGTTCAGATTACTTTTAGATTAATTTGTAGTCATTAACTCCTGAAATTTGACTTTAAAGCTAGTGCTCAGGGCAGGGGAAGCCAAAAGAAATGTATGCACTGTACTAAATGAATGAGAACATCACTGGGCAATTTAATTTTATTAAATAAGGTCTGCGTTTCACTTAATGACTGAAAAAATACACTGAAAAATACACTAACACCACAGAGTAAGACTGTGATAACTTATCTTAGTGCTAAAATAAAGCTAGTCTGTAGTCTGTTGCTGAGCAAACTCTTGGCAATTTCCAATTACTGCTTGTTGAAAACAATTTTTTAGTAGACTATTTATTTGTAGGCTTAGAACCAAGTGCTGCTCAATAGCTTCAATAATATTTTTGATGGACGCTAGCAATGATGCATCCTCAGTTGTTTTATCTGCTTTTCTAAAAAAAATGGGATGCCTACATTTTACTTTTGTCGAGCATAGCTAATATTGGCGGCCAGTGACTTAATTGCTATTAGTGATGCCTTTAATATAGACAAAATTGAGTTGCTGGTCTCAGTCAAATTCACAGTGAAAAGGCTTTACTCTTGCAAAAAATAAGAAAAAATATTAATTTGAATGTCTCATCCATAGAAGTTAAAGATAAGGATAAAGCTTGCTATCATAACTTTTATTTCACCCTATTCTAAGTGACATCCATAGCAAAACTTTTGATGATTCAGTGGGCCTTTCTTGGGTTTCTGAATGCGGCTTTCTTCACAAGGTATCCAAATGGCACCTTTATTACTTAACCTTCTTTATTTCTTGTTAACTGCTGCCGTCACAGTGACATATGTGCAATTCTCCCTGAAAGGATTCATCCTGGCAGTGGTGAAAAAAATCATTCACAAAGCTTTGGAACAGGGCCAGGAACCGAACTTTGTTGGCAGGAAAGGCATAACTGTGAACCTTTCAATGTACTTCTAAGCAGTTAAAGAATTGGGGAGAAAAATGAATTAGCAAGCATTTTAAGAGGCAAAGCACTTTACCGTTTCATTTACTTATTTTGTTTCATTAGAATGTCTTCTTTCAGCTTGCTTAGGAAATTCTTCCAATGTAAATATCAAAAAGGATTGTTATCCATTTTCATTTTTCTTCCCATCAGCCTTCTCTTTTTGAGTTCTGTTAGGTCTGATTTCTGGAAGCTCCCATAAGCGCTTGCAGTCACTAGGTGGTGATGTTCTGTCAGGAAAAGCTTAAAATGTGGGAAATACAGATGAATGAATAAGGGACAGACCATAGAACATAAAGATTATTATTCTTTAGTTATTGCAGCTTTTTCTTTACGTTGTCATAAGAAATTGCAAGTTTGAAAAAAAAAACCACTTGCAGGTAGATTTGATTCAATTTGATGAATGTTTGTTACAGACTTTAATGTAATTGTGGGGGAGGAGAGACAGTGTGTGAATAGTTGCATCTTCCATCATCAGTCAATTCTCACTATTGCTGCTAAGATCTCGTGAAGATTGATGACATCTGATATTGCACTTTCAAAGCTAGCATTTAAAAATATACTTGGAGCGAGTTTACAGAAGGGAGTAAAGAAAGTGCCGAGCTTGGCAAATGCTTGTGCTAAGTTTCTGTTTTGATAAATGTATTTGCTCTGTCTTACAATTCCCTGCTCTATAAGGAGGGACAAAAGTGTTCTTCAAAACTAGGATGATATTCTCCCTTAAACACCAGGGTAGTCGTTGTTTATAACGTAGGGAACAGTGTGCAGAGGACTTGAAGTTTTGGAAGAACTATCTCTTTGTAATTTTCAAACAGTTGTTAAAAACTCTTCCATTTCATCACAACTACCTCATTTCCAGTAATCCTCAAAAATTTTGACCAGGTGAGTAGAATGTGCATTTCCAAAGAATAACGCAACTCTTGATCTTTGCGTATGTATTAAAAATAAGCTGAAAAGTCATGCTGAGTCCTTTTTTCTCTGGCAGTTACTGCTTGCAGCTTATATTATGAAAATTGCAAATATCCTACCTACCTGTCTAGTGGGATGTCCCTGCCTATCGCAGAGGGGCTGGAACTAGATGGTCTTTAAGGTCCCTTCCAACCCAAACTATTCTATGATTCTATGATTATACCCACACTTCGAGGTATGCTTCTCTGCAGTCTACTTCTCCTCTTCTAGCAAATACTATTTTCCTTAGACTCGTTACCATTCCCACATCTGCAAAGGTATTTATCTTTGCAGTTTCCTTAATATAGCTAGAAAGGAAGCACAAAACACTGGAACCAATGAAATAATATAAGCTTCTGGATAGTCATTCTTGATCCTGTGATTTTTCAGGAATTTTAATGAGCATCATGACTAGACAGGCAGGACTAGACGGGCATTCCGAGTGCACAGCAACCTGTCCAGAAGTTCACAAAAGTCTCTTGGGAATTATGCGTCTGCCAAATGGCACCACCAAAGTTTTCCACCCACAGCCTTCTGGAGAATTGAACTCCAAAATTAATTTCTGCGCTCTCATTAAGTAAAAATAAAAAACAACTCCTCCCTCACCTCTGTGCCTAAAAAATACTTCCTAAGAAAGCACTGTTAAGGACAGTAAACAACAAATGCTTAGGGACTTGTACAGAAATATGGTCACTCACCGACCTCATGAATACCGGAGTCGGTTTTTGAAATGCCAATAACAGAGAAGAGAGAGAGAAAGGCACCGGGACAGGTTGGTGCAAAGAGCTCTTTAAAATCTAGTAATGTCAATGAGGGTTGTGGGGTAAAAAATGAAACAATCAGCATTTTCATACCGGCAGAGCAAACACCTAATGTAAATGCAACACATTTTGACAAACAAGTCAATACAGGTTATTTCATTTGTGGCACTAGTAATAAGTTGTGTCAGCAAAAGCAGTCTTGCTGTGTAAGCTGTCTCTGTCCTGTAAGGGTTTGCTAACCTTCTCTGCTGTAGACCAGGCCTTTTAGAGGAGCTTCTTGCTTACTTATTTACTAGCAGCACTCAAGAAATTAAAGGAGACATTAATGACTTCAAATTTTCATCTGATGAACTTGTAGACAAATTCTACATTTGTCCGTTTTAAATATCATGACTGCTCCAGCATAGCTGTGCAGCATTGCTGCGGGCACTGATGATGCCCCCTCGTATGGAGGTGGCTCCTAGGTTAAAATCAAACCATACGTTGTTAGTTTGCTTTCCTTTGTACCAGGAAGCATGCGTGCTTGGAGGAACTCAGCAGCTCCTTGTTTGTGAGGTGTCAAATTAGGCTGCAAAGGGAAGATTCTTCCTGGGTGGAAAGTACCAAGATGCTGCTACCAACTACATCTGGAAGACAAGAGGGCTGTGAGAGAGGCAAAACTATCCCATCGCTGTAATACTGAAGTCTTATGAAGCTGCTGGAGAACTGGCAGGATGCTGTAGGATAGGACTGTGTCTTTCCTGTAGAGATACCTGTGTTTTATTACATTTATTTCTAATTCCGTGTTCTCATTTTATGGCCAAATAGAGAGTCAAATAGGAGGAATCTTGTCTGCCAGCTTACCTGGTTTGTCACGTCCAGCAGGTGAGGCTCCAGCACAGCTAGCGAGAGGAGCATTTAGCAGGAGTCTGCGGCTATCCAACTCAGTTTTTATTTAACCAAAATCATTTTTGACAGGGAAGTGAAATAGCACTTGCTAGCACTTTCCCATTGCCAGTAAACATTTTAAATCCACAGGCTGTTTAAATCCTTTTGAAAACTTTAATAACCTTTGAAATGCCGTCATTCATAAGGAAAATTAATTGCATTTTCTGAGAAAATTGACTTTCAGCTGCACTTTATGTATTAAAAAGTATGCTTTGCTTGAGAGATCATGATTCATATTTATATATTAAAGTTGTGCTGCCTCGAAGTGACTGAACAGTGTAATAAGTTTTTAGTTTCACAGCTCTTTAATGCTGCCAGTTGGTAGCCCTACAGATCTCACATCTGAAATAAAAGCAAATTGGCTGTAATTATGATGATATTTGAGGTTCGTTTTGTTTACTGTTGATAAAAAGCTTATTTCTTAATATGTTTAATTATGCCACACTTTTCTCTTATTGTGGACATTAGAAAAACCCCATAGTCTGTGGCTTCTGCTTTTACCCTCAGTAAAGCAGCTCTCCTTTCGTGCGCGAGCAGGGCAGGTCTCCGTAACAGTGACATTGCTTGGGTTTCATTGCAAAGTAATAAAATGCTGAACCCTTCTAACTGTGTTGGTGGGGTGTTCAGAATGGCATCCAAGCTCCCAAAATTGATCGGATTCTGTATTAGAAGGAAAGAAGAATTTGATCACTCACTTAACTTCAGAACTAGAAAAGACCATCAACAGCACTGTCATGCCGGGGTTGCACACAGGTAACTGCTTTTGTTCTGTTTTGGTTTTTTTTTTCCAGTCTGCTTAAAACTGCTGCTGGAAAATTAGTCATAAAGCTCTTTTTCTGCTGCAACGATGGGATTATCATTATTTTTTTTCTAATTTAGAAGTTTTTAATTCATAAAACCCCCCTGGAGGTGTCTGCGCAGTCAGCCGCGTGGGCAGTGCTGATCCCAGGGTGGGCGTTGCGGGAGCCGGTGTCTGTGGGGTGGTCTGGGGGTGTTTGGTTGCAGGACGCAGACCTGTGTCCGCAGGAGAGATTTCTGTCCGCAACAGAGTGGTGAAAGTCACAAATACAATGAGAGTGTAGCACAGGCTCTTTGCTCACTGGGAACAGAAACCTTGCACTACACCTCGCAGCTGCTGGGTTGCGGGTGTGAGGAGGGCACTCTCTTTGAGTCTGGAATGGAAACACCCATTAATTTAATTCCATTTTGCATAATTGCTGTTGGATGGTGGTACTTCTCTGCCCCTTGATTCTGGACAACTTTGAGCTGGTGATACAAAGGTAAAAGGCTCTGCACATCATAAATTGTCTGTTGCTGCATTTGTGAGCCACTTGCTCCTTCCTCAAACTTCTCAATCATCTATTATGACTTTCGCATCTAATTGAGTTAATTAATAGAGGGCTTTTAAGGATTGTGACCATCAGTTTATACAGAAAAACAGTTCGAAGAAGGTTTAATATTACTCAGCTGTACTTAGGGAATGTTTTGTAAGTTTTCTTTAATAAGTTAATAGAACATTTTACAAGGGAAAAGTGATAGTGTCCATATCATAGGTTGCATCTCAGTCTTTTTTTCCTCATTTTCTTGAGAAAGAAGACTTCTAGTTTTGATTCCCTCAGCTGTGTGTCTAATTCAGTGTAAGCTCTGTATTACCCAGCAGCCAGCAGATGACAGTGGAGGTAGGTGACAGGGCTTTAGTCCAGGAGAGCTACAAGCTGTTTGCATGGTGACACGTATTGTGGAGAAAAATGTAAATAAAACCTGAACAAAGAGTAGAAGTTTTTCATAAAACTTCCAAAATCTCTTATTAGTAAAGAATGAGCTTGTTGGAGGCCTGAAATGGAAAGAAGAGCTAACGTATTTTGTGTATATAGTTGTAAAATTGAAAAATGACTGTGTTGTGTTGCCTTCCACAGCCATGTCATGTAAGAGTTCTGTTGAGATTTTTCTTTCTGACCGTGGCAGGGCATTGTTGCTGGGAAGGCTTCTCTCTGCATTGAAGTGCTCCTTTGATGGTGATATTTTGCAATTAGAAATGCAAACCTATGATATTGAAATAATTTTAAACTCACTTCAATCACACACCCTCTCTTTTCCATTTGGCACTTTAACTCCACAAGGATCTGCCCAGGCAGCCTGTCAAGGGCTAAACGATAGTAAAACAGTTCTGCAGGATGATCTGTCCAGAGGCAAAACTCTGCAACAAAACCTGGTCAGGGTCTGGATTTAACTGTCTTGCAAAACAGATTATATGTTCCAGAATAACTTTTGTGAAATTGTAATGCTGGGTAATCCCCTCCTCCACCTCCCTCCCCACCCTGGGCTCTTGTAGATAGGACAGAAAAGATTTTATTTGTCTTATGTTTCAATTTATTTGCAAAACATTCATTATCTGCATGTGTTCTGACGTTTAATTATTGCCAACAACAATAAACTATCGGACTAAATTGCGTTGTATTGCTTGGTATGAGTGTGAAAGATATCAATCTCCTTTTGTAATTTTTTCATAACTGTTCCAGATTTTACTTCGGGAGTCTCAAAAGCTCCATCTCACTGAGCTGTTTTAAGCTATCACTGCTGCATGTTCTCCTAATGTGCTGATTATCGGTCACTGCTGTCACCAAAGCGAGGTCATCTTTCCATTTTGTCCGGTGTTTTAACCTCATGACTTCATTGTAAAATTTAGAGTCAAGCTGCAGTAAAAACGTGGAAGTGTAATTGAATGAGTCCAGGTGGTTCTTGCCTGTTTACTGTTCAAAGTACAGAGTCTGCTTTTGACCTTTTCATTTTATTGGCATCAATCTTTTCCCTTACTTCTTTACTAATAGTCACCCGCAGGTTCCTGACTGTGTGTTTCCCCGTAACTCAAATTTAAACCGCATTAGGGACAAACCCAGAAAGCTGTGTTTGCACAATGACAGGCTGCAGCAGTTTTGCTGTATGAGGTGACAATAAAGCAAAACCTGTGCGTACGCGATGAGATGTGGGGCGGTTTTTCATTGTCATCCCAAGAGAACAAAAAGGGGAAAATAGTCAACATGGTTTTCTTTCTCTTCATAGCAGAGGAACTGGAGTAGCAAGTGCAGCAGGATGGAAGGTGAAAGATAGCTCCCAAAATGTGTTCATGATCTCTACATGACTGCATGGATATTGGGTTATTGGCTCATCCCCTTTTCCCACCTTGGTGGGACTCACTCAATTGGAAGTTTTTCATGCAGATGAGTAAAGGGAAAGGGGCAGAGAAAAGAAGGGGGAGGGAAAGGGAATTGAGCTAGAGGGGAAGGTGAAGGGGAGACGTGGCTGCTCCAGGAATTCACAAGAGAATTTTTATTACAAGCATTTGGCAGTAAGGAGGGAATACTTATGGCTGGTTGTGTACTTGCTGCCTAAAAAGCCTTTGGGTTTAGTAATTGGAGGCTTTTCATTTATTTTCTCAATACAGGTAGGCACCTCTGTGACACTTCAATACTTTCAGCTCTTCGGGGCTTCCATCCCACTGTGATAACAGCAGGAAAAGCCGTCAGGAGAGGGCACAGCCCCCAGCACATTCCTGTGCCCCCTCGTCTCGGAGAATTCAGATATAAAGAAACCTACATGGAGCGAAGAGAGTGCTGGTGTGTTATGTTGCTTTCCCCGACGCCTGACTCTTTGAGGCAGTTTCCAGTTCAGGTGATTGTTTATGTGTGAGTACACGGTGTGACTGTCATTTCCTCTTGAGAAGCCTCAGAAGGTGGAAATCTTTCAAAATGTGAGTGATACAACTGAGCTACAAAAGAAGCCAGAAATATTACGTGGGGATGCCAGGAAACTTGGTTTGGTTTTTTTTTAATTTAGGGTATGTTTTCTGTAGGAGACTGGAATTTTATTTTTTTTTTTAGTAATTAGGATAATAAATTCCTTTCCTGATTACATGTGTTGCTTTACAACAAGCATTTGCATGCAGGTAGCTCAAATTAGTCTCAGGATTCAAAGTAATCATACAGCATTCGTTTAATCAATGAACGAACCTCTTGCTGGGGTGATTCCCTCTGCCTCCCTCCTTCCCTCTCCCTTCTTTCAGTCTGCGACAGAAGAGGCTGTTCAAGGTTTTACAGTGCAGCAAACACTATCACGAAGAAGCAGACAATTGATAAGAGGTTGCCTGGGAAACCCTATGCCCATAGATTTTCCTTTTGCTGCAGTATACACTCCTAGGTGCAATTATTTAAAATTTGAAAAAAAAAACCAACCCACACCTCCTTTGGAATCTATGAAGTGATGGGGGAATTATGTTAAAATTCTCCAGAGAATCTAATCCTACTTTCTCGTTTGATTTATGATCGTCTTTAACAGTGGGGGAGTGGTGGGGGTTTTCTTTTTGCAAAATAGTTGCGGCAATAGAAATTCTGCTTGAGAAAGCAATATGGAAATATGCTGGTGACTGCTTTAAATGCAGGTCACGTATGACATAATCCGCCTGCCAGTGGAAAAACCCCACCAGCTCTTGAGAGAGAGCCCTGCTCTGATCAGCATGAGTAGATTATTCCTTCAGCTTTAATAATTCAAACTCCCTGTCTGCCTTACAGGGAGTTTTCCTCTTGCCTGGAAGACACATGATGCTGACTGGGGAGATCCCCAGTCTGCTTCTTGTGTTTTTAACGATAAGTTTGTTCTTGAAACTACCATCTCAAGGAAAAAAGAAAAAGCATTTTTATGCTTTTCTTTTTAAGAAGACAATCCATAGGGGATCTAAAAGATTTATGTGAACTTGCACTCTCCGGTTACTTATTTTTTTTTCCCCAAGTAAGAGAATAATTAGGTTGGACTGTTTAACTTGTGCTAATAGTGAAAGATTAATCAAAATCATAATTAGCCTGTGTTTCCTGCCTCGGTACCCTGAGCTTCATTAATACCTGTCGTGTACCCAATGTGTTTTCTTGATAAAAGATTTGATGCTAGAGTGTTAAAAAAGAAAGAAATGCAATTTGCTGAGTTTTGTGTGTGTGTTTCTGTGTGGTTGTTGTGGGAACATTTTGCTGAGCTTCATGCTGTGGGATTTTGGTTCTTATGACCCAGGTATAAATAGTGAAACCTCAGCGAGCCCCGCAGTCTATCAGTAGCCTCCGTCCTTCTTGCGTCAGGATGTGGCTCTCCCGCCGGGCTGGCTGAGGTGTGGCAGGTCAGTCGATGTGTTTGTGAGAAGGGAGCGTTCATCATAGCCACAGCATCCTTCCTCCTGAGAAATAAGTCTGTGACACAAGCAGGATAAAAGCAGGGGGAAAAGTGGTGGTGGTGGAGAAACCCTCCGTTCAGTCCAGCTGATTTTGGTAGCTCAGTGCTCTGCTGGGACAGCTGCGGTGGGAAGAAGGTTTCCCAGGGTCAATCCATGCCTTGCAGGGGCTGTTGCCGCCTGGCACAGGGCCCGTGTGTGCATGTCGGGGGCTTCAATCTCTGCACTGTTTAATGGTGGAGCTCGAATACACCGCGCATAAGGGGACAATGCGCTCTGTGCTAAGTACACAGATTTTCTCTGCCCTCTTCGCTCATGGAGCGACAGCGGCGCAGCCCAGCCTGCAGAGCAGACTTTGTCGGTGGGGCAGGAAAAGGAGTAAAGCCCACAGCGGCTCGAGCAGTGGCTTCTTTCTGTGCATTCTCACGCTTGTACGCTCTGGTTTGCAGCTGCAACGCATTCCTGTGCTGGTCGGGGCGGTGACACAGCATCCTCCTGACTGCACACCCTTGAAAATTTTCCATCTGAGGTGAGCACAGCAGTGGAGTGAATTCAGAGCAAGGTACTGCTTTTCTTGGTTGCTTTTCATGTACACAACAGAAATGGTACTTCAGACCTCGGGGTGACCACTGGCCAGGGCAGTGGTTTAAAGCTGCTGCAACACCGTGTAACATGGGCCATTCCGGAAAGGAGGACAGCTATCTTCGTCCTCTTTGTAGGGACAACCTACCAACGGGGTCAAACGGTACACTAGTAAGTGCAGTAAGTCAAAAGGAGAAGAAAGAGTGTTTCTTTCTCCTCCTTTCTCTTTTTCTGCAAAGTCTGTACTTGTTTTCAAGCACTGTCTTTCCTTGCTGTCCAAGGGCAACAAGGATCAAATCCTGAATTTTCCTCCATGAAAGTTACTTTTATGGCAGATGTGTGATAAAAGAAAGGCAAATAAGTTTAAAAAAGCTAATAGCACAGAACATAAATACTGATACCTGAATGTCAAATTCGCTTCTGTTGTTATGCACAAATGTAGATTCAAGGTTATGAAGCTCCAAATGTTTCATTGAAATAAGTGATGCTTCAAGTTGTTTGAAGTCCTTGGCACACAGCTCTGATTTTAATTTATTCAATTTTTACATGCATTTTCTGCCACAAATGTATATTTTGTTTGTTCTTGGTAATGATATAATGCAAAGATTTGTTTTTCTTCTAAATATCTTACATTCTCCAAGGGAATTGCAAATTGCTAGCAACGTTATTTAAGCACAGAAATTAATTTATTAAGACAGGTTTATTGGGGAACTACTGAATTAGTTCATTCGATATATACGCCACAGTTTGATATTGCATTCTGCCCTCTCAGCTTTACAGACATCGAGCAGATCAGGTTGACAATGCAGTGAGCTGTGCCTGCAATTTTCTGTTTTATGGAGAGGTTAAATGAAACACAACAGAGCAGTTGTGCTGATTGTGGTCATAGAGCAAATCTGTGACTGGAAAAGAATGAAATCTCTCAATTCTCAGCCACGCACTCTACCCCCAGTGATGACACTCTCTTCTTAAGTGTCATACCTGTCTTTTTATATGCTGTTTTTCATGAAAGAAACACAAGCTGCAGGATACATTCTAACAGGGAGTCTTTACTAATTATCTCCTGCCGAGGATATTTATGGGTTTAGCCTGAATCCAGCTCTTCCAGTCCCTACTAGAGACTATATATATGAATTACAATAATTCAAAATCTCTGACATTAATCATTTCACCTCTGCCTGTGATGCTCTTGTCCCCAGACAGCCACCACAAGTGGTGACGGTGATGCAGAGGCAAGTTCAAACCTCCAGTGCTGCGCACCACAAACTACCATCCTTGGGAAGTTTTCTGTGGCTTTAGGCTACATCACTTGAAGAACTGTGGAGCAGGGCAGGGTGGCCCCTCGCAACAGCAGAATGCTCTTTTCCTGCATAAAGGGGAGAGTCAAACTAACCTGTCATGGAACGGAAATTGCCTTATGCCTTTAGCTGCTTGCACCCAGTGCTCTGGGGGTACAAAAGCTATCTTTTCTGCTTATATTGGGCACTCTGCCTTTCCCCCCTTGCCTTTTCTGTCTGCATCTTCTAAACTGGCTGGATTTCTTACGTTTTGCTGTTGTGATATCTTGACCGTCACAGTTCTTAAACTCAGAAACAACATATATATATATATAACTCTTGCTGCTCCAATTGTTTATTTGAGCAGTTCTTCCTTTTGTTCTCTTTCCTCCCAGCACTTATTTGCATTTTCAGGATCCTCACTACAGTGGTGGGGCCGCTCTGTATGGCTTTACAAACACACTTTGGTTACTGGAACAAAAATAGTCACATCTTTTCCGTGTTCTCTATGTGATGTATACAAAACACTGTAAATCTTGAGGTGGTGATATCTAAGCTAATGAGATTTAGGGACAACCTCTAGTAATGCATCATATCACATAATAAATATGTTTCTATGTTGTGGTTATGAATTCTACTGGCAAACTGAGACAAAATCCCCAGCAACCACGTTACGTGTTATGAACACAAGGGTTACAGACAAAGCTTAGACTTCATTGAAAAATCAGGTTTGACCCTGAATTTTACATTCCTATAGATTTGTTTAATTCTTTTTCATGTTTTAAAAAAACAACAACCAATAAAATAATCGTATCTATGATCTGTAAGTCTCTTCTGGAGCCAGCATTGATACAACAGCATGCAGCTGAAAGTGCGGAATCAACATGAAAACTGAGGTATTGTTTCTTCAAAGTGCTTTTTGGACTGACAAAACGTGGAACTTTGTCAAAGCTGTTCAAACTCCCCAAAGTTGCTGAAAATTCTGTAGTGTTCAGAGATGAACTGTGACTGGCGTGTAGTGTGACTAGCAGTGATGCTTTATTTGTAGTGGTTTAGAGAAAAATGCTTTTTGGCATACATTGTCAGTTTGCATTAGGTTCCTTTTCAAGTGATGGACTGCATAGATGTGCATAAATGCAGATGCAAAATAAATACATATATGTATACATACACAAACATAAGTTTTCAAGTCACCTTTTAAGTTGAGTGTATTACTGACTAGTATATTGCTAGTTAAAATGTAATTGGGTTATGGCAAACTCCTTTTGTTTGAGCTTTGAAGTTTTCAACTTTCTCTTAGCAAAATGTGTGAGTGTATTTAGGTTTTATTTAGCACAACGGAATGTCACTTTCACTTTCTTATCTCTTATCAGAAGTGAGTGATGATACATTGCTGTGGGTGAAAAATGTTAGTTCTGTACCCAAAAGGTACAGAAAACTATGAGAATCCAGTGCCAGTGTACAAATACCCAGATCTGGATCATCATAGTGTAACTTGGAGATATTTTGTACGTCTGAAACGGAGATGAGGGTCTCAGCTGTTACTGTTGAAGCTAGGTCAGAATTGCAAGAGGAGTGGATAACAGCTCTGAAAATAAATCTTTGGGACACCAGGAAACCAGTCCCACCTAAAAACCAGCTATATCTAGTAATCCTCTCTGCCTGCAAACTGTCTGCATAGGTATTTTGTGCTAAGATCTGGAGTTTGTAGACTGATGGAAATATTGTAAATCTAATAAAAACAGATGGCAAATAATTTTTTAAGTTGACTATTACCAATTTCTGTTTCTTACATTCCTCACCCCTACTGCCTTATTTTTTTCTCGCCTCTATCACTCTAAACCACAATGAAACATTAGTTAAAATGGGCAAACAGCTGCCCAAAATCTAACGCAGGTGTCTTTCTTTTAGCATGGGCCCCACCGTCCTGGGCAACCTTCCACTCTGAGCGGCTGGTGTCAGAGCTTCCTCAAGGAGAAACTTGCCAAAGATGGTCCTGCCACATCTCTGCTTTTGCATGCCTCTACTGTAGATATTCACATCAGGGCTTCCATGTTGCTGTTAAGAAGACCCCTGTCCTCCTTTTTTCTCTATTGAGACTCTTCACCCCGCCACCACCTTTCTGCTCTTCTCGTACTTGCAGTCTTGTCTTTCATCCACAACCCTCAATAATGGGATCTGGGTCTCACCCCTTCTTCCAGGACGGTAAGTGAATTTTCTCACTGGAGAACCGTTGGGTCTAAGGCCCTTAAATGTCAAGGTAACGTGCAGCAATAGACTTTGTGAAACCCTGAAGATAAGTGTTCCAGCAGCCTTTACTGTTATCTGATTGTGAAGCCAGTCAAGCCTCGGTAATCTTTAGCTACTCTATTTAAAAAAGAATTATAGCACTGTGCTAGCTGGGTTGAAGCTCAGATGGTGAATTTCTCTCTGTTTAAAAGGCCAACAACTATAAGATCTTGGAAACCCACATGGTAATTCAGATTGTCTCAAAATTTGCTCTTTCTCTGAAGACAGAAGGTAAGGCAATCACTGAGATTTGGGCACTCTGAAGCTTGCAGCCTGCCCAGGTCGCGGTCCCGATCTCACAGCTCCTTTTGTTTTGTGTGCATGCTGAAGCCTAAACCTGCTGTTTGGCTTATCCTCGACTGAATCTGAGTTACTGGAGATTTACGTCATGTCTGACATCCTTTGGCAGGAGCAGTGCAGCGTTAAAGGTAATTAAGGATAACATTCGTAACACCAAATCAGGATGAGAAAAACTGGGAGAGAAGAATGAGTGTGTGCAGCAAAATTAGGTGAATATAAGGATGTGTTGTCAGCATCTTACTACAGACCTGAACATCTCTAGGCAACTTGATGTAATCACAAAACCTGAGCTGCGTTTGTGCTTTGTGAATTTAAATCTTATGTTGTCAACTTTCTGTTAACTTGTGTAGTGAACTGCACCAGCTGAGGTTCTGGGATGAACACAGCACTCCAATATACTCTGCAACCCACGGACTCACCCTGGTTACGTTACTGAGGGATGTGGGCACTGACAGTAACTCCACACGTGAATGGTGCAGATATTTGTTATGGTCTGTGCCTTTCTTATTGCATGAGCTACACACATCCCAGTATCAGTAGCCCAGTGTCACTCAGTGCTTTGTGACTCAGCAAAGAAAGAAATAGCTCCAAACATGGCTATGTATGGATTTTCCAACTAGTTCCATGCTACTTCCCATTCCTGCTCCTCGGAGCTTTCTTTTTAATGTGACAGATGAGTGGGAGACAAGAGGTGAGGCTGGTGGAAATTCTCTTTCATGTGTTTCTCTTGTCTAAGTAGGCCAATTGACATCATGATTATTTCTTTCATCAGTTGAGGAACCTCCTGTCCTACAACAGTGACAAATAAAAAGAAAACATCTTTTCTCCATTGCTGTCTTTCTCATATGGGTAGATAAAAGAAGTAGTATTTGTTTTAATATATTCCTTTATCTGAGCGGGGACTTCAAAGAAGCTGCATGTGTTGCTGTTATATAAAACAGATAATAGTATTAATCAGATACATTTCACCTCACAACAGCTGCAACATCATATTAAAGGTGGGAAAGGACTGTAATACAGTAAATATTTGCCCCAAATGCAAAGCACCAGTCTGATTATCGCAGCTCTTTCTCTCCTAATCATGATCATAATTTCTTTTTCCTCCTTTGTCTCATTTGAACTGCCATACTAGCAAAAACAAAGGGACAGCTAATTCCTAGAAAGAAAGCCACTGATTCCTATCATCCAGAGGAAGAGACAACATGGTTGATGACCTTGTGCGGTCAGAGGCAACGCAAACCCGTTTGCAGTGAAGAACAGAAACCTGAATAAGAGGTGGTTCATCATCTGTGTTGTCTGGAAAGTTTGTCACAAGAAAAAATTATGCAAGAGCAATTGACCATGTGAAGGGAGAACAATCCAGGGCTTCATGACAGTGTTACTCTCAGTTTAGCTGGTATTGCTTATATTGGCTTATTAGCTCCATTTAAGCTTAAAGAAGGCTAAAAAGAGACTTCACTGGAGCTCTGCACAAACAAGAGAGTTGTCCTATGTAACTTCAACTAAGTTATGAAATTGATAAAAAAAAAATCACCTTTTTTAATTCCTGTTCTTTTGAGTAGTGCTGCACTTCAGGGTTTGAGTTATGTTACTATTTGGGTAATTTTCAACTTTCATATAACAAATTCATATTGGTATGTGATCAGATGCTGCAATCTGTGGAAAAAACACTGCCCATTTTTTTTTTTTTGCTTTGGCATTTCCCTGTTTTTATAATCAGGACAGTCTATGACTTTAATGGCCTGCTCTTTAATTATGCTCTGGGGAAAAAATAAAGTAATTTTCTTTTCCTACAGCTATTACTTGTAAATTTCACTGGATGTCTCCCAAACTGTATGCTTATCAAAACACTTAGCTACTTGTTTATCTCTTGTTGTCTTCATGTACTATTTCTCTCCCTCAACATATCCTGATCTCTTTACCTTTCCTTTTTTCAGGAGCCATTCTGCAGCGCCGACCAACCATGCCACCTTCTGCTCTACTTCTTCAAGTTCTGCAATAGCCCTTTGAAACAAAGATCTGCTTTCTGATATTTTTGAGGTTAAATTAGATTATTTTTTGTAATTAGATGAAGCTGCATGAAAGATCTGTTGGGGGCAGAAAGCTGTTTTCTGCTCTGTTCTTGATTTCTACCCTAGTAAGTCTTAATACTCATTAAGGACAGGCCTATGCCCCTAATGTTTTATTTGCATTTTTGACCGCTGTTAGGTGTGGTTCTTATGTTTACACGGAACTGCCTCAAATGGCTCTAAGCTTCTTCCTGAGCAATAATAGCTAAGATAAAACCTATAACTGGATATGTTTGCCATTAAAGTCTCCACTCTTCCCATATGTGATGTTTTGCATTTGTTGATGCAGAACATCACCTACTATTTTATTACGAGTAAATACACTTGAGATAGTGATACCCATCTTCAACGCTTCTCTGTTACTTCTCACTCTGATTCCCCTGAAGAAATTCTGTTTTCAGTAGACTTCACTATTCCACCATGTTTTTCATTTCCTTTTCCACATCAGAAGAATGTAGCAGTATGCATGTGGCTGACCCTGTCGTGAGACAAAAGTGAACCAGATAATCTCTTGGTATCTCCTGTTGAGTCCATGCTTAAGAATTACAGCTTCAACCCCAGAATGCACCCATTAATGGTAAGACATTTGGTTCCACTGTTTTTTACAGTGGAAATGACTGTTTTTTTCCTCTAAATCCAGTCATTTAGGAGGTCCAAACTGTAGACCTTCTGTTGTGGTCTGACGTTATTCAGTCATCTTGGCAGTAGTCGAAGCCTCTGCATGTTACTGTGTTTCCTACTGCTGTAATCTATCCGGTATTTCAAGGTCAGCCCCTTAAAGCTGCACAAAGGGAAGGGAAGCCTGAGTTCAGTCCTGAGCTGAGTCACACAAGTACCCCATGAGTTGAAGGAGACTTGGACCTTTGTCTCTGCCCGGAGCAGAAGAAGAATGTTCTCACTTCTGTAAGGTGCCCTAGCGGAACAGATACGGTGCTCTGGAGTGAAGAATTGAGAGAGAGCAGAGAATTCAGAGGACGGGATCTGGGAGCAAACCACCATGCAAAGTTCATCCAGCCACCAGTACACAGCAGAACCAGCGCCACCAGAAAAACAGAAAGTATTTGGAGATGTCTTACTGGGAGGCACCAAAACACCTACTTTTCTGTCCATGCGGCTTTGCTATAGAAGCTGGCTTCCTACCGGGAGGCTTGTTTTTGTGGTACCACTGAGAGGTAAGCCAAGCCTGCTGAACTCCACAGATTACCATCCATGCCTACTGTCCACGTAGGCTCCAGTGGGTCAGTATTAGGGAATTACTGTGATCTTCCTTTCTTAATTACAGGGAAAACGACGTTTAAAAAGTTATTTGCAAACATCTCCATTGGTTGGAGAACTTACCAGTGAAAGGAGCAGAGGTAATGTGAGGCGACTCATGCTTAAAGGCTTACTCTGTTGTGGCACCTTTGCTTTTCTGCTCGGAAATGGCTAGGACAGGAAGGAAAACACTAAGAGGTGACTCTAGGTATATAGTTTATACCTGTGAAATGTTGCTCTGCCTGGTAGAGTGCCAGAGACACAATGTCAGAAGGTGCAAGAGGTTCTCTGCGCCAGCAATCCCCATTTCTTCCCTCAAGCCGTCCTTTTGGCAGTGCTAGCTCGTGTAAGCTGGTGTGACAGTCCCAAAAAGTGTCAGTGTCACTTGTGTTGATTTGGTCTACAAGGCCAGGGAAGACTGAGGATTCCAAGGTGGGACAGTACATTGCTGTTTTATGTTTCTTCAGCCGGTGAGAGAGGGCTGAAGAACGCCCAACCTCACTGTAACTCTAGATCTGACATGTAAAGACAGGCAAGGACTGTGTTCCTGAGGACCTGTCTCTTCCAGCCCCCACTTCTCCTGGCGCTGAGAGGTACTTTTGCAGCTGTATGTGAGACGATGACCTCTGCGGAGCTGCTTACTGCTCTGCTGCGTGCAGTCTGTCTGTTTGCTGGTCAAATGGAAAACAACAATATCTCTGCTCAGTGCAAAAGAACAATAGACTGGAAACTACTTAAGCTTGCTGTTTTGTCTTAGCCGGGTGCTCTTCTCCCTGTTCCTGTTGCCTGCTGCTCCCTTTGTAACAGCGGCTTTGTAAGGTCTGACATCCCGCAGCTCAGCGGGGGAAGGGTGTGCACACCTTGAGAATGAATATTGCCTTTTGCTAGTTTTAAATACAACTGACGGGCTGAAGTGCATTAGTCATATCAACATAGTTGGAATGAATGCATTATGCATGCATCCTTAATCAAATCCTCCCCAAATAATTTCTTCTCCTGTCTACGTTCCCTTGTCTACAGAAATCATTGAGTCCCTTGCCACTGCTTTTCATACTATGTAGTCTGTCTGTAGGCACTTGTTCTTCAAAGCCTTTAATATTAGCATTAGAGTGCTAAGTAATAAACAGGCATATGGAGTTGAAAGGGAATTCCTCTCTTTTGAGTATTCACAGACATCAATGCATTCTCCTGTGGAAAATGTTTAGATGTTTTTCTGTGAGGCAGATAAATTCATCATCACTGTAACGTTGTCAAGTGAAGTAAAACTTTTATTTGGAGAACTTCCTTCCTCTAACTTCTAATTTAATCTTCTATAGCATCTTCTGTTCGAGAATCTCAGAGAAGTTCACGTGGCAATAATTTTCCAGCACCACTGAAAGGTGGAAAATATTGAGCCCTACGCCATAGATGATGGGTGTAAGATAGAGGAGAAATAATTTACCAGGTATTTATCAACAAACAGCTGTAATACGTCAAGACTTAGTGGGTCCTTGGGAAGGGCAGGGGCCTCCTATTGTCCTCCGTCCATGCAAATGTCCAGGGCTCACTTTCTGTTTCAGCACAATCAGTTTGAAAACACAGGAAAAAAAATAATGAAAATCTTGGCTGTGCTGTGCATTTTTCAGATTCTGCAGGACGAGAAAGATTCCAAGTTGTGTCATGGCTTGGAGTCTTGAAACATGCAGCATACATAAAGTACAGGGCTGGACTCTATAGCAAACGAGAGGCTTAGGTGTGAAAGGACATTAGCAACGAATACTGTCTCAATGAAATTATTTGGCTACTGCTGAGCAAGACCCAAAACAGTCTTCCTGGTCACTTTCTCTGTGGACATATTGCAGGCTGGAAGCATGGAAGTAAATGCTGAAATTCTGGGGAAACGGCCCTGCAAAATCATCTGTAATGAATTGTCCTCTGAACTACGTTAAAGCCATCCATCATGAATTTCAGTCAACTTTGACTGCGATAGCTTGGTCTTGGATATTAAAAGAACGTTTCTCTTGAAGTCCCCCAAATAACTGCGATAAGTGTTTTCAGTGTGATTTCATCCCTGTTGTGAAATCTGGCAAAGTTACCTTTGCGAGCAGCAGAAAAAAGGAGAGAGTGACAATTCCTGACGGACAGAGCAGAAGCTTGAAAAAACAGATTCGGCTTTCTCTCTGTTCTCGCTGGTAGCTGGGGCTGGAGCAAGGAAGAAACCCCGAGTCCCCTTCTTCATGCTGGTGCACACCAATCACTACTGTGAGCGGATTGGTTTCTCAGCCCTGTTGCCTCATAGCCAAAGTTTGTTCAAAACTGCCCACAATTTTGTCCAAAATGTTCAGTTCTGCCTGCCGCAGCGGTCTCCGGCCCATCCAGGTCACTGATTCCTGAAAGCCACCACATTCGTGGCAGATGATAAATCAAAAGTCAGGGCTGGCTGGACTGCTGGAGGAAAAGATAGTGATCACCAGGAGTGAGAACTGTTGGCTTCTGACCCTCTTAAATTTTTTCTTACGATCATTCCGTGTTATGTCTCTTGTCTTGTTTTTCATCATTAAAACCCTTGTTGTCTTAGATGGTGACAAAGATTTTCATTTTAAGTTATAGTTGGGTTAACAATCTCTCCTTCAAGTCACACGCAGACTAAAACGCCTCTATAAAGTCTCCCTGGATAGATGCTCAGTTTTAGTAAACTTTAGAACTGAATGTGAACCTCAACAGCATTTTCTGACTGAAAGATGTGAAAGATAAATCCCTAACCTTTTGTGTTGATGTGAGATCCTCTGAGAAATCCCGGCATGGAAAGGAAACACTTTAAAACTTTCTTACTCCTATGCTTGTCTACTTTATATATAATTTATATAATGTGTATAATTTCTGTGATTCACCAAGGAATTCATTTTCAAAAAGCAAAGATGGAAATATTTGCCAGACACTGGAGTGAGCTTTGCTCTAATGTTAATGTTGTACAGAACTGAGAAAAAAAATTAATGTAATCAAATAGATGATACCTCTTGCAGCGTTAACTTATTTGACGAGTAAACATGGAATTAAATTGTCCTGAAAATGTGGACTCAGAGGAAGAAAAGAAAGTGAAATCTAAGTTTAAGTTGATGGTGAGGCTTTGTTTTAAGTTTAACAAACCCTTTTCTAATTTTTTGGGGGGCTTTCGCCTCCAGAAGCGTGCTTAGAAAGGAAACCTGTAGTACGTAAATGCGGTGAGACATGAGTGGCAATGAGGTGTCAGCAATATGTGGAGCTGATGAGAGTAACGCATCGGCCAGATTAGGAAAACAGGTATTATCTCATCAGCTACAAGACTGCTTCAAGCCTTTCCTCCACATTTTTATTCTCTAACATACTAGACTGCAAGCATTACTAGTGAGCCACAATACACACTTCTTTTTGAGCTGCTTGAAAGATAGGTGATCTGTGAAATGGTGATACAGCTGATATAACTTGATTTGGTCTGCAACAGCTGAGTCTGCTGGTGCTTTTTGCAGTACGATGATAGCTTATGCATAAATAAAACTGTGTCTCCATTTGGGAATAAATCTGATGTGCTGGGCAAGAGAATAAGAGAAAAACAACAACAATAATAATTATGGCAATAATGTAGAATCTAATGAAGTAAAGCCTGGGACAGTTTCCTCTGAGGATATGTTTTTTCCTCCTCTTAGCTCACTATAACTCCGTTGAATATAAACTGCATGACTTGATCATTTTCTCTTTTACAATACAACTGATGGAGCTATGAACAGCATTTGTAATCTTTAAAAGAATGCAAGTAAAATATTGGATTTTTTTGCTAGACATAGAACCTCAGAATCATAGGGTTGGAAGGGACCTTAAAGATCATCCTGTCCCACCCCCTGCCACGGGCAGGGACATCCCACTGGATCAGGCTGCCCAAGGCTCCATCCAACCTGGCCTTGAGCACCTCCATGGATGGGGCAGCCAAAACCTCCCTGGGCAACCTGGGCCAGTGCCTCACCGCTCTCGTGGTGAAGAAATTCTTCCTGATGTCTATATTACCAGATAATAAAGTGAGACTGACTTCAGCTGAACTTCATCTGCACAAATTTCCTTACTACAGTGGCAAACAGCACCTTTGTAGTCCTTTTGTGCAGCCTGACCTGGCTTCGAAAGACCACAGACTTTCTTTTTCTTCCTAAATTCCATAGGAATTCCTGGTCCCTAGAAAATATCCATATGGACCATGTGGTTTTCTTTGTTTAACTGCTTTTCAAGGTCCAGATTTGATTGGAAATTGCATCTTTAATCTGATAACACGGTTTCTAGTCTTGTAAAAGGCAGGGAATTTGCTTGAGATTGTTCAAGAACCAAGTGAAGAATATTTTGGTTCTAGAAGCACAGTACAGGTTAGATTTCTGTAGAGCTGACACCATTGTATGATGTCAAGGTACCCTTATGGCCACATAATGCGAACATTTCCAGCTGAAAATAAGGCTATAGTCAAGTCCACTGAAGTGGATATCCATTCTCAGCATCATTATTCCTCCTCCTTTTTGCCTCTTTCGTGCTTCAACTTGTGTCCAGTGACTACTTCATGCTTTATTAAAAGTTTTAAATGTAGAGAATAATTACTGTCATAGTATTACAGTCCTATCTGAGAAAGGTTTTAGTCAATGGTTGCTTATAAATGACAGATCGGGTGACTACACAAGAGCAAAATTCAGAGAAAACCTCAAAGTCAATCACCATAATCTGTGAATGTGTCACTGCGTGTTTGGCAGCAGACTGCGTGTGGACAGTGATTGACAGGTATACTCAGCTATATTAATCTGGTTGTACGTACTGTGTTCCAAACAGAAACAAGATGACAAGAACAAAAATGTGTTCATCAGAACAGGGACGTGGAATCAACATGTCATTACTACGGCTTTAAAAACCTGAAAAAGTAATTAAATACAGAATTTAAACAAAAAAAACCCCCGTGCGTACGTTGCTGTGTTTTGATGATATTTAAAATTAAAAAAAGAGTACCTAACCTTCCACCAGTCTCTTTCAAGTACGTTGTTGACCTTTGAGAGCAGAATTTAATTTTTGTTTTTAAGGAGAATAGAGAATTCAATTCTGCATTCAATTATTGCCACTGTTTTTAAGTCTAACTCCATTGTTCGTGCTCTACAGTATCAGTTTAATTTAGAATCCTGAATGGCATAATAGTATTTATTCTTGGTCATTACAGAAGCCCAGAAGCCATGTGAGAATTCAAGAGCTCTACTAAAACAACAAAATGGAAAACAGAAAAACACTGCAAACCGAGCAAAGCAAAAATACCTCATTTAAATATCTGTTGCACCATCCAGATTCACGTGCTTTTAAAAAATAGATTAATCTGATATTTCTTCAAAACGTTTGTCTGTGCCTGGGGTGAAAAGTGTCAGATCAGTTTGGTAAAATTTGGCAATTGAAATGCTGATAAAAGGATTTACCTTTTACTGTATTAACAAGTATTTTTATGCAATTTTATGTTCAAAATTTGTGAAGATACTTCAAATTTCCTTCCCTGACGCAGCAGATGCCTTTCTAAATCACTTTTCTTCATGTAAACCCATCTCTGTTTAGCATGAACACACTTCCATTGCTAAAGGAAACTAATAGTAGCAGGCGGCAAGTACTGTTTATATTGTGCTGTCTTATTATTTGTAATTAGGATATGAAACGTTGTAAAATAATACATTTTTTGCTTCTATTCATATTGTCTCAGTGCTTCTGCAAAACTACTGGCCTGCATTATTGCTGGTTGCAGAGCCCGACCAAACAGTAAGGCCAAAGCCAGGACACTTGCTCTTGTCAAGGCAAGACAGACAAGACGTTACGATGCCCAAAGTCTTCGCCGATTGTGGAGTCAATTACAGTGCTCTTCCTCCCACCACGGCAATCATAAGAAGCAGCTTTCCTTCTTACATAATTTGTTGCTATGCTGGCAGTGATTTCCCCTTTTGTTTCTTAGTCTGGCTGTTATTTTCAGCAAAACAAGGTCTTTCTATTCTTCAGACAATCATTCCTAAAGTCTGACAAGATACAACGAGAAATAACATCTCCTCACTAAGTGACACTGTTTCTTACGTGAGGTGTTCGCTGAATGTAGAGGAGCAGTCTGGGATCTGCACCACAGACCATTAACCTGAGTGCAACTGAGGCAGAGAAGAGCATTCTAGCTCTCCACACAGTATTTCTTAAGTGACAGAAAATTATAGGGACTTTAAAGCTGTGTTACTGAAATAGAGTCCCTGATGCTTTGGCTGCTTCTTATCTTTCTCAAGGAGCATCACGAAAACCTTCCATATTTTCTGTTAGGCTGTACAGTGATTACATTTTTAAAGATAAATAAATAAGTAAAATATGTTCAGCTCTAAAAAAATTTTCCTTTTATTCAGCCCATAAGTTGAACGAAAAAAAAGTGTGTGAAACAGATTGCGTGACTGTCAATATTAGTAATACTTGAGTAAGAGAAATTAGATCCCATTACTCATCTGTACCATCTTCTCTGTTTTTCTTAAAAGCCCAAAGACTACAGATTTCTTTGCACTTCCTAGTTGCAGGAATAAAAAGTGATGCATTTTAAGATGTTCTGGGACATTATTCTTTACCTAATGCAGATGTTTCTGTATAGGTGTTAAGCAGCCCAAATCTCTGACTCTTGTGCCCTAGAGCTCAGCATTTACATAGATCTATATGGAAGAAGCGCTACAGACTGGGGGAAGAGTGGCCGGAGAGCTGCACGGAAGAGAAGGACCTGGGGGTGCTGGTTGACAGCCGACTGAACATGAGCCAGCAGTGTGCCCAGGGGGCCAAGAAGGCCAATGGCATCTTGGCTTGGATCAGAAATGGGGTCACCAGCAGGGCCAGGGAGGGGATTCTCCCTCTGTACTCGGCACTGGTGAGACCGCACCTTGAATACTGTGTTCAGTTCTGGACCCCTCACCACAAGAAGGATGTTGAGGCTCTGGAGTGTGTCCAGAGAAGAGCAACGAAGCTGGTGAGGGGCTGGAGAACAAGTCTGACGAGGAGCGGCTGAGAAGAGGACGGAGCTGGGCTCTTCTCCCAAGTGACAGGGGACAGGACAAGAGGGAATGGCCTCGAGCTCCACCAGGGGAGGGCCAGGCTGGATATCAGAAAAAAATTCTTCACAGAAAGAGTCATTGGGTACTGGAACAGCTGCCCAGGGAGGGGGTCGAGTCGCCTTCCCTGGAGGTGTTTAAGGAACGGGTGGATGAAGTGCTGAGGGACATGGTTTAGGGAGTGTTAGGAATGGTTGGACTCGATGATCCAATGGGTCCTTTCCAACCTGGTGATTCTGTGATTCTGTGATTCTGTGATTATTATTAATGCTTTTATCTATGCACATAGCAGATTTATAGAACAAATGTGTTAAAGATTAGAGTATTATGTGGTGTGGATCTGAAGCCTGACTTACGCAGATAAGTGATCCAACGTAAGGACGCATGTTGTCTCCATTTCCGCGGTTTGCAGAATGCAGATTTATAAATGAAAAAGTTTGGATCATTTCAGCTCCAAAGGAATCTTCTCAAAGCTATACATCTGAAGCTTTTTTTTTTCCAATTAAGATTGGATAGAATTCCAGCAGCTATTGTTCAGAAGTTTTGCTCTACTTCTTGTTTGATTTAAGTGCATGAACTCACTGCAGCGAATGGAGAGCTTCCTAGAAGTTTTCTTACCTGAGTCAAACAGTATGTTGTATTTCATGAAGCCCAGTTTTTCGTAGCCCATCCTGTAGCCAACAGAACATCTTGCTGTTTCCAAAACACACGTAGAGACATTCTCTTGGACCGCTAGAGACCAAGCACGGAGGTTTTGATCGCATGCAGCTTTCTCTCCGCTGAATAATAAGTTTCACAGAATTTCATAGGAATTTACTGCAGAGTTATCTACTGCAAAGCAGGATCTACTTTAGTAATTCTGCAGATCTTCTAAAACAAATTCATAAAGAATTTCCCTGTTTTCTTCCAGGCAATGGTTTGATAATAAGTACAAAAGGTGAAACTTTTGATATGAAAGGCTGAGTTGGTTTACGCGACCTGGAAATAAATTTTTCCAAGCAGCTCTCTGTACCATTTGCACGTGATGTTGATACTCCACTGTGTCTGGTGGACTGTGTGGTCTGTTCTTCTCTTATGAAGAGCCCAAACATTTGTGGTTGTGAAGATGGTTGCTTTCTTCCTTGCTTTCCCATTTCCACTCTCCCCCTCCCCAAAACACTGAGGAGAGAAGGATCCTCTGTGACCGCCTTCCACAGCCCACAGCGCCTGTCAGAGAAGCAGCAACGGAGGAGCCGTACTGGGACTGCAGTCAAGGAGTGAAGGTTTTCTAAGTGTTGAGGTTGGGATGGCAAAGTAAACGTCATGACTGAACACACCAAATTACTGTCTTCCTCTCCTGTGATGTACTGTTCAAAGGCAGAAAACACATCTTGCTCCTCGCATCTTTCTTTAAAAATCACTTAATGGGTAATCCCTTACAGCAACACTTTGAAAATATCATTTTTAAATTTAAAAATTTAAAAATTAAAAAAAATTAATAAAAAAGAGTGACCAGGAAGAAATTAAAAAGCAGTAAATGGTTTATACCAATATTTTATTTTTAGAATAAAATCCTTCCATATAAGTTAAGTCTTCAAAAATTGCTTAGACATATTTATTTACTATTTCTGCATTTTAGTGGACTGTTGCGAGTTTATCTTTTCTTATCAGCAGAAATGTTAATGGAAGAAAATTCAGAAAGATAAAGAGTATATTCATTCTCTCTCAGAGAAGGACAAGTAAACTAAGATCATGTCACTCAAAGATGTTTAGCAAACAATTTATGAGAACAAGAACTGTCTCTCTGAGAATGTCTCTTCTGCAGATTCATAATTTTCTTTGTAAGTTTCTCATATATCTGTCTTAATTTTGGAAATAAATATTTTCTTAGTCGTATCATGCATGGGACATCACATACTTATGAGCATTATTCTATTCTCTGCAACATTTTATGTATTTACCAACTATTTTGATGATCCGTCTCCATGCTCTCTGTAGATTAATTAAGTTCATTTTTAAAAAGAAAAAAATTGGTCTGGATATAGAAAGGAAACGGTTCCTTCCCTCCCTCCTGAAAAGAACTGACCAGGGGGATGCTGCGGTGGACTGTGCCGTGCAATGGAGTGACACAAGGCTGAGCCAATGTCCCTCTAATGAACGTCTATGAATGATGCAGAGTTCTCAGTCTTCTGAATGCCCATGTGGTTCAGAGCAGTACACGGACAGAAACTTGAAAGAACATATCTCCTGATACTGTCCCCCAAAACTTAGGAAATATAATTTCATAAAATCCACTGTAAAGGAAATGTAATTTCATAAAATCCACTGTGAAAGTGTAACAATAATTGCACTGGTGTACCCATGGATACAGTGGAGTTGGACCTCCCTCCTCTTTTATTTCAAACTTTTAGACCCAAAGGGAATCAGGAGGCACGCGTTTCAGGAGCATATAGGTGTTACTGAAGAGTCTTCTTGTTCCCTGGTAGAGTTCTATCGCATTCTTTAAATTTTTCTCAGAATGAGATAAAACATACTAAAGCAGTGGGACATTGCATTTAATGTACATTTGGGATATTTCAGTCTATTTTACAGGAAGTATCAATCTTTGCATATGAAAATAAGGTCCCTAAGTTATGCCTTTTTTGTAGACTTCTCTGCAGTCCATTAGTTCTGGTAGCGGTTAAAGGAAGCGTCTTGCAGAAAATTCCCATGTACCTCCGCCTGGATAGGTGCCAAACTGCTCAGCCAGCGCACTCAGGCAACCAAAACCCTTAATGTGTTGAGCCTGAACAAACATGTCCTGCCTCTAAAGCAGAGCTCACAAGCCGGGCTTGTTGCCATTTCAACTATTTTCGGATGGTTTGGGCAGGATAGCTCGAAGTATAGGAAAACTGAGTTTCTCAGAGTATACCACGTAAATATATCTGCAGTGGATTCAATATAGGGCGAAATCCTGCTTCTCATTATCTCTGATTTGCTTAAGATTGAACAACAGTTGCTATTCTCTTTTGTGTTACACACACAGCTGAAAGCAATAAAACCTGTGTGTTGCTCTGGAAATGAATATTACGTCTTAACACTCAACATATCCATCTGTGATGGTTACTTGCAATTTTTCAATTAAAAATACGCAGGGAAAACAAAACCTTTCTCTTTCACAGTCACAATACCTGTGCTCAACAGATGGGGAAGGCAGTGCTGCATCTGAGGGAGAGAACTATCAAACCCACAAATGGAGCTGTTGACAAATACGACATGAGCAACCGCCGTCTCCAAGCACCGGGCTCCAGGAAGAGTTGCAGCACATACAGCTGATGTGTACACTACGAGGATTATAGAGTGCGTCCCAACATATGACAATCGTGGTCCACGGGAGAGACTCTTCCAGCCCCTTTGCTGCACGGAAGAGAAGGACCTGGGGGTGCTGGTTGACAGCCGACTGAACATGAGCCAGCAGTGTGCCCAGGGGGCCAAGAAGGCCAACGGCATCTTGGCTTGGATCAGAAATGGGGTCACCAGCAGGGCCAGGGAGGTGATTCTCCCTCCGTACTCGGCACTGGTGAGACCGCACCTTGAGTACTGTGTTCGGTTCTGGGCCCCTCACCACAAGAAGGATGTTGAGGCTCTGGAGTGTGTCCAGAGAAGAGCAACGAAGCTGGTGAGGGGCTGGAGAACATCTGACAAGGAGCGGCTGAGAGAGCTGGGGTTGTTTAGCCTGGAAAAGAGGAGGCTGAGGGGAGACCTTATTGCTCTCTACAACTGCCTGAAAGGAGGTTGTGGAGAGGAGGGAGTTGGGCTCTGCTCCCAAGGGACAGGGGACAGGACAAGAGGGAATGGCCTCAAGCTCCGTCAGGGGAGGTTCAGGTTGGATATCAGGAAAAAATTCTTCACAGTAAGAGTCATCGGGCACTGGAACAGCTGCCCAGGGAGGGGGTCGAGTCGCCTTCCCTGGAGGTGTTTAAGGAACGGGTGGATGAAGTGCTGAGGGACATGGTTTAGGGAGTGTTAGGAATGGTTGGACTCGATGATCCAATGGGTCCTTTCCAACCTGGTGATTCTGTGATTCTGTGATTCTTTGTGCCCAGGAAGGCCCAGGCTGTGCCATAAACCATTGACACATGTGTGGCTGCTTTTCTGCTGCCCTGTGCCTTTGTCTGGGTGGCTGTCTGGAAAAGGGGGTGTCCTTTCGGCACCAGACCTTACTTTCTCCCACCCTTGCCCTCTTCTGATGTGTGATTGCTGTCCATTACGAAGGTGTCCCTCCAACAGCTCAGCCACCTTAGCAGCCACGAAGACTGCCTGACCACGAAGGAGCCAAGAGAATCCACCCAGGAGAGCCTTGCTCTCCCAGGGCTTTGTTTTTCACCCTCCCTATTGTCTAGAGCCAGTAGGACACTGAAAGTCTGCAGCTGTACCTCAACAGCCTGAAATGTGCTGTTACCCAATATGCATTCGTTGATTACACTTCTTTATTCCTCCTGGCAAATTTTCCTCACCATGACAGCTTAACAGACTGCAAGTTTCTTTGTTAGAATGCTCTTCTCTTGTTTCTATGTAAAATGCTGTACAAAACGACAACGCCCTTGGCAGTTTCTAAACTTCTGAAATTCTGCTTGTCTGTCAGGAAGTGTATGACTTTATGACATTTAATGGCCCCGCGGGACTCACAGATGAATACATCTCTTGTGATGGGGAGATGGTTGTGTGAGGAGTAAGTACTTCCCCTGCTGACTTTTAACCCTCTGTGCCGTAGCGTTACTCTCCCATGTTGCTTGAAGAAAACCTGGGATGCCCTCTGATTACAGGAATTCCTTTGTGGAAACTTAGGGTACACAATTTATTTGCAAGAGCTTTGGTGGTGATAAAACCCTGGTGTGAACATCTTGACTTGTAGAAGCTCCTTATGGCAAATACACTGAGCTATGTATTGTTTGTAACAAACAAAAGGGGAAAAAAAAAGATAAAAACTGTTGCAGTGCTGTGAAGTGTTTTTTACTGCCTTTCAGGGCCAGAGTGTTCTGACTGCTTTGAATTTCACTGTGAGGTTCAGGAGATGTACATTTATGGCTGTTAATTTTGAAAGACTGTGTAGAATATAATGTTCACTGTCAAGACAGAATGTTCAAATCTTACCTTGGTGAACCAACTGGAAAGGTGAACGCTTCAACAAGATTTTGGTTGATATGCCAGTGTGTTGAACCTAGAGATGATAAGAAATCTAATGCTGTCTTTATCACTGGTCCTGTGTCATTTTGGTAAATCACTTATTCAGATCTATGTATGTTTTGTCTTCCTTTAAATTAGAATAATAACGCGAACCTGCTGTAAAGATGAATCACTTGCGTATTAACAGGGTAATGTCAACATATCCCTTGAAACTGAAACATTGACAACACAGTATTTTGTTGTGTGATCTACTCCAGGCCGCGCTGAGTGGGTGTAGTTGGAACGTGCACTTTTTCTGTGCTCATTTCTGGCCATCCGCTAGCATTTGATCAGCAGATAATGTGGCGTTTTTAAACTTGCTGCCTTCTGGAAGTGTGCCTATACCCTTCTATTCCCCAACATCCCGGCACCCAGGTTCCTTCCCTTGCTGTAATGAAACTTCCTCCCTTTCCTTCAAAGTGAAGGTTATTTATCTGACAATGTTCTATTTATACATATTTGTTTTGATTCAAAATGCATCTTTTCAAATTGCAGTCCCACAAAGGAGTCTGAAATATATGACAAAGACCATTGGCTTTGACCTTTAAGAGCACTAAATGCCCACCCTCCCCCAGCGTGCTCTGTATTCTGTAATGAAATAGCTCTACCTCAGGTCTCCAATGGCAAAATGAATATTCCTTCCAGCACAAATGGCCCCAACTTCGTAACAAATATTTCACAGGAGCATCTTTCACCCCAAAGAGTGATAGCACAAAAAAAGAAGACAAATGAATCTGTTAAAGCCTAGTGGTAAAATATGAACATCCGTAGGGCAGCTCAGTAACGGACTTTTTTTTGTTATAGCGGTGACTGAAAGATCCTGTTGTTGAACACAGCGTTTTGTTCTCTGTAACATATCTTGTGCTTTCTCAAAACTGGTTTTGAGACCAGTTGAGAACTGTCTATGTATTATTGAGTGGTGAAATTGAAAGGGAATATTGGTCAGGACCTGCAGAAACATCTGCTCTCCCACACGAAGAAAGGATTGTACAGATTTTTATGGATAAGGCATTTTAATTTTCACTCTGTAGAGTTGTTACTTCTATTTTTTTTCCTAAATCCATTTCATTTTCTATCAGTGCAATGAAAAGCTGATTTTTCAAGTTAGTGACTCTATCCTGACATTATTTTTTTTAAGAAAAATATTGGTAGTTTGCTGCTAATTGACGGTAATTCTCAGTAGCATATTGATCTTTTTCACGGCAAGTGCTGAGTCCCACATAGCTTTCCTCTGTGCTTTATTACGCTGAGAGTAGCCTTATGGCTGCAGAGTGCGTGATCTGAACGAGGGTGGTGGGTGGGTGTTGGTGTTGTGTGAAGCAAACTGCAATGAATGGAAAGAGGGAATTTCAAGTCAGAAGAAATATGCAATGTGAGAGCAGTAGTGGGTGAAGGAGTGCCTTTTCAGGTTCCTCAGCGCTGTGAGATCGGCATGTGGATGGAAAATCGCAGTCCTTGTCCTCACGCCAGTTCGTGTTTACTGTACGCTGATGAGAGGGCGTTGCTGCGATGCATCTTCTGGGAAACCGCCCGAAGGTCTATTGCAACGCTGGAATAAAAGCAGGTGGCGGTTTGCACTTCTCTCAGTGAAAATGTCAGGGGCAGGATGGATCTGGGTGAGGGCGCACCAAGAGGGTTCCCTTGGCAGAAAGATTCACGCTGTCAGTCTTGTGAGATGAAACTGGAGCTGCTGTGGTGGCCACCGTCTTGTATAACGCACTGGGGAGTGAACTGGAAAATATTCAGATGAGCTTCTCTTGCTTGAGCAAATGACATTTTGACAAGGCTGTAACACATCCACATTCTCTGAGCTGCAGGCAAGGAAAGGAAGTGTGAAACACATTCGCCTGACTTATAAACATCCTCTGCTCAAGAAAAAAATCAACCTCAGTATGCTCAGTCCATCCCCATTTGAATCCTGATCAAACCCATATTTATACATTGGACTAATGGTCCTTGGAGGACATCAGGTACATGTTCAGTTAGACAGGTGGGCTCTTTGAGGGTAGGGAGGCTCTGCAAAGGCATCTGAACAGGCTGGACTGCTGGGCCGAGACCAATGGGATGAGGTTCAACAAGGCCAAATGCCGGGTCCTGCACTTGGGGCACAACAACCCTATGCAGCGCTACAGACTGGGGGAAGAGCGGCTGGAGAGCTGCACGGAGGAGAAGGACCTGGGGGTAATGGTTGACAGCGACTGAACATGAGCCAGCAGTGTGCCCAGGGGGCCAAGAAGGCCAATGGCATCTTGGCTGGTATCAGAAATGGGGTCACCAGCAGGTCCAGGGAGGTGATTCTCCCTCTGTACTCGGCACTGGTGAGACCGCACCTCGAATACTGTGTTCAGTTCTGGACCCCTCACCACAAGAAGGATGTTGAGGCTCTGGAGCGTGTCCAGAGAAGAGCAACGAAGCTGGTGAGGGGCTGGAGAACGTCTGACGAGGAGCGGCTGAGAGAGCTGGGGTTGTTTAGCCTGGAGAGGAGGAGGCTGAGGGGAGACCTTATTACTCTACAACTGCCTGAAAGGAGGTTGTGGAGAGGAGGGAGCTGGGCTCTTCTCCCAAGTGACAGGGGACAGGACAAGAGGGAATGGCCTGAAGCTCCGCCAGGGGAGGTTCAGGTTGGATATCAGAAAAAAATTCTTCTCAGTAAGAGTCATCGGGCACTGGAACAGCTGCCCAGGGAGGGGGTCGAGTCACCTTCCCTGGAGGTGTTTAAGGAACGGGTGGATGAAGTGCTGAGGGACATGGTTTAGGGAGTGTTAGGAATGGTTGGACTCGATGATCCAGTGGGTCCTTCCCAACCTTGTGATTCTGTGATTCTGTGATTCTGTGATTCTTTTGCACTAGCACTGGCTTTTCACCTTATAATGTATTCTTTTTCTTAGATAAAGAGGAATTTCCTAGCTTTCGCTGTACTCCTTCCCATACTGAAGACTGCGCTCTGAACTCTGGAAATCTACACGATCTTGGTTTCCCTAGGTTCTCATTGTGGTCAATAGGGAGAGAAGGGCTCATCATAAGAATCGGTTTACAGTGCATTATGTTTTCACATGAAATTTCCCAAACTGTATCTTTTTCAAACTATTTGTTATGAGGGGAAAGGTTAAGGCTATTCACCTTTCTAGCCTAAGACAAATGTGAGTTTACTCTGTATTTCTACATGTTTCCGTATTTATAAATATCTAGAAATCGTGGTTGGACCAAAACTTTTCACAGAAGTTGACTTAACAGTTCAAAGCAAACCCAGGGTCTGGATTTGCTTGAAGTTTAGCGATGCACAAGGAGTTTTTCAAGCCTGAAGCTTCATCTCTGATTATAGTTAACCGGAACTTCACTTAAGATAAAGAATGAAACATATATTTAACTACGGAATGTTTCTAACAATAGAGTTCTAAGGCAAACATAGGTTGAAGAATCATTGGGGAATTCACTGAGAAGAAAGCCAAGAAGAACCAATGTATTTTATTTTAAAATCTGGTATTTATTTATTTTTTAGGATAAACTTCGTCCCAAAAGGAGAATGACAAAATGTTAAGTTAGCATCAGAGGACCTGCATTTGTTTCTGCAGTGTGATGGAATAAGAGAATCATGAGGAAGGTAGAAGAACTGAGTAAAATATGAGTAAGAGAAGGAAAGAGAACTTGTTCCCTGGTTTGTTTTTTGCAAGATTTTATAGCCACAGGTACATGTGTAAAACGCTTGTGGAATATTTATTGTTAAGTAGTCTTGCATTCTGAGTTCATACCATAGACGTCATGAGGTTGGGTTTAACTCTTACCCTACGGATCTCTCTGAAAATTGTGCCCTTTGTGTAATAAAAGACAAACTAAGTGAAATGAATTAATTATTCAGACAAACCAAATATCTTTTCTTTAATATTGAATCATAGAACTATAGAATAGTTTGGGTTGAAAAGGACCTTAAAGGTCATCTAGTTCCAACCCCCTGCCATGGGCAGGGACGTCCCACTGGATCAGGGGCTGCCCAATATCTTTATCAGTGACACATGCAGCAAAATTTAGTGCAAGTTTGCTGATAACACCACACTGTTTAGTGCAGTTCCAGTGGACCAGAAGGACGGGATGTCATCCAGAGGGACCTGGACAGGCTGGAGAAGTGGGGCTGTGAGAACCTCATGAGGTTCAACAAGGCCAAGTGTAAGGTCCTACACCTGGGTCGGGGCAATCCCCGTTTTCAGTACACGATGGGGGATGATGTGATTGAGAGCAGCCCTGCAGAGAAGGACTTGGGGGTGCTGGTTGATGACATGAGGCATCAATGTGCGCTTGCGGCCCAGAAGGACAACTGTGTCCTGGGCTGTATCCAAAGCAGCGTGGCCAGCAGGGCGAGGGAGGGGATTCTGCTCCTCTGTTCCTCTCTTATGACACCCCACGTGGAGTATTGTGTCCAGTTCTGTAATCCTCAACCTAAGAAGGAGATGGAGCTGTTGGAACGGGTCCAGATGAGGCTACAAAGATGATCAGAGGGCTGGAGCACCTTCCCTGTGAGGACAGGCTGAGAGAGTTGGGGTTGTTCAGCCTGGAGAAGAGAAGGCTCCGAGGAGATCTTATAGTGACCTTCCAGTACCTGAAGGGGCTACAGGAAAGCTGGGAAGGGACTTTTTACAAAGGCTTGTAGTGATAGGACGAGGGGCAATGTGTATAAACTGGAGAGGGGCAGATTTAGACTGGACATAAGGAGGAAATTCTTCACAATGAGGGTGGTGAGGCCCTGGCCCAGGTTGCCCAGGGAAGTTGTGGCTGCCCCATCCCTGGAGGTGTTCCAGGCCAGGTTGGATGGGCCTTGGGCAGCCTGATCCAGTGGGATGTCCCTGCCCATGATAGAGGGGTTGGAACGGGATGATCTTTAATATCCCTTCCAACCCAAACTATTATAGGATTCTATGATTCTATGAAAATTTATTACTGCCAGAATAATGTAATATGTACTAAAAGCTGTTGTCATGAAGCAGTCAAGGTGTCTGTGAGGTTCATTATCCCAGGATGACAGAGAGTAATTTTTAACAGGTCAGAAGAAGACAAGAAAAAGTCCAGAAATTTTAATTTCTGGAAGTTGGAATGCAAATTTAAGAATCACACATTTTAGTACATATGGAATTGTTCTGCTGATAAAAAGTAAAATCTGTACAATGTTCTGTCTTCTGTTCCACATGCCACGGTTTTGGAGGTACAATGTGTGCTTCTTGTAGCTATAATAATGAAATACAAATTTTCGGAAATCTGAAATTTGCATGCAATCCTACCCAAAGTCACCATACAGACCCATTTCTGGTAATTAGGAAACTCAGTTCCAGACATCTCCACCACAACAAGAAAATCTATGTACAGTTCATTTCCACACAGAATCACAGAATCACAGAATCACAGAATCACCAGGTTGGAAAGGACCCATTGGATCATCGAGTCCAACCATTCCTAACACTCCCTAAACCATGTCCCTCAGCACTTCATCCACCCGTTCCTTAAACACCTCCAGGGAAGGCGACTCGACCCCCTCCCTGGGCAGCTGTTCCAGTACCCAATGACTCTTTCTGTGAAGAATTTTTTTCTGATATCCAGCCTGGCCCTCCCCTGGTGCAGCTTGAGGCCATTCCCCCTTGTCCTGTCCTCTGTCACTTGGGAGAAGAGCCCAGCTCCCTCCTCTCCACAACCTCCTTTCAGGTAGTTGTAGAGAGCAATAAGGTCTCCCCTCAGCCTCCTCTTCTCCAGGCTAAACAACCCCAGCTCTCTCAGCCGCTCCTCGTCAGACGTTCTCCAGCCCCTCACCAGCTTCGTTGCTCTTCTCTGGACACACTCCAGAGCCTCAACATCCTTCTTGTGGTGAGGGGTCCAGAACTGAACACAGTATTTGAGGTGCGGTCTCACCAGTGCCGAGTACAGAGGGAGAATCACCTCCCTGGACCTGCTGGTGACCCCATTTCTGATCCAAGCCAAGATGCCGTTGGCCTTCTTGGCCACCTGGGCACACTGCTGGCTCATGTTCAGAATGAGCTCACATTTCTCTAAAGGATGTTTTCAAAACAGAGGTCAGAATTCAGCTATGGATAGAATAGATCCTTAAAAATTAGGAAATGCCAACTGGTGTGAGCTGTAACAATTTCCTGTCCTCAAAGTTTCAGGCAGGGTTAAGTACAACAGCAAGAGTATGAATCTTTAATTTGGGGGTAAGCTTTATGTCAGAAGAGCGATATTGAGGATATATTTTCATCAAAAGCAAGACAGGCATTAATTTGTCTAGGCTTGGAAGCATGAAATGTTCTTCAAGGTTAATTGTTTAGCTTATTAAAACTAACTTCCTTCCTGGTTTATAAAGAAGCAATTTGCTAATGTGGTAAACATTCTCACTTAATCTGTTCTAGAAAGTATCTACTGCAAAAAAAAAATCCAGTGGGACAATATTTCAAGGTCACTTGAGCCCAATTATTTCCTAGTTTGTCTTCTAGGTGGGTTTTTTATATGTGAATTTGAGGTCTTGTGGGTTTTTTTCCCCCCCAATTTTACTGTATTTCCTTTTATTTTCTGTTGGAAATGGAGAGAAAGCTACTGAACTTGGAGACCATACAGAACTGGCTTTAGCTACAGTTAAGACAGGGAGTTGTCCATGACTGCAGAATGCCTGGACCTGGCACGATCCAAATATCTGCTTGATCTGTCCTGGAAGAGAAGAGGAAGAGCAGCCTGTGCTGCCTTAACAGTTGATGTCTGCTGCTAGTTTTGTATTCTGTATGTCAGGAAATGTTAGTGAATGCCTGCGTAACCTTAGACACCACAGTTGTTCTTTCCATCCTTTTCTGAAGCAGAACCAGAAACTGCTAGTTCTTAGTTCAGACCCTATTCCCAGTCTTCCCAACCTGTTTTCTTCTTCCCAGTTCGTGGTGGGGGGATGTTTACTCTGCCCAATCCCTCTGCATCCCCAGTGGTAGTCTGGCTTTGCTGGTCCAAGAGAAAAGCACTATCAAATCTAAGCTTACCATAACGTTACCGAGACTCGAGCCATTGAGAGAAGGGAGTTCGAGTTAATCTTCATGAAAACACCATTTGTCTGAAAAACCTGACTTGAAATGTTGGAAGATGCCTCAAACTCACCACCTTTACTTTCTCAGTTAGTGACTGCGGAAGCTTGCAGTTGTGGGATTTGATTCTTTGTATGAAAGAACGAACTGCATCTAATATAGATTGACATTGATGGGAATGGTTGGACTCGATGATCCTGGAAGTCTTTTCCAACCTAATGATTCTGTGATTCTGTGACATTACTTGTATTGCTGACATAGAAAATATGGCCTTCTACTTTTCTGGTAGAAGTAAATACCTGATCCTTTAGACCCTTCTACATTTAAAAAATAAAAGAGCACCTCCTTCCTTTTCCTTTGACAATAATCTTTCAGAAGATAGCAATAATGACTGAAATATTTTGGACCTTTCCTTCAAGCTATACGAGTTTGCAGGCTGTTTGCTGGGCTTTAATATTTGAAACTATCTTTCTGTTTCTAAAATTATTTCAGTTTATTTACCAAATTTAAACTTCTGTTGTTATAGTATTTGAAGAAGAGCCGCTTTGATCATTGAAATTTAGTTAAATAACCTGAAACATATTTTAAAGTTGTTGCAGTAAAAGTGGTATCACACTGCTCAAGTTTAATTCGGAATTAACGCATCACATGAGAGTCTATTGCATTTTAATATTAAAGTCACATTCTACCAGTTGGCTTCTGAAGAAAGGACAATTTTTTTTCTTCCAGTCAATGTTTTTGTATTCTGTGAAGCACTTCTGTTTCTGAAATTTTATCGTGACTGCCTCTATCCACTCTACACAATTCCCCTGAGTGTCCTTTATAAAATGAGGTATTTACACCACTGAAATCAACCGGATGGTGGAAGTATAAAGTGTCAGCTCAATAATTAACTAAAACCTGCTAACAATATTAAACTTGACAGACACGAAACGAACAAAAAGGGTTTCCAGAAATGGTAAAAGACAATTCTCCCAAGGAAATCTATACTGAGAGAGGACAAAAGAAGAGATAACCTTTTGATGTTGACAGGAAGGAGTGCTTTAGATGCAGCTTGTGTGAGACCTCATCAGGCAGTATCGAGTAGACATCATCTTGTTCCAGAGGTGCTGGGAAATTGCACAGGATGGGACTAAAAGACAGAAACAATCAGATGATCTTGAAAATTTGGTGTATCCATTGGTCAGACCAGCAGAAAAAGCAGATGAGGGATGATCCAGAAACCACTGTAAGTGAATAGTATTTTGTGTCTTTCATGGTAAGAAATCTTGTTTTGTAGGAATATGAGCACCTCCGTGATATATGAAGGATGGCTTTCATCCACCATAGTACTGAGGAATTCAGTTCCTGCATTATTAATGTGGGTCTTGAACAAAGTCTGAGAGTCTGTGGGGACAACCGGGCAGTTATGGTATCACACCTTAATATCTAAAGAAGCGTAAGGAAAAAGATCTGTGTGATGAATAAAGTTGTAATGTTAGTGATGCTGCTATTTATGGAATAAATTATGGCTGATTTTGCTGAAAGGTGTTTGGTTGGCTGTTATTTAAAGGACATTTAAAAGAATTGTTTAAAACTCTTGAATTAGAATGAATGAACAAAAAAAACTCCCAGCATTGCTGCCTCTACCGAAGATATAAGTCATTAAGAATGAAGACTGCATAGGTAGCTCAGATTCACCTGAGACCAACAAATTACTCCTTACATGCCTACCTGGTAATATATAGAAAAATGACTGTCATTATGTTCGATTTCAACGTGGGTGACATCTCAAATAGTCAGAAATTCGTGCAGAGTTCCTGAAAATGATACAGTTGATTTATTGGCTTAAAGCTTTTCCAGACAAATACCAGGTTGGATATACACCATTGTTAGATGCAGATGGTAAAATTACATAATTTGTGGGTTTTAGTTGTTTTTGTTTTTTCTTAATGGGACAACTAAACTCAGTAGATACGTCTCATTTGCGTTTAGCGTGAAAAAAGTGGATATTTCCCTCGTAACTAGTGATCTTCACTACAGTGGAACTTTTGCAACCTCTGACATTGGAAAAATGAGGAGATGCATCTGCTAAAGACAGAAGTGGAAGAGATCTTGAAAGGTTATAAGCTTCAGCCTCCTTGTTAAAGTGTGACTCAAGTCAAAGATGGATCAGGTTTCTCGGGGTCTAGTTCGGTAAAGGTTTGGCAGTCTCCAAGGATGTGATGATAGGATTTTTCTGCCTTGATAAGGAAGGTGTAACAATTCTTACACTGGAAATCGAGTTAGGAATCAGGCTCAATCTTCAGATAAAATATAGGGTAGAAAGAGGCAGCTGAAAGAGTGTATAAAGGCCTCATTGCAGCTTCTTAATCAGAGATGCTCTTAATCAGCCTCTCTAATCAGACTTGCCCAGATTTGTGCATGTGGGGCTGAGAAGGAAAGCAGCAGATTGAAAAAGATATTGATCAACATTTTTATTGTATATTATAATCTTAAATCCATTAATTCCATAGTCATTCCCTTACTTAGAGGACTGTGAGGGGTTTGGAAAATCTCCAAGGATGAGGACTCCAATTCACCTCAGGACCACCTGTTCCGGTGTCTAACCACTGTCACAGTGACAGACAGCCACAGCTGCTCAGGCTGAGCACCAAATTTCCAACTCTTGCCTTTGGATTTTGACCCAGACCAAAGTGCCCTCTCGAGGTAAGACACGTTCATTGCAGCAACTCAAACCAAAGCCTTTCTTTTACAGTGTCCAAGTTTTGAAAAGCTAAAAGTACTGCTCTTTTCTGTCAGCTTTTTAATCCTTTGGAAAACTGAATGTCTAATCAGCCATCAGAGCTGATCCCGTCTTTGATGCAGTGTTTGTGTAGCGGATCTGGATGCAACCTATGCCCTTCAAAAAGAGAAGGATGAGAGCCAGACCCATGAGGATTCCCAGTTCCATACGTTGAGCCTCAAAGACCTTAGAAAGCAGAGCTCTGTGTGCATGTGGGTTTGCTTGGGTTCTCTCACACATGGAATCTTTATCTCTTCATTGTTTTCAATGCTCTGCTTCTCCTTAATGAAGTCTTCGATTTTTTTTCATAACCCCTACATGTTCCATTGTTACTTGAATCACACAAAGGTTCATTTCTCACTGCATCTTATGACATGGGCTCAGATATAATACGTTTTTAAATTTTAACTGTGAATGTGTTACTTCTCTATTCAAACGTAAGAGATTTCCAAAACAATGAAAAGCCAGTAGGTGCCTGGACAACTGAAAGTGTACTCCTTTTCAGAGTCTGTCTTTGACAATTAACCACTTCTCTTTTTCTGTATTTCTTCAATTGGAAACTAATAAATCATGTCTAAGAGTCTGACTTTTGTTAGTCAGAACTGAAGTAAATATTGAAGCAGGAATGAAGCTGTTGGCCATGAGTTGAAGAAATATGGTGCAAATATATTTTTATGTTACCTTGTGGTTGGCTCTAATCTTGTCTAATGTAAACAGGGAATAGCTCCACTGACTGAGAAGCATTAATGTGCTTAAAAGTTGTCAGAGGTGAGGATCAGGCTCTTTGTCTCCATCCTATATGGAGCATTGATGCCTTTAGGGTTACTATATTTGAACACTTAACAGTTTTTGTGAATGTCACTTGACCGCTCCATCACAATGTGTTTGGCCTCTTTTTTTAGTAAGATGTGTTTCTGCTCACAATGAACTTCACTTTTTACTGCTGTTAATTTGGTAATTTGAGCTCCTCCCTGTGTACACCACTGCCTGTGGCAAAGGCACTGGAGGACCGTCTCAGCATTTTTCTGTTTAGAAATTCCTTGCATTCTGTGGCAAATGCATACTTTTATTTTAACTGTTAACTTTTGCGTTAGTTAATTATTTAGGAAAAGAAACGTTTTATTGTGCAAATATTAAATATACTCTTAAGTAGCAGCTGTTAATTTGGCAGCGTAGGAATGTGTACGGTTGTGTTTCGCTTTCCACCAAGTTGTATATTCTCTTTTTATGTATAAGGCACAGAAACTACCAGAGATTTCTGCACCTGGTTGTGTATAATAAGAGACTTTGTTTTATTTTAGACTTGAAGAGTACACTGAATACTAACTTGAGTGAATTCCTTGCACTGCATCCACCACGCTCACAAAACTGCCGAAATTAAAGCAATTTTGAATTCAATTGGTTGTTTCAAGGGCTGCTATTTAATCCTTCTCTGACTTCTTTGTAGTCAAGAACTTGAGGTAGTTGTCTAGATTTTGAGATTTACATTCTGTTACAGGTAGGTTGATGCTGCAAAATGTAGCATTTTGAACAGCCTGGCCTCTATACTTTAGGTAATAACTTAGCCTGCAATTAAACCAGGGTTGTTGGCAAAACCAACTGGAATCATAATCCTCTCAAAGATTTTTTGGGGTGTGTTGGTGGGAAGCTTTGACTCGTGTGTACAGTGCAAAAGAGAAAAGGAAAACTGAATGAAAAACGAGAGACAAGGGCTTGAGTAAAGCATTTTTATTTTTGTGCGCTGAACAGCTGATAACACAATTGAGCTCATACTAAAAGATGTAACATGGAAGTGTTAAATGAAGACATTGAGCGTTAAATTATATCAGAGATTAAATGATTAATTTAACATATAGGCAAAATAATAAAAAATCCTTTAATTTTTAAGGCTCACAGCTGGAGTTTTTGGAGGAGTACTACTGGGATGGAAAGCCTGAATGAGGTTGGAATACTTTTAACTATTAGCCTCAAAAGAAAAATAAAAATAAGGATGCTTTACATATAGATGCAGTGCCTGTGGTTGTCTCACTGTTAGAAGGAAGACAGGCACTGCGTTATGAACCAGATTTCCCAAGCCCTCCCGATGGGAGTGCCTACTGCTCTCTGTACAGCCTCTGTGAGAATGCAGGTAAGCTGCATCAGTTCTGAAACAGCACGGACCAATGCCTTCAACATCTGCGTGCTAAGCCCTCTGCCAATGGTTTGTGTTCCTGACACTTCTGTAGCATTGTCATCTGTCTCTTCACGGATATGGTGGAGGGGAGTGCTGAGCATCTCTGAAGGCATCAAATGGAGTGGAGGAAAAGTGTTTACCTGTAAATAGCATTTCCCACTGTGACTAGCGTAATGGGAAAGGAATTTATTCCCAATTTTTCTGAGTCATCCTTCTCTTTTTCTCTACCAATCACAGTTGTCTTTAGCTGGTGAGACTTCTTTTCCTCAGTTGCTCCTTGGCCACACTTGTCCTACATCAATTTTGTGCAGACAAGGGCTTTATGACCATGTCATCCCAGGTCTTTTGTGTCTTTGACCCCTCCTGGTTGTTAGCATATACCTGTGGTCTCCACAGAAAACCTTGAACACCTATAGCTGAATGATTTCTGGGGGGCACGCAGCATACAGTGACTGGAACTGCTTAGGGGAAAGGTGGAGCACTGGAAACGTTCAAGCACTAACAAGAGATTGGGTCACAATTCGTGGCACATCAAGTGGAAATTCTGGTTTTGTTTCCTCTGGGGGGAAGGTATTTTGTAGGCACCAAGACTGCTTTATGATCCGGCCTGGCATTTGGAGGCAGTGGGGGATTTGCTTTGAAACTTCACCCCTGCCCAAAGCCAAAAACCACGTGCAGATGCAGCAATAGTCCTTCAGGCTCTGTGATGCTGGGCAAGAGGTTGGTGCTGGGAGAGGTGGGTGGGATGGTTTATCTGTCAAAGTAATTTCATGAATGAGTCGCCTTATGTTGTAATTGCTGTCAATGCAGTTCATAGAATCACAGAATCACAGAATCACCAGGTTGGAAAGGACCCATTGGATCATCGAGTCCAACCATTCCTAACACTCCCTAAACCATGTCCCTCAGCACTTCATCCACCCGTTCCTTAAACACCTCCAGGGAAGGCGACTCGACCCCCTCCCTGGGCAGCTGTTCCAGTACCCAATGACTCTTACTGTGAAGAATTTTTTTCTGATATCCAACCTGAACCTCCCCTGACAGAGCTTCAGGCCATTCCCTCTTGTCCTGTCCCCTGTCCCTTGGGAGAAGAGCCCAGCTCCCTCCTCTCCACAACCTCCTTTCAGGCAGTTGTAGAGAGCAATGAGGTCTCCCCTCAGCCTCCTCTTCTCCAGGATAAACAACCCCAGCTCTCTCAGCCGCTCCTCGTCAGACGTTCTCCAGCCCCTCACCAGCTTCGTGGCTCTTCTCTGGACACACTCCAGAGCCTCAACATCCTTCTTGTGGTGAGGGGTCCAGAACTGAACACAGTATTTGAGGTGTGGTCTCACCAGTGCCGAGTACAGAGGGAGAATCACCTCCCTGGACCTGCTGGTGACCCCATTTCTGATCCAAGCCAAGATGCCATTGGCCTTCTTGGCCCCCTGGGCACACTGCTGTTAATTATCAATAGCTTAGACTGAGACTTAATTGCAGCTAGTCAAATTTCTTGTTCCTTGTTTGTGGTATAGGAATGTTTATGATCTGCAGCGTAAAATCCCGAGTTTTTTTCCTCTCTGCACAATGTAGCAGAATGATTATGAAAGGAGCCAACACTCTCTTTGATGTTACTGTGAAGAAGAAATTAGGACAATTTTACAGGATTATGTGGTCAAAGTTAAAATACTTTTGGTTTGTGACCCATAGAAAAGAAAACAATTTTTGTTTTGGCCATCATTGTGTCTTATAATACAAGCTGACATTTTGGGTTTTATATGTTATATGTTTTTAGGGTCCTGTTGGCCCTATATATATATATATATATGTTGGCCCTATATATATATAGAGGTTCAGAAGCAAAGTGGCTAACTAAGCACCTTGGTATGGATCCCAAGAGGACTTTGCACTTGCTTCAGCCTTACGCTAAAGGTCACATTCACTTAATCCAAATGTAAATCCATACTGGGGCGCCCAGGCTGGCATATCGAAGGAGCAAGGTGACATTTTAACTACAGTGCTTTCTAGTGAACCGAGAAGAACTCAGGAATATAGAACTACGTCCCGATAAGACAGATGTTGGTGGGATGTGCTGTTAAATGTTAGAGTATTGGTTGATCATACGTCAAAAAATAATGGTTCTAAGGTTATATTACATTTTGTTTGTTATGCTCCATGTGGAGTAGTATAAGGAGGCGTGTGTGTAAAACCATGTTATTGAGAGCCTCTTTGATTCTTGATAAGGTAAAAATTAGTGTAAATTTCATAGTACAGTAATGAACCCATGACAAAATTAACCGGAATCATAAAGTCATGTGGTGAAGCTGAGCATCTTTCTCTGTTTCTCTGTTAGTTTCATCAGAATTGACACAGAAACACATTAGAAGTGCAAATAGTTTTGTGTGGCTGTGGTCTCCATTTTGTGGCAACTCAAACACTTCTCGCCCGGAAGAGCCTCTGATATTTCTTGTGGTTATAGGAACTTAAACACCATTACTGGCACCAACAGGGAAAGAAGAGTATGTTCCTATTTGTTCGGCGTAGCCACCCTTGGACCAGCTGTTAGCTCTGGTCAGTGTTAGAACAGCCAAAGTACCAGTAGATGGCACTCAATAATATGCATCCAAACACTTGGATTTTGTTGAACCCATTGAACTTCATCATGAAGATTTCCGTGTGTGACATTTTGGGTAATGATGACAGTGCTGATTCTCATAGTAGACCAACATAAGTAAAGCCTGCTATATAGAAAATAGGTTTGACTAATTAATTGCCACTCTCTTATACAGAAAAAATAAGTAAGAACACAGGGACAAGTGACATTATAGTGGGGTCTTCTACAGGCCACCAGACCAGGTAGAGCAAGACGATGGAGCCTTCTATAGAGAGATGCATGCAGCCTCGTGTTCTCAAGCCTTAGCACTAGTGGAGGACTTCAACAGTCCTGATATCTGTTGGAGGGACAACACAGCAGGACACAAGCAATCCAGGAGATTCTTGGAGTGTGTTGGTGACAACTTCGTTTTCCAAGTGATAGAAGAGCCATTGAGGAGAGGTGCTGTGCTGGACCTTGTTCTCACCAACAAGGGCTGGAGCGGAATATGAAACTCAAGGGAACCCTTGGCTGCAATGACCATGAAATTGTGGAGTTCAAGATCCTTAGGGCCATGAGGAGGGAAGCAGCAAGCTCATTGCCCTGGACTTCAGGAGAGAAAACTCTGCCCTCTTCAGGGATCTGCTCGGCAGGGTACCACAGGACAAAGCCCTAGAGGGCAGGGACGGGGCAAGAAAGCTGGTTAATATTCAAGGATCATCTCCTCCAAGCTCAGGAGCACTGCATTCCATCACAGTGGAAGTCAGGCAAAAATGCCAGAAGACCTGCATGGACGAACAAGGAACTCCTGGACAAATTTAAACTAAAAAAGAGGGCCTGCAGTGAATAGAAGCAAGGACAGGTAGCCTGGGAGGACTACAGTAAATTGTCTGAGCAGCCAGGCATCAGGTTAGGATAGCTTAAGTGCAGATAACATTAAATCTGGCCAAGGATGTCACGGACAGTGACAAAAGCTTCTATAGGCATGAAAGGAAGAGCAGGGAGAATGTGGGCCCTCTCTGGAAGGAGCCAGGAGACCTGGTTACCCACGATATGGAGAAGGCTGAGGTAATCAACCACTCTTTCACCTCAGTCTTCACCAGCAAGGGCTCAAGACACACTGCCCAAGCTGCAGAAGGCAAAGGCAGGGACTGGGAGATCAGAAAAACGTCCCCTATAGGAGAGGATCGGGTTCAAGACCATTCAAGGAACCTGAAAGTGCACAAGTCCATGGGAGCTGATGAGATGCATCTATGGGTCCTGAGGAGCCAGCAGATGAGGTTTCTGAGCCGCTATCCATCATATTTGAGAAGCTGTGGCAGTCTGGTGAAGTTCTCACTGACTGGAAAAGGGGAAATAGGGAAGGGGAAATGAAGTCTTATATTTAAAAAAAAAAAGAAAAAAGGAAGATCCAGAGAACTACAGGCCTGTCAGTCTCACTTCTATGCCCTGCAAGATCATGGAGCAGGTCCTCCCAGAATCTGCTGAGGCACGTGGAAAATAAGGAGGTGATAGGTGACGATATGGCTTCACTAAAGGCAAATCATGCCTGACAAATTTGGTGGCCCTTTGCGTTGGGATTACAGCATTGGTAGATAGGGGAAGAGTTACTGACATCTTCTACCTGGACTTGTGCAAAGCATTTGACGCTGCCCCACACCACATTATTTTCTCTAAACTAGAGAGACATGGATTTGACGATTGGCTGGATGGCCACGTTCGGAGAGTTGTGGTCAGTGGCTCAGTGTCCAAGAGGAGACCAATGATGAATGGCATTCCTCAGGGATCAGTATTGAGATCAGTGTTGTTCAACATCTTTGTGACAGATATGGGCAGTGGGATTAAGGGCACCCTCAGCAAGTTTGTGGATTACACCAAGTTGTGCGGTGTGGTTAGCATGCTGGAGTGAAGGAATGCCATCCAGAGGGACTTTGGGAAGCATGAGAGGTGGCCCTTTCCTAAACTCATGAACTCCGACAAGGAGAAGAACAAGGTCCTTTGTCTCAGTCAGGGCAATCCCAAGTACAAATGTGGGCTGGGCAGAGAATGGATTGAGGGCAGCCCTGAAGAGAAGGACTTGGAGGTGCTGGTGGGTGAGAAGCTCAACACGAGCCAGCAATGTGCCCTTGCACCTCAGAAAGACAACCACATCCTGGGCTGCATCTCAAGAAGCATGACTGGCAAGTTAAGGGAGATGATCTTGCTCCTCTACTCTGCTCTGGTAAAACCTCACCTGGAGTCCTGCATCCATTTCTAGAGTCCTCAGCACAGGAAGGCCATGGATCTGTTAGAGTGAGTCCAGAGGAGGGCATGAAGATGTTCCAAGGACTGGAGCACCTCTGCTGTGAGGACATGGTGAGAGAGTTGGGCCTGTTCAGCCTGGAGAAGAGAAGGCTCTGGGGAGACCTCATAGCAGCCCTGAAGTACTGAAAGGGGACCTACAGAAAAAATGGGGAGGGCTCTTTATCAAGGAGTGCAGTGATAAGATGAGGAGTAACTGTTTTAATCTGAGATAGGGGAGATTTAGATTAGATATTAGGAAGAAAGTTTTTACTGTGAAGGTGGTGAGACTCTGGCACAGGTTGCCCAGGGAAGCTGTGGATGTGTTCCAGGAACCCCTGGAAGTGTTCAAGGCTATATTGGATGTGGCTTTGAGCAACCATGGCGGGGGGTGGTGGAACTGGATGATCTTTAAGGTCCTTTCCAAACCAACCCATTCTATGATTAAACTTTAATCAAGTATCATCTACTGGGATATGGGGGAACTATGTGACCTCTTGAATCTCCTTTTAGTAGGTCTTATGAAATAAGTATATGAAGTTGTAAGAGCCTATACTTATCCAGGCTGGAGTTAGTATGGAGACATCTTCAGCATGTAGCCAACAAAGTAATGGAAACTCTCTTTTATTTCAGCTTAGATGTCACATGCCTACAAAGAAGAAAGGTACTAGGAAAAACATTATTTTGTACACAGGAACACTATCGGAATGACATTACATTGCAGTTTTCAGATATAAAAAGATTTGCTGTAGAGAGGAGTGGAATAATCTGTTCTCCAAGACTGTGATGAGTAGGACAAAAAATAATGAGCTTAGAACTTCTGCGGAGAAAAAAAAAAAAACATCCCTTAAATTTAGCCATTAGGAAACACTTTCTAGCAGTACGGATAATGGAGCACTACAGAAGATTGCTGTGAGAGCTGATATTACTATCGTCATCAGGAAGCTTTTTAAGAACGGCTTGAAGAAGATTTCTCTTTAATGGCCACAAATAGCTAACTCAACCTTGATGCATGTTAAAGAGGAGACCCACAATATCCTTATCAGCCTTCATCTCTGTGGTTCTGCCACTGTGATTTTAGTGTTTTGAGGCATATTGGATGACAGCATAAACTTTGGGAAGTCACTGGAGCAACACAAATCTGAGATTATTCTGTTGCTCCAACAAAATGAAAAGGTATACATCTTCCCCATTTTCCTTCAAGAACATTTATTCGCAATTCTACAGTGTTAGTCTAAATGATAGACAGCACTTCAACTTTTATTCTGCTTGTTTTACTTATTGCATTTGATTAGAAACATATTTTTTAATTTGATTTGTAAATATTGAACTACTTTAAATAAATTTGGATATGCATTGTTGTAGTAAGTAAACTACATTAACTGAAGAGTTAACTGAAGATACACACATCCGTGTTGGTGAATGTTCTGTTATTTTCAGCAATATCACAAATTTGCTTGAGTTCTCTTTAACTAGAAAACTGTTTGAGAAAAGTTGATATCATGAGAACGTTAAAGACTTGCCTGAGGTTAAAATGCAATATTTTCTCTCCCCTTTAGTAACTGAAGAATGATATGATCTCCAAGTTAATTATTTTAAAAACTACTTAACTTAAATTTTTGCAAACATGTATCAATGTTGTATGTAGATTTTTTGAGACTGTATGTTTACAAAATCAGACATTAGACAAAATGTCTAGACTGATGCTGGTAGGAGTAGATTTCAGCCTATTTTAAAAGTTTGGAATGTAGGTCTTTCATGTAGCTTGGAATATTAATTTCCCTGATGAGGCCAGTGAGGTGTGTCCCTACTAAGGAGTTATAAACTGTAAATATTGTAGAGGATTTGGGAGGCATAGAGTGGAAGATATCAATAGGAAACGTTTGGGAGAATGTTGACTGGTGTGACCATTGTGTAAGTCATGTACTACCTGATCTAAGGCTCTGAGGTAATTCTGATTGCAATTGAATTGGTGAAGGTGAAGTAGGGGTCGGTTTGTCTTAGAAAATTCCAGTTCCTTCTAGAAAAATGCATAGTCATCCTGTAGGCACACTTCTGTTTAAGAGTTCTTCATCTCCCATTTCAAAAACACTCTGCCCATCCAGCAATGTAATGGTTATATTTGCCAGGCTCACATTCACAAATGATTACACTCAGGGCTATTTATTGCAGTATTGCTTTTCTCTTTGGATATGCTTCCAAGAAGTGGGGAGACAATTTTTCTCCAATAATAAGAACGTTTGATTGTGTTATGGTAGGTTCTCTTTTTTTGTGCGTGTGTGAGCAAATGCACTGTGCTAAGATCACAGGTAGAATAATGAGGTTTCAGGGAGCCCCTTGTGAAAGCACTGGCAGAAAATCACTGGGTTTGCTTATTTTAAGTGAATCACACCATTTTTTGCTTTCATTGTACATTGCATGCTAAGCAGAAATAACTGCCTTTCTTTTGATCAATATTTCTTGTACTATGACCTGCACAAAATGTGTCCTGATTGGTCTTTGTGCTGCATTCAATTCACAACAGGGGAAAAAAAAGAATACTGATTAAATGGAAGATAATTAGTTCTGGCCTACACAGTTACAGAGGTGAAACCAAAGTACTTAATTTACGATTAAAGGATTTAGACTGTGTGTCAAACTGTAGGAGAGTCCCAAGTACCGACTACTTCTCCAGAGAAAATGTCATAAATATTGTTAATAATCTGTCAAATGCCAAATCACAGTGACTGTACAGATATATAATGCAGGCAAATCCCACTAATTGGAAAGATTTAGGTTTCTAGGTGACTAGTTGACCCCTAGAGGTCCTTTCCCACCAAGTTTACCACATTATTCAGAATGAGCAGTTTTGAGAAAAGTCTAGCTGTGTGTTAGAAGAGAGACCATTTAGAGTTTGCGTTGGAGAGATGCTATAAAGGGTCTTCCAAAGGAAGAAGTGGGCAGCAAAAGTAGTTGTTTCCTGAGAACTTTTCTACCCTGACTATGGCTAAAGACCTTGTGCTAAGGCTTAGCTCACGTCTAGTGATAGCAGCAGGATTCATGGTAGGGCTAAGTGAGTGTTAGGAGAGAAAAAGCCTAGAGCTCCAGCGGTGGTCATCTACCAAAGAAAAAGTTCTTGACTATAAATACATTAAAACCAACAAGGGCTGATGAAGGAAAATGTCACTTCAGCTATCCCATTTAATCTGTGACTAAAAATATACTGTATTGCTGCCACTACAAGAGCACACATTTTTTTCAGATATATTTTTTTGACTATGTTGGAAAAGCCATCAAGTGATGGCACTGAGTAGGTTTTCTCTACTGTGTTATTTTTTATTCCAGACACCTTCTTGTCTTTCCAGGGGTTTTGAAATCACAGCAGGACGAGATCCTGATGGCTACCTGTAGCAGCCTTGGACCACAAATAAAGTTAACAACTAATTTTGTTTTAGCTGGTGTCTTAAGCTTAGTAGATAGTAAATGTTGGAGTTTGGGGGTTTCTCTTTTTTTATTGTTTTTGTTTAACTGCACTATATTTTGAAATTTCTGTTATACTTTCAATGTCTATAGTGGACTTGTAACTATGCAGTTTAATGCCTACAACCATTGTTTATGTAATTTAAATTAAACAAGAGATAGTTTCTTTTCCAACTAGTTCAACCCAATGACTTGTCTCTTCAAAGTTAAGAAACTGAAGGAGGAATGAGAATGAGACGACTCAGCTGTAATCTGCAAAACTACAGTGTAGAAGTTTTCACCTGACCTTACTTGTTGTCTTGCCTAATTTGCCTCTAAATTTACACTGAAGAAAAAGTGTATTCCAAGGGCCTGGTTCACCTAACAGTAAACCAAAGGTCTGTCAGGGTGTGGAGAACCTGACCAGATCACCACTGTATGTTGAGCAGGTGATCTGCATAGAATTTAACCTGAGCAGATGAGCTGTGCTGCATGTACATCCTAGTTTTCAGGGATATGATGTGTTGCACACATTCCAGATTCCTGGGCTTCAGGATGAGCTTGTCCAGCTTACTGGAATGGAGGATCCCACAGGAAGCTCCCAGTGGCTATCAGTGATTTCATCACCGGTCTGGACTTGCCTGCATCTAACAATGGTGCAAGAAGTTCTTGCGTGAACATCCTTCTTGCTTGACAGCATGAATGATGAATAGAATTGTTTGCTTGTAAGAAAATCCTACAATAGCTTAACTGACCCAAAACGAAGAGTCTGCACAGTGGTCTGTGTGAGGCTTGGAGATACTGCACCACTTGGGATTCTCAGCATCTAAAGGGGGGTAGGATTATGTTCTGCAGCATTGCATCCTTCTTTATAGAATTAGCTCTAATAAACAACGTGTTAAACACAACTTTACAAAGTCTGAATGTCTTTCTCATGGAAATCATAGTGGACAAACACCTCATGTTGCAAAATGTAGGGGTCAGATAAGCCTTGTCCTGGCAGCAGTTAGTTGTCTCCATTGCACTATGAAGACGTTCTAGAACAACAGCTCAGAAGCAGAAACCTGTGCTACAGACCTCAGAAGTGAGGCTGGGTTCCCACACAGCAATAAGAAAGAGTCCAATCAATGCGTACAGATATTCAGTATCTGACTTACTGATTTAAAAGTATATTTTGGTAAGCTGTCTTCTCTTCTACATACTTAGCACATCACAAATTCTTTAGTGAAACATATGAAATTCTCATTTATCTACTCTTACTGGGTCCTGGTTTTAATCAAAATAGGGCTTGACAGAACTGTGCAAGAAGAAAGTCTAGACAATTAGAATCAAAGGAAAATGTTAATTATTTATAATAAATATAGTGAATCTGTGAATAATATTTCTCAGCAGAGATAAGGTGTCCTAGGTAAAAATGGCAGATTGCTTTAATTTTCCCAAGTATTGGCGAATTTGTCATTAAGAATTGTCTGTGCTCAGAAGCCATTCTCCAAACAGGTAATTGCCTTTATTTGTTGAAAAAAGGACTCATAAAACTGTAAGTTGGAAGGCACTTCTAAGAGGTCACCAATCCTACCCTCCGCTCCAAGCAGGACTACTGCCAGCATTACACGAAATCAACTATGGTTTTGCCCTGCTGACCCTTCCATCGCTTTGCTGTACTGGGCTGCCTCGTAGATGTGTTTGCTCATTGCTATGGATGAGTCAGTTATCTTTCATTTATTTCAACTTGGAAAATGTAATGTAGCAGCAAGGAAAGAGAAAAAACTCATTGGACTGCCTTGCAGGCAAAGCACTGACAGTCATTCAGTGGCTACTTTATACTGGTATCTCTGCAGTTGCTGCTCATGACGCGTGCCTGTGTCTACAGACTGGGTAACATCTTGTTAGAGTGAAAGAAAAGGTAAGGATTTCATAGCAGACCGTACGTGGAAACCAGTTGTGAAAAGAAAAATGCTGATTTGACTACTACTATCAAAAGTGGTGTTTAAAAAGTCAAAGACAATTATTGAGCTTGACGTTCGAGAAGCCTCAGCTGGAGTTGTATGACTTTTGGGTGCCACTCTTAATTAGGAGATTTGAGTTGACAGTCAAGCACAAAAATGATAATTTTATGGAACATGATGCAAAAGAAACAGTTTAAACTGGAAAAGAGAAAACAGAGGGAAGAGGAAAGGTTTGAAGTATGAGGCAAGTTGCTACTAAAGGATAATCAACCACTCTGAGTATCAATTAAGAGCTGAGGAGTAGAAAACTGGTTGAGTTTCTCTGATGGAGTTTAAGGTTGGATATCACTTCTGGACGTGGTCACATTATGACATTATAGAATCCTCATTACAAAAGGCTTTTAAGAGTGAAGTACATAAAACCTACCTCTTCATGAGATCATGAATAAAATAACAAGGTTGTTTCCCTGCAATCTGAGCTAGCTCGCTTTTCAGTGACTTGTCTGAATTTGAAAGCAGTGGTTTGAATATCAAGCCAGCACATGAGCTGTATGGAAGCTTCGTCTTCACAGGTACATAAGCTTAGTGTGAGATTTGACACACCCTCTGGGAGTATGGCAAAATAATTAATCTAATATGACCAAATAGAACATTGTGGTCCTTTTATGTTGCCATAACACTCTGGTGCTGGAAAATGTTCAGTGATCTGTACTTGGCTAAATTTTCTGGCAAAATGTTTCTTCGTGGAACTTCCACCTCTTAGTGCCAGCTGGGAACAGGACCGGCAATACCAGCCTGGTTCTTGGTGTCATCCTCCCATCAGTTTTCCATGATTTAAGTATCCATCTTTTGGAGTAGCTCACCTATACCGCCACATTTCTTCTGTTTTAACGCATTCACTACAATCTGAATACATTTGGCTGAAGAGGCATTTAGTTCTTTTTGCGTGTATATTAATAAAGCATCAGGTGATACAGATGTCCTGGTGTGGTGATCCTGACTACGAAACAAAGGGTTCCAGGCAGAAAATTCACACTTCCTCACTTGCATAGCAGGAAATTAATCCAGAGGCAGAGATCTACTTGTGCAGTGCTCATTGCTGTATTTATAACTCTGAATACATCAATTAAAATATAAATTAATTATGTACAAAAGTATATTTTTGCCCCTTCATGTATGGCCAGCCTAAAAAATGTTATATTTTTTTACTTTTTTTTATCCACTTTACAGAATGAAAAGGCAGGAATGTCAGGTACCCCCAGTGTTTGTCAGATATTTATGTTCATCAATGCTGGCTTGGGGCTATCTTTGGTGTCACTTTGCTATGATACACTTGCTTTATTATTATTTGTTTTTAATTCTGCAGAGCAGACAGCTTCTGCTTTGTTGCCATTGATGTCCGTGTTTGTGACAGAAGCTTCTCAGTCTCTTTCTATTGTCGTGAGCAATTTCTCATCAAGAATATATCACTGACCGAGGTTGGTGAATTTGGAAAATGGAGAATGCAGAAGGAGAGTTTGACTTCTTAACAAATTCTCTCTCCATTTTCATAGAGCAAGCTTCAAATTTCTCGTTCTTATCAATGTGTGTTCCTGCTCTGGAAGACCAATATATGGGAGTAAATAAAACAAATTTTGGCTTCATGATTTGACTTCTTACCCCTTCCATCCCTGAGATGTTTTCTCAAGCTGCTGTGCAAATATTAACTCAGAGCATGTAAAAGAAAAGAGGTAGGCAGGGTGTGCATTTTTTTATCAGTTGTTTGAGCATGCATGATTGGGGATTTGCCCTTATCATGTTGGCAGATGTTACATGTGTGGCTGAGAGTCTGAGGGGTAATTGAAACTTTTGGTAGTCAGTTTTTATAAAGAATAATACATACTTTCCAAGCAGTGTTGGATTTTTAGAGTGTCTCCAGAGCTTGAATAATCTTAAAATGTCCTAATAGGATTTTGATAATATGAAGTTTTGTATTAATAGCAAACATGGGCCAGGAAACGAAGTTACTTGTTGCTTAGCATTATCAGGGAATTGTAAGTGAAATATGTTGTCCACCGAAAAAGAAGAGCTCTTGTTAAGTCCCTGTCATGATAATAAGGTCTGTTTATTTTTTTTCAAAGTAAATGACAAAGAAAAACCTCTTTTTCTTTGTGGAGCATTGAAAGGTATTTGTGGCAGGTTCGCAGATTGCAAACACATAGTCTTCCCCGTTCCTTTTCTTCAGATATAACAGTTAGAACAAAATAGAAATTGAAATAGTAAAATGGGATGGAAACTTATCTCATTTTCTCAGTGTATTTCTTTAAAACAGAAGTGCTTATTCCTAAATTAATGGTTGTAATTTTTTTTTTAAAAACCCCAAACTGAGCTGTTGTCATTTCTTTAAGAACAGGAGATCCGGTGGTTGCTGATGATACAGTACTGTGGCTCAGGTGGCTTGCATATGATTCTTAGCTATGCTGCCAACTTCTTTTTTGACCTGGCAAATGATTGTCCTCCAGTTCCTGCAAATTCTTGTGGAGAGTGAAGTGTTGATCCCTGCATATCTCCATGTGGACATAGGAGATGGCCCCCAGGGAGAAGCAGGAGGAGAGCAAGAGCCTGTGTCCTGCCATGCCTTAGATCACCACAGACAAAACGGAGACGGTACAATCGATGTATTATGTTCTTACAATATCCCATTTATAACTTGTAACAACTAGAATCATAGAATAGTTTGGGTTGGAAGGGACCTCAAGGATCATCCCGTTCCACCCTCCTGCCATGGGCAGGGACATCCCACAAGGTCAGGCTGTTCAAGGCCCATCCAACCTGGCCTGGAACCCCTCCAGGGATGGGGCACCCACAGCTGCTCTGGGCAACCTGGGCCAGGGCCTCCCCACCCTCATGGTGAAGAAATTCCTCCCCATGTCCAGTCTAAATCTGCCCCTCTCCAGTTTACACGCATTCCCCCATCATCCCATCCCCACAAGCCTTTATAAACAGCCCCTCTCCAGTTCTCCTGTAGCCCCTTCAGGTGCTGGAAGGTCACTATAAGATCTCCTCCGAGCCTTCTCCAGAAATTTTCTTCTTCAGCAAGGGTCATCACAACACCCAGGGTGTTGACGGTCGATTGCAGGCAAGAGCAGACTCTTGCACCTTGCTGACCGATGTTGTCAATGCAGTGTGGCAGCCACAGGCTTGCAGAAAAGATGAAGGGCTGCAGAAGAGGAATAGAAACCACGTTCTTTTTCATCTGCCGGCAATGCCTGCACCAGCTGACCAGAAGGAGCTGTAATGCACACATGGATATCGGGAGGGAAAAAACAAAACAGAGAGGCAATAACACACATCCAAATGCCCTGCCAGTGCCAACTGGGGTTCAAAACAGCCAGAGTTTCCCCTCCCCAGAGGGTGCATTTCCCACGGCTTTCATCCACTGGCTCCCAGGCAGGGATACCTGGCTTTCAGGGAGATGGGGGAGGAGCGGGGACCTCATCTCTCCATGCTACAAGGCTTCCAGGCCAAGGGATCTCAATAGAAGATCCAAATATTTAGAGGCAACATAGCTAGGTACAGCTCTCTGAGCTGCCAAACCCATATTGGAGTTCATGGATTAAATGAGATGAGCAGGTAATGACTCCCCAAGAAGAGATGCTTTGCTTGAATAGAGGCACTTGCCAACTCACGAGGTTTCCTTCATTTCCTGCACTAATATTGAACACCAGGACTCAGGAAACCACCTACCACCACTGTTCTTCTGCCTCTGAATGGCCACAACACCCCACATACCTCCCAGAAGCAAGATCTCTGCTTCAAGTGGAAGGTTCCCAACATGAGAAAGGGCAAAAGCTGAGGCTGAGAGGCATCACCTTGGGTGGGTTGCATAGTGTCCCGGGTGACAGCCAGCTGCGAGGTGCAGTGCTTGAGCCCTGCGAAGGCAGGTCCAGGAGCTTTCCTGATAGCAGTCACTGTTTGTAATGTCAATGCAAAGGTGGGGGAACGCACTGCAGTGCGGAGGTGCCCTTGTCCCCAGGGGATGTGTCTGTCCAGGATGATCTTGCTTTCTGTTCACATATCAGAGGATGGCCTTTTCGAGGGGATCTCACAGAGGAATCAAAGGCAGAAAAGCACGAACAAAGTCGATTAAACATTGGAGTAATGCCTGGAGTCATAGGCTGTGTAATGTTCCATAAGCATCGATAACAGCCAGCACCCGGGTGTGGGTACCAGAGGAGAGTGCTGCAGCTGGAGCAGGATTTCCTGCTCTCATCCTCCCCTCCCAGGGGTCCAGGGCTCTGCGGGCATGAGCAACAATTACTTGGAGCAAAATAAAATCTCTGAGGCAGCAAATGTACTGTACTTTTTATTGTCTTTTACTTACTGTTGAATATCAGGTTGTAAAGTGGCAATACCCTGTTAGTAGTGGGCAGAGCTCCTGAAGGGTATTGTAATGTGAACAGTGACAATCAGAGGGGAAGGAAGAAACTAACACACCGCAAACTTGGGGTAAATTAGCATATTAAATTTAAAAGAACTAAACCAACTAGAAAAAAAAGTTATTTTTTTCCATAGACTATGGTATCTACAGTTTTCTATAGCTTCTTTGTAGTTTCACCAACTAAATCCCCATGCAAGTGAAATCAAAGCACTCCCTACTGGCAAATCAGAAATGAAGGCTGAAATGACAACTCTCTCGTGTGCCCTGTTTTAATTTCCTTCTTAATTTGTTGTGATCACCTATGAGCAAGTCAAACACTCATTTGGAAGTCCAGGGGAATAGTTAATTTTTGGGTAGCTTGTCAGCAGCAAATGATGCCTAAAAATAGTTCTTGTGATTCTGTGTGATTTAATAGAGCCATTTTTTTATTCAGGCGTTCTGGCTGATTGTAAAGCTGACAAACATTCATTTGGCTGTCACAGTAATCTTTGTGCAAAGGTAATTTTGGTCTTGAAAAAAAAAAGAGCTGCTATAGTGTAGGTAGCAGAATTGGGTACTATTTGAGAGGAATGACTGGAGCATATTATTTAATTTCTAGTCCAAAGACTTAGACTGTTGGGCTCTCCTGTCTTTTACTGATGAATGATAACAATGTTCAGTGTCAGTGATAAGGGTTTCTAGCAAAGTTCAAAAAGAAAATAGTGTTTCCCCTCTTATTCCCAGTTAGTTTTTTGCAATGTAGGAGTGTACAAATACAGCATTATTATTTGTTTGCTTCATTCAAAGGGATGAATTTCTTTCCTGGTTAAAAAATAAACCAGGAATCAAATGGGATTTTTTTTCTGTTTCATAATAAGAAGTAATGAGATGAGAGCAAAATCCTCTTGGGAAGAGACATTAGGTAGAAAGGGGAGGTTGTGGGGAAAGTGGTAGGAGATGAAGGAGTTACAGGAAAAAGATGAGAGCAGTAGACAAGCCTTGGTGGTGTCTTGACAATGAGATTTTAGAAGATTGGAGCCTAGAAGAAATTCTGGCCTGGGGCCCGTGGATAGATACCACCTGATCACGCTGGTCTCTGTGCAGGACAGCTACATAAACGTACTCGTGATTTATATTTTACGTTTGTTTTGTGTGGAAAGATCAGAATCTAGTCGTCTCTTTGTACTACTCCAGGAAAGAGCATATACCATGATAACAGAACATATGCTTATTTAACCTGTGGATATCGCTGATATTTGTCAGATTTCTGGTAGTTTTATGTTGAACAGTCACCATCAATTACGAGAGCCGCAGTCTTTCTTGCTGCAGCTGGGTATGATGTAGATAAGTTGTCTCTCACTGGTGAAATATCTTTGCATTGAGAATTTACTGCTGCAGCATTCCTTAGGGACTGGAGATGAGAAATGTTTCCAAGAAGTACTGGAATATTCAAACTTGTGCATTGCTTTGAAAATTTATCCAATGAGATGTATGAAAACACCACATTTTAAAAAGAATTAGCTGTGGTTTTATTTTTCTGCCATTTCTTCCTTGCTTTTTTTCTTTGCAGTCAGAAGTACTCGTGATGAGAATCTGTGGTGTTGGGGAAATGTTTGTAAAAGATAAAAGACATCCTTAAGATTTCTTTGTGGTTTAACCGGTCAGGCAGCCAAACACCACACAGCAGATCACTCACTCCTTCCACTTGTAGTGAGGGAGAGAATTAAGGGGGAAAAAACAGAATTTGTGCGTTGAAATCGAAACTGTTTAGTAAGACAGTTAAAGAACAAAAATAATGACAGACTACAAAAACCAAGTCACGTACTACACAGTTACTCATCACCCGCTGACTGACGGATGCCCAGCTCCTTCCTGAGCAGTGATCCCACCTCTGGCCAGTTGCCCCCACTTATATACGAAGCATGACATGATATGACATGGAACATTCCTTTGGTCAGTTTGGGTCTACCGTTCTGGCTAAGTTCCCTCCCAGCTTGTTGTGCACTCGCTTGCCAGTAGAAGCAGGAAAGTCCTTCACGTAGTACAAACATTACTTAGCAACAACTAAAAACATCTGTATGTTATCAATATTCTCATACTCAATCCACGACACGCACTATACTAGCTACCAGTAAGAAAATTAACTCTATCCCAGCTAAAACCAGGATAGATTTCTTCAGCTACAGCTTTAAGATCCCTTAAAGTGGTTTTAATCATCCTGACCTATGTGTTTCTTACCGGTCGATTTAGGGAGTTGTAATGAATAATTTGATAACTGCAGCAACCTTTCACGGGTCTAACACCTTCTGAGCTGTGCTTCATGACTGCAATTGCCGCCATCAGCAAGGTAGTTTAGGCAAAAGGATCTTATTTTGTGTACTTTTACAGTCAGTATTTGCTACAGCCATGAAACTACGCTTCCAGTTCTTGCAGCATCTCTCTTCGTCTCAGGTTATCTCTCTTCTTGAGCACAGTAATGGTTAAATTCCATCCCAGTGTACTTCTCATGCCAACGAAGATAGATGCAGATAACCTCATGAAAGTAGCTTTCTTTTTCATTTTGTGGCTTGGACTGAATATGAATCCCCCCTTCAGGCCACAGAACTCCACTTAGAGAAACTGATTTCTGAACAGGTGTAAACACGTGCTTATGTGAGGGTAACTGTTGGAAAACTGTGCTTTTTAATGCAGAAAACTGAATAAACTAGATATAACTGGAAAAATCTGTCTGCCGTTAGCAGATAACTAATAACGTAAGAATCGTCTTTCTTCAAAAGAGGGGATTTGAAGAATTTGTATTTGCTGTCATTGCAAAATCATTAGCTGATATAAAGGAGAATAAATGAAGGTTAAATGTTATCATTATAATTAACAGCTATTCACTCTTTTAATTTCTCTGGGCAGTACTGAAATGAAACTCTCCTGCGTCTATATGAATTTTAGACTCTAAACTCATTTACAGTTTTAAAACCATAATAAAAAGCTACTGTGTTCCTGGCAGTTGCTGAGCAGTGTTTTGCCACAGCTGGTTTTGTGGTGGCCCCTGCATGGTAGCAATTAAACTGGTTAACTGATAAGTAATCATGGGAGATTGTTAAAGTAGTTAAAAGTTTTCAATAGAACAGCGTTGCTGTTCTGATAATTTACTTCTATGTATGCATGTATGCACATATGTATGTATGTATGTATGTATCTATCTATCTATCTATCTAATCTATCTACGTGTTTACATCTGAGCACAACCCTGATATATGTCTATGGTTAGATATGTGTAAGTGAAGAGGCGTCAGTGAGTTCTGGACAAAGGCAGCTTTATGCTTAGATGAACCCCGGCTGCCGGAGTGTTCCTGAGAGACCGATAAGACCTATTCTTTTCATGCTGAGGAAAATGGCCGTAGGCCTTGAATCGCAGAACTAAACTCTTGCACGCAGAACAGCCTTTGACTCTCTTGTGTGCCAGTCCAATGCTCCTTTGTTGTGTCATCCTTGCGTTATGTGAGTATTTCCCCTCTGTATTTGGAAAGGCAAGTCAAGATCTGACAGGAAGACGAGGGAGGGGATTCTGCCCCTCTATTCCTCTCCTGTGAGACTTCATCTGGAATATTGTGTCCAGCTCTGGAATCCTCAACATAAGAAGGAGATGGAGCTGTCAGAACGGGTCCAGAGGAGGCTACAAAGACAATCAGAGGGCTGGAGCACCTTCCCTATGAGGACAGGCTGAGAGAAGAGAAGGCTCAGAGGAGATCTTATAGCAACCTCCCAGTACCTGAAGGGGCCACAGGAAAGCTGGAGAGGGGCTGTTCCCAAAGGCTTGTGGGGATAGGACGAGGGGCAATGGGTATAAACTGGAGAAGGGCAGATTTAGACTGGACATAAATAAGAATTTCTTCATGATGTTAGTGGTGAGGCCCTGGCCCAGGTTTTCCAGGGAAGCTGTGGGTGCCCAGTCCTTGGAGGTGTTCCAGGCCAGGTTGGATGGGTCTTGGACAGCCCCTGATCCAGTGGGATGTCCCTGCCCATAGCAGCGGGGTTGGAAATGGAAGGTCTTTAATATCCCTTCCAATCCAAACCTTTCTATGATTCTATGATTTTTTTGCTAGTGTGAGCTGCATTCCCTTCCATCTTGACTACTAGGCATTGCAAGCCCTCTCTGGCTCTAAAGTAGTATGGATACAGAACTACAAACAAGAACTATTTCCAAGACAAAACGAACAAAGAAAACGCAAAAGTGATTGTAACAGAGCTCTGCTGTTTTGTTTTTTTTTTTTCACATAATGGATCCTGGCTGAGATATTTTTGGCTCCTTCCACAGATGGCAGTCACTTTGTCCTTACAAGTGTCTGGATAAGACAAGCTGGCCAGCAGCCAGAGTGAAATTTTTGGTCCTCCAAAGCTCTTTGCTTACCAGATGTAATCAAAATGTGCAACTTGGCTATGTTCCAAGCTGTCTTTAACCATCTGACAGGACTGGAACAGGGATGGTTTTTGATTTAATTCATGGTTAAAATGCCTGTACCTTATTTCCGTGTTGTGTGTTGGTATCAGTATGTCTTTGGTGCATCTCGGGCAGGCTGTTCCAGCTGGACACAGAGTTAATGTTCTTGAATCTGTTCCAATGAGTTTGAATCAGTGAGGAAATAACCACAAGTGCACAGATCAGTTGTCTGCCTGAGTATTTTCACATGAGTGGGCTGTGATTAAGAGTTAGCTTCTCAGAAAACAATAAATGTGAAGTCATGGAAAACACCTTTCCATCAGAAGAGTGGACAAAGCCTACATGTCTTTTTGTGGCTTCATTGTTCTGCAGCTTGCTGTGAAAGTGTGAGATTTCTTTTTGAAGCCAAGTCTTTAGGCATTTTGCAGGTAAATTTTTCTTCATCTTGAGGAATTACATATAGAGCAATATAGAAGTATTTAATATGCTGTTGTTCTGCGATAAACTGCTCGGGGTAGCACATGAGTGACTGGTCTTACTTGTACATAGTAATCCGTCAGCACAAATATTCCTTAAGAAGTTATGTATGCTTTATACATACTGAGGCATTGTTACTCTTCCTACCTGTGTGAATCTGCAGGACCTAAATTATAGGTCATTCCTGATAGAAGAAGAAAATCATGGCAAAATATTTATCTAATATATATTTGTAGCCTTTATTTTTAATACAGCCCGTGTATTTTCAAAGAATGCAGATGAAGACTGCTGCCATGATTACTGCAAAGATCTCTCCTTCCTTGTTACAGAGGAGGTCCTTCGGCCTCTCAAGAAATTAAACCCCTTCTCTAGGCTTCTGTATTTTGAAGGTCCTTTCTTTTATTTCTTGGTTCTTCCCTGTTTCATTTTCACTTCTTCCATACATTTATATATGCTTTGCTTTCTTCTCTTTCTCCTTCTATCCTCTCTCCCACTTCATAAGAATGAAATTCTTGGGTCAGTCCTTAAGAAGGGTGTTAGCAAACTGTAATGTGGGTAAGTGCTTCCTCCCTGAATCTCTGTCCTGCTCTTTTGAACTGTCATAGATAACACAAATGAGATTCCACAAGACTTCATCTATGTTTAATATAATAAAAAAATTGAGCTTAAATGTTCTGCCTGAACACAGGAAAACACCAATTCTAGATTGAGTCCACTCCTGCTTTTAATGACAGCAGAGTTGCGTACTCTTCTTTGTAAATTTATTGAACACAGTCCGAGGCTAGTTTGATTGTTGCACTCATGATTAGTGGAAGTCTGCTTAGGACTGTTTTTACCTAGGCACGTGATTTGCATCCATTTCTCGTGAGTGAACATTACCCATGTATGGTTTTTTTACCTGTCTTGGTTTGATCTACATTCGTATCTTAGAGTAAGAACTATGTTCTCATTCTGCTTCCATTTTGATAGATCACCCAACCTACCTCTGTTTGTTTCTTCAGGTGAAAAACATTTTTGTGTTCCTCTGGTGGTCATAGACCTTCTCTGTATGTGTTCCAGTTAAAAGCAGATTTTGTGAAGTATGAGCAAAGTGGACCTCTGTGGTTTATCTTCACGCAATCTCAGTGTAGTTCTATGCAGAGGTACTAAATTTTCCCACTAGAAAAAGAATTAATATTTCTGCATATAATTTTTTATAATTCACGAAGGATATCCACGAATGATATCTGTTAGGATTGCATATATTTTTTCACTACTCATCACATTCTGGTATATAATCATTCAGTGGTTGTACAGCTCTTTCTTTTCTCGCTGCAGCTGCCCACTGATAATCCATACCCTGCAACAGAAGTTTCTCTTCTGATTTTTCCACTGGTATGATAGCACTATCTGTTAAACTCTTTGATGCTTTTTGTATGATCTCACAGTCCTTCTTTGTGTTGAAAATGCTTAGTGACATCAGCAAATTCATAGAATCACTATGTTGGAAAAGACCTTGTATATCATCAAGTTCAACCATTCTTACCTGCCACTAAGACACCTGCTATTGTGTTTAGCATTTAATTTTGTTGATCTTTATAGTTAAGTTTGTGCAGACTTTCTGTCTGTCTCTGTAGACAGTGAAGGTTTTCTCACAAACCACATATAACCTTCACAAGTATGATATTAGGGAGTGCTTAGAAAGAATTTCACATTTCAGTCACATTAAACTTCCAGAGGGCAGACTTTGGCCTGTTCAGAAGGTTGATTAGCAAAGTCCCGTGGGAAACAGTCCTTCAGGGCAAGGGAGCCCATGAGGGTTGGGCGCTCTTGAAAAATGAAATCCTAGCAGCTCAAGAGCAGGCCATCCCTGTGTTCCGGAAAAGGAGCCGGCGGGGGGAAAAGCCAGCTTGGTGGAGCAGGGAGATCTCAAGATGTGTCAATAATAAGAAGAAGCTCTATGTGCTCTGGAGGAAAGGACAGGCATCTTGGGTGGACTACAGGGACGAAGTGAGATCGTGCAGGGAAAAAATCAGGAGGGCCAAGGCCCAACTAGAATTAAAACTCGATAAGTCTGTGAAAGACAACAAAAAGTCTTTCTACAGGTACATTAACAGGAAAAGGACGAGGGAGAATATCCAGTCTCTAGTGGATGCAGAAGGAATAACAGTGACAGGGGATAAGGACAAGGCTGAGGTACTTAATGCCTTCTTCGCCTCAGTCTTTAATAGCAAAGAAAGTTGTTCCTTCTGTTTACAAATCCAAGAGTTAGAGGGGCAGATTGAGGCTCCCGTGATCCAAGAGGAGGCGGTTAGAGACTTGCTTGCCCAGCTAGACGCCCACAAGTCTATGGGGCCGGAAGGGATCCACCCAAGAGTATTGAAGGAACTGGCGGATGTCCTTTCCAAACCCCTATCCATCATCTTCCAGAGGTCCTGGCTGACTGGGGAAGTTCCACTGGACTGGAGGCTGGCTGATGTTGTGCCCATCTACAAGAAGGGTTGCAGAGAGGATCCGGGGCACTACAGGCCTGTCAGTCTCACCTCAGTGCCGGGAAAGTCATGGAACGGGTAATCTTGAGTGCTATCATGAAGCACATGCAAGAGAACCGGGTGATCAGGCCCAGTCAACATGGGTTTACAAAAGGCAGATCTTGCCAAACTAACCTGATCACCTTCTATGACAAAATCACTCGACTACTGGATGGGGGAAAGGCTGTGGATGGAGTCTTCTTGGACTTCAGTAAAGCCTTCGACACAGTTTCTCACAGCATTCTGCTGCAGAAACTGTCAGCCTCTGGCCTGGACAGGCGCACACTCTCCTGGGTTGAAAACTGGTTGGATGGCCCAGAGAGTGGTGGGGAATGGAGTTAACTCCAGCTGGAGGCCAGTCACAAGTGAGGTTCCTCAGGGCTCAGTACTGGGTCCAGCTCTGTTCAATGTCTTTATCAATGACCTGGATGAAGGCATTGAGTGCACCCTCAGCAAGTTTGCAGATGACACTAATCTGGGAGGAAGTGTGGATCTGCTGGAGGGTAGGGAGGCTCTGCAAAGGGATCTGAACAGGCTGGACTGCTGGGCTGAGACCAATGGCATGAGGTTCAACAAGGCCAAATGCCGGGTCCTGCACTTGGGGCACAACAACCCTGTGCAGCGCTACAGACTGGGGGAAGAGTGGCTGGAGAGCTGCATGGAAGAGAAGGACCTGGGGGTGCTGGTTGACAGTCGACTGAACATGAGCCAGCAGTGTGCCCAGGTGGCCAAGAAGGCCAATGGCATCTTGGCTTTTATCAGAAATGGGGTCACCAGCAGGTCCAGGGAGGTGATTCTCCCTCTGTACTCGGCACTGGTGAGACCGCACCTTGAATACTGTGTTCAGTTCTGGACCCCTCACCACAAGAAGGATGTTGAGGCTCTGGAGTGTGTCCAGAGAAGAGCAACAAAGCTGGTGAGGGGCTGGAGAACGTCTGACGAGGAGCGGCTGAGAGAGCTGGGGTTGTTTAGCCTGGAGAAGAGGAGGCTGAGGGGAGACCTTATTACTCTCTACAACTGCCTGAAAGGAGGTTGCGGTGAGGAGGGAGCTGGGCTCTTCTCCCAAGTGACAGGGGACAGGACAAGAGGGAATGGCCTGAAGCTCCGTCAGAGGAGGGTCAGGTTGGATATCAGAAAAAAATTCTTCACAGTAAGAGTCATGGGGCACTGGAACAGCTGCCCAGGGAGGGGGTCGAGTCGCCTTCCCTGTAGGTGTTTAAGGAACGGGTGGATGAAGTGCTGAGGGACATGGTTTAGGGAGTATTAGGAATGGTTGGACTCGATGATCCAATGGGTCCTTTCCAACCTGGTGATTCTGTGATTCTGTGATTCTGTGAATGTACTGACAACCTTATCTGAGCAGAGCCTATGCTTTTACTAACAACCTTATCTGAACACTGTCTACATTTGTGAAGACCAGAAGCACAGCAAGGGCAATCAGCTGAAGATAAAGAAATGCTGGTGTCCACACAAATGATGAGACAATCCTCAAATACATATGCATGAAGAAATGATGTAATCTGTTGAATATACATTAGATTGTGAAACACTTAAGGGTTAAATTGCGGATGTGCCGGGATCGTCTTGGAACCTGATTTGGGTTTGAATACCCCTGGTTCCCTGGGGCCTCGAAATAAAGCACCACATATAACATACCTGGAAAGGTTTGTCCCTGAGCATCTCATGTCCCTGAGCATCTCATCTACCATCTTTGAAACCCCTCCAGGGATGAGGACTCCCTGGGCAGACTGTCCCAGCGCCAAATAACCTGCGTCTGTGAAAAATGTCCATCCTGACCCTCCCCTGGTGGAGCTTGAGGCCATTCCCTCTTGTCCTGTCCCCTGTCACTTGGGAGAAGAGCCCAGCTCCCTCCTCTCCAACCTCCTTTCAGGCAGTTGTAGAGAGCAATAAGGTCTCCCCTCAGCCTCCTCTTCTCCAGGCTAAACAACCCCAGCTCTCTCAGCCGCTCCTCGTCAGACTTGTTCTCCAGCCCCCTCACCAGCTTCGTTGCTCTTCTCTGGACACTCTCCAGAGCCTCAACATCCTTCTTGTGGTGAAGGGCCCAGAACTGAACACAGTACTCAAGGTGTGGTCTCACCAGTGCTGAGTACAGAGGGAGAACAACCTCCCTGGACCTGCTGGTCACAGCATTTCTGATCCAAGCCAAGATGCCATTGGCCTTCTTGGCCCCCTGGGCACACTGCTGGCTCATGTTCAGTCGCTGTCAACCAACACCCCCAGGTCCTTCTCCTCTGTGCAGCTCTCCAGCCACTCTTCCCCTGGTCTGGAGCTGCACAGGGTTGTTGTGCCCCAAGTGCAGGACCCGGCATTTGGCCTTGTTAAACTTCCTGCCGTTGGTCTCAGCCCATTAGTACGCTATTACTTTCTTTACCCTTTTCTTTACACAGTTCTTATAAGTCACCTGTCTCCTTGCAACCAGATTTCTTTTGGACTATAAGGCTCCTCTCACCTCATCAGACCACACCACGGTCTATTTTCTCCTTTGATTAGTTCCTTACCTGCTAAGAATTCTTTTGATGAACTGATTTCTCCAGGTAAATTGTTTCCTTTGTAATACTTCATATTATGAGATTCAGGTCTAGGTCAGGTCTAGTTCATTTCCCGTCTCTTATTTTCTTTCTTTGTTGTTAGCATAACGTTTGAGAGGTGGGAATTAATTGTTTCTCATGTTTCATGTCTTTCCTTCAACACATGAAATTGTTCAGTCTTGCTTTCACCCAGCATGGTAACACACTATACCTGAAAAGCGGCCCAAATGTTTAATTATCTTAAATTCCTCCATTGACATGGTCCCTCCACACTTGTTGTTCTTCTATCACCAAAGAACCTTTTATTTTTTGATGGATTTCATGGTCAGTGAGCCTTCTGACATTTAAGATTTATCTTTATGTATTTAATAGTCATTTCTCCACTAATTTCCAAGCCCCTAATTTTTTCTTTTTCTAGTTTAAAAGGAAAATACTGCTAAGAAGAAAAACCTTGTTTGTACTTTGATGTGTTTTAGATTTATTCCTAATCGGCCAGAGACAAGGCCATGATATAGACTTATGTGATTCTGAGTGCCATCTTTGGCCTGATGGTAAAAATAAGTACATTTATGTATCAATGTAATAGTGTAAAATTAACTTACAATTTGACATTTATAGAGTTTTGATTTGCTATTAGAATTTCCATTTGGCAATTACAGCTCGGTATAGAAATCCATTGACATTTTACTTTAATAACTAAAAATTCTGTGTATTTCTTTTAATTAAAAATTCAATAAGATTCCCACATATTATCAATATGATGAATTTGATCTGTTACCACTAGATTAATAATGCCCCCATTCTCTTTCTACAACATGGAAACAAAATTGTTTAATTCTTTTATTAGGAGTCCATTCTCTACCGGTGTCTGTTGAAGAGCATAATGAACATTCTTCTCCAGTTTTTAATAACCGTAGGAGAAGAATATTTAGAATTAGACTGTAGAAAGTAAAACATTAAAAAAAGTAGTTACATCGCATGTCTAGGGCCAGACAGGACAGTCAGAACAAGCAGCCTGAGAATTAAAGGCCAACTTGGATATGCAGGTCTGCATTCCCAGTTTGATCCATTAACAAAGGAAAACATCACTGAAATTCAGATATGATGACTATCTGGTGTTTTCGTAACGGGGAAGTTCAAGTTGTGTCTAATAAAAACAAATTGAAACAGCATGGTGAGCATTCATGGAAGAATGTGGTCAAGGAGACCTTTGAAACTAGTATGGAGAGCGCGGGTTCTTTGTGCCCCATTGTTTGCTGAATCCATGCCATCTTACTCTATAATAATGGCCCAATTTAAATACGACAAGTAAGCACAAATGGAAATTAATGAGAAACAAATTTGCAACAGATGGGAGGAAACAGCTTTTCAAGCAGAAAATGCTAAGCTTTTGTAATGACCACCGAGGTGATGTTGCTGTAGAGGCAATTTAGAAGAAAGAATAATGGACTGTGTTATTTATTCAATGCTTTAATAATCTGAAATTACACTGTATGGCCTTTCCTTAATATCTCGGGCCAGGCTTTTTTTTCAGGTTGCTGTCTTCGCATCTCCCTAGATGTCTTTTACAGAACTGCTCCTTATGTTCCTGGTCTGCTTGTTATCATAATGCTGCCAGAGGTCTGGCGTCCCCTGCCAACCATTCACTGGTTCTGTTTTGTTTTATGAGAGGAAAGGAAATGTTGGAAAATCAGCTAAAAAAACAGTTTCACTGTTGGCTCTAGGAGTTTAGAAATATATTTCAGTTGGTGTTGAGATTTAATAATTGAGCCACAACAAGGGAGGGTGAAGTGTGATCCTACCGAAGCAAGTTACAAGCTCCAGGTGGCTTTCTTTTTTTAGCATTGTAGAGTATTGAATCATAAATGAAATGGAATTTCTACTGTTAGTGTGCCAATTCATTTTAAACGCTGTCTTGTACGTTAAATTGCAGGAATTCCCTGAAATATCTTTAGCTTAGTTCTTCACACTTCAGACGGACTGCATGGAAACATAGACTCACAGGAGCTCAGTACAGAGGCAGTTTATTGTACATCCAGGCAAATTATGAAATCAATTAGGAGCCAGAAAGAAACCTGCCACACTGTCGATAAAGCAAATTGTAACACTAACATATGGATTCTTTGCGTTTCTAATTTGCTCTTTTCACTAACAGGTAATATATGCCCCAACCCCGGTGTTGTTCCAGGCCAGGTTGGATGGGCCTTGGGGAGCCTGATCCAGTGAGAGGTGTCCCTGCCCATGGCAGCGGGGTTGGAACTGGACGGGCTTTGAAGTCCCTTCCAACCCAAACCATTTTAAGATTCTATGATATAAATTGGTGGAGAAGCAAAATCAATCCTGGTAAATAATGTAACTATATACACGAAGGGTTCATAAGGAAAAAGAAACACAGCTGCTATTTGCAGATTTCTGCTTATAGAAAACTAGTAATTTTCAGTATTATTTTAGAAAATGCTTCTATGATTTGACACAGAGGTGTTCCCGTGACCAAGACCCGATGGTTTACTGCACTCACGAATCACAGTTGAAGCAATGAAATAGGGAAAGTTAGTGAAGAAACTTCTTTATCTCTGAAATATAACCTCTAAATAGGCAGCAAATTAGATGTTCTGATCAGCAGCTGAGGACAGACAAAGAAGCAGCTTGGCTTGTTTTTTTCCTGGGAGTGTCCTGTTCATGAACTGGAATACAGCTGCTGTTTGGACTCTGCTTCAATACTCACAAGTGAAAATGTGATAACGTTGTTTCAGATAAGAACTGGCCAAAATTCCATTTCTTGTGAACATTTTCAAGTCATTTCCTAAATGCTGCTATTACTTTGCAGCCTTGAACCTCCATACAAACATCCAGCTTTCAAATTATTCCATCTTTTTGGACTATTTTGCTGCACTCACAGACCTATTTTTCAAAGTCTTTCAGAATGGGGTTTCTTAAGTAACCTTATGGTTATGAAATACAAACTCATACGTTTGTCGGCAGCTTTCATAGATGCTTGGGTTAAAATAAGAAGTATTTTTAAAGATTCATCATAAGGTAGTTAACATGGGGAGCAGGGCAGAGAAATTATATTCCCTGTGGAATTTAAGTCAATTTTATTTATAAGTTCTGATGCTTATGAAGTATAGCGGTCTATCTTCTGCTTCAGCAACCGAGGCAACAGTGGTATGTCACTATACCCCCTCCTTTTGACAAAACAGTGTTCTGGCTTGTTTTGAAGAGTCTGGTTTACTCAGTGCTTAAAGGCCAGGACACGTGGCTTGGTAATGACTCGTGGCAGATCCCTGATTTTTGGAACCATTATATGACAATGGTATTAGAGCAGTTGCAGAAGTCCTTGAGGTTTTAAAAAGTTCTTGATTTCCTGGTTCCATTTAATTTCATGGTATGATAGACTGAATCCTATTTCAATCAGTTTGGCAACAACATAATTTCTGAACAAGTGGTGATAACTTTAGGTGCCTCCTCTGCCTTTGAGAAGGCTGACTACAAGGTTAAGCTGGCTGTTCCGTAAGTCAGGATGGGAATAGCTGTCATTGTGCTTGTGAGTTGTGAGAAAGACTTGGAAGGCAGTGGATTGTGCTATGGCTGTAATGGTCTGAGGGTTTGCTTATGGTAGAAGAGGTCCAACTTCCTGCTCATATCCTTCCAAAGGCTCTGGGGCATTTTTCCAGGGGTTGATGGCATGGGGTATTTTTTGTTGCAGTAATTTGAATTTATGGAAGGCATCCAGCTCTGCAGGTAGTTTCATTTCACATAGGCTGCTGATTGGTTGACTAAATGCCACTTAATATTATAGTTCAAATGGTAGCAAGCTGGGTGAAGTTCAGTCCAGGTAAGAGAGAAAAAAATTTGGTTGCTTCCAGGGACCAATTGGTAGTAACAGACTAGACATCAGCTCCCTCATTACATGGTTGGATGTCCTTCTCAAGACTACTTCCCCTCAAAAGACAGAATAGCTTTGTTCACCCAACTTAGTCTGGTGAGGACAGCTTTGAGCAAGGACGAAAGACTGACTGAAGAAACCTTAACATATTCAAATGTGAGTGCTATGCAAAAATACATAAAAAATGTGTAATATGAGGTTTTCATAACATTGCTGGGCTTTCTAGTGGTCTGAAGGACGAAGCTTTAGAACGTCTTGCAGCAGAACAATGTTATGTGCCTCTCCTTGGAAAAGGGTGCAAAGGCAGAAAGAAATTGGTTACTGCCTTGAGGTAGAGGTTAGTGGGAACATCCTTCTGGAGTCTCTTTTGTGTGGTTGATGTCGCCTTGCAATGATTTGGGAAGTGACTTTGTTGCTGCAGAACAGTCGGTATTCCAATTCCTGTGTGCAGTGGGTCACTTCACCTTTTAAAAACCGCTTTCCCTCTAAAGTAGGATTTTGGCTATTACTATTTATAGAGTATTCAGAAACAGCATATACATTAAATTAAGGCTCCAGCTGCAAAATTCAGTTCCTGCTTCCAGCTTCCCCCAAATCCCAAGTTGCTTAATGCACTATGTGATATACTGGAAAGACAGTACGTATGACAGTTATAAGAACTGTGTGAAGCAGGAGCTCTTCTTTGCAGTGGCAAAAATAAGTAGGTAATTTTGGACGTATATGTGTACAAATTTTAATGGAAACAAGGAGTGAGGCAGCCAGAATTCACAAGTTGTCCAGCATTTGCTAAAGGAATACAATATTTAACTAACTGTACCATTTACTCGTTTTTAAAAAACCTCAGAAGTTGTAAACAGATGTTAACCTTAACTATTAAAATCAAAGAAATTAAAATAAGTGGTAACACCCTCCATAAAATTGGGAGTAATGAGATATTCTGGGCTTGTTTTTGCTGAAGCTCACTCCGTATGTGAAATTATCTGCCATTTTGATATCAGGATTAATGGTGTCCTGTATTGTCAAGCATTTTTAGATGATAAAGATAAATTGTTGTAGATTGAGACCACATACTACAAACAAAATAGTAGGTGTTTGCCGTGCATAAAAAAAAAATACATCTTCACTGAAGGATTTTTTCCCTGTAAAAATGTGAAAATATACCAAAACGTCAAGTATATTTTGATGCAAAGATTCACATCTTTGAATGCGTGACAAATCAAGAACAGATTTATGAACCCTTTTGAATAGAATTAGAAAATGTTGGCTTTTGAAAATTGTTTCCATAAAGGAAATGTGTTTTCATGTCAGTCCTAATGGTGTGCAAGGAGGGGGTTGTGAACTCTGAAAAACTAATTGCCAATTTTAGATTGATACGATGACCTTGATTCCATAGTTTAATAAGAATCATTAAATACGGATGTTGATACTGTCTCTGCACATTAAAGTCAAATAATTAAAATAAAATTGTCTGGCTGCATAGCTGTTCCTGTCCTAAGCTTAAGAATTCAGTTCTGAAAGTGCTCATATGCAAAAATAATTTATTATGGAGAAAAATATTTAGTTGTGAAAAAAATAATTAAATCGTAAATTTTTATCTAAATTATCTAGAAAAATATTTTCTGGCTACTTGGAATTTAGCAAATGCTTTATGCGGTTATACGTCTCCTCTTAGGTGCTGGGATAATAGTGTGTTACTGAAGAACCAAGAAGAAATCTGACTTTACTCTCCCACCTGGTAGTGATTTCACCTTTGCTTTTAGCAGTATCCAAAATACTCTGTTCCTGAATGCTTTTAAAACATCTACGCTGTGTTCCTGTCTATATCACTGAGTGGTTTATTCTCTTTGTTTTGATTTCTGTTTTAGTGGAGCCTGTCAGCCTGTTGCCGTTGCAGAGTCTGGCTGGGCAACCTACATGGACACTCAATCAAACGCAGTGAGAATGCAAAACATCGTCCGTAGTTGGAGATGATTATTTTAAAGCTGATGAGATCCATTTTCCATCTCACAGTGGAGCTCCTAAGAGCTGAAGATAGGTCGGGCCAGTAGAAGAAACATGTGGTTTGTATCTTTCCTCTTGTGTGAGATGTTGCGTAAATTAGAGACCTGTCAGAAAAAACATGGGATTCCAGAAGAGGTTTGTAGGCTACAGAATCATCCTGAAGCAGCTGAACATTTTGAATTTTACAAAAATAACTGCTTGAGATTCTTCCATAGTTAAAAATTGATTAGGTTAACTTTTCATGCTAATTTTTCACATGGAACATGCCACAAAGGTGTAAAAATAAATTCAACGTATACAAGGCCAGAAACAATTTGAAGAATCCCAGTGGAAACTTCATTTGGTTTTCTGAAACTAATTGTCTAAGAGAGATGTGTGGTTTCTTCCGAGTAGGTATTGGTGGAATGTCTTTTATTTGACAATGGGCTTTTATTTTTATTTTTTTTTTCACTGAAAAGAAAAATGTATATAAAACAACGGTAATGAGGACAAAATAGTAGAATGTGCTGACTCTTCTGAACCTTATCCATGGTGCGCTTTGGGGGACTCAGCTCAAAGACCTTAGCAGTCCCTTCTGGTTATAGGTAGGAAAGAAATTTGTGTTCTTGCTATTAAAATACTCTGTTGGAACCACCAGCCAACACGGAGAGTATTCGAGTTTCGGCACAGATGGATCGGAAAGAGGAACACCTTTCCTTTCCGGCTTTTTTTGTTCATTCTGTACATGAATTGTGACACCACCTACTGTGCAATTCAATGGCACAAGTACCAGTACAGGGACGGGTTTACGTTTGTCCCCAAAGCTTCCAAAAGGAACCATTCCATGGAATGACACAGACGAGAGTTAGCCAGTTGGCATTCTGTTTTCGGCCGTGTTGCCTGCTGTCTGTGCATTATTAAGAATGGCTTACAGTAATTTTCCTGACTCGGTTTCTTCAGAACTAAAAGGAAGAGGATTTTCATTCTTAGTGTTTAAAAGACTTGACCTTGGTATGGATAAAACTGGTTTGGTTAACTGTCCTAAACCAAATGAATTGGGAAAATAATGTTTTCACCATTTGGGAAATGCTGACATTCCATCTCCCTTTCAAACTGGAATGGAAAAATCAGAGTATCAGAATGCCTCAGGCAATAAAATATGTTTTGAATAAAGAATGTCTAAATGCATAATTCAGACTTTATTTGGAACAAAATAGGCTATTTCATAACAATACATTTAGAAACAATTGTTCGAAATTGTAAGTTTCACTTGAAAAAATAGTACCTTTTTGGTTTTTTTTCTCTGGATCTGGAAAGAAAAATCAATAATTTTGTTGGCATGGTCAACAGAAATACTGTATTTAGAGAATGTGGTTTGCCATCGAGGATGCTCTGGAGGTGCTAAATTTCACCTAGCTTTTAGCATGGAAAATTCTTGATGGAGACTTCCCTCCAAGGCCATTTCACTGACATGAAGGAACAATAAGCTGGCAGTAAATGGATGATGGAGATCTCCTTGGGTGAAGGAGAGCTCCTTTAGTAGAGTAACAACTTAAGCTTATGTGTTTCTTCAATCTGAAAAAGACTCATGTAGGTATTCTTCATATGTTGCAGCAAAATCAGCTTCAATCCAGATATGGAAAGACTGTAAGATTCCAATATTAACAAGTAATATTTGTTAGGAAAAGACAGATCAATATATCTCTCGTTTTTGAAAGTGAAGGACTGCACCCAAAGTATCATACGTAGATGCACCCAAGTTGACTCCAAACTACTTTGTCGGGAGCCTGGAGCAATTTGGCTGCTCTAAGATAATGCTCCCTCTGATGTGTTTGGTAAACCTTACCGAGAAAATTTTCTAGGTAAAATGTGACAGTAGGACATCTCTCCTGCTTCCAGACTCTTGGCCTTGTGCTGCCCTATGCTGCATGAACATACATTTTAATACCTAATCCAAATACCTTTGCAAAATGCTCTGTTTCATAATGTGGGCACATTCTTATATATGAAGGAAGACTTAGGGTAGATTATTCAAATGATATGAAGATTGTAATTTGCTATATTTTTGCATTCTTTTCAGTTCAGTTCACTCTGAAGTGACAAAAAAAAAAAACAACCCAAACAAATAGGATGCTTTCATCATCTGAGAAATTATTGAAATTATTGGAATTATGGAAATTATTGAAAATAAATTTAAAAAGTCCTAAAGCGGACTCCCAAATTGGCCAGGTGAACCACACTCTAGGCTGCACTGGTGGGATTATCACCACCTCTCTGTTGACTGTACAGGGAAGATGGGCAATTTGAGTGTGGACATGTACATGGTAAACACCTGAAATTAAGTGAGATGAATTTCACTTCTGTAGAGCTCTTTTCCATTTATCTGTTCAGTGCCCTCTGCCCTTTTCCGTTCCCTTTTCCTATGTATGTTTTCTATGAATTTCATGTTTCCTTTTCTCTGTTGTATGTTGCTTCCTTGGAAGTTCTTTTTCCAAGAGGTTCTTGGAAGAACCTTTTCTCCGGTTTCATTAGTCATCAGAAAATGCTGTAGTTCTTACATACTAATGCTTTCATCAGTGTTTCCGAGACAAATACTGCTGTAAAAAGGGAGGAATATTTGTGGCATTTAACCAATGTGCTTATGTGAATTTCAAAATCCATGCCTGTTACCAGAAATGATATTTGGGAGATGGACTTGCTCTGATCTGACAGATCTAGAACTGTACAGTTCATAAGAGCAATAGAGACTGAACTGTGTCATTGTTCAATCTGTCACTTGTGCCACCCCTTTAGTACCTGGTGTCTACTCTGTCTGCCTTCCTGGCAGAGCAAAAGCACAGCAACACCGACCTCACCTCTTTGGAGCCATGAACCATTTATTCATTTCTGGAAGCGGGTATCAAAAATCCATCTTTATATTAATAATTTGGTAAGAAAAGCAGAGTAGTGATCTACTCCTAAACCTGTATGTTCTGAAACCTGTCATTAAATGGGAAAGTATACCAGGATGTATTCCTCGGTAGTTCTTACACCCACAGACAATTAACCAAAGTTGCCAAGGAGATGAAGAGTTTTCAATTCAGTTTCATAACACACATAACTTCCTTCTTTTATGTATATAATAAAAATGTACGCCTGTGACTTCAACAATAAAGACCATCATTGACCTCATATCTTGAGGCTATATGTCAAACTCTTTAGAAAAGTAACAAGACACTGAAAAAATAACTGCTGTAAGTAATAGTGGGGAAAATCACAGATAGAAACCAGTCCACAGAACATAACAAGGATGTGACCATACAGCACGCTATACTCTATCACATAACAGTTGTCTGAACTTAATATTTATTTCCTCCTTCTTCCTCCCCTCCAGGTACTACTGGTTGCTTTGCTGAACCCAGACTTAAAAGTTGATAACTTTTAGCCTCTTAAAATATACCTGTTTACCGTCTCCTTTCCTGAAAAATATTTTAGATCTACTTCCTTTAAAAATGCACAGACCCATTAGCTCCTTTGAGTTAGGTGAGACTTTGCAGGTTTTAAGCAGAAAGAAAATACAGTTATCTAAAAAGTTGTAATCATGGCATGCAGGAAGACTATTAGATTGATTTCTATGAGCTTGCTTTGTTAAACATGGTTTGAAAGCAATGTTCTGTTCTTCACAAAGGGATCGTTATGGAATGTCTATTAATCAGAACTTCACTGTACATCATCAGTACTTTAATTTTGCTAAGTATTTGTTGATTCACGCTGTAGCAAAGTTTGGCGGGGGGATAAGTATGAACAAATGTGAACTGCCTGCAGTCAACTTTCTGTTCATACGAAGGAAAATAAAGTGATCAACGATTCTAATGCTTGTGAGAAGCACTAGAAATGCCAAAATGCACAACAAAGACACTGGAAATATAGACCTTCTCCTGGCTGGGATGTGATTTGGACATGGATATGTGACATCTCCCTGCCAGCCAAGAGGTGCAGTTTAGAAATAATTTCATGATGGTTTAATGAGAAGGTAGGCAGCTTCCTTGACTCTCCAAACCACGTGCCAGAATCTCTAAGGATAGAGTGTACAACTAATCCCACCCTGGGCTACTGCTGTACTCAGTAACCTTCACTGGGTTTCTTCCTGCTGTGCCTGGGAGAGGGGATCGTGCAGTTGCTCCCATCACTGGTCCTGCACCGTCATACCAATGCCGGGGTTGTACTGGAAGCATTTATTTCCTCATTGATTGCTGCAAATTGGCTTTTTGGAAAAGCTGGGAAGTCAAATAAATGAACACCAAGATCATTTGGTCTTTTGGTCAAAGCCAGCATTAAAAAGAATCATTAGGATATTGGGAATAAACTGCTGTAATTTCTTATGTGCTTTTTATCCCTGAGAAAACAAAGCAGAAAATGTTGGAAAATTCCCAAAGTACCAATGGGAATACACGAAGTCTTCCACGCAAATGAATTTTAGCGAGGCTTTGATGATGTAATGGATAGTAGTAGAGATAAACATTATCATTATGTACTTAAGACACTTTTTAAAGTTTTTTCTGGACCTGAATATTGAAAGCATTTTTCGTCTTATCCTTTCAAGGTAGTGATGCACATTTTGTCTGCAAAATGGTACTCTCAGTTAGGTAAAAGTAATTATACCTAAAAGTGCTGTTAGAAAGAATGCATAACTTTTATAAAAGTTACGAGATGTTATTAAGCACTTGATTATATGGTTGAAAAATATTTTCCCACAGAACTATTGCTTCTTTCTGTGCAGAAGAGAAGATAATCTGAGGTTTAATTAGGATTCTTTTGAAAAAGTGGCTATTTTCTGTCAAAGCGCTGTCTGATTTATTACACCGTCTGGAATATGTGTAGCAGACAAATCAGGGAATAGCAAGAAGGGAAATTATGATCTAATATTTATGGCAGTTCAGTGCTGCCCATCAGGTCTCTGTCTGTGTTGCAATGAAGATGGGTAACATTGGGCCACATTTTAGGAAGTGAAAGAAAGGGAAGTGCCAGTTTAATAACAATTATGTTAACAAACCCACTGCTACGGTAGTCAGAATTTTTCTGTTCCAAGTTTTCTGAAACATATCTTCCTCCACGTAGAGTAATGCTTCATTCATTAGAAACCTGCAATATTCTTTTTGCTCTGAGCTAAATTTACTGGTGATTCTGTAAATAAATGAAGTAAATAAATACTTTTGTACGTTTCATTTTGTTAACTGAACAACCTGAGATGCCTAGAACCTTCAGAATCAGTCTGTAAGGTTAGATATCTTTCTTACATTTTTTTTCAGGAACACTGATATTAAAAGGATGCCTTCCCTAATGATTTTGAAGTTTCCAAGATCTCTTCAATGGAAACTCATATGTTTTAAAAATGGTTTACTTTCTGTAATACTGAGTGAATATTTGACCAAATTCTCAGTTTTCTTGAACTCCCATACTAGGTAGAATAAATTACTAGAATAAAAGTTATGTCAGAATAAAGAGGAAGAATAGAGAGTACATTGTGATTTACATGCCTTAGATAGAGAAAGGAGGTGAGGGTTCCTGAATGTTACCAAAATAGGATTAATACTTCTTTAGAGTTGGCTTTCTGGAGGATTTTTGTAAGATGTAAGAAAGTTGCTGACATTATTGTGACTTTCCTTTTTTCTGAAGGATCTCGGACTAGGGCACTTGGAAAGTTTATGCCGCTACCTCGATATAAGGACATCTCTCCTGATCTCCTCTCTCTGATGTAGTGACTTCAAGGAAGAGAACTTCCTCCCACAAGTGTTTCTCAGTCCTTCTTGAAGAAGCAAGGAGCGGTTGTTCTAATGGAGAAACTCTCTTCCATGAAATGAATACTTTTTTCGCTATACAAGATAGAAGTGCTGTAAAACCACTATACACATTTTAATAGCAGACTTACGTAGGCTTCTTTGCGCTGGCTGTTATTGTACTGTTTTTTTGTATTAGCAAGACTGGTTTTCCATTTTGTTCCCTGTAGTATCCATTAATCAAAGAAATGCTGCCTGTCCTTCATCATCTTGGCTTCGACTTATTTTTTACATAAGAATTCCGCATATTCATTGATGTGTAATCACTTGGTGGTTATTCCAGGCGGACATTCAACAATTCTGTAAGAGATTTGGTTTATACACTAAGTACTTATCTTTCTGGGCATCCAGCTGTATAGAGCATAGGAAATGACAGATAATGTTTAGTTACATTTTAATTTATAGGCTGCTTTGCTGCAAATCAACTCCTCTAAGTAACAGCCCTCACAGTACAATAATGTAGGTGTTTCATTCAAATGTATATCTCTTAAAGCATTGCTCAGTGTGTGCACTGAAGACTGAATTCTCCCTGAGGGCAGGAGGCTTCCTGCTCCAGTGCAGTTTTTTCACAGGAACTAGGGCCTTCTTCTGCTAATGGATCACAGGAATACTGCCACTTCCCATAGATACGCGAAGTTAGATGCAGTAGACCCAGATGTAGTGTGCCCAGGTGGCCAAGAAGGCCAATGGCATCTTGGCTTGTATCAGAAATGGGGTCACCAGCAGGACCAGGGAGGTGATTCTCCCTCTGTACTCAGCACTGGTGAGACCGCACCTCGAATACTGTGTTCAGTTCTGGGCCCCTCACCACAAGAAGGATGTTGAGGCTCTGGAGTGTGTCCAGAGAAGAGCAACGAAGCTGGTGAGGGGCTGGAGAACAAGTCTGACGAGGAGCGGCTGAGAGAGCTGGGGGTGTTTAGCCTGGAGAAGAGGAGGCTGAGGGGAGACCTTATTGCTCTCTACAACTGCCTGAAAGGAGGTTGTGGAGAGGAGGGAGCTGGGCTCTTCTCCCAAGTGACAGGGGACAGGACAAGAGGGAATGGCCTGAAGCTCCGTCAGGGGAGGGTCAGGTTGGATATCAGAAAAAAATTCTTCACAGTAAGAGTCATCGGGCACTGGAACAGCTGCCCAGGGAGGGGGTGGAGTCGCCTTCCCTGGAGGTGTTTAAGGAACGGGTGGATGAAGTGCTGAGGGACATGGTTTAGGGAGTGTTAGGAATGGTTGGACTCGATGATCCAATGGGTCCTTTCCAACCTGGTGATTCTGTGATTCTGTGACCCATCCCATCCTAAAATCTGACAGTGCTACTTACATTAAGACGGTACATGTGTATGACGTGTACATATACACTATGTACATGCATTATATATATAATTTAGTATGTGTATGTACGATAAATGTATTATATATAGAGAATATGACTTGAGTAATTAGTAATGATTACTTAAACCTGTGATATATATGTCTATTTATGTAATAGACAAACAATAATTCCTGTGCTGTTAAAGAAGTGTGATTAATGTGTGATGTTATTATTTTCAACTGCAGCTGTCACGTCTTTTGAAAAAGGCAATATTGTCTGTCAAATGCTTAAATGTTTACTTTCATATTATTCTTTTCCCTCTGCAGGGACAAAAATGTTTATAGATGCCAGTCTTATAGATGTGTATCTTGTTCTGTCTTCCCCCGAATCATAGAATTGCCTGTGACATTACCCTTTTTCTTTGAGACATAGTACCACAACAATTGAACCACCATTTCATAACAGGATCCTCATCTTTGTGTGGAAAAGATGCTGCTAAGAGGACATTCTTTGTGAGCACCAGAAGGCTCCAGACAAGCTTGTTGCCGTATAGTAGCCCAAATGTGACAATTGCCCATAATACAGAAGCTTTGTTATTGCTAGGGCTTTTAGGATAGTTTTGGGAAATTTGAGAAGAAGGTAAAGTTGACTGATTGAGAGAGGGTGGCATATATGGATTGCCTTTATCCTAATATTTGCTTTATTTTTCTTAATTTTCATGCCTGCAGGACTATTAAGTATACCTTACAGTAAATAATAGGGTCATTATCTCCTAAATAAGCCTCTCTTTATTTCGGGAATGTAATCAAATAACATTTTTATCAGAAGACTACCCACAGGCAAGGTGTACTCCGAGGTGTTCCCATCAGTTATTTTCTCTTTCCCTTGGTTTTAGAATGCTGCTCTGCCACCAAACTGTGCCTACTTTGGCTCTGCTATGGGTGGAAAATCTTTATATATATTATCAGTATTATTTTTTTACTCTTTACATGCATAATAACAGTTCTACTGAAAAAAAAAGACAAGAAAGAAAACCCATTGGTTGTTATCACCTGGGATGTGTCAAACAAGTTCTCGTTTGTATTGATTAAATTTTCAATTTTGTCTACTTAGGCACAAAGTAAATTAATTCCAGAGAAGAACTATTGATTTGCCATACAGTTGGAGAGAATAAAAGTTAGAGTGATATTTTTTTTTTAAAGTTTTTATTTGGCAGTGCTATGTAAGCAAAGCTTTCTTCCTGAAATAGAGAAGAGTTTCTTCTTGGAAAATGGATTTCTTTCACTGAATTTGAACTACTTTGCTAATACATAAGTTACAAATATAATTTGGGCACACGTAGTTCTACTGTGTGGGTCTGAGTGAAGAAACTGAGATAGCGTCTCTGGATCTTGAAATGCAAGGCTTGTGGAGAAAACACGTGCTGAGGTTTTGTCCATTTTGTGATGGGTGCTAAAAGAATAACCAGAACATGATGTAGCAAGCCCAGCCTCACAGTACGTCGGTTTCTGGAACAGCCCGTCTGGAGCAGCTTTTTATTAGCTGGAGCTAACACCACCACGGAACTTGTTCAGAGCCTGGTGGTTTGGGATGAAAGGAGTTGGTCTGCATTAGGCTGTAAACGGGGGTAACCACACCTGAGAGTACCAGTCTCTAAAGAGACTCTCACGGGTGACTGGATTCTCATTCAAGATAAAAAACCATATAAACAAACACACATAATCTGTTAGTCATAAATGTTGGACCACGTCTGAGATTTTTAATCTTGTGACTCAAGATTCTGCCACCTAGCAGAATCCACCTGGCAGAATCTCACCTGTTTAATGAGACAATGTAGAATCACTGAATGGTTTGAGTTGGAAGGGACCTTAAAGCCCGTGCAGTTCCACCCCCTTTGCCATGGGCAGAGACACATCCGACCAGACCAGGCTGCTCAAGCTTCCATCCAACCTGGCCTTAGATAGTTCCAAGGGTGGCAGCATCCACAACGTCCCTTGACAACCTGTGTCAGTGCCTCACTACCCTCATCGTGAATAATTTCTTCCTAATGTCTAATCTAAATCTTCTCCCTTCCATTTAAAAGCCATTCCAAAGCCATTTCCCATATATAACTCCATGCCCTTGGAAAAAGTCCCTCCCCAACTCTTCTGTAGCCTCCTTTCAGTACTAGAAGCTGCTCTAAGGTATTCCCAGACCCTTCTCTTCTCCAGGCTGAATAATCCCAACTCTCTCAGCCTGTTCTCATAGCAGAGGTGCTCCAGCCCTCTGATCATCTTCGTGGCACTCCTCTGGACTTGTTCCAACAGTTTGTTATCCTTCTTATGTTGGGGATTCCAGAACCGGACACAATACTCCTCGTGGGGTCTCACTAGAGCAGAGTAGACATATTTCCTCTTCCACCTGAAAAATATTTACTAGTGGCATTGGGAATATGGAGCATTTATTTGGTTTTGCTGTATACCCTTGCCTGTGGACATGCAGAATATTTGATGATGCCCTGTTTGGTGTACGTAGTTCCACCGAGTCCATCAGTAAGTCAGCATTGCTAGGGAAAGTGTTAGTAAATACTAACCCGGGATGCATCAGTGTTTCTTTTACAGCTCTGTAATTCTGTTAAGAAATGGAATCAGGATAGCAAACGAGAGATTTTTTTTCCATAGGCTGTGAGAACAGGGACTGCACAGGAGAACGTCCTTTTAAGAGGACTTTGTAGGCTTGTTCTCACTTCCTCTCCTTATCTCTGTCCACTAGGGAATAAAGTCCTCTGGTGTCTTGCTAGGCAAAGAGTCTTATTCAGAAATAGCACATAAAGGGCACAGAAATTGAAAGAAGATGCTAACACTCTGATGCGTTTGTCAGAATATCTACCTCTATTTACTTCCAAATGTTTTGGATGTGAATGATACAACTCACTGCTGAGTTTGCTCTGGTCTGACCAACTTGTCTTCATATTCATGGAGACATTGTTAGCAGTTGACAAGCAGCAGTGGTTATTTATGAGAGGATCTCTGTTTCCTGGTATTTTAAGCAGCTGCAAGGTAAGTGTAGGTAGAAACACATAACAGAGACACTTTTATTATTAATACTTCAAGGAAGATTGACTCAAATCTTTAGCCAGAGTAGATAAGCAGATCTTCTTTGACTATATCCATACCTACTAGAATCATAGAATAGTCTGGGTTGGAAGGCACCTTAATGATCATCCAGTTCCAGTCCCCCTGCCATGGGCAGGGACATCCCAATGGATCAGGGGCTGCCCAAGGCCCACCCAGCCTGGCCTGGAACACCTCCAGAGATGGGGCAGCCACAGCTTCCCTGGGAAACCTGGGCCAGGGCCTCACTGCTCTCATGGTGAAGAAATTCGTCCTTATGTCCAGTCTAAATCTGCCCCTCTCCAGTTTATACCCATTTCCCCTTGTCCTATCCCCACAAGCCTTTATGAACAGCCCCTCTTTAGTTTTTTTATAGGCCCTTCAGGTACGGAACATAGATCGCATCTGTCGGTTTACCCGTGTCCACTACTGCGGTTACCCCACCGTAGAAAGCCAGACAGGACTCACCCCTGGTGAAGCCGTGCTGGCTGCCATTAATCACCTCCCTGCCCTCCATGTGCTTTAGCATAGCTTCTAGGAGGATCTGTTCCATGATCTTCCCAGGCACAGACGTGAGGCTGACAGGTCAGTAGCTCTTTGGGTCATCTTTTCTACCCTTTTTAAAAACGAGCACAATGTTCCCCTTCTTCCAGTCACCAGGGACTTCTCCTGACTGCCAGGACTTTTCAAATATCCTGGAGAATGGCTCGGCAACCACATCTGCCAATTCCCTCAGGACTCTGGGATGCATCTCATCAGGTCCCATGGACTTACATATCTTCAGGTTCCTCAGGTGTTCGCCAATCTGATCCTCCTCTACTGTGGGAGGGGGTCTACCCCCCTGGTCACCATCTTGCTGTCCCATGACCCAGGAGGGGTGAGGAGAGCAGTTATCAGTGAAGACTGAGGCCAAAAAAGTCATTGCGTACCTCAGCCTTCTCCTCATCTGTTGATACGTGACCCACATTTCCAGCTATCAGTGGGGGTACGTTCTCTTTGACCTTCCTCTTTTGATTGATGTACCTGTAAAAGCCCTTCTAGCACGGAAGATATTGCTCAGGGAGCTAATATTTCAATTTCTTGTTCTTGTGTGGAACAAGACAGCTGTGTTGTTACATGGATCCTATGTGCTTTTCAGGAGATGACGGTAAGAAACGCTCTTCATTTCACATCACCTCTACTTTTCTAATCTGTATTTCCAATTGTATGTGTCTTGCCTGTCTTCTGTTCTGTTGGATCTTCTTTACCACTCAAAAATAAATTCAGACTTTAATGTACTCCAAGACAAGAGTTTTCTTGCTGTGAATCTTAAAATGCTCTGTTCTTCTGTGCCTCCTATGGCTGAAGGACTGTTAACGTGCTCCCCTTCTCTTGGCTGTTTTCCGTCTTAAACACTGTTAACACAAAGAAAACTGTCTTTGGGTACAAATATCCTGAGACACTAGTAAACACCAGTTAGTTCCAGCAGTGCTACAGAGCTTGGGAGCTGAGGACACATATGTCTGGAAGCCACCCGGCAGCGGCTTTTTTTGCAGGATGTGACTTCTGTGCTACAGATTCATCAGAATTATACTAGGGTAGAAAAATACAAAACTTTCAGTATGGGCACACAGTGATTTCCCCAACTTAACTGCTCTAATGAAGCAGTGAAGGACAGTGCCAAAGAAGCATTTTTTCCAGGATGGAGGCAGTGAGTGCATTATATGGAAGTAATTTTCCAGGCTTTGTTTATAAGTGCCTGTTATTGCTGTTATTTAAAAAGCCAGAGATGTGAGATATTCCTAAACACAACACTACATTTTCCTCCATCTCACAGAGATAAAACGAGAATCATCATCTGTGAAATTCTTTGAAAATTTTTCCTTTTTGCCAACAAAATTAACATGTAAGCTGCCACATTATTAATGTGTAAAATTGCTTTGTACTGGTTCTATCTGATACAGCTTTGGACTAAGTGCTTTCTGAGCCTAACAATTGGGCTGTTTAAAATCTCTTAAGCAGAACTGTACTGGCATTGAATTACTGATGGACTCAAACCCAAACATGGCTAATCTAAATTACCTTCTCTTAGTTCTTCTTCAAACTGTTTTGAATACTGCCAGAATAGTTAATTAGTTACTGTTCCAGAGAAAGGAAACTGGCCGTAAGCTTTCCTAAGGCTGTTCAGAGTCCTGGAGTACAGATGGTCCTTCGGTCAGTACAAGAGTAATTTTCCTTTCACATTTGGTTTCACAGTTGGACTCAAAATACTTCTGGTTCCTGGAGCGTGCAATGATTTCTAATTGAAGCATTTAGAGAGGGATGTCCCAAAGCACTCGTTTCCCTTGCTGGCCTGTCAAAAAGCTTTTGTAACTTCTGTTTTTTCTGCCCGTTGGGGAATTTGAAGTTTGAATTTTTTTTTTAATAGTGTTGCAGGACATCCTGCTTTCTCTTATTATGCCTTTAGTGCTCGTCTCTTGCTTCCAGAAGATGGTAAGAGAAAGAAATTGGAGGCGGTACCTGAATGCAAAGCTGGTACTTTCTCCAGAGTGGAGCTGGATGCCTGATCGCCAATAAAGAACTGGGGTGAGGAGAAAAGCTGTGAATATTCACTCAAAGAAAGAAATTATTGATGACATTATTTGTTCTGCTTTTCTGTGAGAATCCACAACAAACAGGAATTATTAAAGGCTTTCGATCTGCTGACTCCAAATTCTTCTGAAACATATGCTAGCGTTTTGGCAAAATGTGCTTTTTTTTGCTTTGACCAGAATTGTTTACTGTGTCCTTCTGATAGGACAAATCCACTGCATAAAATCAAAACCTACATCTTACTAGTAAGAACTAACATTTTCTTAAAATATGTAGTTTCCAATGCTGCTTATGACAGTGGGCTCACCTCTAGGGATATTTTCCTAGAAAATCAAATTCAGCTCTGTGTTGATCTTCAGCGTGACATGTGGGTGGCACTTAAGATTTTCCCCAGCTGATTTCTTTCTCATCATTGTCTATTTCATCACAAAACTAACACAACCTCAGTTCAGAATTGGCAGACATTGAATCCAGCTATTTTATATGCTGATTTAAATTCAAGTGTCTTTCAGAGAACTCTTCTGCACTCTAAAAACGTTTTAACATTGGAATCAAATCTGCACACCTCTTGGCTTCGGCTTTGCCAGGCAAAAGGTGGCTTTTTTTGCAATTGACTTCCCTACTCAGTCCTAAAGCACAAAGTGAATTGTATTGAACAATCTGTCAATAAGAAACGGTTATTCGCGGAGAATTTTGGATTCTTACCACTTCCAAATTTGCTTTACAGTTAAGGCTGTTTGGCTGTTTATTTTGCACACGCTTAAATCTGTCTTTGGTCACAGCAACATAACAGAGCTGAAGGAACACTTGCCATGTACTTTTGAGATTTTGTATATATGCAAACTTATCTTGCTTTACAGTTTCTTGCACAATTTTTTTCTGATATGTGAATTGACATTTTGACCTTCTTATGTCTAAAGAAAAAGAAATGTTTGAGACTTTTGGTCAGAGTACTATTGATCTGACATCTAGCCAGCCTGCCGCTTCCTCGGTACTGGGCAGTGTGTGTCACTATGCAGTTCAAGAAATGAAAGCTAGTTGTGAAAACCAATGCACGCCATCACTTAGGGGGAGGAGAAATTAATTTCACAGGTCACCTTCTGTTTGTGTTGTGCACCTTTAATCACTTTGCAAAGATGATTCTTTAATGTTTGCTTCAAGCTGCCTGCACGTTCCAGCAGTGCAGAGCAGCGGTTTTTCTGGATGGATTGCAGGTGAGCATACAAGTCAACTTTTTTTATACTGCTGTAAATTAATATGTAATCTAAGTAGTGACCAATGTTTGTTCCACAAACCAGCTTAAAACATTCCAAAGAGTGGCGCCAAAGCAGTGGGATCTACCACAGTCAGACGGATGAGTTTTCACGTGGAAAGCTTTCCTACATAATCTTGTGTTAATTAATTGCACTTCTGTCAAAAGAAGCTTTGTTATAACAAGGTTTCTGTGAGGTGAAGACTGAAACTGCTGCTAAGGATAGATTTGTGCCAAAGAAAGCACAAAAGCAAAGCTTCATTAGCAGAGAAGTTAACGGTGAAGAAAGTGCCAGCAACTAGAGCAGTGTATGAAGTGCAAAGCATCTGGTTGCACAACTTGTCTTTGTAAATGATTAAAGAAGGAATTTCCTTTGAAGATTTATTCTGTTCGTAATCTTGCAGAGCAAATAAGAATAGCACTAAGTTGCAGTACCAACAAGATAATCACAGTTCCCAGTGTTGCTGAAGACTAAAGCCGTCAGTGACAGCTTCTGTATTTTTTTGGCCATGAATCAACTGACTGAAACAAAAAGCTTCTGTACGCTCTGTCAATCACCTCTGATTATTTATATTCTGCTCCTATTCATGTGTATTTTAAAGCTTGCAGAACCAAATAAATAATTCTTCAGTTTTCATTGAAGTTGTAATTTCTGTGTTTGACTCCTTGCCACTGTTAATATTAAGATACTCAAGTTTATTCCTCATTTCCACAAGAAAAAGGCTGGAATCAGAGTAATCACATAATGAGATTTTGACCTTAGGTGTCTAACAGGAAGAAGGTATATCTATGATTAGAATAAAGGCTCTGGAGGGTTGAAATACCTTTCTGCTTCCATCTGACCAAAAAAATTACTACTTCCATTTTATTAACATGGATGCGTTCTACTGACAAATATGGGATTAAATCTATAGAAAAATTTTTGAGGCAAGCAGCCACTATCAATAGTTACCATAGAGATGACAACAGGTTATTCACTAAAAGTTATTTGCAGTTTCTGTGCTCTGGCAAGAAAGCAGAGCATCCAGCAACAATGTGACCAGTGTCTTTGTGTGCTTCTTTAGCACCTTCCATGGCTGTCATAGGACAAATTCTGATCTGATCAGGATTTAGAACAGCATCAAGGATACCTTGCCCCAGTTCATAATGACTCCAGAGCACAGCACGCACAGCGCTGCTGGCCTGGGTGGATAAAGACCTCTGCTCTGTTGTGTTTCTCTGCCTGCAGTTCACTTTCTTAGGTAACAAGTACGATTTAAGGGTAGCACGAATCTGGACTGATAGCCACAAAGCATGTGAGATTCTTGCCTAAAATAGTCTTCTTAAACCGGAGCTGTCCTGAATACATGGGAATACCAAATATATTCATATATATGTAATCAAATACATATATTCAAATACGTATGTATGCTAAGGTGCTCAGTAGATGTTTGCCATACTATGATCCTAAGGCAAAACGGTGTTCCTAGAAAAGGAGGACTGGGTCAAAATCACTCCAGTATCCTGAAGTACACAACATTTTCATGAGCCTGTCTGGCAGGCTTCTGTGCTGGAGACTAGTGTATTGTTTGTGCAGTTTAGTGATGCTTTCTAGGAGCAAACATTCTCCAAGTTCAAGGTTTCATGCCTTACAATTTCCTTCACCTATACAGCTTTCCCAACACTTCTCTCTGCAACAGAGCTCTGTGAAGCCCACAGGCTTTGCTGCATGAAAGTGAAAAATGAGACTTCTCAAAACATCTTTCAAGGTGAATGGTGGTCATTTCCCCGGTATGAGGAGTTCCGCTGGCTTTTTCCAGAAAACAATGAAAAAGTGTTGAATAAAACAATTTGTTTCTCGTCCTTATGCATCATTGGAATCCATAGTTTGTGACTTTGGTGTCGATCGTGTACTCTGAGTAACAGACATCATTTTGGACCAATCGTGGGAGTAATGAATTAAAAGATGGATCCGAAACTAATGTATTATTTTTCTTCAAATGGAACAGAAATTGCATTGTGATTTTGACGTGTGTTGAACTCCAAACTGTAGCAACGTTAGTCCCCACCGAATCTGACTTGGCATCAAAGTTTCTATGGTTTTCATAAGCAGTTACTGTTCTGCTCCACTGAAATTTAATATTTTCATCAAAAGGATATTTGTAACAAATGTCATTTTTATTTAATAACATCCCTCTTCAGATTGCTTCAAAAAAATAGGATTTTCTTTGTTGTTTAGTACTAGTAACATCTTCCTATGTTGTTTTACTTACAATATTTGTTGGCATTATTTGTCTACTCTGAGCTTTTGTTAGAATTTTAATGTTTTTAGGCAGTGAAGGCCACGATGGAGTGGTTTTAACACTTTGTGTTGGTCTCAGCACATTTATGGGAATCTTTAGTGCAAGTGTTTCTGTTATACTGCTGTAAGGATATTCTGGAAAACAAATAGCCTGTGTTTACTATGTCTGTAATGGTATGCTATGCACTCTGGGGGAGGCAGGTAGGTGTGCAGGTGACATTTGGTTTGCTTGTATAAATACAGACCCAAGCAGATTGTGTTCATGTCTTCGTGCAATCACTGTCATTCAGACTGGAGTGTTGGTGTAGAATCTGCTTTGGCAGTGGAAAAGAATTGGAAGTGTGAGTTTGAATAAAAATGGCCTTTCCCATTTTTTTTTAGAGTTCAGCTTGAAGTAAAGTATCAGAATACTCTGAATGTAGCCTTTGAAGATTTCGTAAAAGGCATTTGGCGAACTCACACAGTTCAGAGTAACAACCTTTTAATCCATTTCCATTAGAGGGTAAGAACTGAAAGATTATAAATGGAACGTGTGAGAATAATTTGAGATTCTGTGATATGTGTTTAGTCTCTGAAAAACTTCTCACACGTAATCTTCTTCAAAGGTAGGTCACTGCTTTTGGGAACTTTGAGTCACTTTTATTCCTTCGATCCTTTCCTTTATTTTGGATGATCTTCTGCCACAGTTAATTCCCTGCCAACCTTTAACAAAGAACTGCCTAAGAAGCAGTTATTCTCAGTGACCTGTTTTTGTGCTTTTTCCTTTGGCTTACGAAGAAAATCAAGTAACTCTTGAAAGTCAAACAGAGATTGGGTGCTCGGGAATAAAATAGTTCTCTGGATGTATTGTAAAAGTTAGGATTACATTCCCACTACATATAAGTCAAGTGAGTTAAGTCAAGAGACTTATTGTTGACCTGGGTTGAATTCCTAACAAAGTTCCGTGCAGTATGTTGTGGAAAATACAGAGTGTTAACCATAGTGTTTTGGTCAAGAGCTTTGCTCATTTTGCCATATTCATTCAGTTTCAAAGGAATAAAATAATTGATCTTAATTTTGTCGTGAGCAGATGTATTATATTTCATTGATGTCATATTTCAAATGAGAAAGCATTTTTTTTCTAAAGCCAGTGTGAAGTGATTCCCATAAATCTCTACCTCAGGCAAAGTGCATACATTAAATAATTAAGGATAGTAGTATGATTGGAGACTCCTGCACAAGAAAGCACTTGATAGAGTAATTGCAATTGCCTTCTGTCATTTAAAAAACACCTTTATTTGTGATAGTACTGAATGGTTTGGAAAGGAACCAGGAACCCAATCCAAACAATCCTCCTTGATATAGGGAAGTTCACATTAGAATTCTAGTTATGATCTGTGTAATTAAAATCTGCCACACCATTTTAGTTGTATAGCACTGCAGTTTGAGGAGAAGTAGAGAAGAAATAAGCTTAAAGATCAATGTACTCAGAGGCTGGCTGATTTCCCTGTCTTTTCATTTCAGTTTATTTGGTTGATGCTTAGCATAGCGTAAAGGAATAGCTGCAAAAACTACACCCTCAAGAAAATATTACTTTAATTATTTCTTCTCCAGATAGGTTTGTGGTCACCAGACAGTCTACCAGCTTAATATATTTCTTTCTAAATTATTTGTCCTATACAGAGGAGAAGATTGTTTAGTTTTTTTCCTCTTTCTCTACGTGATGCAAATTGAAAGAACAAACTATATTCATGAATACATAAGCCATAAAGCCTGACTTCATAAGAGTATTAACGTTGCTCTGCTAGAGATAAATCAGGATACATGTGCTTTCTGTACAAAAGTTAATTTTCTTTGCACTTTTGTACCATCTCTTATTAAATTGTAAGTCTGAAACACTCCTTTACTACAGTCCTGCTTTTTATTCTCTTTCAAATAAGGATTTGTTAGAAAAAGGGATGTTTATAGAATATTTTCTTTGTGAGAACATAAATTTTATTCACCTCTTCTTCGAAGGGCTACAAAAAAACCTCTTCACTTCAATGTTAAGGTTGCCATAGCCTATACAAAATTAACCGTGCAGCCCTTAAGAAAGTGAGGAGAGAACCTAACACAGATCTCTGCCTCTCTTTCTTGGCACATACTTTTGTTCTAACTCTGAAATGCATTTGCAGAGTTAGGTATATAATAAACCCACATCTGCAGATTTATCAATTCAGTTTTGGTCAACCAAAAATAAATGGAGTAAATAACAACTAACATTTCTGTGACATTTGGCATGATATATCTCCTATTACTTTTGTTACCACCTTTCTCTAACAAAAGTCACCCCATCTGCCTTGTGAGCCCCTTTGTTCTTGAAAACGTTTCTCATTATAGAAACATCCAGCGATTTCTTTAGCTATTGTAAATTAACGATCATAATTATGCTAGCTGATAAAGGACAACCAATTGTCAGTTAACAACATGTTCTCAATCTATTTCTGTCTATATGAAAAACCCCAATTAGTATGATCTTTCTCAGGGGCCGTGTTTTCTAGATTTTATACTACTTGGTTTTACTACTTGTTTTCTAGAGTTTCTCTGCTACTGCATAGCCTAACAAAAGAGGCCCCACCAACATTGAGCAGAGCAAAACTATTGCTTTACATGTCATATAGATTTGACTCTGCTTATACCTCCCAGAATGTTTTTTTGACACATTCTGAGCTTTGGGGTTTTTTTTTCTGCAGTGTTGAACATGTGTTGCATAGCAAATTATTTATTGCCTGCATTCGAAATTTTACATTTATCCTTTTGCATTATGTTGTATTCCTGAAGACTGTTTCTTTCAATTGTCAAAGAGCATTTTGATTTTCAATCTTTTTACTCAAGTGTAAGCCAGAAAACATGGTTTTTTGTGTGTTGGTGGAACTGCACTGCTGTGAAAAGTAGGGAGGAACAAGGAGAAAAGCGATGAGTTTCCTTGTAAAGCCATTTTGTTTCACTAAGATTTTCATGCTAGGATAATGTGAAGTAGTATAGAAGAAATGCTGTCAGTGCGTTATGCTGTGAAGTTTGTGTATATACTGCTAATACCATGTATTTACATGTCTGTGTAAGTAATGCAAGTAATGCTCTGTGTAGATTAATAAGGGATCCTTCATGTGCTTTTCAGTGCTTATCAATCCCCATTCATTTTGCAGCACAAATGATTGACACAATTGCATACTTTAGAGGAACTAATTTCTTCTTTCTTCTTTTATGGTGTGAAAACATATTTCTGCTGGGGAAAAAAAATATTCATTTTCTTTGGCTTTCTGTCTTTATTTTATGCATCAATATGTTATGGTTTAAATATTATTAAAATGAAATCATAGAACAATTTAGGTGAGATGCTGATTATGTAGTCTAACATTATGTTTAGAAAAAACACTAACTTTAAAACCATCTCAGCTTGTGCAAGGCCTGGCCCAGCCGAGTTTTGACAATTTCCAGGGGCAAACATGCTGGTACATCCCTGGGAAAACTTTTCCAGTGTTCAGCTATTACATAAGTACTGTAGAGAGTATTTCAGATTATTATTTGTTGCCTCAAGGTGTGTTAATTAATTTATAATTATTTTTACAAATTAGTGATGTGCTTGCATTCCGTAGCTTCTATCAGTGATATAGAGAACCTTCAGTCTGAACAGATTTCTCAAAACCGTAAGCTTCCAGAAAAATATTGTTCAACTTCTTCTCTAATACAGCACGCATGAAACGCCTCTGCCTCCTTCTTTTAGTACTTTGCTGTGGGCGGACAAAGAAGGAAACGCTTGAATCAAGTAACAGCAGTTGCATTCAATTACTTTTTAAAATGGACCTAGGAGTCAGAATATTTGCAATGGCAAAATTAAAAGAGTAGTTAAATGCAGAACCATTATCCACTGAAGACACTCGCCCATTTCCTCACACTATTACATGCAGCACTGTAGGACTGTAAATCACCTTTATTCCTGAGACAGTGCCAGCCTGAATGCTTTCACTAAGCGTGTATTACAAGCATTTGTCTTTAAATATGGAAATCGTTGGGGGAGGAGATAGGGTGTTTTCTTTGATTTTTTTGAATTTCTTTCAATTATTTGAATTTTCTTTCTTTTCTTCATCCATCGTTTTCATGCTACTCATCCCTTTCTACACAGCAGCATTGTGTTTCTTCTTGCTTTCCATTTTATCTGCCTGTGCTCCTTGTTGCACTCCTCCTGAGCCCCTCTGACAAAGCTCAGCCGTCTCCATCTTTCATACTCCATTCTAGTTGTGTTTGCCTAAAAACAGAGAGTGAACCTTGAGCCTTTTGGGATCAGCCTTCCACTCTCCTTTTCATCTGTTTATGTGTTGTCCATTTAAAGAACGGAGACACAAGCTCACAGCCCTGTCAGTAGGTTCTGAGATACCTACCGAAGGCTTTTTCTAAGCCGGACACCAGACAATCTGCCTCCGGCAGCACGTTCTGACCTGCAGGAAGAGGCAGGGACACGCAACAGGCACGACAGTAACCTTCGGGTTTGTTTTCAAAGCCGAGACAACATGACAACGTTACTAGAAAAGCTAAAGGCCCAGAGATGTACTGGAGATACCTATGAGGGTAAGGATATGGTCTCGGGTCTTTTGATGTCCCTTTAATCATCGTACTGTGTTTCCTTTCATTTTCCAGTGTGGCATGATTTACTGCCAAAGCCAAACGGAAACTTCTGCATGGAGTGACAAGGGTGACACTGGTGAATATGTAAGGGATATATCATAGAATCGTAGAATAGTTTGGGTTGAAAGGGACCTTAAAGATCATCTAGTTCCAACCCCCAAGTTTCTGCTTGAACTCCCCGTTAAAACCCATAAATTAGCCCTTATGTCTTTTTTTTCGTCTTTAAAATTCAATTAGAACAAATAGAGTGCATGAAATTGAAAGCTACTCTGCCATTTATTGGACACTTATGGAGATAAAAGCCTCAGAGTGAGGAGAATCATGAATAAAACATAACGCGATGTGATCACACCATCACCTACTGATTTTTGTACTCTGTGTTGCTCATACGTCAGCTTGTTGTCAATATTTAAATGCATTTTGGAGTGTTTCGGACACATAGTCTATTACTTGATCTATTCCTTTTCTATGTTAAGTATAATATGATATCAAATACAAAGGCTATAGTTTCAACTGGGAACCAATAATCAAAAAGAATAGTTAGGTGCAATTTCCCTCTGAAGAGTTCATTAAAGACACTCTGTAATGTGGAAAAGATTTCCCATATTAGGCAATGGCACCTCTCATGCTTTCATTATTTTTCCTTCCTTGGGACACATTATTTGTACTACAAATGAAATACTTTTATGTCCCTCTGCTACAGAGAGCAACAAAAGTAATGGCAACATATATATTCTTTATATCTCATAAAATTCTGGCTTTTTTATTTCTAATTTCTAAATAAATTATTTTGATTTTGGCTTTGAAGCTTGTTGTCTTTGTTTTGGATTTGGTAATGAGGACTTGTTTCTACCTTTTAATGCTTGTGAATAGTACCTTGCATTAAAAGAATGAGATTAGATATTGAGGAAGGAACTTCTGCTCCCAGTGTAGTCAGTGGAAGCACAGTTTCATTCTTGACCCAGTGGTCCAGATGACAGACTGGCTTGAAATTAGGAAACGGGAATGCAGAGTGTAAAGTGGGCCAAAATTACAATTAAATTCTCTCTGGTGGTTCAGAGATGCGAGTATAGGTACGTGGTACAAAGAGGTCCACATGTGTTGCTTACAAATGGAAACGATCAGTTTCAGAAACACAGTTTAGAACGCCGTCTGTAATCGTTATGGTGAACCAAACTGGCTGGGTTATAAGTGCTCCTTGCTTTTTCCCCACAGACTAGACAAGTAGGAAGAATAATAGAATCGCTAGTTAATTACCATGTCATTTTCACTTCAACTATGCCAGAAAACTTCATGCTTGTAGGCAAATGCCCCGGGTGCTTATCAGCACGCGGTAAAAAACTATGTGTTCTGCTGGCATGCAAATTAAATCTCCTTTATTAATATTTTAATTTCCAGTGCAAATCTTTCTTGCTTTGAGACATATGGATTTTCAACATGGGAAATATCTTCCCTCAGGGAAGATATCAGCGCATCAGCGTGAAGGGCAGAACACAGCACTCCTCTATAAGGTGGATATGGAAGGTTTCCCTCTAGTGATTCCTCTGGTGTCCTCTGGTAAGTTTATTAATAAGAGCAAGCCCTGACTGCAAGTTGTCGGGCTCAGCTGGGCTGGGTCTGCTGCCGTGTGCCTTCCAGAGCTCATGGTTGCACCCTGCAAACGCTGCTGCTGTCTTCAGTGAGAGCAGGAGACGGGTTTGATGCCCAAAGCTGGACAGAACAGGTGGACAAAATCCAACACAAAAAGGCAAGTGCTAAGTATTGAAAATACTGGCGGTAAAACTCCCCGGTATCCCCATAACCTCAGGGGTCTGGGACTGCAGAGCAGCCCATAAACCAGCCTGTGAAAATACCTTCAGGTAGAGCTGATTTCAACCTGCCTCAGCTTATGTGGCATTGGTGTTGCCTTTCCAGCTCCTGCTGCTCCGGAGGCCTTTAGTCCAGTGCGTGCAGCATCGCAGAAGAGGACAGTGAACGATGTCAGTTACCAAGAGCTGGGCAAAAGCGCTTGGATAGGCAGCAGACGTGAAACACCGCTGCTCCTGTATCCAAAACCATAACCTCAAAGGGCAAAGAGAGAACCTCCACAAATTGTCTTACGTCTTTGGGGATTTTTTTACTGTACTTCTTGAGCTGAATTAAACACATTTGTGCTTAGTTATGAGAACAATAACTAGTGAGCGAAGCAGAGTCCTACCACTATAAGTAGTTCTACAAGCAGTTTGCAAAGATTCTTCATGAGCCAACTACTTCATGCGATTGCACCGGCACCAGTTCTCAGCCCAGCCCTCGGTCCGTGCCCCAGCACAGCTCTGCTGCTCAGAGGAGGCCCCTGGGCATGCTCATTCCAGGACAGCTATGAGACAACGCTTGGACTGTATCTCATCTCATCTCATCTCATCTCATCTCATCTCATCTCATCTCATCTCATCTCATCTCATCATCATCAAAGGAAACTTCACTCCCTTGTGGGGATTGCTTCCCTCTCTGGCGTCCCTTTCTCCAGACAGCTTAACTCTTTCTGCAGGTGAGCCTTGCCCTCCATGCCAGGTCACTTTGTGGTCACAATTCACCACTGCTGAGCAGTTATGATTTGAGTTTCCGCTTCATGTTTTTTTTAGGATACATATTATCCTCTCTTCTGTCGGGCTTTGGGCATCAAACCCGTCTCCTGCTCTCACTGAAGACAGCAGCAGCATTTGCAGGGTGCAACCACGAGCTCTGGAAGGCACACGGCAGCAGACCCAGCCCAGCTGAGCCCGACAACTTGCAGTCAGGGCTTGCTCTTATTAATAAACTTACCAGAGGACACCAGAGGAATCACTAGAGGGAAACCTTCCATATCCACCTTATAGAGGAGTGCTGTGTTCTGCCCTTCACGCTGATGCGCTGATATCTTCCCTGAGGGAAGATATTTCCCATGTTGAAAATCCATATGTCTCAAAGCATGAAAGATTTGCACTGAAAATTAAAATATTAATAAAGGAGAATTAATTTGCATGCCAGCAGAACACACAGTTTTTTACTGCGTGCTGATAAGCACCCGGGGCATTTGCCTACAAGCATGAAGTTTTCTGGCATAGCTGAAGTGAAAATGACATGGTAATTAACTAGCGATTCTATTATTCTTCCTACTTCTCTACCACTGAAATATTGTAAACAGAAGATAAAGAACACTTGGTTGCTCTGAGGGACATCACCCTTGGCCTCTGAGTGTCCAGTTTAGATTCCCGTGAGGTGCTGGAGTAGTACTTGGACAGGGAAGAGTGAGTCAAATAACTGTGTTTGTTCACCGCAGCAGCACACTACCTGGGATTTACTGCAGCAGCAGCATCCCAGAATTGAGCTTGGCGTTTATAACACAAATGTATCTACATATCATTTTCTGTATGGTTATGTTATGCCAGGTGATGATGTCATATCAAGTGAGTCATCTTTTCATGAATAAATTTAGTATCACATTCCTTAGCTTCTGTTTGGAATACCTCAGCGGTAGTTTTTCTGCAAGGCTGGAATAAGTAGTTTTATGAAAAACTCTGCAAAAATCTTTCCAGAGAAGAAAGCCTGTCTGCCTCCTTTGCATTTCTATTACGAGATTAATGGGGACATTCTTTTAACTTAGAAAATGGTGGTAGAATAAGATTTTATTTGTGGAATAGAAAGGCAGATGGAATATTAGGGGCAGCCTTGGTGCCATTCATAGAATTTATGAAAATCCTGTGTTCCCAGGAGGCCAGCTGAGCATAAAATGCTGAACAGCAAATAATGAGTTCCCTCCTGCAGCTGAAAGCAAATCTATAAACAGAACAGCAACAGAATAACCCTCCAGCTAGTGAGCAAGAGAACAAGAAATTCCCTCCTTCGACTGGCTTTGCATACTAATGAGGAAAAAGGGTGGGGGAAGGAAGAAAGAGAGAAAAATGGCTATAGATTGTTCATTTCCCAGATTAGAGAGGTGCTGTATGTTTGCAGGTTCGTTTAGATGCATTTTTTCTTAGCACTGCACAACAGGAAAACAACAGAAACTGTTTTTTAGAAGATGACTTCTCTGTGGAATTGTGTGACAAAGAAGATGATGTGTGCCATTTTCCTTCCAAAATATGCCTTTTATTGTGACTAATGCAAGCAGCCCGTGGGATGTGTAAAGCAGAAAAGGGTCTATGAAAGAGGAATTTCATTATAAAAGAGCATGCTTGGTCTTTTGTGGTAAAATCAGATGTTTCTTGTCATTCCAGCACTGTGTGCTGGGAATAATTCATTGTTTCTGCTGATTGTGATATTGCAGTAATTCTTTGTCATCTTCTGTTCCCGTTCTGTCTGTTAACAATTATTCCCCCTGTTGTCAATGTGAAAATCTGTTGGTATATAGCATGAATTATGGCACAACCATCAATACTTGCAGAGGTTTGACAACAGGTAGGTGGGAACGCTAACGTTGGTAGCTCAGCAAAAAGGGGAGATCAATATGCAAAAAGCAGACATGCAATATTTGTTATGATGAGCACTTTTCCACACCTGTATGTCTGCCTCGCTTTACGAAATACTTCTTATCTTACATGTTGCAATAGATCATTGTCTTCAGCAGGCAGCAATATTCAGCTCTCTCTGGAAGTCAGCAGAAGTGAGGCATCACTGAGCGTGTGTATATGTGAGTGCACGTAGAACAAAAAAGTATTTTCCAATCTATATTCTTGAACACATCCAGCATTATTCAAAAAGTCCTGTTGATCAGACTCTTGATTTTTGGTGTTTACTGTTTATTTCTATTGTTTGGTTGTTTTAGTACTGTGGCTCCTCTTCCCATCGCTGTTTGTAAGCTTAGATCATCTGCCTTCTTATAAACCCTGCTGAACTGCTCTCGGCTGACCAGGATTCTTCTTCTACAATCTGCGTACCCCCCAAATTGAAACCTTAAAATGTTAACTGGATAATTGTTAAAGCAAGAGAAAACTCCAGGAGTATTAGGATAGGTGATGAGTGTATCTATTCAAAAGTCCCACAGCTTCATGTGGAATTTACGTCAAGACCTGCAGTTAGGGTTTGGAGTATCTTTACTATATCGGCTTCACAAATTTCTACGAGCAGAGGCCCCGTGCTCGGTGATATGATATAACCTCAGCATTTCTACTAGCTATAGCTTTGTCCCCACTAACCTAGACACAAAATTTGGAGAGGAAGAGCCTGTAGCAGTTAGAGAGGAACGGAATTCATCTCCTCATAGCAGACAAAACTGCAGCCTCTGATCTGCATGGACTGTCACCTGCGTGCATGCGCGACTCTGGGGCTCTGTAAGTGGATGCAAGCAGTCATCGGTGCAGCTCCACCGCAGCTGACTCCCGAAGGACTGTTTTCATTGTATGGAAGGCATGCGATGACATGAACTCGTGCCCCATGCACGCCTGTGCCCCAACTTCACAGCATTTGTTATGGTCACTGTTGCATCTGCAGTTCTGAAGGGCACATCAGGAATGGATTTTTTTCACTGGTATTGCAGACCGTGGGGAAAGAATGTGACGATCATGAAACATGAAATGAAACAACTATTTTGAGAGAACAGTTTCCAATATCTTATGCTTTATAATATCTAATATTATAAATATAAGTATTAATCTGCTCTGTTCTTTCTTTGCATTATTTTTGTTGCAAAATAAGTGTTATGTTGTAAAACAACTGAGGAAGTATACGGTTCAGTAAAATAGCTAGAGGTTTGACACTATATCCTGTACTTGTCATGCACCTTGATAAACTACTTCGAAAATGATAGTAGTATTCAGTAAGCAGAACTGCGTTTTAATTCTGTAGCAGTTGAGCGTGCTAAACTCAAACTGACTCTCAGATGATGAAGCACTCGTGTTTTTAACGTGAGTTTCACATGTACAGAGAAAACAAATACAACAGCCTATTCAATTCGCCTTAGCATTTATACCTATTGATGCATACAAAGTGAAAAGTCCTAAGAAATGGAGATGTCCTTTTTGTCTTGCCAAAGTTTCTTACACAGCTTTGAACACAGTGAAAATTTTCCACAATGTATTTATCTTCTTGATAGCTTACCCCGGGTTTTAAATACAGTTCCAGTGTACAGAATCAGCAGAACCTCTGGGCAAAATATTTATTTGAACTGTCTGGCTACACATGATCAAAATACTCTTTGGTTATTAACCTTGACTGAATTTTTGAACTATAAATTATTCAGTCATCAAAAGGAAATAGAATTGTAGTGGCAGAGTGTCACAACAGAGGGTTTGCTAGTGGGTTAATAAGCAAAAATAATATTAAGCGTGTTAGCAAGGAAAAGAGTAGTAATTGGGCTTTCTTAGAATTTATGCACACGTTGTTTCAAAGGACATCTTAAAATTGAGACAGGACCATTCTGCAAATAGTTCTGCTTTTCAAAGCCTACTCCCATCATTGCATGCACATGCACAAATTGACACTCATACATGAGAGCTTCCGTCCCAAATACGGTCATGGAAGCAGATAGTTATAAAGTTCACAAATGGTCAGTTGTGAATCACAGAATCACAGAATCACAGAATCACAAGGTTGGAAAGGACCCATTGGATCATCGAGTCCAACCATTCCTAACACTCCCTAAACCATGTCCCTCAGCACCTCATCCACCCGTTCCTTAAACACCTCCAGGGAAGGCGACTCGACCACCTCCCTGGGCAGCTGTTCCAGTGCCCGATGACTCTTTCTGTGAAGAATTTTTTTCTGATATCCAACCTGAACCTCCCCTGATGGAGCTTCAGGCCATTCCCCCTTGTCCTGTCCCCTGTCACTTGGGAGAAGAGGCCAGCTCCCTCCTCTCCACAACCTCCTTTCAGGTAGTTGTAGAGAGTAATAAGGTCTCCCCTCAGCCTCCTCTTCTCCAGACTAAACAACCCCAGCTCTCTCAGCCGCTCCTCGTCAGACTTGTTCTCCAGCCCCTCACCAGCTTCGTTGCTGTTCTCTGGACACACTCCAGAGCCTCAACATCCTTCTTGTGGTGAGGGGCCCAGAACTGAACACAGTACTCAAGGTGCGGTCTCACCAGCGCCGAGTACAGAGGGAGAATCACCTCCCTGGCCCTGCTGGTGACCCCATTTCTGATGAAAGCCAAGATGCCGTTGGCCTTCTTGGCCACCTGGGCACACTGCTGGCTCATGTTCAGTCGGCTGTCAACCAGCACCCCCAGGTCCTCCTCTTCCGTGCAGCTCTCCAGCCATTCTTCCCCCAGTCTGTAGCGCTGCATAGGGTTGTTGTGCCCCAAGTGCAGGACCCGGCATTTGGTCTTGTTAAACCTCATGCCATTGGCCTCAGCCCAGCAGTCCAGCCTGTTCAGATCCCTTTGCAGAGCCTCCCTACCCTCCAGCAGATCCACACTTCCTCCCAGCTTAGTGTCATCTGCAAACTTGCTGAGGGTGCACTCAATGCCTTCATCCAGGTCATTGATAAAGACATTGAACAGAGCTGGACCCAGTACTGAGCCCTGAGGAACCCCACTTGTGACTGCCCTCCAGCTGGAGTTAACTCCATTGACCACCACTCTCTGGGCCCGGCCATCCAACCAGTTTTCAACCCAGGAGAGTGTGCGCCTGTCCAGGCCAGAGGCTGACAGTTTCTGAAGCAGAATGCTGTGAGAAACTGTGTCAAAGGCTTTACTGAAGTCCAAGAAGACTCCATCCACAGCCTTTCCCCCATCCAGTAGTCGAGTGATTTTGTCATAGAAGGTGATCAGGTTAGTTTGGCAAGATCTGCCTTTTGTAAACTCATGTTGACTGGGCCTGATCACCCGGTTCTCTTGCATATGCTTCATGATAGCACTCAAGATCACCTGTTCCATGACTTTCCCTGGCACTGAGGTGAGACTGACAGGCCTAAACACTCCTAACACTCCCTAAACATTCCTAACACTCCCTAAACCATGTCCCTCAGCACTTCATCCACCCGTTCCTTAAACACCTCCAGGGAAGGCGACTCAACCCCCTCCCTGGGCAGCTGTTCCAGTGCCCGATGACTCTTACTGAGAAGAATTTTTTTCTGATATCCAACCTGATATCCCCCTGGGCACACTGCTGGCTCATCTTCAGTCGGCTATCAAAATTTCCGACTTCCATTTCTTCCATTTCTTCCAGTTGCTTGCACTAAAAGATGTCTAAACCAATGCATGATTTAGAACTAGTAATTTGAAGAGGTTTTCAGAAGGATGAAATATTATTTTTCTGATCCGTTGTATTTTGTTGTTTTATGGTTCACATTTTATTTTCAAATATCATATGCTAAATTGGAGTATGATTACTCTGAGCTCCTAAAACACAGCTGTAGCTGGCACTCACAAAATCAAGGTTTTTATTTGTAACAACATTCCTTGTTTTATCTAATTGGTCACTGTATGTTGCATGAAAATACATGCAGAATGTTATATACATACTGAGAAATTACTGTTTTTTTTGTACACTCACTGCAGGTTATGGTAGTATCAAAGATTTAAAAGGTTCCTGTTTCTCTATGGAAATTAATAGCATTCCGTTGTTAATATATGATAAAATAATCCACTGGAAAAGGAAAACTGCTTGTTGACTGGGAATCTCTCATTCAGGCAGATATTGCATGAATATATTTCAATCACAGATTCACACAATGGTTTGGATTGGAAGAGTCCATAAGGATCATCTAGTTCCAGTCCTCCTGCATGAATATAGGAGCGTATGTGATGTGTGAATGTGTGCTGTGAATGTATGCAAACCTCTGTTTAGTTTTATGTCAATTACAGTTTATCGGTTTTGTCCTTATGTCCGTTAATAGTGAAGGTTTTCATAAAGCCAGGTACATTCATAGCCACAATTGTGTTCCTCCAGTCCTTCCCCATGCATCACCAGTGCTTTACTTGCGTTTCACTGCATGTGTGTGGGAGCAGTCTGAAGAGAGAATAAAAAGAAAATCAAGTCTACAAAGACAATAAAAATAAAGTCAAGTCTACAAAGAGAATAAAAAGAAAATGAGCACAGTGGAGAACTTAAAAGATAGAAATGAGAAGTAGCTCAACCGTCTTTTTCTGGTTTTCCTTTTTTTTGACGTTTATTTTGCTTGTCTTCTAACTCTTGCCTAAGGACACAAGACCAATATCAATCCTTGCAAAATGAAGAAAAGATGACAACGGTTAAAGTATTACACAGGAAGGGAGGTGATTTCTACAGAAAATTTCCAGTGCAACTTAGGGATTCCCACGGGCCTTCTCTCTCAATGTCATTAAGAGTTTCTTTTAAAACACCGGCACTCTTTCACTCTGATTTAGCGTCCATGTCAGCAGAATACTTCATCTGAGGGCAAGTAGATTTTGGAGTCTTACAGGACCAGCACTGGAGCTCTTTGAGTGGGAGCTGCTGGATAACTGGAAAAATATAACTTGATTATCCTGTAGTGAGTGAGGGAGAAAAAAAAGCATTTAAGATTACTGTTCTAGGTGATGTCTTTCTCTCTATCAGACATTGTGAGAACTGCTTATCCCATGTACAGTCCTCAGTTATGCCCAGGAATGCGGTTTGCTTCTCTCGCAGTTAGAAGAACAGTGGCACACCACCCTATGAGGGAGGGAGCTCATATTCGGGGTGGTGGGGAAGGAGGATGAGAAGTGCTCATTGTCTGTAGAAAGGCTTCTCCTGCGCTTGCCTGTCTCACAGGTCTGCAAAATATTTTTACCCTGTTTCTCCCTTGTGCAATACTAAGGAAACAATGAAGAGAATTGGCTTTTGCCGGAGCAAAGCCCTGTGATGGTTACTTCATTCTCCATTGGATAAAAGAGTTATGGATGCCTGTGCCCATTTTCCTAAAATCCAAGGTCAAGATATAGAAGAGTGTACAATGTAGGAAGCGTATATGAGAGATGCTGTGGTTATCGTCTGCAGAGGTAATATCAAACAATGACGCATTGCGCTGACAGCCGCACTCCTCCTTTTGTAAAGGTACCTTATCTTGTTCGATTTACCGGCGGGGCTCACTCGGTTTTGAAGACAGCAGAAAGGATTTGGTCCTTCTCAGCTCTTGTGCTCAGAGATAGTAATAGAGAGGACCTTAATGAAGATTTTAATGCAATCCCAGCCACAGGAAGCAGTGTTTGGACAACTCATCCATCATTTTATTCCCAGTAATGGTCCAAAAACAGTGCAGAACAGATGGTGACTGTGAAGTCCTGCACAGTCACAGCATAATTAGCAATTTTGTTTAATTATTTTTTATATAGTCAATAGGGAGATACTGCATCCTTGTATATGTTAAAGACTTTCATCCAAGCAGCAAAAGCCTATAGGTATCTCACTGAAAGCTACATATTAATATAATATGTCTGATTCTTAAGCTTTATCCTAGAGAACAAATTATTCAGAGGGCTAAGGTGTTAAAAGACTTATTATGTCAGCTGTATAACCTTGGAAGACAGTTTTACCAGTTTTGTAATACTAAATGGGTTTAGCACTCACTGGGAAAAGGCTTCCCATGTCCAGTGATGCTCGTTTGTTACATCCATGTCTTCACAAGTATGACTGAGAAGAAAAACTCCTATATTTTCCTCACCCTCTACAATGATTGCTGCTTTGTGCTTCTCGTCCCGGGGCAGACAATGCAGATAATAAACAGAGGAAGGTTTGGGATTCAGACAGGCACAGTCTGACAATCTCTAACTTGATTTGATTAACTGCTGAATTAATGTGGTGATTGGGCAACTCACATGTATTGATCCAATTCTGGATTCCTCCTACATTTTCAGACCCCACGGTTGAACCTGCTGTGGATAAATACTCCTCTAGTTTGTTCTGTTCCTTCTCCATATTGTTCATGTACAAGACAATTTCTTCACAAGACTGTTTTCCCTAATATGAATTGTCAAGAGTTCATTTGAAAATAGAAATGTTTTCAGAAACCATTACACTTGTGCAAGTATAGAATAAAGACCAGGAAAACGTTAACAGACAAATGCGATCCAAAGAGGAGACTCACCAGTTTTTTTTTTCAGTTCCATCAGGTTAGCCTGAGATACATAATACCAGCTTTCCTTGGAAATCTTAGCTTGTTTATAGCCTTTCACCATCACAAATGCCGTACTACTACAATGACAAATTTCTCTTAAAACTAAATTTTCCTTGACTTCTGTGAGGCAAGGAAGAACTGAATCATAAGCTCATAAAATGTCTGCTGCTGTTCAACTTCAATTGTATGAGGAAAACCATCTTCCACTTCATTTTAATAATTCAGAGGAGTATTTGTAATAAATATTAAAAAATTCAAGGTGGTTATGTTAGTCTTGGTGTAAAAATAACAATCATGACAAAAATCAGGCAAACAAACAAAAAATGGGTACCCGAATTATGCACAGTATTACAATTAGTAACACGTCCTGTAATGAACACTCCAAGCAAATGCTATACGCTGTAAGTCTGCACTTCCAGAGACACTGCTATGAATTAGGAAAACGTCTTTATCTGAAAACTGTTTCTTACACTGATCATCTTAAAGGAATAACTTTAGGTTATTTACAGACTTCTCATTTATTGAAAAATCGAGGAGTCTTTGTGCAGCATATTACATAGCTCCAAATAACCATCAGTCAACAACTGTTTCATTTATTGGATGAAGTATCTGTCAAGTCTGAGCAAGTAGTTGTGGGCATATTAGATCTGTTTCAACTCTATACCAATATATATGAACTGGAAAATGGAAGACCTGATATTCAGTTTTTCCTTTTTCATTAACTTAACAGGATATACTGTCTTCCTGTCTTTTTCTATAATAAAAACTCTCCCCAGTGTCTTAATCTTTGCACAGTATCACAGGGTATGAAAAACAACCCATTTGAATATCGCTCCTAATATTTCTTTACTGATTATAAATCTGTAATCTAGCCGAGGTAAGGTACCGATTTCTTGTAGGCATATGGGGGAAAAATATTTTGTTGTGCAGGACTCTATGATGCTAAAATCACACTTCATGAATTTTCAAGGTGACAGATTTTTTTGAATTATTAAGCTTATTAATAAGATTTATTAGTTTATTAAGATTTATTTGCTCTAAAATTTCAAGAAGTAGCTATGACCTTACAATCAATCAGCTTTTGTAAGAAAACGCGGCTGGGGGTGAGAGTGAGAAAATGCATAACTATTTACACATTGTCTCTTGTTAAAGGAAAGGCATAAGAGAAGCTTTCTGTTCACCTGTAGGGAAGAGAGTTACTCTTTGCCAAACATCTTATTTTTGTTCTAATTTTGATATAGGTGGTGGTGGAAACTTCACAAGATTTTCAGAGGTGATGTTATCCAGCAGATTCATAGAATCATAGAATAGTTTGAGTTGAGAGGGACATTAAAGATCATCTAATTCCACCCCCCTGCCATGGGCAGGGACACCACATCAGATCAGGGGCTGCCCAAGACCCATCCAACCTGGCCTGGAACACCTCCAGGGATGGGGCAGCCACAGCTTCCCTGGGAAACCTGGGCCAGGTTCTCACCATCCTAATGGTGAAGAAATTCCTCCTTATGTCCAGTCTAAATCTGCCCCTCTCCAGTTTATACCCATTGCCCCTCGTCCTATCACTACTGCCTTTGTAAAAAGTGCCTCTCCAGCTTTCTTGTACACTCCAAGAAAGTAACTTTTTCAGTGCCAGAACGACATGAACTGGCTTCAGGAACCTTGTCCGCTCAAAGGAAGGGCTGTCTGAAAGAGCCTGGAGAGCAAGGCCACCTTCCCTCGCTGTGCTCACAGCACAGTCATGCACAAAGGAGACTTTCATGAGTTTCTCTCTCCCCTGGGGGAAGTGGCCACCTGCAACACTGCGAACGTGGGTAGGTGGAAAGGGTACTAATGGGTGTTTGTGGGGGTATTGCACCCTGCAAGGCACTGGAAGTAGAAATTTCCTCTTACTGAAAGAAAATCTGTCTTCAGGAACCGATTTGTTCCACACGTTGCTGGGCTGTAGTTTGTCATTCACACAGCAGTTAAATAACGATTTCTCCATCAATGAAGCCCTGGACTGATGTTAGCAGCTTGAAGTAATCCACTTAGAAACGAGCTGTATGTATGGCCGGTAATGGGATGTTCCTCCAGCTCTTGCTTAGTCCTGAGAAAACAATCTCTTTCAATAGCCCTTTTCATGCATCTGACAACATGTAAGTGGAATTGAATTTAACGCTGAAAGCCCGTGGCTCGCCTTCACTGGTGTATTTCCTCCCCAGTATGTTTACCTATCTCTTTGCTTTGAGCTGTATGTGCTGCTTTTACGTTTTTAGCAATTTTCAGTGATGAAATATTGAGCAGATAAAGTGGGAACTGATGGAAACAATGAAAAAGTCTTCCACTGAAGTTAATGGAAAGACATGATGTGGTGAAAGTACTTGAAAGCAGCCTTAGAAAACTGCTCAGGGCGGGTGGGATTTGTTGAGTTCTTTTAAACTTGTAGACTCTGTTACTCTCCCTCCCCACAGTTACACTGCGGTAAGGAGTTAAATGAGGGGTGGCTCCAGGATCTCAGATGGATGCTAATTATGTGCCCTCTATTTCTTTTCAAGGCACTGTGGTTATGCATTTGGATCAGGACCTAAAGTTATAATTTTTAAGGAAAATTTTTAAGGAAAATACTGTTCACCAGTTAAGTGAACAGTAGGCTCACCAGACCAGTCAGTCACCCATGGTAGGAAGGCAGGAGAGCAGATAAATGTGTATGATTGGTTTTGAAGTTTGTGTGTGGCCTGAGGGTAACTGGCTAAATGCCTGTTGGGTGCTCTACTCTTGCAGTGGGAAGCTGAAGCCAGAAGGAGCGCAGGTATGAGTACTCTCAGGATGTATACGTCTTGCTCTGTGCTGCTCCTTTGTAGCCAAATGGGGTAAGTTTAGTGGGCTACCTCCCCTCTCTGCTTCTGCAGCCTTAGGTGCAGCCAGGACAGTGAAACTTGAGTGAAACCGGAGTTTCGATGGCTAATTTCATAACGGGAAACCCGGTAATAGTTGTGATAAGTCTGAAGGACAAACCTTGTTGACAGATTCCTTTGTGATAAAAAACCAGTATGGATTTGTGAAGGATAAATAATCCAAGTTTATCCTTTACTATGAATTCCATTGTTTTTGTGGAAGAGTAAAGGAACAGGGGAGCCTCCTTCTCTGTCGGGGTTGCAAAGTGTTTGAATAACTGACAGTTTGAATTTACAGTTCATCAGGCAGTTGCATCGCAAATCTGTATAGGGCCACTCAGAAGATCATGTCAGCTGAGACAGGTTTTTGCTGAAGATCTTGGGCTTTTACAAAAGCTATTTTTAATCTCTGCACTTCCTGATCATCCTTGCACCAACCAAATGAATAAACAAAAAAAAACCCCATACCGCAAAGTTTCCCTAATAGTTAGAAATAAGAAGATGATTTTGCTCTGTTCTTCAGTTGATACAGAGTACGTTAAAGGAGAAGAAGGAAAGCCCAATCATTACGGTGTGTATGAAGACTAGTAGGTACATCCTTGTCATTCAGCCAGAGTTCAAATTGCCGGAAAAAGAACGACTTCTAAAAACAGTGTTTTCCCCAAATAGGCAGGGATAGTCATACCTGATATATTTTGAAATCTCATTAAATTTCATTGATAGTTCATTGTTTATTACAGCAAATGAGATTGAAGCTTCACTTTGATAAATAGGCTTCCACCATTTGGCAGAAACAGAAAGATTAATTTAACAGCAGAGGTAGCATGTATCGTCTCCCGTATTTTATTTTTAGCTTTTGAAGTTGATCCGTTATAATTAATCAAGACATCCTATAACTTACAGTCAAAACTGCAGCAACTTGGGGTGGACACTTCCATCACTTCTTTCTCCTTTACCACCCACATAAGTGAGGCCCTATTCTTTGGTTAATGTAACAGCCACAAGTGTAGTACAAGACATTAAATCATATACCAGAGACAGCAGAGAAGAAAATGTCTTGTTTATTCCTTTCTTATGCTTGGAACTCTACCTTGCTCTCTGTAGGAGGGATGCTACTAATATGGCTTAACTGTTGTCAGACACTATCGCCTCCTTGCAGAAAATGCATTTTTTCACCCCATGTGAATAATTATTTCCTGCTCCAAGGACAAGACTGTAGTTAGTCCTTTGTTTGCTTTAGTACATCGCTTCAAAAAGCATTGGAAAATCAGGTTAAAATTGTACATTCCACATTAATCCTCCTTTGTCTTCCCTCACTAGCTGCCAAAGCATTTGTTGTGTTCAAAATAAAATTGAAACATGGCTTTTTATACATCCTACTGAGGTTTGTATTCAATGCCTGTGAATATACTTGAGGTTTCCCTTACTTCAGGCTGAACATTTGCAGCCTCCCAACTATGTATGGGTTTTGGCTTTAATCCACGTGATTCCTGTGCTTCAGCTACGACTCATGCCCAGATCTGCCGCCTCGTTTTGTCTTTGCCAGTGTGAAGATGGATGAAGCCAAAGTCTGGTTTGTGGCAAACGCGTGAACGTTGCAGTGCTCGTAGAAAAAATCTAAAACAAAATGCGGCTTTTAGAGGCGGCCAAGGAGATGTTATGAACCTCTGAAAAACTGAATGTAAAGGAGAACTTTCCCTTAGTGAAAGAGTACACATTTTAAAGGCAGTTCCTGAGGCTCACCTGAAGGGAAGGGTTATATAGATAGATTCGTTTGACAGACGAATGTTGATGTATATAGTAGATGCATGGAGATGTTAAATACGCGGAAAGCTTTCTTGCCTTCTATTGTATCCCTGCTTTCTAATCTGGATTTCTCGAGTTCATTCCATTGTTGAAACACTCTAAAGGTAAAAATCAGTCTGTCACAGAACTATTTCCTCTTTCTACTTCTGTCCCTCAGAGTGGATCTTCAAAATTGCCTGTGATGGCAGGAAATGGTAAAAGACCTTAGATGTTCCAGCTCAATTTCTTCAATTAAAAAAGTGGGGATTTAATTGCTATTGCCTGATCTGTTAACTAAAATGAATGTAATATTTATCAATTATTCTTGTTCTCTGCCTTCAAAAAAGAAATCTATAAAATCTGAAATTTGATTTTTAATTTAAAATGTTCTCTGATTTTCTTAGAGAAGCAAGCCTAAACAAAATAATTTATTTGAAAAAAATGTGTCGTTAAAAACATCATTGTAATTATTCTTTCTTCTTCTTGAAAAATGTTAGAAGGTGAATGCTTTTAAAAATGTTGGTACATAATTTGAATGTAAGAATAATTATTTATGCAGATTAGAACCTAGATCAGCATAATTTTTCTGTACATCAAACCCAATTCTTACAGAGATTTCATGTCACTAGTGACTTTCTCAGGTCAGCTACAAATGTAAAAAAAAACCTAAAAAATTACTTGTCTTTAAAAGCTATAAAACTGCTTGGGAGTACTTTCTCAGAGATGAGAGCCTCAGTCCAAAAAAAAAGTATTTTGATTTCCAGTTCCTAGTTACTGCTCTAATATCTTTATTTTTTAATTAAGCTGGGCTTTAAGCCACGAGGGGTCTTAGGAATCTAAGATTTGTGCCAACATGAATATAAGCTGGCAAGTAGGACATTTGCCTCAATGCTGGAGTTTTGAAGAATCTGGCTTTGGATAAAGCAGAGATGAGATGTGGTCTCAGATCTTTATGTGAGCTAGAGAAATGATCCATCCACTGGACTAAAAATATAGTATTTGTTTTCTGTACTTCCCTTCCCTTCCCTTCCCTTCCCTTCCCTTCCCTTCCCTTCCCTTCCCTTCCCTTCCCTTCCCTTCCCTTCCCTTCCCTTCCCTTCCCTTCCCTTCCCTTCCCTTCCCTTCCCTTCCCTTCCCTTCCCTTCCCTTCCCTTCCCTTCCCTTCCCTTCCCTTCCCTTCCCTTCCCTTCCCTTCCCTTCCCTTCCCTTCCCTTCCCTTCCCTTCCCTTCCCTTCCCTTCCCTTCCCTTCCCTTCCCTTCCCTTCCCTTCCCTTCCCTTCCCTTCCCTTCCCTTCCCTTCCCTTCCCTTCCCTTCCCTTCCCTTCCCTTCCCTTCCCTTCCCTTCCCTTCCCTTCCCTTCCCTTCCCTTCCCTTCCCTTCCCTTCCCAATGTATGGTCACCAATATGAGTGAACTCATCTGTGACGTTGGGATTGGAGGCAGCCTGGGCGGCAGTGATCACTCACTGGTGGAGTTCAAGGTCCAGAGGGATATGGGAAAGGCGAGGAGTATAGTCAGGACACTAAATTTCAGGAAAGCAGACTTCCAGCTCCTCAAGGAATGATTCGGTAGGACCCCCTGGGAAATGGTCCTCTGAGACAAGGGAACATAACAGAGCTGGAAAATATTTACGGAAGCTTTCCATAAAGTGCAGGAGCGCTCAGTCCCCGTATGTAGAAAGTCAGGCAGGAAAGGGAAGAGACCGGTGTGGCTGAGTTGAGACCTGCTGGTTAGACTGAAGAACAAGAGGGAACTGCCCAGGCAGTGCAAGCAGGGACAGGGAACCTGGGACGTGTACAGAGACGCTGCCCAGTTGTGTAGGGATGGGGTCAGAAAGGCCAAGGTGCAGCTGGAGCGGAACTGGGCAAGGGAAGTGAGGACCAACAAGAAGGGCTTCTGCAGGTACATCAGTCAGAAGAGGAAGGTCAAAGAGAATGTACCCTCACTGACAGCTGGAAATGGGGATCACGTATCAACAGATGAGGAGAAGGCTGAGGTACTCAACCTTTTTGCCTCAGTCTTCACCGATAACTGCTCTCCTCACCCCTCCTGGGTCATGGGACAGCAAGATGGTGACCAGGGGGGTAGAGCCCCTCCCACAGTAGAGGAGGATCAGGTTCACGAACACCTGAGGAACCTGAACATATATAAGTCCATGGGACCTGATGAGATGCATCCCAGAGTCCTGAGGGAATTGGCAGATGTGTTTGCCAAGGCACTCTCCACGATATTTGAAAAGTCCTGGCAGTCAGGAGAAGTCCCTGGTGACTGGAAGAAGGGGAACATTGTGCCCATTTTTAAAAGGGGTAGAAAAGATGACCCTGAGAGCTACCGACCTGTCAGCCTCACGTCTGTGCCTGGGAAGATCATGGAACAGATCCTCCTAGAAACTATGCTAAAGCACATGGAGGGCAGGGAGGTGATTAATGGCAGCCAGCACGGCTTCACCAGGGGTGAGTCCTGTCTGACCAGCTTGGTGGCTCTCTATGATGGGGTAACCGCAGCAGTGGACACGGGTAAACTGACAGATGTGATCTATCTAGACTTCTGTAAAGCCTTTGACACAGTCCCCCACAACATCCTTCTCTCTAAATTGGAGAGTTATGGATTTGATGGATGGACAATAAGGTGGGTAAGAAACTGGTTGGATGGTCATATTCAAAGAGTTGTGGTCAATGGCTCAAAGTTCCTGGGGAGATCTGTGATGAGTGGTGTCCCTCAGGTGTCTGTACTGGGACCGGTGCTGTTCAATATCTTCATCAATGATATTGCCAGTGAGATCGAGTGCACTCTCAGCAAGTTTGTGGATGACACCAAGCTGAGTGGTGTAGTTGCCACACCGGAATGATGGGATGTCCTCCAGAGGGACCTGGGGAGGATGGAGAAATGGGGCTGTGAGAACATCATGAGGTTCAACAGGACCAAGTGTAAGGTCCTGCACCTGGGTCGGGGCAATCCCTGTTTTCAGTGGATGATGTGATTGAGAGGAGCCCTGCAGAGAAGGCCTTGGGGGTGCTGGGGATGAGAAGCTCGACATGAGCCGGCAACGTGCACTCGCAGCCCAGAAGGCCAACGGTGTCCTGGGCTGCATCCAAAGCAGCGTGGCCAGCAGGGCGAGGGAGGGGATCCCTCTGTTCCTCTCTTGGGAGACCTCATCTAGGAATAGTATCCAGTTCTGGAATCCTCAACATATGAAGGAGATGGAGCTGTTGGAACGGGTCCAGAGGAGGCTACAAGGATGATCAGAGGGCTGGAGCACCTTCCATACGAGGACAGGCTGAGAGAGTTGGGGTTGTTCAGCCTGGAGAAGAGAAGGCTCAGAGGAGATCTCAGAGTGATCTTCCAGCACCTAAAGGGACTACAGGAAAGCTGGAGAGGGGCCGTTCACAAAGGCTTGTGGGGACAGGACGAGGGGGGAATGGGTATAAACTGGAGAGGGGCAGATTTAAACTGGACATTAGGACGAATTTCTTCACCATGTGGGTAGTGAAGCCCTGGCCCAGGCTGCCCAGGGAAGCTGTGGCTGCCCCATCCCTGGAGGTGTTCCAGGCCAGGTTGGATGGGATGTTGAGCAGCCTGATCCAGTGGGAGGTGTCCCTGCCCATGGCAGAGAGCTTAGAACTGGATGATCTTTAAGGTCCCTTCCAATCCAAACTATTCTTTGATTTTATGATTCTAATAAGAGAGTAAAATTATTTTAACTATTTTTAGATTAAGAAAGAAATACATATGTTTCTTTGTTGGTTAAAATAGTGATTGTCCTAAATATTCTCCTCTGTGATTTGTGTGGATTGCTGGATGATGTTCTCTTATGAAGGCTCTCAGGGTCCCTGTCACATTTAGTCATTTATTAAACAGAGAATTCTAACAAGATCTGTAAGAAACCCTGTTTTAGGCTCACTGGTCTAGGTTTCAGTGTTGCATTAAGGTTCCGCCTGTCCAGAAGCTGCGATGACAAAGGTGATGCGTCCTCTAAAAATTAACTGATAAAATAGGAAGGCGTTCTAGTTGTCATTACATAGTCCTGCGATAAATTTGCAAAGACTGAGCTTAAAAGTAGTTAGGTTTTCTGCCTTACTGCTCTGATGGCAAAAGCTGGCACAGAACCCCACTCTTTCCCATGTTCAGTTCAGCCCCACTGAGCTAGCTATCATCTTGTTGGGCAGTGTGTTTCTTTTCCATACGTCTCAATTCTAAGAGCTTTACATCGTGAAACGTTTTACAGTGTACCTGACTTCAGCAGTGCTCTCCGATAATGTGTCTTATTATTTCTTCCTCACCAGACCTTGGGGAAGAAATAAATTCTCTGCAGTTTTGCAGTGTTCCCTTAAAAAGGATTTGATCCTGGGCAACTGGCGGTCGTCTTAAATTATGAAGCACTGTGGTGAAAGCCCTTATATGTTTTTATTATCTTTAGGCAGCTGCAACAAGTTCTTCGTTTTCATGAAGATTATTTTTTATATTAAGAAGTAATTTTGCATATCTCGGTTGCTGGGGCCGTTTTTAAATACTTGACATGGTTCTATCAAGTACAGAAATGCTGATCATCTCTTTCCTGATAATCCAGTTCTCTTAAGGAGTCCTTAACTTGGTGGAAGTGATTTTGAGGAATGTCATATCAGTTACTTTTGGAAAAGGCAATAAATATGTAATCTCATTTCTTAAGTATTGTTTTTGTCTCTGCGATGTTTTATGACAGCGAGTTCCAGACATTAATTATGTGCTGTAAACAGAAAGCTGCAGCTCCAGATGTTCATCACATTACAGTTTTGAGCTTATAACTCATATCTATTCATATTGTTGTGCAGAAAGCAGGTCTTCTGGAGCTGCTGATGGCAAAGAATAATGAAAACATGAGACTCATGCTTTTTATATCAAAATAATGCCGCTTAACATTTATATGACTATGTGCTTAAAGCATTTTGCAGACATTAACGTATTCTCATAACAGCGCTCTGTTATGCTTAGCCTACAGTTATGGGTCATGTTGAAAACTGCATGCTGTCTTCATTAATTACCTCGTGGAAGTGGAGTTATCAAGCATCAGCTCTGGGTCTGCCCATTTGCAGCAGTAACCTGCAGCATTTCCTTGGCGTCCAGTCTTCTGCTAGGAAGCCACCATAAATGTCCCACTGCTTAACAGTAACAAAATCTTGTTCCTAGACTTGTGGGAGCAAAATGGTAGATTGCCCATGTAAATAGTGGCACAAACTGAAGTGCATATTAAGGTAGTCGGTGTTCCTTAATATCATGTGCATTTGGCACTGCGAGACATCGGTTTCTTTGACAGACTGTTGATCTCTGTATTGTGTCCACAATGTGTCCTCCCTGGTAATGAAGTTAGAGGAAGAGTCATGCAAATTGCTGCAGTATCAATTGGCTGCTCGGACCCATTATACAAACATTCTCAAGGTTTACATCAGAGATGGTGTGGTCATTAAAATCTCCTGCAGTTTATCGTTTGTTCATTACTTTCCTCTGCTTTATAAAGAAACAAAAGAACTGCTGACAACAAAATAAAAGTCAATCATTTGAAAGTACACTTTCCAAGATAATTCTGCTATTGCAATTGCAAAGTGCAACAATGAATTTCATGGGTGCACTGAGATTCCTTATTTATGGGCCTGGGCCATTCTTTGGCATTGTATTTTCTTCCAGGCTTACATTCTGGAGGAAGAACTAGAAAGAAACGATTCCAGAGCAGGTTCTTACACTTCATTTATGACTGGGAAGCTTAGATTAATTTGGACTCCAGCCCAACGGCCAGCTTTTTATAAAGATGTGTGTGAATGAATACCAGAGTAGAAATCCACCTCCCAGTGCTGCAGGACCAAGATATTGAAAAGATCGCTAAGGTATTCTGCAAACCAGGATGCAGAAGTAAAAGCATTTTAATGCAACTACACTTCTTTTCTAATATTGTTTATTTTAATCCAGGTTTTTAACTGATTCCCCTCATTATGGAGGTAGGGTAGTAGTATTGAGGCAGATACTCCTATGAGGTTAAGAGGCTTAGCCCCGTGACTGTCTGAGATGCCAAAGTGCGTGATACAGTAACGTGGTTGTAGCTGAGGTTCAGTGGCTTCAATATCATTCATCAGTACCAAGCTGAAAAAAAATAGTTGCCTCACTGTGACTTTGGTACTCTGAAGTGGAATGGATGAGCAAAGACGAACAGAAACGGAAAATGAGGGAACTTGAGTTTTTTGCTATTGCTTGTTTGCCTGGGATCTGCTTTCCAAGCCTGTATGCCAGTGGTTTTCAGTAAGGGGCCTTTGCCTTTAGACTTTAGTTTCCTAATACCAGATCTGACTTTCATTGTCTTCTAGCTCACTTTGTAGAAAAATTTTATTATTATTTAACTCTTCTTTCAACGAATTTATAAAAATCTGTCATCAACAAGACAGGGGAGATCAAATACGGACTGATTTATTTTTTCCCCTAAATCATCTTAGAATAATATTGCATGTTCTAAAAGCATTTAGAAATACCAAGTCTCCCATAACATAGTAAAGAAAAGCAGAATATAAAAAAATAACATTCAGTAGTTAACCTGAAATATGATGGAATTGAGGCACTGTGGGGGAAATGAATCACAACGCCATCTAATTCACGTAACCGTGTAGAGGTGTAGAGTTGCAGAGGTATTTTGTTGGAGATTAGCTATGTTGTATTACAGGAACAGACTCTTTGGTTAAACTGTTAGTAAAATACTATCATTTCATTTCACTGTACTCTTTGCTTGCTTCTTTTTAATTGAAAACTTTGGTAGTAAGTATAATTTTTAAAGTGAGGAGGTGTGTGAGATCCTGTCAGGTCATGATGCAAGCAGGAAGGCCTGGGCTGTAGCACCATTTGGTGGGTGCATGTCTGGGACGGTGTGAGAAGACCTGAAATCACTGAAGGCTTGAAATCACGTGTGGCTTGATACTTCAGAAACAATGAAGAAATTGGATTTGTAAATGGAAAACGGCTGGAACCTAACTGAGCAGCAACCTGCACAAGCGTGGTGACATCTACAAGAATATGCAGGGAGTTCTGGGAGCCAAAACACTTAATTTTTATCTGCTGACTGAGGAAAAATTATGAAACATACAAAGAGTGCCAGGAATTTAATTACTGACGCCTGCCAGCTGCCTCTCTGCTTGAGACCAACACTTTCTGTTGCTTCTTTTGAATTTCTGTATAGGCTGCTGGAGTAAAGCAGCTGTCAGGACTGGATATGTTTTGGTGCTGACAGATGTATGAAGAATCCAGAGAAAGTAGAAAACGAGGTGTCATAAGACCAGCTGAGTGAGTCAGAAAAACAAAGTTTGTTGTGTTGCACTTGTACCAGAATATGAGTCATCATCTACCTAACTCAGGATTTATACCGGCAAAGCAAAGAGGAAACTCCAAGTGTCCCCTGGGGACTTGAGAAGAAGACTATCAAGTTATTCTTTATAATGCGTGTAATAATGTTATCTTAAAAGCCCTGGAAGAAACAAGGAGAGCTTTATTCTCCTCCTAAGAATATTTATAATGTTTGAGAAATCTGGACTTATATAATGGACTTCATTGGAGTCGCTGCTTCTACACTCTTGATGCGAACCTGAGCAGCTGGGCTGTATGCATAAATTCCTCTTCTGCAGTCAGAAAATGTGCACATGGTTATTTCGGACAGGAATTTATGAAGCTTTGGTTTATCAGCAATTTAGAATTTTTTAAGGCAAGATGGCAAAATTGCTATTAACGCTTAATTATCAATTGATTAACAAAGCCATTAAAAATATGTGTTACAATCAAATTAATCAGTGACTTAATCGGATTTAAAATAATGAGATTCACTCCTATTTACTACAGCGTGTAATGCGTAAATATGCAAGAACAGAGATATATCAGTATTTGAGCATAAGTATAGGTTGTGACAGATGGAGAGAGGTTATCCTGAAAATTTTCCTCTTAAGGTTAGTGACAACACTCATATTCCATGCACCAACATTCCAAACAGGCCATGGTCAGCTCTTCGAGACGGATGACTTCACCAAAAGACTTTTCATTTGCTGTTGGCAAGTGGGATTACGCACTCTGCCCGAGAGGCATCCCAGCTCTGGGGGTAGAATACTGCTCTCAACCTGCTGTGATCCAAAAGAACTCAAAGATATTTTCATGTAATTGCCTACACACAGGCTTTCGAGATAACCGACTTTTGCCAGATATTTGAGTTTTTAACTTTTGATATTTCAACATCGGATTTGGCTACACTTGGAAGATGTCATACTAATGGAAACTTCTATTAGTCGCATCAGATGACTTCACCTGGGCAATGATCCAGGTATGAGCTGTCTGGGGGAGGTGATAAATGGTCAATATCTTTCTCAGGTGAGGACAAAGCCTCTTCCCAGGCACACAGGACCCCTGGAGTCTGCGGGAGCGCCCAGGTGCTCCAGATCACTGCATTGCAACCATGAGTATTCTTTTCCCAGTGTGTTGGTTGAGATGACTGATTATCAGCCCACTTCTTCAGGAGATAGATGAGTTTCTTTCCCTGTCACAGCAGTTTCAGGTAGGCTGAGGGCCTGCCTTGGCATCCTGAATACTTGCCTTTATAGAGCAAAGTCTAAATGATGTTTAATTTCCTCTTTTGATAACAATAACGCATTTCATTCTTTATTTCCACCAATAGTGTTAAGAAGACATCTATGGTGGCTACTTCAGACCTACAGAAAAATATTTTTCAGCCTGAAACAGATCAATGCAAAGAATTACGCAGATTTTTTTTTACTTTTGGGAATAGGACAGAAACAGGAAGAAGTGAAGGAGAATTGCAGATGATCAGGTATACAGATGTCGTTGCAGTATTCTAAATTATTGCAAACATCGGCCCGAAACTATTGTTTTGAATTCATTTGACCAGGAAACAAGGTGCATGCATGTGAAATTTCAACGGGAATTTTAAAATTAGTTCTACTAGCTAACTGCTATTTTATGCTCCAAAAATTTATTTAGGCTGTATGTGGGTGATATTTAGAGGTATTTAAGTGCCTGGCACACAAGGGGCTTGGGGAGACTTCTAAGGATCCAGCCCTCAGCAGAGACAGCAGAGTGCAACTGCCGAAAGACTGTTCAAGTGAAGTGCAAAGATATTCCTAACACAAACAAACACATGAATTTTTCTTCCTGCTGGCAAACTTACTGTTCCTGCGCTTGTTTCAGAGTATAGACTAGGGAAATGAAAAAGCCACTGATTTTCATTTTTCATACCAAGACAGTGCAAATACTTTTGCTACTACAGAGTTTCCAGTGTTACACCTTGTCCACTATGCATTTATTTCAAGTGCTGAAGTCCCCCTATCGCTTTGGCATAAATACTCGGGTACTTGGAGAGCTTCCTATTCCTCTCATTTATCCTATCCTCCTGTGGAAAGAGATTGGGATGTCTGCCAGTGCCTCTCTTCCATTACGCTTTCAGAAACTGTCTTTTAAGGTTAAAATTCTGGTATCAACAGAAAACACGCTTCCTGTTTGCATTATTCAGTGGTTTGAAAAAGGGGGAAGTAAAGGCTAAAGGACAATGTCATATCTTTTCAATGGATTTTACTTTTTACAAAGTTACATGGAAAGTATTCTTTCTCTTAGAGGCCTGAAAGCAAGTTATTTTCTGCTGATTTTGACAGCAGCCATTTGTCAGGCAGAGTTTCTCCTCTGCAGAAGAGAGGTAAAAATGATTGATGAGTAATAAAATAACTATAATCAGGCAGTTATTTGATGTGTACAGTATTTTCTTACACCAAAACATTTGTATTTATTTATAATCATAATTAATGATGACAGCACATAATTTGAAACTTATAAATTGAAAGATAGAGATTACAAATTATATTTAATAAGTCTTTCAGTCTGTTAGGGCCAGATACAAACATTGTTATGCAGATCTTAGATTCTATTACCTGGACATCGCAATGAAACAAGCCCTAATACTGCAAGAATATAAAATACAAACAAGAGGTAGAAGGAACAGTCATCCCTACCAGTTTGTAAAATAACAGTTCTGAAGGTGTATGTTCAAAATCTTTGAAGACTGACATGAATTTTGTCCTTTATAAGTTGTTTAAACCTTCCTTGTTAATTCAGCTTCTTTGTAATACCCCATTTCCCCCCTTTATCCTTATTCAACCCTCTTGACATGTATGATTGTACTTCATGCTTTTTTTTGGGACCCTATCGAAGACGTTTCTACCTGAGGTGGTCTTTCAAATTCTTCTTTTCAAAGGTGACCTGGTAGCTCACCGTTCTCTCAGATGTCTGCCCATTAGGCCCACTTGATAAATTACTCTTGAGTTATTAGGATACAACAGATTTTAGGATGAACAGCTTTTTGTGGGGCTCATCGACTCTTGCTGTCTTCTTACGATGGGCTTCAGTTCCTGCTACCTTCCCACATTCCTCATTGCACTCCCAAAGAGTTACTTGTTTTTCTTTTTAAGTGAGTGATAAAGAAAAGAAAGTGAGAAAATATCAGATCGAAGTCTGGAAGGTGGGAGCAGAAGGGAAAACCCTGACCTAAAAAAAAATCAAATTCGAAACAGAATAGATCATTGTGACACTGTTAAAGGAAATAAACTGATGTATGCATTTTGTCTAATCGTTAAAGGTACAGCAGTAACTTGCAGTTATTTAACATTCTACCCATTAGCCTAGAATGTCTAGGAGAATTTCTAAGGCAATTTTGGGCAGATTTCTAAGATTTACAATAGGCTGAACAAGTGGAGTCCCTTAATTATAGTGAAGGGAAAATAACTTAAAAGAAGACCACAGTCAAGGTTTTGAGTTATTAGTCAGTTCTTATGAAATTACTAAGATATAAAGCTGACATATTTCCAGTTTGTGCCTCCTTACTTTGAGTTTGAGAATTAATACAATCTTCTTTATAACGTCATGTTTCCCCAGCATTTTGGCAGTGTTTCCTGTCTAATTTAAAACTTCAAACCTGGAGACAGAGGGAAGAACAACATTGTATTGCTTCTGGCAGTAATGTCAGAGCAGGTGCACAGGCTTCTGAAAGGAGAAGAGTGCACTGCTGTGTCAGCAATATCGTCTACATGACTCAGGCCTTTGAATTTGTCTGACACTCCGTTGTGACAAGATGCGGTAATAGCTTCTGCTATGAAAAGCCTGATTTCTGAAAAGCTTTGCTGTTAAGAGAGAATCACATACCGTTCTCTTTGCAAGGGCTGTAGGTGCTTCCTTTGGCTCCAGTGTACATCTTCTTCACCAAAGGTTCGCTGGATAATTCTGTCTGATTCGTGTATTCTGCATAAAATAAACACCAGGAAAAATGATCCTCCAGGTGTGTCAGGTGGATACAACATTTGATATATACCAAAGCATAACTATTTCAGGTAATAGAACCCAATAAGATGCACTCTGTTGTAGACAGAGACGTCCTAAATGAATGATTTTATTTGAGTGACGATGTTATAGATTTAGCTTCTACTGTAACACAAATGCGGGTAATGAACTGGAGCCTGGACTGTGCGAAGAGAAGGTAAATTGTCACAGCAATTCATCAGAGGCCCTTTCTGATTACGTTCTGGGAGACTCAAGAGTTTTTGAATTTCTATACAAATACAACGGCTTTTCCTAAACAGGTTTTTCAAAAGTTCACACAGGCTCCGCCCAAGTAGTATAATGATTTCGCTATGTGAGTTCATTTTTCTTCAGAACCTCCCCCGTCGGAAGGTTCAAATTGATCAGAAATGGAAATTGGTGGTCAGAACGCGAATTGTCCATTTCTGCCTAGCATGTGATACTATTTTCTGATTCACAGGCTGACAAGATGTAATTGAGGAAAAATCAGTGCATCAGCACCGCACAAAGCCTCAATATGTTTTACACCACGCTGGATGTTTTTCTCCTTGAGGATAAGACATAGAAACAGCCCCTGCCTAAGTCTCTGCGTGCAGGTCCTGCGTGTGCTCTGGGCTGGACACGGAGTTGGACTCCTCAACTTACTTCTCCTACAAAGGGGCGGATCTGGGTAGTGTATGTTGAGTGAACCGTTCAAAACAAGAGAAAGACAAAGCCAGCAATCTGTAAGTTCCTCTGTCTCGTCTTAAGTCAACTCTGAGAATCTTAACTGCTGGTTTTCATTAGAAAAACAAACCGCATTCAAAATTATTCTTAGAGAGTACTGGGAGCAATTCTACCCTCCTGGGAAGGAATTTGCTCTTCTGGTCCTGAGCTGGAGGTGTCTCATTGCTCGTAAGCAGGTGGATGGTTGTTGGTTTGAGAGTGGCACTGGTAGACTAATAGAAGAGAGTTTTCTCAATCTTGCTGAATTTGATGCAGCAGGAGTTTATTGGTATCTGTCACGTGTTTACATGAAAATTTACTGGGGTAAAGCTTTCAAGAGTAGAGGATAATGGCATGGATGCATACGCATGAAGACGAAAATAATTCTAACCTTTCTGCTAAGGTTAATATATTCAATTACTTTATTAACAACAGTCATGCTAAGTAGGTTCTTTAAGACCAGTCCCAAGGGCACTCTCAACAGTACCATTACACCAGTATGACTTCAGCAACATAACTGCTCCTGTAGATGTTTTTATTTAGGAATGAGAGTGCACAAGGTGGGTATATGTACTGGTATTTCTCTGGCAAAATAATTACTCCATTAAAACTTTTCCAATACATATTTTTGTATAAGTAACCTCTAGACGTTTCTGGCATAATGAATAATGCCACTGTACACGAGGAAATAGGAATTACACAGAGTCATAAATTTAACAGAGTTTTCCGGAGATGATAATAGTAGAAAGTAAATCCATGTTTATTGAGCCAAACATATATTTTCATGCTAACAGAATGGTCTTAGGAGTGGAGGTCATGTGAGTTTAGAAGGAAGAATTTCACAAAAGGTGGAAAGAGAGCTTAGAGAAAGTAACGGGCAAGAGGATAAGAAGCTTATAGAGTGGAAATAAAAACTGACCACTCAAAAAAAGACTTCAAAGCATTTTATAATAATTTGTATCTGTAGACAAAGTCAATTGAAGTATGTTATTAAAATGAAAGAAGTGTAAGAGTGAGTATAACTCAGGCTATCAATTGGAGTATCTCAGAATCAACACTATACATCTGCTGTTAGTGGAGAAAAGTCAGAACCTGAATATTTGCCATCTGGATTTTGATGAGCTGTTATGAGCAGGCATTGTCCAATCCAGCATCACATCGTGATTAATCCTTCCAAGTCAAGGTGTTTGCTACCTCCTGAAAAAAACTTTTAACCTTCATTCTGGAGAAGATACCCAGAGCTGGAATAATAATCACTGTCTTTCATTTATTGATGCAAACCAGCATGGCATTTGCTAGAATCCCAGCAGAAAAACGGGATATCTTTAGCATCTATATAAGTTTACCTAAAGAAAACAGAACAATGATTTGAAGAAATTTTGCTCTTTCTCCTTATGTAAGATGTGTGAACTGTGAATGATGAATTAATAAAAACTGTTTTTTTCCATGCAAAAAGACCTCACTTATACAACAGGCATTACTTTAAAGGAGGAAAAAGAAGAATGCCATCAAAATACCCTTTATAAAGGATAAGTGTTGAGGGTGAAGTTTTGCTGCAGAGAGACCTGGTGACGGCTCTATTTATCTTGCTGACATGTACCATTTTGGTTTGAATTTGTCCAGCTAGGAAGATGAGCCATAGATTTGATTTGAAAGGCCTAATTCATATAGCCCTGGATAGTTAATTTTACATGAAGAGAAACTAGAGATGATACTTAATAGTTCTGCTGCCTGTCTAGCAAAAGATTTACGAAACAGAGTATTTCTTTATAATGAAATTATGCTGTCAGATGGAATGCATAAAACTGTCTGAAGAATATTGCTGGTTTCTCCACTAAACATCTGAGCATGTTTAGCATCCATGTTTTTTTTCCAGTTTTGTCCTGTTATTCTTAACTCTGTCTCTGCCAGTTCTGAGCTAGAGTCATTCACAAGTAATAAGTCTGAGTTGTCTCAAAGCAAACAGATGGCTTTATAGAGCAGAAGCCAAGCAGAGAGACATGCTCAGTTCTGTGAATAAAAATTAGAGGAGTCTGTGAATTGTAGTTCGAATCATAAATATAAAGAACAACATCAATATAAAGACCTAGAAGAAGCATGTTTATATCCAGAGTAGGTATTAGGTATTTTGAGAACTCAGGCCATGATGTATATGTTTTGGAGAACAACGGCATTATCCTTTTCCAACCGCGAGGAAGAAAAATCAGTCAAATGACAGTTTCTCTTTTCCTTAGAATGATCAGGAAAATTCACAGCCCCCACCAAAGCAGCGCCAGAATTTAACACCAGGCACACTCTGTAATCGTAGCACTTCAAGACTGTGCTTTTTGGAGTCTTGCACAAAAGCAAGGCTTCACTCCCTCATTCTGCGGACAGCTTGAAGTGACCGTTGCATTCCCTTCCTCCTTACTGGCTGGTGGAAGTCCCAGTGTTGGATTCTTGTAAAGCCCTGAAATTCACAGGTTAAACTTTATTTCACTGGAGGTGGACAAAACCATCAGTAGCTTTATGTCGTGTAGGCCATGGATAGGAAAATGAAACAAGTGGATGAGAAATCAAAGTTCTTTTCTTCTCATAGAAGTAGGAAGCACGCTTTTGTTTCAACATATCACAAGTAACAGGGCAACAGCAGCTCATTTATTTTAGTGACCTTTTTTCCCACTCCTCCTAAAAAAGTCTGCCACACTGCAGAGTGTAGGCCCCATAGTGCTATCTCCTTTAGACCGTCACCCTTCCTCTACAGGTGGAAAGCCATGGCGTGGTTCAAAGACTAGTCAGGAGGTTGCTGCCTACAGGAGAAGAGGTCTGCTGGAACCTGTGATAAGAGCAGAAGAAAGGAAACCTTGGGCAGACTCATGGGTAAAACCTGGGATGTCATCGATTCATGAACAAAGTGAGTGTAATTTCTCTTTTTCGAGCACTCACTACAACAAAAAATCTGAAAACTCATCTGGTTAAATTTAGATCCTGCACTACGATGGAAGGTAGAGTCTTGCTAAGGCAAAACTTAGTTACATCTTTCCCCCGCTATCTGCCAGTTTGCTCTAGCTTCTGTCTTTTAGTTTGCATTACATTACATTTACGCTAATAATACTGTGAGAACCTCAAATAGTTCCCCCAAACATTTGAAAATCATCCTGAAAAAATTGTCTTCATATCTGTTGTGTACTCATAGACAATAATTTCAGAAACACGTCTTGTCCATAAGCATTTATAGTTAGTAATGCCAAAGTGCTCTGCATTATAGTGACACTTTGGACTCATGTTAATAACAAAGGGAAACAGACAGCTCTATTTGTTTACTCAAAGTATAATTCCAAAAGCCTTCAGTTTCTGACTTATGCTCTCTGGCCTCTAAGGGGGTCACTTCTCATTGTGTGTGTGTACAGCATGTTATGGTTGTATTAATACCATAAACATGCACATAGAAGGTGTTCTTCATAAAAAAACAGTGCTGCCCTGAACAAATGCAAACTCAGTAGATCACTCACTCTGGAGCTGAATCTGCTACAACTTGGGAGGGGGTAGAAGTAATAAAATTGCTTAGTGCTTTGCTTTCTATCTGATTCACAGAAAAAAAGGACTCATTTCAATACGTTAGCATTTGAACACTGCGTTAGAACTTACACAACAGAGAACTTTTTCAAATGCTGAACATCAATAAACCTGAGATTGTACACAGTTTCAACGTATTGCAAAGTATACCTCTGAAATAGTAGATAGCTTCTCGTTGTCTTTTTTTCTGGACATCTTTGCTTAACAGTGTCCATCTACTCACAAGCACAGATGAAGCAGCTGCTTTTCTTCATGTTTTACCTATAGGTGGTCTGATGTTCATTTATTACCTTCAGAAATCTGTTGCAGGTAGACTTCTGCCACAGTCCACCACTTGACCGTAATTGCACAGGGGTTCAAGGCCCTCAGCCGTGTCAGATCAGGAGGTATCTTATTGGTTGTGAAAGCAAAGTTTATTCTACTGAGTCCAGATCGCCGGTGTCTGAATTCACAGGTGTCATAGAGTGGACATTGGTTACTCTCTTTCTGTTAGTCTCTTCAAATCTGGAATTTGTGCAGCACTGGGAGCCACGCAACAGAAGTGTGGGATGTATTTTTGTGGGGAGTAGGGAGACTGTGCAGAGGTGGTTTGGTAGCACTGGGATGCTGGGTGCCTGGTTTTACTTTGTTTCTGGTGTTGTCAGGACCACTGGGGAGAGATATGTCGTGGTGGTTCTGTGAGTGGGTTTGGGGATTTGTTTGGTGTGTGCACACAGGTTCCCTCAGTCTCTGCTCTTCTCGCAGAGTTATTCCATGATAAGCAGAGCTGGTTCTAGAAGCAGGCAGAATAGACAGCTGCTAAACTCAATAAACTGCTGGGGGCCATGAGATACTAATGTCCTGTTGCCTAAATTGCCCGTGGCAGAGCCAGAAAACCACAATTTGCAGCTCCTGAAGGGCTGCCTCTGAACATACGCCACTGACGGTAACTGACAGGCATCCTTGTCCTTCTTCTATCATTTCACAACGTCTATTTTACAACCCTTCTTTTAGTGTCATGACCCCTTTGGTAGAAAATTTGACTCTTATCTACATCTTTGGAAGACTAGAACTGGCTGTTAAAGTAGCCTGCATCATGTACGACACTTAAAGATTTAGTGCTCATTACATAAATTTAAATCAAACAGTATGGTAGAGGAGATCTGATAATTATTATGGTCATTAAAAATAGTATTGTATTTAAAAGGAGGAGAAGATAACTTTCTAGTGTCCTAAATTTGTATGTAGTATGTCTCCATGTAAAGCATTCCAAATCAAATTACAAAGATTAATTAAGTTTTCTCATTTAACTGCCCTAATAAATTTAATTATAGCATTAGAAAGAAAAAATTCTTCAATCTTATATACAATCTACAAACAATCAGAAAGGGGAAAAAAAGGCCAGGGACCTTTTTCTGCATCCTCTGTTTGTTGCATCTGTATTGCTCTGGTTATAAAGATCTTTTTACTCACAATGATTCTACCCTGTAAAAATTATCATATTGGCAACAAACCACTAAGTTGCAGGCAAATTGTTCATGAGACACAGTATCAGAATATATATGTAACTCATATTTAGAAATCCAGGTATGCTTGTAACAGCTGTTGTCAGGAAAACATATTTCGCAGCCAAAAATAGAGTGGCCTCAATCTTTTGTTCTGTTCCTTCATACACATTGCTAATAAATCCCTTTAAATTTAAAAATCCCTAAAAATTGAATTTTCTTGCTCGGAGTTTTGTATTGATCAAAAGGAAACTTTGAAGCAGCAGTGCTTTGATACAGTGGAACCTTGCTATGTCTCTTTTCTTTAGAATAAGCAGCTTTATGAAGTTTGTTTTATTCTGGATAATACAGCAGCAACCAAGGATTTATATGCTTAAGACTCATGTTTCCTTATATAAGCTTTACGTGAATGTCAATATAAGGTATTTGTAATGCCAAATTGCTGCATAAGCAAATTCACACGGTATTTTTCAAATAAATATAGAAGTTCATTATAGAGTTTTTTTTCTAACTACAGTAGAACAATATGAACCTTAAATATGTATTTAAATACTTGTCATGTGATTCTTTGTTGATTTGACTAACATATGACAACATAATTTTCCTCTGTTTTGGCCATTATTTTTTCTAATGTATCTCCGACATTGATAATTGATCAAACTTCTTGGTTATCTTCTAAATTGTCAAAATAATAGCCCGTCACTGGATTATCTGCACATCCTTTCTTATCAGTAGTGTTTGGGTGTCACTTGTCAGCGAAGTAACATTAAAAACATTATCTCAGAGGATACTGGAGATAGTATTTTTAGAGTAAAATATCCATGCCTGTCACAAAAATAGTGATGGTTCTAAAAGGAAGTTTAAAGCTTACTGTAGTACAATTTAGTTTAGTTGGATTCTAAGATGTGCTTATTTTCTTTCTGAATTATTTTCCCAATGATGCACAGATTTTACTCGCAGAGATGAGGGCTAAAACAGTCTTCACAAACACCAGCCTTCTGCTGCGTTCCTCAGAAATGTCCTGAGCATGGAAAACACTGCTTTTGTTGATGAGAATTGAGCATCAGTCTTGCCCTTCCTTGTATGCTATTGAGTTTCTAGAGTTATGAAAGCATAATTTTCTGAACAGATTTGAATGTTCCTAAGGAGTCACCACCAGCAACCACAGATGCTGAATCACAGAATCACAGAATCACCAGGTTGGAAAGGACCCACTGGATCATCGAGTCCAACCATTCCTAACACTCCCTAAACCATGTCCCTCAGCACTTCATCCACCCGTTCCTTAAACACCTCCAGGGAAGGCGACTCGACCACCTCCCTGGGCAGCTGTTCCAGTGCCCAATGACTCTTACTGTGAAGAATTTTTTTCTGATATCCCACCTGAACCTCCCCTGACGGAGCTTCAGGCCATTCCCTCTTGTCCTGTCCCCTGTCACCTGGGAGAAGAGCCCAGCTCCCTCCTCTCCACAACCTCCTTTCAGGCAGTTGTAGAGAGTAATAAGGTCTCCCCTCAGCCTCCTCTTCTCCAGGCTAAACAACCCCAGCTCTCTCAGCCGCTCCTCGTCAGACGTTCTCCAGCCCCTCACCAGCTTCGTTGCTCTTCTCTGGACACACTCCAGAGCCTCAACATCCTTCTTGTGGTGAGGGGCCCAGAACTGCACAGAGTATTCGAGGTGCGGTCTCACCAGTGCCGAGTACAGAGGGAGAATCCCCTCCCTGGACCTGCTGGTGACCCCATTTCTGATACAAGCCAAGATGCCGTTGGCCTTCTTGGCCCCCTGGGCACACTGCTGGCTCATGTTCAGTCGGCTGTCAACCAGCACCCCCAGGTCCTTCTCTTCCATGCAGCTCTCCAGCCACTCTTCCCCCAGTCTGTAGCACTGCACAGGGTTGTTGTGCCCCAAGTGCAGGACCCGGCATTTGGCCTTGTTGAACCTCATGCCATTGGTCTCGGCCCAGCAGTCCAGCCTGTTCAGATCCCTTTGGAGCCTCCCTACCCTCCAGCAGATCCACACTTCCTCCCAGCTTAGTGTCATCTGAAGAAAGTGACTTTGAAGGCAACAGAGAGTAGGAACTCCAAGGTAACTGCAAACAGATAACCAAGTAATAACATGAACTACTGTTAGATTATGTGTTAATTCTTTAGTGCTTACGTGAGTGAATCATTCTGCTGGGAAGGCACAAGATCAGACTTTGAATTTACGTCATGAATGAATGTGGTTTTCTTATAAGCAAACAGATGTTTTTCTGTGCCAAAATTAGTGGGTTTTAATGCTGTAAGTTTTCCTGGTGCGTATGAATTGATACAGTTGACTGCATTCAGTAAGAGGGTCGTATTTCTTCCAGTAATTGAGATCTTCAGAGATGTGGAATAAATAAATACTTTTGAATTCAGATCTCAGCAGTTGAGCTAAAATTCAAATAACTCAGAAGCATTTTTTTTAATGGACTACTTGGCAACATTTTACTTCGGTCTGTGCTTTCAGTCAGTGAGTTCCAACTCCAGTTTTGTACTCTGTAAATACGCATGTGTTTTCTTATCTGCTTTGAACTTAACGAGACTACTCGTAGTTGGTAAGTTTAACTTGTGTGTAATCATTTGTAATGTTTGTTTCTCTTTTCGGTTTCTGTCTAAAAATTGCTATATTTCAGACTTAGCTAGAACTGATTTTATATACATGTGATCACTCCTTGATTATAGCCCAAATCTTATACGATAGCTTTTAACATACTTGCTTTTAAGCAAGCAAAGCAGTGGAAGAAAATGTGGGCTGTACATGTGTTAACAGCTAAATTAGTTTCTCTGTGAGGCATATAACCTCTTTATTTTACCATAAAATTTATCAGCATTGGAGAACAAAACATTGTTTGATGTTGGAAGACGGTTAGATGTTCTTTTCCAAGACCTATACTTCACAAGACCTCTGAAGACACTTTTGCAGAACAGTCCAGAATTTGAAGAGTCTGTCTGTATGAGGATTCAAGGATTCATAGTAGGTGGTATTTCAAATAGCCTTTTTATAGCAAAATTTTTTAGGGCAAAAAAAAAAATCAACAACAAAGGAATCAAAATAATTTATGTTTTGACTTACAAAATTTTTTCTGTCTTGGCCTCAGTTTATTTAGTGAGGGAATGTAAATTTTCTGCTCCGTACAGGTATTTAGTCTTTCTTGCATAGTGGCATACAGCCAGCTAGGAAAAGCATCTTGACTGGCTTTGAAAGCACCGTTTTATTGCTTTATTGCTAATGAGCTGTTAATGTAGCAGATATACACAAAGAGGGAGAATGTATAACTACTGTGAACTTTTGAAGCTTTCAAGAAAAGGAGTAGACACAGGATTTGAGGCATTATCTCAGGAGCTCATCTTTGGTATAGGACAGAAGTATAGGAATGTGAAGGATGAATGCGTTTCAGTCTTTTTTTCATTCTTAAGAGTGTATTAGTGCTTCATTTAGTAAAGCAGTTGCGTTAAGTTCTGTCAGTCTGTTTTGGTTACATTTATTCACTTCTCAGCAGGTGTTTCTTTCTTTGTGCTTCATATATAGTAACTTCAGAATTTCTCTCGTACCATCTCATTGTAATACTCAATGAACTTCTGTCAATTACTCATTCCATGGTCTGAGACCCACTGATTTCATTTTTTCCCCATTTCATTTTTTATTCTGTACCGCACTACACTTTCTTGCTGGTTTTGGATGTCATTTGGAAGAACCCAGACTTGTTCTCTTATTACATAATTTGTCCATTTTTGATGAGGCATAAGCCATAGATCTGCAAACACTAGTAAGAATTAGATGAAGCAAGAGCATCAGCAGAACCTTTTTTGGAATGGCAGTCATTAGTAGCCAAGTAACGTACTAGTGCCTGACAATTTGGCATTATCAGATTTGAGAAGGGCACTTACATCTACTTTAGAAGTAGGAGATTTAAAAAAAAAAATGTATCAGGAAACAATTTGTAATAATGACTCAAATTATAAGTGAAGTTTCTCATTTCAATTAGTCATTTCCCTAATTTCTTTCTCTCTTCTTAAGTCAAATGGAAATCTATTATACCTACTTAGCTGACTTACAGTGCTCTCTCTTCCTCTCCCCACAGAAGGCAGAAATCACTATGTGTCTCTAAGACTTTAGCCAATAAATACTGCTGTTTTGATTAGCACGTTAAAGGATGTTCTCATAAATAAGAGACTAAATCCATATAGCAAATAAGAAGAGAATATCATTGAAAGTAACAGGATCCAACGCAGGTCACAGTCTTCTTCAAGTGATGCTCTTTGAACAGAGTCTTTCTTGTTTAAAATCTTTATTTGTTTCCCAAAGAGCCCAGAATCTCATTGCTGGCATCAGACTGTGCTGACATTCCCTTTTGAGTCTTAATTCTGCACGTTACAAAAACTTAATCAGCATTAATAATCTTGTGGGGATTATTACTGTTGCATTTGATAAAGGGATTTTACATCTGTTTGGAGTCATTAATCTCTTTCTTATTACTGTTACTGGATTGTATTTATCTGTGAAGGTGTGTCGCGTGTATGATTCCATTTGATTGACTGATCATGTTATGCGGTACGCAGAACTCAACAAGTATGTGCTACAGCGCTAGATACTGTGATTAACGACTCTGCTCACTGATATGTTGAGGCCAGGTCCTGCTCGTAAGCTATTTTTTGAGCTTTTAAAAAACCTACTGCAACTGATAAGGTTGGGAAGGAAAGTAACATGTGGATTTCTTTCCCATCTGTGCATGCATAATGCTTACAAATTTAACTGTTGCTGAACACGTAGCTGCTGTTTCATGTTGATGATAATGCTGCTGGCTTGCTTCTCCAGCCTGGGATCCTCTCCTTGTTTTAGAGGCTTATGGATGGTATCTGTCTGCGGTTTTTAGAGTTTTACCATTGCTTGAATATTTTAAGATGTTATTTTTCATGTACTTGCAAACTTAAGTTAGGGTTAGATTCAGCAAATTTCTGGATAGCGTGGCCCTGATTCGGTGAAAAATTTAACTGTATATTCTGAATCACTTTGCCTCAAACCTCAATAAAGCCTACGTTTATATGAATATATATAGTGCTCAGGCATGGACTGAGGAACGGGAACGGAGCTGAGCTAAGGGGCCTTTGCTGCTTTGAGTGTCTTGTGCTTGCTGGGGAGCTGGGGAGCACACGGTCTGAGGTAACTGCACTCCCTTAGAATAAGTAGCACTGCTGGTTCTCAGTAGCTTAAGAACCAGCCCAGATACTAGGGCAGGTTAAGACTCGCTAAGGCTAACCCTGGAGCAAGTGTTGGGTATGGTTCCTCAGGTCAGCGTGAGATGGAACGCATTCAAACAAATCCTACTGCCTTCCTGCTCTCCTGTTTCTGTGTTTATCCATACGTCTCGGCAGTGTACCCTCTGGTCCTCTCAAAGGAGGAGTCTGTATGTTTTTCCCCAGGCAATTAATTGAACTTTCTCTTGGTTTGAACTATAGGAAATGTGTTGGAAGTGGAGTGGGTTTGCCAGCGTCTTACTTGCAAAGTGGCTCAGTTTCTGGTTAAGTCAAAGCAGAGTTCTGTTTTTAACCCACAATCGCAGTCTGCCAGCAAGGAAGTCGTTAGCACACACCAGAAATACAAGTACTTAGTCTAGAGATGCCGATTGCTGTCTCATGCTCTCATTCCGTTAGAGAATTTTATGATTTTCAGAAATCAATGAATAACTTATGCACCCCTAATATGCAAAGGGAAATGTTGAGTCTTACAGAAAAGAAATAATACAACATTTTATTTTAGCCATAAAATGTAAGAACTGATCCTATGAACGAACTGTATTACTGTATGTTTTCAAGTGTTTGTACTTTATAACGTTGATTTATATTCTAGCAAGTGTACTGTGGGGTAGGGAACATGGATGCAATCCTGCCCAATAATGTTTAGAATATGGTTGTTGGATGTAGCCAGTGTGACAGCTGAATCCACTATAAAAACCTGGTGTTCACATTTTTTCCCAGAAACTTATTTTGATAATTCTAGGGATTAAATGACAAAAGATGTCAAGGAAGTGCTTCCATTTATTACCTGACTATCTGCCTCTCTGTCTGTGAATTGAGTTAGTTAGCTTCTCTGATCTTAGCATCTTTGCCTTAGAAAATTCTTGACTTCTCTGTAAATATCAGAGAGAAGTTTGATGTAGAAGAAGCAGTGAACTACGCAGAAATATGAGTTGATGTTTTTTTATCTGGTATGGTTCTTAACTGCATTGATGTGGCGTATTTTTTTTATTCTCCTACAGTTAGATGAGTGTTACGTTTGAAGCTAGAATCTCCTACTAACTGTAGGACCTCATTCTAGGAGGTAAGGCAGAGTTGCAGCAGATTTCACTGTTCTGATGTCCTGACAGTACTTGATAAAGACCTGAGTTTTCTTTCCACTTTCCTGCCTATATAATTTCATCAATGAAAGACCTCTTGACTCCTAAAGAGAATATGGTGATAAGTACAACCGATTACACTCTTTGCAAAGCTTAAGTGCTGCTGAGAGGTACGTAAATATGTGTGCATTTATGTGCCCTCTTTTAATTGTGAAAGAACTTAGTTGCATGACCAGCTCTTGTCCAGGACTACCTTGTTACCCTCGTGTTTTTCAAGTGAATGGGATTTCAGACTTCTATCATAACACTCTCAGCTCTCCTCCTGATGCTTTCCTAGCACTTCTGCCTAGTAATGATGATGGCAGAGCTTGTAATAGAAAGATGATTATATTCCTAGAATGCAAAAGGACTGTAATCTCTGCATGGAATAGGACAACACGTTGCCAAGAACTTTATTACATCCTCGACTTCATAATACCCGTCAGATATCTTGTAAGAGCTCAGGTGTATCTGAGAGCGTTATGCCAGTAGGAGGCTTTAGCTACGGGAATTTGAATCATTTTCAGGCAGCATAGGACTTTGTGTTCTGAGTTGGTCACTCACATAAATACTTGTTATGAAGTAATATCCCAAGTGATTTTGGCAACACGTAAGTAAATTTGGTATCAATATTTTCAGCCCTGAATTCTTAAATCATAGCTTTCCGTGATGCATTTTAAGGTAACATATCTTTTATCTGTCTTCTGGTTTCTTTAGCTTTACGAGGGACCTGACCGCTGTAGATACTCTGCAGATTAAATTCAGGACAAGTGACCTAAATGCACAAATCTATTCTTGGCTTCGGCCTCCAAGGAGGATTGTGATTTAGACCTTTCTTGAGACAGAGAATTGTTGTTCCGGCCTTGTGCGTTAGAGCTGATTGGAAAGTGTGTGACAGGGATTGTTCTGTATGGTAAGAAATACACAAATTGAAAAGAGAGAATTTTACTTCAAAACTGTTTTAATGATGAATATTCCTCCAGGTCGGTCCTCTTCCTGTTTTCTTTCATTTGTTTTCACACTCTTCTCTTTGTCCCTCATCTGACAACCACGTTCTAATCAGCTCTGAGGTATCCTCTCTTCCCTCAGGTCTGTTCTCTTTCAGCATCAAGATTTTTCCCTTTACAACCTCTTAAATCTTTTACCTTCCTGTGTTTGCATAATTTTCCAGTGCACACGAGACGGTAAATATAGATACCACCCCTGTGGCATTCTTAAAATCCCCTGGAAAGATGGTGCCCACAGACTGAGTACCAAACAGCACGCAAAAAAAATAGGTTGGTCCTTTAAGACCGAGAAAATATTTAGAAAACAATTTGCAATTGTCTTTTTCTCCCGCTGACTTTCTGTCTTTTCTTATATTTCCCAGGTAAGGTCTGTCTGTGTTAAAGGATTCATGGTACCTTTTCCTTTCATTTTTCTTGGAGACATGCTTTTCAGTATATAACTTCCTGATTTTTGCTGCCTCTGGGGTGAAATTCTAGGATGGTCCTACCTGCAAACCTGACATTTCAGTTACAACCATTTACTTCTCCAACTGTGATGAATTAAAATACGTCAGTTTCCTCTGCATACATCCAGATCTCAGAGCATTTCTCCATGGTCAGGTCCAGAGAAGATTTTGGCTCAGCTCCTGATGCAGTTTTGACATTTAACGTATCAGCTGTGGCTTCCATCCTGGTTTCCCAGAAATTTTACCTTTTTGCAGTGGAGGAAGAGGAACACCGTGGTCACTGTGTGAATATACCTTCAAAACATTTACATTCCTAGAGCACACAATGTTTTAGACTCTTTTTCATCTCCTGAGAGAAAATTCTTATTGTTTCTTTAGGAAGACCCCAGTTTCGGGCTTTGTGATTCTCTTTCTTCTCTGTCAATGTTACCCCTTCACTTTTTATATCTCTTCTAGATTCAGGTTTAGGATGTTGAGCAGCTTGACAATAAGTTTTTAAAGGTGTTGATGAGGACGTTGTCAGTTAAGTGTTGGTGGGTGGAGCTTGCTGGTCTAGGAAGGCTGGCAAGCTGGAGTCCATGGGAAAAGAGCAGAACATAAAGAATTACCTGCATAACCACAGGAACAGTACAGCTACTACAGATATATAACCCATTCAAAAGGTAAGAATTAAAGCAAAGAAGATTCTATGAGTGATGGAGACATGGATTCAACTACTCAGTGTACAAACCATTTAGAATATTAAAAGTTTCTTCTTGCTTTTTAAATCTTTGTTACCGAGATTCCTCCTCCTCTATGTTTTAATTTATGCCACTTACTTTTAGAAAGGTCTTGAATAGGAAAACTTAAGGTTTATTTATTTCATTTTTAAATTTTATCTTTTATGTTTCTCAGTAACACTTCTTAATGAAAGAAAGTCCTAAAGGTTTAAAAATGGACTCATTTAAGTTTTGAGAGTATACTTCCTTTTCCAACAGTGAATAACAGAGTACACAGTTACCATTTACCCTGGACAGATGCACAAGAAAGTGAAAATTCATCTGCTTCAGGCTGCACCCAACATAGTATCTGTATTGATCTCTGCGTGTATAAGCAAAAGGAAAAAGGTGTATATCCCGGACTTGGAATGCAGACATCAAATGCTATGTTGCAAGGAATACTTGTTAATGACTAGCAAATTACTTCTTGCCATGCTTGTAATCTTACATTTGTTGCAAACATCACCTCATCGGATAACCTTTCCATGTGAAGGATCTTGAGATTTGGTACTTCCATAGCATTTACCAAAGCTCCGGTCCATTGAAATACTTAAGCCTCTACTTTAACTGCAGAAGAGATGTGGATGACTCGCATGCTTGAGTAGAAGACTAGATCAAACATATTGTTAAATACACCACACCCTGTTTCTTTCCAGTCATGAGTACATATTTGTCAATTTTTCTTTATTTTATGCCTGGACTGAACACAGTTTGAAGAAAAGTCTGTGCGAACACAGAACTAAAACTAGAGAGGACCGTAGAGTTGACAAAGTGGGGTTAAGGTACCTCAAAGCATCATAGTCATTTGTACAACGAAGACTGACTTACCGCTGTGTAAATACATCCAAGAGAAAGACTCTCACGCTGTCTTTATTAGTATTGTCCTTTATTTTAACTCTTTTCTTAATTTTCCTTATCTCCAATAGTTGTAATACCGTCTCCAAGTCAAAGGACAGTACCGTTCTGTGTCACTGCAGAAACAGATGTGTTTTCAAAAACTGCGTGCATGACTTTCCTGGAATTGTTCCTCAGTGGTGTGCAGAATACACTTAATGTTCCTTGAAAGTCATACTGATGCAGTTCCACAGAAACTAGAATATTTCTCTCCCTCCCCACATCCTCAGTCCCTCCATGGCCAAGAGGAGTCTCCTGAGGTGAATCAGCAAAGATTAACATTTACATCAGCTATTGTTTGGCTAGATAGTATATGTAATTTAATATAGTAATAATTAAATAGAAACAGGTCTTTTTGCTAGAGATAATGCAAAACAATTAAAAAATTAACATACCATCTAAATAATTTCACTGGGTTTAACCTAGACTGGATGGTATTTTTAGCACTGGTTGATTAATCACTAAAGCTTCTGTTCTTGAGGTCTCTACTTCTTACATCAATTTCAACCTCAGGTTACAATTATTTGTTCTTCAAGAAGTTTCAGTACATAATAACCCAGCCTTAAGTTAGCAGGAAAGTATTCTGTAGTGCCCATAGCAAACTTCTGTGTTTTAGCTGCATCTGAATAAAATTTCCTTCTCAGTGTTTGACCAATAATTTTGAAATTCTAGGATATCAAAGATAAAACATTTATTCGTATGGCTCAAGACAGTCATTGTGCTGTTCACTGAAGCATACATGAACAGTAAACACCTTGCATACATAAATTATAATGAACTAATGAACTGAGAGTTCCTGTCTAGTCAAACACCTACAAAACATAAATTTAAAAATGAAACAAAACAAAAGTAAATACAAAGGCAAAGACAAAACTTGGAAAAGCAGTTCTGTGTAGGGAATACAAAGAAAAAGAAATCTTTTGAGTTCTCACTTTAACTTTTAGAAGAAATCTTGTTGCAAAAGTAGGTATTGTAATAAGGATTTGGGTTCATTATCTCATTATAGGTTATGTACGTGAGGTGTTCACAATTCATGTGCACCTGTGTGAACAGCACAATGAGTGTCTTGAGCGGTGTGAATAACTGTTTTATTTTTGATACCCTAGAATTTCAAAACCCTTTTCTGCCTTTTGAACTGTTGTATTTTAGAAGCAACATTGAAGTGAATTTCAGAAAGAATTTTAGTCAATTATTGCTTTCAATTTTTGCTTCCTTAAACCTGACTGATCTGGTGCAATTAAAACAAATGCTCTAAGTATTTTATTAAACACGATTCTGATTTGACACAGATATTTGTCTGAAAACCCAGCCCTGATTTTTTCCCAGTTGTGCTGGTCATTACTTACAGAAAATTAGTAGACCCTCTGGTGGAACAGTAGGAGAGCTGCTGTGGGTCTGTTTGAAGAAGTTGATTAGGTTACCAGAACATTATAAAGTGGGAGAAACAGATTTAATTTCAGAGTTCACTGCTACCAGTACTAAAGCTTAGTTTTGTAAATTAGATTTAAAGAATATTTGAGAGATTCTTCACACATGTACATATTACTGGAAGGGAAAGAATTAAGCTGCTGGAAGGCTCAGGTATTACTCATGTCTGTATTTTAAGCATTACTTAATGTTCAGTCCGTGAGAGTTAGTGTGCAATAATGGGGCACTGCTGACATAAAAACTTACTTAAATAATTAATTTAAATATGCTAAGAACACCACTTTTGGGTTGCCACATCACAATGTCTATGATACAGAAGAAATTTCCAGGAGGCAAACATCCAATTCAGAAATGTCTGCCCTCAGGGAATGTCTCTTCATCAAAGCCTTTCTATTTGCTCCTCTGGGAGAACTGCAATGTTTTCTGGACACAGCCTGTAAAGAAAACATTTGGACACTCATGAGGCTTCTCTTTTTAATGATACTCTGCTCAGAAGGGATTTTTAGGCTGGAGAGCATTCTGGTAGAAGAATTTATTGGAGGTTATTAGAGAGACAACTGCACTATGTTGTCATTTCCCCCTCTTAAGCCTTGTCCATACACCTACTCGTAGATCTATTGTAAGCTACAAAAAGCAACCTGTGAAATACAAAGAGAAATTAAATTTTTCCTTTAGCCTGTTTGCATCTGTGAAACACTAAGTGGTACAAAACCTGCTGCTCAAAGGTGCAGAAGAATGGGGATTACATTTTTATGATTAAAGTTCTCAAGCAGAGACATCGGAAACCAGCAGGATACATGATGTCCATCGAGGACCACCTGTGACCATCTTCTGAGGATGAACACTTTGAGGGGTTTCTCTTTGCATCAACCAAAAAAATACAGAGGTTTTAATACCTCAGTTCCACTTGAAGGGTAAACATTTGCTTCCAGTGTAAACCTCCTTAATCACAACAGCTTTTCAAGTGTCTTTTCTTGAGAAAAAGTGTAGCACCATTATTGTGGTCAGAAATGCTGCTTGAGCAACTATTGAGACATTGCCAATCACTTAATTAATGACAAGTTATGACTGCTGGACAAAGACTGTCTTCTTGCTGCAGATATCTCACGGGGTCTCTGGTCAATGACTTCATTATGCTTCTGCTCGCGTTTTCTGTAATAGTAGCAAAACTAATTCCAGGAGAGTAAATAGTAGCAGAGGAAAATTTGCAGAAACTTCTGAATTCTGGGTGTTGATTACATGCTAAAAATCTGAATGAGCAGCTGTTGCTCTGACATGCAACTGGTTTGTTTAGATTTCCATTTTTGCCAGGGTAAGCATCCCTGGCAGTTCTCAAGTAGAATTCTATAGTTTTTAAATACAGCAATGTTTTTTCAAAACATTTTTTTATTGATGAAATTGTTCCTTGCCTGAACATATATATTTGCTTACAACTTACAAATTGCTTATTTGTTATATATTTGCTTACAACTAATTCTTCCTTGAAGGGTCAGTTATGTTAAGAGTTCACCACATACTTCTACTTCTCTTTTATATGGGGGATGGCTAAGTCTGAAGAAATTTTGAAAGGGTTTATTCTCCTTATTTTATTGTATTTTGTAACTATAGAATTTCTTAAATTTATGTAGGGGTTGCCCAAAGTCTAGATGAGAACCTAACATTTTCATTAACATAGATTTATGCATGAATAAATACGATACTTCGAGGCCAGATCTTACTAATTCTAGTGAATAATATTTTACTGAATAAAAGGTGTACTTATATCATCCAGACGCCTTGTTGAGTAAGAAATCATTCAGCTGAGGAAGGTTATGTCGGTTGGGTTCATTACTATGTCTGTTCATTATGAATGTGTTTGTCTTGCTTCACGGTACATTTGGCTACCCATTAAATGTAAATTTGATGAATTGATAAGTTGTCCTTATTTTGCTACTGTGCAAAAATGCAGTTAGCTAATTAGAGCACTGAATAAACATTACTTATGTTACTACTGTGATGGAGCTCCGTCTTCAGCCTGGTTTTCATTCGAGTCACTATGCAGATTACCATAGCTGCTTGTGTTGTATCTTGCACTTACGAGAGATGAAAATAAGTTTAGAAAGGGAAAGATGACATAGCAATTGGCAGTAAAAATTGTATCCTAGTTCAACGGTGAACTTGAATCCTGTTGAGGTGCATGGGGTCTTCCATGGCTGTTATTATATCCAGAGTGTTAATGCATATGTGCTAAGGACACGTGTCACATCCTGATAATTAGTGGGTACAAAATAGCAATTTTCTGTACCTATTCTGACCTGTGAGGGAAGCAGAAGAGGTGATTTGGTAGAGTAAGGTCAGGGCTTAGCAGTGTATATGCTCTCATTTATTAGGTTTATTCACTGTGATAATATAGAAGAAAAAGCAAAGGTGTTTGCCTGCACTTTATCCAAAGTCAAAAATGTAGTGTAATATTGTTTTGAGGTATTATAGATTGTTCAGATGGGATTTGCTGTGGACTGATATAAATATAATATTGAACTGCCACATTGGCATGCAATATTTTGAACAAAGATACGATCTGTTTTGTTATGAAGCAAAACTCTATGAGCTGTTATATATGGATTTTTTTTTCCCACTTTTGCTAATTTACAGACCCTTCCATTCATCCCGCAGGGGACAGTGCTTTTGCAGTGCTTCCTGGCCCCAGCTTTGTCCTGAAGTAGTGCTGCCCTCCAGTTGTGTGCCTCTCACAGATATGAGGCGCTCCATCTGGGGTGAGAGTGTTCCGTGATCTTCTGAACTCAGTTTTATTAGCCATCTGATACATAAATTCTATGAAAAAAATATCTTTCCTCCTGCCGCTTGAAGAATATATTGAGTTCCAGAGATCAATACAGAATAGGCCACAAATTGAGATAGTTATGTGCACAAATGATACAATTTTTTCAATACATTCCTAACATTTCAAGCTTTAGTAATTTTTTTTTAAAATACTTCTGTAAGTCTGAAGAAAAACTTCATTATTATAGAGGATTTCAGAACAAAAAAAAAGGAAATTGTCTTTCAGGCATGAGAAGTGATGCATCAGACCTAACCAGAGTTAAAACAAGTCTAGCTTTGTGCTTATATCCAGTCACTGAAGGAAAACAACTTATTTCAAGCGTTTCACTTTGCTGTAGCACTCCTTACATCAGGCACAGAATTGAAAACTTTGTGTTGTTATCTCACAATGGTCTGGTACCTGCCCTGGGCCAACTGACGTATACTGTTAACCCAACTATGCATAGATATAAACCAAGTGATGGCAAGAACTACGCCTATTCATCAAACAAAGTCTGTGCTCCAGTAGACTGACATTTGATTGGCAGGTTATAAAAGGCTCTGAAAGAAATTCCCTGTCTTCTTTCAATGTCTGCCTACTTTGATATTAATATGAATTTAATGTCGTTCTACTTTGGCATTAATATGAATTTAATGCATTTTTGAGCACTGCAGAATAAGAATGTTTTTCATTTAGTTTTCCACAAATCAATATGTATCAGGTAGAACTGTACTTCTCTGTCCTGCCAGCATCTGTGGTGGTTCCCTGGTGATGGAGATGCTATTTACAGCAAAATATAGGTTCTTGCTATAGACAGAGTTATTCTGTATTTCTGTGTGTAATCGATGTACTGGCAGCTGAAGCATTTTATGTGAGCTCACATATTTCTTATAAGTAGCTGTACGCTGTAATGAAGAAATCACTCTTAAAGTAGTTGGATGTAAAAGGAAGTGCAAAAATATCAGTTTACAAGAGTTTAGTAAATACACGTTACTGAGATGCCTATGTTTGGAAGAGAATCATTCTATAAGGAAAAGAATATCCTCTCTCCCTTTGCGGTCTATAGGCTTCGTGTTATCTTCGCAGGGCATTTTGAAATATTTAATAAAATCTAACTGGTTTCCAGTTATTATTATTCCTGAAATTAGTTCACCACCTTAATGATTGTTTGAACTCTAAAATTTATAAAGCTCAGGGATATTGAACAGTTTGCTTGAACCGATCTGTTTCTTTACCTATAAATGAAATACAGACTTTCCTTGATCTTAATTAACAGCAGTTGCAGATGAAATGTCATCGTTTTACTCTTAAGTTCGATAGTTGAAGAAAATAAATGAAAGGATATCTTTTGCTGGTAATACAGTACCAATATATCAAACTGCAATGGCACCAACATTCTTATTACTTTGCTCTGAGATGAACTACTGCGACTCTTGCCTGAAGTTATTTCAGACTTATATGGATGGCAGTGATATGGAGGAATGTGTTTGCTCTCTGGTATAGGCTGTGGTGCTTCCCTAAGTTTGGCAAAATGATTGCAACAGCAGTCCCAGCTGCCACTTGCTGCACCTATTATAATATGGCTTTTGCTCTTGGAGATTTTGTTTCTACAGCTCAGATTTATAGGCTTAAACTGGAAAAGAATCAGGATCTAGCAAAATTCAGGGGGAGTCAGAGGGAGAACCAGAGGTGTTCAAACAAAGGAAGGTCTTGAAGTGTGATTTATGTGTAAGTGGGAAAAAAAATGTTATGTTACAGCTATAGTGTAAAACTGAACATAAAATTACATGAAGGACGGGTACTTGGCCATCAGGCAAGCGTTCTTCATTCAGTGGCAGGGCAGGAGAGAATTTTTGCTGCTAGAAGTGGTAGAGGAAGAGGACCCAGGGGTGCTGGTCAGCAGTCGTGAGCCAGCAGTGTGCACAGGTGGTCAAGAAGGCCAACAGCACCCTGTCTTGTGTCAGAAACAGTGACCAGCAGCAGTGGGGAAATGATCAGCCCCTGTACTCAACACTGGCGAGGCTGCACTTTGAATACTGCATTCAGTTTTGCCCCCTCTGTACAAGAAACACATTGGGCTGCTGGAGGGTCTGCAGAGGAGGACAACGAAGCTGGTGAAGGCTCTGGAGCACACGAGAGATGAGGAGCTGCTGCGGGAACTGAGGTTGTTTAGTCTGAATAAAAGGAGTCTGAGAAGTGACCTCATTGCTCTCCACAACTGCCTGAAAGGAGGTTGTACTGAGGTGGGAACTGGGCTCTTCTCCCAAGTGACAAGTGACAGGATGAGAGGAAATGGCCTAAGATTGCACCAGGGAAGATTTAGATTGAACATTGGGAGAAATTTCCTTCCTGAAAGAGTGCTGAAACAGTGGAATGCGCTGCTCAAGGAAGTGGTGGGGTCACCATCCCTGGAGATGTTAAAAAAACATGTGGACGTGGCACTTCAGGACATGGTTTAGGTGCTGGGCTAGTCATAATCTTTGAGGTCTTTTCCAGTCTCAATGATTCTATAATTATATGCCTCCACTAATCTCTGAACTGTCATCTCCTCCAAATGCCTGAATTCTTTCTCTTCCGGTAATGCGTGTACAAAGAGGAAATCCCTGCAGTAGCTCCTAAAATAATTTACAAAACTGTAGATTTTATTAATTGCCATTGATACTCCTACATTCAGCATAGATTACCAATACCTTATAACTTTCTGATAAACCAATTGACTTCTTGGAACAGACCTACTACATACTTTCCTGCCATTCCACCTAAAGACCCATTAATTTTCAGCAGATAATAACCAGAACAAATGAAAGGAAAGTTGATCATAAATAGCAGCTTTATGTGTTCTCATCAAATGATGATTTATTTGTGATTTTGCTTTGACTATAAACTGCTGGAAAGACTTCACCTAAGTAACGATCCTGTACACCAAACTATTTGATAAATAGAGTTACCACAAGCTAGTGGTTTGATTTCATCTCTTGTCTACTGATCTGTGTTGAGGTTACTCAACGGGGTAAGGACATCTGAACACAGCAGAATAGAACTAGTTCATGTAATAGCAGAGTTGAACTCCATATGCATAATTCTGTCAACAAATGTCGTTCATATCTGTTTCTGTTCTTTTGGCTACACTGATAAGGACACCACCAGGGGTCAAAATAGAAGGCATTTACCTATGTTTATTCGTACTTCTTCACATAAATTGTCACACTGAAGTTCTACTGAGGATGGTGAGCCAAAATGCCATGTTTTATGCATAGACCTTAGTTTGAATGATCCATGTGTTAAAGAATGAATGACTGGTAGCTTTGTGAGTTACAGTGATATCGGCGCAGAGCACCTTTCACTGGGCATGTTGAAAGTTGCCCTCAGTTACCCCAGTGTTGTGGGATAACAACATTGGTGAATTGTGGGACCTGGAAAAGTCTGTTAGCTGTAAACCTTACTGCTTCCTTTCCACATCACGATTACAGGAGTGTTGTGTCTCTACCAAATTAATTAAAAGCTCTCTTGCACTTTCTTTCCATTAATTGATACTATTCTGAGGATATCATCCTCTATAGTATATTACTGAATAATTGCAAGCCTTTGGGGTTGTTAACTTCTATTATTAGTTCACACACAGAGTACTAAGAATTATCTACATTATATGAGTGCAAAATATCACCTAGAACTCCTCTGTGAATAATGTTTAACTTAGCCAAGCTTTTCATGAGAGCTGCACAAATACTCATGCAATGTCCTGTTCCTGTATGTAGTTCAGTAAGTTCTGCTTTCCTGGGATAGTTTTCTGAAAGTGAATTTAAGTGCAAACTTTGTTCCTCTTACCAAAATGGACTTAAGTTCACCGTGTGGGCAGTCAGGCAGAAGCAAGAGCTGAAGAAACTTGTTTTGTTTGCTCCAGGCATAGATGGTCAGAATTTGAACGGTTATTTTGCAAAGCATGTGTGCATTAAAAAAAATCCCGTAGTTCTTACATGGTCTGGAAGCAATTGCCATAGTCTTACTCCAGCACAGGAAATGTAGAAAAAGGGTGAGCGGCCACCGGTCCTTCCTGTGGGCAACTAGAAGAAAATAAGCAGAAGAACAGTCATTGAAACCTTACTGAGGTAAATGCGTAATTCATCTGCAATATAGAAAAAAACCAGAAGCACAGCTATCAAAATTTCAGACATTTTATATGGCAGTGCCAACGAGAAACAGAACTGATCCAATGATAATCTGAAATTAAACTAACATAATTTGATGCAGTGCTGATAAGTGATGCACTAGGGGAAAATGGTTCACTAAGCACCTTAAAAGCTGAGTTATAAAATCATCCTCTTATTCTCTTTTTCTGCACATTTACAAATACAGTGGAAATGGAGTGGCTTATATATAATGCTCTGTATTCTTGTCACATCATAAGACATCACCTTATGCACAAAAAAAGCATACTACATTAAATTTTGAAACTTAAAATCCTGCTTTGTTTTAGAGCATCTTTTTCAATAGTAGCAAAGCACTAGTACAAATGTTTAAAAAGACATCCATAATTGCTGTAGCAGAGTGGTGAACAGAGCAGAGCTATTGCTCTAAGTCAGACGTATTTTACAAGTGCAGAATATGTGTAATTTCACAAGACATAGTGCAAACAGCAGTTAATTCAGGGTGCTGGTTTTTGTATTTTTGGGTTTTTTTTTTTCTCACCAAGACCTTTCACAGGTTCCATAATCAGTTGCTTGGAGAGATAGTAAAGGAGGAAGCAGACTTGCTAATTTGGTGATTGTCTCATTGCAATTAGCTAAATTCCCTAAGCGTGGTCCGTTTGCTAACAATGTTTTTGCACACGTCTGTGCGTCTGTGTGCAAATCTTTGATATGACAAACATTCATGTCAAAATTCCATTTAGTATAGACCAGTTTTTCCCAAATGAACAGAGCATCCAGAATGTGAACAGCTGAAAGGTGCACGTACAAACAGTTCTGTGCACAGTGTGCCCAAAATACAGTGTGGTGAATAACTTGCACCTGGCCAGGGTTCCAGAGAGAACCTGTCCGTGAGTGAGGTACTCAGAAACAGTATCAGATAGTGTATTAATTTAAATCTCCAGTTTCGGCTATTTTTTTCAGGTTAAAATTTAAAAGACTTAGAAGTGGATGAGAAGAGGGAAAGAAGAGAGGGGTTTTTAATAGTCTGGAACAAGGCAAATGATAACAGAAAGCATAAACAACCTGTTTTAGAAGTTTGTTTGATGTCTGATCACGCCAGGATCTTCTGATCAGAGCCCTTTAATAGCCAATGAATTCATTATTTCTTAAATTTGCACAACACAGGCGAACTATGGATGTTGTCTCAGGACACTTTGAGCAAATGAAATGTTATTGAGTGTCAGATTTGTCCCATTGCTTTTAGAATTTCATGTACATTCTATTATAGCAATGCAAGTATTAAGCTCAAATATTCAACTGTGCAGACTGTGCATACGAGGATGAGATACTCAGGTTTTTTCTGTTCTATTTTTGGTTTAAGCAGATCAGTAGATTCCCATTTATTTCTATTTTAGAAGTCACTAGTTAATTTGAATGCCTTTTTTTGGACAGTGACCCATTTGGTTGGCGAGCCTGTGAAGCAGGAGTGGAAAATTGCAATTACTTCTATCAGCCAATTCAGTTCTTTATCCCTGATTTGCAGCAATAGATGTGAATCAGCCATGCAGCACCTTCTATAAGGTTATTGATATGCTGCATCTGCAAAAACTCTGAGGCGAACATATGGAGGTGGAGGTCCAAAGTCCAAAGGATGAAATCATCATGAGAGAAGAGAGATGGAAAATTAAAGCCTACATTAAGAAATAGTACTGCAAAAATAGGACAAAATAATTCTAAGATCCTGAATACTACTTAAGGATTAAATATTGGGCGTAATACTTCAGAAACATAGACGGGGCTTTGGGAGGTTGTGGTACAGTTGCATGCATGCCTAATTCTGCATGCCTTGAAGTGAATTTTCTCCAAGTAAAGCCCGGGACAGTCTGTCCCTGGGCAGTGTGACAGCACACAGTGCCTGCAAAAAACCTTCTGGTGTGCAGTTCTTCTGCCTCATCCAACCTGTTCTTCAGGCACACGAGGCATCTCCTGACACCTCTGCCAGGAGATTCCTCTAGACATTTTAGCTGTTCTCATGGAGCTTTGGGAAGAAGTAATGACCTGAGTGTGTTTGGGGATCGCGTGTTGCGCTACTGTCTGTGATGATGTGGTGGTTCCATGGACCCACCTCTACAACTTGTCTATAGGCTGAGCGGTGGTACCAGGCAGAAGAAGAGCTCTGTCTTTCCCTCCCAGTGAGGACCCACGCTGTAGGTTGTCCTGTTCAGAGAGAGAAGAGGGGGCAACGCCTAGTAACTCTGCTCCAATTCGTGGCCTCAGGCCCATTTACAACCTGCTCCTTAATTTCATCCATATAAGGGATTTTATTTAATATAATCCTATTAACACATTACGTAAAATCAATGTATTTGTATGTATGTTTCAGTGTTCGCAATATTAGATACTTGGCTTGTAATCATGCCAGAAGGTGGAAGAAGAAATATGATTCATTGTGCAAATAATACAGCTTAATACAACTCCAGATGGAATATCAAAGCCAAATGGCCTTTGAAGATGGCACTCAGCCATACTGACAGTATGCTGCAGATCTAACTTATCAATCATTTTCAATAACACTGCTTTTTTGTGAATTCAGAGAAACTTTTAAGTAGTCTCTATGGGTATTGCATGGTCGTTAAGAAGATCACACTAAAGACAGAGCGCTCAATCTAAAGCTCTTCTGAGACTGTCGCTTACCAGTGTTCTTCAATTTGCAGATCACCAAAATATTTTCAATGAAATGGCAAATTCTTCATATAACAAGCTCAGGTCTGTGAGTAATCATCTTGATTCTTATGTCTTTCCTCTACACGCCCTCCAAAAGGAGTCTTAGTGACTTCCTCTCCCAGACTGCAGAATCAAGAGCTGAGTGTACCAGCAGCCTCATCCCCTCTGCTGGAGGTTCAGCTGTCTGGGATGGAGCCAGCTCCAGCGGGGCAGCCGTGCGGCTGTGAGAAACCCTGGCCAGGGGTCTTACCTTCTCTTCTCTTGGCATCTGCTTTTATAGAATCATAGGATCACCAGGTTGGAAGAGACCTTGTAGATCATCGAGTCCAACCATTACTGTCTGCCACTAAATCACGCCCTTGAGCACCTCGTCCACCCATCTTTTCAACACCTCCATGGGTGGGGACTCAACCATCTCCCTGGGCAGTCTCTGCCAGTGCTTGACAGCCATTCTGTGATGAAATATTTCCTGACATCCAGCCTGACCCTCCCCTGGTGGAGCTTCAGGCCATTCCCCCTTGTCCTGTCCCCTGTCACTTGGGAGAAGAGCCCAGCTCCCTCCTCTCCACAACCTCCTTTCAGACAGTTGTAGAGAGTAATAAGGTCTCCCCTCAGCCTCCTCTTCTCCAGGATAAACAACCCCAGCTCTCTCAGCCGCTCCTCGTCAGACTTGTTCTCCAGCCCCTCACCAGCTTTGTTGCTCTTCTCTGGACACACTCCAGAGCATCAACATCCTTCTTGTAGAGAGGGGTCAGAACTGAGCACAGGATTCGAGGTGCAGTCTCCCCAGTGCCGAGTCCAGGGGCAGAATCACCTCCCTGAACCTGAAGTCTCACCCTTGACCTCTGCCTGAGATACATTACAGGGTCTTCATGCCCAGTCCTACACTTCCTTGACTTCAACTTGCTGACTTGGCTCCCTGGATGGACCTCAGATCTGCTTCATCTTCAGGGCTGGTGTTGCAGACATAGGTCCCTTGGCCAGTTGGGTCTCTCTCCTGGAGCCAGACCACTGTCCTTATTCAGGCGTGATGGACCTGTTGTTGCCTCTTCCATCTTTGTGGTGCGTGGTCCTGGTTCACTTTTCCTCGCAGAGCAGCTGCCCTTGCTGATTCCTGGCACGGGTGTAGAAAACTGCAAACAAGAGCAAATTAGTCTAAAGTGGTGAACAACATCTAAGAGAAGCAGAAGTGTTGATTAATGCATTCTGCCCAAGCGTGCTGGCAGGAAAAGCAAAAGGGGAGAAGAATGAGACACACTTTATTATTTTTCTGACAGTAAAGCATGTGTATCTTGAAAGATTTCAATTTAATTTTGGATAGTTTTTGTCATGTTGGGGGTTGGTTTTTTTTTTTCCCCTCTGGAAAGATGGATTGGAGACCTACCCATTATATGAAAAAATAAAACAAACATTTTGTTTGGGATTTTTCTTAAATATTACATTTTTTCCTCAGCTGAAGCTTCTAGAAGTTAGAGAAGAACCATTATACATGGAATATGCAGGCTGAAATGCCATCCTTCATTTGAATTTAATCTTTGATATTTCCCGTTTAAAGCAACTGTGCTTGGATATTAACACATGTTGGCAGAGGTCTGCAGTAATTAATATGTACAAGAGAAGGTGCTAACAAAACAAAAAAGGGAATAGCTTGCAAATATTAAACTCAAGAGGGTCTTTGATATAACCACTGATGACAACAACTCCTTACAGAAAGGAAAAACACTATTAAAGGAAAGAGTGGGTCCAAGTTTGTCTTAAATTCTTAATTAAAATCCTCTTAGAATATAAGGATACCTGAATCATATTCGTGCTAAATTTTGGTTTTAATAATTTAAATCTATACCTACAGATATTATGTCTGAAGTCAAAGGAAACTTATTTTTTTCTACAGCTGTAAGAGTTCTCTGTATTCCAGAGTTGCTGTTGAAGGTTGGTTAAGATGTCATAGAGCAGTTACGACAAGCCCCACGTGTGGATAAAGCATCACATTACCAGAAAGCTGAGATGATGCGGAGGGTGATCTGGCACTTCTGTTATAATGTACTCCACTACTGCACTTCTTTAGGGAAAATGTGGTGTTCATATGTATATGCATGATGGTGACACACACTAGAAATGCTCCTTTCTGAGCAACAGTGAAATGAATGTCAGAGTGTTCCTAAGTTTTGCACAGTTATCAGGGGTCTTCAATCCTTGCCAAAGGCTTTCCCTTTTTACCTCTTTTTTTTTTGATGATGCATTTGTACCTACTTTAGAGCTAAGAAACAAATTGAGAAACTGAGCCAAAACATTGAAACGGGCACTAGGATTGCATTGAAAAGGAGCACAATAGACAGCTGAGGCTACCACAGACCAAGCAGGGAAGTTGTCTGCAGTCTTCAGCACAGCGGTAAGGAAGAATTCACACCTGCATAGCAACTGACCCTTCTTTCCCTTCCACATAGTCCCCTTGCTGCTGGATCCACTTCAATTAATCCTGTAGTCCCCCCACAACCCTCATGCCTGATTCGTATCTTCTTCAGCAGAACTGAATGAGGGTCACTTAACTGAGATTTACCCTATTGTGATCCTCATGACAGCTGAATTGAGACGGCTGCTGGTGGAAGGACTGGGATACAAACCTAGAAGGTTGTTTTCAAGTTCTCTGGGTAGATAAATCTGTGAAAATAGCTATTAGAGCTACCTGTGAGTAAAATTGATGTCAATTTTAGATTGAGACTGTAATGATAGTCATGACAACAACTGTATGATTGTCTGAATATATCATTAAGATACAGACAAAGCAATTTTTTCATGGCCCCCAAATGATGTGAAAACAGATTGCTTTCTGACCTTCAAAAAATTATATAATGCTAACAAAACTATTTATAATCTTTAATAAGTGTTCCTGTTATCAGAACTAATTTAAAATTCATTTCTAATCCCTTTATCCATTTTGAAATTTGTAATTATTATGCATGCTTTAATTTGATAAGGGATCTATAGTTATCTTTTTAGGACTGTTTTGTACTTGGCAAATTTCTCTAACGTACACCTCCTTCCCCATGGGAACACAAATATAGATAGCAAATCTATCTATGGGTTATAGTTCTACAGATAAGTTTATCTAGTCCAGTGAGAATAAAATAAACAAGTTGTACAGGTTGAATAAGAAAACTCTTACGTGTCCTGACCCATGCTGAAATGACTGACGTCGTTGTTGAGACCATCAGAAACATTCAGGATGTCAGCAATCGATGCTAGGCGTGTTGGAAGGATGAAATAGGAGCAACAATGACTCCCTTAAGGAGAATTCTGGGTATTTACGCATTTAGAATTCCTCCTGGCTCAAGAGAAAAAGTGTTTGTTCAATCCTGAGCATCAAAGCATGTTTTCAGCAACTTAGTTATATCTCTAATCTTTTGATTTACAGCTGAATTTTGTTAGCTGCACTTTATGTTGGTACTATCTTAAAGGAAGGAGATTTTCAGATCACACTGATCTTTTTATAGGGGGATTTTGAGATACCAAAGGTGCGTTTATTCTTATCCCATTTTCTGCTATTTCTTATCCCACACTCTAATTAGGACATGATTGCATCAAGTGACTTAGAATCTAAGTTTCTTTTCAAGCTCAGTAATAATACACAGTGGTGCAGGAGTGTCCGCGTGGGGATATTCCGTGTGTGTCCTTCCTTTAGGGAGATAAATGCTCAGGGGCACAAGAATGGTATCTGCTATGGAAAACAGAGCCAAACACATTTTGCACAGTTTACAAATGTGCCGAAGTAGAATTACCTGATGGTTTTATAGTTGTAATTACCTTTTAAGAAAATTCTTTCCTTTCTCCCTTTTTTTGAGTATGAAACTCATCTTCTCTTTGTTTTCCAGTTCAGACAAGGCTAATATAGGATTATGCAGAGTAAATAAAACAATGAGTAATGCAGAATGTATCACAGCAGGGTTAGTTTAATTCTCTCAATACAATTTTTAATTTATTATTATTATTGGTCAGAGATACTTGGAAATACAACCATGAACCTTAAGTGAAGAAGTTCTGTAAGAGTCAGGACAGAGCAGTTCCTGCTTAGGGTGACGCTCCAACGCAATCTGAATCTGAATGAATAATGCTTATGTGTTCTTCTCGCTGGGACAGGATGTAATAGGATGAAATCTGTGGCAAGAACCACTCAGATTAGGTGGTAGGAACACTTTTCTGGTGATAAAATGAGAGAGTGATAGATAGGTTGGTAGAGGTTGGCCAGAGTCCCAGTTTTTGGGAACCTACGAGAACAAATGAACAAGTGCCTGCAGAGAAACACACAGTAATAGTCTTAGAGCAGAGCAGCAGAGGGGATCTGAGGAGGTCACCCTCTCCTGGCCCATGCTTTTCTGATAAGACCCACCAGAAAGTAGCACACAGGAGGGTTGCAGCTGTAGCTGCTTTTCACAAAGTGCTGTCTGGAAGCAGAGTGGATAAACCACAGCCTCTGAAGTGGTCTCTGAAGGCATATGCTCATAATTTACACCTGCAGTCGAGCACATAGAAATTCCTGATTTTCTGTATACTTCTGAATTTAGAAAGATTATCTGAGACCAACCGTCCCTCTAATTCAGATTAAGGCACCTGTTGGTATAACTGGACACTTCCCATCCTGAGCCACTTTGCGAATGGTTCATGTACTGACGCAGAGGAACAGCTTCAACAGGCGGTACCAAGAGACACTGAAAGCAGAACAACTGCTGAGAACTTTCCTTCTTCCCGCACTGTGTATATAACGCATCACAGAATCACAGAATCACAGAATCACAAGGTTGGAAAGGACCCATTGGATCATTGAGTCCAACCATTCCTAACACTCTCTAAACCATGTCCCTCAGCACTTCACCCACCCGTTCCTTAAATACCTCCAGGGAAGGCAACTCCACCCCCTCCCTGGGCAGCCTCTGCCAGGGCCCAATGACCCTTTCTGTGAAGGATTTTTTTCTGATATCCAACCTGAACCTCCCCTGACGGAGCTTCAGGCCATTCCCTCTTGTCCTGTCCTCTGTCACTTGGGAGAAGAGCCCAGCTCCCTCCTCTCCACAACCTCCTTTCAGGCAGTTGTAGAGAGCAATAAGGTCTCCCCTCAGCCTCCTCTTCTCCAGGCTAAACACCCCCAGCTCTCTCAGCCGCTCCTCGTCAGACTTGTTCTCCAGCCCCTCACCAGCTTTGTTGCTCTTCTCTGGACACACTCCAGAGCCTCAACATCCTTCTTGTGGTGAGGGGCCCAGAACTGAACACAGTATTCGAGGTGCGGTCTCACCAGTGCCGAGTACAGAGGGAGAATAACCTCCCTGGCCCTGCTGGTGACCCCATTTCTGATCCAAGCCAAGATGCCGTTGGCCTTCTTGGCCCCCTGGGCACACTGCTGGCTCATGTTCAGTCAGCTGTCAACCAGCACCCCCAGGTCCTTCTCTTCTGTGCAGCTCTCCAGCCATTCTTCCCCCAGTCTGTAGCACTGCATAGGGTTGTTGTGCCCCAAGTGCAGGACCCGGCATTTGGCCTTGTTAAACCTCATGCCATTGGTCTCGGCCCAGCAGTCCAGCCTGTTCAGATCCCTTTGCAGAGCCTCCCTACCCTCCAGCAGATCCACACTTCCTCCCAGCTTAGTGTCATCTGCAAACTTGCTGAGGGTGCACTCGATGCCTTCATTCAGGTCATTGATAAAGACATTGAACAGAGCTGGACCCAGTACTGAGCCCTGGGGAACTCCACTTGTGACTGGCCTCCAGCTGGAGTTAACTCCATTGACCACCACGAAGTAGTCAGTTGAATGAACATAAAGAAACACTGTGGGTGTTATAACTAACCAGCAATTACTTCTTCTGATGTCATTTATAGTCTTTTATTGTTATTCTCTGCAGGTTTGTTTCTAGTTTTTTTGGGTTTTTTTTTCCCAGATAAAACACCGACAGATGCAGAATGGCTGATGCAGAATGGGAACTGTTTTAAGTTTTATGGGACCAAGAAGAACCGTCTTGTTCATCTGCTGTCACAATTTATAGCTCATTCAAGGAGTACTTTTTCATTTGTGTCCATGCTTCCATGCTGTCTTTTTTTCCCTATTGTTCTAAAGAATTACTGAGTTTGATACGTTTTAACTTTGAAGACCTGCAGTGGGCAGAGATACTGCAATGCTTCTGGCTTGGTTAAACCACTACACGTTAGTGAATGCTGGGCTAGGAACAACATTTATCAGCTGCTCTTTTTCAAAATACTTCAGGATACCAAATACCATTAAAAATAAAAAGAAGGCAATAGGAAAAACAGCTGAGGGTCATGAGTTCCAGAAAAGAAACATAGATGCATGCATAAATAGGGTTAGACTTACAAAGGGATACAATTACCGTTCTGGATTAGATGAATAATTAATCCAATCTAGCATTGTTTTTGATAGCAGCTATATCAGTGTTTCAAGGAAAATTGCCAGAAATTACTCAATGGATAGTTACTGGAATAACCATTTGTCTTGAAAAACAGGAGTTCCAATCTGCTTCATTTTGTTGGCAAATGAACCCCAAGGATGTTCTCATTAGCTGCGTTGTAAAGACTTTCTGAGTCTCACAAAGTGTTGGGATTTGCTCTCTTGTGGCCTGTACACCCAAACGTCAAATAAGTTGCAGGAAAAAGCTTATTTTTAAGTGTTTTGTAATATACTTGGCTTTGTCTTGTCTCAATCATCATCCATTTTTACACCCATCCTGGCTTCTTTCTCTAATAAAGCAACCCCAATTTATTCCAGCCAATTCTTATATGTGCCTTTACCTCCAATTGGAAGAAGTCTAGTTGTACCTCTGTGATCTGTGGCTTAACTCTGCTTTCCTCTCCCTTTATGTCTTTTTTGCAGGGAAAGGTTGGTAGGTTCCAACAGTCACAGTAAATTGCTTTGTATCAGACTTCATAAGATAATATTTTAGGTATATTAACTTTCTTTTTATTGGATTGTTTTCGTTTTTTCATCACTGAACAGAGATGTTTAACTCACTTATCAATAAAACATCACCGTTTTCCCTCATAATTTAAATTAGAACAGAGCAATACGTATAGAACTTTTTCCTTGTGTTATTTTTATCTCCTTTCGTGGATTTTTTACATTTGTATACTTTCCCAAAATTGTCACAATCCTAAATAAGATTTTAAATGGACAATTTTATACTGCTGCTGGCCACTCACAGCAATCGTCCCGTAAAGTCTACCAGGACTGGAGCACGATCTCCTGTTGAAAACCACGCTGCCACCTCCAGAACAGCCCAGCCACAATCTGGCTGCTGCTGAGAGCATCCACGTTGTTCCTGCCGCACGGCCTTCTGCTCCTCTGTGCTCTCCCTAGCGCTGGGGCACATCTGCACCTTGTGGCTTCACACAGTCCCTGGCACTAAGGACCCTCACTGCCTGCCAGTGCCCAAAGTAGATATTTCAGAGGAGCATTTGCTGATGATCTTCGAGGTTAGCAAAGAGCAATTATGTCCCAGAGGGCAATGAGCAAAACGCTAGTGGCACTTACAGTGCCAGAAGTTCCTTATGTTGCCTGGCCTCTGACTGCCTTTTTTTTTGGGAGCTAGCAAGGACTGGTTTCTCCTCAGCAAGGTGCTTTTCCTCCTACGTCCGTTGTAGCTACTGTTGATCCCTCCCCAGGAACCGATGGCCGCACGCCATGAAGATGGTATACACTCTTCTGTTTGAGTTAATGCTGGAAGGACTGTGGGAATTGGTAAGTTTTTCCAGTAGAAAATACATCTCACGCTCCTCACATAAGCCTTTTAATGATTTTATAACTTTTACTAAATTCCAGCCTCCGGAGACCGAGAAATATTTACCAACATAATGTTTGCTGCCGTGCAGGCAATGCTCCTGCAGCTGGAATGACTGTGGGGACAGGATGCAATTGCAATCCAGGTCACTCTCATCTTCACTCTGACAGGGACTGATAGATAGAGGCAGATGCTTATCAAAATACCCATTGCCAGAAAAAACTGGCTTTTTGTCACAGCTGACGGCTGTGGTGTTCTCCTTGTCTTTGGCCCATTGCTGGGGAAGCCAAAGGAAAGAGGAGCAGCAGCCTCTTGGTGTTCCAGGGATGCAGGTGGTTTGGGGATCCATGGGCAAATGAAAGCATGCTTGCCGCTGGACAACACAGGGACAGCTAATCTTTCCCTGGCATTCACAGGGAAGGTGTGGAGTTTGTCCGTTGAAACTTACTGACCAGAAAGCAGGAAACCATTGTTCATCAGCTTGGTATCTTCTCTCTGGCCATCCTACAAGTGTCTGTATTTATACATAAGTAATGATGAGCTTATTTTTTTTTTTCAGAATGTAGTATGCTTTTTTTCCCAATGAAAGTGGTAATGCTGCAGCATTTCTTTTTCCTGCTAATTGAAGGCAATGGAAGACATACTGACTGTGGAAGGTTTGTCCTTTTCTTTCACTGGTTAGGTGACTAATAATTAATTAGATAATAAGTTTTGTGACAATGGTGGTGTAATATTGAGTCTTTCAAGAAGGAGCAACAAGAAAAGTACTGTCTGGTCAACCTAACTCTGATTCTTGGAAAGATCTAGTAAAATAGTTTATTCCCTTTGTAAGCACCTGGGGTGTAAATCATTTGATAAATATATTCAATTAACTAATGTAAAAAGTCGACTACACAAAAAACAACCCTGCCAAAAGATCTGATAGTCAGGTTAATATGATTTTCTTCTGTGTGAAAGCAGCTGAGGAAGAAGATGAAGCAAGATGTGACTTATCCTGCCTCCATACCGAGTCTGAGAATACTTTGTAAAGTACTCTTAGTACTAATATAATGATTTTTTTCCTAATCACAGAAAGGTGCTTAGGTCCTAAGGTTAGAAACTAGTTTTTCCCTGAGTGACTGCCATGGTTCCATATCAAAATGAAAAACCTTGAGGTGCTTTTGATGATCTCTCACAGGCTTTGATAATCGGATACTGCCCTTAGCGATTTCAGTCCCTGATCAGAGAACACCCATAATACAGACAAACATGCAAGTCAATAACATAATGCCGGCCTTAAAAAAAAAAAACACTCTTTTTTAGTGTTTCACTGGTGGGATTATAAAGAAGGAGGTGAAATAACAGTGTTGCTCTGTTCGGTGCTACCCAAGTGTAGCTGTAGGATGTGCTCCTTTTTGAAGCAGTAAAAACACTACAGAGAGTCATAAGGAGATCACCAGGAAGAATATGTTTAGACAATGCTGCCTGAGGTACAAAAGGTGTTGGAAGAAGTGGTGGCAGCTCCCTAAGTCTTCTGTGTGGAAGAAAATAATACAATCTGCAAGACTTATATTCTAACTGTAGATGTTGACCACAAAGAGATGGGGAGCTTAGAAAAACTGCTCTCTGGAGCAGTATGATTGTGGGGATTTTGCACAGAAAATCAGGTAGTTTGAGTTATCTATTAATTTTTTTGCCCATTTCACTCTTTAACAGATTCCCTTTAGTAAAGTAGTAACGTCAGTGAGCCCACCACTTCAGTTTTAATTATTTTGCTCTACCTTCTGTGCATCACCTACCACATAAGATGAATAAGAAGAATGATAGTTAACCACTATTTTTTAATTAAGTTCTTATGCCTGGTAATGGCAAGAGGGAATGGCCTGAAGCTCTGTCAGGGGAGGGTCAGGTTGGATATCAGAAAAAAATTCTTCACAGTAAGAGTCATTGGGCACTGGAACAGCTGCCCAGGGAGGGGGTCGAGTCGCCTTCCCTGGAGGTGTTTAAGGAACGGGTGGGTGAAGTGCTGAGGGACATGGTTTAGGGAGTGTTAGGAATGGTCGGACTCGATGATCCAATGGGTCCTTTCCAACCTGGTGATTCTGTGATTCTGTAAGAACTGGGAAATCAAAAGTACTTATGAGAAATGCAGTACATTATTTGGCAATGTAATTTCAAGGGAGTTGATATACATACTGCATTCTTTCTAAAATACTTTAGGATTATTCTTCTTCAGGTATCTTGTTCACCAGATTGCTTATGTGGGGTATCCTTTCACTAATGTTTTTATATCCTACTCCCTTCTGTCCTGTTGGAGCTAGAGGTTCTGGACTAAAATTCCAAGATGCTCTTTGTCACTATTTATAACTGGAGAATTACATACTCCCACTATCTACTCCACAGTATATTTGCATTGCAAAATGTAACTCTTTAATCTGAATCATAAGATATAAGCCACGTTATTCATTCCTTATTTGCACTTGCCCACCTGTGATATCCATCTCCCCTCAAAGTTATCAGTTCTTTAAAAGCAGAGGGCCGTCCTCCCACTTAATAACACCGACGTGTGCTGAGTCATGAGAATGAGCATGTTCTGAATGTCCAGTGCTCCTTCAAGGGACAACAATTGGATGCAATTAAGAAAAAAGCAAACCTACATGAAGAGTTGGATGGGACTGATCTTATAACATCAATGACCGATGTTCAACCTGGAAAGACTGTACCCACTTGTTCTAAAAATAAACAGAAAATTGACTGGAGTCAAGGAGAAATGAATCTACAAATTACTGTGCGAAATAAAAGCTTTGATTATTAAAAGTAAGAAAAGCCTGTGTGATTTATTGAAGTACAGACTCTTTAAGCAGTATTCCGTTTACACCTGTTTCCACCAGGAAGGTGATTGTGGTCTTTTCTGAAGTAATGGTGGTCCACCTTGCACAAGACACAGAGGCTTTAACTTCATCCAAAGCACTTAAACGAGAATGGAGCTATTTCAAAAGTCAGTGAAATCCAGAGCAATCTGTACTGTTTACTTGGTGAGGAAGCCAAGAACTGATTTTTTTAGGAAAAAAAGGTAATTTATTTTCCTTGTCCATCCTGCCTACTCTTTAGCTATAGCTGATTAAGGGAAGATTTTGTTTATTCTTTGTTGGTTGAATTTGGAATAAATGGCAGGCTGTTCTCTGGACCTCAAGCCACTATTTTCCTTTCGCGTTCAACACCTCATTATGATCAGAACCCGTATGGCTCACTCTACATGTTCAAGGATGATTTGCACTGATTATGCATCTTCACTAAAATCAGTGAGGACACAACACGAGAAAGGTGGCAAAGAACGACTGTTCTTCACAGTATTGGTATGCAGGGTCACAGTGCCTATCTAGCTGACCTTTCTTCCATGAAAGGGACAGAAATGCAGGATTACCAAAAGCAAGTTAAAGATTTCTCCAAAACCAAGAGAAAAAGTTTTATAGTTAAATGATCTTTTGTCCAACCAAAATAATTAAAAAATCAGGATGCTTTGTACCATGTAAAATACAAGGATGTCCTCAAATACAGAAGAAGGAAACATTCCAAAACTATACCTAGAAATGCTTCTTTGTTGGAGATGGGTTAAAATTCAAACAGTTGTTATCTCTCGAGGACGTGAAGCCAACTAGCTATGCATTATTTTTGTAACCAGGTGTCCCTCGCACTGCGCGGAGGAAAGAAAAGGGATCAAAAGGAAAATTGTACTTCAAGCTGTTGGTCATGCAAATGTTTCTGTAGCCAATCTCCTCCCCTCCAATAAGCTGCTTTCCTGTTAGATCTCTCCTGTAAATTCCTCTCTATTTTTCTTTCTTTCTCTCTTTCCCAGTTCCTCTTAGCAGCAGAAGCTGACTAACTCTGAAAGTAGTTGTGCTATGCTTCCAGAAACTTTATTTGCATTTATTTTTAAACTTTAAGCATTGTGTAGACACGACCGTTTTCTCCTTCGCCTGCTGCTTTATCTGCCTTAAGGGTGTGCCACTTGAAGTGACAGGATAGTGCCTCAGCTGGAAATGGAGAGTGAGTGAAATAACCTGCAGGTCTTGGCCCTCACGCACTCCCTCCCGGAAGGAGCTCTCGCAGTGACACAGACAGTGGCAGCCAAGAAGACTCCGGGTGGCAGAGAAGGTCACAGACTACTACTGGTCACCACATCGTTGGAGCAAGAGCCGTTCAGGGATGGTCTCACTGACCCCAACAGCTGAAAGACAAGTTGTCAGAACAAGATCCTTCTGAACTTACAGGAAGACACAACAGGTGAGCAGAGAAAATTATGCTATGTTTACGGAAACGCAGAGTTTGCCAGTTAGGTTCTTCAAGAGCTTTAATATTTTTTTTAGGCAAACACTTCAAACAAGGGAGAACCACGTCATGTAATTCTTACTCTACTCTTTTTTTCATCCTTTTTCAGTACTGAGCAATCAACTTTGCTTTGAGCTTCCACAGCTCCTCAGTTAGTTGAAGTTCATTTAATTTGAGCATGATTTACTTGAGATTGCAAATATTTCCTTTTCCAAATCTGTGTTTCTTCCCTGCATTGAGCTGGGCAAGGCCACCCAGGCTGTGGGGTGTTATTAAATACAAGTAAAGCAGCTTTTTTTGAGTTTTACTCTATCAGCCTTCTCCAGCCTTAGAAATGCATTGCTTACCTTTCAAATAACGAACAGAGTACTTTATATTATAGCTGTACTTGGGGTTAGTGTCACATCTGAATTCACAATACGATCTGATGAAATACAAGTGGCAGATGGGAAACTTTGTCCTTTATTTTGTATTCCTCCATATGACTTATGTTTTACTCAAAAGGGCAAAGACAGGAACTTTGAGAGCTTTGTTTCACCCCCTCATGCTCAATTTCACTTGTGAATAGGAAGACTGAAGCACCACCTGTTAGGAACTTTCATGAATGAAATACAAACAGCAATATGCATTTTCTTTTTAAAGGCATTTAGGCAGTGAATATTGTTTGTTTAAATTCAAAACTAGCTGAGATTGTCAGCACTGGATTGCTTACAGAGTTCAGTGTCTATGCCTTTCCTTCCACTTGTACTGTAAAAAACTTTATCGCTAGTGATCTTAGACCTTTTCCAGCTCATTAGCATATACTCCAACACTATTCTCTTCTCTAATTCTCAGCTATTCACTCTGTCTTGCAGACTCAGCACAAGCTTATCGTGATCAAACTTATTTGGCACTCAGTTGCCACTTTTCTATGGTCTGTTCCAATTCCCGGTGCTTACACATCTGTATAAAATCAAAGCCTTTCTATTGCCTGAGGATTCAAACAAGATGAAAGCTTTAAGATCATATTTGTATTTATTAGTCTGTTGAGAATGTATCTTAAAATATTTAATCTGTGACAGCGATCACATGTCCTGATTGCATATCCCAGTGTAGACCCACAGAAATAGTCTTTTAGTTGTTCTTTGTGTAGTACAGTGCGATACGAAGCACAGCATACTTCATTAATGCTAACCTCATCAAGAATATTGTTGATAATAACCTTGCATCACAAGTAATTATTATATAAATACATTTATTCTCTTCCCAAAAGTTACTACTGCTGGAACACATCTTTTTATTTTTGTAAGCATTCTTGAAAATGCTGAAACACAGCCAGATATGCACGAGATAAAAGGACTAAAACAGTTGATCACTTTGGCCTTTTCTTGTAAATGTGTAACTTTACTCCATGAAGTTACTTTTTTACATTATTATCTGCCATGGGCTAAGTTGATACCCCTTGAGCACCTTGAAAAAAATATTGAAGTATTAGTGCTCTAATAGTATTGCAAAATGTACACGCTAAAACAAATAGATCCTGAAATTACGGGAATATTGGGATAAATACCTGACAACTTGCTTAGCCAAAGAACTGGCTTTGCCTCTGCTCACAGGGAAATATAAAAAATAGTAAGAAAATTGATGTGGTCATTGATCCTTTGCAGCTATGTGCCACAGTAGATTCATGCTTGTTCTGTCCTTGGGGGAAGCTCATATCAGATCAAAAATCTGAAAAATGCCTTTAGACTGGAACACTTTTCCATGCCAATGTAATTTTTAGTATTTTTTTTTGAAGCCCTGTGAGTATTCATATATAGAGACAGTGACTGGAATATTCTGTGGGAGTTTTTTGCCAATTAGCATGGCGCTAGATGAGGGGAGGAAGGGGGAAGGAAAGGCTTTTCTTAATACGAATCAGACAATTTCCAATATAAATCAGAATTTTTCCAAAAATCCAGTATAAATATGAGGGTTTCTTCCACAAATGTACTTACTTTAGATATATTAGTGAAAAAAAATCCATTATAGTTGCTTTACATATACTATAAAAATACAAATACAGTTTAATTGGAGTTTGTGCTCTGCTTGTTCTAATGCAAATATAAACTGGTTTTCAACTGTATGTCATAAAAGTAAAAAGTTTCTGTATCTTAAGTCAGAGATGAATACATGGCAGTGGTTTAGAAGGCATGTAAAAATCTTAATAGAAAACAAATTTTTAAGTATTTTTGTTTTTCCTATAGTCCTTTGTGCGAGGTTTGCTTTCCACAGCAGCTACACCGTTAGAGCAAACTGCGGATGATAAATCCAAGTATAAAAATAACGTAACATTATTCTGACATGACCGCTTGACACACTGCAGATGCTCTTTGCAGAAATGTTTCTGATGTGGTTAGTGTGCCAAAAGCACTTACTGAAATCAACTGTAGGGCCTCTTAAACCCTTTATACTGTGCCGGTGCGATGCTGCCTTTGAAGTGTGTTTGGGCTGCTGTTGGACTGAGGGATTAGTCACAGCCTCAGAGTTCTTGTTGGCTGCTCTCTGTTCCTTGTTGATGCCAGTATGAATAGCGCCAGTCCTCCCTCAGCCATACAGAATCACAGAATCACAGAATCACCAGGTTGGAAAGGACCCATTGGGTCATCGAGTCCAACCATTCCTAACACTCCCTAAACCATGTCCCTCAGCACTTCATCCACTCGTTCCTTAAACACCTCCAGGGAAGGCGACTCGACCACCTCCCTGGGCAGCCTCTGCCAGGGACCAATGACCCTTTCTGTGAAGAATTTTTTTCTAATATCCCACCTGAACCTCCCCTGACGGAGCTTGAGGCCATTCCCTCTTGTCCTGTCCCCTGTCACTGGGGAGCAGAGCCCAGCTCCCTCCTCTCCACAACCTCCTTTCAGGCAGTTGTAGAGAGCAATAAGGTCTCCCCTCAGCCTCCTCTTCTCCAGGCTAAACACCCCCAGCTCTCTCAGCCGCTCCTCATAAGACTTGTTCCCCAGGCCCTCACCAGCTTCGTTGCTCTTCTCTGGACACACTCCAGAGCCTCAACATCTTTCTTGTGGTGAGGGGTCCAGAACTGAACACAGTATTCGAGGTGCGGTCTCACCAGTGCCGAGTACAGAGGGAGAATCCCCTCCCTGGACCTGCTGGTGACCCCATTTCTGATCCAAGCCAAGATGCCGTTGGCCTTCTTGGCCCCCTGGGCACACTGCTGGCTCATGTTCAGTCGGCTGTCAACCAGCACCCCCAGGTCCCTCTCTTCCATGCAGCTCTCCAGCCACTCTTCCCCCAGTCTTTAGCGCTGCACAGGGTTGTTGTGCCCCAAGTGCAGGACCCGGCATTTGGCCTTGTTGAATCTCATCCCATTGGTCTCGGCCCAGCAGTCCAGCCTGTTCAGATCCCTTTGCAGAGCCTCCCTACCCTCCAGCAGATCCACACTTCCTCCCAGCTTAGTGTCATCTGCAAACTTGCTGAGGGTGCACTCAATGCCTTCATCCAGGTCATTGATACAGACATTGAACAGAGCTGGACCCAGTACTGAGCCCTGAGGAACTCCACTTGTGACTGCCCTCCAGCTGGAGTTAACTCCATTGACCACCACTCTCTGGGCCATCCAACCAGTTTTCAACCCAGGAGAGTGTGCGCCTGTCCAGGCCAGAGGCTGACAGTTTCTGAAGCAGAATGCTGTGAGAAACTGTGTCAAAGGCTTTACTGAAGTCCAAGAAGACTCCATCCTTTCCCCCATCCAGTAGTCGAGTCACTTTGTCATAGAAGGTGATCAGGTTAGTTTGGCAAGATCTGCCTTTTGTAAACCCATGTTGACTGGGCCTGATCACCCGGTTCTCTTGCATGTGCTTCATGATAGCACTCAAGATTACCTGTTCCATGACTGTCCCGGCACTGAGATCAGACTGACAGGCCTGTAGTTCCCCGGATCCTCTCTGCAACCCTTCTTGTATATGGGCACAACATCAGCCAGCCTCCAGTCCAGTGGAACTTCCCCAGTCAGCCAGGACCTCTGGAAGATGATGGACAGGTGTTTGGAAAGGACATCCGCCAGCTCCTTCAATACTCTTGGATGAAGTCTCTACCCCACAGGAGGTCAGAGAGAGGGCTAGCAGGAACATACACTGTGCTGGGAAGCCAGAGAGCTGCGTTTTGTTCCTGACTCTGCTACCAGGGATTACTATGTGACCTTCAGCGAGTCGTCGTGGTGGGTTATCCTTGGCACACCGCCACGCTCACGCTCAGCCACTCATCGGCAGGATGAGAAAGGCTATGGGTCCAGCTAAGAACAGGGAGATTGCTGTCTTGGGTAGATTGGAATTGCAGAAAATTGATTTAATTTATTGCCAATTAAGAGCAGAAAAGGATGGTGAGGAAACAAACACAAAAATTAAGACATCTCCCTTCGACCCCTTGTCCAGGCTCAGCCTTATTCTTCTACCTTTTTTCCTGCCAGCCAGTGCAGGAGGATGGGGAATTGAGGCTTTGGTCAGTTCATAACAGTTTTTCTCTCTTTGTCCTTCCTCTTCATGCCATTCCCCTGCTCCAGCATGGGTCCTTCCCATGGAATACAGTCCTTCGTGAACTGATACAGCTTTGGCTCATCTTTATGTACTGCAGTGTGCACATCTGCTCTGACATGAGACACCTTCTCAGACCTGTTCATGCTGTCACTCTACACTTCTTTAACCTGATACAGCCATTTACCTGTTTTGCTTTGCTTCATTCCTTCTCACCCATTTATTCTTCCCTTCCTTTTTAAAATGTTTGGAAAGCAGCTGACGGAGAGCCCTGTGTTACTGTTGTTCCGTTCTACGAATGTTGTAAACACAACTGAAAGAGGTCACTCATGTCATGTCATGTCATGTCATGTCATGTCATGTCAAGTAACATTCCATAATGTTCCATTACATTTTGTTAATTTACCTTTGGTAATATTATGTTTATTTGGAGCCAAAGATACTTTTATCTCTCTAAAATGGAAATTTTCTAATTTTTGACAGAAGCCATTGAAAGTTATAAACTCCCCTTTAGTGAGAAATAATTCAGGCCTGATGGTTTTTAAAAAGAATACTGAATGTGCAGTGCAATGTAATTTGTCAGACAAGTACATGCACCTACATCTTGCCTCCACCAGAGCAAATAATAATGGTATTTAGGCATCTTGTCCCCTGGTTTTAATAACTACCTAAAATGCTACTTACTATAAAGCGACATCCATTGGGCTCCAGATTCAGCCCCCTGCTCTGCTGAGCACTGGCCAAGCAGCCTACAATGGACTGCTTGAGGTCATGGCAAACATCTTCAGGCTTTCCGTGTGGAAGGATGTCTGCATGTGGGCACAGACCTCTTTATTCTCTTCCATCCCTGTGTTCTTGCTGGGAAAAGTGCCGGAGCCTGGGTGCCGGCTCATGCTACCTCCAAATCAGGGCATTGAACAGGGAACAAATTAAAGCCTGAATGGTTCAAGCTGCAAAACTAATTTAGTATAGGAGATACTGACGTATGTAATATTACGGCCGAGCGTACAACTCCGCTGAGTCACTCAGTAGATACGCTCGATGTGTCTGCAGCCGCCCTGTAGGAACCTCACGCAGGTGTCCTGCACAGCAGACTCAGCAACAAAATAAGACTCATTTTCAGATCTTGCAGCTTCCAAGAGCTGTTAGGGACACTGACATCGTGTTGCTATTTGAATTTGAGTCAGAGATAGGATAATTTTTATCTTGATAGAGATCCCTAATACTAAAAAGACCTGAAAAAACAGAAGTCATTATCATAAATCTACTCTGCTTTGCTAAAATTCAACCAGAATTCTAAACTAATGTTTGTTATAGCAATGATTTGGGTGTTTCTCCCAGTTGGGAGATAATGACTTTTCCTAGGAGGGTAGAAGTCAGCTGGAAACTGATGGATTTCTTCCTACTGCAGCCCTTGGCAGTTCTTTGAAGTCTTGCAGATGCGCTAACTGGTACCAAAATTGATGTGTTGGCTCACTGCTGGATGTAAATAACCATTAAGTGCCACATCTGAAGTACATTAAAATTATTGTAGAATTTTTAGTGTTTACACTTAAGTGTTTACTCTAAATGTACTTCTAATGTACATTTACTCTAATGTACTTCTAACATTTTTTTTTTTCTGATACACTAAAGTAGTATTTTGCTTTTTCTCCAGAGTCATTCTTACCGCTGCTGGCTCAGACAAATGCAACAGTCTGATCTTTGCTCTAGCAAGGAAGTTTCATTGCTGTTAAGAAAGAGGAATGCCAAACCTCTGGGCACAAAACTTCAGATCTTTCTGATCTCAGTGACAAAAATTTCACCTCAGGGAATTTCAGATGCCGTCATTGAAATCTACAGATTTTGCCACAAATCTCTTTTCAGAGGAATTATTCCCTGTGCTTCTTGTCCAGTGAGTGATCCACATTTCTGTTTATTTGTAGTTTCCTAATTTTCACATCTATCTGCTGAGTTTTGAGTCCCTTTCCATGTACATTTTTTTCTACCTCATTCAGCTGTTTTTTCATTTTCCAGGTCTCATTCTTCCAAAATGTTCTTCTTCCATTCTCAGTATGATATCTTCTTTTTGTTATGCTCTGCAGCGGCGTGGGTACGCCAAAAGCTTTCCCATAGCTCCAGGTTCTATTTTATCTGGCATGTTGGCTGTATCGAGTGTCAGACTGGGCAGAAAAATTGGAAGATACCTTTGATACTTAATGTTGAGGTGTAAGTGAGGTGCGGTTGGAAGGGAGATAATCTGGAGGAGCACAAAGGACACCCAATGTAGCAGACAGAGTAACAAACTCCACCGAGACACTCGGCAGATCTTCTGACTTTAGGTCTTGACATAAGAGGGGCACCACTGTTGCAGACAAAAAAGCTCAGCTCTGATATAATATTTATATTATTTTGTTCTCTTATCTTTGAAAGAAACTCAAACCAAAATATTTATTGCCGCATTTATGGGCATCACATAAAGCAATCGTTATCAGAGCTGACAAGCGCTTTTCAGAGAGTGGTATCACCATCGATTTTCTCACTTCTCTCAGTCTATGCAGAGAATTTCAATCTCAGTATTTAGATATTTATCAGAGCCCTCGGCTGTTGGTTCCAGCAAGTCTTCTGCAGCAGCTTTCACCGATTACCACACTGTATGTCTAATATTTCTCATAATATTTAGGCTTATTTCATAAAATGTTAATTGCAGAAGAGGAAAAAGAAACCCAACTTTGCCTCTGTCCTTAAGCTTGCAAAGTTTTCTTTGAGTGAATGCCATCGAAGGGCCAGGTGTCTAAGAAATAACTGCTGAATTAACAGGTAACTCTGGAATCATTTTTGACAGCATTCTTAATAATGAGAAATCTGAATATAAGTGAGAAGATTTACCTAATCCCTACAGCTATGCTCTTCAAAAACCTGAAATAAAAAGTGAAATAAAATTATTACATGTAGATTTTTGTTAATGCGGGTATTCAAGGGCTTTCTCTGGACTGGGAAAGGATTGCCGTAATGTCAGCCTTGAACAGTATGAGTATGGTAGAGCAGAATCCGAGGCCATCCGGAAGCCAAAATCACTTGATTTTCTCCTAGACTTGTTCTGGCAGATAACATAAAATTTTCACTGAGTTTCTCTTTGCAGCTTATCTTCCTTGTATGTTTCCAGGTTTAGGTGATTAATACGATGCCAGTCTGCGAATCAGCTTCAATTAAATGGATGATGCAATTAGCAGAAGCTAGCGTGGTTTAGAATCTCTCTTATTTGTTGAAGTCTGAAGAGAGGTCTTCCCCCCAACACTTCTCATCAAAACCTTTTCTTTTCTTTTGCAATGGCAGCGTGTCTTTGTCAGTAGGAGACACTGTGTTAAAGTGCCAGGAGTCTAAGCCTGAGGTCTCTTAGGCATTTGTACAAATGAGTTCTCTTCTTGTCACATCCTGTAGTGTTAACATACTTTTATTTTTTTTTTACTTTAAGAACACTCTCCTTGAAAAAAAAGGGACAGATGTCCTTGAGGCAACTGAAGTAAAAGAAACTGATACTTCAGGATAAGCCTAAGTCACTTGCACTGCTGGAGTTCGCAGAACAAAGATCACAGAATGGGACAAGATGATTTTACGTGTATTATATTCAGAAGCTTCTGTTCTGCTGTGCCAAACCTTCTTTTCCCGGTGATCATAAGCCTGCAGCCTTTCATTTTCTGCCATGGTGAGCAGTGGTGCAGCGGCACCACGTGTCATCCTTAGCAGCACAGGGAGCTCTTTCCTATGGAGCACTGGCCAAGCTGACATTGCTAAAGAATATCCCGAGACCGGGACTTGATGGCAAGTAATAACAGATGCACTAAAAAGGAACCAACTGCAGGAAAGCAAAAAGTCTGTGGAAAGTTGTGTTGCTTGAGGACGACGGTGGAGTGGTCGACTTCACCGCCTTGCTCTTGACTTTGGACAGGTCGGTGTTGGGACCCTCTGTAGCCCAGGGAAACGTACTGCTATCTGTAGTAATGGAACACTACTAATTCCATAGTAAGTGTGAAGGATCGTGCTCCCCTCCTTTGTCTCTGCATTTAAAACATGGAAGTAGTGTAGGCTTTCTTTTTTGCAAAGCATTTTTCTGCTCTCTGAATAAAATGGGAAATTGCAAACCACCAGACAGCTTCATCTATCTTTGTAATCCTTCACCATCAACAGACACACACACCTCTGCCTCCCAGCAAGCAGTGTTGTTTTGTTTCTTGCCACATTCACCGCATTTTTTTTTACATGAAACATTATTTTATTATGTTGAATTGATAACCACTTAATCTGTATATACATGTTTCTGAAACACCATGATTTTGTCTTCAAATCTTTTGTGAAAACTAGAGAAGCTGTTGAAATAAGCAACCACTATTCTGTCGGTAATTCTCAGGGAAGGGAGGGATGACATGAGGAGGAGTGGTGGTGTATTGTTTTGCTTAGGCTGTCTTGTCCTTCTTCCATTCCAGGCTTTGAAGGAGCGTTTGATGAGAAGGAGCTGTGACGGTCCTCACCTGCTAAGGCAGCGGTAATGCAGGATCTGGGTGGGAACAATACCTTATTCTTGCTGATATTCATGGTTACCCTTGCCCATAATATTATACACCTCTGCCCGAGGAGTTTAGGGGAAAATAAGAGTGAAAGAGATTTACTGGGCCCTGGATTCTTATTTACTGTCTTCATAGCCAGGCGTTTCATATTATTCCTTTAAAAATATGATCAAGCTCCATTTTTTAACTGGCTATAAATAGTGGTAGAAGCAACCTCTGGGACGCTTTCATCCTCTGACTCCCTTATTGGTAACAAGTCCTTTTCTCCAGTGTTCATGGTCAATTAATCCTGCCTTTCCTCCCCTCTCCCTGGCAAAACAGTGCTCTGAGTTGTTCTAGCAGTAATGTTAATTTCGTGTGACCTTTCCATTCTTCAGTGCTACTGCTAACTGGGTGGCTGCAAAGGCAACTCTTTCCTTCTTTAAGGAAGCTCTGCTCCTGAGTCAGTGTTTTAAAATCTCTGACTGCTTTCAAAAGGAATAAAAAACTTCATAAGGTCAAGAAAAAAGATTCTCAGTGATGTAGTTATACCACCAGAGTCGCAGTTTTCTCTTGTCATGTTACCCTTCAGCTGTCTCTGCACTCATAAGTGCTGTGACCTGGTAGCAGCCGACAAGGTTAGTCAACACTATGTGTTTTTTGGAGGTGGGGTGGGGTTGTTTCAAAGAAGTGCAGTTCTGGTCCTCTGATCTGAATGCCCATAGCAGCTGGAGTGCATCAGGTGAGCCCTCAGAGAGCATTTGCCTCTCCAATGTTATCCAGAAGGGATATCGGTTTTATGGTCTGAGCCTCCTCCATGGCATGAAGCAACTCCTTCAGGAAAACACTCTCCATTTGGACTACAATCTCAATGTGTCTATTTCCTTATCGCTTCTTACCTTGGAAGATTGACAGGGATATTCCTTAGACTGTTACTCTGCTCCAGGCTTGAGGTGATGCTCCCTCAAGAGTACTTGAGAGGGACTGCTTGCACTTTTGTGTGTGAAACCCCTAGGTGTGCAAGGTTTAACTCTAATCAATTCAGGGACGTTTTAGCATTTCTTCCAGTGCAAAATGAAACTGTGAAACTGCGTCTGCTGATTGCCTACTCAGCCCAGAGTTTGTACTTGTTATTTTTAACAGAACTATTGATAGGTTTGGTTCTCTGTGAGTTTTTTCCCTTTTTTGTTTCATTTTAGGTTGGGGGTTTTTCTTTTTTTTTTCTTTCTGAGGCTGTGCTGTGACCTACTGAGTTTATAATTGGAGGCAAACTGAAATAGTACCACTGGAGACTGCAGCAATGATCTCATTAAAAAGTCAACATTTGCTAATAGAGAAAAACTGATGTTGAAAATGCCTTTAGGTGGAAAATCCTAACAAATCGAGTTCTCTATAATGATCACTTACATACCTATTAAGGCTGCATTTCCTTTTGAGAATTCATCAGTTTATTGTAGAAATGCTGAATGAAGATATAATTTCTTTTCTGACATGTCATTTAGAAGTGGAATAGGACGCCATTATTTCCCATGGAAACAGAAAAATTAAGGACTTGTAAGTCCTGACATTTTTTTTTCATACCGCAATTATTATTGCTGCAGTTAACTGTCCAATATCTATTTTATGTTGTTTATTGTGCAACCTCTTTTGGGTGAATAAGAAAAAAAAGTAATCAATTAAAACAGGGAAACATAACCACCTGGCATGTAAGAAGGTTTAATGAAGACTTATTGTATTTCAAGCATCTGCAAGAAAGGAGGAGAAATTTCTTCTTGGCTTCATGTAGGTCTGCAGATTTCAAAGCATCTGAAAGCCTTTAGGTGATGGTCATTATCTCTAATAATGAGCCTTCTCAGACAGTTGTCTGAAATGGTTGTTCTTAATTGCCTGACCGTAAAACCCAACATTGTTGATGAAATAACTTTAGAACTAACTCAGAATTTCTTATTAGGTTAATTTAAAGTGAAATATCTCCTCTGAGCTGTTTATGGTTTCCATGAAAGATGGTTGCAAGTTGCCATGGAACTGACTGTGGTTGTCGAATCCAGCAGGCATTTAACTTTGGGCATAGAAGTACTGCATTCATTCGTATAGGCTGAACTGCACCGGATTTCTTATTGCCTAAGTTGGATGTGTGAGTCAGGAATTTTGCAGGGAAGAGATTTAATGGAGCAGGGGAGAAGTATTGCAGGCGGTCAGGGTCGCTTGGAAAAAATGATGAACTTAGAACTGGAACGAAAGACCAGTAAAAGGACAGGGTTGCAGAGAAGAAATGGCACGTGAAATAACCTTGGTATAGAAGGTCTTTTGACATTAAGACTGAAGGAGTTGAAATACCAGGAGAGAGTAGATACGGCGTTGAGGAGTGAACAAATAGGGAATGAGATCCTCAGACCTAGCTTTTACCTCTTTGATTCCTCATGCAGAGTGGTCTGTGTAGGAAAACAGTATCCTGGTGGATGAATTAAATATTTCAGTAAAAACCACAGCACCACAGAATCACAGAATATTTTGGATTGGAAGGGGCCTTTAAAGATCGTCTAGTCCAACCTTCCTGCCGTGGGCAGAGATATCCTTCACTAGACCAGGTTGCTCAAAGCCCCACCCAACCTGACTTCAAGCACTCCCAGGGCTGGGACAACCCTGGCTTCTCTGGGCAGCCTTTGCCCGGGTGTCGCCACCCTCATTGTAGAAAGTTTCTTCATTGCATCCAATCTAAATCTACCTTCTTCCGGTTTAAAATCATTGCCCCTTATTCTGTTCATAAAGTCTCTCTCCGCCTTTCCTTTAAGTCCTCTTTGTATATTGAAAGGCTACAATAAAGTCTTCTTGGAGCCTTCTCTTCTCCAGACTGAACAACTGCAATTTTCCCATCTTCCAGAGGGATTCCATCCTTCTGATCATTTTTGTGGACCTCCTCTGGACCTGCTCCAACAGGCTCACGTCTTTCCCATGCAGAAGAGCACAGATCTGGACACAGAACTTTGAGTGGGATCTCCCAAGAGCGGAGTAGAAGATGAGAATCACTTCCCTTGATCTACCGGCCACGCTTCTATTTGTGCAACCCAGGATACAATTGGCTTTCTAAGCTTCGGGTGCACTTTGCTGGTTCGTGTCCAGCTATCCATCCATCCATCAGGGTCCCCAGGCCCTTCTCTGCTCTCTATTCATTCATCTGTTGGTCTGTGTTGGTACTGGGGATTGCCTGCCCCATGTGCAGGACCTCGCACTTGGCCAAATGAGAGTGAAATAAAGCCATAACGAAAAAATTTGTATTCAATTAGTCTGTCTCAGTTATCACTTTTTGTTTCACTGTCTTGTTATTGGCTTCCTTATCGGCACATAAAGAAACAGTGTGAGAGTGCAAGGGGGAGAGGGACCATCTCTGGTGAAGAAAATCTGCTTTGGACAGGCAAAGTGTTTCTGTAGATATGTAAATGATTCTCTGAAAATACCTTCCTGAAATAGATTAAAAGGAAAACATTGGTCCTGAACAAAAGAAAAAAAAAATAATTAAATAGCATTAAAAAGAGAGGCAGTATTTAGCATCAGGATTTATTTTGCAAAGTTGGAATTTGATTTTTGTAAGAGCAAAGGTGTTTCAGACTTTGGAGCAGTAGTTCAGGTGGGTGCTTGAATACCTATTTCTAAATAATGCTGTAGGAAATCCTTTCCACAATGTTGCACTTGCCAAAATCCTCACTTGAAAGAATTCCAGGATTTTACTTGGTATGCTTTCTTCTGTACCGGTTTTCAGGCACTCATAGAAATATGCAAGGGAATAATTCAGAATTTCCTTTGTCTTTCCTCCTTCAAAATGGACATTTCTTTGAAGTTGCAGCAATTGCAGTTTCACAGAAAGTTTAAGTTACTCGTTAATAGTCAATCTAAATCTCCTAATTGATGATCCCCAGAGATCAAGGGTGTGTCAAGAGTCCCCTTGTGGTGAACACATGATGAAAACCTTCAGTTACTCTACCACTGAGCCTGAGTGAATGGAACAAAGCAAGGTGAACTTACAGAAAATAAAAACAAATAAGAACTTTTTGGAACAGAGATGTGAAAGCATCTGTCATACTGCAGGAGAAGGAAGTGAGTTAAAAACTCAAGTAAAGCTGTTTGTTTACCCAAAATGGGTTCATTTATTATATGCATCAAAGTATGACCTCTGTACTTCATTAAATAGGAATAATAGATTTTCTAGCCTTTTATTTCTAATTAAGGAAACATTCATGGTACAGAGCATAAATGACTCAAATGTCGGGGCAGACGGTATTAAGACTGTGAAGGGACGGTTAAGTGACTGAAAAAGCAGCACAGTGACATTCAAACATCTTCTGGTGGCTCATTCAAAGCCTGCTGAAAGCAATGCTTTCTGTAGGTTTTGATATTTGGCCTTCCAGAGGGTGAAATATTTTCAAGTAAGAAAAATTGACTTTGTAGATTTTAGAGTCCAGATCCATATTGTTGTTGATGTCACAGTTTCATATAATATAGGCAGTAGCCATCTCTTGAAATCAGTCCAGATTCTTGTCATCAATGTTCCTACTGGAGAGATCTGTAGAAGATTATGGATGTCGTACTTAAGAAAAAGTTCCATTCCTTCGCAGAATCACAGAATCACAAGGTTGGAAAGGACCCATTGGATCATCGAGTCCAACCATTCCTAACACTCCCTAAACCATGTCCCTCAGCACTTCATCCACCCGTTCCTTAAACACCTCCAGGGAAGGCGACTCCACCCCCTCCCTGGGCAGCTGTTCCAGTGCCGATGACTCTTTCTGTGAAGAATTTTTTTCTGATATCCAACCTGAACCTCCCCTGACGGAGCTTCAGGCCATTCCCTCTTGTCCTGTCCCCTGTCACTTGGGAGCAGAGCCCAGCTCCCTCCTCTCCACAACCTCCTTTCAGGTAGTTGTAGAGAGCAATAAGGTCTCCCCTCAGCCTCCTCTTCTCCAGGCTGAACAACCCCAGCTCTCTCAGCCGCTCCTCGTCAGACGTTCTCCAGTCCCTCACCAGCTTCGTTGCTCTTCTCTGGACACACTCCAGAGCCTCAACATCCTTCTTGTGGTGAGGGGTCCTTCCCTGCACCCATTTCCTAACTGAGAGAGCTATTTTTTATTTAACGCAAAAGCAGCAAACCTGACTTTGTGAAGCAGCCTGGATTTCTGTAATCAATCACCACTTCTCCCAGCACCGCTCTGGCCCGCGCTGAGCCCCCACACTGCTGCTCGCTCTCACCCAGATTTGATTTTGCTGCAGCACAATTAGAGAACTGCACCGGTGTAATGGGAAGAACAAATTAAACCAGTCAGCGAAACACCGCTACGTGCATAATCCCAATGATAGAACTAAGACGAGCGACTGAGCGGTGCATAGAAATACAATCCAAATAGGTAAGATGGTCACTAAACTAGAAACCTATATTGCCTTCTTGTTGCCAGGATTTCTTCTCTCGCTATCATTGGAAGACACTTCAATAACAAAACCAGGGCACTGTGGTAACTGTTTATACAAAAGAGGTAAAACTGCAAAGTCTAGCAGCAATCCGAAATGAAAATAGTTTCTTACAAGCCCTCTCCTTGTTCTTCCCCCACTTAATCCCCTTTATGACCTCTTTATGACTACTTTGTACACATATAAACCCTTAAAGTTCAAGAATAATCTGGAATCTCCAAATATGTATAGATGTTTTAGAAACCTTGTTTTAATACTCAAAACTTTTACAAATCAAAGTCCAGAGAAAAACAGAAATATTTTTTTTTACTTTTTACTGCATAAGTCTGCAAAATACTGCAAAATCAACCTACATTTTCTTTCAAAATTCTTACATTTTCGCGACTATATCCAGTACACTGCCAATCTTAGCATGCTCAGAGACACTTGAAATATGCAGGAGGGGACAAGACTTTTTTTTTACATGACACATATATAAAAAAATCTATTTTAGAAGACTGTGTTTATCAGCATTTCAGAAAACCATTTCCACGATGCATTATCACATTATAGGAATCATCTGTTATCACTGATAATCTTTTATTAGGCAATTTCCATTTCAAAGAGTTAGTGTTAATTTTTCAGCTTACTCTTATCCTACTCTCACATCCTCCAGGGAAAAAAATTTGAAGGACGTTTATTTTGAACCAAAAGATACAGTGACTTTTAATATTTTCGTATACAAGAAGTCAGATGGAGAAAAATCTATCCAGCATAAATCTTAAAAGTCATGGCTTAATGTCTTTTAAAAATAAATTTATTTTTGTTACTTCTCAGAGTTCTGTAAACAACTGAGTGTTTTGCTGCAATGTGTTACATAACACGTCAAGGAGCATCCAATCTTTACAGAATTCACTGGTTGTGAGGCAGGTTTTGGTCTCATTTAACACTTTTTATGCTAGTGCACTCCTCTTTTCTCTGTGGCATTTTCTCTGGCTTAAATTTTGTACCACAGACCAGCAGCAAACACTAATTTCCCACAGAACCTCATGACATCCTGTGGTGATGCCTTTCTTCACAAGGAGGGCTGTGTTTAAAAACAAAAAGCGTTTCTGTGTCTGGTTTTCTGTAGAACTGCCTAAGTCCAGAATTTAGATATTCAGAAGCTCTGCTCATTTTCTGTTTAGTGTGCGGGCGTTGAGGGTTTGAGCATTCTTCAGCCCCCGAATTTCTGTGATGACAGCATTCAGCTGTGTGGGTCCCTCCTTTGCTTTATCTGGAGTGTGTCCAGAGAAGGGCAACGAAGCTGGTGAGGGGGCTGGAGAACAAGTCTGACGAGGAGCAGCTGAGAGAGCTGGGGTTGTTTATCCTGGAGAAGAGGAGGCTGAGGGGAGACCTTATTACTCTCTACAACTGCCTGAAAGGAGGTTGTGGAGAGGAGGGAGCTGGGCTCTGCTCCCAAGTGACAGGGGACAGGACAAGAGGGAATGGCCTGAAGCTCCGTCAGGGGAAGTTCAGGTTGGATATCAGAAAAAAATTCTTCACAGAAAGAGTCATTGGGCACTGGAACAGCTGCCCAGGGAGGGGGTCGAGTCACCTTCCCTGGAGGTGTTTAAGGAACGGGTGGATGAAGTGCTGAGGGACATGGTTTAGGGAGTGTTAGGAATGGTTGGACTCGATGATCCAATGGGTCCTTTCCAACCTGGGGATTCTGTGATTCTGTGATTCTGTGATCTCCTTTGGGTGCTCCTTGCATCAGTCTCTTCAAAGACAACCAGCAAAGAAGCTGATGGTCTTCTCTCATCAAACAGCTCAGCATGGACAGCCTTAACTCTTTAACCTTTTCTCATGGAAGAGATTCCACCCTACATCTCCTACGATGTTGCTTCACTTCCTAAGTTACAGTGTGGCCTGATGGAACGATTCTTGTTTGCTGCTCTTGAGGCTGTTCCTTTCAGCCGCCAGCGTGCAGCAGGAGTGCCATTGGCTTTAGGGTATCTCTGGAATACTTGTACCAGGAGTGGTGTGTAAGGGCACAAAAATGGACCCGTTGGGCTTGGACAGTCTCTGAGATCCTTCTAACGAATGAGTTTAAATTTCATCTAGTTGTTTGTATTCCTGCTTGTACTCTAGTTGATATTCCTTCTGTTTAGATCACTGGCATTTCAGCCTCCTATGCCTACAGTAGAATTAGTGATTTATTCTACATAACCCTTTCTAACTTCCACCTTGTGGATCTATTTAGCAATAGAGTTCTTTGTTACTCTTCTTGTTGCTTGTAAACACGTGTGTGAGCAACTGAAGGAGGTTGTAGAGAGGAGGGTACTGGTCTCTTCTCCCAAGTGACAGAGGACAGGACAAGGGGGAATGGCCTCAAGCTGTGCCAGGAGAGGTTCAGAGTGGACGTCAGGAACAAGTTCTTCACCAAAAGGGTCATCGGACCCTGTCAGAGGTTGCCCAGAGTGGTGGTGGAGTCCCCATCCCTGGAGGGGTTTAACAGACAGGTAGACAAGGTGCTGAGGAACACGGTTTAGTGGCAGATAGGAATGGTTGGACTTGATGATCCTGGAGGTCTTCTATAATCTAGCGATTCTATGATTCTATGAAAGTAAGTCTTTGTTACACTGACTCTGAACAATGCCAATCTAAATACCTGAATCCCCCCAAAATTGGAGAGACAGCTCACAAACAGAGTTTATATGTTGGCTGGTGACAGCTTGGGTAGTTTTTGCAATGGTTTCTCTTGGTTGGATTGCCATCTGGCATCTCCCTCCATACACACACCTGGCTCCAAAGTTCTGCGGTTCTTGTGCACTTTTGTTAGAAGTTACCATCTAATCTTGGGTCTGACTGGGTGGGAGACCCATGCAGATGCTTGCCTACCAGGGTAGCCGTTACTAGTTCAGCTGCTTCTGTCATTTCTCACCCACCAGACGGTTGTGCTGCCACTTTGCAAGATGATGCCCATTTCTCCTTGAACATGTTTCTTGGTTCCTCATAAAAGGTCAATGTGAAAACACACCGCAGGGCTGGATATATGGACAGGACAATCTCCAGGCTGTGATGCCAGAGAATAGAACTACTTCATAAACTACTACATGCAGTAGTGATGCCACAGAAAGTACCCATACAAGCACAGGAGAAGTCCACTTATACATACAGATCATTGGATCCAGCACTTCTGAAAGGGTTACGTTTTAAATAACAACTCAAAAGTGTTCCTTTTCTTTATTTAGAATGTACAAATGGAACGACTGAGCCATCACATGTGGTCATAGAATCATAGAATCACCAGGTTGGAAGGGACCCATTGGATCATCGAGTCCAACCATTCCTAACACTCCCTAAACCATGTCCCTCAGCACTCCATCCACCCGTTCCAGGGAAGGTGACTCGACCCCCTCCCTGGGCAGCTGTTCCAGTGCCCAATGACTCTTTCTGTGAAGAATTTTTTCTGATATCCAACCTGAACCTCCCCTGACGGAGCTTCAGGCCATTCCCTCTTGTCCTGTCCCCTGTCACTGGGGAGAAGAGCCCAGCTCCCTCCTCTCCACAACCTCCTTTCAGGCAGTTGTAGAGAGCAATAAGGTCTCCCCTCAGCCTCCTCTTCTCCAGGCTAAACAACCCCAGCTCTCTCAGCCGCTCCTCATAAGACTTGTTCTCCAGCCCCTCACCAGCTTCGTTGCTCTTCTCTGGTAACGCTCCAGAGCCTCAACATCCTTCTTGTGGTGAGGGGCACAGAACTGAACACAGTATTCGAGGTGCGGTCTCACCAGTGCCGAGTACAGAGGGAGAATCCCCTCCCTGGCCCTGCTGGTCACGCTGTTTCTGATCCAAGCCAAGATGCGATTGGCCTTCTTGGCCCCCTGGGCACACTGCTGGCTCATGTTCAGTCACTGTCAACCAACACCCCAGGTCCTTCTCCTCCAGGAAGCTCTCCGTGCAGTGATGTATCACAGCAGTGTGATGTAGTTGTGTACGAAGACCGCATAGCAGAAAATGAAGACCTACAGAACGCGGTGTCCAGTGGGAGAACATGGTGCAGATGCCAACTAAAACTGATGTACTAGGTTTTTGTTTGTTTGTTTATTTGTAAGTAAATCAGTTGCATTAAGATTAATCAAAGAAGCAGAGGATCTTCTTCTGTGTCCTGATTCCTAAACAGCGGAGAAAAATAACAGTAAAAGGGAGCTGAATAATAGGACATTTTTTAAAAGTCACAGAGCAGTTTTCAGGAATACTTTGCTTAGGAAAAACTGCTTAAACCAGAAAAGATGTACTTGTTTCTGCTGGCTGGCAGCTGAACTGTGGTGTTGTTACTTAGTACTCAGACCTCATTTTCCATGGGTGGGCTGCTTCAAATCAAAATTTTCTGTGTAACCAACGGCTTGACTTGCCTCCAGTTGGCTAACTGGGATGAGTTTCTCTGTTCGTTTGAGCTTAGTTTCAGAGCACGTCACAGCATTTTCACCAGAATAAGAGAGATGACAGTGGATTTTTGCTTTTTATTGACTTACAGAGAATCAAATACTGAAGAGCACTTATGCGGTTCCTCAGTATCACTTCTTACTGCTCGTGTCATTGATAGGATTGTTAACAGTTTTCCTCACTTTACCGATCTCCTTTCACATTATTTTCCCCTGAGGAAGGCTGAGTGGACCATTGCTCAGACTATTTCTGCTGCTTCTTAGACATCTCTCTCCTGAAATCTGCCAAGTGAAGTGCACTGGGTATTCTAGATCTATTAATTGTGCAAAAATTAAAGTGATGGAAAACTTGAGTTTGTACCTCAAGTGACCCAAGACAGCACATGACACCAAAGGATTGTTTAGAGTCTATCTTCTGCCTCTACAGAACGGCACTATGGGCAGAGCCATCCTGTTAGGCACTGTCCTCACGCAACACTGAAATTGCCCTTGCCTGGGAGGTTTACTCAAGTATAACCTGAAGAAATGGGCAGATGCAACAAGAAGGAGAAAGGATATGAAACAAAATGGGAATAAAATTGGCTGGTAAAATAAACAATAGTCAAAGCACACCATCTGCTTTTCTGCAGAGCCTACAAATCACTGAACAATGGCTGGAATGAGTTTAAAAGCATTTGAAGAAGAATGATTACTGTTGCTGTAGTTTCTGAGCATTTAGCAATGAATAGGTTCCAATTGTATCCACATTTTTCAATAACTCCCAGGGTATTACAGTCCAAGCCTATTTTATTCAAATTGTTTATATTTTTGAACCAAGTTTCTGACGGCCAAAGCAGCAGCTATGTTTACAATTCAGAGGCACAGCTCTGCTGTCAAAGCTCCAGGAAAAGCAGCTGTGTTGGAAAACTTTCTATGAGCCAATGGCAATTTCTTTTCTGAAGAAGCATGACCCAAAACAGCTGTGACTTGTGATTTTGCTTTTCTTTCTCAAAGCATGCAGAAGAATTGCTACCTTCAAGCAGGTGCTTATATGTTGAATAGAAATAATGTTCACCAAGAGGCAGATAATTGGAAATTTACTGGCATGAGGATAATGTGCTTCTGCTTCTTCTGTCAGTGGGAGTGGGATTTGGACTGGATAAAGAATCAATGCTGCCCTTTGTTAGTGGAAAATGATTTTTATAGCAAGAATTATGACAATAGAACAAGTAATATGAAGTATTCCCTTCCTCCTCAAATGTATAAATGGCATAAAACTTAGGTGCAAAATAACACTAATTCCATGTCACATACTTCTGTGCGATTGTCACTGCCACAACAGTAAAAAGATGATACCAAAATCCACTTCATTTATTTGATGCGATCAAGTCTCTCTGAACTGTGAGTCTAAAGGCAGTTTTCCCCTACCCCTCCACTGGATTTTTATACCATAAACATTCAGAAATTGCAGTCCTGCCTGTTATTGTCACTAAAGTCAAAGCACTTGTATTGGTCCAATACTCTTGAATAGGATGGGTTTTGATCACTCGTAAACTGCTTTTGCAACGTACAACTCTAAAATACAAACAGTAGAAATTAGAACTTGGGGTAAATGTATGATTCTATTCTGGTACCACTGAGGTACCACTGAGCTTAAGTGACTCTGTTCCTTATCTCTGTTCTTCCCCTCAAGCCGTCTTGTAGGTGTATTTCTTTGGCTATTTGGGAAAAAAGCCTCAGTTGTTTATTTTCTAGGCTTTTTTTTTTTTCTTTTTAAATAAAAGATTGTAATAATCAGAACACTTGAAAGCTCCTATATATCACATGGACAGAATTGTAACAGAGGAGAGCCAAAGTGTCCAGAAACGCTGGAGATTTAGGGCACTCAGCCCTGGAAGCTATGTTTTGTTCTCTAACCTTTGTCAAGCCGTAGATCTTCAGACCAGATTACACTATGTATTGCGGTACATAATCACCAAGGGGCTTGTTTAAATTCCACCCACATGTTTTTGCACTCTATCAGCAAATATTTGGGTATTCAGTTACCTTTTGTAGGTTTTTTTTGTTGTTAGTTCAGCAGTTTTATCGTCAAATTAGATCCCAAGGAGTCATCTGCTCATCAGTTTCCCATTTCAGTCTGTGGATCATCTGCTGCTATGCCATCAGCTCTATAAGAACCTCATATTTTGTCACTTTTGATGTATCCTACTGAGAGACAAGGATCTTACTTTTCTGCAACAACAATTTATCATTCTTCAGAGAGTGTGCTGTTAAAACAAATACGTTTTTCTTACACGTGCCTAACTCACAAGGGCCACATTCCCACCCTCTCCTAGCATCTTTCATTGCCATACACCCCAGACGAAGATTTGAGACTTGCAGGGTTAGTTAAAAAGATAATTTACATAGAGGACATAATTGGTACTATGTTTTATAACAATTTTGAAGCAATCAAAGGTCAATAAAACTTCCAGATTGTTTTATTCTAGTATGTCTAAAATTTATAACATATGTGAAGTGCAAACATAGCAAATGTTGTTCTTGGTTTTAACACAGGGAGTTTGAAGAATTGATTTATATATATATTTTACATGTATATCTATGTTATATTTATTTGTTTATTCTAATTGTGAGAGTGAGGAAAAATATTTGTGGAGGCTAAAAGGATGACTTCTGCAAAAATATGGAAAGTTGGCAATTTCTTAGTGATTTGGAAAAGAATTCATAAATCCTGTCTGAGTCCTGGCTCATTTTTTTGCCTCAGTCCCACAATTATTTAATATGATTAATTACAAAATAATAGTAAAACTCTATTATAAGTGAGCAATTTTTTTATTCTCCAAAATCGTGTGACAATTTACTCTCTGAGCTCTTTAGAGAAATAACTTTATTTGTACATAAGAATGTTGGGGGTGAATCAAAGGTTTTGCCGCATGCCCCGTGCTTCTTCCCGACTTGAGTGATGTAACTCGAAAGGGTAGATAACATGAGAAGAGACCCCATGGCAGAAAAAGAAACTCACAACACTTACATTTAACCCTGGTTCAAATGCAGACTCTTGCAACTACTGTTGAGTCTTTGATCTTTGTTTCCCACGGTAGAGACAAAGCCCAGAACTTCTTCCGATTGATGTGTATCTGTTCTGACATAGAATTCATTGTGGACCTAAAGAATTTTCATTGTTGCCTGACATAATTTGTGAAGTGATTTTAGTTTATTTTACTGCAGAAAGGAAACTGTGAGATTTCTTTGGTAAGTAAGAAGAGAAAACTCTGTCCTTTCTATAGGAAATAACGGGCACCTGGATCCTTTCAACATGAGCAGTCTAGTTGGGCATCAGTCTGGGCATTCTGCAGTGTCGCAAGGGCTGTCACAATTTGGAAGTTTAATTTCTCTGCCACTTTCTAAGTCTCTTTGAATTACAAGTGCATCCAACTTTCATCAGAAAATATTGTGGCTGGGTTTGATTTGATGTGTTACTATAGAAATGAAACATTTTACTTACTGCAGTGACTTTATTCCTGATAAACCGAACACTTCTTTCCAGGCAACTCAAGAAGCCCTGGAACAAAATCACTGCACAGTTTTCACGCAAGTGCAGAGTGAGATAAATACACTGAGTATGTGACTAACCAAGAAATCAGTTTCCGTAGTAACACTAATTGCTTGACAATCCTTAGCATACTACAGGATCTGTAGATCTGTAGATCCTGTAGTTGTTGTTGTTGTTGTACTGCTGCTGCACTAAACTATTCTAGCCATGATGGGAGCTCCACTCTGCTGATAGTGTAGGGAGATGTGAAATATACGCAGTTTTGGGACACGTATGGTTTTCTGAACTGAGGAGAAGACAAAACAAGTATGATGTGCAATAGGAGGGTTTCATAGCCAGCAAAGCACACAGCTTGATGAGCATTTATCATAACTGCAGGTGTTTTCCCCTCTCTGTTGAGTCATAACACCCTATGCTCTCTTAGCACCTCTTTCCGCTCCCGCTGTGGCTGCAAGGAATCTACCTGAGAATGTTGAACTCTTATCTTTTCCTCTCATTTATTTTGCTACTTCAGTTTGGTGGTTTTTAAAATACAAACAAAAATCCAGCAACTTGTCTTGCATTTCGCTTGGAAAAAGACTTTTTTCCAATGGGTGCCTTCAGGAACCTCTTGTGTTCACGTGCTGCCCGGCAGGCTATGCCAGGGTTTACACATCTTTACCATCCTGGAAATGAAGTTCTAGTTAGTGAAAACAACCTACACCAAGCAAGCAAAGGCTTTTTGCCTAGGCTGGACTTCTGTTTATTTATTGCTAAAAATCACTGCTTTCCAACTCCACAAAAAAAAAAAAAGTCAACAAATCCAGAGCTAACTTTATACAAACCCGTCCCCAGTTTCTAATCGGATCATACTTGATGCCAAATCAGCTTGGATTCATTCTTGTTTACAAGGAAAAATAAAATGAAATCAGAAAAATTTATTAGCTAATGGATATACATATGATACTTTTACTATATTGTATTTTGTATAACTAATTCTATATTAAATTTCATTCTGTATTTTTAATTGACTGGTGATTGCTATGAGGATTTTTTGAGTCTCCTTACTCTGACAGATGAATAAGTCTCTGTTTATAGGACACTCTTGGAATTAAAATCGTAATAAAAAAATTAAATGCCAACAAAAGCAGACGTTAAACTATTACATGAGACTAGATATGTGTTTGAACCTGCTCAAAAGCCATATATTTTCCCTTTAAGGTTTGATGCTTCCGTCTTATTTGAGGCTTTCAAAAGAAACTCCAAGGACCACACAACTTGCAATTTTTCACTTTGATTAGCAATTCGATTTTGTTGCCAATATTTCTGCAATATCTTCATGTAGACATTTTTGATATTTTTTTATATCTACATTTTCTACTGTAGATCTCATTCTATTAATAAAGAAGAATTAATCTTGAAGATTTTGCTTTACTTTTTCATTTGTTTAGACAGTTCAGATTTTTATTTTTTATCTAGTTTTTCAAAATGCAATTTGTTTCTCCCATCATGAAGAATAACCTGACTTTTTTCATGCCCTTTCTGCAACGAAACGCTAGTGTATCTCTGCTTCCAACAGCACTGTTGTTAAACAACCTTGACACTCGGTGGCCACCATTTAATTTGCCCATAGTGTATTCCCCATAAACCTGGGATATTTCCCACGCCAGTGCTCGGTAAGAACTGCATGTCTGCACATTGTTCTACTGTACCACCTATACACCATACCTAAGGGGGATTAAATCTCCTTGTCCCCATTCTCTGCTACGCTGGGGGTGAGCAGCAACTGGGAGGTGTGTTTGGCTCCATGATTCTCCCTTTCAGTAATGTTGGCTCAAGGTCATCGCATGAGCTACTGGTACCAGCTTAAAGTAAAACAAAGTACTAGGATACAAACTGTCCGGGTCAATGCCAGGTGTCTGTAGCAAACATTAAACACACAACCTTAGAATCGTAGAATCATAGGGTAGGTTGTGTTGGAAAGGACCTTAAAGATCATCCAGTTCCAAAGCCTTCCATGGGCAGGGATGCCTACCACTGGATCAGGCTGCCCATCCAACCTCACTATAAGGAAGGTCGCTTTAAGGTGTCCTCAGAGCCTTCTCTTCTCCAGCCTGAACAACCCCAACTCTCTCAGCCTGTCCTCGTAGGGAAGGTGCTCCAGCCCTCCGATCATCCTTGTAGCCTCCTCTGGACCCATTCCAACAGCTCCATATCCTTCTTATGTTGAGGATTCCAGAACTGGACGCAGTATTCCAGATGAGGTCTCCCAAGAGAGGAACAGAGGGGCAGGATCCTCTCCCTCGCCCTGCTGGCCACGCTGCTTTGGATGCAGGACACGGTTGGCCTTCAGGGCTGCGAGCGCATCCTCTTTTTCTTTCATTTCTCTTTTCTTTCCCTTCAGAAGAGGGAATGTGAGAAGCACAGGCAGTGGCTGTACTGCTCATTAGCTTTAGGCTGTCAAGGTTTACACAGTCCTGGATTGAGAGGATATATAGCAAGAGGGCTGCAACCAGGTTGTCCTCTTTAGAGAGCAGCAATTTCTAGCGAGTTGGAGATATAAAGGGGAAGTTGTGCCATTAGCGTCACTGACTGCACCATCTTTAGTTTAGTGCTCTGCTAAGGTTTCATTCCTCTTTGGTGAGTTAAGACAATTTGGGATGTGAATACAAGATTATATTCTGGTCCGCTTTTGTAGGTAATCTGTCTTCCGGAATGTAGTACTCCAGACCTGCTCAGCATCTTCGTGCCGAATGCTCCTTTCAGTCGTCTTATTTTAGTTTTTATTATTTTTTTAATGGTTTTGTGGAGAAGTGAGGTTGAAGATTCATCAGTAACTGGGAAGATATCCGTATCTAGTATTGCTATGAAAATCAAGTCTGAGATTTGAGACAAGTTTGCCAGTAGTGGACACTGTCATTCCCTCAGCCAAAGTATGGATCATTCCTGTAAATCGGGATAAGAACTTGTTCTCAGCAACATTATGCACTTTCTTTGGGGGGAGACAAGTTTTATTGCAGATAATTCTCTGCTAATTTAAAAGAGAAGCAGTGAGAGAGGAGTATTTATTATTTTTTTTTCATCCGACAGATTACCTAAACCATATTTAAGGTATTTATATATTGAAGCTTGGTGGGTTTTTTTTCTGCAGCAATAACAGAGAAGAAAGGATGAACACACAGCTTTGTTTTCTGTGGATACCAGTCCAACTCTATTACGAGAACTAAATATAGTTGGAATAAAGAGAAAACATTTGTCACTCTAAATTTGAAACAGCAAAAAAAATAAAGCTATTGTTTTCCTGATACATTGCTGCATTTGGCTCGAGGGACCATTGCCATCAGCAGACAAAAGCTGACGCATAGCACTGTGCTGCACTGCGTATTGTACTCTGATAGGGACGCGAACACAATGTTCATGTTTTTATCATATGGCATTGGCACAACACCAGAGTCCCGAAACACTGATTAAGGAAAGTTATTTGTCTTTGTGTATCAGTAGGTGGCACTTTAAATCATAACAACACCAGGAGCTGCTGCTGAAAAAAGCCATGGCTGGGGCATGACTGGAAGTTTTTAAAACAAATCCTGACAAAAAGCCAAACAGTTATGAGTTTGGAAGAGGAATCTGCCCTCCAGTAGTGCATCAGGGAGAAAAACACGAAGTAAGCCAGAAAACAGAGGCTTTTGGTCAGTGAGAGACAGCAGTATCAGCTGTCTTAAGAGGTGTAGATGAGGTCCACAGCAGGAAATCAATGCTCTAAGCTGGTAAGCCTCTATATACATTGGGCCAAGAGCACGCCACGAGCTTTTCTAAAACTAGTTGAGAGCGTGAGCTGAATGCTCAGCTCTTACAGAAAGAACAACGGGGAACACAGCTTGATGGGACCTTCAAGATTATCTAGTTCATTCCCAATCTCAGCAGCTACGCCTGAAAGTTTCCTAACAAAAGTTGTTGGTTTTTTATTTTCTAGGAGATGCTGTAGTCTTCTCTAGATAAGCTTTTCTTGCCCTTAACCATCCACACCGTCGAAAAACATCTAATCTGTATGCGATTCAGGATTATTGCTTCTCCTCTTACATCCAGGAAACACAGGGAAATATTTATTAATTTTCTCATTGCACTGTAGTCCTTAGACTGAATAAACATCCCTGTCATTTCTGACACCACCCTCCCAACCCTGCCCCACATGCTTCCTGCCGTTGTAAGGCTCCTCTGGAAGCTTTCCAATAATACAGAATCAAAGAATTGCCGAATCATTTATGTTAGAGAAGACCTTTAATCTAAAATGTGGTACTTGGAGCAAAGTCTTCCCGTTAGCAAGGCTTTTTCCTCTGTGGGTTTTTTAGTAAGTTTTAACTGTTGATAGTCCTATTAAAGCCTTAGATGATGCTGTATTGCAAAAGCATGAGTTGCTAAAGCCTCTTTGGTCTGTGAGCCATTCCATTCGCAGCTCCTTTCCTGCAAAGCCGCTGCATAGATGTTCTTTGAATTGAACTTATGTAGTTCATTGTTCCCACAGAAACATAATATTGTGCACAGATTATTTCCTTGAGTTGTTGAGATAATTTTAAATGCTCTCTATCTGCCAAAGGGAGTGCAATCTTTTCCACTTCACACATAGACAAACTTACTAAGTGCACTGTCTACTCAAGGATTCAGATCATTAATGTGAAAACCCGTTTGATAGATTTTCACAGTTTGGTGGTGAACCATTAAGAAATACTCTGACTATGATTTTTCTAATCACTTCTATATTTTTTTCGTGTTGCCTCCTACTTGGACTGTATTTCTGCAAAACAGTGGTGGAAAGGTCATGAGAGAGAGTCAACACCTTCTTTAAAGTAGGAGATATTGCATCGACTGTCTATTGGCTATCCACCTGAGATATTTTGTTATGATTTTTTTCAGACTTTGAGGAGTTTGGATTGGGGAGCAATGTATTTTCCCTTACTTGTGACTTTCCGGTTAGACAAACCGGTGTCAGAAATGCCAGAAAGTGATTGTCTAAAGGAATTGACTGGAAGACATCTTAAAGTCCATTTCATCCCTGTTTTCTGTGATAGAAAGCCAGTGCCGGCCAGATTGCTCTTTGGCACTCCGCTAGCTTTGTATAAGCCTGATGAATCCATCCTACAGAGATTTATCACTTAAATCTCAATTATGTGTGCTCCAGGAAAGAGCATGAACAAAGAGAAATACTGGGCCATTAGTGAAAAAAAATCTTTTGGGAAATGGAAAGAGGTTATTCATACCTATCCTTAAGTAAAGATTGATCCCATAGTAAAATCAGAGTGGAGTCTCTGCTTCCATATCTTCTTGGTATCTTTATATTTTGTGTTCTCCCAACATGAATATCTTGTCAGTTTGCACTGGGCGCCTTTATTTCCCTTCTGCTCTGCCATGGTTTTTCTAGTTGTAAATCCACCAACAAGTTTCAAGGGCTTTGACAGAGAGCTTTTGAAACCAATATACTTTTAAGTGGCCTCTGTGGAGTTAGAGAAGTCACTTGCACATCCTCGGTTCAGGGCTGGGCTTGTGTCCAGCCAGGTATGCCATTTCTAAATCATGTACTTGTCAACCTTGGTTTCTTCTACCAGTAAGAAACATAATTCATATCTCTCTTTTATGGGGGAAATGGCGATTTGTATGTTTTGGCAAATATAGATTTTAGAATTTGTTATGCTATTTCTTGTTGTAATCAACAAACAAAACAGGAAGCAAATTAATATTTTAACCTAGTGCATACTCTGGACTCGTCTTAAGGAGATCGCTTTTTTGTTGTTTCCAGTGTTTCTTTGTTGCCCAAATGATTTGTTAAGTTTGTCTAACTTTCTTAACAATTTTGGTCTTATCAAGAGAAAGGCATTCTGGATTCTATCTGGAATACTAAAATAGGCAGTGATTTGTTAAGCATTTTGTAAGCTCGCATCCCTCATTCTGTGGATGGGAACACATGCACTGAAAACATTGTGGCTACAGATGTGAGCATCCCGGTACCTTGGATGAACAATGCCAATGCTGGCAAATAAGTGAACTCATCATGGGTAATCTTACACTGATTTTTTGTAAAAAAGTGCATATTTCTGTCGTTTTCTGCTTTCTGTTCCTCTCTCACCCACTCTTCCCAAACGCAAAAGTGTGTCAAATTGAAAATGTTTCTTTTCTCATGTAAGGAATAATGTGATCTCATTAAATTTTCAATATATGTATTAAGGTTTTCTCCACTTCTATGTGGACAGTCAGCAGCCACGGAGCTATGCGGTTGGCTTATTTGACGCACGGGTGGGTGATTACCTTTCTTACTGCTGTTATCAGGTCTGGGCTGTTACACATGCAGACACAAGGAATGCAGCTTGTGGGAACAGCGTGAGACATTACACTGATAAAAATATTTAGGGTTACACTTTGGCCTGAATCTTTTTCTACCTATGACTTTAGTCTAATCACAATATGACAAGAAGTGCTTAAATCCAGGTCACTGAAAATCCGGCTGACTGCGACACTTCCACCGGGTTCCATACTTGAGCTAGAGGCACAGTCTGTTTTCCAGTCTTTTGCTCAGTTTAGTTAATATAGTGCATCTCTTGGAAAGGTACTGGGGAATATCATACACCTTTTGTTCATTGAGTTACAAAAGTCTTAGGTAGCAGAAACCCTTGCGTGAAGGCTACACCCTGTTCCGAGTTATCATCTCTGGAATGACTACATTACCTGCATAAAACACCTTCAACAATCAACAGAACCTCTTCCAGGCTTTTACTTTTTTTTTATAAATTATTTGGCAGCCAGTGAAAAGTTCTTAAGACTCAATAATCATCTTTAGGAATCTTGTGAGTAGTAAGAACATTTCTCTGTTCTTCAACTTGTGTTAAGTGAGATAATTTCTCAGAGGATGCAGAAATGTTTGTGAGTAAAAGCATTGTGGTAGTCTTTTTATCTTACAGTTTCGTAAATTTTTGGATCTGCTGGAGGGTAGGGAGGCTCTGCAAAGGGATCTGAACAGGCTGGACCACTGGGCCGAGACCAATGGCATGAGGGTTTAACAAGGCCAAATGCCGGGTCCTGCACTTGGGACACAACAACCCTATGCAGCGCTACAGACTGGGGGAAGAGTGGCTGGAGAGCTGCACGGAGGAGAAGGACCTGGGGGTGTTGGTTGACAGCCAACTGAACATGAGCCAGCAGTGTGCCCAGGGGGCCAAGAAGGCCAACGGCATCTTGGCTTGGATCAGAAATGGGGTCACCAGCAGGGCCAGGGAGGGGATTCTCCCTCTGTACTCGGCACTGGTGAGACCGCACCTTGAGTACTGTGCTCAGTTCTGGACCCCTCACCACAAGAAGGATGTTGAGGCTCTGGAGTGTGTCCAGAGAAGAGCAACGAAGCTGGTGAGGGGGCTGGAGAACGTCTGACGAGGAGCGGCTGAGAGAGCTGGGGTTGTTTAGCCTGGAGAAGAGGAGGCTGAGGGGAGACCTTATTGCTCTCTACAACTACCTGGAAGGAGGTTGTGGAGAGGAGGGAGCTGGCCTCTTCTCCCAAGGGACAGGGGACAGGACAAGAGGGAATAGCCTGAAGCTCCGCCAGGGGAGGTTCAGGTTGGATATCAGAAAAAAATTCTTCACAGAAAGAGTCATTGGGCACTGGAAGAGCTGCCCAGGGAGGTGGTCGAGTCGCCTTCCCTGGAGGTGTTTAAGGAACGGGTGGATGAAGTGCTGAGGGACATGGTTTAGGGAGTGTTAGGAATGGTTGGACTCGATGATCCAATGGGTCCTTTCCAACCTGGTGATTCTGTGATTCTGTGAAATGCAAAAATGCTGAAGGAATATGTCAGATCTGTTCTAGGAAATAACACTGGTCTAACAGTGCCAGAGCAACCTTCCAGTGTCACATCCCTCTCAAATCTAGTGCCAACTGGGGTTATTTTATCTAAAGGAGAGGGCGGAGAAAGATAAGAGTGTGTGTGTATGGAGACATCAATATTCACTCTGGCCCAATACTAAATACAAACCCAAATCCACTTTACAGTCATGTGGCAGAAGATTATCCCCCAAGGACCTTGCAGGGGCAAACGTGTACTGTGTAGCCTGAATGAGGGCTTCCAGTATGATGTACTGCGGCAAGATCAGCTTGGATTTATAACAAGTTGTTGGGTTCTTTTTAAATTTTTTCTGAGATAAAGAATCATGCTTAGTACCTGCACGTTGTATCAGACACTGTTGTAGTGTTCACCTACTTGAGACATTTCTGAGTATCATTAAAGAGGAGTGCATGTGTAATTCTTTGACTATTCCTACTAGGATGGCACTATGTTGTCATATAATAAGGCAGTTAATTATTTTAATACTTCCACTTGATATTATTTATGTCACTTATTTATGAACAGATAACATGAAGAATTCCCAAGTTTCATGTGTGCCTGCATTTAATAACTTAGATGGCAGAATAGAAGGTAACAGCAAGAATGATAGAAGAAATACTAACACAGATGTCTTGAATGGTGAGAAAACAAAATACTGCCTCTTAAAAGAGACACTTTAACTGTAAGAAATGCACCAGGCAGCTCAGGGTTGTTCAGAGAGGTTGATAAGAGGTGATCTGCTTGCAGAAGGGAGCTTGCTATGCAAAGAATTTTTGATTTTCTGCTCCTGATGGGGCACAGCTGGGTTATGTTGAGAGGCAAAGGAATGACAGTTGTGTTTGTCTATTCGGAAATATTTATTCATTCTGCTATGTTATCAAATTTTATTCCAGAATATTTTAGTTACCTTTTCTATTTAGAAGGATGCCAAAAATTAACTGAAGGGCAAGCATTTAATTTTTAACACTTCAGAATGCTTTTACCAGAATGGTAGACAACAATTACAAATCACATCTTTAAATGTTTGTCTGTCTTACCAGCTGCAGCTTGGATGATACTGAGTTCAATCTGTTTACAATTGATTTTTTTTTTAGAGGCAAATATTTAGGGTGAAATCCAGACTTATTAGTGAAAAGTACAGAACTAAACATCTTAAATCGATAAGAACTACAAATATTTATTATATGAAGATGTAATGAATTACGCTTTCAAGTGTTTAGCCCTTTTCAAGCGTTAGCTCATAATGTGATTAATCAAGCAGGTATGAAGGGAAGGATTTCAACCAGAACATTCTTGCTGATGTATCTAAGTATGCACAAATACCGCTGAAAAAGAAACATGATCTTTTCAGGCAGAAGAGTGGCTCCTGACCTTCAAAAACATTGTTACGTTAGTGGGTTTACTGTAGATGGAGAAGAGAGAGAACACCACATATTGATGTAGCCAAACGCTGCTTTCTGATGTGCTAAGACTGTATTTTGATCTAGGAACAAGTAACCCAGTTCTTGAGATGTGAGCAGCACAACTGCGCTGCTTTCATGGCTTACAAACTCACCGTATTTCTGGAAGGCAGGACTTGCGCACACAGCAGAAAGACGCCTGGCCACGCGGAGGCAGCTAATGGGAAAGTGGAAATTAAAACACTCTTACAGCATGATGTCACCAATACTTCTCTTTCCATGAACCGAGGGGGGACATTGCTGAGAAGAAAGGAATATGTCCGTGTGAATACTGTGTAAAGGTCTGTGGCGAAGGCACACTCAGAGCACACATCTTTTCTTCTGGCTGTGTGCTGGGGTTGCTCTCTCTTGATGCAGACAGGAGTGGTGGGAAATTACAGGAGAAGGAAGCATAGAAGAGCATAATTGAAGAACGACATTTGTTGTTCTGAATAATGTGATTCTTCCCTTTGAGCTTGTCTACGGCATGCCAGAAAATGCAGAAGATATAAACAGAAAGATATAAATTTCCCCTTGCTCAGTCAGATTTCCACACAAATTTCACCTCATCAGTGTCTGTTTTAATGTGCAGCAATTTTTTTTGTTCTGGATCACTTCACTGTTGTACAAGTTTCTACTGTAACAACTCCTACACCAACACCTTCCACGCATTGTAAATGCTTGCATTTCTAACCTTTGCTATGCGGCTGTATTAAGCTGCATCACCATTGTTTCTTGCAAAGAAACACACAAATAAAATACAGAGCTGATGCTCCGACTTTTTAAGTATTTCTGTATTTTTGTCTGTTCACAAACTTTATTAACAAAACATTTTATTTGGTCTCCATGTATTTATAGCCACGCATATCTGCCTGTGGTAGTGGCACCTCTGCGAGTACCCAGCAGAAGTCATAAAAACTGTGTAGAAAATGAATCAGGAAACACAGTTTATCAGTTTGGCAATGATGATAAGGAATTATTTTATCAACAGGAAAAATACAGTTGATAATATATGTCATATGTATGGCCAATTCAAGTAGTTTTCAGTATGTATATCCAAGATGGCATTCTTCATTTACTGGAAATTTTAAATGTATTTTCTGAAGTTGCCTATAAAAGAAAAAAAAGCCAGAAAATATTAACTCATTCTGGTCTACTGAATTTTGTTTTCTTTACAAACTGTGGCCTAACTTCAGGACAAAAGCCCACTGTATTCTTGGCAAAACCATCTCTTCTCAAGCTCAGTCTAAGTCAGGTAGACCTGGGCTCTCCCAAAGAACTGTCTTAAGCAGCAGAGGCCTTGAATCAAAGTCCTGGGGAAAAAAAAAATCTAAGCTGCATTTTATATCTATTTTTGTCAGCTTCTTATTTTTCAAAAGGAGAGAAGTTCCTACTTCAGAAACGCAACTCTAGACCATAAATCACAAGTGACTGGAAGAGGACGTTTGATTAAGACAGACGTTTTGGAGAGCAGTAAGACAGGGTAATTTTACACTGACTCAGTCAGACCTGGGCTCGCTTCCTTCCACTGCTCACCTTGAAATGGTAAGCGAAAGAAATACAGCTATGGGATAAATGCGAGCTGGCTGGGCAAGCACTTTGTGCTTCCTAGCTCAAGGAAATGTTCTCAAAAATTTTGTTTCTCCAATTTATATCTATTGCATTAACAGATCTACATCTCTCATGGTGAAAAAAAAAAGTGGCTGAAAGGATGAATATAGAGAAATACACATAAATACTCAAAATTCAACCCTGGGGATATTACACCAGAGGAGATAGAATTGTTGCTGTTAGACATCTCGCTTGAGTTCAATAAATATATTTGAACAAAATCCTAAAGTTTTGCCGATGAGTCGCAAGTAAGAGACCTCAAAAAAACCCATGGCTATTTTCTTTCTTATTAGGGACCATTTCTTATTAGGGATCATGTCTTTTCTTTCTTATTAGGGACCAGTCAGATGGGAAATGTAGGAAAACTCTGAATCACTGGAGCAATGTAGGCATGCCAAGGAAAGGCAACACAAGGGTGCTCAAGACTACTGCTGCGCTTTGTTGCGGTGCTGATACAAAGATAGACAAGATCAGAAGGCTTCTTATACCATTTCTTCCCCTTGCCCACATGAAAGCAACTAGCAGAATATTATTAGTATGCATAAAGAGTAACTCTCACCTGGGAGCAATCCCAGGGTCTCTTCAGAGCTAATCCACAGGACCTAATTTCTCAGTGACCTCGGCTTCGGCTTCTTAATGTTTCCTATACCAGGAAGCATTGTCTTATATTTGCTGAACAGTTAACAAAAAATCTGAACTGGACGCAGAATTTAGATGTTACACCACCAGTCTCTTGGTAGTGGTCTAGTTTTAATGATGTCTTTTAGACAGCACGTGTTTTACAAGATCTAGATGACTCTACTTTTCATGAAATACAATCACAGAGACTGCTTCCTTCAAAATACAATTGGAAGAGGAGGTGCAGGTGACGATCTGGTACAGGAAAAATATCAGAGCCTTGGACATCGCGAATCCCTGTCTCACTGAATGCTGGAGCCCACGGGCTGTACAGGAACACACCTTCTCTCTTTTTCTTCCTGAAAGATTTTATTCGATGCTTTGGCAAAGGAGAGATACCACAGTAAAATATTAGTCTGGGAGGTTTTCCAAAGGGTAAGAGATGAGTTTCTAAACCCAAGATGATGATGTAGAAAGGAAATTGCTCTTTCTGTTTCTGGCTTCCTTTTATACTAACGTGCATTCAGGAGAGGTTTCAGGCTCAGAATTCAAATTGGAGAGAGGTACGCATCTCTGATGCTTTCTAACCCGAGGACTGGGCGCACATAGAGTACATCTCTACACTTGTGTTCACCTACTGGCTAGTTTTTGTAGATCCTGTTTTGGGTTCCACTTCCTGAAAGCCGAGATTTGCCACGCTCGGTCCTGTGACACCAGAGTGGCATCACGACATAGCGTGCTAAGTGTGACAGACACACAGAGGGTAGAGTGGTTGATATTACATAGAGGTCGGACCCAGCATCTCTTAGAATTGATATCTTTTCATTTACTCTCATAGGCATTTGATCCTCCTGGATATTTGATTTTGAGGTGTGGAATTTAGCTTACATACTTAAGAAAACAGAGGACTAAGAGGTAGGCTCAAATACAATTCTGATAGGGATTTTATACAGGGATTAATACTTCTCCTTGCATTAGCTGCTTTTGTGTAGGGCAGGTAGTAATATCAAGGCTTTCACAGGCCTGCAGTGACTGATTTTGATGCTTGGTCTCGTGCATTTGCAAGGCTTGATACCAGAGACCGGGTCCTCAGCACCTTCGGAAACTCGGGGCTTTTTAAAGTGGCAAGTAAAAAATAAGATAGACAGATTTTAAAACCATTTATGAAAAAAAAAATGGTTTAAAAGATACAAAAAGATTAGGTTCTTTAGCAAAGCACTTATTAGGGAGCAGATTGATGAATTAAGCAAATGATCGTGGGATACGGTTTTACATTATTATGCAACAGAAAAACGTAGTATGTCATCCAACTCAATTTATGAAGAAGACATCTGGAAGGATTATCCAGTTCTCTGTTTCCTCAGTAATTTTTAACTCCTCTCTCCCAAATTAAAATCAAAGCTTTGTAATCTATCTGCAAAGTACAAATATTATGGGAAGAAGTACAAAGCTGTCTTTCTGAGCACTGCAAAAGCTGGAGCTAAATCTAAAATAGATCCTTTTTTTGTCTTTGGCTGAGCTGTGTGAGGGAGTACAATAAAACAAAAGGAGTAAAAAACTGTGTTGTATGTATTTATAGATTGGATATAAACGGTCCAGCTGCAAATGTTGAAGTTCAGTTTCTTCATTTGTCCTTACTTTTTCCTACATTTACAAGGTTACAAGATAAGCAAAATTATTTTTGTGTAGATTGCTAATGCTACTCTTATTAGATGAAAGGGAGAGAATTCAAAGGAGAATTAATATACGAAGCAGATTTGGCTAATCTTTCATTAACTGAGTATCTCCAGTACAGTGGTGCTTCTGTTTTGGTAAGATCAGCATTTCTCAACACTGTTCCTCTTTTCTTCTTTCTCTTTCAATAATCCTTCTATATCTTCCCTCTTTGTATAAGTGAAATCAATACTGTCAGCTAAAACTGCTTCCCAAATCCAGTTTACCAAAGGAGATAGATTGTAATGGAAAAGAAATAAAATCCTAAAATCAGAAATATTTTTTTTCATCCTACAAAAAGCAAACATTAGTCATAAGATTCCTTTTGGGAAAATGAAGGAAAATGTTGCATGAAAATCATTGACCAGCTGTCAGTCAAAAAGCCATTCCAGGACCTAATTTTTTTCAATTAAATTGGCCTGCAGTTGCATATAGCTACCCACGAAACTCAGGGTATTGCTACTATATGCACAAAGGATGACAGGGGAAGGGAGTAAAAAGTACGATGCGCAAAAGAGAAGAAACCTTTCTGTGTATCGCCCTTGATGAAGCCATCGCTCCTGGCAGGAGGCATTGTTCACTTTTAAATCCATTTTCTATGATTATCCAGCTAACTCAGTCGTGTGAATAGTCTTCCTCTAAAATCACAGAATAAAAGCCTTCTCAAGGACTTACTTCCCCGAAGGGTTTGCTGGAGGTGACTCTCTCTGTCCACTGACTGGTCACTGAGCCGTCTTAGCAGGGGTATTCCTGCCACACAACTCACACCCACACAATAGGCAAAATAAAGGTACGCTCTATTTTAATGCAATTTGTTCATAGTCAGCTGCTGTTTCCCTTTATTGCTTTTATTTACAGCAGGGACTTGATGGAAGAGCAGTTAGATTTGACATGCCTGCTATGCATCCCCTTAGTGCTTAAAATATAATCTTAAGGTGTATATGCAGAGAAAAAGAAAGGAAAACACTGTTAGAATTAAAGAGTTTTGTCTAGAATTAATAAACTGTTCTAATGAAACGACTTGCTAGTCTGCCTCAGTAAACAAAATTATTTAGGAAATTTGAGTCCTGAGGCAGACTAGCAAGTCATTTCATCAGAACAGTTTATTAATTCAAGTCAAAACTCTTTAATTCTAACAAAATGATTTAGGAAATTTGAGTCCTGAGGATTTGCCACATAACAGTCAAAATTAACGCTTAAGAAAAATCATACGACGCGTGTTGGGGGGAAGTAATGATTATTTACTACAGAGGCAACTTGATTTCAGTATCCCACTGAACTGTCTTCTCAAAATCCAAGTGCATTAAACGGTTCTGCCTTGTTAACACAATTGTGTTTATTTCTTAAAGGAAATCCATTAGGTTTATTGATAGGGCCCCCCTAAAAATCCATTGGACTTTTAGATAGGGGGAAAAAAACTATTGATTCTTTCCCAAAATTATATTGATCCATGTGTGTATTACTTCTGTCTCTTAAAGTAGTTTTTACTCAGGGTTGCAGTCTAGACACCGGATTCGCTGGTCTATAGTGTCACTTACCTTCCCAGTAACCCTGGCATCCCACTGGTCAGCTGTCTGCTGCTCATGCAGCCTTCAGCAAGAGGTTATATATTCTGCAGTCAGTAATGGAGCTATTTCATCTCGAATCACCAAATCCACAGGTATACACCAGCTGATACTCCCTCCTTTATTTGCTTTTCTCATCTTTTAACGAGAAATCAATATGGGATAGGTATTCAATATGGGATAGGTATTCAATATGGAAAAGGTATTCAATATGGAAAAGGTATTCAATATGGGATAGGTATTCAATATGGGATAGGTATTCAATATGGGATAGGTATTCAAAACATCTGGATTCCCTCTTTAATGGGGGACTTGTTGAAGGGTGTAGTGATAGGGTGGTGGGTAACAGTTTTAAGCTGAAAGAGGGTAGATTTGGATTAGATTATTATGTAGAAATTTTTCTTGCTGTGAGGGCAGCGAGGTGCTGGAACAGGCTGCCCAGGGAAGCTGTGTAAGGCCCATCCCTGAAGATGTTCAAGGCAGGTCTGGATGAGGCTTTGAGTAACCTGATCTAATGGAAGGTGTCCCTGCCCCTGGCAGAGGGGTTGGAACTCAATGATCTTTAACGTTCCTTCTGATCCAACTCACTCTACGATTCTGTGATTCCACTCAAGGCTTAAGGCCTCCATCATATATGCTGCTTATTTATACTGATGATTTTCTTTCTATTAGTAAAATTATTGAATCACTTGGGTTTGGGGATGTCCAGGGCTACCATCTTTGCTGATCAGCAGAGCCCCTACCTCGTGTCTATGCCTATCCAGAAAAAAACTGATCTTGAGTAATTCTTCTACCGCTCTCACCACAACTGCCAACTCAAAGAGACATTTTTGCAATTCACTCTACAGTTCCTCTCCTTCCCTCACTGTCCCTTCCGAAAGAGAGTTACTGCTAAGAGTTCCCACAAATTCACTTATTAAACAATCTTAGGGTCTAGGACTGTCCCCTAACAGGTGAGAGATTATACTTTAGGTCTCTCCTGTGTGATAAAACCTTAAATTCCTCTGAGCTGAATTCTCTAATTGCCAGAATATAGGGTAAAGTTTCCTCAATTACTCTTACTGTTGAACAGAATAATTAAATAGCCATTGCAAAGCTCTACAGACTAATGGCTAAGGAAGTCATTTGGGATATGGAAGCCTGGATTCCAGTCCCTGTACTAATGAGTGTTTAAAGTGTACTCTGTTAAGAGTCTAATTTCAGAAAACCCTCTAGGTTAGTGGCGAAAGCATTGAGCCAAGAGATGCGCATTAAAACTCATCAAGCAGAAGATGCTGAACATATTTGTTCTGCACTTTAGTTGTGTGCAGAGCAGGTGAATCATAGCACAGGCACCATTCCATTCTCCTCCACCCTTTTCCACTACTCCTCTGTTTTGCAGGGATTGAAGATGAATACTCTGCCTTAGGAAACAGTTTGGATCTGTGAGTCTATTCTGTCTACTGTACGGTGGCATCATATTTCATGTAGTGCCATTGCCCCTCAAATGGCAGTTGTCTACTGGCTAGATGAGATCCACACGTTGCTTCTAAATTTCACGGTTAAATGACTAATCTTCCAGTGTACTGGGCAAAGGTTCTAGTTGTAGTTGGCAAATAAGAGTTCTGGATTAAATTACTGATTAGATACCTGAGAACTGTTATTGAGCTACGAAATACTGCATTTATTTATGTTGCCAATGTGGTTCAGTTTTTGAACATCTAGTTATTGTGACAGAGGTTAAGAGATGCTCTGTGGAGCTGAGTCAGTATTCAATAGAGAGGAGTTTCACTGGTTAAACGCTTTAGAGTTACATCATTTATCTTCAAGTATAGGAGTGATGATAATAATTGGTGAACTTCAACGTCAACTACTGCAAGGCTGCACTGAGGCGAGAGTTTATTGATGTAAATCACAATTAAGAAACGCTTCTACTAGGAAACATTCTAGAACCACGGTCTTAAAACATGCAAGCTACTGAGCAGCTATTCAAAACAGGTGTATCTCATAATGAGGGACAATGCTCTAGGATACATAACATGTATTTGTCTCACAGCCTTTCAAATTAATTTCTAAAACTAAGTAAATACAATTTCAAAGACATTTGACATTGTCAAATCCTTAATCTGGATTATCTTTTAATAGTTTCTTCTTTCGCAAATCACAGAATCATTGAGTGGTTTGGGTTGAAAGGGATATGAAAGATCATTTAGTCCAACCTCTCCGCATGGGAAGTTCACGTTCCACCAGAGCATGTTGTTCACAGACACATCCTACCTGACCTTGAACACCTCCAGGGATGGGGCACCCACGACTTCTCTGGGCGATCTGTTCCGGTGTCTCACCACTCTAATTGTAAATAATTTCTTCCTAATATCTGACTTAATTCTACCCTCTTTCAGTTCATAACCATTAACCCCTGTCCTATCACTACATTTCCTTATTAATATTCCCTCTTCGTCTTCCGTGCAGGCCCCCCTCTATGTCCGCAAAGGCTGCTGCAAGGTTTCTCCGGAGCCTTCTAATCTCCGGGCTAAACAACGCCAACTCTCAATGTGTTCTCATAAAGTAGGTGTTCCAGCCCCCTGATCATCTTTGTGGCCCTCCTCTGGACCTGCTCGAGCAGGCCCACATCCTCCTTATGCTGGGGAACCCACGGGTGAACACCATACGCCAGGTGGGGTGTCAGGTGAGCCAAGTAGAGGGGTAGAATCACTTCTCTCAACCTTCTGGCCATGCGTCTTTTGATGCAACCCAGGAGGGTCTTCTGTGCTTCGCTTATCCTTTATTGTTTCTCAGGTATCAGGATTACGACGCAACTTCATCCCACTTTGGTCATGCACTTAGCGCTTAATTGGATCACTGGAAAAAACTGATTGGAGACAGCCAAAAAGTACTCCCAAAAAGTTTACCCTTGAGATATTCGGGAACACAGGTATTCAGAACAAGTTAAAACAGTGCAAAGGGGTTTTGTAACAGAAGTTATAAAAACGCTGATACTCCCCAGTGAAAGGAGAATAATTCTACTTAGCCTATCGCAAAAAGGGGATGTTTATATCCACAGGACTGGAAATGGCATTACAATAAATTATTCCTGTATGGAGGTGTTGAGGGGAAAAATTCTAGCAGTCAATTAATGATTATTCATTACCATAAACTTTGTATTCAGAGTTTAATGCTGATTGTTTTGAAACACCTTAAAATTCATCAGTGACCTTACTCTTTCATTTTCCTTCAGTTAGCCAAAATGAGAGGGATTCTCTTTGTCAAATACATGTAAAGGGATGACTGTAATCTAGAATTACATAGAATTGTTATAAGGTAATCTTATTTTTGAAGATTTCTAAGAGGCTGTATTGTGCCAGAAAATCACAATAAACCTAAACGAATGATTTGCTTTCTGTAAGAAGTAGTCTTCTGCTTTGAATCTCATTGCCTGTTTCAGTCATTCACAAGTAATCAAGAACATATATAATGTTCATGCAGTAAATATATTTATGCAATCTCTTTACACAAAAAAAATGAAGAGCATTACAACAGGTACACAAATGGAATAATGCTGTGCACAATTCTTCAAATTTTAGATACAAGTTTCTCAGGCTTCTCCTTGAAAGTTCTTCTCACTTGGGATGCTTCATTTGTCTCATGCTACTAAGAAAGATCTTTCCAGTTTTTCAGTACATCTGATTTCACTGTTTAACACCTCTTTTCATATATTTTCCTCCTCCCTGGATTAGCATAATACCATTAATCCCTTTTTAATATGATGTCTGTATCTATTTAATACTCTTAGTTTAATGCTACAAGAGAGCGAAGGCCACCATGAAAAAGAGCTGTCCTAAATCAAAACTACTGATTATCGTAATACTTTCTTCTCAGACAGTTCACTAAGCTCACATTTGATATCCACCTTCTCTATACGAAAAACACTGTCTTATTTATATTATTTTAGAGAAAGCATTTACATCCAGGGAAATCATCTGTGTTTGCTTCCACTGCTATTTTCATTAAGCTTGGAATACTTACACCCTTATACTGCCTAGTATCAAAAAATAAACATAAGAAAGTGTACTAAAACTGTCTGCGTCATAGTAATTGTCTTGATCTTCAGACTTGCTCAGCACCTGTTTGAATTGTCAGCTGGGCAAAATCGTCAGCTAAGAGGTTCCGAAAGATTTGGCACAGTCCCTCCAGGAGTTTGACACAACTTGCTGAGTGCTTGAGCCACATCCTTCACAGGTGTAGCAGAAACAATCTGTCTCCTTGACTACATTGCTCTGTTACACAGACACATAGAAAACACCAAACACTCATAGGGCATCCTGAAAACAAACTGGTAAGCTTTGCACGTGCCGTCAAAGAATAAATGACTTTGGGGTGTGCTGGTCTTTACTATCATGAGTTCTTTGCTTGGATGATGTAGAAAATCAATAGCAATAAATGAATGATTCTTAAGCTTCTTTTACCAAGTCACCTAAGGTAGGAATATTACCCATCCTTATTATTAATATTACAGGGCTCAGTACTGGGTCCAGCTCTGTTCAATGTCTTTATCAATGACCTGGATGAAGGCATCGAGTGCACCCTCAGCAAGTTTGCAGATGACGCCAAGCTGGGAGGAAGTGTGGATCTGCTGGAGGGTAGGGAGGCTCTGCAAAGGGATCTGAACAGGCTGGACTGCTGGGCCGAGACCAATGGGATGAGGTTTAACAAGGCCAAATGCCGGGTCCTGCACTTGGGGCACAACAACCCTATGCAGCGCTACAGACTGGGGGAAGAATGGCTGGAGAGCTGCACGGAAGAGAAGGACCTGGGGGTAATGGTTGACAGCCGACTGAACATGAGCCAGCAGTGTGCCCAGGGGGCCAAGAAGGCCAACGGCATCTTGGCTTGTATCAGAAATGGGGTCACCAGCAGGTCCAGGGAGGTGATTCTCCCTCTGTACTCAGCACTGGTGAGACCGCACCTCGAATACTGTGTTCGGTTCTGGGCCCCTCACCACAGGAAGGATGTTGAGGCTCTGGAGCGTGTCCAGAGAAGAGCAACGAAGCTGGTGAGGGGGCTGGAGAACAAGTCTGACGAGGAGCGGCTGAGAGAGCTGGGGCTGTTTAGCCTGGAGAAGAGGAGGCTGAGGGGAGACCTTATTACTCTCTACAACTGCCTGAAAGGAGGTTGTGGAGAGGAGGGAGCTGGGCTCTTCTCCCAAGTGACAGGGGACAGGACAAGAGGGAATGGCCTGAAGCTCCGTCAGGGGAGGGTCAGGTTGGATATCAGAAAAAAATTCTTCACAGAAAGAGTCATTTGGCACTGGAACAGCTGCCCAGGGAGGGGGTCGAGTCGCCTTCCCTGGAGGTGTTTAAGGAACGGGTGGATGAAGTGCTGAGGGACATGGTTTAGGGAGTGTTAGGAATGGTTGGACTCGATGATCCAATGGGTCCTTTCCAACCTTGTGATTCTGTGATTCTGTGATTCTGTGATCCTTGCAGGTAGCTCAGGGAAGAGCTTTAGTATGCAGTCACAGCCAAATGTGTGTAAGTAACAGAACAACGAATAACAAGGAGAATAGCTTAAGAATTTTGAAGGCAATGCAGTAGCCTTCTCCAAGTGCTGCACTGGGAATTTCTGTTCAAGAAATGTGCTTCAGTGCTTAACAGAGGCTGAAAAACGGATAATTTCCATTGGCATAGAAAGCACTTGTGAAAAAAACATAGTACAACCCATAGAATCATAGAATAGTTTGGGTTGGAAAGGACCTTAAAGACCGTCCAGTTTCAGCCCCCTGCCATGGGCAGGGACATCCCACTGGATCAGGGGCTGCCTAAGGCCCATCCAACCTGGCCTGGAACACCTCCAGGGATGGGGCAGCCACAGCTTCCCTGGGCAACCTGGGCCAGGGACTCACCACCCTCATCGTGAAGAAATTCCTCCTTATGTCCAGTCTAAATCTGCCCCTCTCCAGTTTATACCCATTCCCCCTCGTCCTATCCCCAAAGCCTTTATGAACAGCCCATCTCCAGCTCTCCTGTAGCCCCTTCAGGTACTGAAGGTCACTCTGAGGTCTCCTTGGAGCCTTCTCTTCTCCAGCCTGAACAAACCCAACTCTCTCAGCCCGTCACTTTACATTTTTGAGTGGTCTTCTAAATATCTCCACTCACCAATGTTAGAATAAAACACATTTTAAAATGTGCTTTAAACAAAAGGCCCTAAAAATGTAATAAGTGTTACAGAAAACCTAAAAATACAATACGTGCCTTCTATTACTGGAAAATAGTAAAATGTGTAAAATAGTAAAATTGCAGTGTGTAAAATGTTAGAAATGAGAATATTCAAATTTTATAAAGTGATTTTTTGCAAATTACTGTCTTGGCAAGTTCGAGCTTTTAGCTCAAAGAGACTAAAAGGGGGCTGGGGTATCAATTTAGATTTATATCCAGGATTTCTCATAAGACACCGTGGAAGAGAGACCCAAACTATTGCCTCATAGCCATCACTGCCCAAACTACTGCGATTAGACAGGTAAGACATCCCGACAGGAGGGCACTCCCCACTGGAAAGGGGTTCCTGTCTACCGAATTTCTGATTAGCTCCCTGCTATCCAGGGGCAGAATATTCGTCTGAAGTTGGAGACTGGTTGCTATTTTCTCCCCACACATTACAAAGACGGGCAGTCCCGGTACTCACAGGTCTTATCCTTCTTGTAAGACTGAGCATGTCTCAGCCACTTCCTCCATCTGCTGAGGACACAGATCAGGGTTGTAAAGATGACAAGATCTTCTTGCTGGTAGAACTGCTCTTGAAAGAACATTTATCTTACACCAGCAAGCAAAGTTGCATTGTTCAGGACTTAGGCCAAAATGCTATTTGCGTTCTACAAGAATAAAATTAGTTCCCAGAATTTATCATTGGCATTTAATTTCTGACATTATGCACTTTTAGAAATTCAGTGCTGGTAGCACATACAATTTAGACAATTTCTTTTGTGTGTATCTTTTATTTCTGGCCAAAATGTAAGCTCTCATTCTTGTAATTACACTCTCCAATTCCCATCTCTCTTAGATTTTTTTAAACATCTGCTGTCACATCTGTTTTGGGATTGCAGGATTTTTTTATTTCTCATTACCATTCTTTCCACCTCATATAGTTCATCTCTATAGTTCCAACATTCCTTCATATTGACCTCTGTCTTATTTTCCTTTGTAGCTTTAATGGCACGGATTACTTTTATATTACAAATCAGAGACCAATAAGCAAGACCAATCCACTTGAATGGCTTTTAGCCGCTTATAAAGGAATTTTTTTATGAGCCTATTAGGGGGCATTTTCACACAGGTTCGCGCTTTGCTCCATAATATGCAGAAGTGGCGCTCTCCGCTCCAGTGTGAGAGCTCTGCATCCATTTCCAGAACTTTAGCACCTAACTTGTGTCTGCTTGCAGCCCTGAAGTTACAGGTGCACGCGTAGATGCAAATACATCAGTAAAGTTTGTGCCTGTGATACAGCAGCCACCAACCATAGAAAACGGCACCTATAACGGTATGGCTTTTTATTGATGTATTCCACTCGCTGTAGATTTATCACCCTGACCTAGATTTTCCAGTTACATCTGCCACTGTCTTCTGGGACAGTTTTCAAAAGCAAATATTCAGACTATGTCTACAAAATATGCATTTACATCTGCCAAGAGGTACTTTTGCAGGAAGACACACACAAACATTCGTGGCTTGGACTGTGTAAATACTCGCCTGTAGAAATTAAAGCATTACGCTTGAAACAGAGTTGAACAAAGTTGGAAGGAGTAAAACTGAATAATTTATTTCTTTTCAGGAAAACAGGAAGTTCGGGTTCACATCAACCCACATCTAGGAGTTCTTTCTCAGCCCTGACGAAACCGGAAACTCTTAACATGTAATACCACGCAATAATAATTTAGAAAAAGTGGTTTAGTTGTAGCAACAAAAGGAAGACGGATGGGCACGTAATTTGACAGTAGGTGGCATTATTGTCTTCCTTATTCAGCAGTCCCAACGTTAGAATAAGTCGCCCAGGACACTGCAACCTTCCAATCCCTTTCTGGCTTTGCCTTGGGGGATCCATCCCCACAGGACAGCACAAGGTGTTCTGAGCAGAGACATTCTTCTGTCACCCTTCTGGTATTTTCCTGTATGGGGCAGATAGGTAGCTATTAATTGGTGAAGGAGCAGAAAGCTGTCGGGCTTCAAATGCATGACCACACATCATGACTTTATAGTTTAACATCAAACGTAACAGCCTCAGAAGGAGAAATACAAAAAGTTGTATTCTGATACCCTCCTGCCCAAAAAGGAGCATGAGTAGAGTGTGAACGACCATCACTGAGTAACAGCTGATTACTTCAGAAAGCAGAGCTGGGCTTTATTGATTTATTTTTACCACCACAATTTCAGATTATTCACTTCTGTCATGTAACGGCTTAGGAAAATGCACCACTTCTTTTCGTGGAAAATAAGTTATCTGTCAGGGAGAAAAAAATCCCAAATGATCATCCAGCTTTAAGGGAACTGCAGTTTCAAACAAATATGAAAAGATGACAGTTTCAAACAAATATGAAAAGATGACAGTTCATTCTAACTTTCATTACAAACATATTTAGCAGTACTTTATTTTTATTCCTCATCATTACTACTTCTTGCCTTACGGAACTGTCACGGGACATAGTTCTGTAATCTTATCTACTTTTGTTGATATTGCTTTTTGTTTTTCACAGTAGCATTGACTAATCTAACAGGCAAGTACAACCAAGAGTATACTTTCTGCAGAGTCATACCATTCAATAGCAAATTAAATACCCCGTTGATGTTCATGGCACTCAAAAAAAGCAAAACACAGCAGAATCAAACTCGTAACTGTTGTAAAACTGTCAACTAGATCTAGAAGATGGGAAAAGTTAAGAGGAAAAATATGGTATTTCCTTAACTATCACTGAGTACTGATTTGGAAGGTTTTCTTCAGGAATTTAAAGAGTAAATTTCTAGTAGATCAGAGTTAAAATAGTCTAGGCAGTTTTTGTGAATAAACATAGCCAAACAATGCTTTTATAATGTGGCTTTTTTTTTTTTGTCATCACTGCCACTCTTCCCAAGTTATAAATATAATTACAGATACTTTATGTCAAATACAAAGCATTATTTTCCTTTTTCTGTCACACGAAATGCAATCATAAAGTATAAATTGTAAAAAAAAAAAAGCTTGATGAATATGAAAAAAAATTGCCAAAGCTGAAGTGGCTCTCCAGAGTTAGCAACAAGCACAGAGAGACACTTCAAATTGCTTTAAACGAGCAGTCACGTAGCAGCTTCACCTCTTGGACTCACAGTCCTGTCAGTTACGTCGCATGAGCACGGAAAGACAACAACTTATCCAAACTGACAACTGAACGCTAATCAAATGACAAATGGATACGATGACATTAGATTGCAGTGAATACTCATTTTCTTAGACACTTAAGAGATTAAATGTTGAATTTTCACACATGAGACTAACAGTGACTGCTCTTTGGGATATGGTAAAGATTAAGCAATTCTTGAAGGTCTAAATAAACACTTAGGAGATTGGTAGCAATTTCTAGCAGATGCCATTTAAGCCTCAGGACTTCAGGGCGATACTGAAAGTAGCTTTAAGACCTAGGGCTCAAAGTGCTATGCATGTCCTCAAGCTCTCGAATGCTGTTATTATTTCCAAACAGCCACAGAAGCCTAACACAAGAAAGCTAGAGCCAGTCAGCCCGCTCCCGTGGCTCCTCTAATGGCAACTGCAGCAGACGTTGCAGGGGTTCAGCGGGTATTTGTGACCTGCTGTTGAAGAAAGGTCTGTGAAGGTGTGTTTCATCATTTTCCAGAGGGGAAATACTGCTCCTACTCTGATAAGAGTGACTGTGTTTTTTTTTTTTTCTAAATCCATGCGTCTCGTGTACTTTCATTCTTTCTGACTCAATGCATCATCTCACATTTCATGGGTAGACAGCTGTGAGAGTAGGGCTTGGTTGTCCCTTCCTCCACCCATCATAGACCTTGACTTTTAGGACTCACTCTGTGAGACAGAATGTGTGTGTGTCCATCCAGGTTGGCAGAAAGGTGAACAGACTTTCTTCCATGCTATGTTTATGTGGTGAAGAAATTAGCTTACATTTAAGAAGAGAACACAGCGGCTGGTGACGTTCAAGAGAAAATGCTTATGACCTACCCTACCAAAAGAGAGTTCTTCTGAACTGCTGCAGAACTTGTAGAGTCCTTTAGGGAATCAGGACTGTGGAAACAAATAAAAGAAGTCCCCAGTAAACACAACTGATAAAGCAACCTTACACTTCACACATGTTTTGAATTGGGAAGGCTACTACTGGAAGAATCTACAGCGCATCTAAGATTTGAAAGTAACCATACACACCGCACATTTCCCACCTGATAAAAGCAAAGTTCATCCCTCACATTTTACAGCCTAGGAGGGATCATGTTATTAAGTGATCTACAATGAATGTTCAAATACAACAACGCTGGTGCAAATCCATAGTAACTGTGTTCTGATGGTAAAATGGAAGCAGTGATGGTAAATTACCAGTGGAAAAAATATTTATTTTTTTGAATATGGGCAAACAAAATTTAATTATTTATAATCAATACATGAATCGGAAATTACATATATTATGGTGATGAAAAGTGCTGTTAATGTCTTTAGTTTGCGCACTACACCCTCAGCAAGTTTGCAGATGACACTAAGCTGGGAGGAAGTGTGGATCTGCTGGAGGGTAGGGAGGCTCTGCAGAGGGATCTGAACAGGCTGGACTGCTGGGCCGAGACCAATGGGATGAGGTTTAACAAGGCCAAATGTCGGGTCCTGCACTTGGGGCACAACAACCCTGTGCAGCGCTACAGACTGGGGGAAGAATGGCTGGAGAGCTGCAAGGAAGAGAAGGACCTGGGGGTGCTGGTTGACAGCGACTGAACATGAGCCAGCAGTGTGCCCAGGGGGCCAAGAAGGCCAACGGCATCTTGGCTTGGATCAGAAATGGGGTCACCAGCAGGTCCAGGGAGGTGATTCTCCCTCTGTACTCGGCACTGGTGAGACCGCACCTCAAATACTGTGTTCAGTTCTGGACCCCTCACCACAAGAAGGATGTTGAGGCTCTGGAGTGTGTCCAGAGAAGAGCAACGAAGCTGGTGAGGGGCTGAAGAACGTCTGACGAGGAGCGGCTGAGAGAGCTGGGGTTGTTTAGCCTGGAGAAGAGGAGGCTGAGGGGAGACCTTATTACTCTCTACAACTGCCTGAAAGGAGGTTGTGGAGAGGAGGGAGCTGGGCTCTTCTCCCCAGTGACAGAGGACAGGACAAGAGGGAATGGCCTGAAGCTCCGTCAGGGGAGGTTCAGGTTGGATATCAGAAAAAAATTCTTCACAGTAAGAGTCATTGGGCACTGGAACAGCTGCCCAGGGAGGGGGTCGAGTCGCCTTCCCTGGAGGTGTTTAAGGAACGGGTGGATGAGGTGCTGAGGGACATGGTTTAGGGAGTGTTAGGAATGGTTGGACTCCATGATCCAATGGGTCCTTTCCAACCTTGTGATTCTGTGATTCTGTGATTATATTTAGATGCAAGCACTGTCTCACTGGACTCAAAGGATCAAAATCCAAATACTGGATTGTCAAGGCTAGAAGGAAGCTCACACACCCAATAATCCCCCACACACTCAAAGTACACTCTGTGATTTGGATATGCTCCTACAGCAAAACTGCATGATTCTATTGTTTCAGTAATCACCCTCAGTTCAAGTTCTGTAAGAGTAACAAAAGGCAGCCAGATTAAACATAACCCAAGGGTCACCTGCTGAGCACCTGTAATGACTGGGCAAAATAGCACTGATACCACCTTGCTTAGAAATTTCTTTGTAGATGGCAATAACTCATGATAATGAGAAAGGAGTAAGGGCAAGAAAAGAAGTCGTCAGGTTTGTGTAATCTCCAAGTACTACAAAAATATCCAGGAGGGATGGAAAAGGGAATCATGGAAAGAAATACTCTTCCCAGCTGTTTTGTGGACCCCATCCAATATTTTTAACATGTTTAATAGCAATAAAAACAAATTTCTGGAAAAAAAAATAGAAAATAAATCCATGCTTTAAAGAAGTCCCCTTGATGGAAGGAAAGGTATGAAGTAATTATAGATATTCCTTAAACTGCACCCCTGTGAATTAGGGTACCGGCAGGACTGAGAATTTTGGTTAGCATTTTAGAGCTGTCAATCCAGTGTCCTTTTCTCCTGTATCTCAAATGTCCCAGATAATAGATAAAGGTATCAAACTGAAGTTAATCTGCCTTTTCATTGGTGATACACAGGAGAAGCAGAAGTGCCGAGTGGCGGAACAGTATAAAATCAAAATTCAGAGCAGTAAAGCATGCCTCCTTCTAACACGCAGCTGTACTATCTGCACGGACCCATCATTTGGTATTTCCTCTCCTTCCTTCACTACTGTGGACCATCATCAAAAGCTCTTTCAAACGAGCTCAGGTCCAGCAGGGGTGGGATTCCAGTTAGGGCATATAACTGCCTGACGGCTTGCTGGGTGAGCGTCAGAGACATCTGGCGAGTGAAAGCCCTGCCAGATGCTGTGCAAACGGTAATTACACACGCGGCTCCTACCGTCATTTTCCATGCCATCATTTTGGTGTTTTCTGGCAAAGCATTTTTTATTGCTGAATGATTTCTTGCTACCCTACTGCTGTCAGCGCTACCTCTGCTTTTGCTAACGGGACTCTGCTTTCACCCAGTGCCGTTCTCCCGTGTACACACTGAACTGGGTACCCACTTGCTTTTTCTGAGCTGAACAAGGCTGTTTCCTTCAGTGTTTTCCAGAAATCCCCAGGTCTTCTGCAGAACACGCCTTGAGTACAAAATACTGTTACAGAATGGCATTTCCCAGGCTCTTCTTTCTCCCCGCTCCCTTATATTTCCTTTTTGTCGCTTTTTTAATGTATTTTTCGACATCTTTATGAGTGCAGATTTCTCAGTGATTTTAACAGGAGCCTGACACGAGTAGGGGCAAAGGGATAACAGCCAGAATAACTTCCCAATACCCTTTATTGCAGCCTGTAGGTGTTGCATCTCCGTGGGATGTTGTTATGTGAGCTTTTCAAACGAGTAGCCATTAGCTCTCACCTCAAATATTTCATACTGTTCTTCTCTCAGAAATCTAATTTTTCCTGTGTCTGTCGAGCTTCCTGTCCTTCTATTTGATAACGTTCTTCTCAACATTTATCTTGTTCTTCCAATTACTGGGTTTAGAAAAAAAAGAAATTTATTTTCCAAATATCTCCAATAATCATCTTTATTAAATGAGATCTGGAGTAATTCTGTCTCTCTTACTTTATACAAAGGTGTGGGCGTGCACAGGTGTGCGCACACACACACACACACGTGAAAATAGACCCTCTTTGGCAAAGCAGCCGCAGGACCTATGGTAATGAGTAAAAGCAGTTCCATCCAGCATATAATGGAAAGGTATAAAAACCCCAAAGGCCTCACTCCCAAACAGATAATGTTTGTTTTATATGGGTTCACAGTTACTAGTTTAGTAAGATTTAACAGTTCTGAGCTGCGCGTCCTAATTTATTTGTGATACAAAAGTACATATCAATTCATTTGAAGAACACGTTTTATTCCTGAAAATATATACACCGATTTTTAAAAGTAAATTTTAACTAATTTTACAAAGGAAGATATTAGATTAAGCTTTTGCTCCTATTCCACTTCATTCATCAGTGTCACAGAGAGGAAGGTTTACCTCTTCAGGTTTGAAAATGCAAACTCTCAACGATTCTTATTTTAGACCTCAAAACTACGATGAGATATCTCAGGTCTGGAACTGAAATAACCCCCCTAGTCGATTTGTTTTATAAAATGCTGTGTGATTAGTATGACCTCTTGTGTCAAACACAGGAATATTCATTTGTTTATTCGCATAATGAAGCAATCAAGTAAGTGGATGAAATATTCAAAAGCTATGAACAATATAGTACTTCTCACTCCTACAAATAAACAGGATGGCAGCGGTAGGTGTAGTAAAACTGGGACTCGGAACTTTTATGAATCAGAAAAATAAATGCAAAAATTTCCTCAGACAGAACAGAGAAATCATACTTTTTAGTCTAACAAGACTTTAAAAAGATAATTATTTTTCTTCACAGTTCTAATAAAACCCTGTGTGACCCGAGTAGATGAAATTACGTGGGATTTGTGACTCCTAAATAGAACAGGAAGATTTACCAATTTCTTATAAAGCCTTTCACGTTAAACCGGGTTCCCAGGACTTTATCTTCTGCTCAGGAGAACACCTAAAAGAAAATATCTTTGGGCAAACATTAAGGACGTGGCATGCACAGAAAAGGAAAGATGAAAGCTAGGCCTTTAACTACTACACAAAACTTACATTCCGACAGGACGCTTGTGCTGCGCTTGTATTTATGGAGTAATAAAAGCCTGAGTTCCCCGAGATTTTATTTTTCTAAGATCCACGTAATCCATACTTATTTGAGATCCCAGGCAAAACAGGACCACCGAGGTGGAATGACAGCACCGTGTTTTTTGAAACAAACAATGACAGATCTGAAGCTGCGTTAAACCATCCTTAAAAATAAGTCCCTTTTTTTTTTTTTTCTTGGACTTTGAAGGTTTGGAGGATTAAGTGCAACAGAGAGCATCCAAATAACACCTCAGTACAACTTAAAAACATAGAGTGATGTATTTGGAAAGTGCTTTATCATTCACACAAGGATGTACGTGCGAATTTTTAGGCAAAATGCGATTGCTAAACAAGCTGAGTTATCACAAAGCATTATGATGCTCTGTATCACACACACTCCTATTTACGGGTGCTTTTTCCGAAATAACTTAAGCACTGTGTAATTTACCTGTATTGTACAACCATGATATTCACAACTATAGTGAGGGTTGTTTGACTGTGTGTGTGTGCAATATGCGCTTGCTTTAAAAGGTACGCCTTGGTTAGGAATTAAATCATTGACATTTTATAGCAGAATGTATTTAAAACGTTGTTATTGATGGTGCCTCTCCCAGATTTCTAAAATGCCATTCAAGGGTGCGGAGTTACAAAGGAAACTGCGCGTTGTGTGAGAGACAGAAATTATATGAATATATATAAGAATAGGCTCTTTTTCCTATGAAGACTGACTGAATTTTGTCTTTGGCATTAGAGCAAAGATGCAAAGGCACCTTCCGGGCTATTAAATTTTGCAGCTGATTTGTAAAGCCGCAAAGACAGAGCTACCGGACTGTAAAAAACACCAAACAGAAACCCCTCTTCCAACGTCACCTCAGTGGCAGGTAACGGCAGGGCTGCACGGAGGTAAATCACTTACCGCTTTCACTGTCCTTCCCTTCAAGAATCTTCCCTTAAATAAGAGCAGAAAAGGGACTTTACCTGGTGCAGGCATTCCATGCCTGAGGGAGCTGCAGGAATGAATTATTCAGGGAGAGTTTGGGAGGGAAAAGGAGGAAGAAGAGGCAAAATGGTAGCAGGAGACCGAGCCAAGGGCTGCGCTGGCACTGCGGGATTGGAAACTGGAGCAGGAGGTGAGGGCTGCTATGGGGTGACACTCATCCCATCCCACAGGAAAGCTCAACCGGAGCCGTCATCCAGCCCCGAAATCAGCCCGGGGTGTCCCGGGTGGGGGTCTTCCACCTCGGGTGGGGGTCTCCCACCCTGGTTGTGTCCTAGGTGGGGGTCTTACACCCAAAGTGGGGGTCTCCCACCCTGGTTGTGCCCTGGGTGGGGGTCTTACACCCAAAGTGGGGATCCCACACCCAAGGTGGGGGTCTCACACCCTGGTTGTGTCCTGGATGGGGGTCTTACACCCAAAGTGGGGATCCCACACCCAAAGTGGGGGTCTCACACCCTGGTTGTGTCCTGGGTGGGGGTCTTACACCCAAGGTGGGGGTCTCACACCGTGGTTGTGCCCTGGCTGGGGGTCTTACACCCAAGGTGGGAGTCTCACACCCTGGTTGTGCCCTGGGTGGGGGTCTTACACCCAAGGTGGGGGTCTCACATCTTGGTTGTGTCCCGGGTGGGGGTCTTACACCCAAGGTGGGGGTCTCCCGCCCTGGTTGTGCCCTGGGTGGGGGTCTTACACCCAAGGTGGGGGTCTCCCACCCTGGTTGTGCCCTGGGTGAGGGTCTTACACCAAAGGTGGGGGTCTTACACCCAAGGTGGGGGTCTCACATCTTGGTTGTGTCCCTGGTGGGGGTCTTACACCCAAGGTGGGGGTCTCCCACCCTGGTTGTGCCTGGGGTGGAGGTCTCACACCCAAGGTGGGGGTCTCACACCGTGGTTGTGTCCTGGGTGGGGTCTTACACCCAAGGTGGGGGTCTCACACCGTGGTTGTGTCCCGGGTGGGTGCCCCAGGGCTGCCATGGGTGAGGGTCTCATGCCCGAGGTGGGGCTTTCACAGCCTGGGCAGTGTCCTGGGGGGTGTCACCACACCGTTCTGGGGGGGGGGGGGGGGTTGCGGGTGGGGATCTCCCACCCCGGGTTGGGGGTCTCCCACTCCGGTTATGTCCTGGGTGGGGGTCTCACACCCCCTCCCCCCGGCTGTGGGTCTTGTACCTGGGCTGGGGGTCCCACATCGACCTGGATGGGGTTCTCGCATCCCGGGTGGGGGTCTCACACCTGTGTGGGGGTCCCACTGCCTGAGTGGGGGTCTCACACCTCGGGTTGGGGGTCTGGCATCCTGGCTGGGGGTCCCACACTCCGGGTCGGGGGCTCACACCCCGACATCGTCCCAGGTGGGGTTATCGCCCCCTGTTCTGTCCGGGGTGAGGGTCTCACCCCCTGGGGCTGTCCCGGGGGGAGGGGGGGGGGGTCCTCACCCCCTGGGGCGGAGCTCTCGCACTCCGGAGTGTCCCGGGGGTGGGGGGGTCTCACAGCCTGGCATTGTCCCGGGTGGGGGTCTCGCATCCCGGATGGGGGTTTCCCATGCCGGGTGGGGGGTCTCACACCTCGGGTGGGGGTCTCGCTGTCCTGGGGAGGGGTAGGGAGTGATCCTGTACCCTGCATGTCCCGGGTGGGGTTCACACAGCGAGTGGGGGGGGTCTCACATGCCGGCAATGCCCTGGGTGGGGGTCTCGCACCATGGGTGGGGGTCTTGTACCCTGGCATGGTCCTGGGTGGGGGTCTCTGACTCGGTTTGGGGGGGTCCTGGGCGGGGGTCTCTGACTCGGGAGGGGGGGTCCTGGGAGGGGGTCTCTGACTTGGGTTGGGGGGGTCGTGGGAGGGGGTCTCTGACTCAGGTTGGGGGGGTCTTGGGCGGGGGTCTCTGACTCGGGTTGGGGGGGTCCTGGGCGGGGGTCTCTGACTCGGGAGGGGGGGGGTCGTGGGAGGGGGTCTCTGACTTGGGTTGGGGGGGTCCTGGGCGGGGGTCTCTGACTCGGGTTGGGGGGGGTCCTGGGCAGGGGTCTCTGACTCGGGTTGGGGGGGATCCCTGGGCGGGGGTCTCTGACTCGGGAGAGGGGGGTCCCTGGGCGGGGGTCTCCGACTCGGGAGAGGGGGGTCCCTGGGCGGGGGTCTCTGACTCGGGTTGGGGTGTCCCTGGGCGGGGGTCTCTGACTCGGGTTGGGGGGTTCCTGGGCGGGGTCTCTGAGGCGCTGCCGCCCTGTCCCCCCTCAGCCGCGGCCGCTCCGCAGGAGGGGCGGCGCTGGACAGCTCCGGGCGCGCGCACATGTTCCGGCGGCGGCGCAGATGTGAGCGGGGCGGGGGGGGGGGCGCGGGGGGGGGATCCCCGCGGGGGAGGGGGTGGGGGGGTTCCCCGCGCGAGGCGGGGCCGGGGGGGCGCGGAGGGGAGAGGGGCGGGGTAGGGGGGAATCCCCGTGGCTGGGCGGGGCCGGGGGGGGTCCCCGCACCGCCCCCCCCTCCCAGATTGACACCCCCCCCCCCCCCCCGCCCGCAGGTGACGTGATGCCCGTTGTTTTGGTGCGCCCGACCAATCGCACGCGCCGTGTGGATTCTACGGGAGCCGGGATGGGCCCGCGGTGGCGGCGGCAGGAGTCTCCCGTGCCGACCATAACGCATTGCGCAGGCAGCCCCGCCGCCCGGGGCTCCTGCGGCTTTAACGGCCCCGGCATGGAGGCGCCGCGGCAGTTCCCGGCGGGCTGCGGCCCCGAGCAGCCGCCGCCGCAGCCGCCGCCGCCGCAGGGTCCGGAGAAGCAGAGCCTCCCGCTGCAGCAGAGCCCGTGCCTGCAGTGCAACAGCTGCGCCCCGCACGGCGCTGCGGCGGCGGCGGCGGGAGAGAACCTGCCGCTGCTGCTCCGCGCAGCCTCGCCCCTCGCCTTCAGGACGCGGTCCTCGCCGCTCTCCTCCGCCGCCTCCTCGCGGCAGGGCAGCCAGCTCAACGTCAGCGACGTCGCCCCCTCCAGCCATGCCCGGCACCAGTATCCCCAGTACCACCAGTGCCACGGCGGGCAGCAGGCGGGCAGCCCCGGCGGCGCGCACCAGCAGCAGCGCCGCGAGAGCAACCCCTTCACCGAAATAGCCATGAGCAGCTGCCGCTACAACGGCGGCGTCATGCGGCCGCTCAGCAACCTCAGCTCGTCCCGCAGGAACCTGCAGGAGCTGGACTCGGAGTCGCAGCCGCTGCAGCCGCCGCTCGCCAGCCCCGCCGCCGCCCCCGAGATCGTGGTCTCCAAGCCCGAGCACAACAACTCCAACAACCTGGCGCTGTACGGACCCGCCGGACCCGGCTCGGGCGGCGCCGGCAACGGCGGCAAGTCCAGCAAGAAGAAGAACCAGAACATCGGCTACAAACTGGGGCACCGCCGCGCGCTCTTCGAGAAGCGCAAGCGGCTCAGCGACTACGCGCTCATCTTCGGCATGTTCGGCATCGTCGTCATGGTCATCGAGACCGAGCTCTCCTGGGGCGCCTACACCAAGGTACCGGTGCTGGGACCCCCGCCCAGACCCGCCCCGAGCATCCCCCGGGATGCCGCAGGACCCCAGTGCCGGGGGGATGCTGGGACCCCATCCCAGCCCCATCCCGAGCATCCCCCGAGGTGCCGCAGGACCCCAGTGCCGGAGGAATGCTGGGACCCCATCCCAGCCCCATCCCGAGCATCCCCCGGGATGCCGCAGGACCCCAGTGCCGGAGGAATGCTGGGACCCCATCCCAGCCCCATCCCGAGCATCCCCCGAGATGCCGGAGGACTCCAGTGCCGGGGGGGATGCTGGGACCCCCGGGATGCCGCAGGACCCCAGTGCCGGGGGGATGCTGGGACCCCATCCCAGCCCCATCCCGAGCATTCCCCGGGATGCCGCAGGACCCCAGTGCCGGAGGGATGCTGGGACCCCATCCCAGCCCCATCCCGAGCATTCCCCGGGATGCCTCAGGACTCCAGTGCCGGGGGGATGCTGGGACCCCATCCCAGCCCCATCCCGAGCATCCCCCGAGGTGCCGCAGGACCCCAGTGCCGGAGGGATGCTGGGACCCCATCCCAGCCCCATCCCGAGCATCCCCCGGGATGCCGCAGGACCCCAGTGCCGGAGGGATGCTGGGACCCCATCCCAGCCCCATCCCGAGCATCCCCCGGGATGCCGCAGGACCCCAGTGCCGGAGAGATGCTGGGACCCCATCCCAGCCCCATCCCGAGCATCCCCCGGGATGCTGCAGGACTCCAGTGCCGGAGGGATGCTGGGACCCCATCCCAGCCCCATCCCGAGCATCTCCCGGGGTGCCGCAGGACTCCAGTGCCGGGGGGATGCTGGGACCCCATCCCAGCCCCATCCCGAGCATCCCCCGGGATGCCGCAGGACCCCTGTGCCGGGGGGATGCTGGGACCCCATCCCAGCCCCATCCCGAGCATCCCCCGGGGTGCCGCAGGACTCCAGTGCCGGGGGGATGCTCTGACCCCATCCCAGCCCCATCCCGAGCATCCTCCGGGATGCTGCAGGACCCCAGTGTGATGGGGCTGCTGGGGCCCCATCCCAGCCCCGTCTCAAGGAGCCCCCCAGGATGCTGCAGGACCCCGGTGCAATGGGGCTGCTGCTCCCCATCCCAGCCCTGTCCCTGGGAGCCCCCAGGATGCTGCAGGACCCTGTTCCATGCATGCCCATCCATGGGGCTGGGGGTGGCACTGGGGCAGGAGCAGCCCCTGCACCCCGGTCTCTGAGGGACGGTGGTGTCTTTATCTTGCAGGAGTCGCTGTATTCCCTTGCTCTGAAATGCCTTATTAGCCTCTCCACAATTATCCTGCTTGGGCTTATCATCGTCTACCATGCAAGAGAAATCCAGGTAAGGTTTCCTTCTGTGGGTCGGTAAGCACTGCTGGCATAGCTGGGGGTGCGAGTTGGGTTTTCTGGGGGTGCGGTGGTGGTAAGTACTCGGTACTTCTCGCTGGTTCAGAAAGCAAACGTGATCTCGCTGCGCCTGCCGAAGTTGGTGGATGGTCCTCAGCCCTGGAGACAGACACAGCAGGCGTATACATGCCAGGAAGCTCAGACTGCTCGGGAACGCTGTCTGCGGTTATGCTGTAGGATCGCTTGGCCCTGGGGTTATAACCTGCTATCTCAGTGACATGCCTCCTGCCTTCTATAGCAGGCGTACAACAACAGTCTTTTATTTCCCAGCGACTAAACTTCATGCTGTGCATTTTGTCTTAATGGCAAGGTTAATTGTCGTCGTTGTGCAAGGCATGTCATCGTCACTGCGCTGTCTCACATACGCGCGTACTCTCGGAGAATGTTTAAGAGTGGAGGGAAGACTTATGTTAGACTTCTTTTACTTAATGCCGCACAGCTGCTGGGAATGTCGCAGAGAAAAACTGTCAAACATAGGGCTAAAAGTAGGAGGAACATACTGTTCCAAGCTTTAGAATAAGTCTTACAAATATTGTCACAGGTTCTCTTTGAGGGACTTAGTTTTCATTTCAGTTGTAATTATTTTGACCAAGAAACTAAAATTTAGCATTTCAGCTCAGCTGAAACATAGAACTGATAGATTTCAAATTCTTGAAGGGAAAAATACCTGACTCGTAGACGCATAGGTGCTTTTGCTTTTTGAGATTAATTAGGGGTACCTTGAGCAGCAAGCTGAAGTGACAGCTTCTCAAGGGCAAAGGAGACTTTCCTACTGATACCAATCAGTAAAAAAAAATATAAAAAAAATAAGAATTCTATAGTGCCCTGCTTTTGTGCAAATGAATGCTGTAGTTTCAGTGAAATGGTACTGTACTCCCCTACTTAGGGTAATGTTAGAGAAGTATTATGTTACTGAAGACTCTTTGCCAAACTGGATCTTGTTGTGCAGTCCTTGCACGTGCAACACTTCTATTCCTGGCTCAGGACCCACTTTCTCTGCATCAATAGCAAAGATATTGAAAGCTGTTTAATTATATTGTACTTTAAATAAGTAAGTGCTCTGGTGAAAGAGCATCTCTATAAACTACTGCAATACAGGTGAAGAAGTTTCTTTATCGGTATAAAAATAAGTCAGTGGTGCTGCAGCACGGGGGCCACATTCCCCAGTGTATCTTCCCACAAGTGGTCCCTGAGGCATGAAGAGCAAAGCTGGAAAATAATCCGTGTAAACATCTGAGTTACTCCATGCATTTTTCAGAAACTTTAAATGGAAAATTTTATGTAGAGTGACTGAGTGGTTTTAGGTCTGTGTATGTATCAGCTTACACTAATTAATTACTCGAAGATCCAGTTGTTTTTTTTTTTTTTCAAGTAAATGGTTACAAATTTTCATCCTCTTAGGAATGTGTTACTGATCAGGAAAAAAAAAACAATCTTAAAAAGCTAAAGTTTTAATTCTGTTTTATTTATTTTTTAATTGGTCATTTTACAGACCTTCCTTGTGTATGTGACGACGTGGAAGGAGTTATGCAATCGTGTGACTTTGTCAAGGTTAACGTAGTTTTCACTGCTGCCTGACACAGTATACTTGCCTGTAAAACAGCAATACCCCGTGCTTTAGTCTGAGAGACACCGAAAACTGCAGTAGTCGTGGCAGGGCCTGGAGTGAGCTGCAGCTTCAAGGGGCGCTGTCATTCATGTTGAGAATTAAAAGGAAGTTCTCTTTGTCCAGGAGCTTGTTAGAAGGAAAGGGAATTGTGCACTTGACATCTCAAAACAAGAAGTACCTTTAAAATACTTTGGCTTAGGAACGTCTTCAGGGTCCTTCCTTAGGAAGCTTCTCCAGGCAGAAGGAAATGCTGCATAACCCTGATAATATAAAGTTTTTTAAATCCTCTCTAAAGCTGACTGTTTTCTGAAGGCACACCTGCCTTTGATTGGAGCAAGTGCCCTGCCATATGCAGTAGAATGAATCAAGTCTGTGGAATCATGCCCACAGATGGCTGTTGTGTCCTGGAGGACTGTTTGCACCAGCTATTTGCCAATCCCATTCAAGTTTGAACGTTCCTATCTAATTCTTGTTTGAAGCACACTTAACCAGTGGGTATAGTGTAAATAGGCAGGAATTCATCGTAAGAAGAAAAATTGTTCTATGGAAGAGAAAAGGGTCAATATCTTCTGCTTGTGGTGTAGTAGCTTTAATGCTCTGATAGAAGCAAGTCTGCCTAAACGCAAGTAGATTTTTCTACGAAGCATGAGACTGAATGTGCTGGGAAGTAACAAGCTTGACAGTTTAATAGTTATTACTGATTGCAGATTTAATGTTTAGAAACTCCCAGTGACATAAAATGCCAGCAAATGGAAATAGGTGTTTTTGTTCTTTTCCGTCGTCTGTGACTTTTACTTATAGGTAGGAGGTCTGTGAGCAGATCCATGGGGCAGTGCCTAGCAGCGTTGCCGGTGTCCTTAGTTTTACCATCCAAATGACCTTGCTTGCTGGTGTCTCTGGTCCTGCCATTGAAATGACCTTGCCCGTATGTTTCCTTTGGAAGCAGCCAGGGCGTTAAACCAAACTCCAGAGCTTTCCCTTCCCACACCTGCTGCACAGGTTCGAAGGGAAGTTTAGAAAGACGTGTAGGAACTCTTCTCCAGAAAAGAGAGTGCTGCATCAACGTGAGACCAATGAGTTTTCCTTTTCCCCTTCCGCCCCCCCCCCCCCCCCCCGGTTTGACCGTGGATGATGTGCGGTGGAGCGGGAGCTCGTGCCGGGTGCGGAGAGGGAGGCGGTGTACCGCCGCCTTTCAGCACCGCGGACAGCGCCTGCGGAGCGTGGCTTCGCTTCTGCGTTCATTGGGGCTCTGCGCCCCCGTCCCGATCTGCGCCCCCGTCCCGATCTGTGCCCCTGTCCCGATCTGTGCCCCTGTCCCGATCTGTGCCCCTGGCAGAGCAGAGCCTCCAACAGGGGGTGACTGCAGTACTGAGACAGAAATGGAGCCGTCAATGTGCGCTCACAGCACAGAAGGCCAATGGTGTCCTGGGCTGCATCCAAAGCAGCGTGGCCAGCAGGGCGAGGGAGGGGATCCTGCCCCTCTGTTCCTCTCTTGTGAGACCTCATCTGGAATACTGTGTCCAGTTCTGGAATCCTCAGTGTAAGAAGGAGATGGAGATGTTGGAACGGGTCCAGAGGAGGCTACAAAGATGATCGGAGGGCTGGAGAACCTCCCACACGAGGACAGGCTGAGAGTTGGGGTTGTTCAGCCTGGAGAAGAGAAGGCTCAGAGGAGATCTTATAGTGACCTTCCAGTACCTGAAGGGGCTACAGGAAAGCTGGAGAGGGGCTGTTCACAAAGGCTTGTGGGGATGGGATGAGGGGGAATGGGGATAAACTGGAGAGGGGCAGATTTGGGCTTGATATAAGGAAGAATTTCTTCATGATGAGAGTGGTGAGGCCCTGGCCCAGGTTGCCCAGGGAAGCTGTGGCTGCCCTATTGCTGGAGGTGTTCCAGGCCAGGTTGGATGGGTCTTGGGCAGCCCCTGATCCATTGGGATGTGCCTGCCCGTGGCAGGGGGGTTGGAACTGTATGATCTTTAAAGTCCTTTCCAACCCAAACTATGCTATGATTCAATGATTCTATGAAATAACAGCATGGTTGCGTGGAATACTGGAAATATTAAAATATTGCCTTCAAATCAATTTTCAGTGATCGTACTTTATTAGTTATTCTACATAACTCTTAAGAGTAAAGTAAAAGAGTAAAAGAGTAAAAGAGTAAACTCTTAAGAGTTGTTATTACATTTAATAAATGTGAGTTGCTGTTAAGGCTATAATAAAAGTCAGATGAAACCCTCTGGTTTTGAATGGTAATTCATAGCTTACATTATTGTTTCCAGGCAAGAGGATAAAAATTACCAGCAAGTTTCCTTCTGGGAAAAAAAGCCTAGTGAACAAGAGTAACAATGTTGGAGTTGAGGATAGTGACAACCCCAAATCTGAGTGTTCTCTTTTTGGTTCGTTGTTGTGACTCCTATAATGCTGTTAAAAACAGCATGTTGGGAGGTAATGAAATATGCATGGTGCTCTCTCTCCCTCTCCAAGCTTGTGTGGTTGTTGATTCAGTTCTTCAGAGCAAGTGTTCTGTGTTTGGAATATCAATGGGAAAAAGCAATTCATCATTATCCTGGCCTGGAACAGGTATTTTTCTGACTATTACTCCAGTTGAGAGCTTGAAAAGGTGGAGGAGGGAAGAGCTAAGAAGGTAGCATGATCCAATTATCATATTTTTTCATGTATAAATTATCCTCTTCATGCATAAACAGTTTGTTACTTAATACTATTTTACATAATTAAAGCATCAGCATGGAACATGGTTGAAATTGAAGTTCCTAGACAACTTGTTGTTCCATTCCACATTCTCTAGTGGAATTTCCTGTTAGATCAATAAATAAAGTGGAATTTAGGAGAGTTTTGAGTGGCAGTTCACATGGTAAAGCTTCAGTTTTTCTACTTTTACTGAAAAAAAAAAATAGACCTCTCTGACTCTCTCTTGTACTGCTGGAGGTAGAAATGCTTTTAAAGTAAGCCTTCCGGAAGTTCTGCTGGCACTTGTTTGTATTACTCAGAGCAAAGAATTAAAATAACCTCTGAGGTTGCCAGTAGGAATTCTTTAATGTCTTTTGTTGGGCATTTCACCATAGCCTGGTATTTCTTGAGTGACGGTTGTCACCGGAAGAATTCATCCACTGGAACACCTTTCTTTTGATACCAGACTGCTTAGTGTATCCCTAAATAAACATCACGCTTCTGTTTCCTGTCCTGACTAATAGTAACGTGAGTAATGCTAACCTGTGCTCTCCTGGACGGCACCTGAACCTGTTTTCCTTCTACTTGATACAGATGCTGTCACTCATGCAGAAACATGAAAGTTGTTAGAATTTGGTAGAAGTGAATAGAAATTTTGGGGCTTTTTTTGGTAAGTCATTTGACATTTGTAACCAATTCTAAAATATATTGCTAGTTTGTGCTTAGGTAGAAAGCCTGTGGAAAGTTGCAAACTCCAGTGTCGAGGTTAATCCATTGCTTTTTTACCCAAGGAGAAAGCACCTTCAGACCCCAGATGGTTCTGAGATGTTGGGAAAATAATGTGCTGCTGTTGGATAGGGAGTGAAATGCTTTTAATCTTAATTAACTTGAAGGAAAGTTATAACAGCTGAAAGCCCAAATAAAATATCTTGCTCAAGAATCAAGAATCTTTTCATCTTTTCTCTGTACATGAAATATTGAAGAAATGTAACAGGCAGTATCAGGAAGCAGCAAAAAAAAAGGGGTAATAAATACATGCCGTGACCTGTTTATTGTGCAAACAAATTCCATAATGCATGATACTAATAATGCTATTTATGGGAGTTTCATTATCTTAATGACATCAGTAGAAAGTTCTGCAGTAAAAATCTTGCGCTCATGAAGAAATAGGAAGTTGAACTCCCTTATGTTTCTGATGGTTATTCTGCAGGCTAAATTACATGTTTATTTTTATCTGTATTATTTTTGTTGCCTTCACTCAGGTGGTACATATGCATCTCATCAGCCATCTTGCAAGCAACCTGCTGACTCTGTACTGAGTCGAACTTGCCCTTGCTTAGGTATATTGGAACAGGAGGGCTTACAAAGGCTAAAACATCAGCTGCATAAATGAATGATTTAGGTTAAGAGTATAGAGAGCAAGTCTGTTCAATGAAGGGTGAAAAGAAGTAAACTTTGAGTGATAATTTTGTTCCGATCTCGAGCCTGTTCAGAATTAGTGTTTTTTTTCTTTTATTTTAATAGGTCTTGGATCAGGCAACGACAAAACTCATCCTGTAGCAGTTTTGACCCAGGATACAGTAGCTTCATGTACAGACTCGAAAATTCTCATCAACCGATCAAGTTTCATACGCATTGCATATGTGTATTGAATAGAGCATTCCATATGTCTTTCGAAGAGCAGAAGATCGTGTAGGAATCCAGGGACACTATATCCGTCAAATTAACACTGTAGAGTATTTCTGTGAAAATACCTCAGTTTTGTTCCGTTCCATACGTTTTTCATAGATTACAGGTATATGAGCGGAACTGGTTAACGTAGGAGAAGTTGCAGGTCTCCAGTGTCTTTGAAATGAGTGCTGTAACATATACAGCATGGAAGGCAGGGTAGGATGCCCTTCAATACTGGTCAGCGTCCTAAAGGATCTAAGTCCTTTCGCAGAAGTTGTGTCCGTTTTGAACAGGCTCCATTAGAACGTGGAAGGAGGTTGTACCTTATGGTCAGGACACTGAAAGGTTGGCCTTGGCCGTACCTGAGATTATCTATTCACATGCACTGTTGTTCTGAGTGTTTTTTAATGAGGCTGCTAGAAGTTTATCACGACATCGTAGTGTATAACGAGGTGTGAGAAGACGTGTTATTGCCCCTGCTGCAAGAGAACGTTTGTAACCAAAGGTCAAATTCTGGACTTAAAGAAATTGTGTACCTTAGCTGAAATCAACGGAGATACTGTTGTCTGTGGTCTTGGAGGCGTTCAGCACACACATCTTAATTTGAAAGTGTTGTACGTGTCAGATCCCTCCTCTGTGGGGACTTCAGATCACAAAATTCCGTTAAGTACTTGACTGCAGCTCTTGTTTACTTGAGTTTCAATGAAAGTGTGCCAAGAGTGACACGTGTAGATTAATGCTTTTGTGATTCTGGTTCTGGTTTGTAGATGACCTACTGAATGTAGTATTCTAAGCTTTAAATTTGGTTTGAGATGTATTTGTGTTCTGTTTTGAAGAAAGATCAGAACAGGAATGGCTGCTTCTTAGGACTTGGTAGAGTTAAAAAGCTGTATAGAAGCTTTTTAACTGGTTTTGCCCTTGATTTTGACGATGAAAAATCCTACTTACTAGAGGATGAATTATTGCTCTCATCCTGTGAAGCTCCTTTTAAGACATAAGTTATTCCTTAGAGAAGAGGCTGTAATTGATCTTTTAATTAGCTCTTAGGTAAGCTAAGTTTATTTTATTAAATGAAAATAAACTGTAAAATATGCAGAAAAATAAGTAGTTTTGTGAGGAAGTTTCCACAGCTCTGTTCTGTGACAACACACACACACAAAATAGAATTCATGTCACTTTTTCCATGCTTTTAAAAAATAACAAACTATATCATGTTGGAAAATGTGAATGGAAAACCTTCCATTCAAAAAATGTAATATGTATCGAAGTGTATTTTTAATGACGTTTTTTAAATTGACTTTGTCCCATTATTTTAAAGAAAGCCACACTAAGTAATTTCTTCCTGTGGGCTGTCAAAAGATCAGAAGAGATTGTCGTGTTCTAGAGCTTAGAAGGAATTCTTGTGTAAAAGAAGTGGTAAAACATGAAAAAAACCCATCATATACTTTAAGGTGGTTTATCTGAACCCAGGCCTTTGCAACCAAAAATGTTCAGTTCTTATCTTGCGTAAATATTTTATGTAATACTCTTTCAGTGCAGTTGCTAGGAAGCACACATTTGTAACTTACTGATTCATTCAGTTTTTCCCGCTTGAATAGTCCCTGCAATTGTGTTCCTTCGGCTGTATGAAAACAATCCTTAATAAACAAAGTTTATATTGACATTTAAAAACAATAGGGTGTGAATATTAGAAGAAGTGAAGAGGGATGAATTCTGATGAGGGGTGTGTGTAACTCCTAAGGTGTTTCCTTGTCTCATTCGTTCTTCTGGAGACTGACTGACCTTTTAGAATAAAATTCCGTTAGAGGAAAGTGTAAACCTTTTCGTGGCAGATGGAACTATCCCATGAATTCCATTTAAAAAAAAAACCCCAAAATAAAAGGGTAGGAATTAAATACCTTTATATTTTAAATTTCCCGCTCTTAGTCTTTTTAAGAGTAATTTGCTCTCGGTTGTTTTTTTCTGTAAAGAAATATGTTTATTAAGAAGAACTTCAGTTTGTCAAAATGGCAACTTCTAAACTTTTATGAATATTGATACTGTAGAGCTATCCTGATGAACAGGGGAGAGCTGGATTCTGTGTTATATGACTGACGAACCGAACTTCTCATTGAATTCCAATTTAATACGTATCACAAAGTTACTGAAGACTGCGAGAGTCACGAAAGTCATAGAGTTGAAAGGCTGTATAGGTGAAAATCCATAATTTGTCTTGCAGATCCATTGCTGTTGGTGAGGGTGCGTCTGCGGGAAGGGACCTTGCTTGACAGGGAGTGTGCGTATTCAGAAGAAGAAATCGGAGTCAAAGGAAGAGTTTTTGCCTGTAAAAGAGTGTAGAAATAAAAATATGCAGGCTCATATCCATAAATTTTATAGTCAGAGCTTCCTCAGCTTTCTTACCCGTAGTCTGCGATAAATATTGTTGCTTCTATTAGAATGTAGCTGCGTGTCTTCCATAGTTGCGCAACAGTTCTGTGGTTTGAAGAGTAGGTGTAAGTTAGCCTGTAAAGAAGGAAACGTGTATAACAAGCATTTATATTGCAGTTTTCATTGTCAAAAGGAATTACCTGGATGAATCCTCACATTTTCTTCTCTCGCTTAAGTGATGCTTTTACAAAAGGGAATGCTCAGACCAAGAGTTCAAGTGCTGTGGAAGCAACGTGGGGAAGGTTTTGTAAGTACATTTGAAACTCAGGCTTGTCGGTCTTGTGCTCTATGCTCAAATCAGTCATTTGTCATTTAAATAAGACACTTCCGCTGCCGTGCAGCTATGCCTGTAATTTTGAAGAATTATCTGCTTGCTTTAGCGGGTGTCCCAGACGCTGCAATGCAAAATGAATGCAGTGCTCCACAGTATGTCTCAATGCAGTACTTTTGGGGATCTTTAGAAAGCATTTTATTCCTGATACAAAGGTTTATTCCAGCTTTCATAGCAGTGCAGCTTCTGTAGCATTGTTACAGGTGCGTGCAGACGTTCGTACCAGTCCTACCCCTGTCCGCTGACAATAGTGTCATTCACTGGATTAATGCATTATGAAGCAATACTTTGTATTCTGTCTCTTAGCAAAACAAGGTGGTGGATGGCATTTCTTGTTTTGTGACAGTTGTTAGGCTTTTAAGAATAATATCTGTTGCAGCCCGGAAGTGAGGCGTGCCTCAATTAAAAATAAAAATTGTGTAATGGCTTTGATTCAGTCTTTACAATTGCATTTGTAAACTTTGCACGCATAGAACTGTCCTTACTCCATTTCTGATACAATATAAGTTGCCGTTTTTACACCAGTCATGCACATTTGAGGTGCATTTTGACCTCAAAGGAGAGGTCATATTTATAACCATATTTATGAGAAACTAAATTAGTGGGACCTTCAGAGCCTTTCAATTTAGATAATCTTCATTATACTGTGAGGATTATTAAAATGTCTTTTATTAAAATTATTAAAATATCTTACTAAATTATTATTATTAAATATCTTTTATTAAAATGTCTTCTCAAGAAGACTTGGAAACTCTTGAACAGGCACTGATTTATGAATAAGGTGAGGGATGCTCTTTACCCACTTTTCCTTTGCCTGCGGAGCTGCTCTCTGTGGTAGCTGTAAAATTCAGTTTTGGTCGTGCAGCTGCTACACGAGGACTGCAGTGCGTTTCTTTGGTTGTAGATTCCATTGTAGGATACTGCCCAAGAGCTGTTCTTGGGCTTTTCATAAGGACGAGGCTGATAAAGGTGAAATTATCATGCATCAAAATTACAGTACAGCTTAAAAGGTACCCTGTGACGGCTACTACTGAACACAATACCCATCAAAATAGTGTCAGGGGTACAGTGGCTTCACACTAAGCCCACCCCCTCCTTTTCTTCTCCTTCAGGTTTGAGCTTCATGGTAAAAGCCAATAACTTGCATTCTGTTCTGATTTTTGCACTGTACTGGTTTAGAATATCTAACTCTTTATGAGGTAGGGTGGACCAGTGCTGGGACTGATGTATTCCCAGTTCAGCTTCCATAGAGTTTTAAGGTAATTTAATGGCAAAATATGTTTAAAAGAAAAAAAAAGAGAAAAAAAAAAAAAGATAGAAGATGACCTGTGGTGTCCACTTTCCATGTTTGGTTGTCAGATTGGAAAATCATAGGATCGCTAGGTTGGAAAAGACCTTTGAGATCATCAAGCCCAACTGTACCTGCTCACTGCTAAATCACGTAATCATGAAATCACAGAATGGTTTGGGTTGGAAGGGACCATAAAATGTTTGGTTCTTCGTCTTTATGTGCAGCCACTTATGCACAGACATCGGTCTACCTCCTAACGACAGAATGGAATGCAGCAGAGCCAGATGAGAAGTTTAGTAGTGTGGCTGGAAGTTGGCGGACCATTCTTTTCCTCTGCCATTTGGCACTGGAGAGAAAATAAAAAAGATGAACCGTTTTTATTATATTCAGTTTGTTTCTTATTTAAATATCCTCTGTGATCAGAGGTGCAGCTCATCCAAAATGAATAATTCTGGCATTTCACCTGTGAACTTTGTATGTGTGTTGTGTCTGGCACCATCTCGTGCCACTGGCTGGACATCATGATTTTTGCTGCTACGACCTGTCCCGTTGAGCGTAATGACTGTGAAAAGAAGGCTTTCTAGAACATCATGAATAGTAATTTTATGTTTAAACAGGGGAAGATAAGGGTGTTGGCAACACTGCGTGTAAGCTTGTTTCATGTATTGGTTTGCAGAGTTCTTAAAACAAACAGTGTCTTTGAGGACAGAGCGTCTTCTACCTGAAAGGGCTGTTGTAAACCAGATGGCTTTGATGAAGCCGTAACATTCAGATAATTCACGGGGCAGCAACAAGAACTGTGTATGCTACGAGGCGTTTGGCAGAATATGCTGTGATTGGGGTTTTTGGGAGATTTTTGGGTTTTTTTCCTGTGGAAGGAGCCACAGCCATGGTTAGTGATGGTAAATCTGTCTGACTTGAGATTTACCTATAGGAAAATAAAGGTAAATGGCATTAAAGAAACTCATGCCTATGTTTATTTAATCTGATGTTGAAAGCTGCCCTTCTTAAAAGATATTTCAGATTAATCTTTGAAGCAGTTTGAAGATTTTGTCAGCTATACAGTTTAGCCAGAAGCCCACTTTAGGTCTTCAGGAGTAAAAGGTAGTAACTAAATAGCTGATATATCGGTGCTTCTCCATCCCGGCTCTGCTTGCCAGGTGAATTACAGAGGCAGTTGTTGTAGAAATGCCTCTATACTCTTAGCATTACCGCATGACTATGTTTATTAGAGTATTTGAATGCACAAGTACATTTAACTCCACTCTATTTCTCCTACTGCTTAATTCTTAGCTTCTCTTATTTAAGAGGTCATGCTTTAGGACAGCGCTTAAATACTTAGATTTTGCATTTCTGTATATGGAGTTATTTTAAACATATCCTTAGATGAAGTTCCCAGTTTGGTTGTGTTTCTGAGACAGTAAAACCACTACAGGGACTTCGTAACTCCTGTGGTGATGATGTGTATTTACCCATCGCCAGTTAAATAAAAATTTACCCAGTTTAAAAACAAACACACAAACTTTCCCAAATCCCTGAAGTATTCATATTGTAGGTAAAGACCAATGGGGGAACCAAGAAGATGGATTCTTGTGTGTACGATTCCTGAAAAACAAGCCTGAAATTTAGGGTCACTGCTTCTTTGGCAGAATTAATGAAGTAGCTCATTTTATCTAGCTTAAGATCTGGTGTTTCTTCCTTTAACTTGTGATTCACCTATTCACTTGCAAAAATATTGCCGATGTCTTTAGAAAAGAAATAAATCTTTTTTTTTTTTAGCTGTTTCCAGTTTTCATAGGAGTAATGAAGCTGAGTGAGACTTCTCTCACATTGAAAGCAGTGGCAGATGGCAGCCGTTTTGAGAGATGGCATTTCTTCTTACTGAATGAGGAAAAACAAATCCGAAATGAAGAATTGTAAAATAATAATTTAAAATTAACAACATAGAAGTATTGAAATATAGATTGTTCTCAGTGAGTTTTGCTTCTGCAAGCAGCCTATAAAATCTACTTTATTTCTGAGGTACAGGAAATAGGGAAAAATAAAATACAGGCTCTTGGTTTCTTACAAAATGCATTCTAAAAATGAGTTCTGCAACACGGTCCAGTTATTTTGTGGGGAGATGTGCTGTGTTCTTCGAACAAAGTTTTAGAACTGCTGCTTCAGTGCAAAACTAAATTCCTACCTAACTTTGAAGTCAGTGTTTCCATCCCCACACTGCCAAGGTCTGTGTAGCAGTTGTAGCAGACCTGAAAGATCAGAAGAAGTTTATAAATAGGTTTTTTCCTTGTTTGGGGGGGGGGATTATTTTATTAGTGTGGGAATTTGCTCAGCGTGCTTGTTTGTTTATATTTGTGAAAGTGCAAAGGGAACCTAAGCAATTAATTCACCTTTTTTTTTGCAGCTTTCCCTTTTAGATGTAATAAAAGTGTCATAGCTCACGTCCCGCAGCGTTCTCTGAGCAGGGAGGGCGAGACGGAGCACGCCAGCAGAAGCAGCTGATGGAAGCTGAGTTCTGAACAAGTTGTGCTGCGGTTAGGTTTCCTGCTGAAACAATTCCTCAGGGCTGCATCGGGATAACCTTGCTCAGTCCCTAAGGTTCTTGGGGGAAAAAGCTGTGGTTGGAAGCTACGTATCTCTTTCATTCCATCTCTGTCACACTTATGAAGCCACTATTGTGTATTCTCTAGTAGATGGATCTGTTCCGTGGTAACGTTGGTATTCTTTTTATTTTCTTTGTTATTTCTTCCCTGCTTTTTGAATAATACATAGTATAAAACAAGATCATTGCTGTTTTAGTGACCTGGTCCCATTTTCCCCTTTTGCGTGTTCGTGCAGGAGATCTATCTCAGCTGTTCCTTCTCTGTTCTGCTTCTTGCACTTACGCGATATTCAGATATTCTTGCACTTACGCGATATTGTTTAGTCACGTTCTGTCCGTATCTGCTCGGAGAACGTTTGACTGTCAACCGCAGTCACAGCAGCGTTTGGGAACTGCTGGCGGTGGGCGGAAGCCTTCTGCCTGTGGTAACTTAAGCAGTTGACCTTTATTGTGTTTTAAGCAGCTGGGGAGGGTGGGATCTGAAAAGTTGGGATAATGAGATAGCTGTGAAATTAGGAATATTCTTAAAATGAAGAAATACCTCTTGTGGAGATAAACTTTGTAGAAACTCCTGATTCGGTCAGTTTAATTAAGTCACTTACTGGTGGGTCTACTCAGTGTCTCAAATGGCTTTAGTAAGCTTGAGTGGTGGACTTTTATTTCTGGATTTCTGATTTGGTTCAGGGGTTCATAGAAGTTCACGTAACTAGGTATCTTCCTGTTGATTACAGACCTGAGAAAGCTCAGCTGTGATTGTTCCACCAAGAGTCCAAACTAAGTTGAGTTAGAAGATTGCATTGTGAAATATAAATCTTTTAATAAAGAAAAGGAAAAATATTTTGTTTGATATTAATATTTTTTAAGCTTTATTTGTAAGCTTGTGATGATTCCTTAGTTGGATGCGTATTTTCACTTTTCTAAAGGGGCTTTTCTTCTCCATGTCTTTGGGAAGGAAATCTTGATATCTTGGTATGTCCTGTTTTTCCTTCGTAGTTCTTCGATTTCAATTCTTAACACTATTACCTTCATAGAAAGGTGCTGGGAAGAAAGAATGGTATTTTTGGGAGCATCTCACCTTCTTCGGGTCCCTGGAGCACATACATATATATGGAGAGTTCTGTATGAAAAGAAATCCTGTATGTCCCAGCAATTACTGAGTGCTGTAATAATGTTATTTTTTGCATTGTAGGCTTTTGAGAGGTGAGGCTATTACACAGCTGTTTGAGGTGAATAATAGAGCTGAAAATCTGTCCTGTACCATTTAAAAATATTGAGCAGTACCTCTGAATATCTTTAGATAGAAAAAGCTAAAAAAGAATACTGTTAGTACGCGATTTAAAACAGAAGGGAAATACGGGTAGGTGGAATTGAACTTGTGTGCTTAGGCAGAATTTAACCCTATGTCAGCTTATGTCCTTTGTCCTAGTCATGTCCTTTCTTTGTAAAAAATCTCATGAAGTATTTGAAGTAGATTTTTTTATAACGTTCTGAGGGCCGGGGGTTAAGACATTACATAGACAAACCTGGTAAAGGCATTTTTTAACACTTACCTGGTTTTTGACAGACTTATCACTATGCGTGGCCTGTCAGAGTAACTGAGATCTATTGTTCAGTTGTATTTTAATGTGAAGCCTTTGATGATGTACTTCTGAAAATATGGTTCAGAAACAGTATAAATGGTCTGAGCCTTTTCTGTGCATCCGTTCCTGAGAAGGTCTTTTAGAGAAGCAATCTTATAGTGAAGTATTTGGAGCCAGCTTAGCCATCAGCACACATTAACGACAGGTTTTCTTTGCATGTACTGATATACGCAGTGTTTATATCAAAATATCAATAATTATGAAAAGCTCATTTTGCACAGAGATGTCAAATTTGAAGAAATTACTTGGAAATATTTATTTTTGTGCAGAAGTTAAGTATCAGGCTTTTACAATCCTCTGTTTAAACAGGCATTTTTTAACTGGGGATGTGTGTGTTTTGTGCGTGTATAAGTGATAGAACATGTTTCATTTAGCAGATAGCTATTTCCACAGGACTTTGTGGTTCAGTTTCTAACGACCTGGAAAGGAAAGTCTGGTTTTAATCCTGGAGGTAGGAAACATTCCAGAAAATATAGCCAAACTCTCGTGTAATTTTGTGAAAAACAAATTCATTGCCTTCTGTGCTTTGCACGCAGAAAGTGTTTGACGCCTTATAACTTTACATATGACTTAAGCCTGGTAACGTCTCCGCTCTGCGGCGCCGTGTTTAGGACGAGGAGCGTGGCAGCCCTCAGGAGCTCCCGCAGGCTCTTCGGGCTGAGGGACGGGCCTTTAGATATCTTACAGACCATTCTGGTGACAGAAAAAAGGTCTCTTTTTCATAACCCGGTTGGGGGGAACTAAATTAAAGTCTTGTCCCTCTTCCACCTCTACATGATTTTACATCATTTGTGCGTAATGGGACGCTTTGGGCTGTTTGGAATAGTGAGACAAAAGCGGTATCTTCTTCTCCGAGTACCAAAATGGTCTTTTTTGGTGGTATACCAATTATAATCTGGGGACTACAAGCCATGGAAAAGTGGCTGGGCAGAATTTCGGGTGAATCAGCAGCCCCAGACGCTATTTTTTGGTACTTTGAATCATAGACCCATCAGCTCTTCAATAAGATTTAAGTGACTCCGGTATTTAACCGCTAAAAATTGGATTTTTAAATTGAACAATTGCAACACTAAATTTGTGAGTACAGTTGATTCTCCTTCTGCACTGAATGCTTCCAGAAGTGCAGTGCTACTTTATCTCTGTTTATTGGCTCCTTTGTGCTCCTGTGTTAACAGATCCCCACAGTAGTACAGCAAAGCAGTGATACAGTTTTCAGATTTGTCTTTTTTCCTGGATTGTAAAGGCATTTTTAGAAAATCACTAGTTTCCTTGTTCTTTGCCTTTACCAGCCTTCTCTGATAGCCTCTTTTGAATCTGTTTTGATACATCTATGATTTACAAAATTAACTTTTCTCCTTTTGTTTTAAGTAGCTGCGGGAAGTCTCTGATCTAAGTCGTCGTACTGTATATTGTGTGCAATCTGTATATTGAATGTGTTTGTCTTATTTGGTGTTATATGATCAAAGAGTTATGTAAATATATACATGCCCATATAAATAACTATGCTATTATATTTATTTTTATATTTTTACTCCGTGGCATTACAAATATCGAGTTTATTTAAAGTTTATATCTTACATTTACATACAACATGCTGGAAATACATTACATAATTTCAAATGAAAATAACTTTAAAATTTTTCTCGTAGAGTGCAGATTTAGTAAAGGTGTTTGAAAGTTCTGTGTTTGAACAACCTTGCAGGACACTGATGAAATACTTGCATTAGATTTCAACACTGAATGATTATAAGAAATTTGAAAGCTATGAACAAGCATAACATCTTTGACCTTGACTTGAGTTTGACCTTCTCTGTGGAGCACACGGCTCGATTCTATAGGAAGAGTTTGCTCACTCTTTATTATGTTCTCTTTTTACTGCTAGCACAATGGTCCATTAAAAAATTAACGCATGGTTATTATTATAAAATTGACAAAAGCAGGTAAAAGAGTGCATACGTATCCTTTAAATTGTTCTTTCTCTTCCTTTACCTTCCTTGCTTTCTGAATAGGAAATATACCTACCCGAGCACGCAGGCGTGCACAAATACCTCTGCATCTTCCAAACTAAAAGTGAAACTTGCATTTAGTAGTTGCATAACTGGAAGTATATAAAACGTATATTAAATCCTGTACTAATAGCTGTGTCATTTCAATATTTCCCAATTTAGTTGTCATTCACAGCCTGGTTTACAGGCCCATATTTATTCCAGAGTGTTTGATATCCCACATAGTTTTAATTTAGAGACACAGAATTGTAAGGATAGCTTCCTCATAAATATGATTTTGAAATGTTAGTATGGTTACGAAATAGAAATAGAAATGCTTGCACTGGATCTGTGGTCCTTCCTGTTTTCTGGTGTTTTCTACCTTCCATGGTTTCGCCTCCTAAATCGCACTGTATGACAGTGAAAGATATTATCACTTTAAAATATTATTGATGGGAACTTATGTGTCTGCAAACATAACCCATTCCACAGAGCACTACTGAGAAACTTATTTCTTCGTCGCATGTTAGGATTTCTTCTGCCAACAGGTGAATACGTTATCAAGTATGTATTCCGTAGTGACATCTTCAATTTTTTTTTAAAAACTCAGTGATTAAATAATATTTTCTTCTATGAAAACTGTAAGATCAAAATTTAATGCCTAATTTTAACTCAACATTCTTCTAGCCTCATCTTTTAAATTGAATCAGTATTTAAGGTATCATTTTTCTTGAAATGCCTTTCTGCATTTGGACTTTTTTTGAGATCTGTGAAGATGGGAGGTGAAAAGGGAGGACAAAAGTCTCTCTACTTTCTTTTTCAGCAGATTTTGAAAATGTAAAAGAAATTTTGAAACACCGCTGGTTTGACATGTATTGATACGTATCTGAGAATTGAAGTATTCAACTCTTGTTAATTTATTCTTTTCTTTGAAAGGCACAAAGCATTTGAAAGGCTTGATATTAATTCTTTTTTTAGTGAAGCTGGCTACTAGTTATCTGTATTTTGGGTGTTCTGAGTATGTAGCCTTCTTCATAACTGATGTAGCACTTCTGTAATTTAACTGACAGTACTTACAGGCTAATCACAAGAATCAAATACACTTGAGCCTTATTATACTTTGAAAGTTTAGCTTTTCTTACCCAAATAGTACATTTGCGAGGTGCAAACAAGCACTCTTTTGATAATACTTACATACATGCATGCGTACATACCTATAATAGCTTGGCTCTGCATTATGACTTTGCAAGTCTAGTGCGCAAAGTTTGCAGAATGACCCCAGGGAAAAGCAGGCGTGTGTGGTTGTGTTGCGTACACTGAATTCACTGAGTGTCTTCAAGCTCAGTTTGACCCTGTGCTTCACAGAATCACAGAATCACCAGGTTGGAAAGGACCCACTGGATCATGGAGTCCAACCATTCCTAACACTCCCTAAACCATGTCCCTCAGCACTTCATCCACCCATTCCTTAAACACCTCCAGGGAAGGTGACTCGACCCCCTCCCTGGGCAGCTGTTCCAGTGCCCGATGACTCTTACTGTGAAGAATTTTTTTCTGATATCCAACCTGAACCTCCCCTGGCGGAGCTTCAGGCCATTCCCTCTTGTCCTGTCTCCTGTCACTGGGGAGAAGAGCCCAGCTCCCTCCTCTCCACAACCTCCTTTCAGGCAGTTGTAGAGAGCAATAAGGTCTCCCCTCAGCCTCCTCTTCTCCAGGATAAACAACCCCAGCTCTCTCAGCCACTCCTCGTCAGACATTCTCCAGCCCCTCACCAGCTTTGTTGCTCTTCTCTGGACACACTCCAGAGCCTCAACATCCTTCTTGTGGTGAGGGGCCCAGAACTGAACACAGGATTCGAGGTGCGGTCTTTAATAGTGCTGCAGTTGAGGTAAAAACTATACCTGTGTGTGGTGGCTTGGCCTTGGCCATCTGCCGGACTCTATCCAGCCACTCTCACTCTCCCTTCTCAACGGGACAAGCAGAGAAAGGAAGATGAAAAAAAAAAGTGAGTTGAGATAAAGACCGGGAAATCCCTTACTGATTACTGGCGCTGGCAAAACAGGCTCACCTTGGGGGACGTTAATTCATTGCTGGTAAAAAGTAGAGCAGGATAGTGAGAAACAATGACAAAAACTGAAATACCTTGCCTTCTCCCGCTTTTCCCAGGCTCTCTCCTTCATTGCCCAGTCCTCTGTCTTCTCCCCGTGAGTGGTGCAGGGAGTATGGGGAGTGGATCCCATTCAGCCCACTACAGCTCCGCTTGCTGCTCTTCCCTCCTCGTGCTTTTACCTTGCTCTATTGTGCGTCCTCTCCGTGGTCTGCAGCCCTGCGGGCCAAACCTGATCCGGTGTGCGTCCTCCATGGGCATTAGTTGTTGTAAGGAGAATCTGCTCCAGCACGGATACTCTGCAGCTGGCGGTCCCTTCTGGAGATATCCAGCTTTCTCTGGCAGAGGGTCCTCCATGGGCTGCAGCGTAGGTGTCTGCCCCAGTGTGGTCCTCTCCTTGGGTTCCAAGGATGTATGTCCTTCACCGTGATCTTTTCCATTGGCTGCAGGGAAAGCTCTGTTCCAATGCCTGGGGCACCTCTTCTACCTTCATCTTCTTTTAGCATCTCCAGGGTTGTTTCTCACTCTTTAAAGCCTCATTCCTCACTTCCAGGGCAGTGTTTTGCCGTTTCTCACATCTGCTTTCATAGAGGATCCAGCAGCTTCACCGAGGAGCTTAGCTGTGTCCTGCACTGCATCCACTGCAAAGCCACCGCTGACCGCCTCTCGCAGACACCGCTGCCGCAGCCTCCAGTAACAAAACCCTGTCACCGACACCCGGTGCAGTAACGTAGAAGGAAAGAACATAAAACGGATGAAAAACAGGTCAACAAATGCAGAAATTTGTTTTCTTTTCTTTCTTCCTGTGATTAACTTCTTTACTTCCTACAGTATCAGTTCAACTACAATAAAGTAAATTTGCGGCTATCACTTGTCGGAACAAATGACTCGAGCACTTTCTTTCGAGAAACTGATTCTATTTGGAGGAGGATGTAAAGTGTGTTTTTTGAGCTCTAAAAAACATATACAGAGAGATCAGACTTTTTAAACTCTTGGAAGACAGAAAGGGGCAAAGAGCAAAGCAATGCAGATGACTAATTGTTTTTTTTGGCTACGTGTATGGTGTGTAATGTGCTGAAAATACTTTTATTACGTTATGGAGTGCATTCTTTGTGTGCTTTTTCTTCTTACCCATTATTTTTAAGTAGTGTAATTTTTAAAATCTTGAAAAAGTGGTTTTTTTTCCTCTTTCCTGTTTACTGAACAGCACTTGTTTAGGTTCAGTCTGTAGTTGAAGTGATGAGGAGGTCTTCTCCCGTCACTGAAATTGTAGCTTCTTTGCTATTATGGGTTATGTTCCTTTTTTAAAAAATTGGCTATTTGCAACTTCTTGCGCGCTTCTACTCCCGGCTGGTGCCAGAGCTGTCAGATTAAGTATTTCTTTAGCAAATCACCAGGAACGTGATTTACTGAACAGTGTGAAATATTTCAGTATCTTTGTTCCTGGGTGACAAACTGAAGGCTTTGATTGTGCAAGAACCAACATGTGCATTTAGTTTTCAGCTACTTGTAGACATCACCTTCCTGCCTGGGCTACTCTGATATTTGCTGGCCTTTGCTTTTCCGATTTTCACCATTAGATAACTTTTTGAGTCTTTGTGCAGTTTCTCGTGTAGTTTTGTTTACTATATTTGACTATATTGGTGCCTTAAGCTTGAATAAATCTTGCATGGATCTACAGAAGCTATAATATCACCCTGGCTGAAGCATGGATAAGCCTGCTAGGGCAGCCTTAACACTGCATCTTAAAAAGTATTTTCAATTTGTAATTAAATTGAATATTTTCAAGATATACATCCTGAAAACACGTTCTTAAATTCATCTCAATTTTCTCAACTTAGGCGCAAGCAGTTGATTTTGAAGGGACGAGATTTAATTGGTCCAGAGTTCTGTTTTACTAGAAATGACAACTTAAGAAAATAGGAGGAATTCTTAGTAAATAATATGTGGAAATACAGTTTCATGTACAGTTTTAAAAATAGTGCATGAAAAAAAATCTTTTTATCTTAAACAGAGTAATGTTTCACTTTGTAGTGATGTAGTAATGTCATTTTCTGAAATGACATATTTATTCTCATTTTAGTAGTCATTGGCAACTCTGAAAACTATGGTATTTTAAAATAGAATTATAATAAAATTTGTTAACGATGTACTAAAGTTAACCTTATATTTTATTATTACAGTTGTTCATGGTGGACAACGGAGCAGATGACTGGAGAATAGCCATGACTTATGAGCGTATTTTCTTTATCTGCTTGGAAATACTGGTGTGTGCTATACATCCCATACCTGGGAACTATACATTCACATGGACAGCTCGGCTCGCCTTTACTTACACTCCATCCACAACAACAGCTGATGTGGATATTATTTTATCTATACCAATGTTCTTAAGACTATATCTTATTGCCAGAGTTATGCTTTTGCATAGCAAACTTTTCACTGATGCCTCATCTAGAAGCATTGGAGCATTAAATAAGATAAACTTCAATACCCGTTTTGTTATGAAGACTCTAATGACAATATGTCCAGGAACTGTACTGTTGGTTTTTAGTATCTCATTATGGATAATTGCTGCATGGACTGTCCGAGCTTGTGAAAGGTAAGGTCGTTCTGTTTGTTCAGTTCTTTCTATCTGTCTTTCTCTATTTCTCGCTTGTTTTCACTCTTCAGTTTTTGGTTCAGGGGACCTATATATTTAATGGAACGGAGCTTCTGGGTCCTTGATATTTTGAGTGTTGGTTGGGTTGTAATCTGTGTCACAGGTTATCAGGAATGCTCTGCCTGAAAGAGGAAGAGAAGTTTGTGTCACCCTATTTATTGTAGAATCGCAATTTGATTTCAGTGTTTTGCTATGACTTTGGGTATGTTTTGCTAAAACGCTTTGGACAGGTGCTAGAAAATGTCGTCAATAGTAGTTGTTGATAGTCTGCATTGATATCAGCTTTTATATATTATTAAACTTATTGAGGATAAAGTAGACGACTTAGCCATGTAAAATTCCAATGGAGAAAGTTGTTTTATAATTTGAGTTTTATTGCACTATAAAAAAAAAATTAAAAGGTGTGCAAAATATTGTTGCCGAGTTGGCAAGATGAAAAAAGGGGAACGCACAGCAGTGTAAGTCTTTTATCGTCCCCTAAAAATCAGGAGTGCATTTGAGAAGCAGACTTTCATTCATTTCAGCTTGTTTTCCAGCCTCCCCCTCCCACAGATTTCAGAGTAGGTGCAGAATAAGTGGCCATCAGTGCCGACAGCTTGAAATCTTGAAACTGTATTTCTGAAACACAGCTGTAACAAACAAGAAATCAGATTCTGAGTGGATAAGATTGCCTAGGAATGTGAGATCAGTTAACTCCAAGGAGACGGTTAGGTTGATTCTCCGTGAATGATTTCGTGAATGATTTAATGCCTGGGACAGCTCTTCAGATCCTGGAATTAATTTCTCTATGCTTAACCTGGAGGATCTTCAATATCTCTGGGGCATTTCTGCTGCGAGTTGTTAACCATTTTGGTTTTCCTCTTCCTTTCCATGTCTGCCCATTTTAGAAGCTGTTTGGGGGAGCTTGCTGATTTAAATCAGAAGTTAAATTGCACACCAATTATTATGGCTGTGTTACTCTTGGAAGTTACCCTTTGCGTTCCTTCTCACTTTGTTACAAAGGAAAAGAGCTGATCTTACAAACTGAATTTAGAGGTCGTGTTGGCATTATAGTTTTTATTGTTAAAATTGCCAGAACTATGGAATGTAGTTTGTTGCAGTAGATGCTTTGTGTCATTATTGTTTCCTTGTGTTATGGCAGGACTAATAGTTTAAGAATGTTCTGAAAATGCCATTTTAACAGTCACATAGTATAGTTTCAAAATATTCCCCATAGTGGGAGCAGATGGACCACCCTAGATATCGGCCCAGTATATTGTATTTCATTGTTTCAGATGTAAATGACTTCTGAAAAGCCTCTCCTCTTTGTCTCACATTCTTCAGCTCTGTTCCCACCAGTTTTGTTTCAACAGAATTACTGCTCAGGAATTCCTGAGTAGTCTGCTCAGGCATTTCCCAAATTGTCACTTCTGAAGTGGCTCTGAATAACAGGATCCATTGTCGTCACTGTTCTACATGTCACTGGTGGTGGTGGTGGTTGTCATTGGTGTTGTTATTATTGCTATTCCTGCTACTACTATTACTGAGTAGCATTACTCGTTGTGTTATTGACTTTTTAATAGATGCACATTCAAAGTAAGCTTTTAAAACTTGTGCCTCTCAGTGAAAATTACCGAAAAAATATTAAGTACTGTCAGATACATGTTTGTAAAACGTACTTATTTGTTAGCCTGAAGATGATAAGATAGGAATGCAAAGTGCATAAGTAATCCTGAAAGTAAAAGAAACAAAGACTACCTCACCCATTCGCTCATCACGGGGAGCGAAGACAAGACTATTGCAAAGTTTTAATTTTGGGAGTCTGTTATTTCTGTTTAGAAACTGAGTCACTTCTGCATCACTTTGACACTGGGAAGAAGGTTATTTGTTCGATCAAGTACGCTCAGAGTTGCGAACAAAGCTGAATTTCCTTCAGCCCTCTGCTAAACTAGGAATAGGTTTTCCATGTTTTAATTTGCAGTTGCTGTCCTTGAAGTGACTCTGATGGTCTAGACAGTAAGCTTGGTTGCCACTGACTCCTCTAAAACTGAAATGAAACACAGCTAAAAGCAAGAGAAATATAGACGTGAGTATTAGATTAGTATGTCTTTAGCATAATTACCTTCTGTCGATGGAATCCAGTCCAAGATTATCTTCCTGACGTTTGACAATATTGTTAACTTTATGTTTCAAAAGCACTAAAAGGGATGTATTTTGGCTTTGGGAATTAGATACTCATGTCGTTCATGCTAGCTGCACAGCCAATTTTGTGTGTTTTATCTCAGGTTTTCCCTTGAGGGAGTGTGTAATTATTTTGCCAAATTAATGCCACGGGCTCTGGGTTCCAGTTGTTAATCATCCCACCAAAAACCTGTAGATCCATAGCTCATAAAGAAGTACATTCTTATAAAAAGCTCTCAGAACAAAGCCCCCAAGTCCCACCTACTGGAATGCTCTTAACACTCTGCCACTTGAAGCTAACCATCCCTTTTTTGTTATAGCTGGAGACGGGTTCAATAGCCATTTGTCATGGGAAGGGACAAATACAGCAGCTGAGCACATTCGGTGTTGCATCGAGGTCATAATCTCATGAGATCTCAATGGCTTTGATTTGCTCAGTAGTGAAAAGTTCTTTTTGGTCGAATAAAATACGTTTCTTTTATCTGCACGTAAGTTGATTCTCCCCCAAGTTTTAACTAGAGAGAATCTTTATTTGTTGAATAGACTATTTTATGTACACAAATGATCCTGAAAATAAATGTTATCATGAGAAAGAGTATTTACTATTCCTCTTGACACTATAAATGAAACCCGAATGAATTGCGATACCTGTAGCAGAAATTAGGAGTTAGTCAGTATCTGCTGGCTTTGTTTTGGTGAAGGGGGATTTACATGAGTGAAACTTGGTGGTGTTAAACAGTTTTCAGCATCACTCGAGCACCAACCTTTTTAATTTATATTGTATAGGAGTTTTACATAAAGCCTTGCACTAGTATTTTTAGTGTTTCTCCAGCGTATTAAATCAGTTAGCTGGCCATCCAAACTGGAACAAGATGATGGTGAAAAAATTTAATAGATGAAAATATTAAAATTCTTGAACAGAGATGAAACATTCCCATGCTATTCCTTGTCCTCGGTGAGGAATTAAGTCATGCTAGGCAGTGTCCTTACTGTGACGTTGTGTGTGTTCAGCAAAAGATGTTGCTGCTGAACAACAGCCTGATTTTGAGGCTGTAGTTGTATTCAAAGGCAGATTTTTCTCCTTGCAGGCTGTCCTGGGAATAGGGAGGCAGATTTGGAGGCACTGCGTTTCATAGTGAGGAAAATAACATCAAAGAGCATCATTATCCTTCTTTTTGAGTTAAACCCTGTAGAGACAGGTAATAGGTTTGAGGCAGGTGAGATGAACATCAGAGTATAGACTTCACTGCTGTGATGGTCATCTGACTGATCCCTTGGTATACAGTGAACTAAGGCAGGACATACGTCTTTCTCAGTGCCTTTATGGCTGTATTGTTAGCTCCCAGAATGCTAATTATAGCAAGTGACACTTTGGGTTGGTGAGCAAGGTATTTTCCAGGATTGCAGTTTTAAGGTCATCCGTGAGGGCAGAATGTGGTGCAGATAATGGTGGTGGACAGCCAGCTGAGGATAAACGGGTTGCAGAGTACTCTGGGTGAGGGAGTTTGGGGGGAAAAAGGTGGGGAAAACACAGAAGTGTTGCAGTATACACCATGCCAGAAACTCTTGCTTTGCTATTGCTCGGGATTTTATGTCTGTTTCGAGGGGAAGATTGCATTACATAATTTCAATATTTGCCTTTTCATTGCCAGCATCAGCATATTGCTGTCTGTCACGTGTGGTCTGTGTAATGAAACTCTAAATTTTTTATTAGGTCTCACTCAATAGATGTTTGTGTTTATGATATCTCTGAGGCACACCATCTAGAACACTCATGACTGTGTTTTGTACGTATATGAATTACGAGCCCTGTAAACAGATCACTTTTTGTAGTCTTCCATACTGCTGTTGTTACTGATACAGCTCTGTGCGTGGCCATCAGTTGTTTATAGCAGTTGAAATAGAAATATCTGTTTTCTCAAAAAAAAAAAAAAACCAAAAAAGAAAAATTTAAATATATAGCATTATGTCATTGAAAAATCTGACCAATTTGCTTTGCTCTTCTGGGGAAGACCTGTCTGTGCTGTGCGAAGTGTACTGCGCTTCCAGGTTATGTAGCAGGTAGTCACTGCTGTTGTTCTTTAATTTATTTAAAGGAAGAAAGAACCTTGCCTTGAATGCACAGATGGCTGTAACGTGCCTGTTTATTAGGGCAACGTGAGCTGTGTGCCCACGTTACGCTGCCGTACGTTCAGAACAGCTCGTATCACATGCCCAGAGTTACTGTGGATTTACAGCAGCAGAACCGAGGACTGAAGTGGATTTTCTGCTTCCCCGGAGAGTACATGTTTGGCACTGGTTTTGGTTCTGTTTGTACCTCTCTCTAACTTCTGGCAATGAAGGTAGTTGAGATTGAGCAGTTCGTTTAGTCAGCACTTCTTCCTCCCATTAGCGTATGCTCTGCATTTTCCTTGCTTTAACAAAACCGAAAACAAACAATAAAACAAAAAACACCACCCTACCCCCCCATCTTTATGTGAGGGTGAAATCCTTTTCTGCTCATTTCTTCTCATTCTTGTTTTCTACAAATAAATAAATATCTGTCTTAATTCTTGGAAAGGTGATGCCATCACGAAGCCTCCCGTAAGCAGCTCACACGTGACGACTGCTAGGCAAATGTTAAGGATGCAGTTGATACAAGCAGGTGGATGCACCAAGACTTTCAGTTGTAATTAATGCAAGGCAAAAAAATTCTCAGCTATCTGATTTCCTGGCACTGTGTGTTTGACTTCTTTGGTTGGCCTGGGGACCTTATCTCAGATTGTGCACTGTGTGTGTAATCCCAACACCACGCTGCACTGGGAATTGCCTTTAGCAGTCTCCACAGTGAAGATTCTTGCCAGTAGTTTAAAAGAAAGGAAAACAAACCAAGGTTGGTTATTTAGTTTTAAATATATTTTTAGCCCCAAAAGCTCGGAAACAATGACGTATTTATTTTTTTCTAGCCAATATGTCTAATTACTGTCAACAAATGAAATAATATTTGTGTATCGGCAGTGCTGGCTGTTTATCACAGTTCTTTACCTTTTCCTGGTTAAGGGAAACTAAAATGTACTACTCGCAGTCAGGTTTCTCCAGTGGCAAAAGTTAACTGTTAAATATCCAACGCAACAGTAATCAAAGATGACCCATCATCATCTTGACTTGAATCTGTGTGCTAGGAGTGAGTGATTCTCTGCCCTCTAGTTTTGATTCCTGCTCTGCAGGATATGTGTAGGCTACTCTCTTGTAAAATTTACATTTCAAAACAACTCATAACTAAAACCAGATATAACTGGTTGCATTTTAGTTGCAAATGTATCAGTAGATAGACTATTGTTTTATCAAACAATGACAATAACGAGGGAGTCTGTCACAGAAGTACATCAGTGAATGTCTGATATACGTAAACTAGATCCAAAAAAAGAACACCTGATCCAAATAAAAAAATCAGTTTGCTAGGTGTATCCAGAAAGATTAATAGTTAAATTATCTTCTGAAACTGCTTGGACACAAAACATTTTATGTACATTTAATGGAGGAAGCAGCAGGACCTATTCTAATGAATGTAGGGTTTGATCATTGTTCATTCATGTTTTCCTTCCCTTTGGAAAAATGCTGTTTGTATATTCTCAACAAAAGAATTCTGAGAATACAATTGAAAGCATGTTCTTCATTTTGTTCGGATTTATAGAATTAACTTCATGGCTATGGAAAGCAACAATAACTGTGCAGTAATTCAGTGGATATGCCTTCACAAAAATGTATCAAGTCAAGATAGGCTGGCGTTGCTCTAGTCCAGAAATAGCAGACCTAAGTTGGGGGAATGGAGTACAAAAGACAGAAAAGTTAAAAAGCAAGCACAAAAAAATCTCCTTGCTTACTTAAAAAAGATCTTATCTCTGTTTTTCAGGGTCATCTAACTAGAGCAGGAAAACTTTTTTTAGGTTAAATTCCCTTTTATTTACAAAGGATTTAGGTGTACAACAATTGTATGAGAACAGAATGACGTGGAAAAGCTCATGTGTAGTTCCAAGGTCTCAGAAGAATGTTGACCAAAGTGAAAACCATTTCTCTAAACACAAAAGTCTGACGAGAATGAGAACACCTGCAGAGGAGCACTTGCCTGCTCTCAAGGACAAAATGCCTTATTTTTTAATTCAGGGACTGATCTCTCTTCTGTTCAGAAAGAATGGTGGTACGTACTCCACATCCTTTCAGATAAGAGGGCAAATTATGGAATTTTTTTAATCATTATTTTGTTACTAGATCCAAAGTTACATCTTCTAGTCCTTGCATTTTTATATACGATAGTTCATTTTTTTTTCTCCCCATTTTGAGCAGTTTTTTAAACTAGTCAGAATATTTTCCTTCAAAAGGAGTAAAAAAATACTCCTATAGTATAGGAGTATATAGCCATAATACCTTGAAAGCAGTCTTTAGGAAGCACAATCATACTGAAGGAGAGATCAATTTCTTATCACTTCAAAATATAACACGTTGCTTCAGTAGCTTAATGGATTTGAGAACTGTGAGCGGAAATGAGGATTTAGGCTTTACTGGGTTTTTTCCCTCTTGATCTGGCCACAGTGAGGAGGTTGGATCATGTTTGTTGCTTCAGTGATAAAAAATGGGAGATAACACTGACTGAACTCTGACCTTAGACATTAAAGAATTCCTTTTATTGTGACTTTACAGTTCAGTCCTAGAAATTCAAGCGTATAAAGTCAATTACAGGAGGTAGGTAGTGGGAAGGGGGGAATTACACGGTTTCAAGAAACTGATTATCATGTGGAAGGAAACATCGAAGGTGGGGTTTACGTATATATACAATTATATATATATACAATATATACAATATTACGTATGTTCTGTATTTTCTGTTTACGTGCTCCTCCACCCTTCAGTATATTTAAATACACTCAGATTTTTTTTTTGCTTGGGTAGTTTTTTGCCTTAAAAAAGTTCAAAATTGGCTCTAGTTTTTGCTACAGCTGTTCTTGAGGTGGTAGGAGATCTGCAGCGATTTGGTAATAACTATTGCAGAGACGTCACACTAGTGGCCAGTGTGTGCTTAGGACTTCTGCTTAGGGGTATAGCTGTACTGTAGCCACATATAGTTTATATATATATATATATATATATATATATATATATGGGTTGTACAGCTTGCCAGACAAATCTTTACTGCCAGTAGGTCCCATAGCTTTACGTATCTACAACTAGTTCATTTTTCACCGGATAATTTGATACTGTTTTGTTTATGCAGAGCTGAAAAAGCCTTATCTTAAAACTGCTTCTTCGAAGGATCCCCAGCAGTGCTGCCTTCAGTACAACTCGGTTATGTACGTGAGCCCATAATCTCTATGAAAACATTCGATATTTAAACCTGCAACCAAGTCTAACAGCAATTACAGAGAGCTCTAATTTTGTGTCACGCCTCAGACCAGCGTCCAGTGATTGGAAAGATCCCATCAACAGCCTTTCTCGAGTATTGTTGAGATTCTACATCAGTGTCAAGTTTAGAAATGGCAGCTTGCTTCTCAAATTGGAGAAGGGCACAGCTCTGCCTGCACGACTTGATCTATGTTGCTGACTGGAAGAAAATAATGCTGCAGGAAAGAGGCAGTAGCAAACAGGAGCGATGTGTGCGGCAGAGATTAGGGAGAGTACCCTTGAGATGACACCCCTTGGTCAGTCGGTGAGGCAGGCGTCCTCGTAGCGTGCAGCTCTCCCTGAAGAGTCAGAACAGGGGTCGCATCTGTCCTCTTGACTTCTGTTCCAAGGAACTCACCCTTAATATTTCCATTTAAAATGATTTTATGTTAAAAAAGACTGTTGGTTAAGGGAAAAGTGACAAAGTGAGGGAAGTGGGGTAGAGGAAAGGGCATTTCGCCTTCTAAATTCATTGCGAGTGACAAGGCTTTTTCTCACCTTTGGCCCAAAACACAGGAATTCTCATATCCTGATACTAATATTTCTGTAAAGCTTCACTGCTATTTCTGGACTGAAATCCGGACATCTATTTACACTCATTTATTTTAAATATTTTTATAAAAATACCCAACATTCTAACATTTCTAGTATCTTTTAGACGTTTATATTCAGTTAACTGAATCAGAAGGAAGACATTATGATTTGTTTTTTAGAGGCTTGTTCTTCTTTTCCCTCCGTCATTATCAGCGGGGTGCGTATGTGTTCCTGGGATCTCAGTGTTCTCCCATGCACAGTGCTCACTGACAGTGGATTTGGAGTTAAGGCCGCGATACGTGACTTTCTTAATCTTTTAACTGTGCTAGTGTTGGTGCGTGTTATCACCTACACTCATGCTTCCAAAAAAAGTGATGTCACACTAGTTCAGAGCTTGTGGGCTGATAAATCAAAAGCATTCCTGAATTAGAAACTAGAACATGAATCTACTTGCAGTTATTTTTCTCTACAACAGAGTGATCTCCAGTATTTCTTTTTAAGCCTCGTTCTGTGTTAAATGAAATACTTTGGCAAGATTCTTGTGGGTTTCACAAGAGCCATTCACTGAGTTGAGGTATGTTAATGACAAGGTGAAGCTATCAGTAAATACGAACTGAAGAAGTATCTTGGATTATTCAAGCGGCAAAATTCTGAGTCGGGAGCTGTGTTGTTCTGTGTTTGCAGACTGCTTAACGCGGTAGTACCCAAGAATAACGGTTTCATGTAATTTATGTGATATTGCAGTATTAATAAATAATTTCTGGTAATAATTTATAGTGAGGAGAAAAGGGGGATAAACACTTCTGAAAACCGGTGACGTTCAGATGAAAATGAATGACCTCCTGTACGGATACAGCAGTTTAAGGCAGACTGTTCAGTTTTGATTGATGCCAACCATTCTGACAGCCGGAGAACACCTCGCAGGCAGGAGTAACGCCCAGCTCGTGGCGGGTTTTCCCTGCCCAGAGTGAAGGCGGCTGAGGTGTGAAGCTGTGTGGTCTCACTTGCAGAGGGGAAGCTCCGTTCCTGCCAGTCTGGTGGTGGGACCTTAAAATCTTCTGTCTAGTGGAGTGTCAGCTGTACTCCTGTTGGCTGTGTGCGAGCACTGTGCGCAGCCCTGTGCGATAAACAGGCGTCAGGCCGGGCTGGAACAGCCTGGCACTAAACCCGAGTCTCCGTACCGTACCTTTATCTATGAGGACTGTGATGCAATGCTTAAGTGAAGCTTGAGAACAAAAGAGAGCGATCCCTGATCACTGGGGAGGCGTAGTGAAGGTGAAAATACTCCATACATCCCAGAGGAACAGCCGCCTGAACAGCGTAAGAGCAGAAACAGAAGGTGTCACTGTGATGGCGCTGCAGCCTGGTTTGCAACCTCCTGCAGAATCGGTGGAAGGCGGTGGACTGGCGTTGACTTCAAGGCCTTTGATGATGGAGCTGAAATGATTGCATCCTGACTGTGTAATTATGCAAATCATGCTGAGTTGTTCGGATAAGCCTTAGGAGCAAACAGGGTTGTAATGAGCTGTGTACAGGTCTGAAAGTGGGTTTTAAAATGCTACAAAATAGGGCTGCGTGGCAAAAAAAATCTTACAACAACTGTTACTGGCGTAAATGTACGTGAAAATCAATGTTACCATCACCTCAGAATATCTTATCCTGATGTGAGAGAGAAAGAGAATAGGAGAGGGACATCTGGCAATAGGTATGACTTAAACATACCTTTGATTTTTAAAAGATTTATTTATTCTGTTAATTCGCTAAATACTTACTAATAACTTCGACTTACAAAACTCTAGTTATGAGGTGAAAATAGCAGCAAACCCAGTGTATACTATCTTTGGAACAATAAAACATACTGTAATGCATAAACCAGAAATAACACTCAATAAAGTTGTAACTGCAGAACAGTAGTGTTTTTATTAACATTAGTGTTAATGTACTCTCTGTGATGACCATGATCACGTAGGATTGTAAAGAAACGAATCACTTAACATAAACTGAGTTGAGATTCACGTTGTGGGTGTGCCAGAACTGCGAGATTGTGTCCCAGTCTTAGGGGTGCAATGATGTAGTATTCACCGGTGCTTATTTTGTTATGATAACATAATAAAACAGGCCCTAATCCTGTTAAAGAGTATTCTTAGTAATTCTAAACTGGAGTAGAAACATAGCATTTGTTTTGTCTTATTGGACAGGCTGTGTTAAAGATACTTTGAGTTGTAGGCAACTTTGGAGTACAAAGCAGAAAGGTTTCTTAAGTCCTAAGAACTGAGGTTGTGTGGGCTGAACAAATCAACGTATTATTCGAAGATCAGGATTTTGCCTAAGAAGATTAGGATACTGAAAACTAGCTTTTCCAGAGCCATCTCTGCGATCCAGGGCTTTTTGCTGACTACAGCTGTGCATTAAATTCCTTGCCACTCTTTTGGGCTAGATTATTGGAGCATCTCCAGCAGGTGCAAAGAGACTTGGCAGGCAGGGTATGCACGGCTTGAAAGTGCAAAGCAATTGGTACTTACTAATGCACCTGAAAGCAAGCTGGAATTTGGTGAGCTATTAGACTAAACATTAAGGCACTCACCATCCCAATAAGGTACCGAGAGAGCCTTTTCTGGCCTGGCAGACACGAGCCGTGCGGTGAAGGTGTAGCCTCCGCGGCTCCCGGGGACAGTCCTTTGTGCTGCTGCGCTGACACCTCTTACCCTGCCGCGGGCATTAGTGGGTAGAGGGTCCTCCCTGCCCCCAGACAGGCCAAACAGCCTGACTAGCCTTCTGTTTTATTTCCTCTAGGACTTCCACACCTTTCCACATCACGATTTTACCTCTTGACTTGTTGAGCCACTGACAATCCCTCTCAAGCAGAGGAGGAGTAGTTCCTTCTAGTTAGAGTAAAATTTCTGATTGTGATCCAAGGCACTGCTGGCTTATGCATATCCATTTTGGAAGTTATTCTTCATTTGTATAAAACTAAACATTTGTATCTTGCTTCTTAAATAGAGTAGGTGAACTTCCTTTTTATTTCATCTTTCTGTCTTTGGTTTGGTGTTTCTTGCTTGGCACCAACAGCAGACTAACAAAGATAAAAAGGACATAGTTTTCAAGCGTGGTCTGGTCACACAGAATCACACAGAATCACACAGAATCACCAGGTTGGAAAGGACCCACTGGATCATCGAGTCCAACCATTCCTAACACTCCCTAAACCATGTCCCTAAACACTTCATCCACCCATTCCTTAAACACCTCCAGGGAAGGCGACTCGACCCCCTCCCTGGGCAGCCTCTGACAGTGCCCGATGACTCCTTCCGTGAAGAATTTTTTTCTGATATCCCACCTGAACCTCCCCTGACGGAGCTTCAGGCCATTCCCTCTTGTCCTGTCCCCTGTCACTTGGGAGAAGAGCCCAGCTCCCTCCTCTCCACAACCTCCTTTCAGGTAGTTGTAGAGAGTAATAAGGTCTCCCCTCAGCCTCCTCTTCTCCAGGCTAAACAACCCCAGCTCTCTCAGCCGCTCCTCGTCAGACTTGTTCTCCAGCCCCTCACCAGCTTCGTTGCTCTTCTCTGGACACGCTCCAGAGCCTCAACATCCTTCTGGTGGTGAGGGGTCCAGAACTGAACACAGTATTCAAGGTGCGGTCTCACCAGTGCCGAGTACAGAGGGAGAATCCCCTCCCTGGACCTGCTGGTGACCCCATTTCTGATACAAGCCGAGATGCCGTTGGCCTTCTTGGCCCCCTGGGCACACTGCTGGCTCATGTTCAGTCGGCTGTCAACCAGCACCCCCAGGTCCTTCTCCTCTGTACAGCTCTCCAGCCACTCTTCCCCCAGTCTGTAGCACTGCAACTGGTCGTTGCACAGTAGAGAAAAGTTAAGTAGAGATGTGACTAAAAATCTTGACGAATTTGGGACTCCGCTGTCAAAACCGAGGCAGGTTCAGGCTGGTCTCCTAAGTCAGTTTGAGCCATGAAAATCAGTGTTCAGACATGGATACTGATTGAATCTGGTGCTGAGCTATCTAGGAGTTAAAAGATCTGTGACACGGAATTGTCACTTCTTATAAGACTTAAACCAGTGCTTAGTTATGATCTTTTTCATGAACACAAGAGCTAATAATATAAAAAGGACCGGTTGAATTGAAGTACCTCTCTTTGTTTGCAGAACGGACAATGAGCCCATAATGCTTTTCTGCCGTTACTTTGCTTCGCGTAGCTCTCTCACGCTGGCTGAATGTTTTTGAAATGAAACAAAACAACAGTGAAAAGGTGTTGTCCTGGCTGACTCTGTAAGTGTTAAACAGAAGAACTTGATGTAAAAGCGAGAAAAAATATTCTAGTCCCACTAATCAGCTTGATGCTGTTTGAAGGGAGAGGAGAATATTGGCTGAGTGTATTTTACTTTTGGCTTTTTTTTCTGCTGCTGCCACCTCTGTAGTAGATATAGGATGGATATAGGGCATGAGATCTAACGGGGAGAAGCTACTCCCTTGGTGCAGCTCTGGAGAACAGTATGCAAGAGCGTGGAGGTATTTTGATTTATAATCAGTCATGTCAGAAAAATAAATGGCTTTGTTTTGAATTCCGTACTTGGCTATGGTACATCTGAGGAGGAAATTTAAATGTGGGTTTGTAAAACATTGCACACCAACTCCTATGTTTGCAGTGCGGTGGTGGTAGGAGTATGTGGAGTTTACTCTGGTGCAGGTGCTGTTTTGACAAGTGCACCATCAATTTGCTGCTTCGGGCTTGCTTTTTGGTAGTTGCAGAGGGATGACATTAATCTTTGTCCTGTGTCCTTCAGCCGCTGCATTCTTTGCTGTTATTGAATAACCTAAATTTATCATTTCTGTAGACTCTTAGTTTGAGAATTGTCCGGAATGTTTTCCTTTCTGACCTTAATGTCAGCCCAGAGGCTGGACTGCCTATTTCTGGGCACGCAATAGCGTATGTGGGAAACGACCCTGCAAATTATTTACATTAAGTAATGTGTTCTAATAAAAACAATTTATTTCTTTGCTAAGTTTCAGGAAGATAGATGTTCTGATTCCTTAAGCTAAAAGTGATATGTTATTTTATACTCTAGAGTATGCAGTAGATGTAACCTACAAAGCTGCCCACGATCTGAAATCACAGAGATGCAACACTGCCTGAAGTGGAACAGTGAGACTTCAGAACAAGTATAAGTGCACAAATGTCTTTTCCTCTTGACTTTGTTTTTAATCATTCATCTTTTCAGAAATCATCACATACCTTCAGACTAATGAAATTCTAAAATTGTAACCTCAGCTGTTTAAACTTCGGTGCTAAATTGCAATCTTTCACAGTAGATTCTTTCCAAAGTATTCAAAAGCAAATTATATGTTACATTTAGTTAATTTAACACCGAAGACATTTGTCAGCTCTCAGTAATACTTGCAGCATTAATTTTCTTCCTTTTCCAAGTCTGCCAGCATTTAACAAAAGTTGTGTGTGATAATTCTTGATAATACTGCTTTTAGAGTGGTATTTGCTCAAACAGTTGAATCTCCTCACGAGCAGATCATATCGGTTGCCTTCCTTGCTCTTTGTGTGCTGGGAGGCAGAAGACCTGCTGACGCAATCAGTTTACCGCAGCAGGACGCTGATGTCCTTCAATGATTGTGTTTCTGATGGCAAGAGGTATGACTTCACTTAATTTTTGGACAATGAGATCTGGCATAGATAGTCGGCCAAGAAGTAGATGCCACGGCCTGAGGCTCTTGCGTCTGCTGGAGATGCAACAATCTGCACCACAAACTACACATTCTATCAGTTCATTTTCATTTCAAGGGAAGATAAAAATTTAGACTAAAGTAATGTTATCATTATTTTAATAGCATCAACCCTAATGCTTTGCTGTTATTCAGATAAGAAGCGGTAGTGTTGTTGGTAGTATAGAACATTGAAGTGATAGTTTAAGTATGCTAACGAATATGATAAACATATACAAATGATTTATAAATTCACAGAAGTATTAAAAAGTGAAATTTTTTAGCATAAAATGACATTATTTAAGGATATACAAGACATTGTGTTAAAGCATGAAATAGAGGATGGAGTTCTGTTGTGACCTTGAACAAAGTCACTTAAGCTCTGTGTGTTTATTTCATGCAGAGAATTCTGTTTACTGTTAGCGTTTGCTGTGATGTCCTTATACTGAATAACAAAATGGTTTGAACTTACCTTGCAAAAAGTCCTATTAAAGCATGGTCACGGTGCTAATACTTTCATGTTGTTTAGAACTATTGTGCAGGTAGAGATGCAATCCAGCTATACCCATTCTGACGAGCAAGGGAAGGGATGTGAAAGTGGAGGAAATGCTGTTAATTCTGTATCCTTGAAATTTGCTTTCTCACGCTTTGGGGAAGGATATTTGGAAAACACAGGCCATGCTCTGCAGAAGTCTGTACTGCAGCAACACACACATGCTTATTTCTGTCACAACTCCTGAACCTGAAGGAGAAGTTGACTGAAGCAGGGTTGCATGGAAAAGTAAGGCTCTAATCTCATGTATTTTCTCAGGATTTCTAATCCATGTAGTTGGAAGTATTTGTCTTCCCCTTTGGTGGATTCATGACAAGATTTCTTGAACTCAAAAGTTGCAAACTAGAAAAAACTTAAGATTTTTTTTTCCTTTTAAAGATGAAAGATGATTTTCTTCTAATCACGTCTACTTTAGTTCTATAAAAGATGATGCTCGAATGTAGTTGAACTCTTACAGGAAAATTTTCAGTGTATGTTAAATATGCCTCATTCGTAAATCTTAATGATGCATATATTGTAGCTGCAGAAACACAACTTAGATATAAAGTGGTCGCAGATCTACTAAAATGAGACACATCTTCGGTTTAATGTCTCTTCTTCCTCTCCCAAACCAAGCATCTTCTGCTGTGTGTCTCTGACTTGTTTATTCCTTAATGTCATGGACTTTTGCTAATGGAATAAAGTGTCTTTGACCTGTGAGATGGTCATCTTTAAAACGAGAGGCGAACCTCTTTAAAAAAATAGCCTCTTTTCATTATTCTTTGTGATGTATCCAAGTTATAATCACAGACACTTTTTATGAAGCCAGAGAGATGAAACAGTTAGGGTACCAGAATAGTTGCAGCTCTGCAGTCACATCGGAAGCTCTACAAATAAGTGCCTGTGATATATGTTTTTTTCAATCGTATTCAGTTTGTGTTGCATATGTCTTGCTGAAGGCCAGTTCTGCCAAGCAAGCAAAAGGAGGAGGATTAGTAGTTCCCCAAGGGCAACATTCTCCTCACAAGAACTAGACCTGTGTTTGCATATACAGTTCCCCATGTTTATCCCATCAGTGAACTTTGTCTCATTTCTAGGGCCAACGGAGCACTGTTAATTAGATTTTGAGTTCATTTAACGTTTCATCTTCCTGCTTGTGCTCTTTGCTTCAATTTAATACAAATGATGTTGACAGCCTTTGTGAACCATTCCAGAATCTGGAAAAGGATTAATTTATGAGAGTTGAAATTGTCTCTTTTTCATATCAAACTAATATAGTTACAACTTGCTCAAATTCACCTTCCCACACCGTACGTCCTTAGTTAAGCAAAACCCCTGATATGTACTTGCCTGCCTGAATTATGATAAAGAGTTGAGTTGAACAGTCACATAGATACCTCACACAGCTACTGTACTGTTTGCATAGAAATTACCAACAGGACAATCAATAGGCATTAGATAATTTCTGTTTTATTAAAGGATTTTGTTAAAGGTTCAACATGTAGACTACCAGACACGTGCTGTAAGTGTAGATAGTGCAAGAGGTAAGTTCAGTAGCTGCTCCATCCACGCTTTTCCCCTCCTGTACAACACAGGGTGACAATAGGTAACTGCTTTCTTGCCCTAAATGTCACCTGCTTGAATTCCTTCAGAACACTGGATTTCGTTCCTTTCTTCGGTGCTTCACCTGAATCAGTAGAGGTGAAAAGTCAGAAAGTCTTGAATGAAGGCCAAGATATCAGACAACTAAAATGGTCTTGGTAAAAAGAATTTGGCAGTAGAAAGAACTCATGTGCATGTTCTTTAGAGAAAATACTGAAAGATTACTTTTTTCTTTATTTCTTTTTTTTGGTAAATATTTGTTGTCAAAATGAGGATGGATCCCCACAGGGTAAGTGAAATTAAAAGTTATTCTTGTCCCTAAAGCAAACAACAAAAGATCTTGAAAAGACAAAATTAGCAAAACTAAAAAGCCTGATTTTAATCTACTTTTAATGAGAAAGTGGAGAAGAAAGTAGAACTGTCGGACTGCAGATAAACTCACAGTTCCATTATGATGGAATTTAATGGCAACGTGCCAAGGCCTAAAGGAAAGCAAAGAAAACCATGACTGCCTCTGGCATTTTTATAGTAATATAAAATTACTATAAATATCATAAGGGATTTTCTTTTTGGGTGCGTTTAGCTAGGCAACACTTCTGTCTTCAAATCTGGCACCGCAGAGGTCTGTATAAGCAAATGAGGACAGTATTCCTTTATTATAGTCCCCAGAGTTAAGCACTACATGCAGCCGTGTTAGATTTCTGCGAGGCTCATGGCAGGTCTGTCCCACAGTTGATCCGTGTATGCACTCTCTCCACATGAGGCGTATGGCACCAGCGAGGCACGAAAATTTGTCTGCCGTGTAGATAATCTTTTTTGATCTCTATTCAATGGACACCTTTAGATTAACCACAGAATTCACCCTGGATTCCCACGCCTTCTGATTGGTTTGATGAAAAGAACGGAATTGGAAAAGGGGAGTGAGCTTTTTGGGTTTTAATACTGACAGCCTCACGCCGAAGTTTCCTTTTCATAAACGAAATTAAAGCATATGCAAGGAATAGGTACGCTTCAGCTGGATTTAAGTGAAGCATATGGCTCCAGCTGTGTCCGTGACACAGGATGTGAGTGTAGTTCCAAATCTGAGGCAGTCAATGAAATTCGGAAGGACTGCAAGCTTCCACTTTGACCCAAAGTTAATTCAAAAAAAATTCATCCCATGTTTTGTAAAATATTTACTTACTAGGAACTACTCTATATAAGACAGGTTTATTTTACTGTTTATCCGGAACTTATGTTTTGATGAATCTGCAAGGTGTTTGGGGTTTGGTTTCCTTTTTATTTCTAAGACAAATTGAATTGACTTTGACTTTTTTTTTGTATGTGTGTGTGATCTTTTTATTTTTTTGTCATCTGTTTCCAATGTTCGTTTCTTTAGAGAACATATATATGGCGGCAAAATTGTTGATACGCTCATGAAGTCTGGACCAAAAAATATCAGGATTTATGGATGTGACCTTCTACTTCATTCCTTCTTGTGGAGGGGAACACATCAGCCTCTGCAGAAAACCAAGATATTAAGAAATAGTAATTTGTGTAATGATAAATGAAATTATTTCCATGAGAGAAAAATACTTTCATAGTGCTCAGTTTGTCAGAAGGTCTTCTCTGAGAATTCAGCATCACCTTTTCTGCATAATTTTCCCTCCTCCTCTTCTCTCCCCCATTTTCCCACATGCAGGAGAAAAGAAAGGCTAACTTTTACCTAGTTCTGCCATTTTATGTCAGAAAAAAAGGGTAGGCTTCATTTTAAGTGCATAATGATTAATTCTGTTTCCAGTTGCTTAAACTTCTATTTCTGAAGTTTTTCTTCAGCAAATTACTTCAAATTCTTCAGATATCAATTCTAATGATCTCAACTTTTTTTTTTTTTTTTTTTTAAAAAAAAGAACAAAATACAAATCTTTCCTGCTTATGAGGAGGGGTTTGTGTATAAAATAGTAACAGGGTGTCTCCAGAGCAAATGCAAAATGCAAGATAGGGAAAAATTTTAGAAGGGACTTGGTTGCGAGTGAATATAATGAATGATTCACAGTAGAGCTCATTAAGAAACTCTGATTTTGAATGATTCATATTTCTATCATAACACAGCTTTACCAGTGCTGTTACAGACTTTGAAAAATTAAAAATAAGATCCATTCTTACTGTATTGACAAATTTCCCAGATGATACTGTGTAAAGCACTGCATGGCTGCAGGAAGGAAATAAACATGCATACGTGTAAATACCTTTTCATTTAAGATTCCAAAGTGTAGTGCTGAAAAACAGAAGCGTTTCCTCAAAATTGCTTATGTTGCTCTTATATTAATGCATTATAATATTATTTTAACTGTGTGTTTATTGTGACTTCTTTTAATGAACCTCATTTGGTAAAGGTGGTGTACGGAACTATAGAAAGAACAGCTTTGGATATTTTGGAGTTTTTTTCTATTAGTCTGTTTTCAGTCTCGGTACTTTATGAATTACTTCTTGAATTTTGCTTTGAAAGCAGAGCTGTTTTTTAATCAAAAGAGAGGTTTGTCAGAGATTGGAACGGACATGTTTCCTTTTCCAGCTCCTGTCCCACACCTTTTAGGCAGTATCTCTCTCCTCCAGATTGAAGAGCCGTATGTTCTCTGTTTTTAATTCAATTTGAAGTTGAAATAGCTTCAAAAAGTTATTCTGCAATATCCTTCGTATATCAATCTGTAACTAAGAGGTAGAGCAGTAAGATGAAGATGTTGATGTGAGTCAGCTTTGTGTCTGAGGAGAGACTTAAAGCAAGTTTTCTCCCTATAGTGAATGCTCTTGTCATCAAGCTGCAAAAGTAAATATAAGGATATCAACAACTGGTTTTCCTGTACTTTGCACGAAGCCTGATTGGTTGCTTGTTTCCTAAGAATTTTTCCATCCATGTTCCTTCACACGTGGGTACTGAGGCATTTTAAGGGCCATTTTGCTGCTTTGGGAGATGGCACTATTTTTGGCAAAGTGAAGAATTTTGGTGTTATGCAACTTTTGAATGTCTAGTTTAAGAGATTTATATTTAAACATATGTGTCATCATAGAGGACTTTGAGTTCATTGGTTTTTAGTTGAAGCTTTGAGCATCCAGGATGATCAAACTGTGAAGTACAGGGCTGAAAGCTTGGAAGGTGACCACCAAAATCATGACAAGCTGTAACGAAGGTGGATAACGTCATGCATGGATGCTATCAGAGAGCTATTAAAAAATTAAAATGTGATTTTTTAAAAAATGAGGCAGAACATTGTATGGCAATGAGGTATTTTGCGCCACAATTGTAATACGTGCACCAAAATTTGTGATTGAAGATTACTGCAGACCTAAGAGTTGCAGCACCAATTACAACTCCTTATCTAGAAGCTAACATCAGCCACTAGAGCGTGACTTTGCCTGGACGAAGCAAAGCAATTTGAAGCATGCTTAGTTTTTCTGCACAACCCGGACATATATATAGGAGTTAGGAAAGACCAGACTTGAGTTTTTAAAATCTGGAGGCTACCCTGTGAAACATGGAAACTGGTTTTGTTGGAGACAGAACACCAGATTTAAACAAATTTCAGTAGAGCTGGGAAAAGCTGAATCCTTCAGCCTGCTCCGAAGCACGAAGAAGCTAGATCTATCCAAGAGAAAATTGTCTAAATATAATAAAAATCTCTTTGTTCAAATACTTAACATTGAACAAAATTTTGCATGACAGATAATGAATATAGATTTTCCGAATTGGGAAGAATCAGTCATTTAACCTTCATGACAGCTGCTGCTGTGAGTCTCGACTCTCATCTTTGAGACAGAAAGTATTCCTGCTGGCCTCACTTCCTTTTCTATTTTGCTTGTGTGGATGTGATTACAATGAGCTGCAGTTACAAACAGTGAGCAGTTAGAAACAAAACATAATATTGTTTTTCGAAGCAGTCAGGTTATATGTTTAAAAAGCCCGGCTGCAGACAGACCACATTCAGGTCTCACAGAATCACACAGAATCACAAGGTTGGAAAGGACCCACTGGATCATTGAGTCCAACCATTCCTAACACTCCCTAAACCATGTCCCTCAGCACTTCACCCACCCATTCCTTAAACACCTCCAGGGAAGGCGACTCCACCCCCTCCCTGGGCAGCTGTTCCAGTGCCCGATGACTCTTTCTGTGAAGAATTTTTTTCTGATATCCAACCTGAACCTCCCCTGGTGCAGCTTGAGGCCATTCCCTCTTGTCCTGTCCCCTGTCCCTTGGGAGCAGAGCCCAGCTCCCTCCTCTCCACAACCTCCTTTCAGGCAGTTGTAGAGAGTCTCTAGGAGTTGAGGGTTGATTTAAGAGTTTGGGTACAGCTTTCCAAAATCTTTGATGTGATTCCCTGTTCTATTGAGTCTTAACAAGCATATTGCAAGTCAATACATGTTATAGCTTATATATTATATATTTAAACGTAGCTATGTTTAAATCACCTAACAAGCATTTAATTTCATTTTATTTTTCTAAATGTGGATGAGTAGAAGCATAGATTTTTACATTTTTTTTTGTTTAATTAGCTTAGCAATTTTATTGGGATATTTCTTGATACACATGATGATAATCATAACAGCAGGTTCTGAAATGGGTAAGCACGGGAACGCTAGATGGAAACATTTTAAAGGATGATCAGCAGAAACTGATCAAAAAGAAAAAAGAAGACAGAGTAGAAATCCTGATCCAACTCAAGTCAATGGGATCTTTGCTGCTGATGTCAGTGGAGATAAGATTTTACTTCAGTTATGACACTGCAGGAACAAAGTAGCTTGAAACTGCTGAAGAGAACATGCTGGGAGTGAGAATACGATTATGTTGGGGGGATAAGTCCCAAAGGTGAGGTTTGGGGTTTGGTAGGTGCGTTTCTTAATCAAGGCAAGAAAAAAGTCCTCCTTGAACAAACTCTCCAAAAGCTTTAGTGAGACAGTAGAGTTTTCACATAGTATAAGACCTTAAGAAGCAGTAGTCCACTTTATTTACATGGGTACTTTTTTGCATGCTGATAGCGAGTGCTCCAGCCTTTGCAGCTGTTCCTCTTAGTGGATTGCTGTCTGTCGCATACTTAAAGGTCTCCCAGTTTCCCGATACTTGCAAAGTTGATTCAGCAGATTTTCTGTGACAATCTTACACATTTATTAGGTGCAGGTTAAAAGAAAAAGAAGACAGTAAGACTTCCAAGGAGATTTGGCAACTTCAGTATCTTCAGATTATGCTTGTAGCTGAACAGCTTCTCTTGGAAATATGGGAAACCTTTCCACCTATCAGAGCTGCAGACAGCTCTACCAAAATAGCAGAACAATTCGTCACGGCATCAGGAAAATAAGGCAAGACCTTCATCAGTGGAGAGCTGATAAAAGATTGGTAACCTTTGAAAAAATGTCAGTTAGTCCTTATTTCTCTACTGGCAGGTTACCCATCGCCCAGACGTTGAGAGGAAGATATCTGACAGCAGCTAGGGGTTTAAATAACTTTATGTCTTCATGTTTATGTTTAACCTGCAATTTCTATTAAAGAATAATGATAAAATTCCTTAAAACACACCGTCTCACCCTTCTGGTTTTGTGTTGATCTCACTCTTCTTTGTCCTCTTGTTTTCTTTTAGATTATTTTTTCCATCCATTTTAGCTAACGTAGTAACATATGCTACTTACATAATGGTATTTAACACTTCTCTCTTGGATTTAGTGGTTTTCCATAAATAGGCCATACATGTACTTAAGAGAAAAGTGATGAATGTTTTGACCCGTGTAGAAGCAATCCAGACAGCTTACTCACATTTTACGTTTATTTGGGTTCGGAACTGCTGCTGATGTGATTCTGTCTGTATGAAACCCAGACGTTTGCCGCGACATTTTGAACTTTCATGAGGCATTTTTTTTTTTTTTGTGACAAGAACATCTTTGTTCATAAATATTTGGGAGATGTCAGCAGACATGTTAGAAAAAAAAGACAAGGAGTGACATGCACTTTTCAAGCTGCCTTTGTGATCCCAAACGCGTCAAAGGCATCAAAATGTCTTCAGTTGACTTCCTTAGACTGGGAGTCAGCCCTGCTCTTCCTTCACAGTGCAGTTGTGGTTTTCTTTTCTTTTCTTTTCTTTTTTTTTTTTTTTGCTTTCTTTTAAACAGGTGGAAGTGAAAAGGAATAAAAAGACCTGTCTGTTATCATCACTGCGTTAACAGATTAAAAGCTACTGTCTAACTCAGAATGGCCTGATACTGCGGGAGAGCTCTAATAGCTGGTTAGATCAATCAGCGTCTCAGCAGAGTCTTGACAAGTTTCTGATTTAATGGGCTGAACCTGTTTCCAGCTGCTTAGTCTTAAGTGTTTCTAAGGTTTGACAAGACCAAAGTCAGCCTGAATTGCCGTAGCACAAGCTGGGAGTTTCTTCGTGATTACCGCAAAAGCGGTCCGGCATTGTCTTTCCCACAGAAGTGTCATCTTTTCAACTGTTTTTCTCGTTTGTTACTTGACTAGTTCAGGAGAGTACACCCAAAAAAAGACAGAGTTATCAGAGGCTGCCTGTGGCGGTAAAGTAAACGGAAATGAAGCTACTAAGTACCAATTAATGTCCCAGTGTTTAAGTTTAATGTTACGCTTGATTTCTGCTTATTCATCACAGAATCACAGAATCACAAGGTTGGAAAGGACCCATTGGATCATCGAGTCCAACCATTCCTAACACTCCCTAAACCATGTCCCTCAGCACTTCATCCACCCGTTCCTTAAACACCTCCAGGGAAGGTGACTCGACCCCCTCCCTGGGCAGCTGTTCCAGTGCCCGATGACTCTTTCTGTGAAGAATTTTTTTCTGATATCCCACCTGAACCTCCCCTGATGGAGCTTCAGGCCATTCCCTCTTGCCCTGTCCCCTGTCACTTGGGAGAAGAGCCCAGCTCCCTCCTCTCCACAACCTCCTTTCAGGTAGTTGTAGAGAGTAATAAGGTCTCCCCTCAGCCTCCTCTTCTCCAGGCTAAACAACCCCAGCTCTCTCAGCCGCTCCTCGTCAGACTTGTTCTCCAGCCCCTCACCAGCTTCGTTGCTCTTCTCTGGACACCCTCCAGAGCCTCAACATCCTTCTTGTGGTGAGGGGCCCAGAACTGAAGACAGTACTCGAGGTGCGGTCTCACCAGTGCCGAGTACAGAGGGAGAATCACCTCCCCGGACCTGCTGGTGACCCCATTTCTGATCCAAGCCAAGATGCCGTTGGCCTTCTTGGCCCCCTGGGCACACTGCTGGCTCATGTTCAGTCGGCTGTCAACCATCACCCCCAGGTCCTTCTCTTCCGTGCAGCTCTCCAGCCATTCTTCCCCCAGTCTGTAGCGCTGCATAGGGTTGTTATGCCCCAAGAGCAGGACCCGGCATTTGGCCTTGTTGAACCTCATCCCATTGGTCTCGGCCCAGCAGTCCAGCCTGTTCAGATCCCTTTGGAGCCTCCCTACCCTCCAGCAGATCCACACTTCCTCCCAGCTTAGTGTCATCTGCAAACTTGCTAAGGGTGCACTCGATGCCTTCACCCAGGTCATTGATAAAGACATTGAACAGAGCTGGACCCAGTACTGAGCCCTGAGGAACTCCACTTGTGACTGGCCTCCAGCTGGAGTTAACTCCATTGAGCACCACTCTCTGGGCCATCCAACCAGTGTTCAACCCAGGAGAGTGTGCGCCTGTCCAGGCCAGAGGCTGACAGTTTCTGCAGCAGAATGCTGTGAGAAACTGTGTCAAAGGCTTTACTGAAGCCCAAGAAGACTCCATCCACAGCCTTTCCCCATCCAGTAATCGAGTGATCACTTTTGAAGATGACCGTTTTAGATTAAATGTGTGATAACTGTGAGCAGGTTTTACCACTGACATGAGAACATCATCAAATATTGTTCCGAAAGAAAGCGGTACTGAGCATGACAATAACGCAGGTGAAACCGGAAGAGAGTGACTGCTGTTTGATAACGAATCTGGAATATTGCTTTGCGAAGGCACTGCAGTATTGTCAGCTGAGAAATGTATTTATGTCTTCCTTGAGATGAATGGTAAACCTCCCACTCGGTTCGGCTTGGGAAGGAATCGAGCTGTGCTGTTTTTCCACGAATGTCATCATTCAGCTGTTTTTTGATTTAGATTAACGTAGTCTCAGGACTTATATCTGCTGGTTGGTGAGAAATGGATAGCGGTGTTTCACAGGATGAGGATTGCCTGGTAAGCAGCACATTGCAGCTGCAGCGCCGCGTGCCTGCTAGCACGTCTGTTATTAGAGAAAGAGATAAAAAGTGATGAATAATACCTCTGTATGTGTCACTTCAGCCAAGGATTCTCCTACCTCGGGGGAATACACAGCTTTTCTAAATGGCATTTTTACTGCTGCTGTGTGAGGCTGGATGAGATCCAGGAAATAAACCTGTTTATAGCCGAGGTTTACCACAATTAAATGCTAGCTTTTATCTTCAAGTGGCTCACTGTGTCTCTCGTGCGAGGTTTCATTGATTAAGAGTGGTGGGCTTTAAATATTTAAAGAAATGTTTTTGTAATGATTGGAGTTTAATAATTCAAAATATTTACAAAAAAATAAAAAACACCTGTCAAACTGAAGATTAATGACAAAAAGAGTACGTTATGGGATTCGGTTGGTAATGACTGGATTTTGCTTTATGTGAAACTTGTCGCTGAAAGGAAACCTTTGTTTCTTTTTCGTTACTTCCTGAGCTTTTGTTTTTCTGAGCTGTTCACAGTACAGTATTTTCCTGTCAGGTTTCAGAGCTCAGGTACGGAGCGAATGGGCAGTTTAGGGGAACTGCAGTTGAGTGCTGAAGTGTGCGACGCCCGAGCTGTCCTTCACCGCCCGGCTGGAAGGAGACCTTTGTAGTGGCTGATGAGGACTGACAGTAAGCAAGAAGGCTTTGCTCCGGCTGTTGGCGTGGGTGGCGTATGTCCTCCCTGTAATGTCCGTTGCAGTTGGCTCTGCCGAGGATGGTCTTAATAACAAAGTGAAAAATACAGTGATGAGAGTGACTTTTCTCAGGCCTCCTGGTGACTTGAGTGCAACACATTAGAGCTGCAGTGACGGAAGAAAGTGAGAACCTTTAACCTTTGCTGTGTTCATTTTACTGTTTGGTCTTTAGGACTGTAATAACTTTGAAAGCAGGTCAAAAAGGCAATGAGTGGATTTCTTTCCCCTTCCTCAGAACAAAGCAATTTTAAAGCCTCCAGTATTCATTTGCCTTGGATGTACAAATAAGACATTGCAATTCTTAATTCTTAAGAAATTGCTTTTCCCATTTTGATGCAGATGTAGTAATTTGCTACCTGGTGGTGGTAGCCACAAAGTCTCCTGCCTTTGCTCATTCACGCTTGAATCCCAGGCAATGGTTGTGTCTAATGACACAGAGGAGCGCTTGGTTACTGTAAGCCAGCGTGTGTAATCTTGTGGGAGTCATAAGAATACAGGCGTGTACCAGAATTAATGACCACAGCTTTTCAAAAATCATAAGTGAGGTTGCGAAAAAACAAGACAAAACCAATCCATCTTCCTATGATTCTGACATAGAAACGATGGGGCTATCAGGGCAGCAATACACACCCCACCTCCCTTTTAGATCGTGTCTATTTTACTTACACATTTTTAACTTGAGCAGTTGCTCCTTCAACTTTCCCTGTACAGTTGTGAAGGAGAGTTTTTTGGTTTTCTCAGAAGATGAAATTAGGTTGCAATTCGCATGCTTTGCCGTGCTTGAGCAGTTGAGCCCATACAGAAGGTACAAAGTATTCTCTAGCTCTTAGTCACAGTAAAGCCATAAGTATTGGCAATAATTTAATTAAATAAGTTATTATTAAGTTAAATAACTTAATTTTTAAATTAAGTGTGCACCGTTTGACTGATAACTGCAGCTTTAAAATCAGAACCAAGTGAAATATTCGGAGTAGGAAATCCAAGAGCGCTGAGCGAACAAGATAAAAACATTTGAACAGGTCCTTGAAGTGTGCTACCAAATAAGATGGCTTTAATGAATATTTCATCTAGGGGACCTTACTAATTAAGGTCCATATCTCCTAATAAACTTGAAAAACTACTGTTGTGCTTTTTGAAATGTAACCGTATGTCACCTTTGTTAAATGATCTACGTATAGATTGGCTTCTGTGTTTGCTGGCAAGAGTAAAGGAGGATAAATGGATAAAGACTCTATTAACTTTTCACTGTGTTGTTCAAGAGTTAAAAGAGTGGTTTTGGAACTCTTTAAGTGAAACTGGTGTTTATTTCAGGAACTTAACTGAGTTGGATTTGTGTGTTTGCTTTCAGTCATACCAAGATTTCTGTAATTATCACCACATAGGGATGAAATTTTATAAGGATGTGGCTATTATATTTGGGCAAAATGTAGAAAAAACGTAAAGCATTGCATTGCATTTGCATTTTTATAGGAAAACTGTTTTCTGTCTGAAGTACAGAAATGGTCATGTTCAAAATTCAAAGAGGGCCATTAAAGAAATGTATTATAAATATTTATGTAAGCATTTATTGGTATTTAACTGAGTTGCTAGCCTTAGAATACGTGTTGCGGCTTTAGTGCCCTTCTATGAACTCCGTGCAAAGCCGATGCATCATATTACATATTACCTGGTGCTCTGTAGTGGCTTGCATGATACTGAGGCTTTCTTCTCGCCTCCTGGATGGGACAAGTATGTCTCTCTCTTGAACCATGTATTTCACGGTCATTTTTTGTTCTTTAACATATATTGCAGACTGGAAAAAATAGCAGTGCCAGGTCTCTTTTTATTACACAGAGCTCTGTGGTCATGAGTTAAATCAAGTTTGCAATTGTTTTTATTCATCTTGTTGCTGTGATGGTTATCATTCTTGGTGGCACTGTCATTCTTAGCAGTTCTAAACGGGCGCTGTTGCTGCGTTGCTCTGGGTGCAGAACAGAAAAAATCCTCTGAAAGGGTGTATAAAGGATGTGAGAAAGACAACAGTGGCTTCAGGAAAGAGAAGAGTACAGATGAAACGTGGAACAGACCTGTTTGGAGTGCTCGCTATGCTCTCTGGCAGTCAAGGAGGTTTTAGGTTGTTATAGACATGGGTGGAACTTTGAAAAAGACACTTTGCAGATATATATAGTGAACATCTTGTAAGAGAATGAATAAGGAGATTCCTGAGAGTGTCTTAGTTCTTGCTTTGCATTCCTGCTCAGTCATGGGTACTACAGGAAACTGAAGCAATTACTTCAGTTGTGGAAAGCGAGTTGCTTGCAGATTGGTGAACTAATTCCCTAAAGAAAATGTGACCCACTGTGAGGCTCAGGTTTGGGAACTGGTTAAAATGATACCCTTGAGGGTCCACCAGCACAGATAGCTAACCTGAGGCTTGAGAGCAGCTATAGGGGTTATGGCAACCTTGAGGCTGAAGTGGCTGCCACCGATGGTCTCTGTTGCACTGTTACTCTCTCCAGGGAGCAAAATCCCACCTACATTAGGCTATTTTTCCTCCACGCAGTGAGTGGTGGCAGCAGGTTTTAGCCCTAAGCCATATCCTTATGACCTCCCAGTTACAAGGTGTCTGTGTCATGTGAAGGTTAGATTATTTCTCTGAACTTCTTTCCTTTGAAGGAGAAAATTATTATATACCACCAGAATATTAAAATTATGACCAAAAAAGGCACATCAGTAAATTATGCTTAATGTCTACCTTAACACAGAAAGGAAATTTAGCTGTGATTAAGTAAAGATCTTCTGCCTAGGGGAGCGGGTGGTGGATGTAATTTTTCTGGATTTTAAGTAAGGCTTCTTATGCTGTGGCTTGCAGCATCCTTCTAGACAAGTTGTCCAGCAGTGGGATAAGCAGGTACACACCGTGCTGGGTGAAGAACTGGCTGAAGGACAGGGCTCAGTGGGTTGTAGTGCATGGGGCTACATCTGGTGACCAGTCAGGGGTGGTGTTCCTTGGGGTTTAATTCTCGGGCCAGTTCTCTTCCATATATTTATCAGTAATCTGGAATATGAGTCAGCAACGTCCCCTGTCAGCCAAGGGGGAAAACTGCGTACGGAGGTCATCGGGTGGCATAGCCAGCCAGTTAAAGGAGGGGATTACGCTGCTGTGTTCATAGAATCACTAGGTTGGAAGTTTAAGGAACAGGTGGATGAAGTGCTGAGGGACATGGTTTAGGGAGTGTTAGGAATGGTTGGACTCGATGATCCAGTGGGTCCCTTCCAACCTTGTGATTCTGTGATCAAGTCCAACCACTCCTAACACTCCCAGCGGTGATACAGCCTCGACCTGAGTACTTTGTGCATTTCTGGGCCCCACAATTTTAAGGAGAATGCAGAACGTCCTTGAACACATTCAGAGGAGGACATCAAAGGTGGTGGAAGGGCTGGAAGGCATGTGCTGCCAGAAACATCCGACTCTGTGTAGGTTGGAGAAAAGGAGGATGACGAGTGACCTCATAGCTCTTTACTGCATCCTGAGAAGGGGAAGAGGAGAGGGAGATGCTGATCTCTTCCCTCTGTTTTCCACTGACAGCACGCATGGGAACAGGTATAAGTTGCAACAGGGGAGGTTCAGACTTGTAATTGAGTTTTTTTAACTTCCTTGTAGCTGCTTTTAAAAAGGAAATAACTGTAGAATACAAGAGTGGTTGTATGACCAATTAATCAGATTTTTTTTCTGACAACACGGAAGTATAATAGAAGTTTTCATAATGAAGAAATTGTTTTCTTTTTCTTTTCAGGTACCATGATCAACAGGACGTTACTAGCAACTTCCTTGGAGCCATGTGGTTGATTTCAATAACTTTTCTATCCATTGGGTATGGTGATATGGTACCTAATACCTACTGTGGCAAAGGAGTCTGTTTACTTACTGGAATCATGGTGAGTGTTTCTGGATGTTTTTATAGGATGTGAGAATCAGTTTGTTGTAATTAATGCCTGAACTGTGGTAGTCATAAAGAAATATTTATTTGCTGGTTTGTGTAGTATATATGCACACTTACACCATTCCCATGGTCTTTCATTGCTGATAACAATGGAATGTTTTCTTCTTCTCTTGGTAAAATTTAGCAGCTGTGTAATAAAATACAGGGGGGAAAAATGCAGCTTCCAAATCCGAGTAGAGTCTTTCATTAAATGTTATAGTATCTTATCATCCCAGTTATCTTCTGACATGTGTAATTGGACGCATACTATTATTGAATCTACAGTTCTGACTTCTGTTTCTTAAAATTAAAATACTCATAAGCAGTGAAACACGATAGCTTAACCTAAAGCATTTTGCTTGAGCTTAGTTTCTACATTATTTCTTCTAAGTCTAATGAGGCACTATCTATTGCTTTCCGTTGCTTTAAGTGTATTTATGTAACATAATTTTCACTGTAAGAATTTTTGTTACCGCTGGTACAATGCAGCAGTTTTTACTCCATGCATATTCAGTATATATTTATGAACTGTACTTAATGTCTGTTTTTAATTGTTCTGTATGACACAATTTAGTCACAGTTAGGGAGTAAGGCAGTGCATTATGATGTCTGGAAATTTACGCGTATCTGCAGTAAATTAGAAATAAAAATGCCCCCAGAATCTGCTACTTTTATTTGTATCAACTCCTTTGTGAGCGTATCAACGAGAAGGGCAGTATGAGCATCACAGGTATTGCATATAACAGTGAGATATGTACTTGTTTCTGAATTTTTGCTATTGATCACGAGTAATGCATCTACCTTCTGTGAAAATGGGTATATTTGGATTATGTCTGAAAACAAATGGTATCAGGTAATTGCCCTTCAGAACAGGTGGTTAGGGGTTTTGGTAAAATTTTTATTTATAAGAGTGTATTTTGTGTCCAAAGAGTAAAATAGATGAATGCATTTTTGTAAAGTTTAAGACTTTTTCCAAATGGTTTGGTTTTGGTTTTTTTTTTTCCCCTAAACATCTATAGGTTTCAGGTAATTGGCCTTTATTGAGAAAGGTTTCCAGCATGTTTTCCCAGGGTTGACAAATGCGCCTTTCCTCAAATACAGAGTGTGCAGTGTGGTTGGAAGGTACAGGCTGAGGGCAGAGGAATGACTCGGAAGGCATTTTTAAAGGCTGTGGGCTAAGCTCAAATCTGCCATCTTCTGGGGCATTTGCCTTTTCTCCTCTTCCGCAGCTGAGAATAAAACATGGTCATAAGTTCATTAGGAAAAAAGGACGAGCAATGTATATTGCCACTGGGATGTTCAGAATGGGGACAGAACGCTGTTATAAAGCTTTCCTTCTTCCCCGGCACTGTTTAGAAATAAGAAGCCACTACTTGAAGATACAGATATCACATTATTTTGTATGCTGAAATTGTGCAGTACTTTCTGGCAATTCATTGTGAAAAAAGCTTACAATTACAGAAATATAGGACCTTCACAGCCCTGCAGAAATGCAATGAGAATTGTAGCGTCGATGTAATTTGTCTGTGGGTTTCACACGCTATTGCATTTGTGCTAGCGCAAATCACAGCATCATCTCTACTGTTATTTGGAGTAGCTATGGATAGGCTCATGATTTTATTTTATTATTTTACAAGGTAAAAATAAAATCCGAGAAAAAGGACTCCAGGTTATTGTAAATGTTATTCTGTACAACTGTGAATGAACTGCATATAGTCTTTACATAGGATTATAAGATGTATTTGTCATTTTGCTTATGACAGCACCATTTGGATTCAGATGTAAAATTATTTATGGCAGTTGCTTCCATTGCTTTGGTGAAAAACTAAAGTACTGACTAATAGATACCGTTTGCACACATGGCATTTATTTTTCACAACTGAAACAAGATTCTCCTGGGTTAGACTTTGTAAAATGTATGGATGATACCTCTGTGTCTTTGATGTTTTTTTATGATTAAAAATACTCAGCTTTTTGGAAGCACAGAGGCTCCAATCATAATCTCATGATAATGAGTTTGGGATAAATACCTCAGAAAGCATTCTTAAGCAAAAACTGAGCCAGGTAGCTCGTGAGTGATCATAGGTAAGACAATACTGAAAGCCTGACCCCTAATTACATTTTTAAGGACATCTGCAATGTGGTTTTGGCAAACATCATCGTTGAGGAAAAAAAAATACGGAGCACTGAGAGGAAGTCAAATATTTAACTTGCTCTTTAATTTCTTTTTTTTTTTTGTCATTATGGATCTGAAAGTTACAAAGAATGAAACAGAGAACATGATGCTGAACTATTGTCCAGCCTAACCTCCAATGCTAAAGAGCTTACAGGTCTTGAATATAATTCTTTAAAACCAGTTACTCTTCTGAAACTGTAGACTAATTAATGTTTGTTATGGAAAAGACCTTAAAATAACAGATTGATTTATTTATTTTTTTAGTAGGAGTGTTTGGTAGTCTGTTTGAAACATACACCAGGATAATTATTGAATGAATGAAGCAGTATGGAATTTTAAGAGGAAAAAATGTAATTCGCTAGCGTGTGGAGCAGCAAATACATTGTTAGATTAGTGTGATCAGTGCCAAATGCCACTGAGATTTTTGCTTTTGTTAAAAAGAGTGGAAGGAAGAATAAGCAGAAATACTTGCGAATGCAAGGGTAGGTATGCAGACCACTAAAGAGTTAATATTGGCTTTGCAAAACTGGTGGCCAATGGAGGGCTCCTTCAGTGTCTCGACCCCATTGAAGGGAGAGCCCAAGTGTTCTGGCTTTCCTCCCACTTCTGCCTCAGGAATTGCTTTTTGTGCGATGGAAATTGGACTGCTCAGGCTGAACCCTGCGCACGCTCCAGCCTGGGAAGTAGACTCTATGCAGGCTCCAACGGAACAAAGTTGTGCTGGCTCTTAAAATTGCAGTTAGTGCTATCTTGATGCACTGATTCAAGCGACATCTTCTAAATTCTGCAAATGCACACTGCTGGAAAAGAGGAAAATCTTCAGTTATATTCAAATTTTACCAAAAGGAAAAAAGCCTGGAAAATCGTTAGGAGAAAGCAAGCAATGAAAACTGATTAGTGTATTAGAAAACAAAACAAAAAAACAACGAAACACAAAAAAACTGTGAACAAAGAAGGCAGACACTGAAAAAAATATGTGCTAATGTATGTTTAATCTTGCAAAGCACTTAAATATGTGGCACTTAAATTATTCACACAGTGCGATGCAGAGTTGGTGGCATGGGTTAATGCAGAGATGCTTTATGGAAGGCAAGGTTCAGACTGGACATTAGGAAAAAATTTCTCATCAAAAGGTTCATTGGGCCCTGTCAGAGGCTGCCCAGGGAATGCGTGGAGTCCCCATCCCTGGAGGAGTTTAAAAGACGGTAGATGAGGTGCTCAGGGATGTGGTTTAGTGGCAGACAGAAATGGTTGGACTCGATGATCCAAGAGGTCTTTTCCAACCTGGTGACTCTATGATTTTATGATTCTATGAACTGGGTACGTCAGCCCCATTACATATCAGTGGTTTTCCAATGAGGTTTCACTGGGCAGCAAATTTCGCTATGGGCCAAGTGGGCTATAAATCAAATAGTACATCTGTCTTCTTCCCTCTGTATACATTAGGTGGGTCTGCAAGAGTGTGATGGATAGACAGAAATATGAGTGCTGACACTGTTACCAGAACAGGTTATGGAGGAGGTGGGGACACCTATTCCACCTTCACCTTGTCGTGCAGCTCACTGGAGTTCTGTCTGCCCACTGAAGATGCCCTACGTGGTAGTCAAGGCACTCCCAGGCAGATCTTTCACGTCCTGATGAGCCGGGTGAGCTCAGCTACAGGTGGAACATTCTCATTGTGCTGGTGCTTTGTATAGGCGGCACTTCCACCTCCTTAATGGTTTTTTTTTGGAGTTATGGCCTTGGATTGGTTTGACAAGTTTTCCTTTATGAGCAGTATAATGAAATTATCAAGAATTTTTAAAAGGGAGGTAGAAATTGATAGAAATAAAAGGAGGGGGCAAGTCCAAGAAGGTACAAGAAGTTGCGTAATTATTGACTGAGAGACAGATAATTTACAGATCTTGATAAGCTTTTGCACCTCACCAAGACGAGATAATGGCGATCCATTCTTTTCACTCCAAATATAAGGCTCTGTTGCAGGGTTTGAGAAGGACTCTTTTCTTTTTTGCACCCAGCATCATGTGGTGAGCTGGTGCATTTACCAAAATCTAAGGATGCAGAATCTCCCTGGTGAGCCAACTGCCAACAGTTAGAAGCAGACATATCGAAGTAGTAGGTCAAGCCTATCTTAATATAATACATATAATACATCTATAATAAAATATGTAAGTTGCAGTTCTCGCAGGATGCACAGGGTGGTTGGCTATAGTGTGGATAAAGATTGGTTTAAATGAAATAGCTCTTATTTTGGCGTGTGCGCTTCGCTAATGCTGAAAATGTAGCTTAAATGCTTCTGCTACTGAAACGAACTCCAAAGAAATTGCTAAGCCTGTGAAAGAGCTGAGTAAATTATGAAAGCCTTCTTAGATTTATGTCATAGAGGTGGACAAGAATATATTGGGGGGGGATTTTGAAAATTTTGAAGTGGCATCTTTTAAACATAGGATTTGAACACCACTTCTGTAGATAAGAATTCTTACTAGAATAGGCACAGTGGAGTAAATGTGTACAATATGGCCTTAGGGATACCTGGTTTTTATTAGTTCTAAATCATAACTCAGTAATAAATCAGACCTAATTCTAAACCTTCTCGTGCTGCAGCTTTTAACGTCCTTGTGGAAGTCTACATTTAGTAAAAAAAGAATCGCAATTCTTTTCCTGTGCGTGATGAAAAAAGTGACAAGGTTGAGGTATCCCACTCTTCAACTAAAGTTAAATTGTAGTGTTTGTGCATACAATTTTGTGTCAGACTTGGCTTGGTCTTACCAGCAAATCCAGAGAGCTGTCTACAAGAGGAACGTGACATCCAGAGCAGTGTAGTTTTTAACCATATGATTTTTGTTGGTAGCAAAATTTGAACTGTAACATCTTTGAAATGTAATAGTTCCTGGATTGTAAGAAAAAGAGAAAAATAGTATATTCTAACTGCGTGGATAACATTGCTGCAGGTCTTCTGAAGTGGTTCCTGCAAAAGAGTAAAAGAAGTTAAACATCAGATTTGAGCAGTGAAATATGAAAACTGTTATACAGAACTTTCTATGCTTAATGTGCAAAAAGTTCGTAAATTATTTTGCATAATAATGCTTAAAACATTGTGGGATTTTAATGGAATTTTTTGTTTACATTTGATTCTGTAAAGAGTTGTGGACACACAATTGTTTATGAAGGACAAATGTATTCTGAATTACACTCAAAGAGCTGCAAAGGTATGTTTGAGACTAATAGACTGCTTTGTGGGTAGATAGGTATGGTTGAACTGATAGAAGCAACTCAGTTTTCTGTGACAGCAGTAGAAGAATAATAGGTAGCACTGCTGTTTAAAGGTTTTAAAGGTTTACATAGAATATTTTGCACATTGATTAAGAAACTATAATATTTTTATAATTTCTAGTATCTGACAGTAAAAGGTGAGACTAATATGGTGAGTAGTTTTGTGGATGAGAAATATAGTAAAAGAGTTGCAAAAATCTGGAACGCAGATCAGTTTTTACTTCCCTGAGAGTACGGGAAAATATGAAATGCCTCGTGAGCTTTTGTCTCGGATATCTGGTAGGATTTAATTCAGTTAGTTCTGAGAATTCAATACTAAATATAAGTGGCGTGACAGTTCAGAACAGGTTTTGTTTATTCTTTCTAACTTAATACAGCCTAACTGGACAGTGTATCAAGCAAAAATGTGAAATGACGAAGACAGTTAATGATGTTTGAATTCATCAACATTCATCAACAATAGCTAGGGTTGAAGCTATTAAAAGTTGGGCTGCTCAGAAATTCTTCAGCTCCTCTACTATTGTTCCAGCAGACCAGACTGCCAAACTGGAACCTTTTGTAAAGAACAAACCTAGTTTGGGGTTATTTTCTGGCTGTAGCTCATTTGGATTAAATTTCTTAAGTGAAGTGAAGAAAAATAAATGATCAAAGTAGAGTTGAGAACTCCAGAGAGTGATCCCAGAAGTGAATCCCTGGGTTAGGTCAGTGATCGGAAATGTGACAGGGCAGCAGAGGCTCTCCCTCCATTTGAGTAAGGAAAACCTCCTGGAAGATGTAATCGTCTTTTAGAATTAGAAAAATTAAGGAAAAGGCCTACCTCAGAAATTCTTCAGTTTGTACCAGTAGAGCAGGGAACTGTCAGAGGATGGGGGAACTGTTTCCCACTTAGGACTTAGGGATGTATTTCAGCAAGTCAAAAGGCAGTCAGTAGCTGTCCAGAATGAACAGAAGTTGTCACATGGTGACTTTGTTTACATCGATGTGACTGGAACTGACGACTCTTGCAGAAAACCAACTTTGTTTTGAAAAAATGCAATTTGGTTTGGTTTCATCTGCAGTAACTTGACTTGATACAGCGATTTTAATATATTTTTACGTATATTCTCATGCTACTTTTGTATTTAAGACAGAGTTGTTGGACAAGAACATCATCACTACCTGTGATCCTGAATTATTAAAGTAATGTTACCCATCCGTGTTGTAGGCTCTTGAGTCTGGTTGTTTAGTGAAATCGGATTTAACCTCCTTGCTCAGCAAAAAGTTTTTTTGCACATTGGCAGAAACTGTCTTGATCTCCATTTTTTGAGCCATTAAAGGTTTGTCAGGAGCCCAGCCATCAGGATGCAATCAATCCTTGGTCTTCTCTGAGTTAACACCGCTATAATTTATAGGTTCCCCTGTAGAAAAGAGAATCGTGTTCATTTTCTGTGCTGTCTCAGAAGCCTTCCCCAGTACCCAGCCTGCATAACTCAGGAAAAGGAGTTTACTTCACCCCTGCTACCACTACCCAATACTTAATTTTAGAGTATTAAATCAATTTCGTATTAGTATATGACATGTAATCCTCTTCGTAATTTCTCTTTTTGCAGCTTTGCTAAAAATATCACAAACTAATTATAAGTAAAAGGATCCAATCATCTGCTGATGTATAGGTTAGAAGTCTAAATATTGCAGTAAAATTCTGTCTGTGGTGCAGGCAGACTCCACTGGAGACGATAGTCGCTGGGCAAATATTGAATTTATGAAAATATAAAAAATGCAAACCCGTTTTAGGTCAGCTTTTTTGGCTGAGATGGCATAGTTACTGTCCCTTTACTCATCCTGTTTTGTTTCAACAATGCAAGGTTACGTATCTCTCCCTTTAAACAATGACAAAGGCAAAGCCACTTTTATGCAACACCTTTTCCCTGTCCGTCTTGTGGATGGATTCCTCCCTTATCTTTTCCGTTGGTTGATTTGGAGAAGGTTTTTTTTTCACTTCAAGCAAGATTTTTAAAAAAATTGTTTTTTTCCCCTCTTCTCTGGTGGTCCCCTAAGTCCAACTTCTGGAGAGCCAAATGAACAGAGTACCTGTTTAAATTCTTACAGGATTTTCATTCCATGCAGAGCAGCAGGAAGAAGGTTGTGCCTTTTCTGGTGCAGAGCTAGATTTCCCACCAGAACCATATGTCTGCAAAGCGGACCTTCTCTCTCCCCCAGTGGATCCAAAGGGAAACGAGCAAGAAATGTGTCCACTGCCTTCTTTCATCTACAGGCAAGCATGGCAGGGCACTTCTGTGACAACTGCAGCCCTGAAGACTGTACTTTCCAGTCTACGAAACCGAAGTTGCCAGGAGACTTTCAGCTGATTCATTGCTGCGCGGAGTTGTTTCCTTTCTCACCAAAAGCACCTCCAGGCACCTCTATGACCTCTCACCTCCAGCCAGTTGCAGCAATGGCTCGTTTTTGGCTCGTAAAGGTATTTGGGAACTTTTCCAAAGAAAGAATCAAGCGGAAATGCCAGAGGTGTTTCCTTAGAGAAGTACAGAGTTTCCTTCCTGACCAAACGCTGTTTTCAGTACAGTTTATCAGCCAATGTTAACCATAACCCTTCAGCTGAAGAGAATTGCAAGCACCTCTCTTTGGTTACCACTAAAACTGAGCCCATACCGAAATGCTGGATGTGAATTCTAGACTTTATTGATGCCTCAACCCTTCAGTGTCGCGGTCATTGTGTACTGCTCCAGTGGGAACCCTCAGTCTTAGCACGGCACTGTAGGAAGGGCATGGTCTGGATCCGAACTTCATGGCTTCATCCTCGTTGGATAATTTGGGCAGCGCCAGTTTTTCTCCTTCTAGCTGCCGTGGCTGTGTCTGCTGTGGTTTATCACAGTGTAAAATTCTCTGTGGTAGCTTCAAGTTAGTTGGCTGTGGTCTGGTGGTTCTGATGGTAACAGAAAGCTTAGGGTGGGCTGCATTAGTGAAGAAGACAGAGGACTGTGACTAGACTGCTAAAGGCATCACAGCTGGTATGGTATAGAATAAGTACATATAAAATAAGTTTATTGATACATAGTCTTGGTAAATGACAGCAGGAACTGAAGGAGAAAAAAGGCAAAGTCAGGTCTAATATTATGATGTGTACGGGATGGCTCTACGCATCATAATATGTACACATCAGCCTATGATTTTTATTTATTTATATTCCTGTGGTGCTTCAGGACTCTCAACACCTGATCCTATTGAGAGCAGTACTGTATGAAGATACTAGAGCTGTGTACTCCGAATTCCTGAACAGTTTACCATCTCCATATAGCAAAGGAGGTGGGCAACACTGGGGCGTTGTGTTCGATCGAAACAAGTGGTCTTGGCACCACAGAATCTTAAGTACCTTCACTGGTTTCGGTAGGCTTTGTAGTAAGTAATATCCTAAAAAAAAAAAAAAAGAAGGGGAAGAATTATAAAGAAAACTATATCTTAGATTTGTACATATTCCAGGGAGCATTTCCTAAGAGATGATGCAAACGATTTTCTTTGAAAGGGCTTATTAGAGCTCAAATCCACTGCTTCCATACTTACGAGATGGAAGAACCTGGAGTTAGGAAATCTTGCGAAGGAGGGCGAATGTTCTGTATCTGATACCATAGACAAAGGAGTAGATGGATACAGAGCAGAGTAACAGTAAAAATGACAGGCAAAGAATATAACCGTTGCAGAAATCTGATCTGGCTAAGAGAGAGTTTGCTTTGTTAAAGCAGATGAAGGGAAGGTTGCAATAATTCAGAGCTTTAATAAGGAACGTCAGTCATCATTTGGGCTTGTGTAGCTGAGACAATGCTTGGCCTACTAGTGTTCAGCAAGTATCTAAGTATAGATGTGAGCCAAATACCCACATGCAGTTATTTCTGTCAGGGTGACTTGCTTTGGTGTCTGGTCATCATAGAAGGTAACAGAGGAGGGCTTTCAGGAGGTGGTGTTAACCTGCGTGAGCGTTTGAACTTACGGTATCGTACTTTGTCATTTGTGACCTTTTTTTTTTTAACAGCTGTGTCTGGTGTCAACACAGCTTAATATAACCGTGCAATGTCTCATTTCATGCGAACACATGCAAAAAAAAAAGAAGGTACGATTTTGAGAAGCTGTGAAAGTTGGATTTTCTGTTTTCCAAATTTTCTTGAAATCACCGAAAACCTGAAAAGTCAGCATGAATTAATTTTTTTAGGCTATTTTTCCCTTTCTTGTGTATCAATCTTACTTCAGACCTTTTTGTTCTGTTCTACATAGTTATGACCGTTTAACTAGCACAAACCGATGCTTTTTAATTCTTTGAAATCTGATAACTGCTTTTTCATCTGTGGCTGTAGCCACATCTTGAAATGACTGTTCAGTGAGATAGGAGTTGGTGGCTTGCAGATATATCTCTCTCTACTTGAAGCTGCAGAGAGCTAATGAGGGAACATTATGACTATTCATTCTATGATTTTCTTTTCCCTTAAATTTTAACTACCATTAAAATCAGGCTGTTTACCAAGCCAAGCTACACAACAATAACTCTTTAATGCAAGAGGTGGACCAGAGGCTTACTGAGAAGTGCAAGACTCAATTACTGTCTTGATACTTGAAAATACACACATTCCTGACTTTTTTATTTCCTTTTATGATATATAATTCCCCTGAAAGTTAAGCAAGTGCTTGAAGCAGTGATTTAGTTTATTATTTACTTCAAAACAGGATAAAAATAATGATGTTGGAAATTATAAAATGAAGTACTCAAATGTAAAACTTTTTTAGAATTTTATTCTCAAAAGAGCCCTTTTGCAGTTGAAATAATTATGATGGTACTTCTACTTGGCCTAAGTAATTTTAATTGAAAAGTAGCTGCTGCTTTATGTAGTACTGATAAAACAAAAAAAACCCCCATGAATATATGAGCATGAATTTGGTGCATTCATGTTACTGATTTTCATGTGAATTGGGATATCAAAAAACACAGCAAATATGTTGCTTAACGATGCTACCATTTTAAAGTAACTGTTGTCTCTATTTAATTTCTGCGATTTGTAATAATTCTAACTGTATGAGTATTTTTAAGGATGCTGAGCTCTTTAGTGCAGAGCATAGTAAGATAAAGATGTTCATTTTCATCATATACAAGTGGAATTGCAATCTTATTTCTGTAAGCTGTTAGTTGTTTAAAGATGAACATAATGTGTTTTCCTTCAAGATGCTGTAAAATGCAAACATGTAGGTAATGTAATGCTTCCTGCTTTTTTTGGAAATTTTAAAAGAGCTCATTTTGTATTTTGAGACCCTATTGTATCTCACAAAGCCAAGAGGGGAAGCCTGAATCTAGAACACCTCGCTGCCGCAGTAGGCTGCCCTGGAGATAAGGAAGATAGCAGTGCGTGTACACCATGGAGGTCTTTGTCATAGCTTTCTGATGACAATATTCCACTGCTGCAGGCACTGTCTTTCATGTGAGATATAAAGCTACTGTTTTTAACAGCATTTGGGCCTTTTAGCTGCTGTGCCACTCTGAAAAGGCGTAAGAGTTCGTCACAAAGGCTGGAATAATTGCAACGCAAAACTAAATTCCTTCTGCCTGTAAGAGTTCCTCAGGACTTTGGGGGCGCTGGGAGGGTTGGGGCTGAGAAAAGGTAGTTTGGTCTCTCTCCTCTAGTAGCTTGGCATAAACAGCTGGTTTGTGCCACTTTGCCAGTGGTGCCTGTATTAATAATTTTGTTCTGTTTTATCATCCTTGCTGTCGGCAGGCAGAATTCAAGTTATGTCGTTAAATCAACACCTGATCCCAGTTATCCTAACCTAGCGGGCTGAAAAGTCTCTGCTTTTCTCACGATGTTCTTGCTGTTGTATGGGCTAATTTATTTATTTGTTTGCCCACAGAGAAGTCTTCTGCATGTTAGCACTTCCCTCCTTCACAGGAAGGAGAGTGAAGGAGAGCTGTCTGTTTTCTGGGCATATGGTAGAGCACAGAGTCGCAGAGTGCTTGGCACGATTGGAAGGGACCGTTAGAGGTGACCTAGCAGAGGCAGGGACATCTTCCACTAGATGAGGTTGCTCAGAGCCCCCCATCCAACCTGACCTTGAATGTTTCCAGGGAGGTGACCTCCGCTGTGTTCCTGAGAAACCTGTTCCAGTGTTTCACCACCCTCACTGCAAAAAATTTCTCCTTTATATCAAGTCCATTACTCCTTGTCCTGTCGCAGCAGTCCTTGCTGAAAGGTCTGTCCCCAGCTTTCCTATATGCCCCCTTGAAGTACTGGAAGGCTGCTGTGAAGTCTCCCCACAGCCTTGTCTTATCCAGGCTGAAAACCCCAAGTCTCTCTGCCAGTCCTCGCACCATCTCCTGCCTAGTCCTCTTCCAGGAGCGTTGGTGCATTTCTCAGGTGCTCATCCCTAAGCTGCATCGGTTGTCTTTTTCCTTTTTAACACTTAGTAGTGTTTGGAGAAGCAAAGGAACTTACAGACTCAGATTGACTCGTCAGGAGAGACAGACTTCAAGCGAGTGTTCATGAACTCCTGTTGACTCAGGGTTGGAGAACAGAGAAGAGCAAAGCTAGAAAATGTAGCGTTGAGGGCAGGGGAGAAGCAGAAAATACAGCAAAATACGAGGGACTCATTCAAAGGAATGCTGAGAAGCTTTTATAGGTGAGAACTAATTGTAGAGGATTAGGTATTTGTGAAGGAGCAGATGGATTTCCCAGAGCAATCTACTAGGGGAGTGGAGCATCAATTAGCAGAACCGTCGCGAAATTCACTGTCTCAGTAAGTAAGCAGAGAGAAGAGATTCGGTTTTTTGAGAACACTGCGGATAAGGGTTTCCAGTGAGTTAATTCTTTAATGGAATTTGCGTTCGGGAAGCTAGATTCAGTGATTTCTTCTGGATTTTGTTGAGAGAGTAAAGCAGTTATAGAGGTGGGCAACATGGGGTAAAACAATGGTAGAAATATAGAAAATACTTGAAGAAAGCTCTGCAAAAGAAAATGTGGTAAGCTTCAATGCGCAGCAAGAGATTGCTTTATGCTCTAACTAATAGAGGTGCAATAACAACTACATGGGGGTGAACCTGCAAGTTAAACGCACCTTGTACATTTTATGTGATTTTTGTACTTTTTCAAAAAGAACCTGTAAAATTTTCTCTTGTTTGAAAAAGACTGAGGCAGCAGAATTTATTAATAATGTAAAATAAGCGACATCTCTAGATGTGTATAATGGATGCTGCTTCTTATTAACTGGCTCATTTTAGCCTCCTTTCCTTTCTTTTCACCACCCCCAAAATACATTTGGATTTGTGATGCTGACGAAGGTCGTGTCATTTCGGAGGGACAGGCGTGTACTGGCTTTGGCCTCTTGTGAGCATGCATGTCCATGGATGCGTATGTATGCTTACACACAGTACAAATCAGAAAACTGGTATTTTCTCCATCAAGTTTTGAAGAAATGGTCTTACGTATGTGTGCTATTTTAAATGGTAATAAGATAAGCAGAAATGCTATAGGCAAATATTGTTGAAGGACTTAGAGAACAACAGGGAAGTACATTAAAGTGATTAAATACTGAATATATTGCTTTTGTTATGCCCTGCAGAAAATCCTAAGAAACTTTTCTTTTTTTTTGTATCCTAAATACTAATCTAATCTTAATTTCTCTTTAGCAATCGCGGTAACATTGAGACAATTGTTAAGAACGGGGCGTTCTGACTTTATTTACTAATTTTCTGGGATTTAAAATTTGTTTTGACCACCCCTTTTGTTTATGCATTAGAGGTGGGATGTGTTCAAATTTTCAACCCCTGCAGGAAAAAAGATGCACAGCTTTTGAATAGTGCTGCTCACTTATTATTTTGATGCCTTGACAGTTTACCAGCCTGTAATTACTGACTTTTCCTATTACTCTGAACTGAAATAGCTGTAGCATGTTCACTGTATTTACCAGGGATGAATCACCTGATGCCTGCCATACTTCTACAACAAAGGAGAAACTTGCACTAGAAACTCTGCAAAAATGCAGTAGTAACGTCTCGGGGGTTTGTTTTGTTGTTTCCAGGGTGCTGGGTGCACTGCACTGGTGGTAGCTGTGGTGGCAAGGAAGTTAGAACTTACCAAAGCTGAAAAACATGTGCATAACTTCATGATGGACACACAGCTAACTAAAAGAGTAAGTCACGCTTTATATTCACAACTGAAAAGGAAATACGGGTTAATTTATTTCTGCATTTGTTTGTAAAGGTCTCCTGCTCTCTTCTCCTACTGAACTTCCTCATGGGGGCCTTTTTGCAAGGAAGATAGATTGAATGCCTTGAGCTTTTTCCTGAACTGAGGGTAACTCTGAGTTACTTAGCAGATTTTGAGCATTTGAATATTCTTCTATAGAGGGTCCTCGCAGCTGGGAGAGAATTGGTATAACCAGGACTTGAATGCTGTGAAACTAAAGACTATTATCTTAAATCAAAAAACTTTCATGAAGCATATGAGAAGAATAGGTAAAATTTTTGCAGGTAAAATAGATTAAATGACCGATACTTACTAGAATTTCAAGCTAAGATGAACTTCCATAAGAAAAAGACATATTTATAGTTCGTGAGTTTGTGAGAGACAAGTCTGTACTCAACAAGGTACTTTCTGTACTCAACAAGTACTCAACAAGTACTTTCTGTACTCAACACAGGGTTCGTTTAGCTTCCCACAGTACTGAAGTGCCTTGAAAGGGGTTTGTAGGTGACAATATTTTTACAGAGATTATTTAAAAAACCTTCTAGAAATCTCTAGAACTCATAAAAAACATTTTAGGATTTTCCTTATAAAATGTAATTTCAATTACAAAAACATCCTGCAAGATGAAACAATGCAGCAAACGAGACAATGGAAATCCTTTCTTGAAATAAAATGGATCGGTGTTGAAGGAATAAGAAAATGAGTGGGATCTACGCGATGCTCATTGGTTTTTTAATCTTTACTATTGCCAAGAGCCATTATGGAGAGGAAAATCCTTTCTCTCACAACAGGAACTCGGCAGAGCTTGTCCTTACTGATGGACAGAGAAGGGTCAATGCCTGAGCTGGAATACTCAGCTTTACTCGTGGTGGGAGAGAGGTTGGCTGCCTCAGCACAGCCCCGTGCGATGGTGCAGTGCTGCACTGCCACACGTCCTCGGCTGCAGAAAGCCACGCCGTGTCTTGGCTGTGTGCTACGTTTCATATCATACGCTACCGATCAGCGCACTGGGCTTGTTTTGCTGGGTCCTTAATTTCTATGCCACTCACCGCTAACAGACTGTATCTGCCCTAAGCACTTACCGTGGAAAAAAGAGGCGTTGGGGGCAGTTCTATATACAGGTGAAAAGGGTGTCCGGCTCGAGGTGTCCGTGTGAGCTCGTTGATTTACACTCCTATAAAGTCATTAAAGGTCTTATTGATATACACCACAGACAACAATTTGTCACTTCCTCACAGACACTTTTCTAGTGTAGTCACAGCTGAGTTCAGAATGTCTTTCAGGAGGTTTTGTAAAGATTGGCCAGATTTTGAGTCTGGTGTTCACTTCTGCCTTTTAAAGTTTATTTTTTTCAGCTATCTTTAATATACATCTAAATATCAGCCTAACACTGTATCCAAGCGGTGCTTTGGTAGATTCAAGTGCGTGAAGCTCAAAAACACATGGAAAACAAACCAAATGAACAAATCTGAGATGCACATCAGGTCACAAATCAGTTACATAGATACTGGGGAGGTTTCCTCACAGCCTGAAGGTAACCATACCTTGTGGAAATGCAAGGATTAGATAGAGATTGTGAAGAGGTCTCTAAAACGTGGTTGTGCTTCCACTGATGTCAGGACTGAAGTTCTCCTCAACAGTTCTGCAGGTAGAATGTGAGGACCTCTTGCCGGGAAGAGCTATTGCGTGGCATTCCTGCAGTGCGTGACCTAGGTGTTGACTTGGCTCTGGTGCTGCAGTGACTGGCATGATGTAAAGTTGGAGGGAGAGAAAATAAAGATGAGTTATAAGAACAGTTCTTCCTTTGCAAGTAAGGTAGTAATTCCCTCATTAATCAACACTGCCCTGAAATTCTCTGTCTGTAGTTTTCAAGCATTCTTGAAAATTTGGAAGGCCTAAGAAGGAACTGTAGGTACTCACCTTTAACACCGTATGGAAAGCCTCGCTGGAAAAAATATCAAAGCATTTATGAAATAGAGAATGGGCCATGTTAATTGGCAAGTATTTTTTTATCTCCTCTATGAATAGAAGAGCATCAAGAAAAAACAATATAAGCAAAAAAAAAGGAAAAAGGTATGTTCAGACATCTCTGGAAATTTCAAAGACTTACATTGCTGAAGGAATTGAGGTACTAACTGTAGAATATGAAAGACAGAAACTTTATGAATCTATTAAATAAATTTAGTTAATTACCATACAGGTCGTATTTTCTCACTGTAATTCACATTGCCAAAACTGCCAAATCATGGTTACTCTTTAAACAGGGACTGATTATTCCATAATGCATAGAGAGCTGGTCCCAACATCACATTTATAAGTAATACGGAAATCGCTCAGCAGTTCCCTTGTCCTCCATGCTCCAGCTTCTTGGTGTGCCCATTTCCTGTATTTAGTCAGAGTCTTAAGTGCTTTAGAAAGACTTTATATCAGAGAAGAGAGTGCATGTCATAATGCTATTTTTGTCAGCTTGGTGTTTTTCTTTTATTAAACAGGTGAAAAATGCAGCCGCCAATGTACTCAGGGAAACATGGTTAATTTATAAAAACACAAAGCTGGTTAAAAAGATAGACCATGCGAAAGTAAGGAAACATCAACGCAAATTCTTGCAAGCTATTCATCAGTAAGTAATATTTTGCTTTGGTTTTCCGCTCCAGATGTTTTCTCTCTTAGCTTTCCTCTTCCTCATAGTCACTCTTAGTCCCCACAACCCATCCTGCCTCCTCCCCTCTCTCCCACCCTACTCTCTCTTTCCCCTTTCATGGAATGTTGCTCTTGAGGTTGATTTTTCTCTTAAGAACAAGATAATGTTTTACTGTATTACCTGTTTACAAGAAAATAAATGTATGCTGTGTATGTATGACTAAGATGGGGCAAAACAAATTTCCATGTATTTTTTTTTGAAGTTTCCCATGTTTCTTGAATTATCTAAGACTTCTTTTATCACTTGCCACTGATCTGTTTACTTACAGGTAGTAAGATAGAAGCTACAATAGGCAGAAGAAAATGAAAAAAAGTTTAATTTGTAGTAGATGTTTTAATAATTTAAAATCAGAATGATGTGGTAGAAGTATCTATGAGTATCTGCATAGTGTTCAATGAACAGAACACGCATCAGGTTGTACAGCCCAACAGCAATTAGTTGCCTCTTTCCTTGTATCCTCGATGCATAAAACCAAATGCTGGTATGTCAGCTGTGACCCCTGACATCTGTTCTAGAAAACAGGACGATGTCCCAGCTGTCTCTGTGCGACCTTTAAGCACCTCTGGCACGATTCAGATGTGTTCTTCCCCTCTACTGAAATCTTGAGGTGTTGGAAACACGACTGAACTGTGACCAGTAGTAGGATTAAGCTGAATAATGGTATTGCCGGACTAGAAGTGTTTATCTAAAATTCATCATACGTATTTCTCATAAAGCACATCAAAACCAGCAGAATTGCACAATGATTCAGTTACTCTTCCTGGGGCTACATGGGAGAAGAAGAAGAGACTTTTGTTCCCAGAAACCACAGATTCTTAGTGAAGAATGGTCTGGACCCATGCCTCTATTTGCCACTTTGTTTGATGTCCCTTTCCACGCAGCCATTTGTACAGCCTATGAAATTAGTTTCCATGACATATTGGGGAGATTTAGATAAATTAAGTAAGTTTAATTTTGAACTGATGTTTTTTAAACTTCTGAGTGTGGGTCTGTGTCTGAGGCAACCTGTGAGAAGATGTGAGGGAAGCATCCCTCGAAAAAAGAACAGCCTATGTGTCATCTTGCAGGAAAGACACAGGTTATCGTATTTCGTATTAGTAAATTTAGGCTTACAGTCATTATTTCCCTGCTTCATGACAATGCTTTAAAGCAGTGGGTAGCTAAGCTTGAAGTTTGGAGTATTGTATAAACTTCACTGTATTATGTTTAGTAAACTGGCAGGATTAAATGTTACTGTCCTATTGCAGAAATATGAGAAGGAGTGAAAGAATGACAAAAATTGAAGCGTTTTTATGTGGGTATAAAAAGTATATTTTCCAGTTCGGTCATCCTACTCAGCTTAAAGGATTGGGAGGCAGAGAGGAGTGGCAGTGGTTCTGGGATAGAGGATGGCATGTCCTGTGCATCCTTTGCTCAGAGAGTCATGGAATGTCCTGGGTTGGAAGGGACCCACGAAGGATCGTTGAGCCCAGCTCCTGTCCCTGCAGAGGACACCCCAACATTCACACCATGCATTTGAGGGCATTGTCCAAATGCTTCTGGACTATTGTCAGGCTTGGCTCGTGAGTGCTTCCCTCGGGAGCTGTTCCAACGCTCCACCACCCTCTGGGTGAAGAATCTTCTCCTAATATCCGACTTGATCTGCCTCTGGCACATCTTTCTGCCATTCCCTCGGGTTAAGTCATTGGTTTCCAGAGAGAAGAGATCAGTGCCTCCTCCTGCTCCTTCCTCTGTTAGGAAGCTGTAAACTATGATGAGGTTAAACTCCCCTCAGCCTCATCCAGTTCCTCCCCGCAGCTTCTCATCCAGTTTCCCCTCTGAACCTTTCACCGACTTTGTGATGCCCTTTGTGTGCTGGACTCGAATCCTAGATTACAGAGGTTATTCTTTAACAGTTTAATTAGCTATTTATTTTGTGTGTATGCATACATACCTGTTCAGAGAAGAATATAGAAAGTACAGCAAGCATGATCTGACGTTTTATTTATCATTGAAGCACAGAAGAGTGACACAGGATAAGTGTTACTGTGCACCTGCCTTAAAAGTTCGTTAATCAAATGGGGTGAAGAAGGTGTCAGTAGTAATTTTTTCCTAGCTGTGCCAGCCAAAGTTGGAACACCTATGTTAATAATGCATTTCCCTCTGTCCTTTAGTGCTTAGCATCCCGTCCCCAAAACTTTTTTATTTAAGGAAAAAAAATAGAAAACCAAACCAGATAATTTTCACAATATGCTGAAGAATGAAGAATGGATAGAAACATTGCTCTGGCAGTTTGCTTTCTTCCGGCTGTAGCAAAGTAGATGGATGCAAATTATTTTATTTCCCTTTGCATCTTTGACCTTTCTCAGGTGATTCATGGTACTGTATGGCTCTTTTCCATCTTTCTGGGTGCTTAGGTTTTTGTTGGTCCCCCTCCTTCACCTTTCCAACCATTTCATTGGAGACAGAAATAAAAGGAGTGAAATTTCAGGGCCAGTTTTACAGAAGAAACCAGAGTAGGTCATAGTAACATTCTCGTGGTCACAGCTCTTGAATTGCCTTCAGCTGATCTGGATCTTTTTTGCTTCTCCCGCACACTAAATAAGATGAAGGTGACACCATCACTCTGAACGATACTATTAAAAGTCACATTATGTATTGCATGAATAAGAAAATCTGCAGATGGTGGTTTTTAGGAAGGTTTGAAGCTGTTATTGGCTCCATCGTGAACTCAAGTGAGTTAGACGTCACCTCAGGCGATTACCTTGCAAGAAGTAGCAACTCCCTAGAACTTCCCACCTGCTGAATCGAGCCCACTGTGCTCATTTGGTTGTTTTAGTATATTTTACAGTTTGTTTTCTTTTGTTTTGTCTTTTTATTTCAACAAAATGAAAATAGAGCTCGGAAGTAAGTTGTATGAGCTGTTCCTTTAAATTTGCAGAATTTACCACTGTCTGCATGCAAAAAATAGAGTCTTTATTTGTGAACTTCAGTGGTCTGATTGCTGCCATGGAAATGCGAATCAGAATCATGACCTTTTGCTGTGATAAGTGAAGTTCAGAACATCAAGTTGTCTTGTATTTTCTCCTAATGAATTTAAGAACGAAAGTCTGACAGTTTTCTTTAAATCCAGCTGCTGCAGCTAAAAACTTGCCATTACCTACAGACACACGTTTACAGTCTTTGATAGGTATTGGGTCCGTTAGGGTGGGGAATTACCGTTTTGGTGTCAACTGGTAGTTGTATTGCTACAATAACAATGGATTTCTTGGAATTTTAAAATTAAAACACTAACTGGCAAGCAGATGAGTCATTGAATCTTAAGAAAAGCAGAAAACACATATTCTGCAAATCATTTGAGAGGCGCTTACCAAAATGCTGAGCTTATCGCTCTTCCGTCAAATCATTACATGCTTACCTCTGAGTAATTACTCTATTCTGAGCTTGTAATGATGTCACTCCATGCCTCGGAGACACCTCCGCACTTGTTGTTTCAGCATAGCTCCAGCTCTTAGCCTCTGAAAGCTTAATTCCTGCAGCGTCCACGTATGTTGTGCTCTGGAGGAAGACTCCAAGGGGAGAGAAGTGTGTAACATTCCAGTAACAAGCTATTGAAATGTCAATTTTACATGATTTCCATGTGTTTTAAAAGATACTTCACTCTCCACAATTTATTTTCTCCTGACAGCCTAGATATGAAAAGAAATCCTCAGTAGCTACAGATAGCAACAGAAATGTCCCAATTTTGGAATATCCCCAAGAAGAATTTCTTTAGATGAGCTTTCTAAGTGATACTGTCAATAAGAAATAGGCAGAGTATACATTAACAACCTACCTGCCACAAAATGATGCCAAACTTATTTTGATTTCGCAGCTAACCAACTGGTTACTTTGGTTGGCCCTTGACGTAGTAAACGGCATGGTGTCTTGTTTATAAATTGATATATTGTTGTTGAAAAAATGCTATCTATGGCTCAGAACAGCCACCAGAAAACTTAACGGAAGTCCAAGTAATTCTCTGTTGGGAAATTTTGAACTAATGACTCCTTCTTAAGGGAGAAATCGCTTATTTGTGAAGATCACATCTACAAGCCACTCTTTTAGGAGTTAATCTGAAAGGGATGGATTTTGTTTCAGAAAACACATCAGAAAGATCACGTATAAACCTTTCGAAGTATATATGTGCATATATATGCATAGCTAATAGTAATGGAAGTAGGCATCGAAGAGAAAAATAGACCCTTGCTGCTTCTTTCATAGTTTTTCAATGCTGTATCTTGAATAGCACATTGAAGAGGACTGTCTAATGGAAGTTTAAAATGTAATCATAGTTAGATGCACAAATTATGTAAGAAAATTAAATGTATTGGCAAGTATGTTGGTTACTTAGCTGCTGGTCAGATGGAAGTTCTGTTTAAAGTAATGGGAAACTCACTTATCACTGTATTTCCATCAGGTTCCAACACCTGCTAACCCTATCCATTTCCGACAGAACAGGGCTAAATACCTGTATCTAGTCATGTAGGCATGGGAAGATTCTTTTTACCACGCCATTAATGACAAAAAAAAACCCAGTTGATCTATGTTTCTTCCTATATCTACTTGTCATGATACTGAGGCTTTAAGGAATGTTTTGGCTTTCTTTCATATAGTCTGAATAAATTGTTCTCTCCCTTTTTGAATTCAACGTTGACCATGGCAAATAGTGTTGTCAAGGACATCACATTTCCTTGCTCTTTCCTTTTTTGCGATGTTGAAGAAGCATGCTTCTCATTGTAGCAGACACATGACCGGTTTTGACTTTGCACAAAGTACTCGAGGCATTGTCCATGCAGTTATTTGCTCTTGTAAGTTTTGTGCATGCTTTTTATAAACCCTAATATGACCGCAGACACAAAAAAAAATCTTACTTTAAAATTCCACTTTTTAGATTAAGAAGTGTAAAAATGGAACAACGGAAACTGAATGATCAAGCCAACACTTTGGTGGACCTGGCAAAGGTTGGTAGGCCTTCACTGTTGTTTTAACATTCATCCTTTCAAAATGAAGAGTCTGTGAGTGAAAATGTTAGGCATTATACATGCAGATACTGTTAACGAGTTTGTTATTTGTACAAAATAAAAGTATATGTCTTTTTTTTGGCAACACCTACTGAATGGAGCATCTTTTCTATGGCTCTGACCAAAATGTGAATGCAACTTTTTTTCTCTTATACATTTGAAAAAGAGAGGGGTTGATCCTGGGAGCTCCTGAAGTGACTGCAGTGGCCATGGTAAATGCTGAACTGTGAGAGGGATGTAGTGGCATAGCGCTGCACAGCAAAGAGATATCTGGTGATAGTGATTGTGCCGTAAGCATTCTTTCACGCAGAATTCTTTCCATTCTTTCACTGGAATCAGAGGTTCTGTTTTTCTGTTCCTATTCTTTCATGCAGTGACTTTGGAAAAGTAAATTGAGGTCTGTGTTTGTTTAATTTTTTTATAACAAATAATAGCTGCCTACTTTGCAGATATATCACAAGACTTTATTATCTTTTTTTAAGCCATTTGAGATGAAGTAAAGGAGGTTATTCAGTTGCAACTGCTTGTCTATTGTAACTGGGAATTTTCATTAATATAAAATCACTAGAGAGTTAGAGGACTCAACTGATAGCATTCCAGGTTTCAAGTTAGACCTCAGTATTTAGCAGTTACTTAATTTGAGGCTACATTAGAAGTGTTAATGTGCTTTTCCAAAGTTTTTCTTGTACGCCTCTTTATGTACCTCAATACTGTCATCAATTTGAAGTGCATCAAAGGAAAGGTTAAACTCTTCAGTGTTGATTCCCCTTTTGCTTTAGAGAACTACCTGACAATTTCAGTTGCTGGCAATACGTTTCATTCTAATGCCTCTGGCAACAGATAAGGACTCTTTGGATACTATTTAACGTAGACTACTTTGCTTTCAAGGTTTATGCTAGCGTCTTGAAACAGGGGACGGAGAAATGGGTTATCAGCACTCATCTGGTCCTGAATTGCTGTACACTCCAGGCTATCAGTCAGTCGTTCAATTAATTTTCATTCCCTTTGGATAATTTATAAAATTCAACCAGTTCGCCTACTGAATTGCATCCAGTTTTGATAAACTGAAGTCTAATCTGAAGTCTCAGTCTATCACAGGGAGAAATTCAGTCACTATTTTTAATCAGTTCCAAGTCTGTACGAAGTAACGCATTTCAGATTACGTTTATACTGACCACAGTGGCATTTTAAATTGCACTCTATGTACTTGCAGTGTCCAAACACTGTTTTGTAGAAGATGGATAGATTGGGAAATGCAGAATTTAGGAGATTTTACTCCCCGCGCTACCTTTCAAAACCAGTCCACCCAATTGCTCTTCCTGCAGCCAGTTTAAGAAAACATGGCGAGTTTAAGGAGGAAGCAGAAGAACAGCATTTCTGTTCTGCTTAGAAGAATGAGGGTGCTTAAAGCCAGAGGAAATATAGAAGAGTCGAGAATGGATCACGGCTTTGGAGTCATTGGTCATCTGGTGACTTACACAACTGGCTGTTTATAAGTGGTGAACATGGTGCATGTCTAAGCATCTGAGCCTCCAGAAAAGGTCTGGTCTTTTGTCTAATCAATTCAGACCTTGACATCTAAAATGCTGCTCAGGATATATTACACTTCTGCTCAACAGCTTTAGTAGAAAGTTTATTCTGAATCTACAAGGAAAATATTTCACAAGAATAGATGTTATTATAATATTCATATCCTTTTTTGTTACTGTGAAGTGCAAAAGCATTTACAAACCTTTGTAGACTTGTGCTGCTTGCTACGCTATTTGTAAGATCTCTCTAAACCTTTCTTTGCATCCTTCTACTTTCAGACTCAAAACATCATGTATGACATGATATCCGACTTAAATGAAAGAAGCGAAGATTTTGAGAAGAGAATTGTTACTCTGGAAACTAAACTGGAAACTTTAATTGGTAGCATTCAAGCTCTCCCTGGACTGATTAGCCAGACAATCAGCCAGCAACAGAGGGATTTCCTTGAGGCTCAGATACAAAATTATGATAAGCACGTTGCCTACAGTGCTGAACGGTCACGATCTTTGTCAAGAAGAAGGAGATCATCCTCCACAGCACCACCAACTTCATCAGAGAGTAGCTAGAAGAGAATACGTTAACCACAAAATAAAGACTTTTTGCCATCATATGGTCAATATTTTAGCTTTTATTGTAAAGCCCTATGGTTCTAACCAGTGTTATCTGGGTTCTGATGTCAGAATCCTGGAAACATGAACATGTTTTAGGCCAAAATGAGTGCAAACTCTTCTTTTTTTCCCCCCTCCTCCTCTCAGATGCACAGTGAATGCACCTATTACTGCTATATTAGATTGTTCCTCCTGTAATTTCACTAACTTTTTATTCATGCACTTCAAACAAACTTTACTACTACAATATATAATATAATAAAAAGGTTAATTTCTGCACATAGTTGCTTGGTTACTTGGACTTAACGACTAAAAAAAAAGCTCAAAATAAGAAGACCTAATCATAAACTTTTAAGAAACAAAATTGAAGCTTAATAATTATCTCTCAGTATGAAAACTAATTCTCTAAACTTTGCTTGCACTGGAGGGGGAAAAAAATCAATATTCATCTAGCAGTGGGCTGTATATGTATAGTCATTTTAAAAGGTCACTGACAGCTTCGATTTCTGAAGTGATTAATTAAAAATATAGTTTATCCTAGAAAATAATATATGAAGTATGCTATGGGTTTTTTTAATCTTCTTAGTGCTTTTGTTTAACCTGCATTTGTACACACACTCATAGATAATATATATACATATATACTTATGTATATAAAATTATTTATGCGATGCCCATGGCAACGATCTTTTAAACTGACTATTTGTAAAGCTGCTGGGATGCAGAAAGCACAGGAAAAGTCCTGTTCGTTTCTTCGGAGTCTTATAATTATGCCAGGTAAGTATGTCCAGGCAGAAGCATGGCTTTCAAGATAGACCTCTCCCCTTGATGCTCTCTGGGTTTTCACAGTGTTAGATTTCTACTTTCTTCACTCCCTTGTTTATGTTTAAAGTTTCTGGAGTGAATGACTGACACACAGAGTTACCGTGTACACAGTCGTGTGAGGGCAGCACAATGTTCTTTATTCATTGCCTTCGGGTAATCCCGTGGTTTCTGCTGTGCGGTCAGACTGAGAAAGGAACTTTTAGCAGTATTTCCAAAAGTTTATAAAAAAACCCCTGCTGTAGGCTGGAGTTACAGCAGCGAGGTATCTGTGGTACTTTACTTCCATGCATAAATGTCTCCCTCTTTCTTACAAAGGTCTGCAAAGCATAGCGGACGCATTTAAGAGAAAAATCTGGGTGTCTGTTCTCCCTCTTTGTATTCCAGAACAAACCTAGGTTTGTGTGCTCGGCACATGCAACTTGCATTCACAATTCCTAATGATAAACATGAAAATATTTGACTTTATGAAATATTTTAATAGTACTTGCTCTTTATGAAGTGTAGTAGTCTCATCCCTTCCACTGAATTTACGGATGAGGTGACACTGTGGCTGAGTATAACAAGTAGTCATGGTTAACTCTTTTCAAGGGATGCCACGTGTGCCTTGAAGTAACTAAGATGCACATTGAAGGAAATGCTAATTGCTCCCTGAGACACTAGTTCTGGTCGGTGGTGACAGGCGGGGAGGATAGTAATGCTGAAAGCCCCGGCACAGCTGTGCTGGACAAGACAGAAGAGCAGTTTCCCCCAACACCTTAAATTCTCCAAACCAAATACATAGTCTGAAAAACAGCTGATGCTCCAGGCTTGTTTAAAATGAAACATCTGCCTTCTTTTGGGTGTAAAAAATGTTTAACTGGTGAATTTGAGTTACATCCAGAGGCATCGCTGGTTTATGACAAGGTCAATAGTTTCTCCGATGCTTTTTATGCCCTTGAGGAAAATATGACTTTGCAGTACTTTCCCCCCTAGATGAGCCGGAGAGTTGCACGCCTTTGGAGTGTCTTTTTTTCTGTAGACTGTGTTATTTTCTGACTGGAAATAAGCAGTATGCACAGTATTTGCAATTCCACCTTTTTTTTTTTTTTTAAATGAAGTTCATTTCCAAAGGAAAAGATGGACATTATATAGCCCAGTCCTAAAACAAATGAGATTTTGAGTGGTCATGAGGCCAAGAGCTTTACACCGTTGGCAGGATTAGAAGTAGTTATTAATTATACAGGAATTTAATAGTCAAATCTCAGAATTCTTTCTTGGAGATTTTTGTTTGTCCATTCACCCATTTTTTGTGTTTAATTTAGATTTTTTTTTTCCTGTCATTGAATGTGAAATAAACTTGCTGCAGCTTGAATTCGTTATTTTTTGTCCTGTCAGCTTGAACTAGCTCTTCCCTTGTTTACATCATCTTTTTTGTGTTTGTAAGGCCTTTCTCCTCTGGATCATACAACTGGATTTTTAAAACAGTGTGGTTCCACATGGAAAATTCTTGCCAGTCTGTCAGAGTCAAGTTTGAATTAAGATTTGGCTGCAAGTATCGAACTGGTTTATTCTGATGTGAAAGAGCAACAGTCATTGCTGACCTCTAAATTTCTTTAGGACTCGGGAGCCTGAAACCTACTGACTTTTTACAGCAGTTTGTGCAATGCTGCGAGATGTACCAGGACTGTCCCCATCAGGGGGTTCTGTAATGATCTGACACATCCTTTGATATTCCACGTTTTTAAGGCAAACACCGAGTGCTCACACCATGGAATACAGTAGTTCAATTACTTTATTTTCTCTAACCCTCACTGGAACTATTTTATCTGCATTTTTGGTACTGATGATTCTTCTATTGTAATACCTGGTTTTCAAAAGCACTTAAGTGCTATATAGGAATCCATTCCAAAAAGAGGTTTAAACTGATGTTCACGACAGTACAAAGCAGTATGGGTTTGATTTCCTCACTGCTGGTACAAAGCTCCTTTTAATCTCTACTTCTTTCAGTTTTGTAGTACCACTAATTCAAGTACTGATTTTTTATTTCCAAAACTATATCTTCTTCACTGTGTTCAGGAAAAAAAGTAGGATTATGACAGATGACTGAAACTGCTTGTGCTGTTGAATGTGGATTTTTCTTTCAAAGGCTGTTTACAGATGACAAGGAATCTTTCTCAAAGAATATTGCATATTTACCATGTTGAAAGCCCTCATGCGCATCACTTTAGTCTCACCAGTAGGAATATTCAGCTTTCAGTTGCTATTGAACTTGTCCTTTTCACTGCACACCAGACACCAATTCCATTTATCAGTTACTTTTGAGTCTTGTTGCAAATTCCTGCATTTTAATGGCACTTACCAAAGATATTTTGCCTGTGCTTATGATATTTTGCCATGCTCGAGACTAAGTACGTTGATTTAAATAGTGGGGTTTTTAGTTATGTTTTTTCAGGATCAGAATTATGCATTCATGGATAATATGCTTGCAAATCCTATGTAGTTCTCAATTCTGGAAATCATTATCTATCGTAAGCCTGCAGATCTTCCCAGACAGACTTGTGCTACTCAGCCTTCCTCCTGCTGCTTCATAAAAATGAATCTGATATGGGAAGGTCTTCACAACCTAAAAGTTAACAATCCAGCTTAGCACTGAATGCCTTCTGGAAGTCCACACCTTTCCTTGGCAGCTAATTAAGAAAGGTGGCTCCCCAGACTGGGTCTGAACCACTGTCATCATTAGAGGTCAAAGATAGGTGACAGCATATTGTTTTACTGCTGCTCAGCTTCTAAGGCTACTTCGATGTCATATCATACGTGGACATTCGAATTCATAGACCGCACACTAAAACCATATCCAAGCATAAAAGAATAAATAGTTTAAGTATGAATAACCAACGTTCAGAATAAAACCTATTACCTGTAACAACAGTACTACAAATTGAAATTGTCTGAAAGCTCTTTTCCCCTAACTAAAAGTAATGAAAAATTCTTAGTTTTATCTACAGAAGGAAAATTTTCTTGTTAGTAAGTCTCTTCTCTCCAGCTGCCAATTTTTCTTCTTGCTCATATTGTCTCTTTATTTAAAAGGAAGTCCTTTCCCCTTTTTTTTTTAAACCACCCCTCTCAAAACAATTATCGAGCAGTGAGCAGCAGCCAAGTGAAGAAGTGAAGGTAGGAAAGAACTAACACTGCTGTGTCTCCCTTCCAGAAGCCACCCCTCGCTGCAGCGTATCTGTGTGCTTGGGGAGAAAAGGTCTCCGGCTCCCTCGGTGGGCACTCCCGGCTTCCCAGGTACAAGCCAGCTCCGGCCCAGAAAAAGCATCGCATATCGGGACAGTCCTGAGGTGGAGCTGACGCACGTTCAGAGCCAATCAGTTCTGTATGTGGAACTTCATGAACGCATAATAATAATAAATGTCAATCAGAGCTTATGAATCTGATCCTAGACCTCTCAGCGCAAATGCAGAGAAGGCTGAGTTCGGGTGTCTGTTGGCCTTTTTCCTCCTAACTTAGTAAGGAGTATATATAAGGAATTTTGCCCTCTCCGTGGTTGGAAGAGTAAAGAAAAACAGATGCTCAGAAGTCACTTTGCAGTCAGGTGCGCACAGGTGCGAGTGCCTCGCTGTCTGCACATCAACTTCGGTCCAGAAACCACAGGGTTTCAATCCTGAACTGAGCAGATAAGCCCCGTTTCTCAAGAACACCCTGACGTGCAAGACAGTCGCGATAACCAGGAGAGGAGGGTTGTGTTAATTTATGCCACTCTGTTCAAGACTTGTGGCTTACCAAGCCGAATGCAGGCACGTGAGTTCCTGCCAAGAATGACTTGCGGCTGAGCAGTGCAGCACATGGAGGGAGCAGGTGCAGCGTCGTCTGCCGTGGGGCGCGCAGACTCTGAGAAAGCTGAAATGCAGTTGCCAGAATTAGCATGACCTTACTGCTGCATATTAGACTTTATTACAGCGATACAGCTGAAGCTCCGTTAGGTCAACCGTTTTCAGGCTTTTATAGTAAAAGAAGAGTCTCTTGCGGAGGGCTGCGGTTGTTTCTGCGTAGTCACGGGTATGCAACACAAGAAAAAACTTAAGCCACAAACGTGAACCTGTTGCGATTTAATATAGCAATTAACCGAATCAGGTAGAGAAGCGGAGCATAAAATGTTTTATGCTGACTTCCCTCGCGTTTGGATTCCCTGAACCCATTAGTATCTTTAAATATTTAGGAGAATCTAGCCTGTTTTAAATTACACATGAAGCAAGCCACAAGCTTTTAGTTAGACCAAGAGATTCTGCTTTAAAACGATGCCCGTTCTGACCTGTCGCTGCCTTCCAACCTGCATTTCCAACTATCCGAGTCTAAAGAGGAGCCACATGCTCAGCTCTGTGGTTACACCAAAGCAGATCTCTGAACAGAAGAACAACTCCAGTCCAGATAAATGATCAAAGATCATGTGGTATCAGGAATAATAATGAAATTGAGTGAATTGACCAACTGCAATCTTCAAAGCTTAGAAGAAATTTAGGTGAAGCCTTACTCCAGGTCTGAAAGTTATGGATACCAGGGAAAAGTAACAGACTGTGCAACTAGATTTCCTGACAGGGAACAATAGGGACACACGGTTTTGTTTAATTCTATCCATCACTTTACATGGAGAACTTGTCGAACTATTACAGAACTATGAGGGATGCTCATCACACAGAAAGAAACCAAAAAACGAAGGGGCAACCTGAAAGAGCTTGTGTTGGATTCTTGTTTCGAAAGACAGGCACATGGCCTCCAGAAAGGTTGCAAGTCTCAAGAGAAAATAAATAAGTAAAAGCCTCAGGAGCGGTTTTGCCCACTCAGGATTGCCCTTTAAAAAAATAAACATGCACAGTGTGCTGAGTAGCACAAATCTGTGTGAAATAAAGAGTGGCAGTGCTCTGCTTTTCCAAAGTGACTGGGTCCAGATCCTGAGTGGAGAAGTTAGAAATGTCTCATCGTCAGTGCAGGAATCTGACATGGGTGTGGAACAAGAAATCTTAAAAATCACTCCTAAATTTAAGATAGAGTCTCAGGTAGTTGTGGCACACTGGGTGACACTGGTTAAAGCCTCAAGGCTTTGTTTTTGCAAACACCACTTAGCACACAAACCCACAGAACGTGTGTGTGTGTTAAAAGGTCTCTTGTCAGCGCATGCCGCTCGTTCACCAGTGCCCCTTCCCACCCTCAGCCCTGTGCTCTATTCTTCAGCAGCTGCTGAGCACTGGGACACGTGTCCGCTTCAGAGCTGCCAAGATCTGAAAGGCGAGGTGGCTCCAGGGCACTTGCGGGGTGACCGTCCCAGTGTGAGTGGAGAGTATAGACAGCAAGACTTGACCTGCATGCAGTCATGGCCCTCTCAGAGCTTGGTGGCACTTAGCCTGGGCATCACAACGAGTCCATCGGTTCTTCCTCCTACATCACTCTATCGTTACGTTGTTGTATTGCTCAAATGGTCTTATGGACAGAAAAATGCTTTTCTCATCACATCTCAAGTGCCGTAAGACATTGCTCATTTTGACAGGCTGAGAGCAAAGCTCCGGGTCTGCTGCTCGGCTGCAAGCACAGGGCAGCCGTGTGGCACCCAGCAGCGTCCCGTCAGACAAACACCTGCATCGGAGGCTGAAACTGACAGCACTCCAGCAGTGCCACTTATCAAGATCCAAAGGGAATAGGGTGTTCTGGCTGGGCAATGGCATTGAGGAGCTTAACTTCTGAGCGGTTAAATATTAAAGTCTACTTCTGAAATGAAAAAAAAAACGAGAAGAGAGTGAAAAATAGTGCAAGGAAAGATGTCAGTTAGCCCTGTGGCATCTGTGTTGGCTGGAGCTTAGAGTCTCACTTGTGCTGCATGACAGCGAGACGGAAAGCCAGCAGATTCACCCTTGAGCACATCGGTTGGGAAGGCAGTCCCAAGGCTGAAGTGTGCTAGAAGACACTTAGTTTCATTGGCTGCCTTTGAAACACAGCTTTTGGACAGTTTGGGTGATAAAAGGGAATCGAGCACATCGCGTTATCTGTGATTTCAACACTCTTTGAAAGCATCTTCTGCTGCTGGACTTGGGACACTCCGAGGAGCGTATTAACTTCAGCAGCGCTGCCGGGACATTTCCACAGATGTACCAGAAAATGTCTATGCCCCTTGAATTCATCTCATCAGCAAATGCTATAACACCTTTTACTAATTGCTCAGCACATCACCCCTGATTAGGACTGGAGAGAAGAATCTTCTTCTTGATTCCCAAGTTACTTTCTAAGAAAACGCAGAAATAGCTGGAAGGGTTTCTGTTCTTTCAGACTTTTTGGTTTCAACCCTCGAACAGAGGAAGCTATCAGGTACCAGCAGTGCAGTGGCAGGAAATCAGGCCGTACTTATTTCAGTTATCAGGTGCATGAAAAGAAATATAAAAATTATGCATAAGAAATAGACTGCTTTTCCAGAACTCCCATATTCAGAGTTATATTTCCTGCCTTGCTTCCCTGTTGCCTTTTTTTTTTCCTAGACTATAAAAATGCATTTGGTGATTCAGCTGTATTTATTTTCCATTTGAAGCAGTCGCTGTAGTACAGCAGCATGAAATATGCACATTTCCAGAATTGCAGATATTCATTTTAGTAGAAGGGAAACAGAAGAGAGATTTGCAGGCAGTGGGTAGGCTTGCAAAATAAGCTTTGCAGCCAATTTCACAGTGTCAGAAATAGGAGAGAGAGAGAGGATTTGATCCTCGACTGGCACAGTCTGTGGCCTCTCTACGAATGGTCAATGGATAAGTCTGAGTTGTCGTTTGGAGGCGATGCCTACGTCTGGCGTAGAGAAGACATTGACCATCTCTACAGACAGTGTAGACACGGTCAGGTGAGTGGTAGAGGCATGAGGGCATCTGCCCACAGCCCACACTCCCCCTGTGTGAACATCTACTCTCCTTGACAGCTTGCTGCTCCAAGATCTCCAGCTGTAGCACACAATATTCAAAGAGGACTAGACAAAAAATACAGACAGCTAGGCTGCCACCATGGAAAATATTTGCTTTTAGCTGTTTAACATTTGCCTTCTTTTTCTTCTACATTAAAAAGATTAAGAAGGAAGGAATAGGGAGAACAGCTTTGGTTTTATTCAGTAGGAGCAGCTTGTTTCCATGACATTTATACATTAAGCTTTTTCTAAATTACAAGAATATTGGCAAAACCTCTCTCTTTTTTTTTAAAAGCTGTATTCACCGTCCCACCCTTTGATCTTTGCTGAGTAGATGTAAAAAAGACATTGTCAGATGCAGAGGCCTTTTGTAACCTTCTAAGCTGGTGGGGAAAACGCCTCTTACATGTTTTTGAAATGGCCGGATACTGGCTGGTGGCATTTGAATGCATGATTCAGGATATGAGGTTCCACCTGCCATGACTCACACTGTTTGCTCTGGAAGGAGCTACGGAACAGCATGCCTCACACTGCCTCACAAGTGGTTTCACAGTTGTTGGAGCAGTTCTGGCTCAGTTCAACTGAATGCATGATAAATAGGCTGAACACCAAGAATGGGTACAGGGCAATGGCACAAAGGAATCCAGCAAAGGATGTGGTGATTTCCGTCTTGTGAATGGAGAAGCACTATCCCACTGCTGTGCTTTATTTACTTAAACAGAACCAGAAGCTTCTCTGGAGCTGTATGTGTGTTATTGGTTCAAGTCATTTTCAAGTTGACTGTCAGAAAATCTTGATGGCAAATAAATTAATTTGTGTTACAAGACCAGGCACTTCTGCTAGGTAACTCTTCCATGGAAGAGGAGTCACTGAGGACAATAAAGCTATCTAGCCAAAGTAATCTATAAGAAATACCACTCTTTTCCCTGAGATTTTTTTTCTAATCCCTCAGAGATTACATTACCTGTAAATGTAGTTGGATTTCAGTGCTTCTGCCAAAACAGAAGACAAAAAATGTCAGTGTGCAAAAGAAAGATATTTCATTTCTGCAAGACGGTTTGGTTCCACTGCCCAATGTTCCACATGTGCGGACGTCTCCTCATGCTCCTGTGCAGGTGCATGCTGTAAAGACCACCTATTTATCAGCTGAACGCTGGCTGTGACAGGATGCTGCTCTCTATTTCCTCCGGATAGTGGGAAGGCTGGGATACGATCCTCACTTTCTAGTGATAAGTACATATTACCCTACAACCTCTTTCTTGTCTTATCAGCTGGGAGAAAGTCCTGGTGACTTTACTCCTTCCTCTTTGGATTTAGCGACAGCCTTAACTTTTGTCTCAGGCAGCACTATGGCACAACTAATAGTAAAATAAGTAGCTGTGTCTGGTGGAATCTGGAAGCAAACAAAACAGAAAGCAGCATAAAGATGCAAGTGCCAGAAGCCCTTTAGGAACCAATGCCATTGTTAAATGCCTCTTCTGAAGTTAGTCCTAGGCTTTTTCTATCCCCACACTGTTTTTGGCAGAAAAGAAAGGGGTGAGGGAACCTATAGCATTTTCCAAGGAGAAATTAAGACGATAATTGCTTTAAAAATTTTTCTATAATAGAAAGAATGAATAAATATTATTTTTTTTCTAGAAATGACTGAATGGTTCTGCACTTTGGAGGCTAATCCCACAGGGAGCCGGCAGTGATGTTGGGCAGTTTCACAAGTTGCCGTTCCAAGTTAGAATCATAGAATAGTTCGGTTTGGAATGCACCTTAAAGGCCATCCAGTTCCAACACCCCTGCCATGGGCTGAGACATCCCACTGGATCAGGGGCTGCCCAGGGCCCATCAAACCTGGCCTGGAACACTGCTCTGGGCAAGTTGTTCCAATATCTTACCGCTCTCACGGTGAAGGAATTCTTCCTTATATCAAGCCTAAATCTGCCCCTCTCCAGTTTATCCCCGTTCCCCCTCGTCCTGTCCCCACAGCCTTTATGATCAGCCCCTCCCCAGCTTTCCTGTAGCCCCTTCAGGTGCTGGAAGGTCGTTATAATATCTCCTCTGAGCCTTCTCTTCTCCAGGCTGAACAACCCCAACTCTCTCAGCCTGTCCTCGTAGGGAAGGTGCTCCAGCCCTCCGATCATCTTCGTAGCCTCCTCTGGACCCGTTCCAACAGCTCCATCTCCTCCTTATGTTGAGGATTCCAGAACTGGACACAGTATTCCAGAAGAGGTCTCCCAAGAGAGGAACAGAGGGGCAGAATCCCCTCCCTTGCCCTGCTGGCCACGCTGCTTTGGATGCAGCCCAGGACACGGTTGGCCTTCTGGGCTGTGAGCGCACGTTGCCATCAAGTCCAGTGGTTTTGCTTTCTGATAGCTGCACTGCCCTGTCAGCCTTTAGAAACACAGCATCACCAGCACAATGGGGTACCAGTACTTTTAGCTTTATAAGGAAAATAAACACCGATCTGTGCAAAAACCCAGTTAGAACGCTGTTTACCTGTCCAACCACAGTAACATTCCACAAACAAACACTACCAAAAGGTGTCCCACCAGCCAGCAGATCATCAGAGCAGAAACTTCTGTCTGGAGTCTGTTCGTATGGTGCTGGGACACAGGATGCTGCTCCCTGACTGTGCCTGGCAGTACCTGCTGCTCTGCCCACGTGTGCTTCTAAGGGCGTTGTTGCAACCCTGAGAGGCACCAGGAGTGTCCCATCTTAGATTCAGGCCCATTAGACCATTTTGGCCACTTCTCCATTGCAGTATTAGATACTGAGTGAAGGTTATCTTAACACAAGCTGATGCCTGAACTCCAGGTTTCAGTATTGAAATTTGAACCTTTGTATGAAACACTCCCAATAAAGAAATAAAGGTATTTACATGAATCAACAAAGAGAATGTGCCATACTATACATTTGTGGCTTTAGGAAAAGAGATTGGCTTAAAATATCACAGAGGTGGCTGCTTGTAGTTCTACCGAAGAGTAGGAATGAAAGATCTGTTCATTTTTTTTATTGAATCTTATGTTTTATATAGTGCAATAAGCAAACGGGAAGACAATGTCAAAGTTGTTTTTTACTATACTGTTGGTGCCACATGGGCCAAACCTAGCAAACTCGTTAGACCATATGATATCTGAGTGATGGCTTCAGGAAAACTTAATCAAAACAAGGTTAAAATTGTTTTGATGTGAAAACGTACAAAGCAGTTACAACAACTGAGTTGTTAAACTCACAGATGAAGGGCATTAACTACCATTTTAGTGCTGATTTCTCATAGAAGGATTTGAGTACCTGCTCTCCTACCAGCAAACAACCTGGAGATGAAGAGTCTCCTCTTCAACCGTGATTTAAGAGGCAGTTCAATGTAATAAGAAAAATCTTCATTCCAAGAGGTGTAGAGTGATGCACCCATTCAGGGGAGAAGTAATTCTTATTAAATGCCTAAAACCTTTCCCCTACTTATCTTTGAGTATCTGGGCATTTTTCTTCCTAGCTGGCCCCCAAAATGAGCTGGCCCACTACATCATCTTTGTATGATGAGTTAGTTCTCCCTGTTATTTTCTGAGATGCTTTGGATTTCCCTCAAAATGCATTTGGCCAACTTCTACCTACACAGCACGTGCCACTTCCCACATCACATTTTATTTGACAGACCCAATGTGGAGCAGTATTTAATTTTAGGCAGACTAAGTTAGTTAGAGCCCTATAGACACTTGGAATCTCTAGATAAAGTCATACCCATAATACAAACTTGCCATTATAGTTCATTTGCTCTTAGCTACGGATCAGTTTTGACACCCGCTAAACCTATTTTCTGAGAAGGAAAGTAAAGAATAGTACTACTCATACCAGCAAATTTTGTTAGTGAGGAGATGGGATAACAGCTCACAGCACATAAAGATGCTCAGTATTATTTTCCTCACCCCCTAGAACAGTTGCTACCTCACTGTGTCCGTTTTGTCATTATTTAAAATCCCAGAGCGTTTCAATTGTATAATACATCTTTTTACAGTTAAGTAAAGCTTAGAGTATTTTTTCCCTTAAGGTACAATTTTTTTCACTTAATGGAAGTGCTTATACATTATTAAATTTTTTCTCCTTCACTTCAGCAACAGCAGAGTATTTCCTGGCTTTTATTTGAGGTGCACAAAATCACACTGGTTTACACAAATCTGTACATCTCCGCAGTTACCTTATTCACTCTGCTTCAAGCTATGGGAAACCTACCAGTGCATTAAATAGAAAGCCCTACGCCAAAGGAACAGGCTCCTGAAATGAGTGAGTGTGATCATCAGATTCGATCCTTCCTCGCGTCATTGAAAGCATGCACTACCTTCTCTGTATTATTTTCTTTATTGCTATTCTTTATTTTCTTTATTTATTTTGGATTATCCACATTGACCATACAGCAAAATGAGTTTATTCTGGTTAGCAAAGACCGCAGTTGTCTTGTGTTTTGGGTGTCACTGGATGCAGCGAGTCTATCCCTACTCTCTCCCAATGGCATCCAGGTCTGTACGAGTTTCAAAGCATGGGAGAAACACATCCAAGTTTGCCACATGAATTTGTGGCAGAATTTGGAGGTCTCAATGAATACTGGACCCCTAAGCCTGCAAACCACCTGCTGATCAGGAGCACATTTCTACCAGCAAGCTTTTGGCATCTCTCTTCTAAGTGTGTGGAATAAGCATATCATATTTCAAAAAGGCATAACCTTTTGGATACATTGCCTGCAAATCCTTGACACCCAACATTGGCACTCAGGATCATGAAGGATAAACAGAGAATTGTGCAGCTCCCACATGACCTGAGTTCTTTATACCAGATCCTGCTTAGGGCTCCGTTTCGGGGCCATTCTGCTTTGATATCTTTATCAATGGTCTGGATGAGGAGGTTGAAAGCTCCCTCAGTAAGTCTGGAGATGACACAAGATTGGACAGGAGTGTTGTTCTGCTTCAGGGTAGGAAGACTCTACAGAAGGATCTGAATAGGCTGGATGTGGGCCAAGGGTGATTGTAGGAGATTTGACAAGGCCAAGTGCCGGATCTTTTGGTCACAACAATCCCATGCAACACTACAGGCTTGGAGAAGTTCCCACTGACTGGAAAAGGGGAAAGATAACTCCCACTTTTATAAAGGGAAAAAAGGAAGATGCTGGGAACTACAGGCTGGTCAGCCTCACCTCTGTGCCTGGCAAGATCATGGAGCAGATCCTTCTGGAAACTGCTGAGGCACATGGAAAATAAGGAGGTGATTGGTGACAACCAACATGGCTTCACAAAGGGCAAATTGTGTCTGGCAGATTTGTTGGCCTTGTACGAAGGGGCTACAGCACTGGTGGATAAGAAAACAACTGACATCATCTGCCTGGACTTGTGCAAAGCATTTGACACTGTCCTGCAAGACATTCAGGTCTCTAGACTGGAGAGACATGGCTTTTATGAATGGAGCACTTGGTGGATAAGGAAGTGGTTGGATGGTCACAAAGAGTTGTGGTCAGTGGCTCAATGTCCAAGCGGAGAATAGTGACAAGTGGCATTCCTCAGAGGCCAGTTCTGGAACTGGTGGTCTTTAACGTCTTTGTTGCAGACACGGCCATGGGATTGAGTGCACCTTCATTGAGTTTGATGTTGGCACCAAGCTGTGTGGTGCAGTTACCATGCTGGAGGGAAGGCATGCCATCCGGAGGGACCTCGTCAGGCTTGAGAGATGGATCAGTGCTAACCTCGTCCAGTTCAACAAGGCCAAGTGCAAGGTCTTGCACCTGGATCAGGGCAATCCCAAGAACAAATACAGGCTATGTGGGGAATAAATTGAGAGCAGCCCTGAAAGAAAGGACTTGGGGATGCTGGTGGATGAGAAGCTCAACATGATCCAGCAATGTGCACTTGCACCCCAGAAGGCCAACTGTGTCCTGGGCTCCATCAAAAGTGTGACCAGCAGGGTGAGGGAGACAATTCCGCCCCTCTACTCTGCTCTGGCAAGACCTCACCTACGTTCAGTTCTGGAGTCCTCAGCACAAGAAGGACACGGATCTGTTAGAGAGAGTTAGAGAGATGATCCGAGGGCTGCACCATCTCCCATATAAGGACAGTCCGATAGAGTTGGGGTTATTCAGCCCGTAGAAGAGAAGGCTCTGGGAAGGCCTTATAGCAGCCTTCCAGTACTTAAAGGGGGCCTGCAGGAAAGCTGGGAGGGGGCTTTTTATCAGGGAATGCAGTGGTAGGATGGGGGTAACAGTTTTAAGATAAAAGACGACACATTTAGATTAGACATTAGGAACAAATAAGGGTGGTGAGGGTTCTGGAACAGACTGGAGGTGTTCAAGACCAGGCTGGATGAGGCTGTGAGCAACCTGATCTCGTGGAAAGTGTCTCTACCAATGGAAGGGGGTTGGAATTGCATGATCTGTAAGGTCATTGCCAATCCAAACCGTTCTGTGATTCTATGATTCTTAAGAGTTGGATGCCACTGCATCTGGAATGCCTTAGACTCTCATTAAGCGATAGCACAGCTTTTCAGGCCAGAGTAAACTAGCCTTGTAAATATTAAAGCGCACCAAAAGTTGCTGATGTACACGTAAAGAAGCCTGCCTTCTGCTCTCAGTCCACATGCACCACTAATGTTTTTTTCCCCCTCAACATAATGTGATGTTAACTATAAATTCTATTTTTCCATATTTGTACATTCACTGTTATGGTAGGACACCTCAACCCACCCCTCCCAAAGATCTTTATCCATGAAGGTTAGGCCTTGGAAGGGAAATAAATTGTGTCGTGGCCTTTAGTCTTTCAACAAAGTGGAAGATTTTCATTCCCTTCTCTCTCCTCTCTGCTCTACCGGTTACCATGAATTTGAGCTTTCGTGGGAGAAGAAAGCCCACGACCACAACAGTGCGCTTCTAAACACATCAAATAAATATATCCTCATCTTCGAGATGCATTCCACTGCACATACAAAACTGGCAAAAACTTATAGGAATTCCTCGTAATTCTCAATTTTTGAGCAAATCTTGTCAGTCATACCCAAGACCAACTCCTTTGCAGTGGAAGTCTTCAGCTCAGTCTTCAGACAATAATCTTGTATGATTCCAGTGCATGGGATGTACATTGCATTCTTATATGTGAAAAAAAATCCCACAACACATCAATATTCTTCACCCCAAACCCAGTTAGCAATAACTCTTTACTGGGAATAAAAGTCTTGTAAATATTACTCTGGCACATCAGTTGTCGAGTTTCCTTTTTAGAACACTTTGTCCTCAAGAGTCTTTTGCTAAAGGGCCCAGTTCATTAAAACCAAACATCTGTCCAGGCTCTATTTGCCACATACAGGAAAAAAAAAACCAAAGACTTTACGATGCTATGTGAAAGATAATTGTAGAGAAAACAGATGTCAACAAATACCACTTGGTGCAGTACAACATACACCTGATTTTCCTAATTAAACTAAATAAGCTTCAAAGTCTCAATGCTGCTGGCAGGACAATATTAATCTTTGTAGACAGTTAAATGATCACAAATTTCTGGGTGAGCAAATGTGTGGAGAAATGTCGATTTCTTCATGTTGGCCTTAAAAATGTCCAAATATAGCTCCTAAATCCATATGCCAGTATGTAAATAACAAGCTTTATTTTATAGCTGAGAGGATGCATTAACTTCTGTCAAACTTCCTCACGCTTCACACGTTGCAGCACTTGGGTAGAAGTTTGCATCACTAAACAACAGCAAACCCCTCTAAATTTTGAAAATCCTGTCCTTTTACACTAGTTATTTCATGTGTTTGGTGAATAAGTGAAACTGCTGTCCATAATGTGAAGAAAAAAACATTAATTAGTTTGATCAGCCAGCTACAATTTCCTTGGCTGCACCATCCAAACAACTGAATTCGAACCGTGCTTGAATCATCTGCTGTGGTTGTTGCAGATACTAAATACCCTTTCTCTTAAATAAGTCGGATTTTAATTGATCTGAGATCCCGTATCCATCTCAAGGAGTTTTTCTGTTTGTTTCAAATTTCAATAGAGATTCAGTAAGGCAAACAGGAAGGGCCAGGGAGGATAATGCATTTTTTTTTTGCTTCCGCAAAACAAATCCAAGACAACAAACAATGCAAGGGGGAGGGTTGCTTAGCACTAGGGCACATAAAAAAGATGAATGTCTTCCTTCAGGAACTCTTGAAATGAAAGGTTTCTGTTGTCTGCTAACAAAATTAGATACGGGAAGCACAAAGATCAGCTGTCCTTCCAGTCACTTCAATGATTCCTGGAGGTAAATGACTGAAGAAAGAAAAAACACGGCTTTAGGAGTGAGGCACCTCAGCCAATACCGCATGCGCCCAAAGAAACCCAACCAGTGCTCCTTCGTGTCTGACACCAATACAGAATATAGTAACCCAGACAGATTTATTAAAAAAAAAATCATCAATTTAGGAAAAAAACTTGTTTTACATTTAGGGAAATCCCGCTTCAGATGAAAAGCATTTTATGTTGAATTCCTAAACATTCTTCTTCAGAAGAGACATGTGTAAAAGCTTTATACAAGTCTTCCTTTTCCTTTGTGCTTCCTATGTAAGATAATGAAGAAAAGGTAATAGAGGGCTTTCAGGCGTCTAACCTTTGTGAGGAGGGGGGAAGGGGAGGGGGAAGGGGAAGGGGAAGGGGAAGGAGAAAGGGAAGGGGAAGGGGAAGGGGAAGGGGAAGGGGAAGGAGAAAGGGAAGGGGAAGGGGAAGGGGAAGGGGAAGGGGAAGGGGAAGGGGAAGGAGAAAGGGAAGGGGAAGGGGAAGGGGAAGGGGAAGGGGAAGGGAGAAGGGGAAGGGGAAGGGGAAGGGGAAGGGGAAGGGGAAGGGGAAGGGGAAGGAGAAAGGGAAGGGGAAGGGGAAGGGAGAAGGGGAAGGGGAAGGGGAAGGGAGAAGGGGAAGAGGAAGGGGAGGGGAAAGGGGAAGGGGAGGGAGAAGGGGAGAGGGAAGGGGAGGGGGAAGGGGAAGGGGAGGGAGAAGGGGAGAGGGAAGGGGAGGGGGAAGGGGAAGGGGAAGGAGAAGGGGAAGGGGAGGGAGAAGGGGAAGGGGAAGGGGAAGGGGAAGGGGAAGGGGAAGGGGAAGGGGAGGGAGAAGGGGAAGGGGAAGGGGAAGGGGAAGGGGAAGGGGAAGGGGAAGAAGAAGGGGAAGGGGAAGGGGAAGGGGAGGTGGAAGAGGAAGGGGAAGGGGAAGGGGAAAGGGAGGGGGAAGGGGAGGGGGAAGGGGGCAAAACTTTTATTTGGAAGCGGGAAGATTTAGACTAGACATTAGGTAGGAATTCTTCACGATGAGAGCAGTGAGGCCCTGGCCCAGGTTTCCCAGGGAAGCTGTGGCTGCCCCATCCCCGAGGGGTTCCAGGCCAGGTTGGATGGGCCTTGGAGCCCCTGATCCAGTGGGAGGTGTCCCTGCCCATGGCAGGGGTGGGACTGGATGGGCTTTAAGGTCCCTTCCAACCCAAACCATTTTATGATTCTATGAAAACCAGTGCATGTTCACCTTTGCGCTGCACTTCCAAAACTGCACTTAGAGAAGTACAGGTCAGCGATACTAGTTTTCTTAAGAAGGTACTACAATCACAGTTTCAAGATGTAATTATTACCGAATGCACTTCTGTCTTCCTGTGGTTGATTTTACATAGAGGTTTGACACAGCACCCATGGGAATTGATATATTTTCTTTCACCCTCGTAGGCATTCTGCAAATAGACTGAAATCACAGAGCAGTTTAACATGATAAAGTTGGCTAAAAAAGGTGCAAACCAAACACCACTGCCGGTTCACCAACTGAAGTGTTGAAAGCAGAAGGGTGGCTAAATACTACTTACATTAGCCTTCTAGACCAGAAAGCTGAGCCTACTGGGAAATTCAAGTACTTCTTTAAACTTAGTATTAACAGCACATCCGTCTGGGGAAGAGAAACTTAAATTAGGTTGTTATAAATACCATGAATCTCGGTGCCATAGGAGAGAAGTTCAATTAGTTCTGACTGGTCCCAAAATCGTGTTCTGAAAATGTGATAATGATGAAATACCACATTTTTTTTTAAAAATTAGCTATTCTGTCAGTAGCTCAGAGGGAAAGCTTGGCAGTGTCAGAAACTAGGAGTATTTTCTGTTAAAATGCAGCAGCTGTTTGCAAGGGCTTGGTGAAATCACCATGAAACTTGAACTGTACCGGAGTGAAGATTGTGAAACAAAATAGCCTGGAAAGAGCAGCTGTGTCTGAGGAGTTCAGCTTCAGTGCTCCGAAACTATGAGCTCCTCAGAGAGAGATTTTTCTGCCCTCCTGAAAGAATTCTCTCAATACCAGGGTCAGAGGAACATTTGAAACCTTCCTGGGTGAGAAAGTTCAGTTATCTGCTTAGATTTCTTGCTAAGACTAAACCACCAGACTTTCAAACCTTATAGTGGTCCCGTTTCTGGTATGAGACTGAAGCAGTCAACTCGCTGACTGCCAGGGAGGCAACACTCAACCTCATATAGTTAAAAATGAAAAAATCTAGGATTACTTACAACGTGAGTTAAACCACCTAATATTCCATCTCCTTTCCTACAGAGGATGGAGCGTAGGAGTCCCCTAAATGTTGCTTTTCCTTACTGAGGTAAAAAAATAGACAACTATATGCACTGTAAAAGGATTGCCAAATTCTGAACCGTATTTTGGGGTGTTGCCACTACGTATTTATGAAGATTCACAGCACACATTACAGAAGTTGCTATATATGAGGTTTGTTATGCATAGGCCTTGATTTTGGTTTGTAGTTCTGGCAAGCAACCCACTTCTACAAAAACTTGTACAAAATCTAAACCAGGGAGAATAAGAGGTGAGAACTCCTTGATGGGATATCTGCCAAGACACTCAGATCCCAGGAAGAGCCCCTCTAGAGCAGCAGCTGCTGTCTGTGTCGTATCTGGCTCATCCACCATAGCCTCTCTCTTCTGCTGACTGCTCGCACATACAGGGCAAGAGGAGATGCACACCCAGATCAGAAATACACCCAGAGACTACAAAGCCATTGAGAGCCCAAACAACAATTCTTGGCACAGATGTTAAAAACCATGTAGGTATAAAAGGACTGCACATGTTTTGCAATATTTGCAATAAATGAGCTCAGTTTTGTATGAGTAGGGCAAATTAACAGCCTGCGGCCCAACCCTGGTTAGGTGTTCGAGAAGTACATCACTTAAAAGGAATTTGAACAAACCACAGCAGTTCTGCAGGGCAACAGACTCCAGGACTCTAGCATTAGTCCTCTCTCTCTCTCTTCTTTTCCGGGTCTGAACTCAAAACACCAACTTGTCGATGGAGTAGGGAAACAAAGAAACAGGGTCAGGGTGCCAGGAAGAAGGCACCCAACTGGGTCTACAGTGCACCGCGGAGAAGAGGTTGGCTTGTCATCTGCAGCCCTGTTTGCACCCATGTCTGTCATTTGCCCCAAGACAAGACACGACAAGAGTTTGCTCACTAATATGAGGGCTGCATCTGTTTCTGGGTGGCTTTATAGGAAGACAAGTTAGACAGGTCTGTCAACAACCAGCCTCGGTTCATCACAGCACCCAAAGCCAAAAAAAAATCAGCATCAAATAATAATAGGCAGCATATTTACAAAGGAAAATGAGGGTGGGGTTTTTTTTTTCCTGACCAATTGAAATCAGGTCCTGCTTCACTCTCACAAATACAGAGCTGTCAGTGTAGTACGGTGCAAAAATATCACCTTTCTACTGTCTTGATGATTTTGGCACTACATCAAGTCAAAAACGGAGAGGAGGAGATTCTGTGATTCTGAGCTGCCAGGCTCATTTAAGTATAAGCAGTCCTTGGCTCCATTACTTAAGTGGCATTTTCACCATTTATAACATGTTCTAGCTGAACACTTCGCAGCATTTCACACTGAGTTCTCACAACATTGCACATATCTGCCAATGTGGGCATCTCGAGCTGACATGGTAACAAACAAAGTTAGCACGCTAGCACAGCACTAAGGTCAAGGCTGAGCAATGAATTCCACATGCCCACACAAAGCCTTCGTCTCTATTACCACAGCTGCTCCGTCGCATCCTTTTCTGCCGCTTGGTTTGCTAGAAGAAGCAGTGCCAGAAGGAAGTTTGGAAGGGAAAGGTTCAGAGGAGGACTGTGTGGCTGCCACTTTCATTTTTGGAACTGGAGAGCAGACTCAGCAGGAGTGAGAGCAGGGAGTCACAGATCTCCATTGGCAGCACTTGATACTGGAGGAAAGGTAATCAGTCAAGACAAGGCTAAGAGTTTTCCATTTCTAATACTTTCTGCTATCACAATACATTGTTGAGAGGAGCAAATCAGAAGAATATAATTTCATCATCTATTTTATTCTGGATACTGGCAACACACATTTGAAGGAAATCAACTTTATTAGCATACCTGATATGTTGCTATTCGCATTATGTTTTCCAGATCCATAATGTGTAGTGAAAATCTGTGTTGAAAGAGGAGCATAACAGAGAACCTATGAAATATTGTATTACCGTAATGCCAGAGGTGTTTAAATTTATGAAGGCCTTTAAAGTGCTGCAGGATGTCTGGGTTCTGTGTGAGGAGGGGACACTCTGCAATCTTTCACCCTGCTTCTCAGGGTTTGACCACCTATGATCAAGGATGGCTCTGCCACCATGCAGCCATGCAGCTTTGCATGAAACTCCTGCAAAACCAGCCAGAACCACCTCTTTCTCTTTGGTTCAGTAGTTGCATTTAAGCTCAGGTTCTTTCCGCTTGGTCCTTGCCTGAGCCATCATCCAGACCTTCCTGGACTTGTTGAACCTGGTCCACTGACTTAGCTTCAAGGCTTAACTCCCCGTTAGCCTCGTCGGTGGGGCTGGTGCGTCGGTCATAGGTCCCCTGGTTGCCCCTCCTCACTGTCCCAGCCCTGTGCAGCTCCCCTTGTTGGGGTGCTGTGTCCTTGTCAGCGGGGGCACGGCTCTGCCTGCTCTCCGTCATCCTTGGCTCCCAGCACCTGTGGAGCAGCTGATCCCTGACAACCAGTGTCTTGAAAACAAAACAACTTTGAACCAGAGAAAGATGTATCATGTTTCAGCATCACAAACTTTATCTGCAGGATGCACGACTCTACCACTTCCGCAGCTGCTTTTACGCTTTCTTTCAGAGATGCCCCCCCCTGAAATACTGGAGCAGCTGCTGTCCTGCCCTCCCCTGCCTACTTGCTTTCACAAGGCTAACAAGCAGCCAGCCTGCCAAGGGTGGATGGCAGGACAGCCTGGTGGATTCCTTCAGAATTTGTTCATGATTAAGTGGCGGCAGTGGATGGGGAAATCCACGAAATTCATGAAAAGCAGGTTTTTCTTCTCACCTCCCCTGTAAAACTTCATGCCAATCAGCCTGAGCAGCCTGTGTGGGATCCCAGGAGTTCTCTAAAACAGAAATCAGAATGAATATTCAAATTATATCTGCTTTAGGGAAGGGATATTCCCTTCCACATATTTGTTCAGCTCTGCTGCACTGCAGCCCCTAGGCAACAAATCAAATAGTAATTTCAGTTCTGTTTTCAGAATGTGACAGAAACCTCTGAAGACACTCACTGAGAACAGGTTGCAATCATTCCAGTGAAATAAATGCCCATTAGGGGACTTTCAATCCTTTAACTTATGAGGATCATCTATGCAGGAGGGTTAGGCTAATCCAGAGCGCTTTAAAAGTGCCGTGGATTTTGACCGACTCCAGTAGATCAAGAACTTGCTGCTCTGCTATTCACTTTCTTACAGCACAACAGAAAAACCAGACGCTATCCAGGTCACCAGATCTCTGGATTTTGTGGTAATCCAAAGACTATTGTAGTATGAGGTGAATCAGAGTCAGTTCAGTGACTAACAGAGTTGTTGTAAATAACTTCATTTTCTGAAAGCTAGCTGCATCTTTCCCAGACAGCGTTCTTCTCTACCGTGATAACACAGGCATTGGCTCTCAGAAAGGCCGTTGCTTATACTTAACCAAGGCCTTCCTCAGCTGGCAGAAAAGGAGCCGCACCTGCGAGGAGGGGTACGTGACCCCAAACTGACCAACAGAGTATTCCTCTCCAGATACATTAAACCTGATATAAAATTGAGAGATCGTCAGGGCCTCGCTCTCTCTTCTGTGATGGCCAACGTCTAGTGATGAGCTCGACTGTCTGGTTGCTCCTTATCCCAGATCTGTGTGTTCCTGGATCCAGTTCCTGAGCCCAGGTCTCTCCTAGCTGTGGATCCATCTCCTCCTGTCCTCTCTGCAGTGTTGGTGGTGATGTACAGTCATCAAGATGGGGGGCATGATCTCATATATTTGGATATTTTATTCCTTTCTATTTTCATTATTATTATCATGTCATTAAAACTGCAGTTTTAGTTTCCAAGCCGCAAGCCTTTTTCCTCTCATTTCCCTCTCCCCTTTCCCCACAGGGCTGGGAGGACGGGGATTTTGGAAGCTCAGCTGCAAGGTTTTATCTGCTGAAATTTATCCAGGTGGGGCTAAACCGTGACAAAGACGTAATCTATTGCTGTATGGGAAGAATAGAAAGTACTCTTATTCAACCTCCCTCACCTGAGGGCTGTATTTAGATGCTGGGAATTGTTTCTTTAACCACTCTCAGCAAAACCCTTACAGGTACCTAATGTCACACTGCCAAGGCATGGGTGGGAGGTTCTGTGCGAATTATGTTGCAAAAAGGTTGCTATGATAAGCAGCAATTTGTTTGGTTTTCTTTTAAAAATGCAGCACCATGTTCCATAATCACACAAACCTCTATAAGTTGCTGCGCCTCTGAGCTATCTCATCTCTCAAACTCAGTCTTTTTTTTTCCTCCGATTTCCTTGAACCGATATCTTTATCATGCAACATTAAATGTTCAAATGATACAGCGGTTTATATATAAGCATTTAGTTGCCTTCACACTACTCACCTTCGCTTTCCAGAAGAAAACAGTTTAAGATCTTTTAGCTGTGCAGTTAGTAGGATTATACCAGTTTAACAGCATACACGTGACAGTCCTGTTTTGTAGTACATATGAATTTCTCACACATTTTGGGCAGGACTCTGTTTTCAACAACAACTGCTGTATATTCAGGAGTCCAGCTGGCAGCAGCACTGGACCCTGGGGCCTGTTCACTCCTGTTTTTCATCCAGAAGTCGCTCAGTGTTATTAAAAAAGTTCTTAGTTTGATAGTCCGTCTATTCTTTCTCATGCCATCACATCCATTTTCATTTAACAAAATCTTCTCATCCACTCTCTTACACCGCTCTGTCTCAGCTGACCTTCACTCTCAGCAAGTTATTTCAGGAAGCACCCACCATACTATGCAGAGGGACGGGAATACATTTCCAGGGCTTTTCAACATCTCCCAGATATTCTTTTCTGTGAGATTTTCTGTCCTTTCATAGAAGCCTCTGCCTTTTTGTAGTGAATTCATTGTGTCTCTTTGCATACTTATGGCATCAACAACACTGCAAAGAAGCCATTGCTCTGTACTTATTAACATCTCTCTACACACACCAAATCCTCTGGCCTATAACTGTCAGAGGAATACCCTCTGTGCTTGGAAAGGATCACAGTAAACCACGGAAACATAGAAGCATGGCATATTTTTTTTCTGTTTTAAGAAAGACATTCAACCTTTTCTTTGTTTTCTTCCAGAAGAACACAAGTTCTCCATTATCAGGAGTTGTTTATGCTCATTTGGTAAAAGTCCATTTGACATAGTACAACACAAGGTAGAGGCATCACTGTAAGGCATTCGGTTGTTCAGAAGGTAATGCAACATAGGAACTACACTGCAGTGACTTGAGCTTTGTGTGACTGCCGTTCCTCGTCAGACTTGTTCTCCAGCCCCTCACCAGCTTCGTTGCTCTTCTCTGGACACACTCCAGAGCCTCAATGTCATTCTTGTAGTGAAGGGCCCAGAACTGAGCACAGGATTTGAGGTGCGGCCTCACCAGTCCCGAGTACAGGGGCAGGATCCTTCCTTCACCCTGCTGGCCACTCAAAGCACATCCAGATCCAACGTCCTGCCATGAGCAGGGACCCCTCCCACTGGATCAGGGGCTCTGAGCCCCAGCCCACCTGGCCTTGAACACCTCCAGGGACGGAGCAGCCACAACTTCCCTGGCAACGTGTTCCAGGGCCTCCCACCCTCATCATGAAGAAATGCGTCCTTATGTCTAGTCCAAATCTTCCCCTCTCCAGTTTATACCCACTGACCCTCATCGCTACAGCTTTTGTAAAAAAGCCCCTCTCCAGCTTACTTGTAGCCCCTGGAAGGTTGCTATAAGATCTCCTTGGAGCCTTCTCTTCTCCAGGCTGAACAACCCCAACTCTCTCAGCCTGGCCTTGTATGGAAGGTGCTCCAGCCCTCAGATCACCTTTGTAGCCTCCTCTGGACCAGTTCCAACAGCTCCATCTCCATCTTATGGTGAGGTTTCCAGAACTGAACAGAATACTCCAGATGAAGTCATACAAGAGAAGAATAGAGGGGCAGAATCACCTCCCTCGACCTGTAAGAACAGCTCAAAGAGAAAGTATGTTTTACACTGGGATGCAGTCAACATTGTGGAGACCACACATGATATGCTAGGTGCATGGTTTCCAACATGAACCCATCCTGCGTCGTTCATTTAGTTCAAAAGTTGACAAAAGGTTTGAAGTTTTACATTTAATTCAGAGAAGGTTAAAGAAACAAAAAAAAAAAAAAAAGAGAAAGGAAAACATTCTTTAAAAAACCAGATTTGCACTAATGAACTAAATACAGTTTACTTTCTAACTCCATGAAAGAACAAAGTTCCACTCCTGCTCTAAATCCATTTCACATTCAAACAAGAGTAACTACATTGTCTCTTTCAAGGCAGGGCAAAGTACACATGTAAACATTAGGCTGGTCTGAGAAGGTCTAAGTGTGTGCCAGTGGCATCAAACCCACGGTTAACACAGGGGTTAACACTGCACTTCCAGGCACGTAACACCTTTAGCTCTTGAGATCCTAGTGCTGGACCAGGAGACGCTGCAGCCACGTCGTGCACAGCCCTGCTGTGGGGTAAACCAGCTTAGGTAGATCACATTCTCACAGAAATTAGTTTTGCATGAGAAGGCTTCAGGCTAGTTTTACCTTGGCTAATAAAGAAAAGACAAGATTTTGTCCTATCTATCTTCTTTACCACATCCTTTGGCAAGTTCTACAGAAGTGTCGACACATGCCTCGCATGGTTCTGGTCAGATTTTTATCACTAAGTAAGCTGGTACTGTGCTGATCCAGTTTTGTGATTGTGGAAGCAGCAACAAAAACAGTGAATAGGTTTATAAGACAACAAACTTTACACTTCTGAGTAAATTCTGTTCGATGTGTAACATACTGGGATATAAACTATTGCATCATCTTCATTAAATATCTCTCAGCGGGTTTTTGTTTTTGTAACTGTACCAGTTCTTTTCTCTTGGGTCTTCTGCATTAAGGTCAGTTAACACAAGACTGTACTATTTATACTTACATGAAGCCGACAACAGCTCCATGCCATGATATTTTTTAAGTCACTTGACAAATAGTGGGCTCAGATCTTTCCCCCCTGCACTACAAGTATCTAGATGTCTGCATTCAAGGTCAGCTTTATCAGTATGCAGAGCTGGACAAAGCTGCTGGGAAAAGAGCTGTGTTCCAAGATGTCCCACTGAGAGCCTCTCTGTCCCCGGTTTGGGAGATCCCTATCAGCTCAGGCTCTTGCTGGTTGCCGGCTCTGATCTCTTGACTCGGCTTCCCAGCTGACCCTGGACCCTGACCCCCCCGTGCCATCAGCGCGGCTGGTGCCAGGGCTGTAGATCTCTTGGCTAGCCCTGGGCACTGTCCCAGCCCTGCACCACTCTCCTCGTCGGCGTGGGTGGGTTCCTACAGCAGATGATGTAAGCACAGTCTCCCGGTCCTCCCTACCAACGTCAGCTCTCACTCATGACACCTGCAGAGGATTTGCTCCCTGATAATAGCCTAAACTCATCAACCTCCTTTTCTACCTCAGACTTAACCAGTGCTTCTGCTTTTATTTCAGCTATTTTCAGAGTTTAGATTGTGTCCTTCTGTTGCTCTTTTTATTCTATATTCCAGAAGTCTTAAGGGAAGTTGCCTTTTTTCATTAGAAGTTCTAGTAAATTAGCATTTTGAGCTACTTACAACAGACTATACAACAAAGTAGAAAAAGTGAATAGACCTAATAAACCTATTATTACATAACCAATATCTTGTCGCAATTTCGAAGTGCTTCGTGTCACCAATACATTCAAAGAAATCCTTAATAAAAGAGGAAGTTGTTAGAAGAAAATTCACGAGCCATTACCTTATATTTTCTGAGTTTCATGAAAAAAATATCCGGAAAACCAATAATTTTATTAAAATCTTACATCCTTAAGCACATAAGTGAACTTGAAGCTTCACCTTTGTATGATGGAAAGGGAGTAAATATTATGTGAAACTTTAAGCCCCAGTTGATGCCAAGAGTCACACCCTCAACAGTTTTAAAGGAAAGGTTGGAAAGGCTTTTGTTATCCTGGGAGTCAATGGGTGCCCCCCACCAGCCTCAGCAAGACCAAAATTTCACTGTTCTGGATAGACAGAAAGATTTGCCCAGCAAGCAAATATTCTACATGCGTCTTCAACAGCAGACTAGCTGTGATTAAGAAACTCTCAGCATGATGTTTCTGAGTATTTTGTACTGGGCAAATAACTATGCCTCATCCTTACTGGAAGCTTCTGTGTCAGGAGCATTTTAGCAATCTGCCAATAATGCTTATCTTTGTAGTGAATAGATGTTGACAGCGTATCTTCCCCGTTTTCTTTTCCTCGAGACTATACCACATCTACAACTATTTTCGGAAAGAATAATGCAAAATCTTGAGTTTACTAGATTGTGAGTATGCAGCAACCCTTACTGAGATATTGCTTGTTATTTAAAGGAACTAATGTATTCCTACCAGTCATGTTCCTCTCCTGTGGGGAGCTGCATTATCTCAGCAGGCTGTGGAGCATGGGCTGATGTGGGAACTCACTGAAGAACTGCACAGCGATACGTGGCACTTCGACCGCAGGGCCCATGTCTGCAATCGCTATGCCTCAAGATTTTCAGATGACTGTCTACAGAGAGACTGATTCAGTGTTCTCTAGATGCGAACGAGAAACCCATAGACTCCCAACTGGTACGTAGATTATACAAGATAACTGTTATAAAGACAGAGTGATAAACTTCCATATTCTAGAAAGAACATCAAAAGCTTTCTGTAGTCAAAATCCAATGGACAACCACATAAGGAAGAAAAGTTTCAATAAGTGCTGAACAGAGGAAGAAGAAGGAGGAGAAATCTTTTGAATTTTTATTCAGAATGCTGGGCAATCATGCACTTCCCCAGTAGTCGTATTGTTCTTTTTAAATCAAGTTCAAAGCTCTTAATATGAACAACATTATTGAAACTGACCATTCTGTTCACTTGTATTTTTATTGCTCCCTAAAGATCCACTAAAATGTAGCCAATGTGAATGACTTTAAACAAACCCCAATTATCAAACATTCTCTTAACAGAGGTTTTTTCTGAAGACAAACATTAAGCCTTTCTGGTTGTTACAACATAGAATATTTCGATAATCCTATAAATAACGGTTAGTAGCTAGGAGAAAGCAATAAGTCTTTATTCTGTTCTCTGTTTGGTCAGAGAAATGTTCAAAAATCTTCTCTTACACTTGTATTTATGATGTAAACCATAGCATTCTACTCTGGCAACAGATTAATAAGTTAAGTATTTCCTATCTTCTACTTCAAAGTAACAGGAAAATAAAAGGCGTCTGTTTGTCTACTGCTTTGTTTTCAGGAATTATGACTGTAAATCAAGTTCTGATCTGTCAGAATTCTGAGGCTTAAGAAACAAAAAATAATTCAATATATCAAGACAACACTGTTATAAAGCTATTTTAAACTCAGGATAAATTTCTTTCATCCCCCTGAGAACAAGAACAAAACCTTCCTCAATGCTTCAGAAGTATCTGACTCAGACACTGACAACCTGAAAACTGTGGAGGTTAATCATGTTTAACCAGATGGCTGTAGGATTGAGTAGATCCATTAGCCACAGCTGCTAGAAGTTAATAATTATTTTAAACAGACATAACCCAGGCAACCTTATGGAGCTCAAATTTGCTTCCTTTCAAATGAGAAAGGAAAAAATGTCTTATTTTGCACAGCGTCTCAATAGGGGCCCAGAAGTAAAATGGCAAAAGTGTATGAGATTAGTTCTTCATCCAGAATATTTTACTGTGATGCAGCTGTACTGATTAATGTCTAAAATAACCTTTAGAGCACTTTTAACAAATAATACAATGTAATTAGAAAATGATATTAGGATTAACCTTATTAGTGCACGTTCAGCAAACGTGCACTAATTTCATTTAAATTCATTTTAAATGAGTTGAATGCTCAGGGTAATAACATTAAGATATACAAACCCTCTGCTATAATCCTTCTATGCACACTGTAGGTTGAGTACCAGTCTCTAACATTAAAGTTCCTCACAGAATTCATTTAAATGAAATTAATTTCATTTAAAAAGAAATATTGTGGATGATAGTCATGAAGTTAAGTTCAGTTTTAAAGAAAATGAATGATTGTCCAAATGTGTTATCTTCATAATAAAAGCTTTCTTCACAAATCAGCTGAATGTTAAAAAATATATTATACATAAAAAGCACTACTATCCTTCATTTTTCATTAAGAGGGGAAAATAAATAAAGCATAAGCCAGATATTCACAAAGTCTTACTTTTCAGAGACTTTTTTATATTATTAAAAAGTACAATTTCAGTGTAGCTATGCACTTGATGAGAGGAAGTGCTTTAATGTGTGCCTGCCACGTCGTAGTTGGTAGCACAGAGATACGGTCCTGCCTTGCTGATGACACGCTGCAGCCTGAGCATGGAGCATTCTCCTTGTCTGAATGAGAAATGAGAAAGAGGCTGCAGACTGTGCAATACTGTCCTTGATGATGTTACTGAATGGTTTCTATCAGACAGACAGTGACTGCAGGACATGTTGCTCTGGTTTTGCTCTAATTGTTCCCAATGGAGAAAAACTTCAAATTGTACGTCATGCCTGAGTCATGTTTGGAAGGTTATCCTTCTGACATGGGACATAGCCCACTGTTTTTCATAGAATCTCTCTTCGTTTGCTGTTGAAAACAGCAGAGGAGGAACTGAGAAGGGTTAAAAAAGCAAGGTTTCCAGATGTTGAGAATTTCTTTGTGACAGATAAGGTTCACAGTATTTCACTTCTCCATTCACGTTTCACTTGGACTTTGTATACCACAAGTCAAGGACTATAAGTTGTTCTACTTGTAGTGACTATTGAATCGTAGAGTCACTTAGGCAGAAAAAGACCTTTAAGATCATTGCATTCTACTGTAAAACTAATACTGCCGAGTCCACCACTAACCCATATCCCTGAGCACCACATCCACATGTTGTTATTACTTCAAAGGAATCGTTCAGTTGAGTCACTGCTGAGTCGAAGCGTAACTATTAACTGTGAAAATACAAAAGCATTCAAGCAGGTCTTATAAGGACAAGCACTTATAGATTGCAACCATTACAATTTCATAAAAGACAGAACATCTAAATAATAAAACTATGTTCATGAGTATATTATAGCCATTATCAAAGAACTAGGGAAGAGATTTGGTTGAACGTAAAATTCTGAAGGTTTTATAATTAAGAGATTAGAACTTTGGTCTAATGTTCATTTTTTTCTTCACCAATCAAACATCACTGAATAGGCTTTTGTGCACTGCAGCTGAGTGCTCAGGGTAATAACATTAAGACATACAAACCCTCTGCTATAATCCTTCTATGCACGCTGTAGGTTGAGTACCAGTCTCTAACATTAAAGTTCCTCACAGAAATGTAAAAAACATGGTGGAAAATTCCAACCTTAGGTAATACACTGATCCACTTTGAAAGTCATTTTTACCCACTGCTACTTCTATTCAGTAATTTTGGTTTGCACTGCAGCATTAGATAGGAACTCGTCTGTGGACTAAATCACACCATGCTTGTCACTGTAAACCACAGATGCAAAAAGAATTTTTGCCCCTAAAAATTTTTTTTCACGCTTCTAATGGGAAAATAGGCCAGTTATTCCCCAGATCTACACATCTGAGAATTGGTTAGGCTGCAGAATGGACATGAAATTAGAATAATAGAGAGGAATATAATTACAAATTATTTGCTCAGCTGAAATGAGGAACAGAGTATGAATCATACAAGGGAAGCTCATGACAATTAATTACCTTGTGTGTGGAACACGCTCCCAAGAAAAATGGTAAAACTTCAAACTAAACAAAACCTAATACTCAATAACATACTGTACAGACTCAGGCAGAGTACAGATTCAGAGGCAAAAGGTTTACCGTAGCATTGTAGGTCGTTTCAATCTCCGTAGTCTCTGATTATTTTTTGTTGTAATACATTTTGATTCATCGGGAAAAACAGGCAGTGCACATTAGCCAATAAATTCAAAGACCTACGACTGCATGCAGACAGACTGTGAGGCTTCTGTGGACTCTTTCCAAAAGAAAGATATCAACACTGTAGTGAAATTACATATGCTTAAATACGACTCACTCTACAACTAAACTATGATGTATAGAAGAAGATGTTTTAAATTATATATAGTTATAAGTCATGCAGCTGATATATTGCTCAAAGGAGCTGAGGATTTCAGAGTCACAGTCATTATCTCAGAATCACTCTGAGACTGCACTGAAAAGTGAAACCATGATTGTTTCTTGGGTCTGTCAAATAGTACTTTGCAGGAAGAAGGACGAAGGAGCACAAGAATTCTCAGGTCAAAACAACTCACCACATACTTCTGTTTAGTTATGAACCTCAGATGATAAACATCTTTAAAAGCTATCTAGAAATTAAAGACTCTCTTTATGTGTTGGCGAAAAAAATTATTAGCTCATTATTATGATATTAACTCATTATTATAATTAAATCATTATTATAATATATAGTATTTTTGTCGTGGCTGCTAAGACATTTACATATGCATCCATAAAACAGATATAAGCATCTCTTTAAAGTCTTTCTACAACTGAAGGCACCTAAAATACAGCAAGAAGTAGGGGACTGCTGTTCTCAGGCTTGTTTGTGAGGGATAAGAACTTCTGTAAATTACAGATGGAGATATGGAAGGACAGAGCTGTTAAAAGGGGAGGTTTAGACCCACAGGAACACCTGCTTTGCACAGGTCACCATTTCTGCCAGTCTGAGTGCTGTTCTCTGATGACATCCAGGAGTTTGTGCCATATTTCCATGACAGATGACAGAGAAATTTTTTAAAAAACCAACAACAGAGTGATGTACAGGAAAAAAAAATATTGCAAAGTATCTTAAATAAAATTCTCTGAGAAATCTCATGGTTTAGTGCCTAAATATATACTTGGTATACATTATCTCTGTATAGAGACTATTTCACGCGTTTCACAATTACTGAAATTTCTTTAGCAGCTAAAGGCAGATTAATTTCATGCCACTTATAGTGCAAAAACATGAGCAAAAAAAAAAACCCAGCGAAGGTGAGTTTTGTGTAATGACTGTGTAGCAAAGTAGCCAAGAAGCTCATAAAGGTTTTTAATTTTGCAGATGACATAATTAATTTAGTTCCCTCTCCAAACTGCATTTTTAAATTCAACCACGTACATACAGGATGAAGCGATGCACTGCTACATGCTGTCATTTGTGCCAAGGCCTCCAGTGACACTGGGCGCCATCTAGCAATTTCATTAACATTAATTAGAATTATCAATTTGGAAATAGCCCGATGGAGAGCAAATTAGTCCACTCAGATGCATTTATTGTTGTAACTGAATATGGTATTTATTTTTATTAGCAAATATGATATTTATTATACAAAAAATGGAACTATATTGGCATGAAGTCATTAGATCACATTAAAGATTACTTGAAGATGAAAAAATCTGGTTTTTAAAAACCTAAATATTAGTAATGCCTGGCTGCCAGACCTTGGTTTGGCTCTTTAGAAAGGGTTTTTTAGCAAGCCTTTATCATGTTGTACAATTGAAAGCACTGGCCAGGTTTTAGAGCTTGGAAATAATCTGAAAAACAGGTGGAAATAAGGACAGAAATGTTTATGTTATAACTTTTAAGCTTTAGTCCAGGTCAGATCTGTTCTTTTGGATGTCATTGAGAGATGGGTCCAAAATCATGTCCTACAAGAAAGGCTCCTCTGTCGTGTGAAATACACAACTGTTTGCCTAAAGCTTTAACTGGTAAAATAACTTGGTAGCAACTAACGTTGTACCCATACCTCCCAGCGAAAGTCTTGTGTCCGATCTCGCGTTTAAAAGCACTGTGACACCACCATCGTTTTAAATTACTTCTACGTATTTCTTGGATTTTCAAGAACACATGAAAGGGAGTGTGATATACTGTGTGGAGTTTAATTAATAATAGCTGATTAAGCAAACAGGGCCACTTAGTAACGACGGTGTTGTTGAGGGATGCCTACGTACCACTTCCAGCTTCACAGGCTTCTCCAGGCATGGATGAATTGCCTACCTTGCTCATTGAGGAAGATGGTTTTGCAAAGCCATTTTTGAGGTATGCTCAAAAATATATGAAAGTACCATAGAAGAGAAAAAAAAAAATCATATCAATCTGCTAATATCTTTTTTACTGCTTTGGAAATTTTCTCTATTAATGTTTATCCAGAATTAGCTCAATACTCTTGTTAGCATAAGGTTATGTAATGCAAGACAAGGGAAAAAAGAAGATTTTTCCCTAATTAATTATTTACTACTGACATCTATAACTATGGTGAAATTCCTCTTGCATCATTTTAAAAGTTTTGCTCAGAAATCATATATTTGCTTTGATCCCTTAGATTGGAGATATTTTACAGTGCTATTAATACAGTATCATAGAATCATAGAACAGTTTGGGCTGGAAAGGACCTGAAAGATCATTCAGTCACCAGGTGTGTATGTTAGTCGTGCGCTAGTTGTATAAACTAAAGCAAATGGCCACCTATTTCTTGAAAATGGCTCCTTTATTTTGAGAGGATTTATGTTGAGCGACAGCCTGCTGAAAATTAAAGAGTAAGTTCTCTTTCACTGAAACCAGGTAATTGCTATTTGTTGGCTTTCCTCAAATGGAAATAAAACCTTTTTACATATTAAATTGAAAAATACATATCTTGTTTCCTAGGTATGCAGGAATGTTTATGATTGATATAAAAATGAAATATTTAAAGTGCATAATTTCTCTAGGAAGTTTGTAATGAGAAAAGTGTTTGGCAATATGTATCTCCTGTTGTCCAACAGGTGCATGAAATGCAGTAGAATACTCCTTTTTTCTATTTTAGATAAAAAGTATGATATAAAACTTTGGTTTGCTTTATGTTTTAAATCTTTATAGGTACTTTGAATATTTTTACCACTTTCTACAATTTCTGTTTTTATTTCTTTGCCCTAGAAACCAGTCTTTGTTTACTTACAACTTGGAAGACAAACTATAAATGAACTTTTAAAGAGTAATTTTAAAGTGAAAATAAGTGTTCCTTATTTGTCATACACAACGATATTCCCATGAAGGATGGTGGCTAAAGCTAAGATTTAAAAATGGAGATTATTTAACTTACAAAACAGGAATCAGACTCAGACTGCATTGTGAATTTAAGGATATGTCTCTCAGTACAATTTTCCAGGGAGGATCTTTCCAGTCTTTTCTTCCTCATCCAGTTCTGGGACCAAACTAAATTCTTGGAGCCTTCTGAGATTAAATCGATGTTCTATGCGTCTTTCTTTTTCTGTACAACTGGAAAAAGGACTTTATCAGAACAATTTCCGCAAGGAATTCATACTCATGAGTGGTCACTGTGTCAAAATGTTTTGGATTTAAAATCTTTGTCACCAGGCACAAGACTAGCACAGCTGCTCTTGCGATATTGTCTGAATAGGACAAGCATCTTACAAAGATTAAAAAGGCAGAGACACTATCGTTGGCAGAAGTCCGTGGCAGAAGAACTCCAAAGGAAAATGTTCTTTTTCAGTCACACTTTGATCGACAGGAAACTATAGTAAAGAAGCGGGGTGGGGGGAAAGAAAAGCCATTTCATCGATGCTGCATTTGCCAACCTTAGCAAAAACATTATTAAAATGTACTGTATTTGTGCCTTTCAGTTGCACCTCTCAGCTGGACAGTCCAGAGCTCTCGTTTTAGGATGAGAAGATCTCCTATTGATCCCACATTCAGATATTTACCAGGATCTTTTTGGTCAGATATGCTTGAGCAACAACATTTTCTTTTTTTCCTAAGGCGAGACACACATATTTTGACAGCGTGTCAGTCTTGTTTGTGCACCATTATTGACATCAAATCAGAGCTGTAAAGTAAGTATCTTCCTCATGCCTGTGTCCTGACTTCTAACTGTGAAAGAAACGCCTGTGAACAATCCATATCACATTCTGAGTAGGATACTTCCAAGCTCAGAGACACCTAAAGGAAAGTTTCTCTCAATTTTTTTCAGGAGATCACAAAAGGTGGAGAATTTTATCTAGAATAACTAGTTTTAGTTTTAGAATAAACTGGTTTTGATCACCTACCAAGGGACTATGCTGTTCAGAATGTGAAAAGTCAGTGATTATTTTGTAAAATGAGGAATGGATATAAGAAGCAAATCTGCATCTCTCTTGGGAGTGCAGAATATTGAATATCCAAGGCAACCAAACAATTTCTGTGAAGAAAAATTTAATTGCATAGACGGTTTTGCAAAACCATCATATGGTTTTTGTAAACAGGAAGTGAGTTCAAAGAGCACTGTTTGGAAATGGTTAAATTCTAACATTGTTTAATGTAGCTGAAAACTATTTTGTCAGGAATAGTGATTAACCTGTTCAGAAATCTGTCTGTTCTCAATAAAATTAAGAAGTCAAACCTGTCCATACCTGCCTAGCAAAGACATCTCGATCCCTAACTCTACACTGAATTATTATACACTGTCCTTCAGCTGATGATGGCTTCAAGCTATTATAATATTCTTGGAAAGTGTGACACATGCATTCTTTGGGGTTATTACGCTCACTTGGAAATGTTAGGTTTACAGTCAGACTCGATGATGTTAAAGTTCTTTTCCAACCTAAAGAATTTTGTGATTCTGCAATTCTGCGATTCTATGATTTAGTATGAATAGATGCTATACAACCAAGGACAAAATAAAGAGGTCAAATTGGCAGCAATTATGACTCTTTTCTTGCTATGAGTTTGTTGGAAGGGTTTTACGTTAAACCACAAAGGACCTGAATTTTAGAACCTTTTTAATGTTTAATTTTTTCCTTCCATTTCAGACTCTGACTCTGACTAATTTCCTGATGGAGCTGCTTTCATAATTTCCAACGTACAGTTTGTATTGCTATTTCATGATTAACTTCTGTTTGTTGGCAGGTTTGGGGTTTTTTTTAAATATTTTAATTAACTCTACAATGTGCAAATTACTTTGAAGTAATTATTTAATGCAAAATAAAATCATCTACTCTGTACATTCTTTCCTCAGAAAATACACTCTAAACCAATGTGATGTGGGAGAAAAGAGGAAAAATTGCGTCAGACACACTTTGCAAAAGGGTAGAATGTCAACTAATTAATTCTTATGACTCACAACACACATCCCTCACTTCATTACTTTTACATATAGTATGTAGAACTTCATTTTCATAATCACACATAATTGTAAAGTTTTGAGGGTTATTTGCACTTGTTGAAAAAAAAGAAACCCTTTCTTTTCCTGTCTAGATGATTTACCCTCTGATCCCCTATTCGGTGAAAGAAACTCAAGAAATAAAGCTGGTAAAATTTTGGGTTAATATGAAACATTTACGTTCTTGACACCAATAACCACATATTACGATCGGGGCTGACACTTGATCTCATTAGCTGTGTAGTTGTCAGGTTTTGTCAGGGCACCCATCAGCCTTGCAATATTTGGAGGCTTCCCAGAAGAAGGCAGCACCCAGGAGCAAAGACCTCACCGTTGGAGTTTCAGTGGCAACAGACTTGGATTGATTTACATGGGCTGTGACGTCTCAGCCTATCTCCACTTTTCATGTATTTCACACTGGAGTTATTTCACAGATGTCTCCCGTGAGAAGGATTTTCTGATAAAATATACGTCGGTTAGACAAGAGTCGGCCCTGACCTATTTTAAGAAAATCTACACAGTGAAAGGAAACAGATGTTTTTGGAGCTCATATCTCCATTTTCCCACCAGCCCAAGCGTACAATGAATTATGCAGGTAGATGAGCAAGACAGCACATTTTTGTGACCGGATCTAGAATTCTGTATTATTATTATTCTACGGTCATTGCATGCAAATTAAGGGTTGCTGTAGTAGACAACGTAATTGCTTATTTAACTACTAAAAAATAGTAAATAGTCATAAGTAATGTTTTTACAGTCGTTGTTGCAGGACTGTTGTATAACTACGTAGTCATAGTCTGAATAGATTTCTAAATTAAAGAACAAGACATAGAATTTTATTACACTGAGGATTTTATTTGGCTTAGGGGTGTACGTAACTATCACACACCTAGAATAAGAGGATATGAATTTAAAATGCTACAATCTTGGGTGAATCTGTAACATGTCTTCATTCTATCTTTTCCTCTAAGTTTCACAGAGGATGTTTTCAGACATCCCAGGAATTGGACTTCTGTAGGGTGGGGGGAAGTGACGTTACGGAAAGAAAACAATGTACCGAGTTGATAAAATTTCGGTTTCGCTTCGCAAAGGTAGCACAAGGCATGCCTGAATTATTCGCACTGAATTTTTTGTGAAAGCCGCTGGTTGTCTCTACTGCTGTCAGATGCCCTGCAACGGCGTGACAACTTGGAGAATAAAGCCTAATTGATTACCTGATTTTGGAAATAATGAGAACTTTCTAGGCTAGATTACAAGCGCCTTTAAATAAGCTAATTAAATTTCTGGCAGCTTTTTACAGAAAGACAAGTAGGTAGCACCTGAAATTTGTAAAGTCAGAAAATGGATATAAACAACACAAAACCCACTATGAAGTTATCATGAGAAATCTGGTGAAGTCCTGCGCTAAGTGACATAGTGAGTTTATTGCACTGAAGAAAAGAAGGCTAGAAACACAACCTGGACAATTAAGTCGCTTAAGCAATTGTAGACTTGCCTTTTGCTTCAGTAAGTCTATAAGGATGTCTAAAGCTATTGTTGTGTTGATAGTATTTTGAGTTACACCAGTTTAAAACATGTGTTTCACTCAGAAAAACACTTAAAAGTTTTTTAACTTTAAACACATTATCACTTCCATTGTATAGTCGGTGGAATTACTGAATGATTACTGTCAAGCAGATGTTTAAGTTTCGTGTTGAATCAGAGTTTTCTCATTGCTTTTCTGCTGATGACACAGACCAGTATTTCAAAAAAAAAAACTTTGACAAAGCTCAGCTGCAGGGTTTAGTTAACAAACAATGAGAATTTCAGAGGACCATGACACGGCTTTTTGTAGTTTAAACGAACAGAAGACCATGGGATTTTTAGTACTTGCAATCAATCTCTTAGCAACTTAGTACAATAAGTCTAGAGCATAACAATTCTGAACTTGACAGTTTGCCCAGAATACAGGAAATGAAGCTTTGTAATTGATTATAAGGAAAGGAAGGCACATAGATATTCGTTTTTTTCAGATTAGCCTTAGTGATGCAGCCAGCCCGGTTTACAAAGATAGTGGTGACAGAAAAGTACAATATTACAGCTGTCAAGTCACAGTTTCATTCTGCGTAGCCTCAGAATCTGAAATACTTATTGCAAAGGTTGTATGTACAGATAACCTTGAGACAGCATCAGGACAGAAGCAGTAAGAAAAACATTCCTTGTAAAATGAAACAATAACATCCTCGTTTGTTACTCTTATGCTAATCTAGTGTTTCAGAACGCCTCCTTGCTGTTTCATGTGCCTATCTGTGAATGGCCATATGGTTCCTGTTCGACAGCAGCTGATGAGTGGAGAGGCTACCAGGTACCAACACTTCCTGTCAGATGGAGATAAAGGAAGGATGAAGAACTTGATGAGAGCCAGACCCCTCTATGCCGGGATTTCCTGTCTGCTGACAAGAAGCAAACCAGAGCTAGCACCAGGGGATCAACAAGTGAGGATAAATCTGCTACTTTTCTGAGTGTATGGACTCTCTTGCCATGCCACTGCAAGCAGAGTAATATCTTATACAGGACGCTACTGCTGCTTCGTAAGTCGAAATGACAGTTGTCTATCATGACATATGTGGTAGAAATATCAAACACCTTTGGAAGACGTCCAGTTAGCTTTAAACAATAAAGTCTACTCTAATGGTGTCTGGAGCTGTATCATTTTAAGAATTGCTTTAAAGAAGAGCGTCTTGTGACAGAGGTGTACGTCTGACAATGAGAAAAACAAAGGCTGCTATAAAGAATCTGGGAATTGAGAAAATGACTTCTGGAATCCCCAGATTCTTAAACTCCCAAATGGTAATGTGGGTTATCATTAACAGTATCGTCTCTACTGTACTCAGAGGTATATCTATTTCCTGTCTGTGAGTGTTAGCAAGGGGTGCAATGTCTTCACATATAAGAAACAGAGAGTGACTGATGGATTGTGCTGTGATGAGGAAATCAAGTCTAAGGCTAAGAAACGATGCAGTAAAACAATATAGATCTGCCAACAGTGTCAGCATATTCAGCTGCAGAGGGGCAATGGAAAGAGGGTGAACTATAAAAGAACTTTTACCAAATGATCAGTGATTAACGCTGGCTGCTTTCCAGATGCTTTGCGATAACATAAATGTAATTGTATAGAAATTCTTTCTACTAGTAGTACAATTTCTGAGTCTGACAGAACTTTAAGTGATGAGTTAAACACTGTCTGAGGACCACATGCATACCCAACGCTCAAGAAACATTTCTCCCTCACTCTCTTCTTTCCAAAGGTGTTGTTATTTTCATATTGCTGTTGTCAAAGACTCCTCTGAGTTCTGAAAGGAAAGAGATAATTTTCAATAAATTACATTTTCACCAAATGACTTCGTATTGAACCAGGCTGTATTTCTCATGGAAGCCACCAGATTTGAATAACCCAACCATTTAGAATTCGTACACTAACCATTTTAGAAAAAAAATTAATCTCTAGCAAAAGACAATGAAGAAATCGAAGAACTGAGGAGATATGATTATTTCTCCTGCTTTACAAGCTGTTATTTTCTTTGTTTCACTGCCCTCCTTTCAGACTCTTCTGTTTCCCATTTGTTGTAATAGTCAAGGCACAGGCAGAGAAATTTCTATTCCACCTGCACTCAGGATGGCCAGGTTGAAGCCAGCTTTTCGGCAGAACCCGTGTACCTACATTAAAGACCAAATCTATTGCAATATACTGTGACTGTGACACACACTCTGGCTCTCAGCAAGCCAGCTGAGACACCCAGTTTCCAAACGAGGCTGGGCATGCCTATTCAGCATCCGACTGGCAGCGGATAATAGCTCTATTCAAGTTGATATAAAAGAATCGAGTGCAAAAGCGCAGTTGGAAATAAGATCCAAATAACACTGCTATAAGCTCTCTGAGTTAGGTTAGCATCTGTTAATGATTTGTAGGATGTAATTAAGCTTCCTTTGTGTGTGGTTAGTGAAAAGAAGAAGGAAGGCCTTTAATCGAGAGATCTGTCTAAACCAAAAGGAAGACCACATTCTCAGCAAAGTCCCAAGCTGATGGTTTGCCAACTGACGTGAACTCAGCAGAATTTTTGAAGGAACTGGGACAAAGCCAGTTTTCTCAAGGGTTATTGCAACCTCCACCTCATGGACCACCAACCCAAGAAAGCCACTGATTCAAAAGCCACTGACACATTTGAGGACACGTGCATCTTGTTCATAGCAAGCAAAGATTATATTAGCCAGTAAGACAGAGTGTATTCATTATAATAGCAAATTAGTGTAGATCTGATGTAATAAGCAGTCTTCTGAATGAAGAATAGGATAAATACTCTCTGATGTTTTCTTGAGGCGTGACAGCTTTGCAAGATTACTCAGCTAGGACCCTACTTTGTGCAAACTGAAATAAAACTCAGTACCTTAACTCTGTGTTTTATTGTCTTGCACACCAGATAAATGATTCCATAAGTTTTGGGACAACACCACGTGCCCTCGGGCTGCTCCTCTGTGTTTCTGCTTAGGCTGTGGGTTTAGACCTGCCTTTTCTCTGCTACATGTGTAAGTCTAATCCTGGGCAGCTCTCAGCTCTTCTTATTGTTTCCATGTCCAGCCTGGCCAAACTTCCCTCATCTGCGCAAGTTTGTGTCTGACGAAGAGTGAATGGAGACCAGCTATGCCTCATCTTCACGGATGTGCACTTGACACAGCAAGTGCTGCTGTGCACCTCTAAAACAGCTGAAAGACCTCTCATGAATGGAGTCCAGCAGCCAGAATCAGTTCTGCATACAGCTTGAAGGGACAGTTAGAGCTTCAGACAGGTGAAATGACTATGTGCTAGGAGTGTCCCACAGATAACCAATGGAGAGTGCTCCCTAACTCGTTAACAGTCTTCCATCCTCCTCGTGACTGTGGTGGCCTCCATCCATTTCAGACCTGCTATATACACAGTTCCCAAAAGGAAGAGGCGTTTTAAAGTAATAAATGAGTCCCACGATATTTCCATTTCAAATTTAGACAGAAAAAAGTGCAGTAGTGTTCAGCTTTTAGATGATAACTTTATCATCAACACTTCCTCAGCTCATAACTGCCCTTTGAGTTCTATAGGATCGCTTTCCTAAGCTACCTATCTGCAAGAGGCTTGCTTTGGGTAGATGTTTTGTTTTAGTACTCCTGCCTTTTAATGGAAGTAATTAGTGTGGTTTTGAGCCACATGCAGATTTTCAGCCTTCTTTCTTGACTACTATAGAAGGGAGAGAATTCTGCACTTAGAGGGCCCATTGTACCTATGTCATGCTCTCTCTTTCATAGAAAATATATCTTAAAAAAACATAATAGTGCAACAAAGAGGAGTTTACATTAAGCATTTCATCCACTTACCTGGGTTAAGTAATATTTCAGGATGAAACTAATTCAATATGTCTAGAGGAACATTTGATCACAAGATCTAAGGAAAAACTGCCTGACCTCATGCAAAGACCATTTATCTGCTAACCATCTGCCTCCTCACCTCTAGCACCCAGTATTTCAAAATCCCTCTTGTGCTCAGAAGAATGCCGTCACCAATCAAAATGATTGGCCTAGAAACTGTATTTCCACTGTTCCTTGGGGAAGGAGTTAGATCATACTCGCTTGCCCTAGACATCCAGTTGCTAGCTCTGCTGACCTCAGCTATTGTCATGTTCAGTCTAATAATTTCTAAGCAATTTTTATGTGAGAAAGCTTTGCAGTTGGACAGAGATTAAACATACCCTTAGCAATGTCTCCAAATTAAATTTTCAGATCATAACTCTGTAGCCCCAGGCTATTCCCTAGAAAACGTACTGGGCCAAATTAAATCCCTGCATGCCCTGCACAGAATGGGTTTCTTAGTATCATAAATATTAATTCTTTTGTTCCTTATGCCAATTCTAAGAAGCCACAGCTGAAAGTATATTTCAGCACTATGCATCAGCATGACACTTAAAGAATCTATTATCTATAACGGAAAACTGTTTAAGCAGAATTGAGATGGCTTCACAAGTTTAACAAGAGAAAAATACAACAGAAATGGGTGCAGCAAAGCACTGATAAGTCATCTACTCTACATGAAGTCCCCTTTATAGCACAAGAGAAGGGGGTGCTCATCAAGTAAGTTTTTATTTCTGAAGTGAAATAATATCAAGAAACCACGTTTAGAGAAGATGCAACAAAAAGGCCAAGCATTTCTGTAATCAAAGTAAGTGTTCATAGCAGCCTGTAGTGACGATAAACTTGTAATGAAATTCTAGACAGAAAAAATACTGTGTGGACTGTGATTAAGAAGAATAAACCATAATGTAAAGAAGACTGAAACTGTCGGCACAACACACTAGAAACGTTCTAATAACAAAAAAAGACTGGCGGAAAGAGCCACAAATATCACATGTCACATGTAAGAGTCTTGGGAGAAAGAACAAAAATGCAGGGCAGAAAAGTCTGGGATAACACGGCAAGTGAGTCCACACGACTTGAATGAAAACTGCTGTTGCAGCAACTGTGCAACTATTTATTTCAATAAGGATTTGCATTGGTCTAAAAATGTGGTCTCTTCTTGTTTCCTTACCCAACCCCACATCCTGTTTCTCCAGAGTCCCACGTCGAAACAAAAGGAAGCGAAGTAAACAGAAAGTAAGAATAACTTATAGGGAATATTTCCCTACAGACAGCTGTATGGATCCTACTGTCACTTTTCTTTCACAGTACAGAGGCATTACTATTGATTCAAAAGGAGAGATGGATAATGCCTTGTGTCTTCTCCTACTCAAACAAAGCTATTAACAAGGACTATTAGGCATTTCAGTCTGCCTACTTATGCAGCAAGGGCTGTTAAATTTGTTTCTGAGATGTCCCAGACGTCACACGAAGTTCTGTGTTTCCCTTTTGGGATAGATTGGGATCACCATTATCTGCGAAAAGTAAGACAATATCTTGTAGCTGTGCTATAGCCTGTGGTTTAGCCCTCATCTGCCATCCATACACTGTCTCTCAAGAAAAGAAATGATGAAATGAGAAAAGCAGCTTTTGGGCTTATAATTCCCTTTTGCTTTGAATTCTAAGCAGGTTCCCTGCTTCACTGTAGAAAGAGAGGGACTACCTGTGTCACAAGTTCAGACGGGAACAGCCTTAGTCCTATTGACACCACTGCTCCCCACGAATGCAGAAGGCGCACCGTGCTTCTCGTGAATTGACAGCAGCTGTCAGGATGACAAATCAGCCTGAGTTTGTTCTTCTGTTTCTGCAGTCTTCCTCTACATATTAAAGTTTCCAGTGACAATAACACTCACTTCTGAAGACAGAGATGCTGTATTAACAACTTTTGAGAACCACTGTTTCACTGGTGCCGCTCCTAAGCAGTGTTGAATACAGTATAGAATACACAGACTGGGTTTGGCATGGCTGTTAAACACAGTTTCCTACAAATATACAAATATATACATGCTCCTCTGCAAAATGCTTATGGGGCGCCCATTAATTCACGACTGGACTTCCCTATGCCAAGTATACAAGATCTAATAACATTAAATTCCGTATGTAAAAGTAAAGGGAAAGGAGCACTGAAACAAAATACAAGTATAGAGATTTTTTTTTTAGTGGATACGAAATACAAGTGCCTGCTTGCTCTAAGGAAACAATTATGTCTTTAACATCAGTATGTGCTGTTCTACTTTATTTCATTGCATTTTTGGCATATTTAATGAACCTTAAGAGTTTTTGGGTAATGGTATTGTCTGATAGCTTACATACCTTTATATTTAGCCTTTTCAGACTCAAAACACAGCCTTTAAAATATAATCTTTTCTACAATTTGTTCAGACTCTTAAACAAATTTTATACTGAGAAGTCTGCATCAAGAGATTATCGTGTTCTAGATGTTATCCCACACCAGCAATAATAATTATCCTAATTTCTGCCAAGTCTCACCTTCATTTCTTACTCTGACAGTCACAATCTAGATATTATCTAATGGAAAACAGTTCCCCATAAGACTGATGTATATAAAAACTAAGTACAGTCTGAGGGAAAGCAGGGAAAATAGAGGTAATAAATAAATATAGCACAATTACTTGTGTATTAAAAGATTCTATAACAAATTATTTGTACGTGTATGTAACTGTTTCAGTTATAAAGCTTTCTTCCTTTTCTATCATAGAATCATAGAATCACCAGGCTGGAAAGGACCCACTGGATCATTGAGTCCAACCGTTCCTAACACTCCCTTAAACCATGTCCCTCAGCACTTCATCCACCCGTTCCTTAAACACCTTCAGGGAAGGCGACTCAACCACCTCCCTGGGCAGCTGTTCCAGTGCTCAATGACTCTTTCCGTGAAGAATTGTTTTCTGATGTCCAGCCTGAACCTCCCCTGGCGGAGCTTGAGGCCATTCCCCCTTGTTCTGTCCCCTGTCACTGGGGAGCAGAGCCCATCTCCCTCCTCTCCACAACCTCCTTTCAGGCAGTTGTAGAGAGTAATAAGGTCTCCCCTCAGCCTCCTCTTCTCCAGGCTAAACAACCCCAGCTCTCTCAGCCGCTCCTCATCAGACTTCTTCTCCAGCCCTCTCACCAGCTTCGTTGCTCTTCTGGCATATTGCACGAGCAAGCTCAAACGCATGCTTCTTCCTTAGGTTCCTAAGGTAGTGTGGAAGTTTAAATCGGTATTTTTTTCCTCCAGTGGAAATTTTTGCACCTGGCTGCAGGGTTGGCACATTCAAGTTGGGTAACTAAAGTACCCGTGATATATCCAGATCCAGAGGTGAAGTAATTGGCTCAGATTCAGAGGTTTTTGCATGGACAATGTTAAACTTTAAAACTAAATACAGCAGAACTGATCTAAGTGATAGGTTTGATTCAGCTTTCACTGGTAGTTTTGTGCTAATGGACTTCCACTGGTTTCATTGGTTCGGTGCTGGTATAAAACTGGACTAATATGCAGATACATTGAGTCTATTGCCTCTGAATAATAACTATATTATACTACTCTTTTACATAACGGAAATTTGAATTATATTAATAGACAGTGTAAAGAAAATGAAGCAGTACTTATACCCAGTATTAAGTTTAAATGAATCTTTAAACTGACGCAAGAAATATGTCTCTGTCACATGTATGGTATTTGGTGAATAACTGTGAAGGGGAAGAATGTGCAATGGAGTAGGGCTGCAGTAAACTTACAGCTAGTTTTTGTCTCTTATGCTGCACAAAAAACATGTGCCTGCTTACCCTCTCGGCTCTCTGCCTGTTTTAGCAATCTACTGGTATTTCATCTGTGTCTCATCCCCTTGCTATGAACTGTTCTTGTAAAGATATTATATCCACCGTGTCATATTCACAACACAGAAAACAATTTACTTGAGCATCTGTATTGATATTAATCTGACTTTGCATTCCAAACATAAGTCTCTGGAATCAAACTGGTAAGATATAAAACCCCAGTGTTATTAACTGGACTTTAACCATCTTAGTATATTTGTAATATTTCCTTTATGGGCACCAAGATTGGACCAAAGCCATTCAGAATTACCAGAGTTGTTGCAGTTCAGTAGCTCTTGACTCTACAGCAAATCAGGAGGTCTGTGAATAAAGAAGAACACAGACTCCGCTGTAATGAGTAGTTACCAACATGTGAAGGTGCGCAGCTTGCTCTGAGCCTGTAAGGTTTGCGCCCCTGGCTTTGGATTATCTGTTGTCATCAACAGTCTTTCTGGGACTGCCGTTGTCTTTCTAGACACTGCAGATTGAAAAAAGCAGCCTGGAAAATGGAAAGTGTGTCTTCGCCACTTGTAAGAAATAGAGGGCGTAACCTTCAGGAGCCAAAAGTGGCAAAAGACAGATGAAATGCTTGGAGGGGTGGATTATATTCACCTCAAACTGAAAGTATATTTCAAAAATTGGTTTGATTCAAAGACATGAAGCAATCTTCAGAATTTCTATTGTCTTCTCCCCTTTTCTCTAGTTCAGTGTAAATTTCACTTTATGAAGATAGTGGAAAACTCTCAAAATGAGCCTTGGGGATGACAAGGGGAAAATATACTAAAAAAAAAAAATAAAATCTGATTTTTTCCATACAAACATATCTTGTGTGCAATTCTCTTTACGTATTTTCCTGTGAACAAAAATAATAACCTCATTCTGAAGATTTAAAATGGCGAATTAAAACTTCTACTGCATTATTTTGTTAATGCAATGTTGACTCTTAGCTGCGGTTGTATAGGAAAAAACAAAAAATGAGGACATTTGGCATTCAGTAGTCATCAGCTTAATCAATTTGTGAGGACAGAAGAAAATGTGGTGGAGGTCAGGTAAGAGTAATGAGTTTCTTTTTGCAGGGAATTCCACAGCTTTTCAACCGCATACCATCCCACGGACATTACAGACTAAAAGTAGTCTGAATGAGAACTGTATTTTCCTATTCTCACTGCTTTACCTTTTAGTCCAAGGTCAGGTAATACAAGTAGAGAGCAAAGGTAGCTAAAGTCCTTCGCTTCTGAACACATGCTATTGACACAGGTTATAAAAGAATTTTTTCTTTCTAAAATCTGAAATGTATTTTTGTTTGTTATGAGAGTAGCAGGAAACATCATAAGTGTGTTTCTTTTCCCAATAACACTGCATTACAAATTGGAAATAAAACTTTAGGACCATAGAAAACAGTTTGGCCTTCTCTACCACAGAATGGAAGCTGCCAATATTAGCAACCTGTATTTCAAAATAACTATAGGTTCTGCACTATTGTCTGGAAATTACTGCAAAGCTCACATATCATCATAATTTTTAATTCAGGAGAGGTTGTTTACACGTATTCATGTTGACAAATCTGGAGGACAGCTGGAGGACAGCACGTAGTTTACAGAAGGTGAACATATAAGTCCAGCAGAGAATGCATTTCATTCAAATTAACCCATTTAAATTAGTCTATCCTTATAGCTTATTGGCGCAATGGCGTGGCAGAATAGGAAACACCAGAGGTTGATTTGAAAAGCAAGGTGTCCGGCATTGTCCGGTATTTATAATTTCCCAAATCTTCTCTTTTCATTTTGCAGCAGATCTTTCTGTTAGTTAATTGTTTTGGAGAAGTTGCCTGAAAAGAAAACAGAACCTTTTGCTTCTGAGTTCCCAGACTGAAGTTTTGCTATACTGGAAAATGTTTAAATCTGGGATCTGGTGTAGTATTTGAGACTTTTGGATGTGAGGAATTAGAGTTTTCCCTGATCCTGTGGGAAAAAAATGACTTTAAACCTGGGAACAACATGTTGCTCTTCTGCCTTCTGTTTCACTGGAACAGATATTTACTGTATATACCACTTATCCTGGTCCCCTTGTACAGATTACAGCACTGAAATCACTACTGAACAATTTCACACTGAACTGAAATGGTCCTCATAACAGCCAAAGATTCAAAACATGGTACTGTCAGGTTTTGCCTAAGTGCAATTCCATTGATTCTTCTGGAGATGCTCCTGATCTACCCTGTGATGAGAAAAAGATGAGATTTTCTTCTTTTTTTGTTTATTTATTGAATCGAAGCAAATATTTGGAGTGGAGTCACAGTGATTTCTATTAAATAACATTTTGTAGTGCTGCAAGATCTATGAGTTTTTCCAGATCCTACTTCATTATAAACTATAGCCTAAAGAGCTGTATCACCTAATCTGATTTTCATAAGCAGATGCATGCAATTACACACAAAATTATATGAAAAATTACACTTTCTATTTTCTAGAATTTGCTTGTTTTGGAGAGTGAGAACTGCTATTTTCCATTTCCACTTCAATTTTCTGTGACTGACTTTAACAGCTTTGCTAAATAACCCTGCTGCTCCTTTCTGGCTGCTCTGCCCATCACTTCTGTCCATTCCCGCATGCCTGCCATGCATATAATTTTCCTGTTGGAATAAGTTCTCACCAGAGTTGTCAGTTACTCCGCATTATCACACCTATTCCTTTCCAGACCAGTAACACCCTTTCATGTCTCTGTCTCCTCCTGGCTGTCCTTGTTCACCTCCTTTCTTATTATTATCCTTTGTCAGGTCCTGTTACGTGAACACCTATTCCGAAGTACTTAATAAATCAAAGTTTTTCTAAAAGTAAATGCTTAAGAAATTAATTATGCAGACCTGGAATTATTCGATGCATTTTCACTGAGTTTTCCACTGTTTTTCCTTTAGAAGGATGAGAGTGTTTTTTAAAATTTATTTCATCTCTACAGTAAACTAAAGATTAATAAAGAAAATAATCGAAAGAACTCACATTTTCATAAAGGTTATACTCAAGAGGCAAGGCATGTTAAAATGTGTGTTTTCAATAGTCTTATGTTAGCTTCTTAGTAGTTACTATGCCTCAGCAGTAATTCCTATGAACCTAACAGAATTACTTTAAACTTATGACTGGGAAAGCAATCATGGCCTGAGTGGCCGAAGCAGTACAGCAGAGGATCAGGAACAGGCCTCTAAGGAGACAGAGCAGTGACAGCTGGGATACTGTGAATTAAATGTAATTGGGTTTATGCGATTAATTGCATTCCTGTTTTCTACATAGAATCATAGAATCATAGAACAGTTTGGGTTGGAAGGGACTATAAAGCCCATCCAGTCCCATTCCTGCCATGGGCAGGGACATCCCACTGGATCAGGGGCTGCCCAAGGCCCATCCAACCTGGCCTGGAACACCTCCAGGGATGGGGCAGCCAAAGCTTCCCTGGGAAACCTGGGCCAGGGCCTCACTGCTCTCATGGTGAAGAAATTCTTCCTTATATCAAACCTAATTCTGCCCCCCTCCTGTTTACACCCCTTCCCCCCCATCCTATCCTTTATGAACAACCCCTCTCCAGCTTTCCTGTAGCCCTTTCAGGGCCTTTCAGGTCTACAGGAAAGGGGGCTGTAAGGTCTCCTCTGAGCCTTCTCTTCTCCAGGCTGAACAACCCCAACTCTCTCAGCCTGTCCTCATTGGAAAGGTGCTCCAGCCCTCGCATCATCCTTGTAGCCTCCTCTGGACCCGTTCCAACAGCTCCATCTCCCTCTTATGCTGAGGATTCCAGAACTGGACACAGTACTCCAGATGGGGTCTCCCAAGAGAGGAACAGAGGGGCAGAATCCCCTCCCTCGGCCTGCTGGCCACGCTGCTTTGGATGCAGCCCAGGACACAGTTGGCCTTCTGGGCTGTGAGATGGCTCATGTCGAGCTTCTCATCAACCAGCACCCCCGAGGCCTTCTCTGCAGGGCTGCTCTCAATCACATCATCCCCTGTTGTGCACTGAAACAAGGGATTGCCCCGACCCAAGTGTAGGACCTTGCACTTGGCCTTGTTGAACCTCATGAGGGTCTCTCAAAACCACTCTTGCATCACTTGCAGACAACCCTGATGTGCTCAGCTGTGGCAAGTTCTTCCTCTGCTTGAACGTTTGCAAAACCAAAGGTTGGAAAGTCCATTTTAGCAGAGGGAAGAACTGTGCAGCAGCGCAGCATCCTCTCCTCTAAAGGACACCAGAGGATGCTACGGGAGCCGCAGCCCTCTGGCTGTGGAGAGATAGGCCAGTGCAGGAGGGTGACCTGGCACCTTATGCTAAGGCGTTCTTGCAGTTTTCTGGTTCTTTTCATTTTAAACAACAGATTTTTAAAGATACATATAAATTTAAATATTTCCTGCTCAAGATTCTGAAAGTGTAAAACAAATGGGAAATAATGGTGTAACTTCAACTCTCAACAGGGATGCCAAGGAAGGCAATTTCATATACACACTGCAAACCACAGGAAGTTTAGCCGCGGCTGCACTGACCCATCAACCCAAGTAACCTGTTTCTTGTTTTACATATACCCCACAGTACACTAGGAATGTCAGCAAAATGAAAAAACTCATTATTTTCCTACCTATCTTCAGATGTTCTGCAGATAAACTTGCCGGTCTTGGGAAGCACTCTCTGCATTACTAATATGACAGGTCTGTGATACCACCAAAAAACCCATTATGCGACCTTTGAAGGTTTTATACAGCAAAGCCTCAAAGGAAACTTAAGTTTTTTGGGTTTTTTTTCTAATTTAAGCTTTTCTCAAACTCTTCTGAAGGCCAGAGAGCTTAAGCTCTTAGAAACATTGAAGTGGGAAAGATTGCCTGCACTTCTGAATTTACTCACCTTCCTATTTTGGTCAATCAGGTCACACAAAGTCACGATGGGTGTTAGCAAGCTCCTTATGTATAAATATTTAGACTTGCATAAGGAAATCATAACTAGTAAGTCAGTTATCTGTGTGGCAAAGAAATACATCAATATCAAGTGGTGGGTTCTAAATATGATTATATGTTGAGAGCGCATGGCACTTGCAAAAGTATATAAAATAAAAGGATAGGTATGGAATCATATGTATATTTTGGATCCCCAACGCTGTGACTGAAACTGAAAAATTTCTTCGCTGTTTTTCGGAGTCAGCTCAAGGCGTATAAATTTTTATGGATCACATACATCGTCCTTCTTTATAGCAAAATTATCATTCTACAGCACAACTTTTAAAATTAAAACTCGGAAAACGAAAGCAGGTTGAAAGAAAGGACTTCAACAGTATTGCTATACTATTCTAATCAACACAGCTAAGTAACCCTTTCCCCTGACATTCTGGATCAATGCCGAAAAGGTCTCTTCGGTTCAAAGTGCTATATATTATTTTTGTATTGCACTTGCAACGAGAAAGGCATAGATAATATTCCTGTTCAGATATCAGAGCTATAGAAGCAATTTTCAAACCTGGCGTCCCATACCTCTCCATCTGGCATCTGCAGATGGAGAGGTGCTGCCGGGGCTGCAGACTGCCATATGTTAACCGTGGAGAGAGAGAGACTGGTGTTTTCTAGCAAGTGGATTACCAAGGTCAGGTACAGCAGAGCCCCAGCTCTTCTGGGTATGATTTCAGTGATCTAATTAGATATAAGCACATTAAAATAATAAGACATTTCACTGTTCTGTCTTTCTGTTTCAGTATCTTTGACCAATTTTATTATTAGTTGGATCTGTTGCTAATTTTCCCATCAGTTTTATTAGTTAACTGTTGCAATGCTTGCCTGGCATTAGATCCCTTGTAGAAAGGAATGTCCCTTTGTGTTGGGGACCACATTGTTTGCTATGTCATAGGGAAAAATTGTTTGTAGTGTGAGGAGATGATAGAAGAGTCTGTAATAAGGAAATCTGAGGTTTGCCAACAAAAAGGAGGGATGAAGTGGTGGTGAAAAATCGAACCACACACTTACACAGCTTAATCATTGCGCAAACGGAGAGCCTCAGATTGTCTGAATTTTAAGACTGTATAGACACATACAAAAATAACCTCAGCTGCTGTTCAAGCTGTTCTTTGCTGTTTGAAACTTGGCCAACATTGCTCAGAACTTGCAGTGGTTTTATCCATGAGTTATGTTCTCTACTAATAAATCACAAGGACTCTCCACCACATCCTGTCCAGTTCTGTCTTTGCCTGTTGCTGAGACTCTTGCATCTTACTTGCACTTACTTGCTAGTTCATGCTTATTTTAAATCACAAATCGGCTTCTCTTTTATAAAGACAATTAAAACAGCAACAGGAACACAGCTAAGAAAGAGTAAATATAGATCAGTTTTTACAATGCCTAGAAAGACACAAGGCAAATATCCACCACCTTTGAACCAAATTTCTAGGTTTGAAACAGAAGTGACTTAGCATGGCAATTATTTTTTCCTTAAATACTGAAATTTTGTCTTCTTTTTTTCATTTTGATATAGAGAAACTTTGAGGCAGTGAAGTGTTCAGAATGGTGATATCACATTTTTTTCCTCAGGCAGATGTACACGCCTGTAAAATTTCATTGACAGTGTCCTCATAGATAAGAGTTAGAGGCTATGTGTCTTTTTGGGTAGATCATACCACAGTGCTTCTGAAGTGAGATTGTAAATTAGGGTGGGATTAGTCAGTAGGGACAGAGTCTTTCTCTCTTGTTGATTAAAGAAGGGAGATGAAGGCTTCTCAGTCCAGTTTTTCTTCGTCTTTGTCCTTTCTGTCTTTAATCTGATAGGATTATCACGAATTATTTTTTTTCATTCCAGTTTGTTCTGTTACTTATGGATCTCTCTCTAAGTGTAAGGTTCTGAAAGGTTCTCTCCGACGGCATCAACCTCAGTGTAGTTTTAAAGATAGCTTGCAGTAGTATCAACTGGTATCCGATTGATTCCATGGTATATTGTTACACGAACTTTGTTTAGTGGCTGTTAAAGATACACTGGGAGAGAGTCATCCACCATTAAAAAAATTATATTCTAAGTAGGAGTCATTCTCCTACTCCACCATCATATTATTTAAAATTGTGAACATCATAGAGTGTTATCATGCATTCATCACTGAACAGTGCATCACAGCAGTGTTTTCCCAACTTCAGCAGTTTTTCCTAAACTCTTCTAACTGGAACAGTGCAGCAGAACAACATGTAGATCTGACTGACACTCGTTGTACATAATAAAAAACCTTGAGACTCAGTGCTTCTACATTAAATTCTTCTGCAAACTTGACTATGCAGTAACACAATGGGGAATTCACCTGGAAAGTTATCAGCAGTCCCCAGAGAGTATTATACCTGTGGTTGTCATGTGGAACTGGTTTGAAGCATTTGGACATAGATGCCATAATTTTCACTTCAAAACGCGAACACCCTGCAATGATATTTGTCCAGACAGCAAAGCCAAATGTCTAATTCAAAGAACGTGAAAAGTGATACTAATATTTTCTGGGGAAAAGGACAAAAGCAGAAACCAGAACTACCATATTCTAGTAAAAGGGCACTGAATTCTAAATCTAGACTAAATCCGATATATTAGTATGAAAAATAGACACAAGAAGAGGAAAATCTGTGTAAGTATTTAAAGGAATTTTGATTACAGACACACAATCAGTTTCAGCATGCCTGAAATAGAAGCTTATCTTCAAATTGCGGCCATCTACTAATGGTACGTAATGATCCTGCATGGCAGCCTTCAGTTCTAGTCCAATATTAACATGAAAACGATTAGCAGAATGTAAAGTGTTCACGTCTTTATCGATGGCTTATTTGTGGTTCATGGTCAACAGCAATTTCTTATTCCATACTTTGACTGATTCCATACTTTGACTTTGACTGATCCACACTTTGTGTTTCAGTCAAAACATGTCATCACAGTTGACTCACCTTCTCATCTTTAAGTTTATTTTAGTGCTTGCTGCCTGGTTTTCACAGGTAATCTTTTCAAGGTACTTTTCATTTACCTCCAGGATCTAATCTCTTCTTTTACAGTTAAATTCGTTTATCGGTGCACTTAGATCGGTGTATTTGAACTCTGAACACCTTTCACAGTCTTTCCTCCACCAAGGCAAATATATCCCAGGGGCAGCAATTCTGTGTGCTTTTCATCAGCCGCCTGTATCAAACATGATATATCTCTAACATTAGCAATAATCATGGTGGTTTGTTGGATCGTAGGCGATGGACTTCCTATTGGCAGCTGATGGAAATCTGAGCATTTCCAGAGCACAGCATTTCAGCTATCTGGTACGTTTGCAGGCAGAGTAGACACATTTTTATTAAAGAACAGCTTTGTGCTCTTTCTGACACACAATTTTATATATAAGTTCTGAATTTTCCCCTCAATATGACTGATGTTCAGCGTTTTATGTTTCAGAGACCAAATAAATACTGAAGAAATGTAACAGGGGATAGCAGTGATGTTGTGAAGTAATCGGCAAATCTGAATGTGGCAATGAAAGCCTCTTATTTATTTTCTTACCTCATTTGATAGTTGACAATTTGATTGGCTTGGATTGATACACAGTTTGCTGTAATACGTGCTGATACATTTTTAAAGACATTAATCGTATCCCGTCAGTCCTACCATAATGCATTAGCTTTTCAGACTAGAGTCACAGATCTACAGAGCGGCCTTTCAATCAAATCTAGAAAAGTGGTCTATTGAAGGACCAAAATGAGAGCATTACGGATTTTGAGTGCCTCAATGACAGTGCTTTTAGGTTGTCAGCTTTGATTCACATCTTTTAAAGTCTGTAAAACACAAATATGCAGATTGCCCCAGCACTTAGAAAAGGATCAGATGTAATTTTGAAAGTATTTAAAGCTTATACTTGTGCAAATGAACCAATTCTTGAAGTACTAGGGCTTGGAAAATCTTCAGACGTTAAATCTCAATAGCCAGACAGACATTGCAAAATACATATTTTGTTTACCATTGCTTTAGCTTTTCGCTTAACTGCTTTATGTATCTCCTCCTGCTCTCTGAAAATTTATTTATTTAAGTACCTACACTGGAACTAGGGAAACGAGGATGGAAAGTCTAGCTGTGATAAAGTATAGCGACATGATGACTGGCTAGTGAGCATTTAATTATCATTCCTGTATATTCGTGCTCTGAATGTGCATGTTTACTGAAAAGTTCAGCGAGCATAGGTTATACCCCTGGGAGACTGCGAGTCTGCCGGCTGTGGGCGCATTTGGAGAAGAAAAACTGCTGTTGTTTGTAAGATGCCTGGAAGACAAACGTACGTTGGTGAAATCAAACAAAGTGAAGCCTTCAGCCTCAGTGAATCTCATTACACAGATAAAGAACTGAAATCTCATTCCCTAAGTGTGACTCCTACTAGATCCCAAACTCTGCCATGAGGATCTCCTAGATTTCATAAGCCCTGATATCTCGCATTGACATATAGGAAAGGTTGTGACAGAAAGTACTATTCTCTTTGCCAACATATATACGTGCTGTATATTTTGCTTCAATGAAACTGTATTTCTGGCCAGTCTTAGCTTGGCTTTCGCATGCTGGGCCATGTGAAATATCTCTGCAAGTAACTAGAGATTTTCAGCTGGAAGCATCTCTCTAGCATGCAGCGTCAGACCAGGTGAAGAGAGGTACGGCCAGGAAGCAACCGCAGAACCAGTCCAGACTCCTTGAGAGGAGTAGAGAGGAAGCAAGAAGGCAGATATCAGAAAAAGTGGAAAGAAAGAGACCTAAAAAGTCTATTGCGGTTCAGGATGTCACTGGAAAATGCCAGACTGGGATCAAGCATGAAAGAAATGCCTGCTTGGGCATTGTAGATATTTTTTTAGTTGCCTTATTAATTCATTCCACTGGCAGATCTAGGATTCCATCTGGTTAAAGTTCCCCTATTCTAATGAAACAGAAGGAGTTTCAAAGATCACTTGTTCAGTATCTTTTAGGGAAAAGTTACAGGCAGGTCTGTCTTAAAACGCTGTCCAACACGGAGCCATCAGAACATACAAAATTTCCATTTCTGATTAAGAGATTGTGCAAAGACAAAGAAATGCTGTTAGTCTTCCATAACAGAGTCAATACCTGTACTTGATTTGTTTTTGTAATTAAAAGGATCCTTACATTGTACCTATGGCAGTATTCTAACAAAGCTGCTAATTCTTAGTTCCTTATCCAGTGAGAAATAACTGCTTTCATAAGTAACTCCCACATAGATAAAAAGCCACATGGGTAAAAGAATAAGCAAAATAAAATGAATCTCCCTCAATTAAAAAATTAAAACCCAGACAATTAAAGCTATATTAATTGCTAAATAGTACCAGTCATCTGAATTCATATAAATTACTTTCCTTCAGAATCCCTCAAGGCATTTTCCAAACAGGAATAATTTAGGTCTATACCATTAGCATGAAATAATAAGACTGCTTATAATTTAAAGATAAAGAAACTGAGATTTGAAGCTTTTCCTAAAATAATTTTTAAAAGCATGAAGAACTTTGGTTAATTTTCCATCTACTTCTTCATTCGGACAAAATGTTTATTTCTTTATAATAGATAAATAAATAAATAAATAAATAAATACCTTTAGATTACTCTGTTCTCTTTTGTAAACAAGAGGAGCTCAACAATCCATACAAAAAGTCACCATAATATCAGAAAGAAGACAGAAAGACACACACAGACACACTTAACCTGCCTACAAAAAGATTTTGTTTGTCCAGAACCTTGAAGAGTAATTTCAGAGAGAAGAGGTGCTGCATTAGTTCTTTACATATTGGCAAAACAATATTTATTGTAACAAATATTGTGGTGCTGCATACAAAATGCTACTGTAATACATGACTACTACTATGCATATGTGGACTAAAGAACGCCTGTGTGAATACCTTTTAAATGAACTGCAGTCATGCACACATCAACGTGTATGAGCACATCTGTGTTTGTGTCCAGAGTCCTGCCCGACATCATCCTTTTTGTTTTTTCTCATTTTACTCACCTTACTCTTGAAAGTCGAGCACAAGGGCAGTGGGCTGGAATCTATTCTTTTTTATTATTCATGGGCTGAACTGAGCCTTAGAAAATCTGTCAGCAACGTATGAGCAAAGCCAAGGGAGCCTAACTTGAAGGTGTGCTGTACCACTGAGGCTAATCTGGACCCTTTCCTGCAAGCCATGATGTAAGAGGGAAAAAGCCCAACTTGAACTCTACAGCTGAGACTGAAGCAAGACAGGTGGAGAAATATTAACTAATTGTTGTGAATTGTACAAAGACAATGTCAAATCATTGACAAATGATGCATGTGGAGTCATACAATTACTTTCTACAGCCTTCAGTGCAGAAGATTATTCTGCTGCTCGTATTTTCTCATATTCATTTTCTTCCTCTCAGTCTTTTCCCCTTTCCTCATCTGATTCTAATACCTGGCAGGTGAAATCATGTCTGCAAGTGTATGCTTGTCATCTTCACTTTCCTTCATTGGCACTTATTTGGCAAAGGATTGCAGGTATCTTGATGGGTACTTATTACAGGGCTGGATCAAAGCTTGAGGACACTGTCAGTGTCTGAATCTTTCTTTGATCCATAGACAGTATTTCGATTAAAGACAGACTTCACAGTGCCTCTTGGTTTTCCATCTAGCTTTACATCATAGCCTGTTCTCTTTTCTCCTCCTATGCTGGAATATTCCTGGGAAAAGTAATACTATTATTTCTTTTCAGAACCTTCTCAAGAAACTTGTCCTGGTCATATTGATGAGTGAAAGCACAAAGGCGGGTTGGGAATGTCTACCAGAACTTGGAGCTGCTCATCTTGAAGACCTTGGAAGTTGATAATGAAGAAGCCAGCTGGCAGAAGTTTACTGATAAGTGGGCATTGGAATGCAGAAAGCTGGAAAACAACCAGAAAAGACTGCATCTGTACACAGTTCAAGGGGAAAAACTTTTTTTGGTCCTGAGGAAGACTTCTTACTTCATCCCTAAGACCCCAGCCCATGACCACCAGGAGGCCCTATGCAGAAGCAAGACTGGAGCGAACCTTCCAGAACTAATTATAACACAAAGTGGGGGAAGTTATGAATATGTAGTAGGCGCTTATAACTATGCATATCTTTACACTGTCAGTAGCTTCTTCTTAAGTTATACGATGTGCAAACTAGGAGAACCCCCTTGCACCTCAGCGCTGGAAATAAACATACCTGCTTTATAACTCATTTTGCGTTGCAGGATTTGATTCCACAAAACAATTGTTTGATATTTCCTCTTTCAGCTGTAATACAAAACTAGGATAATCCCTGTGTGATTTTAAGTCAGTTCTTCCCAAAGGAGCAAGAGCTCCTTTGTTTGTATGTCTTATTTGCTTTATTATTATGTATATGCCTCTGCATTTAGTGACATTAAAACAGAGTTTAGCTCCTTGCACTCACTTTATCCAATGATGTAAGCAGTTCTGCAGCAGGGACCCCATCTTTAATTTGAAAAAGGTGGAGCATATGTTAAAAAGGGAAAGGATGTTAATAGTGGCAAAAAGATGAAGTGATATATCAAATTAAATTAATTATTGAAAAAAGAGAATAAGTTAGAAAGCAAGAGCTAGTATTAGCCTCAGAAAAAGGATTCTTGGAGACAAATTCATGCACTTACAGGAGGGGAAGAAAAAAGGTTTTGTTCAGTTAAAACAGACTACTGGATAAATCGGATGTTGAAAAAAATACTATTTATTAGTCATTTGTGAGAAATTATTTGAGCAACTGGAAAAACAGCCCACAAACAGGTAAATATATACTGACACACTCTGAAGGTGGCTGCATCACAGCATAAAAGGGAAATTGGTAAAGAAGATGTGCTAACTGACTCTGCCTGCTGAAAAATCTAGGCATATTTTTAGGGAAATTCCTTAGGGGTTTTCAGAAATTTATGTAAATTTAAGTGTCGTCCTTGGAATCTACTAGGTGGTTGTCTCTTAATCTGCTTCCATCGTATTATGGTACTGATTTGTAATAATACGTTACACTTCATCTTTCGGAAGTTTTCAAACATTTTATGTCTATACTGAGAAAGCAATCTTTGTTTCCTTATCAGCAGTGGTTTACATTGGGTGCAGATGGAGTTATATTGCCTTTACAAGTGCTGTCGGTGAGATACCTCTTAATTCCTTCTGTTCCTGGCTGCAGAAGGGCTGATGGAGGGACCCGGGAGGTAGTTGGCTTTAGGAAATGACCCCATTGAGACAGACACCCCACACACCTTCTGACACGTGGAGCAAGAACAAACCAGTCTGGATTTTCAGTTAGAGCTGTATGTTTGACCATTAAGAGCTGCCATTTCTTCCTTTGGTGGTTGATTTGTAGCCTCTGTTAAGGGAGTATAACACCCACGCAGCAGTGCACAGCCCCTCTTCGCCGTTGCTAGCACTGGAATATGAAATGCAGTCTGCACGCCTGCAATTTCTGGCTGGTTGACCAAGGAATAGTATAGTTGAAGCGTATCGACAGGTCATATTTAAACAGAGTATTATTATGAAAAACACTTGCAATTTTTAAAAAAAGCCGTATTTAATTCTCAACTTCTTACATGAGTCTACATTTTTTCACACCAAAACCCAAAGGAACCGATCACAACATACAAGCGCCCTCAGAGCAGGACAGTCAGTCATTTCTGTCTGTCCCAGTGTATGCTGGTCCAAAAAAAATTCCTGTTGACTCTGATAGTTAATAAACTGACTTGATCACCAACTAGTAATTTCCTCAGAATAATACAAAAGAATTTTGAAGGTAAAAATTACTTAAAGCAAACTAAGAATATATTTAATTTTTTACTGAAAGGTAACACTCTTCTAATATGACATAATACAACTCATTCAGGTTGTTGCCAAGAAAAAATTCTTTGCTGGCTTGTCTAGTGTTGGCTGTTAACTTATGAAACTCTCCCACCTCAGAAATATTCTGTGCTCTGGTGAGTCATGGATTGCACGAAAAGGTAATACCTTGATTTAGATTAAAAATTACAGCCACAAAAAGTCAAGCTTTTGGGTTCCCATCCTGCTTTGGGTTTGGAAAACAATAAATATTTAGTTTCTTTTTTATCTCTGCTCTTCCTAGTTGGTGAAATGAGGAGTTTGATGCACAGCAGAAAGGGACCTTGGAGAAGATATCTTCCACTAATTCTTTTAAGAAGTGCCTATCTCGAGCTGCTGAGTGTTTTTTCCGATTTGCTCTTTTCACAGTTCCATTATCATTTAAGATTGATACACTTTAGCATAAATTCTAGTCGATTTTCTAAATATCAGTGACAATTGTCGTACTATTGTCATATACTTACAGTAATACTTTACCTACATAATGACTTCAGTAACGTTACCTCACTTATGTAATTACTTATACGATACGTAACACTGAGCAAACAAAAATATTCAGGTTTTTTTATTCTATGCCACATGCACATGGTTTGAAACATTCTTCATTTGTGCTCCTAGGACGTGAACTCAAGAAAGAAAGCTTTTCTGTTCCAGGAGAGTTATGCAAATAGAATTCACCTCTGGGCAGTCTATGTATTGTGTAAGAACCCAACGTGTACATTAAATAAGCCCATATGTTGGCTCACAGAGGCAAACTGCGTCCACATCAAATGATAATTATGCAAAATGCACAATGACCTGTTAATGACTCCTCAGACATAGAGTAGTTAATTGCTGCTCTTTCAAGAAAGGGGACAAAGGTATTGATGAGAGGTATACTGTACTATGCCACGTCTTCCTATGTTATAAAGCACGTAATCAACTGAATTTAATGACAATGGGAAATTATATATTCTGCCACGTAGGAGAAACATGGTAGTTTTAACTTCCAAAAACCAGAACACTGGATGGATTTGGCTCACTGTCACAAAGTGTCAAGAAATATACTGTGGAATAAGGTTTGCTATTCACTCAAAGGATGCTGTAGATTCAGGCTGATCATTGTAACTTGAAAAACACTCAGGATTCAATTTTATCTACACTCCTTGAGTTCTGGTATCTAGCTATCAAATAACTGTGCTCACTACTTCAGGAATATGACTGCGTTCCCTTCTGTTTTGTGCATTGCAGATGCTTTCCTTGCTCATTATATACCCTGAATATACATCAAGTAATGTTCCAGTTAAATGGAATGACAGATAGCATAAACAATGTGATTATTTTAGCAAGCCTACTAAAGCCAGAAAAATTCTGGTTAAGCTGCAGCATTAAACAAAGCAAAATTGCCAACAGCTAAAAGAGAAATTAAGGAAATTTCAGGTGGAAGGGAGTAGTATAAAATATACTGAAAGAAAACAGCAAACTCAGAATACATTTGTGCTGAGATACAAACACGACACTCACATAGTCCTCAGATGTTTCCAACAGCCCTTTGATTTAAGCCACTTTCTAAGGAGCAAGAAACAGAGGGGAAAGCACTTCTTGCCCTAGAAATGATTGTGTGGAATATTAAAATACGTGTTATAACTAGTTTTAACACGACTGTAACCTTTTAGAAAAAAGACCTTTTAAAACTCTTGTGGAAAGACCAAGCTCGAGAAATTTCAAAGGGATCTGTGGGCAGAAGACAGACACTCAGCATACTTTGTAGACTGGGACCCCTTCAGGTTTGATCAGTAAAACGGAATAACCCAAATAACTTAATCACTGCCCAGATTTTCTGTAGTCATCTGGTTTTGATGAGACCACCCATAGACTGGCACAGAACTTGGGTGATAGTCCCCATACTTTGGCCCTCACACTCTGGATTTGGGCCTCATTTTCTGAACAGTTACCTGAACACAGTTACAGGTTTGAAAATATTACTTTTCTACTGAATTGTAAGGAAGGATATCTATTTCTGTGTAATTATTACTCGAGAAATCACTATATAATAACTTTTATTTAGCCTTTTCCTTTAAATCGTTTCAATTAAACATTTCAGAACTAAGGCAAGACAGAATTATTGACATAATATTCTTTATTTCTTGTTGTGAATTATATGTAGTTTTTAATTAGTCACATTTCTGTGTGGCAAGGCTTCAAAGGTGTTTCCATGTTTACCAGTTAGCTTCAAAACTAATTGGTATCTTCAAAACTAGAGTGTTGCTGCAAAATGCCTAAACATTTACTGTAAATTAATTAAATCATCAAATTTCCTTCTTGCTTACCTGTACAGAAGAGGAAGTCACTTTTCTCAACCATAGAATTCCCTCAGCAGGAAAAGAATCTTTAAACAGAGTAAATGTATAGTCAGGTCCAAAAGTGTAGAGACTGATTTTCCATAGAGTGAAGACTGAATTTCATGGACACTTCCATAATCAGATTACTTTTCAAATCTTACGCCACAAAATTATTAATGATAAAGAGTGAATATAGGAGATTTTCTGGTATTTCTTAAGATCTTGCTTTTTCATAACACATAAGTGATAATAGACATGAGATAAAAATTACTGTTTGCTTTGAGACCATGACTTGACCTTTTCCCCACCATTCCTTCCAAGTGCCTAAAACTCTCTCTGGCCTAGACGTGAAACATGTCCAACCAAACATATCCAACCAACAGTTTTGTTTGTTTAAAACGTCTTCCCTAGTAGTTGACTATATACATCTTTTGCACTCTATTCTATGTGGTTGTCTAAGTGAACCCTGTTCCAAGCTAAAACACATTAAAGTATCCCATAGAATGGAAGACTTTTAGTTGTGTGAAATGGGCCTCACAAGAGTACTGATTACATTAAAACTTTTAGAGTAACTCAAACTCTCTGAAAAGCAAATCATCTCTGTTTATAATACGCTATAAAATATGAACTGTATGAGACTGACAGTGTTTCTCAAAGTTTGGGCATTGCTACACACAATGACGTTCCTGTCTTACTGCAGTTTCTTAGTAACATGTAACATATCAAAAACTCTTCTTATTTATCATTATCTCTGTTACAAATACATATTATTAGCAAAGTTCTATCATAATTAGCAAAACAGTAAATAGTACTGATATCACATTTTGGAAGTGTTTTATTTTCTTATATATGACATTACTTATTTTATATCCAACCTCTCAATAAAACCAAGATTTTGCCTAGTTTTGCTTAGGATTTCAGAAACTTAGGGACTAGACTGGAGTCTGCAATCTCCTGATTGCTGTGGAAGAATTACTAATCGCTTCCATTGCATGCCCATTTCTCTGGTTACATCCATAGAATTAAAATGTCTGTTAGTCCAACTCAATGCCCCTGCCAAATAATAAATATATTAGAGTAGTATTGTGCATCTGTCAGCCTGTTTTGTATAATCATCCATATTTTGTTTTTAAAGGCAGTTTTATACTGTTAAATTAATTCCTTGGCTACTTTTTCAATTTGAATTGCCCAGTTCTTTTTCAGTTCCATGCTGTTTTCCTTGGAGACTAATCACTCTTCAGATAACGAAGAACACAAGAAATACATCTTATACAGGGCGCATGATGGGTCTGATAGCATGGAAACTGCAAGTACTTTGAAGATATTATTTTTAGAAGGATCTGACTTTTTTGCTTGACAACAGTGCTGGGAGATTCCTGAAGTGGAGACATGCATCTAGTTTTCTCAGAAAACAAAAATTGTTAAGGAATTTTGCTTAATAATTCCTACTGGAAAAGGCAAAAGAACACCCTGCCCAGCTTGAAACTGAACTGATCATCATGAAATGACAAACAGTCATCAAACCCAGTGTTACCCTGCAAACAGTTTTACAATATTTGCAGTAAAGAGAAGAACAGCATCTGCTAAAATAGTGAGTTGCCTCTCCAATCATCTTTTATATTTAAGATCAACGCCATTGTTCACATAGAAAGAAGGAAAACATGGAAAGGATTATAGGAATATTCTAGTAAAAAAATAATGTAATATTGCGGCATTGCACAGTTAGCAGTTACTTATTGAACAGGATGCAACTGCAACAATTACTGATCCTCTCTAATTCTTTGCCAGTTTTGATGTTACCAAAGCAGTGAAGTTGAATTGAATGAGTGTAGGTATTAATTCTCCTTTTGCAATTTCCTGTTTCATTTGTATTCAGTAGACTGCTGTTGCATACCAAAGAGGAAATGAGACTTCAATAAGATATAAACCAAACAAGAATGTTAAAAAAAGATATTAAGTAGCTTATAAAACTTAAGAGCTTCCCAGATGTCAGCATTTTTTTATCTTTATTAGAAATATTTCAGATTTACATCATGTAATAACAAATAACTTTCTTTCCTTTACATATGGCCTTGCTGGTTCCCAGAATACCAGAAAAACAGAATTTTTCCTTCTTTTTATTCTTCCTATCATTCTCCAATAAGCATGCTGACTCATATTGACATATATTCCAAGTTTTCCTTCTCCACAAGTTTACAGTTCCCTCTCAATAGACTTATTCTATATTAGTCATAATTTAAAAAGCTACCATAGAATACCTCAAATAGGAGTAAGTAGTTCTGTGACCTTTCCTGTAAGCTTTTATCCCTAATGACTACGTATCATCTGTTTCATTTGTTGAATTATACTAAATTCAACCTTTTTCCTACAAGACAGATCAAGCAGTCAGGGAAGAACAAGCCACGGGAACTTCTGATCAGTGACAGGTTCACAGGTTCTTTTCTTCTTACGATGTAGAGTATCAGACAAACAGCAGATATTGGACAGAGTAGTGGGGTTTATCAGGAAAGTCATGGGCTCTGTGGAGACCTTGAACTGCGAGCAAGAAGAAAGACTGCAAATATCAGGGACAGGTGAACATGTTGTTCCAGGAGCCGGAGACAAAAGGTCAATAGAGGCATCACCAGCTACACCGGGTTTCTCAGCCCCATTCTATATCTGAGGCTCCTGCTCCAATATCCCGGCAGTTAGAGCCTCACCAGCAAATCATCCCCTCAGGTGCTGGTCCTTCTTGACAAATTGACTCAGGGCCCAGAATAGCTGAGCTTGAGCTAACTTTCCCAACAATGTGACTGTTGCTTTAAAGCTGGTCTTGCAGCTAAACAAAATCTATACGCATTGACATTACAGGATATACGTTGCTGTTACTTAAAATATACATTTCTGTTACAAAAATGGGGGATGAAATAGTAGGAACCATATGCAGATTTGCAGATCTTTATGATATCTAACCTCCTACAAGTCCTTTTCCCCAATTCCTGCTAATTAATGGTTGAACAGGCTCTCGGTAGGTACTCCAGGCTGGCGGGGGACTGGTGGGCTAGGAAACAAAGAGTGTGAGGTGGCAGCAGTGAAGTTGACTCACTGGCAGAGTGTTGGGGGCCACAAGTGTGCTTTCAGCCCACAGGCAGGTGACTCAAGGCAGAAGGCAGTGAGTGGGACCTGCCATTCAGATCCCTCTTGGGCTGAGGATCAACGGCAGAACGGTCCTCAGGCTGGCTTCAATGGCAGACGATGGAGTTGAAGACCACAGTGCAGGTGAGTGTCATTGGTAGTGGTGTCTATGAGTCCTGCCCGGTGGCCCCACAGGGTGTGCGGCCCTGCAGAATGGTAGCATTTGCCACTGATGTGCAGATAAGAGACACATCATGTGGTAACAGTGCCAGCGACTGTCCTTGCGGAGCAGAGGTATTGAACATTGTTGATCAAGGGGATCTTTACCACAATCAAGGAGTAGGAACTAGGTGATCTTTAAGGTCCTTTTCAACCCTGACTGTTCTATGATTCTACATCTCTTTCTGAACTGATCTAGCTCATACAGGTTGCCTGGTGAGTTGTGGGGATGATAAGGGTACATCGCACAGCAGCGCAAAACTCCTCTGTTGAGGGATACTGGACACTGACTTGCTGGTACTTATTGTCAAAGGCCAGCTCTTCAGGAAGAGTCCTGATGACTTCCTTCCAGTTTAGAAAGTTCGCTATCCATAGCACATCGTTCAGCACTGTCTGGACCCCGCAGTGGGAATGACTGCAAGATCTCCTCTCCACCACGACAGCATTGTGCCTCATCCCAGGAAATACTTGAGGTCAGGTTGGATGGGGCTTTGGGCAACTTGATTTAGTTGAAGATGCCCCCAGTCATTGCAGAGGGGTTGGACTAGATGACCTTAAAGGTCTCTTTCAACCTAAATCGTTCTGCGATTCTAAGATTCTGTGTCTCTGTGCAAAGATTTTAGAACCCTATGAGTGTAACCAGGACTAAGGTGACTTCGGAAGATTCAGAATTTCATTTCAATACAAAAAGCTAACGGCTTGAATGGCTTTGCAGATTTCCAAGGCATTTATCCTGGCTGCTTCCTATTTCCTTAGATTAGGTGAGCTGCATAGAAGAGACATGCTGGATGTCCTCAGAGGCAGCATATTCATGCTTCTTACCCGCAATGTTGGCACGCATTCAGTGTGCCTGGTCTCATACACACAGTAAGTAGGAACCTAGCTTGATTATAAGTACAGAGTTCCTAGATGGCACATCTATTTGTAGCAATCTTGCTCAATTTTTTTCCCCATCATTGTCTAATAAACATCTCTAATAGAATTTATTCAGGTAGAAATGACTGCTTTTTCTTCACATGATGTGCCCACGTGTGTCGATTGTGTTTAGAATCTTCACGGGATATATTTCAGGATTCTTTAAAGTCTTGCTTTTGTCATAGCAAGTGTTTAGATCAGGATTTTCCACAAGAAAATTCCTGTCAAATGAACTGGAGGATTTTGGGAAGGTCAGCTTAGGGTTCTGAAGATGGAACATTGGCTTTAACGAAGTGAAATGCATTGTGTTCTGTAAAGCATTATTTCTTCCTCTATGAGAAAGCAAGTGGCAAAACATGGTCAGACTTGAAGAGTAAATGTAGTAAAACACAGAAATACAAGAAGCATTGGCACATTTCTCTCTGACACTTCTATCATATTTAATCTCTACTTAAAGCTTTTAAACTTGCTTTTGCTTGTTAAACAATCACAGGACCATGGCTCAACAAGGCATCACTTTAATTAGGTGTTACCTGTGTGAGCATAGTATGCTGTAACAGCTTTGACAAGTGGAACTTTCTCTGATTTACACAGGTGATAGAAGTATTGATAGGTAATAGAGATAAATAAGGAAATGTTTACTTTAAATAAATCTGAAGAATTATTTAACAAATCATTTTCTTGAACAAACTTCTTCTCGTATTTTGAAAGCACTTGATAGATCTATCTATCTATCTATCTATCTATCTATCTAGGTCATGGACCCGAGAACCTGAACGGGTGTCAACTCCTTTGCTTTAGCTTGAGTTATACCAGTTTCCATGATGGGGAAGAACTGGCTTTTGATATGTATTTGGCTAACAACAGAAAGAAGGCTTTTATCTTTATTTCATCCTGATTTAAGAAAAAAACATAATAATTCTACTCGTTACAACTGTGTGCACAGTATCAGGGATGGTATCGACACTGTTCCACCACAGCAGGTATTATCAAATTGCCAAATAGCAGGAAGATTCTTTTGACCAGGATGTAACATATTTAGTACATATAAAAAAAAAACCCTAACAGCAAAGTTTAATTTTCTCTCACAGTTCAGCTGAAACATAAAGCGTCTAATTGTATTTGAAATACCAATGGCCTTTAACTCCATTTTCTATTAAGATTTATGACATTGTTTTGAAGGCTCATGAGATCTGAACACTTAAATATTTCACCTGTCCTGACTTTTGGGTTTTCCCTTTCACTGATCCCTAAAATGCCACTGTTTGTTTCACTAAATAATTCTACAGAATTCTGTTAAGTGTTACATACATTTCAAAGGCCCTCATCTACAAAATAAAAAAAAGTAAGCTGGATTTAATAGTCCATGAGTGTCAACAGAACAAATACACTAATTGGACTATGTGGTGATGCATTAGAAATCTGATGCAAAGTTACTTAGAAAAAAAATTCTTAAGAGTAAGAAGTTTAAATCTGAGTAATTTTAGTATTGGGCAAATGTTCTAATGCTTACATATTGCCTATATTCTGTAACTAAAGAAATCTCATCTTAATGAAAAGTATTTTAGAAATTTTGAAAAACCTTTTCTTTTTCCTTTATCTATTTATGAATATCAACCCATACCAATAACCCCTAAGCTTTGCCCTCTTCCTCCCATTGCCCTCAAGAGCAGCTCAGCAGGATCTCACACTTTCATAAATACTCTTCTCTTTTTCCTTCCTACAAAAGAAAAAGGGAGATACAGAAACACTATAATTATTTTGTACCAACTGTAGCAACGCTGAAAATCTTTGTAATCTAAAGCACTTTCTTTCTTCCATGTGTAAAAATGGTTAATAGGGACTCCCTGTAGCTAACAGCGGTCTAAGCATTGAAGAAGAATATTTAACAGTGGTATCCCTTTGTGGAATATGAAGCAGAAGTTGGCATTTCTGTACCTGTCACTGGTCTTGTAAACGATGTCTGAAACCATAGCATATGCAGGGGTGGCAAAAAAATGGATTTGCAGTCACAATTGGTGATTTATTTTTCTCTTAATGAAGAAAAGAACAAAAAATCCCTTACAAAACCCCAAGCTGGGGGACACAAAAAGCAAACCCTATGTTACCCTACTTTGTACATGAATTGCATTTTCCATGATTGCGCTCCAGACACTCCAGGGAATGATCAAAATGTACAAATGTCCACGCTCCTTCTGAGAAGTCAATGATAGGGCAGGCAAATACGTTGACTGCCTCTGCATCCTGGCATTTTCTAGGGTGTTACAACAAAGCAAGTCTTCACCACTGCTTGGACCAACATACGTAAAGACAACATGTGGATGTTGATCTCTCTTTTGGTACTGGTTACCTCTTCCTTGATCTCTGTTGCAAGGAAGGTGGATGGAAAAGGCACCAAGCTTTAAAGGCTTCTTGCCACGATGATATGCCATGTAGAAGAATCAGGCTTGGTTAATTTCCGGAGCACGTTCAATGACTGATCAGCCAGGTCTCCTGTTAGACCACCCTCTGAGCAATGAAGAGGCAAAAGTAGCATCCAGATGACTCCAGGAAAACAGTGACAATAGCTTGACTTAGAGTTTCTCTATCTTACGCCTCAAATGAAGACTGGTCAAGCCAGGTTCAGGACTTGTCCTGTTATGGAACTGCCAGCTGTGGCTCCTGAAATGCCTCTGAAGTGTTTTACAAGTAGATTTAATCTAATTCCAGGCAGTGTTTGCAAAGACAACGTGACAGTACCGCCGTTGTTGCTGCTTGTGAAGACTTGACCTGTTTCACGATGACCACAATCAATGACTGTAACGCTGCTTTGGAGTTCCCCTTGATTTTATGCATGGATCCAGTTGCTTGAATTCAAAGTCTCCCTAAGATTTGTTGTTATGAAAGCTAAGCTAAATGCCATCAGAAATCATCTACACTTATCAGAACAGAAGAAGTTTATTATAGATAATTATCGTTCTTCTGTGAACACTATGAGAAAAAATGAAGGTTAATACAACTGCAGCATTAACATTTTCTAGGAAGCAGAAAGAAGCATTCTATATAACAGAGAACAAAGTCAGTAAATCACTTCATTGTTGTTATTGAGTTTAAAGTCAGAGTTAATTGCTTTACTAAGACAGATAAACAGATCATAATGAGCAATATATTCTTCTAATTGTATTTTGTGTTGCTTATGAAATATTTGGAAGAAGAATCTAAAATTCAACAATTTTTTTTTCTAAATAATTGAAATGATAAATCTACCATAACTTCTTATCCCATAATTTAGTATCAGTACCTCAGAATACTCTGCTTTTTCTTACAGTGTGGACTAAGACTTCATTAAGATGCTGAATGTCCTCTATTAGTGTGGAATACTTTTTTATTTCCCTTGCTGAAATTTTTTACCTGATATTCCTTACATGGTTTCTTTCTTCAGCTGGCGGCAGAGATGAATTTTTCTCAACAAAACTGACATGGCTCCAATGAAAAACATTGAAAAAGAATCTCAACGATTGGGAAGGCACTTCAGTGAGTAAAAATTTGTTTTATCATTACCATTACTTATATTGAATGGATAGCCTACGGTAGTCAGAAGGCTGTGGGTTAGCAGTATGGACAGGTAGGTTTAGAGAGCAGGGACAGCTATGTCAAGTGAAAGACATCAGAAGAGAAGGATGAATCAATACGGCTGACAAAGAGGTCCAAGGGATGTGTTATAGCACGGGGTGCTGTGGTTGTCCACAAAATTTCACTGTTAGTTCATTCCCTGGCTCTGTTTTGAGCTGCTCAAATGAGGTCCTTCAAAAATAAGTCTGTTCCAGGGCTGGTAAACACTAAAGCAGCATCAACAGTAGCTTTAGCACCACTTGCCACTTATCTTTAACAAGTGATCAATGCTGATCAGTGCTTGCTCCTCTTTTATTTAGTGACACATAGAGCTGTGCAAGAGCATGCAGTTAGTGATCTTGATTTCCACCTAACCCCGGTGTTAGCCCCACCGAACAGGCTTGCTCCTGTATATTTTTTATAACACTTCTAGATATAGGGGTGAGAAGCGCTGTGTAAGTTCCAAATATTGATTAATTACTATTATTACACTTTGCAAGTTTGGCTCGCTGGGTGTGTTCAGGGTGAGGGCCCTAATCACAACTAACAAGAGATCAGCAGGGAATCCTATGGGTCCCTGTGGAGTCCCATACTGTTGCACAGAAAATGCGTTATTTTTGGCCTCTGCTTTGTGTTATTGTTTAACATCCTGTAATTGTAGTAGTTGCAAAGAAGAAAAAACAGGTTGTTCCTTTTTAGATTGATTTGTAAGCGTACATTTAGCAACTGCCTTATGTGAAGTGGTGGTGACAGAGGAAAGGAGAAGGAAACCCGAAAATGGCATATTCCCTTCTTGGAGAGCCTGAGCTTCCTATGTGTAAATTAACATCATTTAGCATTAACACATACCTATAATGTGAGGAGGCGAGCGTCCCAACAATAGAATACTGCAATGCAGATGCAGATAGTGACTCTACAATATGATATGTCAATATCTTCCCATGTATTCAACTGGAGCTGAATTCCAAATGGCAAACAAGAAGAAAGTTTTACATATATCTTTGTATTTTACAAACCTGCAATTTTTACATCATCTGGAGAAAGACGTAAAATAGTCAACATGGGTTTACGAAAGGCAGATCTTGCCAAAATAACCTGATCACCTTCTATGACAAAGTGAGTCAACTACTGGATGGGGGAAAGGCTGTGGATGGAGTCTTCTTGGACTTCAGTAAAGCCTTTGACACAGTTTCTCACAGCATTCTGCTCAGGACACTGTCAGCCTCTGGCCTGGACAGGTGCACACTCTCCTGGGTTGAAAACTGGTTGGATGGCCCAGAGAGTGGTGGGGAATGAAGTTAACTCCAGCTGGAGGCAGTCACAAGTGGGGTTCCTCAGGGCTCAGTGCTGGGTCCAGCTCTGTTCAATGTCTTTATCAATGACCTGGATGAAGGCATCGAGTGCACCCTCAGCAAGTTTGCAGATGACACTAAGCTGGGAGGAAGTGTGGATCTGCTGGAGGGTAGGGAGGCTCTGCAAAGGGATCTGAACAGGCTGGACTGCTGGGCCGAGACCAATGGGATGAGGTTCAACAAGGCCAAATGCCGGGTCCTGCACTTGGGGCACAACAACGCTGTGCAGTGCTACAGACTGGGGGAAGAGTGGCTGGAGAGCTGCACGGAGGAGAAGGACCTGGGGGTGCTGGTTGACAGCCGACTGAACATGAGCCAGCAGTGTGCCCAGGTGGCCAAGAAGGCCAATGGCATCTTGGCTTGGATCAGAAATGGGGTCACCAGCAGGTTCAGGGAGGTTATTCTCCCTCTGTACTCGGCACTGGTGAGACCGCACCTTGAGTACTGTGTTCAGTTCTGGGCCCCTCACCACAAGAAGGATGTTGAGGCTCTGGAGTGTGTCCAGAGAAGAGCAACAAAGCTGGTGAGGGGGCTGGAGAACAAGTCTTATGAGGAGCGGCTGAGAGAGCTGGGGTTGTTTAGCCTTGAGAAGAGGAGGCTGAGGGGAGACCTTATTGCTCTCTACAACTGCCTGAAAGGAGGTTGTGGAGAGGAGGGAGCTGGCCTCTTCTCCCCAGTGACAGGGGACAGGACAAGGGGGAATGGCCTGAAGCTCTGCCAGGGGAGGTTCAGGTTGGATATCAGAAAAACATTTTTCACGGAAAGAGTCATCGGGCACTGGAACAGCTGCCCAGGGAGGGGGGAGTCACCTTCCCTGGAGGTGTTTAAGGAACGGGTGGATGAGGTGCTGAGGGCCATGGTTTAGGGAGTGTTAGGAATGGTTGGACTCAATGATCCAATGGGTCCTTTCCAACCTGGTGATTCTATGATTCTATGAATATATGAGCCACATATATTGAACTTACACAGAATCTACTGTATAAATTGCAAAAAAAAAAAAAAAAAAAAAAAAAAAAAAGCTGAGACTACGCTCTTGTCCGCAGCTTTAAAAACCTGTGACCAACACACCTGCCTTAGAAAATTCTAACCTGGTCTTGGGAGGTCCTTTCCAAGGACAGATAACAGGAGACAATCAATATTGTCTTTGGAAACAACCACTTAAAGGCATTTTTGCAGTCATTAAATTCTTCCCTTCTACTCCATCTTCTTCTAATTCCCACTCTCATCTCAGTTGTACCCAAGATCCTTCCAAGAGCACTCTAAACACTATGAATTCCATCTACTACACACTGTTCAATATTTTATCATCTCCCATCAGATATCAAAGCTCTACAAGGCTGTTCTAATAAAATGGGGGGGATAGACATTCTGGGAACAATGTGCATAAATGCTAGGTACTACGTCTTGCTCCTGTGAACCTTAAAGGAAGAAAAACTATTTGTTTCCCTTTTGGGTTTGTCACAAACACACTAAGCACAGATGCCAATTAAGCTGTCATACAAACGAATGAATAAATAATCATACAACTACAATAAGTAACAATATTTATCGTATTTGTTATCTTTAAAATGTTATTCACAAAAATCATCGGCACATTAGGAATTAAAAGAAAAAAAAAACCACAAACAAGAAACACCCCAAAAATTTACTCAGCAGTAATACAGGGTGCAGTGAAAACGTTACACTATTGAGGACTAATTTGTAAGGAGCTTTCAGACATGCTGGCTGGTCTGACATGATTCCAGACTGCTTCTCTTTTCATGAAAAGGAGCTATAAAAGGAGAGAGAACTGCACAGCTCTTCTGGGGAGGACTACCCCTTGTTCTTGGGATTTAGAGAAACTAACTTACTGGGAAGCAAAGCAAATATTTGTGGATGAGATTGGTAAGGGAGTAGTAATCTATAAGTATCTATTAATCAATAATAGATTGATTAATATGGAATTTTAGATTGATTAATAATGGAATTTTTAAAAAAAGAACTGAAAATGAACTTTGGAAAGTTCATTTGAAATGACCAAAAAACCCTGACTTTAAATAGTATTTAATAAAAAATTAAGAAGTGAATTCTGTAAACATTTCTGCCACGGTCTAGTCTAGAAAAGAAATATTCTCAGTAGAAAAGAAAAAGGTAACATTTAACTTCAAAAGGATTCTTGACACAAAGTTGGACTGAGACATGAGACTTTGGAAACACTTTGCCCATTCACATAAAGCTAATTTTCAGCAAGGGTTTGTTTCATTCATCCACATTCATCTGTGGATGCCTTCTCCCCTAACTTTAGAGGTATCACCTGCAATCTCCAGCAATTTAGATAAGCATGTGATGCAGATTCTTCTCTAGTTTAGGAGAACACATCTGCAATTAATATCACTGGATTCCTCATTTCAGGAGAGCTTTCCAGGCAGGAGTGAAAAGTGACTTTCCTTCTCTTCACCTTAAGTCACAGTAATTGCACGCTTCCCTCGCATTCTCTAAGGGCTTCCTCAGAAAAAAATACACTTTCCTGGCCATGCACTTTTCAGATAAGATTTCTGACTTGGAGCCGAGGAAAGTGTTATTTGGATATCCTGGAAAGACAACAGCCTAACCTACTGATGTGACTCGTTTGAAAAATCAGAGATCTCTCTCTGTTAAAGAGGAAGATTCATTCCTTATGTTTTCCAGAGCCACATGTTTTCCAGAACGTGCCATACAGAGAAAACAGAACAACAGACCATACAAGCATATGATGTTAATTTATGAGGCACTAATCCTTGTTCTTACTAAGCATCCTCTGAAGTCCTCCGATGATAAACAGAATATTTTTATGGACTTTTGGATCATCTGAATGATTCTTCTGAAAAAAAATCTTAATTGAAACTGTCACAGAAAGGATTAGCAGAGAGTAAAAGGATCAGTTACTGTAAAAATCGTCTTCAAAATTCTTTACCTTGTAGGTTTCATGCATGCCACCAATAAATGTATCACTAACACATGCTAGACAACATATTAAAATCCAATTAAGAGTTACACTTCTGTAGTTTTGCCATGCAAATTATAAGACCAAAGTCCTGGAAGGTGTGGAGATTAAGCTTGGTTTACTTAAGATGTTGGTCTATTTCTCTACCTTTCTTTTCCTAAAGATCTTTCTGAGGTTATTCCTTCCTCTCCTAAACATACCTAAAGTTTAATGAATTAACCTTCTTGGAAATGTAGGGCCTTTGTTTTCCCCCACCTTTGACTACGTGTGTGTATTTCAAGTGTTAAAATGATTTCACATTTTCTCCTCCTTGATTCCCCGGGATTTGTCAGAATTTTTGAAGAGGTATCTTAAAGATCCGCCTTGAGAAGGCATTGTTGAAATGTTGGCAAAGCCACCTTTGCATCCAAGTGGCATTTCATGCTTTGAGATAAAGAGTTATTAACAAAAGAGAAGCTAACAAGACTTCAAATGTCTAATAAAAAGAACCCAAACAGTCTGTTTGGTTCCCATTTTTCAGTCATTATTTCAGTTCTGTTATCAATTATTCCTACATTGCATAAATTATTAATGTATGAAGGAAGAGTAATTTTTTGGGAGAAGACCTTAGAGCATGTAGGTTTCTTTATAAGGAAGCATTAATGGCATAAAACTACTTTTCCCTTTTTTTCCTAGTACGTTCCTCACAGGAAAATATTACAAACTATTTACTGGCACATGAGATAGTTGTCTGAGACAAATCTCCAAAACAAAATGTATTTGTAGTAATACTAAATATTTGCAAAGAAGATTACTTTCACATAAGATTTTCAGCAGTCTTTTTTTCCATTGGTTTTCAGCGAGATTTATAGTAACAGTTCATAACATGTCATAATCTTTGCTGGAACCCTGCTGCTCTCCTGAGGTAACCAAACAATGAAAAGGCCACGCAGATTAACTTCTTGCAGGCAATTCTATCCATCAGCCTCAGCATCTAAACTGGGGCACACAGAAATCTGCCTGTACCTCAGCTGTAAGAATGAGAGAGGGAGTAAAAGTGCAAAATGCTACTGCCAAAACAGCTGCAATTCCTTTGCTAATTGCCATCGCTCTATGTGACTGAACTCACAACATACAAAAATGGAGAGTAGTGGTATCAACGAGGTCAAAAAGAGGACATTAGCTAAGGACACCCACATCATTCCTGCTGATAAAGTTAAAAGTTTAGGCTGATGGAATGAGCAAGACATGGTCTAGCGCAAACATACCAACTTTTAAATAACTTGGTTTAAAAAGAAAGGGTATTGAAGAGGACTAATAGAACCATCCACAAATATTTCACCAGAATGTGTCTTTACACCAGCCGCTGTAAAGTTTCACAGAAATCAAAGCGTGTTAAGGCACGCTGGTATTTTTAACCAAGAAGTCATAATTAGAGGACGTATTCCTACAGAAGTTACGTGCTTCCAGCCCGCACTTGTCTAGTTTGGGCAGCCTGCTTTGGAGGGATGTCCCTGTCCATGGCAGGGGGGTTGGAACTGGATGATCTTTAAGGTCCCTTCCAACTCTAACTATTCTATGATTCTGTGATTCTGTGACTCTATGATTAGTTGCAACCACAGCCTTCTCTTCATTAGCCAGCTAAGGTTTTCCTGCTGGAGGAAGCTTCCATATCCACCTGTGCCCCACTAAATGTCACCGTCTCTGGGGGCAAACTCTACTTCTCTTTGGAGCAGAGGGTAGAAAGCAATGCTGAAAAAAATATTCTCTCTGTTTCGATTGGGCACCTTCTGACAGTGCCTTGAAAGCAGCAACCTAGCTTTCTAATTTGGAGACTGACGCTGTTTGCTCCACTTACAGCAGTAAGTGAAATCCTCTAGAAGATATGACTGTCCTGCTTGTGGTGGAATATGCTCGTTTGAAAGATTTGTTGCTACTACTTTAAGGAAGCACGGATACCTCGTGATGGATGAAAACTCCTTTCGCCTTAGAGTAAGAATTTAAACGATGGAAACAGCTGTTTAAGAGCCATGGCATAGTGTTTGAATTTATTAACACTTAGGGGGTACAGAATTCAAACCACTTTACTTCCTTCTCTTCTACCTGGTCTTGTCATGTGCTCTCTTTCTCTTGGGCTGTTGCCCAAGGAGTCCTTAGTTAATTAAATATAATTATTCTGCATCCTATTTTCAAATGCTAATGCAGTTTCACCTCTCATTGTAATACAATACAGATGAAAGCCACAGCAGTTGTCTGGTACATGTAATACTTTCCTCTTCAATACATTCACCTTCATAATAATGCAGCAGTTTGCTGGGTGTTGTTGAACTTTAAGTGTAATGTACAATGAAGAGTAAATTAGTAATGAAAGGTAGTTAAAGGTATTATCTTAAAACATGGATAGTTCTTCACTGAAAGACGGATTTTATGAGCATTCAGTACTACTCTTTCTGTCATTACTCGTTAATAAATTAACAAGGCAGTCAATTAACATGTTCGCCTCCACCTGAGATTGACAAGCTGTAGAAAGAAAGGAGGCAACAGAGGATGCTTTTTCACTGGAAGTGAGTCCTCAAATATCAATAAATGTCTGTCAGGGCTGAGGGGGTTCTTAATCAGTTTGGAACATCTAGACGGCCAGTTAATGTTGCATTGCCTCCTAAGAGGTCTTCAGTGTCACGTCAAGGTTTGTTTGTTGTTTGCTGTTTTTTTTCGATTTTCTTTTTTTAATCAGACTGGGAGATAAGTTTCAACTTAAACATTTAAAATCATTAGTTAAGGTGCATTTGCAAGTTAATGCTATAAATACCTAATATGGACGTTTCAAGGAACCGATTGTTCTGCTTTGAGATAATCAATCAATATTTCACTTATTTATGAAGTAATTTTTCAGCACTGCTTTTAGTGCTCCTTTAAAGAACAGACATCTTAGAAATCTTGGAAATGGAAAAGTGAGTTTCCAACAATTTATCTTTACCATAAAAATGTTCTTGAGAATATATGAATATATGAAACAAATTTTTGGTTAAATGCGATTTTTGAAAAAAAGTAGTGTGATAGTGTTTTGAACAATATTTTTTTGAATTACAACATCCTGACCAGTTTTTCCAGTCCATCACAGGTACCAGCAAGCATGTAAAATACACCGTCAGATAGTTTGCTGTGAAGTATACTGGGAAAGACATTTACTTTAAAGCGTATGTGCAGGCAATTCCTGACATTAGCAGTAACGCAATTGTTACTGTCAAATGCACCTAATTTTAGCATTTGGAGAATACCTGGAAAATACTTGTGCCAACTTACAAATGCCATAGTGCATTAAAGCCACTTTTATTCTGTTTTCCAGTAATTTCACTCACCCTGGCTCCTTGATGTTGAAGTAAACGTTCCTAAAGCATTTCAGCACTGGGTGGAAATGTCTCGAGTAATGTGTTTAAATTTAAGCATGCAAACATGTTAATGGTAAGCATGTGTTTATGATTTCTTCTGGATCAGTGCCTAAAAATAGCAAAGACTATAAAGGTTGTTTGCTCAGAAAAATCTAGTTGTGGTGCCTTAGCTCTGAACTCTAGCTCACAAACCAGAATATTAGCTTAATTCTCTAACTGAAAAGTGAATTTGAATTAAGACACCAGAAGATCCATGCGAGTGGCTGCGGCAGGGGCATGTTTCCTAGTATGCCTGCTCTCCAAGGAGTCATTATGCTCCCCCCCAAAAAAAAAGCTGTAATTAACGGCCAGCAAAAAGAGAAACCTCTTAGCTCGCCGCAGCTGTTTCCTCAGTTGTCACAGGGGAATTTAGGGGGGTGGCCACAAGAACCAACCTAAACCTTCAGTGATATGCAATCTAAAATTTATGGACATAGTGGGTGGGTAGTGGTTTCTATTCTAAGATTTCTCTTTTACGACACACAAATGCCCTCTGGGCCAGTGGAGACTGGGACACTGACTCCCACTGCTTGGCTGGGCAGGTCCTGTCTGGCCACCCAGCCCCGGCATGGAACACTTCCACCTCACTTATCCTTCAATATAGTGTTGGATGCCCATGGAGGTTTCATAGCCATGGTCTACTGTCTTAATTCTTTCTTCCTTGACATGGTAGATTGTTGACATGTGCTGCCAATGGTCTTGCTAATGATGTAGCCCCAGGCCAATCTGCATGACTTTCTCCTGTCGACTAGGGTCTTTTTATTCTCTGATCTTCCACTCTGAAGTATTACAGGAGTGTATTATCAGCAGTTACCTAACAAAGTTCATCTATCACTTCTGTTTTCCAGCTCATATTAGAATTATTTTAGTCAGATAAATGTGGGCAGTAGTCAAGGTCTCACTCCTCCGAACGTCAGCAGACATTTATAGGAATCCAAGTAGGGATAAATGAAAGTGATCTTGCAGGATAATTCCAGATGCACTGCAGTAATGAAATGCTAGTGCTGGGATAATATTCTACTCTTCCACTTTCCACTTAAATGAAAAAAAGTACTGAGGCTCATTTTTGGTTTGATTATTTCCTGTTAAAGGGTGTGAATTCCACTTTCACCCCTAATTTTACCATGTGTGTCTTCATACGACATTTTAATAGAAAATAAAAACGTGCTCCTGACACATCCCCACACAGTTTCTGTGACTAAATAGGAGAGAAATCTGTGGCATCTGTATAAATGATCAACAAACACTCAATGCAAACAGTCATAACTGCAGTGAGAGAATAATAGTTTGCAAGGTGTATCTTCCAGGTATTTTATTTAACCAGTTTCCTTCCCGGGCATCGCTGCAGTTCTGTAGTCTTATCAAGCTCTACCACTTTTATTATTCAATAGGAAAGTAGCTTGTGTTCTGGTCTTACTTCTACAGAGGACACCAACCAAAATAATAAGATACTTAGAAAAGAGTTTCTTACGCCCTGGATAAGTTCTCTTTGCCAACACATAGCTTAAAAGACTTGCACATATTTGTGTCTGACTAATGCACCCTCACTGAGATCTGTCATTTTGTAGTTTCTCTCCCAGTCTTACGAATGCTCATGAATATTTCATTACTTAGGACAAGTTGGAAACTGAGGAAAGCAGACAAGAACACTTAAAGTTGCTCATGTATTCCTATGCCCCATTTTCTTTTGATGTGGATATTCATTTCATTTCTGTCCTTTTTTCCACTTTTAATGAAGTAAAATATTTTGCTGCATCTATGATTTCTTCTCATTGAATCAAAATTAGGGGAAATATAGACAAGAAAATTTAGGGCTGTAATAACAATATCGATTTATTACTGGCTACTTGCTACCAAAAGTTGCTATTAGAAAAGGCTGCTGTTGCTCTGCACATATGGAAAGCTGAGAACCAAGAGACATTTTAAATGCAAAAATAATTACTTGTTAACTAAAATCAATGATTAAGAAAATCAATTCACTGTGTTTGTGAGATGCCAAGCATATATGTTTAGGGTTATCTTCACTGAGCTCGTGAAGGAGTTCCTCTAGATGACACTGTAAATTGAAAGTATGGACATGAAATTGTAATTATTGACCAATTACCTTATGGAATTAGGTGGTTTGCTGCTGAGAACTTCCATTCATTGCACTCCTGACACTCTGTCAGAGGATCCAAAGTAAATCTGACATCTATAGGTACAAATCACTGGTGACAAAATTGAACTCTTTCTTGAACTACGAGTTCACACTACAGGTAAGCAAATCTTGATTCAGATAATGAGGACATAATAGCCCCTACACCACCATCATTCCTTTAATAAAATTGACAACAGAAATTTAATTTAAGAGAGAAGTTTGTGACTTAACTGTCCTGATGCTTTGACTCACATTCCTTTCTCCCACATCAACACGGGTCTGGTAATTATTACCCAGGGAATGATACGTGCAGATTGTCAGATCAACTTCTTAACAGTGCCACAGTATGATTTGCACTGCTATTTTGTCAAAGACCTTTGTCTAAACAGTAATTCAGATTTTGTTCTTATCCAGATGTCTTTCTAGCCATAAGCTTTTAGAGCTTGACTTCAATGATGCTTTAATATGGAGCTTGATGGTCATTCAGTGAAAGGGGTATTAAACTAAAGTGCTGCTGACACCTGAACTGGTAACAGAAGAGGGATGAAGTAGCTCAAGTTACAGCATCGCAAGCCAGTAGATGCATGCGTAGCTTTTCAACTATTTATGCAATTACCCCGCTAAGAAACCACCTTCTACTGCGTCAGTGCTGTTCTACAGTGTGGTCACTATCGTCCTTCTCTCCCTGGAAAGACACTGCCTTGAAGGAGTAATTCAGATATGTTATTTTGTTCTTACTTTTGCAGTGAAGACAAGCCTCATGACATAACCAGTGTACAATTTGTCTGCTGTATTTTCCATCTTTGTCAGATGGAGGTAGAAAAAATGAAAGGTGCACGTATGATGTGTCTCACTTTGAATATGGGTGGTCACACTCCTATTTATACAACTATAAGCCTAGAAGGAACCTTCTAAACCCATCATCTGATTCAAGACAGGAACAAGCATGCCTCCACCGCTGAAGATAATATTTTTCTTTATTGTTCTGGAAAAACTTTCCGTGCTGGGGATTCTACCACTTTCCTAAGTAGCATATTCCATTCCTTTGCTATGATGCTGGTAAGAAAAATTTTTATATCTAGCCTCAGTCTTCCTTCTTATTTTCGAAGGTCTTTTCTCTTACCCTAGTGTCTTACTACAGCCTTCTCTCTTCTAGCCTAGACAAGCTGTATTTTCCAGCTTTGTGGGTTTTGCTGTCCTTCTTCAGACGCAGGCTCATCCACTGGTTCTGGAAAAGTGCACCATACTCAGGATGCACCCTCACCAGCAAAGAGTAGAACAGCATCCACGTGCAATTGCAATGTAAACTCTGTTCACTCTCCTGTTTGGAGCATACTCTATACAGAGGAAATCATTCGGATATTGTACGCTAAAAATCACCCAAATGCTCTGCCGTGCTTCTGCTGACAGTAATTTTTTCCTAAGTATCTGAAACCCAACAAAATTTAGAGGTATCAGAAATATATTTCTGGGATGAAAAGCGAGTCTTTGCCAAACAAAAAGCTGCAAGGTCCAATACGCGGAAAGCCTCAAATACTGGTTCTTAATATTTCCACCTTCCTCTCATAAAGGCACCTATTTTGATTGTTATTTCTGGTGTCAGACTTCTCAAATAACCAACTTGAAGCAGAAACATAACCAGAAAGTATCAGCCCAAAATACTGAAGTTTTGTGGACTTGAAAGAATTTTAAACAGGCATTGGGAAAGCATTAGATAATTTTGGCATCGCTCATTTAAAATCAGGGTTTTTACTTTTAAATAAAGCTTTTAAGAATCTTTTATTTTGGTAGGTACACAGAAAAAGAAGGAACTTGTCATGCAAATCAACAAGCAGACATAGGAAAATGAACGCTGAATATAATTTTACTTTAATTGAATGGTTTCCTCTGAATTTCCATAAGGCAGTGGAAGCCTGAGCCAGCAATTGAGTCTTGGTAATCAAATCTGTTTCCTTCCTTCACATTTTTTATAGCAAGGAATATTTATGCCAGTCTTTTTCAGAAAATGTAATGCATTTAGAAATAGTTGGATGACTGTCTGTCAGCTATAATAGATCTAGAATTCCAAATCCGTGATCTGAAAATATATTGGCAGGTGAAACGCTTAAGCAGAAAGGAAAAAGTTACCAACATACCTGAATTCCAGTAATGTTGGGCAACAAGTTGGAGTACTCAATAATGCACCTAAAAAACCTGCCTGATCAAAACAGTGAGTGGGCAGTTTCAGTAGAACATTGGTGGCAAACCCAGAGACGTTGGTCTTAAGAGGGCTGGCAGTTGCCGTTGGGAACTCAGGGGAACGACTTTTGCACAGTAAATGAATAAAAGCATTACTATCTATGTTTTAAGATTTCAACTGTGAAGTAGTTACTTTTACAACAAATATCATTTACATAGTAGAAATACAATACAATGCTATCTTACCTACAATGCTTTTTCAACACTTAAACAGCAAAATATTTTCAAAAAGTATTGTTATATTCTTATAACTTCAGTTCTTTTGTTTTCATAACAAAGAACTCATGTATTGTCTCATTCAAAATATTTTAGTTTCTGGAAATCAGAGTTTACACTAAACTTATGGTTAGTTTGCAAGCTGGGAGTGAGGATGAGGAGTTGGGTAATGAGCATATAGGAGGGTATTCATATTTCCTCTTGCAAAGACAATTTGCAAGCATTCTCTTCCTCCAATAACTGCTGTTTGTGAAGCGGTGAAAGGGTTCATCTCTCTTTACAGTGTTACAGGGATGTTATTGCAGAAGAATGCTTGAGCGTATGCCCATTTTGTCTGATTTATCTACTCTTCCAATGAGAATAGTTCCTACAGTGCCTTGGACTTTGCACAAAGTTTTTGTTTCAGTGGAGAAGCTGACTGAAGAGTATTCTACTGGATCGAGGAAGGAATGTAAGGTGAAAGAACAAACAAGGCTCCAGGTTTTCTAGAAGGAAAAAATAGCTGCAGGCAAAGATTCAGAATGACAGGTTCCCTCACTTAAGGCATAAGGAAGCTCTCCTCCAAAGAAGAGAGAGTTTAACGCTGGCACAACAGATTTGCCGTTCTTTAGCTGTAGGAGGGTAACAAAAGGCAGGAAAATTCTAAAGTCATCTGGACAGGCCTCAGCATACGTTTGGATTCTTTTTAATAATCTGATAATTGGTATTCTTGTGCGTGTGCTGGGGGAGAGGATCCTCTCAAATCCCTCACACTATAAAAAAGCTCTAAGATTACTTACAAAAAATTTAAGTTTAAACTCAAAGTGGTTGTGAGATAGGAATAAAGAAGGAGCTGTGAGCTTCTCATAGTTCAGGAAGAAACACTGTACAACCCCAAGAGGCCATCAAGATCATCCTTCTGAGCAGGATCTCTGCAGCAAAAGCATTCTTTGACTTTACTGCGGCAGGTACATTCCACCACTCTTCCCAGACACTCTGTTTCAAAGCTTACTTTTAGGGCTCTCTAGAGAATCTAAGACCCGCAGGGTTCTCCCCTCTACACCTGAAAATTGTGGTTCACCTGCCAGATTGGCAGGAAGTACAATGTCAGTGTAAGGATGGGGTACACGTTGTAGGGGATCAGAAGGGGATGTGCATATGGATTATTCTGTAGTCACCATTAATTTCCACTGCCTATTGACTCTATTGGTTATTTCTTTTAAATCAAGTGAACATGTGGACGTTCTGGATTTTCTTTACTGAGTTTTCTATTACGCTTTGTGGAAACAAAGACGCGAACTTATATAATACTCAAAATACCAAAAAGAACCTGTTCTTTACACTTAGTGACTGGGAAAGACAGATGATCTGCGTTTCAGAGGAATTTAGGTCAGCAAGATTGAAGACACCGTTTTGTTTAGGCTGTGAATTGTTGGGAACAGAGGGACTGGGGATGAGGCCCACTTCTCTGGTTATGGTCAGTTCTGTTCTACTTCATTCTGCAAGTAACAACTACAGAGAAAAAAGATGTTTTGGTCCTGGAGCCTCAGAAAATGAGTGAAGAACTTAAGAAGGAGCTGTTGATTTCCTGGCATAGCCTTTATAGCTACTTTTATTGGGCACCTTAAATGTCTGGCTACCGTTCAGCAACAGGATAAAAAAATTAAAGGCTATAAAACAGTCTAAATGAAGTTTTCAAACATAACATGTAGGAAGATGCATTACAGACAAATGCTCATGCCCTCATTTAATAGGCTTTTCAATCTTTTACTTAAATGTCAATGAAGCGGTTGCTTGGATGTGAAACATACTATACATGGGCAAACATTGTACAAGGCAGCCTGTTGAATTATCTGGCTGTTATCTGGATAAATTGAACTTGGGAAGATGCAACAACGACTTATGTCTAATGTTACAGGAAATTAAATATCCGTACACTTGGTAATCTTGGTCGCAAATTGAAAAGCTAAATATATCCTAACTGAGTAAACAAATAACTAAGTAGTTTCATCCTTTGTGGGACAAAGCCTATTTCTCCTTCTTCAGACTTCAGCTCTTGTTTTTTTGAACACTTGTAAACAGCCAATTAAATACCTTATTTATTAGGGCAGAATCATTGAAGGGACCTTCCTGGTAAATTGCAAGCCAGGAAATGGGTATTATTTTTCTACAGATTCTTATTTACAAGGAGCATAAGACTGCAAGAATTTATCTCACTGAAAAATACATTCATTAATGTAGAAAAATACTAAGGTGGTGTGTCTTGCCCTTTCTTGGTAGTGTTGATTGCTTTTGTTTCGTGTGGATAGTATTGGCTGAGATTAGAAAGCTGTCACTCTTCGTACCAAAGCTGACTGGAGGAAAATAGAGCAGCTCATTGCAAAGCAAATTCCATGCAATATCCCATCAGACAATTTGTTTGAAGGCTTGGCTAAGTCAGGAAACTTAACAGAGTAGCTTTGTGTTTGTGAAAGAATTAAAAAATCCCTGAAGATTAATTTTTTTCAGCATATGTGTGCGTTGTCTAGAGAATTGTCCTAATGGGGATTTATTGATTCATGAGTAACACTATAATAGGATTATCTGGAACGATATGATATTTTACCAACATGAGTTTGGAGAAGAGTGATGTTCACACTTTTGAGAAGTTTGTTGTAATCAGGTCCTTCTTTTCATGCATAAGCCTTTGCAATTCTTCTGGCAAGGCCACAGAGAGATGGATGTGGGTAATTTTGTTTGTGTTGTTTAGTGATGCTTCCTTTCCAGTCAAAATTATGTTGTTGTTCTGAAGTTTTCTTAAGCAGAAAGAAAAATTATCAATCCTTACAGAACAAAGAAAATCAGTCATGAATCTTACTTCACTCAGGTTCTAGCCTACAACTTCAAGCCTTTACACTTGACATGTGTTTCTCAAGGCAGATTCTATTCTTAATTTCTCACTTATATTAATGTCGTATAAATGCATACACAGAGTTTGTGTATTTCTAGATTGTTTTGTAATTAAAGAAATATTTTCCTGGGATATTGGGCAAGTAGATTTTTTTCTTGCACTTAAATTGATAAAGACATAAATTTAGTATCTGCTTGCAGATATTAAAATTGGTATTTCTTGGTAAATGCTCATAACAGTAAAATAGGCTGAACTCTGGAAAAAAAATTTTTATCTACTGAGTGCTAAATTAAATAGTGCTAAATTAAAATTCCATTATACTGGAAACATTGTCTTTTAGAAACCTCTGAAACTGGAATGCGTGGTTACATTAAGACTACTTCAAAATATAACAAAGGTGCATGTATTCAGTCAGGACTCTGCCCATGTTAGGTCACTTCCATTTATTTTCCTCAACAACACCATGTACATTCTTTTGCCTCTTCTCATTATTGTCCATTCATGAACCACTCTGAATTAACTGTTAATGCAAAAAGGATTAGTGAAAAATAAATGAGTTTCAATGCCTTCTGCTAAAACCAGGCAATATTCTGTTTTCTAATTGTAGTTTCGGTAACGAACTCATAAAATTATTGATGCCCAAAAGTAACCATGACTGCTGCCTTATATTTGTTTGCACAACTACCCATTCCTATGCAGCAGTCTCTCAGAACAAACATAGTTTTCAGAAGCCAGTAAGCTTTTATTTTCACAGAAGCTGCTGAATGACAGTCAAGCACTGGCTGTTCATCCATGTGGAGACTACAGAATTCAGTATACACTCTTTTAGGATTGCTGAAATTCAAGGGTAGTGTTGCTAAATGAAATTAAAATGTCAACACAAGAGTGATTGGCCTGTTGCCTGTGAAGTGTCAACATTTTCAGCTTGATTTAAGAATAATGTTTCCTTGATTCAAGTATTTCTTTTTGTCTAAATTGGACATCATTAGAAAATTAATTTTCAAGCACCATTATCTGAAAAAAACACTAATGTTGATATAGTTCATCAATATGTGAGACAGAGTCTCAAACACTTGTGATAAGTGGCTTAAATGTGTTCCTAGGACAGGATGGAGCCTTCCTAAAGGACATCAAGGACTATTGGCATCACAATAACTTTTTCTAAATTGAAAGGTTTAAAGATCACCTTCAGCATTCTCTGTCTGCTCGTTTTGGAAGGCTCACTACTCTGATCTTGTTTCTACTTAGTCTCTATCATGGCACAGGTTAGATAGCGATCAGTTTCTTCCCTGCTTCAACGTAAGAGAATGGAGAAGTCACGATTTTTGAGTTCCTCCCTAAATCATCTTTGTACACCTGATGCACTTATTCCAGTTTGAGTCCACCCACCTGTACACCCCTGACTAGAGCTTCCCTTGAGGTTCTCCATGAAATTTATCACCAGGGCATTGTGCAAGAACATTAATGGATCTGTTCATATTGGAAATCATTTGCCTAATGCTTTGCGTTTAGTTTTCTCATAGTCAAGTCAAATCACAGTGAGTCTGTGACGGCTGCATTCACCGAGATCAGCCACATTTTCCTTTGCTTTTGATGCATAAACTCCCAGCTTACCAACTACACTCTTATTATTAAGTCCTGATTTTGCATTTTGGATATTTGCATTTCATACCCACGTTCTACTATTACAGTTACCAAGCTGATGCAGAATTACTAGTTTCACTTGTATGTGAAAAATACTTTGCATATTGAAGCTTCAAAGGCTGCTGTCTTCTCAAGTCCACGTCCACTACAGATGGGAGCTCCTCTGGGTTACAGACCCTGGGTCTGCATTCTTCTGGTCCAGACTCTCTTAAACAAGGGGATATTCCTGAAAAGACTGAATAGGCCAATGAATATATAATACCTCCAAGTTAGGGCACCTCACTTGGAACCTCTAAGAACATATGCATAGTTATAGTGATGAAATAAAATATTCAAACTCATCATGAGGTCCCCACCTCTCGCTTTGAGATATCCTCACAGACAAGAAAAGCCGAAGTTCAAGTGCTAAGGACAACGTCCGCAATATACAAAACAAACTGTTTGTGATCACAGTGCAGAAATGTCCAGTGGAAAAAAAAGGATTGGAAAAGGGAGTGTGATGTCAAGCGTATGCAGAGCTGAAAAGTGGAAACTAAATACTGCCACCTTGTGACATGTCAGAGGAACCATCAGGATGGAGGGCACTGGCAGGTGACCCCAAGGGCAGGCTTTGTTCCACCCCATCCTACTCCTGGGTCCATCACCGGCCTCCAGAGCTTGGGACGTTCAAAGTTAACAAGTCACTTTCCCCATGCATCACAGCTGGTTGTGAGGGCACCTCTTGGTCTGCCTTCAGTTACAACGTGAGGAACGCATTGACCTGCTTCCCAGGAGGCCCCAGCAGTGGGTTTAGCAGGAGTTGCGGGAGCATTTTCCTGAACAGCCATAATAAGCTCAGGCTGAAATAGGCTTTTGCCTTCTTTATGCCCATGTGTAGATGAAACCAAAGTGCTGGTGTGCTTTCATGCACTTTTCTGCAGCCTTCTTCTCCTCATCACAGAGGAAACAAAGTTTCTTGCAGCAATAAGTGCTGCAGGACACTTGAAAAGTTACCATGCGTGATGGAACCCAATCATCTGGTGTATACCGAATGGTCCCTGGTTAAATCACGTGATTTTGATATCTCCCACCTATAAGTGAGATGGTAGGAAAAAGGATCCAATTTTCACTGGGAAGATGCATGACTGAACTAAATTTACAGCCTTACTTTTTTATGCAGTAATTCTAGTGTGTGTTTCACATTATTTTTTCACACGTCCAATTCAATCCATTTGTATCACAAGTGTGTCCCTCTCAGAGGATTAGTGGTAGGAGGGTCAAGTCTGCTGTCTATCACATACCATACTTTAAGGACTTTGGAGTTTATATTTACTTAGTGGCAAGTCCTAACTGATATCTTAGATAGTAATACGGGTCCTGGTGATTTCCTATAGACCAAATCTATAATGGAATTGCCAGTTCGCCTGTACTTCGCATGGGTGCGAGTACTTTAGTTTCGCTGTGATAAGGCAAATTCATCCAAATGGGCATGTATATTCCCTTCCTATAGCATTTTTAAACCAAGGAAATAAATAAAAATTATAACAAAATTATCTGTGGCTTCTATAATATAGAAGCTGTTAAGCATGCACATTAAATCTACTCTATGTAGATTTAATTTTCTAACCTGAAAATTAGGTACTTTCAGATTTCTGAATTGACATTTTTTGTTACAGTACCCCTGCAGAATTTGATGTTTCAGATGCAACGTGTACCAGTTAGTTAAAAATATAATGAAATTACGAAAAATGAATATTAGGATGGTTCAAAAATAAGCATTTGCAGTTGCAGAATAAAAGGTCTCAGCACCCTCAGCAAGTTCGTGGATGACACAGAGCTGAGTGGTGCAGTTGCCACACCAGAAGGATGGGATGTCATCCAGAGGGATCTGGACAGGCTGGAAAAGTGGGGCTGTGAGAACCTCTTGAGGTTCAACAAGGCCAAGTGTAAGGTCCTGAAACTGGGTTGGGGCAATTCCCGGGTTCAGTACACGATGGAGGATGATGTGATTGAGAGCAGCCCTGCAGAGAAGGACTTGGGGTGCTGAGGATGAGAAGCTCGACGTGAGCCGACAATGTGCACTCACAGCCCAGAAGGCCAACCGTGTCCTGGGCTGCATCCAAAGCAGCGTGGCCAGCAGGGCGAGGGAGGGGATCCTGCCCCTTCTATTCCTGTCTTGGGAGACCTCATCTGGAATAATGTGTCCAGTTCAGGAATCCTCAGCCTAAGAAGGAGATGGAGCTGTTGGAATGGGTCCAGAGGAGGCTACAAAGATGATCACCTTCCATACGAGGACAGGCTGAGAGAGTTGGGGTTGTTCAGGGTGGAAAAGAGAAGGCTCAGAGGAGACTTCAGAGCGACCTTCCAGTACCTGAAGGGGCTACAGAAAAGCTGGAGAGGGACTGTTCACAAAGGCTTGTGGAGACAGGATGAGGGACAATGGGTATAAACTGAAGAGCGGCAGATTTAGACTGGATATGAGGAGGAATTTCTTCATGATGAGAGTGGTGAGGCCCTGGCCCAGGTTGCCCAGGGAAGCTGTGGCTGCCCCATCCCTGGAGGTGTTCCAGGCCAGGTTGGATGGGCCTTGAGCAGCCCCTGATCCAGTGGGATGTCCCTGCCCATGGCAGGGGGTGGAACTGGATGATCTTTAAAGTCCTTTCCAATCCAAACTATTCTATGATTCTATAACAGAGGTGAGGAAGAAGCAGGACTGTGGAGATGAGGAAGAAGAGGCCCAGCCAGTCATTTACTGCCTGCAAACATCTATATTCGTGGTGGAAAACCTCCCTTTTAGAAACTGAAGGCTTTCTTCTGCCAAATATTTATTGCAAGTCTTATCTTCATACAGACTGCATATATAGTATCTACAAATACAATCACTGTGTCTACAATTAAGGAAAATAATGTACTTCACCAGAAATACTTTATAAATGGGATTATTCTGCAGAAGCTGACCTTCTGTGGGAAACGCTGAGCTTTATTCTATAACAATTCTGTAACAATCTATCTTACAACAATTTGAAAGTAAAACAGTCTTTTTCAGTCTCAGAAGCACAGCATATAACTTCTCAGCTAATAGCTATGGTACCATCAGCAGCGACAGGAGGAAGTAATCTGAGAGTTACAATGATGATGAAGGTTACTGGAAGCTCTGAGCCTGTTGTGGTCCCATATGATGCAGAAAACTTGGTTACAAAGAGATACATTATCCCAAGCTGTCAGTTTGGAGAACATCAACATCTGAAAATTACTACAACCATAGTGTTGTAATGACAGCACCAAACTCAACTCCGAGCTGATAATGAGGGTTCTTGATAACATTGAGATGTTCAGTATTACACTTCTGAAGTTTCCCCTTGATGTGACAGAGAATTATATAAACTAAAAATTCTCCCAACTTCTTTAAAGGCACTATCTATTCTTTTAATTAATTCCCTTGATCCTTTTGAAATAATTTATGCCTTTTATTGCCCTATTTTTTGAATGCTCATCTGATTCATTTGAAAACCCTGGAGGATGGATCATCAGCTATAGCCCTGCCAAAGATAATACAGAATAGTGCATAGGTCATCAGAAATTGCCAGCCATCTATCTAAAACAATTCTTGGGAGAAGTGTTAATGGGTCCCAGAATGGAAATTATTCAGATAGATACGTTTAATGTCTTTGTACTTTGCTTGTGTTAATTTTATAGCTCAAGCCTATATCTCTTAGAGAAAATTCCCTTTTCTCATTAAGTCTGCATTTTACACAAATTAAAGAGCAGTGTATTAATTTGAAATGGGAGTCTTCTGAAAAAGGTATTTTCTTAAAAAATACCTCCAGATTCTGACTCATAGGCAGAACCAGTGCTTCTTCCAAGATCTATTCAGTCACGTCTACTGCAAAAATGAATATTATTTTAAATGGTGTATGCTGAAACTAGGGATTTCTTGTTCCTTTTTTGCACCTTACCAGAATTTGATGGGTATTTAATGAACCAAGGTACCCTTTGGAACTACTGTTTCTCCAAATCAGGCCCAAGTAATGATGACAGCAACAAAATACCATCGGTAAAATAATATAATTCAAATTTCTCCATGAAGAAGCTTATCAATGGCTGATACAGTTTTTGCTGTATGATTTGCACCCATATAAAACCATAAATTGATGGATGACTTCACAGCAGATGCCTCACCTCTTCCTAAGTTAACTCTGAAACACTAAATAATGTGTATGGATCAACAAAAGAATGAGAGAATTAAAAAGCTCTTGGGAAAAACCTCTCTTCAAATCTTTCATTACTGTCACACACAGATCTCTTGGTGGACTGACTGTAACTTCTCAGGGTAGGACAGGGAAAGGGTGTTTCTGACACGTTTATATACTGTTAGCAAATAATCCTGCAGTACGATAGATATAACATTGGTCTCTTCTATCTGCTCTGTGAAATGTAAGAAAACTTGACCACAGCAAGAAAAATATTTTTATTTCAATGGCGCAGAAATACGGTTTCAGTCTTTTGGGGTTTGCATTTTTAAAAAGTAATATTTCTAATTTCAGAGATGAATGAAACCAAAGGTTTAACTTCAAAGTTTGATTGAAATTATCATCACCGAACACCTGATTTATGAGATGGCTTTGCTTCTGTGATCTCTGAGAACAGCCCCTTCCTAATTTTTCTTATTTTTTCTAATTTTTTCTGATTTCTAAAGGCAGTTTACAGTCAGTTAAATCCGGATACTTACATTCAGTGACAAGTTGTGAATTTTCTGGGAGACTTCCCGTATCAGCTGCAACAAACAGAGCAGCACAAGACAGGCAGTTTTTATCTAAACTCCAGCCAGCGGGTTGGCAGGAGCTGCCAGGAACAAGGTTTTCAGAGGACAGACTTATGGTTTTTCACAAGTATGTCTGTAAAGTCCATTTGTGGAGGGAAGGAATAAGCATAAAACTTAGACTCTGATCTTCAAGTCTCATTCTTGATGTGCCAATAACTGTACGGAGTATGGAACAAAAGTCGTTTTGTTGCTCTCCATCCAAATAACCTCTTTTTCATATAGCTTTACCGGTACCTTCCAGCTACGCCTTTGAAGAAATATTGTAATGTTACAGAAACCTCGAGTGGCAAGACAATAATGTTGTGCTTCACTGGCATAATAAAATCCACATATGTATTTGCAGAATCGGAGTGTTTTGGCCTTTGCTGCATTCTGATGTGCAAAATTATTATTTAATTCATTATTAGTACTCTACAAAATATTAATGTAATTATTATGTGTGCTTTGATGATGCCTGAATGCTCTAATCGGGGGTCAATGCCCACTGGTACTAGGTATTACACCAAAATTTTTAATACAAAACAGCTTTTCCCAGCCTTGCCTTATAGATCATTATCGTAGATAGGTAACGCAGGAGCAGAATGAAGATGATTTTGGTCACCTCTGCAGTACCTTTCTGTACTTTTTAGCATTTGTCTCACTTTTTATGCTGATCCTTACATTTAGACTTTCAGGTTTGACAAAGGTTAGTCTGTCTCGCTCTTTGTTTCAAATGAATCTTTCCAATCACTTCTCTTAATTTTAACCCTTTTCTGTTATTATAAAACTTCTTGCTTCATGTAAGTTTCTCTGTAAACCCCTTTTGACAAATGAAACCAAGCATTTACTTTCCACTTGATTCTCTCCATGTCCCTTGTTTTCTGTGTACAGGCCAGACAGATTACACACAGACTTTCGAACCTGTGTACAGACCTTCAGCATCTCTGGTTTGGTGAAGTAAGATGCTTAATGGATCTTTTAAACCAAAGTTTAGCTATTCTCTAACATTGTGTTCTGCTGGGTTTTTTTTCTTCCTTTGCATATGCAAAAATTTCCTTATGGAGCGTGGACGTCCCAACACTAATGGTGCATGCCCTTGTTATTTGGTGGTGCTGTAGCTCTTTTTGGGTTACAGCTTAGCTCTTTGAGTCATATCACAGAATCACAGAATCACAGAATCACAAGGTTGGAAAGGACCCATTGGATCATCGAGTCCAACCATTCCAAACACTCCCTAAACCATGTCCCTCAGCACTTCATCCACCCGTTCCTTAAACACCTCCAGGGAAGGCGACTCGACCACCTCCCTGGGCAGCCTGATGATTAAAGAAGAATCTGAACTTGGCAACCATATCAGGCAATTCTCTCAGGACTCTGGAATGCATCTCATCAGGTCCCATAGACTTACATATGCTTGGGTTCCTCAGGTGGTCACAAACCTGATCTTCTCTTACATTGGAAGGAGTTACACCTCCTGGTCCACATCTTGTTGTTCATTGACCCAGGAGGGGTGAGGAGAGCAGTTGTCAGTGAAGACTGAGGCAAAAATGTTCTTGGGTAACTCAGCTTTCTTCTTGTCTGTTGATAAGAGGTCACCATTCTTGTTCATTGGGGGGATACGCTTTCTTTAACCTTCCTTTTTTGGTTGACATACCTACAGAAGCCCTTCTTGTTATTCTTTGCTTCCCTTGTCAAGTTCAGCTCCTGCTGCACTCTGGCCTCCCTGACCCCACCCCTACAACAGCGGGCAGTGTTCCTATGTTAGTCCCATGTTACCTGTCCCTGCTTGCACAGTATTATATATTTATATTTACATTTCTTTTTGTATCTGGGCCTTGAATCACACCTCACCTGGCAACGCATCCAAGAGGTCAGGCTGGGGTGCCTGCAGCAGCTGTACCACCGGCTATCCAGAAGCACCAGTTGCTCCGATACCCTCAGGGATATTGAGGCATATTTTGCTTGTGATCGGCTTCATATTTTTCTGCCAAGGATGAATGTGAGTTTCTCAATACATCAGATTGTGAGTGAACAGGAGGTTTGAGAATCAGCAGTGTCTTGGCTGGAACACACAGCATTCCCACCTACAGAACTGGCGTGGTGAGGGCAGAAAAGTAGGCAGTTATCCTGCGCACCACAAAGCCCACAGTTCAATCTCCCGGTATTGTAAGCAGAGTTCAATTAAGTTGTTATCTTCCTCCTGCCCTAACTGGATAGACAGAAAGGGATTTGCTTTGAGAGGCGGCACGAATTGGGGGCAGCACCGGTTACTGGTCACCCGTCCCTGAGTCGCAGGCTGTGTTCTCAGGAGCCGCAGGAGACCTTCCCTACAACTAATCACTCTCACTTACACCTTCCCCTGTGTAACTGTAGTAGGAGGCTCTTTGTTACTTGTTTACAACAGAGAGAAAGGCTTTTGCAGTCAAAAGGCTGCTTGCTTATTTTCTTCCACCCACTGGAATAATGGTTGAGAAAGAAAGTCTGTTAGTCGTGCTGCAGCAAACTGTGAGAGCTTTTCAGTAATTACATGGAAGGATTTAGTAACAGCGGAGACATCAAGTCAATCAGCTTGAGCTCTCCCTTGATTTTCAGCCATAAGTTGTTACAGCAGAAAAAATACAGAAGCTGTGGGTGAGCGTTCCTTCTTCGGTAATGTCTTTCCTCCGAAGTTTCTCATACAACGTAGATCAGGTTCTTCCTCTCACAGCTGGGAAGCAGTGGAGACAAGGCCGTTGCAGGGTGTAGCAAGGGCACACAGAAGGCCTGTCAGCCGTGTACTTGAAATCCAGAGTAATTCACTGCTCTCTCTGTAAGAATTGCAGTCCTAGTGAAGGAGATGTATGGTTTGATAAATCTGTGCTATTAAAGGTTTTTTTCTAGCTCTGTTGATGCAGAACAGATAGATCGATTGGTTTACGTGTCACCCTGGGGTGAGATACCAGGGGACTGACTCAACACTACGAGCTACTTTGGCTGACGTTTCTCGTTCCATATTGCTCATCTTTTGTGGTGTTGGTGGATGGTGACTGGCCAACAGAATCAAGACAACAGCTTTTGTTGGTCATCAATTAATGGGCACTTTTAAAGAAGCAGTGCCTATAGTAACAGCTATGAGAGATGAGCACATTTGGTCTAACAGCTTCTCTCACAGGTGTCTCAAGGCCTAGATGCAGACATTTGGTACCCTCTTCCAAGAAGAATATTAAAGAAGATGAGTCATCAGGAAAAAGCTCAGGACACCATTGGTTTACAAAAGAAGGTGATGGTATGCATTTTACTGAAAGGAGACTCAATTCACAGCAGAATCATTCCTTATTTTTTTGCTGTGGGTAACGACAGAATGACTGCTTTAATCCAGAAGAAAGATTTGTTCTTTCTGCTAGACACACTGACTGGATGATCCCAGCAGATATGCTTACACGGCCATTGAGAAAATTCTGTGATGCCCAGTATGACCTTCAATAAAACCTCCCTATTAAAGGATAAGGTTTAAAAACAGTAATTTATTGGATATGTTGCAATAAAGTGTCTCATTTGTAAATGAATGTAAGTATAACCATAGCTAATGTGGAGACAAAAAGTTTTGTGGTAGAGCTGCTGCTGCTTCTCTATATGACATGCTGATCATTACGCACGACCACATAATGTAAGTTTATCAGCAAAAGAATTCTTATTAATTTGAATGATTTTTTCAAAGAATAAAGAGGAGTTGTCCCATTTCTCACTCTATATCAAACACATACTACTAAAAATCACCCAAGTCCTAAAGTAGTAATGATTGATTCCTTTATTAGAAGTGTCTATTCTAATGTTACTTAACTGATCTGTAATTTTCTGTGATTATGATGTTGAAATACGTCAATCAAGCTTTCTCATTCTTTATTGCAATTATTCAAGAGTTCAGCAGTTATGATGTAAGAAATCTAAGAAGACCAAGAATAGCCTTAAAACTAACAGGGCACTTACTTGAAATTTCAGTAGATGTATGGTTGTGTTGGCAGATACTGAGTTGGAATATTTGAAAGAAGAGATAGTCTAAATTAAACAAAGGAGCAATATCACAGGAGGTATGCAATATAGTCACTTATATGTGACAGTAGGATTGCAATCAAGAAATGTGAGTCCGAGGACAACACCACAGTTTTTGGTTTTGTTCCATATAAAAGTGGACTTCTACCAAGCATATCCAGTTGACCATTTATTTTATTACCTCTGAGTTTTCATCTCAATTTGGCAGCAAACAGACATCAAAGATATATCACGTCAGTTTCCATGAATAGTCTATGAATTCAGAGCAACTGAGCAGAGATTACAAATTAAAGTGAAGTACAAATTCAATATTCATTGTGTCTGTTTTTGTCTTGCAGTCCAGCTTTCCTTGAAATATGCATGCGAGTTCTTTCTTGCATGCTATTTCAGAATTAACATCTTCAGTTATTGTGTTTTGGAGGACAGGTTATCGCTTGAAGATCAGCCAAGTTCATCAATGATTTCTTGCTTTCCTGAGACTTTAAGGCAGGATAGAGTTTCAAAAACTATATGTGTGGAAGTACATAGTTGATTATTGATTTCCGTGAAGTGACTCTGGAGATATATATATAGATATATAGATATATAGATATATAGATATATAGATATATAGATATATAGATATATAGATATATAGATATATATATGAATGTGAACCACAAAGTGAATCAACCAGGAAGATTCCTCTTTTGGTAGCCATAGCATAATTCAGAGGGGCTCCATCATTGCAGCAGCAGAGGAAAAAGGATTAGGGTTTGGGGACCACAGGTCCACCATTACTAAGCCTAATGGAATCTTTGCTTCTTGGAGGACGTCAGCAAAATCTTGGACTTCTGGTGGCTCTCTGAACTAACCCCAGGAAATGTATACTTTTGTGCCACCTATGGAATGTTGTTAATGGCTTTCTAACCAGAAACTTTCAGAGCATTGATTAAAACACTGGTTTTATCATTGTCCTTTCATTATTTTTTGTGAGAAAGCATCTTGCCTATTTTAAGCTTAATGAAATCTACTACACAAAGTTTTTTCAGACTTAAAATATATCAAAGAAAACTAAACCTGAATAGAAGCAGAAACAGCAGGTGGGTATGAAGTTCTTACTCCTGAGGCAGTACGAAGCGAAAAGGACAGGATGCCAGAATAAAGAACTTTACCAGGTAAACCCATAAGCATCTTTCTGTAAGGAAAATCCTTTTCCACTTATGAGGTAGATTTCTACAGTGGGTCTTTGTTATATATTTTGCTCTTCTTCTACATATCCTTTCCAAACTGTGATAACTTACAAACTGGCCAGGATAACCTACAAACTACACTCTCATCTCATGGCCATTTCAGAAAATAGATGTGTTTTCTCAGGGATTAAATTTACAGAAGTGTTGGAGGAAAAATATTCAGTGACTGTAGAAAAAGGGAGAGAAAGCATTTGTGCCAAAACCAAACACTGTAAGTTAAAAAGTATGACACTTCAATTAACTGCACCTTGCAGAGTAATCTATATATTTACAAACAGGTGTCCAACTTTGTTACTGTGAGGTACAGAATTTCAAGTCTTGTTCTTGCTTGTGCCATTGGCCGTCAAGTGCCCAGAGAAATGGAAGATCAGCGAAGAATGCTCTGATTTAATTTCCATTCTTCCTCCTAGAGATTTGCAAACTAAGCTACTTAAGTCTTCACCTGGACTAAATCTAGACTAGGACTCTCTTTTCTTACCTTCGTCTTCTAAAGGGAAATAAAATAATTCTACTATCCTAATATATGCCACTTCCATCCCTGGTATTGCATAGAGGCCACGTTGTATCAGGGCTTTTACTGACACTTTAAAAAAGATTGCAATTTTAACGAGCTTCCCTGTGCAAGTAAAATTTCTCTGTGTTGTAGATTGATTACACATGAAATAAAGAAGCATTGCAAGAGTGTTAGTGGTTAAAACAGTAGAGGAAAAGTGAGTGGTTCCCCCACAATGGTGGGAGGTGGAAAGAGACTTGACAGGATTAAGGCATCTGTTTAGTACTGCAGATCACCATGTTTCTTCCCAAAGTGTTAGCCATTTTCATTATGGATTTCGTTCTTTTCTCTTCCAGTAATACATCACAGACCTTCCCCCACCCCTTTGTAGCACAAGGGTAGGTGTTCATTAATTGCATAGTCTTTGTCTCTGCTGCTCTAAGATGAGCTGTCAGCTCATTGTAGATGTGAAAATTAGATGAAAACTTAAAAAAAGCTTTTAAATCTACTAAAATGACAGAGATTTATCCTTACCAGTGCTGAAAACAGGAATGCATAGTGCTTAGTGACTTAAAAGACCCTCACAGGGTAGAGAAGGACCACTCTAGAATAGTCTGGTAGGTAACCAGTGTGGACCATTATTTTATGAGGAGGGAAATAGGCAAGGGGTGGATAATTAAATACTCTCTTAGTCAGGGATATCTGAAATTTCCATAACTTTTACAGCATCGTGTTCATGTATACTCGTTCTAGGTTAATTGAAGTTTCGGGGCACAGTGAACTTTAAATTGCCTTCACAGAGCTTTAGCTCAGAACAGGCTGCCATTAGATGAAGTGTGAGATTAGCTGCATCAGAAGCAGAAGTGACACTTAAAATGCCCTTCTCCTTCAAGAGGTTGTACGGGAGGTTGTCAATCACTGCACATTGCAAACTACGCAAGGACATTACACATTCAAAGTCATCGGAAAAGTGCTAGTCTTCCTTCAGAACATATTCCTGATCTATTGATGAAATCGTGTATTTAAAGTGGCACTTCGCTGTTTCCCACACACAAAACCGAAGAAAAATCTTAAAGAACTCTTTAAAATCCTTTTCTCAAAAGGATAACACACTCATATTAAAAAAAAAAAAAGGTAACTTTTTTACTTTCTTTATGTATCTTTGTAGCTTCTGTTTTAAGCCTCTTCCCTTCTCCACAGTGGCTATGCCTTAAATTTCTTCATAATGTATTTGTCAGGATATAAACTTACTACGTACATTTCAGACGTTCTCTTCAATTTCCCAATCGTTTTCCATTACAGTGTTCAAGAAACCCACAATTAGTATTTACTGATTACTAAAGCCACTACTACAGGAAGCTGTAGTTAGCAAGACCTCTCATTCTCAAAGGTCATTTACTGATCCTGTATACTTTCTGATTTATTTTCCAAATCTTGGTGGATTTTCTTTTCCCGAAGCAAAAGTAAAGCTCAACAAATTTCACGACAGTGAGATCCGCTCACCAGTTGCACATATGAATACCGTTACTTAGTATTCATGTTGCTTTGGAAGACTATATCAGCCACAGCGAGAGAAATATTGTGATAATACTGGGAGTTGAATGAATGAGATAGATAAACATCTCCATCTAAAGTAGCATTTGCATCAGGATTTTTATGCCTCTGTCACAGAGAATCTGAATGTAAATCAGAGCCTAAATCTAAATTTTCCCTCTAGATGTAAAAACTTTCAATTTTACATTAAGGTTAAAGTGTACATGAAAGCAGTTTGAAAAACAGAGACTCCAAAACAAAGCACACAGCATGAGCTTTTGAAGGGGGAACGTGAAACCTAAACACAAAATTTGAAAATAGTTGGAAAAAAAGTAAAACTTTATCTTTTGCAGCATTGCAGGGCAAGCCGTGATTCCCAGCACTGCTACTTAGTTTACACTAATTTTCCTAAAGAAAAGAAGCCTTATCTCCAGGGACACGACATTCCTGAAGTACACATCTGGAATGTACGTGTACAGTTTTATACCATAAGTGGGAAATACACAAACAATAATGTGTCATCTTCATCACAGTTTATGTCAATAACTTGTTTTTCACAATGAAAATTTTTTCGGCAGTTTTTAGCAAGGATATTTCAGTAGAATAGAACACCTATATTTGAAACTTGGAAATAAAAAAAAAATAATCTCATTATTGCCCTCCCTTTTACCGATGAAATGGAAGAAAATAGAGCTCTACAAATTTAAATGTGCTACAGAAAAGATAGGACCCACATGTGAGATCTGATAATGTACTGACCCCTGTTCCGTATGTACTGGACAGTAATTTCAGAAAAAAAGCAGTATATTCTGAATCATGAACACACAATTCCAGCTCAAGTGGGGTTTTTTTTTCCCTAAATGTGAGGCAGAAATTTGAGGAAGATTCAAAAATCTAAGAACTGTGTAGACAACATAGACTAAAGTGTAAAATATCCTAGTTGCCCCAGTTGTGACTGGAAAGTTTATTGTAGAAATTATGGTAGATGCAGGTTCTGAGTTCTTTACTTTTCCACTACACCTTTCAGAGAAGAAGGCAGATCACCTTACATCTTCCGCTAATGTATTCCAACAGAGACATTTTAGGTCACAATATACTTATGCTCAATCAGCAAATGGCAGAGCCGATTCACTAAATTCCTCACTTTCTTGAGGATACAGATCGGAAAGAAGTGAAACCTGAATATCAGACCAACCCCCGGACTGCAACACTCGATATCCTGTACCTTTATTCTTTGTTTATCAGGCAGGCACCTTACGTGAAAGTGTCCAGAACACGTAAATATGTGAAAGCAAAAATATATTCTCGGATGTGTCTGCTACCTGAGTAATGACAGACTCTTCTGTATTGCTTTTAGAAGCACCAACCTGGTGGCAATGTGTTTCTTCTTGCATAAGACCGGAGCTCTATTGTATCTGCAGGGTGAATCTTTATTGCATATTCAGCCCCAGTTCTGCGTGCAGATGTTTTATTGACATCGGTGAGATCCATGCACACAGCCAGGACAGAAAACACCTTAGAAATCTGCTTTCAAAGTGCAGAAAGAAAACTGTGCAGTTTAAATGTTTTAACTCTGACTTACAATGAGTACCTCAGCAGCACACCCATGTCAGCAGCTGAATCCATCGTACTTTATTGATACTTTGCTTGGTCATTCAGGACAGTCTGTAGCATTTTGCCTCTTTATTTAGACAGTGTACTAAAAAGCCAAGAATTTTATTTCCCTCTGTGCTTATAGTTGAGGGCATTTCAGCAGTAATATAAATGAATAATGAAAAGTTCACTTTCGGTTTGCAGTCCGTTTGTAGCATTTCTAAAGCATCAGAACCTACAACGCATAAAGCAAAGATGGAGGTAAAATTCCTTAGTCGTGCAGCCAATAAACATTACTTTCAGTTTGTGTTAGACTATACTAAAACAGAAATAGAAAATTCAATTAAAAAGACTCATTTTTATGTTATTTGATACTACAGAAATTATGTTGTAAAGCCACAATCACATAAGTCATACATTCTTTTAAAGAGGATTCAAATGATAAATCAAAAACACGGTCCCCCATATCCAAAACAAACTCCTTTCTTAAGTACTGAGTGAATCCAGAGCTTCAGAGAGATACCAGGTAATCTCTTGGTGACCATAGTCGAGAGATGAGATACAGTACGTAGCAGTAAAGCAGTAAAAATGGCTTGACTTGCCTTTCAGTGCACCTGGAGAAATTGCATCAGGATCATTTTCCATAGACACTTAATTCTTGTACTGAATGCTGGAAAAATACCAATGGTCTCAACACACGAGTGGTGTTCCTTGTGAAAAGTGCCAGTACAGCAGGCAGCGGATATCTACCAGTGGTGCTACTTAGACTTCCACCAACTAGTATGTATGGTATGAAAACCTACTCAATGTCAACAATAAACTTACTGCAACCATTTCCGGTCTACATTGTCTTGAGGAGGAAATGTGGTGGAAATATACAGCGAGGTTAAGCCATCTGAGACCTCCTGGATGTCTTCTAAAGGCTAGAAATTTTGTTAAGTAAAATAAGGTTCTCTGAGCATCAGTTACCAAACAGTGCTGCTCTTCATTCCTCAAACAGAGCGTTAAGAGCGCTCGACACTGGACAAGTTGAGCCAGAAAGTCCTCTGGGTTTCAGAAGAATTTTGAAACAAGGGACATGAAACAAGGTCCAGACCTCAAATTGCAACATTTTGAGCTCCAACAAGGGATAAAACTAGACCTTAACATAATTTATAGATGAAAATTGTTAAAAAAAATTCCCACAATTAGCTGTCAGATTGAGGCAGATTAATTCTGTTGAATATTTTTCTAAGTTTCTATCATGCCCCTCGCTTCCATCTTTTGCCTTCTTTAAAATGTGTTCTTAAACATTACTTTCAAATCAATGCTGAATATAATCTCCTTTACTTCTAAAAGTTGCTTATAAAAAGTTGTGCTCTTTATATAATATCTCTTAATAAAAGGACACCGAGTAGTACATTACTGTTTGACAACTTTCTATAGCACTTCTTGATCCTAGACAGGTTTTTTTCATATTTACTGGCTAGACCCTTGTAACCACTTATACTCAAAGTGTTACAGAACCAGCATTAAAAAAATCTGGAAAGTTTCCATTTCGGAACACTTTTTCAGCTATTGTGTCTGCATATAAGATATTTTCTACTCTTTATCCATGTTTTCACTACCAAAAAGATTATCTTTCTGTTACTGACTTGCTACCTATCCCTCAGGTGAAAATAATCATATCAGCATCTCTTGTGGTGTTACAATCGGTGCTGAAAAAGGTGATAGAGGCGCCATAAAACACAGAGTACAAACAGAAATAGACAATCCCTAAAGTCATACAGATCTTTTTTTCCCCAGTAACATTTTTAGCCACAGTAAATAAACCGATTTGTCTTACTTTTCGCACAAATAAGACTGAGGAATGAATAGTCTTCTAAATAAAATATTTAGCCTTTTGGAGCTGCCATGTCCCTAGATAAGCTACGTAAACTAGATAAAACAGTATTTTACAGCCCCTAGAAGCTTAGGTCAAGAGTGATTTCTTTTTGCACCTTGTTAGTATTTGATCATTTGAGATGTCGTTTTCTTTCTCAGTTAGACACATACATATATACATACACACATACATACACGCATTTATGCAGCAATAAAACACACAGATGCGTATGCTCAGCTTCTCCTTAATCCTATCAGCTCAAGAGCAGGCCATCCCTGTGTTCCGGAAAAGGAGCCGGCGGGGGGAAAAGCCAGCTTGGTGGAGCAGGGTGATCTCAAGATGCGTCAATAAGAAAAAGAAGCTCTATGTGCTCTGGAGGAAAGGACAGGCATCTTGGGTGGACTACAGGGACGAAGTGAGATCGTGCAGGGAAAAAATCAGGAGGGCCAAGGCCCAACTAGAATTAAAACTCGCTAAGTCTGTGAAAGACAACAAAAAGTCTTTCTACAAGTACATTAACAGGAAAAGGAGGACGAGGGAGAATATCCAGTCTCTAGTGGATGCAGAAGGAATAACAGTGACAGGGGATAAGGACAAGGCTGAGGTACTTAATGCCTTCTTTGCCTCAGTCTTTAATAGCAAAGAAAGTTGTTCCTTCTGTTTACAAATCCAAGAGTTAGAGGGGCAGATTGAGGCTCCCGTGATCCAAGAGGAGGTGGTTAGAGACTTGCTTGCCCAGCTAGACGTCCACAAGTCTATGGGGCCGGATGGGATCCACCCAAGAGTATTGAAGGAACTGGCGGATGTCCTTTCCAAACCCCTATCCATCATCTTCCAGAGGTCCTGGCTGACTGGGGAAGTTCCACTAGACTGGAGGCTGGCTGATGTTGTGCCCATATACAAGAAGGGTTGCAGAGAGGATCCGGGGAACTACAGGCCTGTCAGTCTCACTTCAGTGCCAGGGAAAGTCATGGAACAGGTAATCTTGAGTGCTATCATGAAGCACACGCAAGAGAACCGGGTGATCAGGCCCAGTCAACATGGGTTTACAAAAGGCAGATCTTGCCAAACTAACCTGATCACCTTCTATGACAAAATCACTCAACTACTGGATGGGGGAAAGGCTGTGGATGTAGTCTTCTTGGACTTCAGTAAAGCCTTTGACACAGTTTCTCACAGCATTCTGCTTCAGAAACTGTCAGCCTCTGGCCTGGACAGGCGCACACTCTCCTGGGTTGAAAACTGGTTGGATGGCCCAGAGAGTGGTGGTCAATGGAGTTAACTCCAGCTGGAGGCCAGTCACAAGTGGAGTTCCTCAGGGCTCAGTACTGGGTCCAGCTCTGTTCAATGTCTTTATCCATGACCTCGATGAAGGCATTGAGTGCACCCTCAGCAAGTTTGCAGATGACACTAAGCTGGGAGGAAGTGTCGACCTGCTGGAGGGTAGGGAGGCTCTGCAAAGGGATCTGAACAGGCTGGACTGCTGGGCCGAGACCAATGGCATGAGGTTTAACAAGGCCAAATGCCGGGTCCTGCACTTGGGGCACAACAACCCTGTGCAGCGCTACAGACTGGGGGAAGAATGGCTGGAGAGCTGCACAGAAGAGAAGGACCTGGGGGTGCTGGTTGACAGCCGACTGAACATGAGCCAGCAGTGTGCCCAGGGGGCCAAGAAGGCCAAGGGCATCTTGGCTTGGATCAGAAATGGGGTCACCAGCAGGTCCAGGGAGGGGATTCTCCCTCTGTACTCGGCACTGGTGAGACCGCACCTCGAATACTGTGTTCAGTTCTGGGCCCCTCACCACAAGAAGGATGTTGAGGCTCTGAACGTGTCCAGAGAAGAGCAACAAAGCTGGTGAGGGGCTGGAGAACAAGTCTTATGAGGAGCGGCTGAGAGAGCTGGGGTTGTTTAGCCTGGAGAAGAGGAGGCTGAGGGGAGACCTTATTACTCTCTACAACTACCTGAAAGGAGGTTGTGGAGAGGAGGGAGCTGGGCTCTTCTCCCAAGTGACAGGGGACAGGACAAGAGGGAATGGCCTGAAGCTCCGTCAGGGGAGGTTCAGGTTGGATATCAGAAAAAAATTCTTCACAGTAAGAGTCATTGGGCACTGGAACAGCTGCCCAGGGAGGGGGTCGAGTCGCCTTCCCTGGAGGTGTTTAAGGAACGGGTGGATGAAGTACTTAGGGACATGGTTTAGGGAGTGTTAGGAACGGTTGGACTCGATGATCCAATGGGTCCTTTCCAACCTTGTGATTCTGTGATTCTGTGATTCTCTTCAAGGAAAATAACAGTCATAGTAATCACTTCAATAAAACATTTTATGTCTTATAGAGGTAAATGATATTTGCGGAGCCATTATTTGTCATGAGACAGCAGAGGTAGGAAAAGTTTCTTTCACATCCTTATCTGAAGCTGTTAATGCCTTTTTGAATATCCACTGGTGGACATCAAAGAGTCAACAGGAGAAATTCTTCCTTCTCAAGTAATAGTGAAAATTTCAAATGACATCTTAAGTGGGTGGCATAATTCAAATTTACTTGAGAAAAGCCTGTTCAAAGTGTCGACGTTTATAATTTTCAAAGCATTATTGTTTAATTTCCAAAGCATTTCACTCTTAATGCTGTAAGAGATGAGATCTATACAGCTGACTAGTTTTAAACGTTCCAGAATGGAAAGGTGCTTCAACTCACAATGGTGGTTTGAGCCAAAACCAGAAAAGAACTTGGTTTGTTTTTCCCAGGTGCATATCCAGTTCTTTTCTGGGGCTTTGTTGTAGGACCATTTCTAATGCATCAAAAAATACATTTAAGAACGTTTAAGTAAAGATGTTTGATTATGTAATAACTTTCACTAGAAACAAAATAAATCACTGAAATGCATTTGTATGTGTGTGGTAACATCAAGTGTTACACAGAGCACCACTTTATGCAACGGGGACTCTGCTTAACCACTGGTATAAAACCACCTCTTTAAAACCTTGAATACTTAAAAAATCATATCAGAATATTGAGGAATAGAGACCAAAATGTACTGACCGAACAACACAGTGAGACAGTTCAGGAATTCTGAACTGACTCATTCTTGGGCCACAGAAGTTCACAAAAAACTACTGAATATACATTAGGACTATGCTCTCTCTCTATCTTGATACCAGTTATTACAATGCAGGTTTAGGTAAAAGCTCAAACACCTACATCCACCAATGTGGCTACAGTGAGTTTTTATTTCCGTATGAGCAACAATGATAACGGGAACAAGTGGCTTATCTAGAGAATTAATGAGCTGTTAAGGTTAACAGCTACCACCTGTGAGTCAAGTCACCTGTCACACGTCGCGGGTCATTTATTTCAGGGTAACATTCCTCACTTCATTTATTATTGCTCAAATAACTGCACTGCAGGTATTAAATGTATCTATACTCAACAGGGATGCCCTTATTACCCTCATGGAGCAGTGCTGCCCACAACAACGGTGCTGTCCCTCGTCCATCAAAACCAATGTTCTGGACTCTAAAACTGTTTACTGAAACGGAAGGATTTTATCATTTTCTTCAGGGTCTTGTGAGCCACTAGCGTTGTTGCCTGCCTTTTCAGCATCCAGTCCTCCTTCAGCCTCATACTTCGCTTGCTCTGATGGTGGACGGAATTTCTACTGCTCTGGTGAGGCTTTGTTATGATCCGGCCCAAAATATTCTGCTATCATCACTGTAGGAAATCTTTCTAATCTAGCTTTGTCTTGCTTGCTGACCTAGGACTCAAGTGTCGCCTACTCATTCTGTCCCTATGACTTATCTTCTGCCGAAACTACTTTCCATTCATATTCTCTCTCTATGCACTGCTGTGTTGAAATCTATTCTTTCTTCCTGCCATGATTCAGATTTTTCCCTAGATATCAAATGACACCTATTTTTTTTGTCATTTTCACTTATCCTCACCCAAAGTAGATTTAAAGCGCTGACCGATCAGATCAGTGATATTTTATACTAAGCTTGCAAGGAAGTACAAATAGCTACAAAACATCCATTACAGTAAATATTCGGATACTTGTAAAAAATTAACAAAGATTGCAAGACTTGGCCCATAGTATCCTTTTCTGCAGCATTATTGCAGCTGGGTAACATGAATGGGTTTAGAAATCTTGCTCATTTTTGAGGGTCAAATAAGTGGAGATATCAATAAAATATTTAAGTGGTTAAATTACAAGATACTCTCCCATCTTCTGGCAAGTTATTTACTTACTGAGCTAGAAGCTACTTTTGGAACATCATCGTTAGATGGGATGACATTGCTTGAAGATGCTTCTTCAAATGTATTTCACCATTAGCCCTTTGGAGCTGTGACAGCAGCAAGATTCACCACCCCACCCTGCAGGGAACGGGTACTGTAAAAAGCCATCTACACGGAGAATAGGATTTGTTTCATTCAACTCCATATTTTAAAATTGAAGAATCTAGGCTATTTATCTAAGCTTTCTCTGTAGCTGCCAGGCAGAAATAAGTGCCTCCAGGTAGTACTTTACACCATATATTTTCATACCTTTCCTCAGACGGGAAAAATAATGCATTGGAAGTGGCGATATTCTCTCCATTGGTTTTGAGGTTTTACTAAATAACAACTTACAGCGTTAGACAACTGAATACGTGAAATGACTCTCATGTGAACAGTCTCCACCTTAAAGGGAGTGTTTTTATTGGCCGCCTTTCTCAGTTGTGCAGTGTAGACCGCTCAGGAAAAAAAGGAAGAATTTGGACCCATTTGTAGAGGTAATTAATACTTTGTATGACAGATGACCTATCGTAGTACGCAATGAAACAGAACAAAATTATCAGAGATAATCCATTCTCTTTGAATACGCCCAGAGACACTATGAGCAGCAGAAAGACAGTACATTGTTGTACCAAATCCAGTATAATTAGAGTTTTCTGGACCTAGGAAATTACTGACAGGAAAATTAACATGTGCTCAGTGGCTCTCTCAATCACTAATCCTAAATTTTTGCCCCTGGTGATATTGCTGTTAAATTCTCTGAGTTTACTTAAAATACTATTAGAAGTAGCCACAGGAAAATCAAGCAAAGGTCATAGCAAACACCACCAATAAAATATGACAAGAACGTAAATTATAACAGAGGTGCAAAACAATCAACTGTTAGCAACGGTGGCATTCCACTTCTAGCGAAAGCTGCGTATTGCTGGAATGCAGTATGAATATTCAGCCCTGATTGTCTGACACTCCTTCTTCTAACAAGAGGAGCAACTACCGCTCCCTGATTCACCTTAAGTTAACAGTTTTCGTATTATACTAGATGTCATGGTCCCAGCTGCATTCAAGACAATTCCACCTGAAGTTCAAATATACAAGCGGAAATCCGAACATTTATGGTGATATTTCAGGCAAGGGGGTCAATGGCTTAGAAAAGTCTAGAAACTGCTACTTTTCTGGCTTCTGTATAAAAAAAAAGAGCCACAGAAAGAAAAAAATGAGAAGTGACCTCAAGGTAACTTTTTGCAAGTTCCTCTACAGCAGAGGGATGCTTCAAGTAAATGAGAAGCAAGATATTTTTCAAGGATACATCTGCATCTACATCTACATCTATATCTGCATCTACATCTATATCTGCATCTACATCTACATCTACATCTACATCTACATCTACATCTACATATACATATACATATACATCTACATCTACATCTACATCTACATCTACATCTACATCTACATATACATATACATATACATATACATATACATATACATATACATATACATATAGATACGCATAGATGCCCTCATAGCAGTCTTCCAGTAGTTAAAGGTGTCCTATAGGAAAGCTGGGGAGGGGCTCTTTATCAGAGAGTGCAATGACTGGATGAGGGGGAGTGGTTTTAAGCCAAAAGAGGGGAGATTTTGATTAAACATTAGGAAGAAATTTTTTCCTATGAGGATGGTGAGGCACTGGAAGAAGATGCCCAGAGCAGTGGTGGCTGCCCCATCCCTGGAGGGGTTCAAGACCGGGTTGGATGGGGCTTGGAGCCCTTGATCCAGTGGGAGGTGCTGGAACCAGGTGATCTTTAAGGTCCCCTCCAACCCAGGCCATTCTATGATTCTACTCACATCAAGGCATAAAATACATACATACAGACACACATGTGGGCGTACAAACATGCAACACCCAGAATTCCACAGAAAATGCTAGACAGTTCATTGTTCCATTTATGGCCTAATCCTGGAGTAACTGCAGTTGATACCAAAACTAGTATTTACTCCCAGGAGTATAGGTCAGAACTGTAAAAGGTCAGAGTTATTACCCTGGCACTGCTACTCTCAATGCAAGCGAAAGTTTACACATACGGACCAGCCAAATCTCTTGCACATCTGTTGAGGAGTACCTACATCCAGTGCCCCAGACACGACAGGCGATGTGATCATTTGTTGTCGGAAGCACATACATCCCTTCACCTAATGCTTCCAGTGTACTTCAGTGCTTAGCAGCCAAGAAACTTAGGAGTTTGCCATAAGCACTGAGAAACGCAGCAACAAAGACATCCAACTGTGCTGTGCATTATGTGACTGAAAATACGTGAATCTGAGATTTAGCTCAGCCAACACAGATATGAAATTATCAGAAAACATCCTAGTGGGCTTGGGGTTTGGTGATTCTGACTCAAGGCTGGAAAATTTGGAATGACGTTGTGCCACTGATAGACCTCATACAAGAAGCTCTGATTTAGATGGATTTGAAACTACACATTTCTTCAAATGCATATATATTTCAAGGCCTAAACACAATTTTGTTCTAATTGCAAGTTAAGAATAAAAACATGAGGAGCCTTGGTTTGATGACTCTTACCCATCACTGAATTATACAGACTGGAAAACCATGGGCAGATGAAAAGTTTACCTTTGAAAAATCTGCTAATATTCACAAAGACTTTTCCTAGTACAGCCACAAAAATTAACCCGAGAATCCTGCAAGTCTGAAACTCCAAAGTATTAGAATATGTGTCTAAGGTAGACCACAGAAAGGTGCCTTATAACAAAATTCAAAATCTACAATGCCAATTGTTCCTTATTCCCTCAAGTTCATTAGACTCTGAATTTTCAGATGGTTTCACCTCATTAGAAAAGTTTTTAGACATATCTGTTATAGAATAAAGGTTTCTTTATCTGATTTACTGTTATAATGAACCACTTAAACCACAGTGTGCCTGGAGCCTGGACAAAAACAAAATATATTGTGACAGTGTACACACACCCACACACACAGAGGCTGTCCTGGAAAGCCATAGCTACTACATTTTATAACCAGAGTGGATGAAACTGTGGTAGAATCAGATCCTCGAGGACATATCCCCTACATTTCAGACATGTCTTTCATATATTCTACGTGGCATTCATGATGACATAAAACAAATCGCTGATAATTACTTACCCATATGGTTTATGTATACATTAACACACACAGAGCCCAAAACCGAGACCCAAAATACACCTGAACGGTCGATTTTTCCAGTCTTGAAGTATACAACCCCTAGCGCCTGTACCTTATGCCACAGTCTTGTGGTGTAGGTAACATGACCAGCAAATATTGCAATACTATTTTTAAAACCATGCCAGAAACAGAAAATAGTTCACATACGTTTGTACATCACCAGCAGCAAAGATACCAAAAAAATCGATACCACAAAAACATTTAGGAACACACAAGGGATCTATCTGCAATTGAGAAAAATTGTGTGGTCATACTCCTCTTGCACCTTGATTTAAAAAGACTGGTTTTGTCTGGAAGGAGTGCACAATATGAAGACATACTGAAAAGTAACTGAAAGAGGTTTTGAATTGGATGTTCGTCTGTCATGAAAGAGTTGCACTTCATCCAGTGCCACTTTGCAGTTTTGATTGTATCTTCTGCTAGGTTAAACCTAAATCTCTTTGCAGATACCAGTAAAAAGAACTCTGATTTGAGAGTTGATGTGAACTTTAAGTGGTACGGACTTCTATAAAATAAAAGTTCTTTAGTTGATCTATTATTGATTACGGAGAGCCCAGAGACTCTCCCCAAGAAGGAAGTCCATTATAGGGCACCAGGATGCACCAGCATCAAGTACGAATGCTATTAACCCAAAAGGTATTCTGGACTGACAATGTATTTTCTGAAGCAAAGGAAGCCAGAGGGACAAAAGTTTTCCGTAACAATATACTCTAGTTCAAGATGAAGCACTGTTTAAGAAAGGCTTAGCACTGGACTGCAGGAAGACCGGTTCAAACATTTCCCTGTCATTATCAATGTTACAAAATGTTCTACCATAACTGCTGTCTCTGTAAAAAGTAAATAAATTAGGCTTTTCCCCTCTCTCCCCTATATTTAGTTCAGCAATTGTGCTGCGAATGTCCCCAGCCTCTGTTCACAAACCTCAAAAGGAGGTTTCTGATACAAAGCAGTTCTCACAGCTACGCTTTTACAAGACACACAATTTACAGAGAATTTGCATGCCATCTTATTCTTGGCAGCCAAAAGGTTTTAAAGTGAAATTGTGATAAACACTTGCTCAGCATGTGAACGGGTAGCAGGGTAGAAATGCGTACGTGGCCAGTCCTCAAATGGCAGCTCACAAATATGAGTCACTATTTTTACACGGATTCAGCGTTACAATTAAGGGCAGCCTATGAGGAGAGTAACTGCAGCGGATTTTAAGGCAAATAACTTCTTCTTGCACCTCCCTCTGTTTTATTGCCTGTGAACCTGTTCAACATCCGTCTACAGTCTTCTTCGTGATATTTGTATAGCACTGTGGTAATAAATGGATAGCAATTAGTCATAGCATGAGTTTTACTGTCATCATTGTAAGTACCTGCAAAACCTTAGCTGAAAATCATGGTTGTGTGTGATGAGGCAAACACGAAGCGACTCTTGCTTTTTTTAATGACATCCCTCAGAAGTCCTTGTACACCTCTTTAACAGTAACTTGACAGACTATATGACTCATTCACATCAAAACCTTGCATAGCAAACGCTTCTAATTATAGAAATGTTCTGGTTTCATCATTGCCACTAAGTTCTTGCACGATGCTCTGGTCACTGCCCGGCCTACAGTTTTCATGATGTCAAAAATATTATTTATCCAAAGCAGTTTTAGAAAGATTAACAGTGAACCAGGGAGCTTCTGCCATGCAATGTCCTTCAAGTTGGTTCATGAGGCCGGTGTGATGCCTCCTTAGAGAATGTCTCAAGAAGTGCCCTCATAATACGCCCTCAGGGAGAATCAAAATTTTTCTAAATCGCTGTTTGGATGCCTGGACAGATGGTTCACATTATCTGCTTCTGTATACAGGAGATGGCATGTAAGATGGTATCAGAGATGGTAAGTATGTTTTATTCTGCTTCTCATGTATTGTCTACCATTGGTACATAGACGAATGTCCACACATAGAACGATTACCCATTTTTCTTGACACAAACGATGAATGGAATTAGTAAAAAAATCTGACCTCACTGAGTGGCATTCTCCCAAAAGCTAACCTTAATTCTAACCGCATTGTAAAGAAAGATGTGATAAGATAGAGAAAATAAACTGAAAGTCATTGCAAAGTTGCAACCAGATCGAAGTTTCACAAATGCATGATGTTAATACAAACTACTTCTGGAAAACAAGCTGAGCAGTCTGAGTTACAGCTACGGTACTAACAGGGTTGAAAAGTACAAAGCAGAGGATAGGGTTTTTTTTACATAACTGCTATTTCACTGGTAACGTGGCTTTATCACTGGATCGGATTCAATTAAATGTATAGACATCACACATGGAAACATATAAAAATGACTGCCCCGGTCAGTCTTAAGAAGAGAGAAGAGAGTATACGTAGAAGTGCAAATTGCAATTAAAAGTATTCTTCTTTAACCCACTTCAGTTTAACTTATGAGAGACATGAATAATGCAATGTAGTTTATATTTATATACTGTTCTCATACAGTAATTCAGGAAAAACTGGTGGACTAGAATGCTTCTGGAAACAAAATACGGTCCTTTGCAGGTCTCATTTTCAAATTTTTAGAAATGTTATACAGTTCAACTGTACATCTGATATTGAAATAGAGCATTCAGCAATCCAAATGGTTAATTATGTACAGAAACATAGATTTGACAACTGCAGCCACATTACTGACATTTTGGAGTATAGCTTGAACACTCAGTTCATTTAAATCAACCTTCGTCTCCCCACCTCCACCTCATACATCAGAATTCATGTTTAAATCAGCCCTGGTTTTACTGTAACTCCTACAGAAACCAGAGCGCTTCATAAACTTCATTTCTACATTTCCATTTTCATGCAATATCTGTGTTGCTCTTGTCATGCCTTTCACGTTTTATATCACAGATAAGAAAGATTCCCATGCCTGAGTGGACTGTATTTACTAACAGCATGCAGTATGCACAGTGCACTCACTGGTGGCATTCCCACTGTTCCAGAAGCATTTAAAAAAACACACAAGAGCTTACAGCTATTTTTAAAGAAAAAATATCAAATATTTATAATTTACAGTAAGATACACTAATCTTCCACAACACAAAGAGTAATAACGCTCTCTTTTGTTGAGTTTCTCTTCACTTCCAAATCAAATTCAAAATTGTTCTTGGTGTTATTGAGACACTATATGCTTTGGTGTAGGTGCCGTTGTTCACTGATTGAGCTTCACTACTCTTCTCCTTTTTATTTTCTCTCTCCTGTCAGGCTCTTTACTCTTTACAGTTGCCTTCCTGTTGATCACTTGCACTTTCCTATCCGTTGGGAATTAGCCATAAAGTTTCTTTTAAGAAGTTATTCACTTGTCAACAGGGCACAGCTGACATAGGAGTGACTGGGAGGCAATAATACACGGGATCAGATCACAACAGCTTTTACAGAATTGTTTTTCATGAGTGAAATACTCCTGACAGTGAAATTTGGTAATAGTTGAAACAGTTACCTCTGGGAATTTCTAACTCAATTTGAACTACTGACTCGACCACATAGCAAATATGCAAGGTTAAGAATGGTGCCGCTGACTTCTTAATTAATGCACCATTAATAATAAGGACAAATATTTTTTTAGGATATCAAAAACAGGGATCCAGCTTATCTGAATAATGACCCAAGAAGAAAATAAGTCTTGCTGTCATTGAAGCTGGAGGCAAATCAACTCCAAGGGTAGCCAGACTGATGCTACAGCTGAAAGAGCTGAACTTCACTGAAGAAATAATTTTGAAGGACCAAGAGAAGGGAAGTCAAAAACGATTTTTCAAAAGACCACATAAAATATCCAAAGAAGTGTTTCACATTGGGTGACAGCTTAGAACTTTGAATTGTAAATTAAACATAGGAAAACCATGTAGGAAAAATAAAGCAGAAATTTAAATGCATATATTCTAGCTGTATTAATTGTTCTTTTAACTTCAGGGTTTGATTGTGCATAAACATGTAGGAGGTTTTGGTTTTCTGTAAATGTTAGGGAATATTTTTGGCCAGATATTTCACGACATTTTTTTAGTGTACAGTTTTAGAAAGGAATTTAACCATTCAAGCCTCTCATACGCTATTTAGCACTGTTTTTCACATTCTAAAAAACAGTCATTACTATCATGTCCCACAAAGTTTACGACTTCTAACTTTTGCGACTATTCCTTGTCATTGGAAACACTGTTAGATATTTCAACTAAGTAGGTTTCTATTGATCTTGTTTCTAATTATGGCTCCTTCACAAGCCAGCTGACTTAGAAGACTGCGTCAATAACTTGAACTCAAGAGGAAGTAATTTGGAAATTGCTTGTGACCCATCACATAAGCAGAATAAAAAAATGCTTTAAATTAGCCTTTCCAAGTCCCTGGAGATGCTGACTGCAGTCTAACAGCACTTAGAATGGTGTACGATTATTAGTTGGTGGAAGAATACCCCATGTAGAAGGTCCATGAAAGATACTTTGAGGTGTCCCATATATCTGCTGAAATTAATTTGGACATATGTTCATGTAATTTCATATAGTTTTGGTAGTGTCAGCCTCTAGGATAGTGTGAAGGCCAGATAAGATTTAGAAGACACCTGACACTTGCAGTGTGCTGGGCAAGGTTATTTTTTTAAACACACTATTTTTTTTAATTTATTTAATCTAGGAGTTTCAGGTAGTCAGTGGAATTGGGTATTTATCTGAGTAACAGTCATTGTTGCTGATCTTCCCAGGCTGTCATTAGATGAAGTAAATAAATAATTGGTAGCAGAATGACAGTAATTGTGTAATAGAGGTACGTAGACATTCTCAATAGCCATCAATGACCTCCTGTCGAAAAAAAATAGACTGTGAAAAATTAGATTTTCTAATTCTTGATGTGAAACCCGGAACAAGCAGATAACTGTGGATTAGCTTTCAGACTTCTGGTACAGCTTTCAGACATCTGGTACAATATGTGATTTAAAGTAAAAGCTATAAATACTTTTAGCTATGTACACAAACATTCAGACTTTTATCCACTGCGCTCACTAAAGGCATATTTAATAGACTGCAGGGAAATCAGATTCTGTCAATAAAAATTACATGCTTATATTACTTTCTCTCTTGTGTTATGTTTTAACTTGCTATCTTAAAGCAAGGGGAATGAACTGGTACTCATAATAGTGTACACACTGAAAAATAGAATGACTAATATACCATGGTCTTTGCCTAGATAACTTGCAAAGGTAGCCTTGTTCATAAAGTTTTATCTTAAAATTTCCAGCTTGGGCTTCTACCTCTGGTAGAAAAATTCAAATTTTTTAAAAGTCAGGACCTACTGCTATCTTTACTTGGGCATCAACAAAAAATTACACAAAACAGTAAGCTGTTATTGAAACTCAATCAAGTCTTCAAAGCAGCATGTATAATCAGGTAACCCTCTTTGTTTGTTTGGACACGAAAGGCTTATCATCATGTGTATGTTTCAATCTTTCCTGAATAAAAACGTGAAGAGCCAAATAATTTCGGTGTATAAATTATTTACTGTGTACATTATTTCCAGCTATGATTCAAAATCAATTTGTAATTAAAATCAAAATGCACTGGGTATCTGTACTAATTAGTTATCAGCACATCCAGAAGTTGCGGAAGTCCCATTATTGCAAGTGCTTAAAGTCAGGTAGCATGGACTTCGAAGCAACCTTGTCTAGCGAGAGATAACCCTGCCCATGACAGGGTGGTTCGACTAGATGGTCTTTAGTGGTCCTGTCCAGTCCAGACCATTCTGTTATTCTTAGGCTCTATGATAATTCATCTACTTTAGAGACAACCTGTGTATTACTGAAAGCTGTCGAATTACAGTATAATTCAAAATGGTATTTAATGAAATAACAGTGATGAATGCAGTGGATAATGCAAGTAATACTACTGGTTTGAGCATTTTTGACTGATTTCTTCCCCCACTTTCTGTAGACGCAGCTAGAATTCAAATACTCTCTAAACAGTATGTAGTGTGCTGTACTGCAACAATCCAAATGCTCTGATACTGGTCACTAAATGTTAGGAAAAAAAGGCATAGGCACCGTCTATCGTTCAGTGAGAACTTTTGCAGCACACTCATGCATTTTCTCACAGTCTTCACCACTGGGACTTATCCAAGTCTATAGTTTTTGAACTCATCTAGAAAGTTAGTAAATTGTAAAAGCAATGCCTTATATTCTTGTTTGGTTTAGTAAGCTCTCTTTTCTTTCTCCATTTTTAGCAACAGTGGCACTGTTAAATTTCAGATCACTTGTAGAGTACCAGCTTAGCATCTAGCAACAGGCAGACAACCTCAGTTTTGGCTTGGGTGTCCATTGTCCTAGTTAAGTATCATCAATATCAAAAGTTTACTTGTTGGGGTTTTGGTTTTCACAAAAAACCCCAAGGTTCCTGTTCACTTTGGGAGTTATACTGCTTTATTTTGCACCAAGTACTCACCTTGGGCTTTGCCAACTCTTTGGCATAATGATTTTGTAGCCTTTTGAGGCAGGTAAAGTCCTTATGCCTTCTGCACACATACTATTTTCTTCCTGGTTTTTTGTTAGCTTCGAGTATTGCACCGTTTCTGGTAATATTCCAATTTGCTTCACCATTATGTCTTAACTTGCAACCTATGATTAGTTTGTTGAAATAGCTTTTTGTAATGTATAATAATCTGCCACTTATAATTGAGGACCGAAAGAAACACGGATTGTTCAACACAATACTACTTTTGAATAAATTAGTTTGCACTTGGACTGGAAGAAAAATTCTAGAATAGCAAAAGAAGAAGAAAAATGTCGAATTTTAGCATCTTCATGTCAACTACAACACATCTTATATCGGCTTCAATTATTTTGTTTTCTATTTTCATCAGACTTCAAGACTTTTCTTATTTTCCTGTTGTGATCTGAGGACAACCAAGTTGCCAACTCTCCTCTCTTTACATCAGTTGGCTTGGGTAGAAAGCTGGCATGGTAATACAGTTACTGTTTCGCTCTCAGCTTTTGTTTGGTTTGCAACGTGTTTAGTTTCCAGTTTTACATACTACAGATGGTAACTCATTTCTGACAAGAATTCTGTATCTGTGCCTAAACATAGAGGGCCAAGACAGCATAATATTCAGACACACTCTTCTACACATACTTTGTTCTACCATCAAATACTTTTTGAAAGCAGTGTTTTCTAAGCCTGTAAACACAATAATAAATTAGTGTCCTGTTGGTAAATGATTATCGTAGCGGAAGCAGGCACAATGCTACTGAACTGCATGTGACGGTATAAAATAAAAGCACTGTGGGCTACAAAAGATTAAAAAATATAAGAAAGCAGATACTACACTGTGCATGGTCACAAGTCTGCAGCAGGATTAAAATATCCATCTCTGACTTTATTTATACAATGAAGCAATAACCAAAGACTGAAAAATGTGACTTTATGAAAGAAAAAAAAAAAAAAAAAAACAGAAAGCAGAAAACAGAAAACAGAAAACAGAAAACAGAAAACAGAAAAGGGGACACAAGTAAATCTTTCTTGCTGGTTCTGTATCTCGTCATAAATCATATGACTAATGTTTAGAACGAGATGGGGAAACACAAGAGGAAAATACATGAGAAGTCTTCTTAGTATTATAAACTAACATCAACCTCTTGAAAAAGCAGGAAGTTTAGTCTAATCAAGATGCAGTGGCTAATAGGCAGTAAAGTGTCACTTCTGATGCAGTCCTTCTCTCTTTTATCCCGTGTTACGATAATGCATTTGAATATTAGGTCAAAGTACACAAATAATTATTTTTTACCATCAGTTTTCAGCTTTGATACTAATGTTTCCCATATTTACAAATATCTTATGCAAAAGAAGTTTTTACTAATTACTGTCAGTTTCTTTTCAAAATTTTGACTCTTCCTTGTCTCCAAAATAATTAAGGTGTCCCACTCCAGTCCTAAATGATACCAAAAGGTGGCTGTTAAGCACATGACCGTTGATAAGATAGTTTAGTCTGCTAATAATATGGTTAAAACATGCACAACTAGTGTGCAATACTCAGACAGATTTTTCCTTTCTCTGAGTATACTTCTCTGGTTTCTGACAAGCAGTGTGGGAGGCATCTTCTGCTCAGGGCCCTGAGCTGCAGAAGGTGTTTGGCCTCCTCAGTCAGTTGGAAACTCTCTCACTTGTCCATATCTTGGTCAAAAAGGCTGTCGCCCAAAAAACAAGAAGAGGAAGAGCTTGGGATTAAGGACAATGAACTCAGAGCGTGAAATGCAATCAGCGCACAAGTGGTGGGGAAATGCAATTACTCCTAGTTTGCTGTTAACCTCAAACTACCCATTGCCTAAAGATTCTCATGGCTCTTTAAGACAAGGGAAAAAGACAAAAGCAATCATGAAATGTGCTATAAAAAAACCACAACGGAGGACGTCAGGTACCTTTAGAGGGAGGGTCAGTATTCCCCATGTAGGTATAGGCATGTGACAGAGATTTATATATTTGTCATGAGTGTCCAGAGATTCCAGAGGCTGATGATCAGCTCTTGATTAGCCACAGGGCTGAACAAACTGGGGGGAAAATAAAGCATATACAAAAGAAATGAGAAAAAAAACACCATACACCATTCCTAAGCATGCATATTTACAAGTAGAGTGAGCATAAAAGACTCTGTTCCTGCTAAACTAACAACCCAATGACAAGAGAGTTACTAGGAAATTACAAATGACTTTGCTATTTTACATACTGCTTAGAACCAGTGACCAAGTGCCATTTTAGACACCAATAGTAATATTTAGCTGTTCTGCCATATTGCACTCTCAGATATTAGATCTGAGATGAATTTGCTATCTTCTCCCCAGTCAGGAGTCAAACCTCTGGGAATCCCATGTATTCTTCGCTTAATTGAAGTCAAGTCAAATTGAGGACATTCTGCCCCTTGCTGGGATCCAGTGATTTCTCACATTCATAATCCCAAACTTTTTCTATTATCTCAATGAGTAAATTGTATTCTTAGTTAGATTAGTCATTCTCCCCGAAACAACCTTCAAGGACAGTTTCAAAGGCGATTTCTTTTTAGTTTCACTTTAAATTAGAAAACCTAAATGACTCCTACCTATGGCTGAATATAGAGTTAAATAGATGTCTTGTTCTCCTTTTCCTCAGGATGAGTCATCTAAACTGTTAAAACAGCAAAGTGACATGAACAAGTAAGAATAATAATGTCCTTGCTGGTGATAATTCAATAAAACAAGCAGAGTATTCACTAAGGGATGACTTAAGTGTTGTATATTTAATTTTTCTTAGGCTTTTTTTTATTTTATAGGTGTCTCCCCTTTCATTTCATTAACCTGATTATAACAAAAATAAAGACTAAAGCTTATTTTAGACCCAAAGTAAAACCCTTTGAGTCCATTGCTACATGCACCAGCTCGGTATTTGCACACAGTCATATGCCCAGAGTAGTCTGTAATTTAGCTTTACAAGACAGTCAGTTTGTCCCTCTTGGTGTTTGTATTAAACTGCTCTCGCAGTATGGGTCTAGAAAACCTAAGGAAACAAGGCACCAACAGAAGTGGAGAAACACATAGACTTGGTGCAAGTCTCCTACTGCACTAATCCCACCTTTCATTAAGGACTTGGCTAGATGCCTACTGCATCTAATAAGGATGAAAAGACTATCTTGGTTTTGCCCTTCTTTGAGGTACTTCCTTCTCACTTATCTTCTACATACAGGCATGCTCGCAGGTATATCCCTGCCAACGTCTGAGTTTAGTGGCTGATTTCAAACCATTCTGTCCAAATATGTCTGACAAACTTTTCTTCTGGGGGCAATACCAGGCTTCACAACTCCCTTTTGTCTGTACTGCCCCTTAATTAGACCAATGAAATTGCCTGTATTGCTGTGCAGTCACCTAAGCAGTCTTTAAGTGTTTGCTGGTCTCCCGAGCTTGTTACTACCCCACGCGACCCTTGGTAACAGCTGAACCAGCATGACGAGATGTGAGTGAGTAGTGGGGAACTGTATAAAAGAAGATAAAGACCCTGATAATGCTCTGAACAAAAGAAACAATTCAGCATACAATGACTTCTCAACGGACATGAAAAACATTCACTGCGTTTCTCAGCGTAGGTAATGGTTAGACTTTTTACCTGTTCTGAGTTTCAGCACTTGAAACATTGTTAGTGTGTTGTGTGGTTTGTTCAGATCCATTGCAACTAGAAAGCCGTCTTTACACACTGGAAAACCCGAAATACCAAGGTAGGATGGGTGGAAAGGGGTCTCTAGGTCTTCTGGAGGATTAAAAAAAATTCTCTTTTTTACCTGGTGAGATATCCTGCTCAGTGTCTGCTTAAATACAGACCCACCTGGAAAGCCAGATCCGAGTGAGATTCTCTGTTGTCACCTAAGACTGAAAAACATGAGGGAAAGTTTGGGAACCCGAGCAGCCATCAGAGCTCCCACTACCTCAAAAAGTTTCTTGCAAAAAAGCTGAGGATTTCCATTCATTGGACACTTCCTTCCCCTGAACAAAGAGATCTCCTTCCAGGGGCTTGCAGCCATGACCAGTCATGTAGGGAGAAAGACAGAAATAACCAACCCCAGGGCTGAGTCCTGTATTTGCTGACTCCGACTGGTAGGGATAGCCTTGCTTCATCTCCATGGTGTTAGAACGGCTTTTCTCCACAGCCGTTACCCGTTCTTTAGCAGCTAAAACACAGAGTGCCCGTGACAATAGTGTCTGACTGGAAATTTACATTTCATATGGAAGATAGCTTTCTGGATTTCACTTCCTTACAGGTGCATATGAGAGAGAGAGTTCAGACACAAACAGGGAGAGACTCAAATCTCTCCTGGCGCAAAAGAATGAAGTGCATTTGTGAGTCAGGCTTTCAGCTGTCAGAATTTTAGAGGCAGAGTTGGAGCTCTGTGTGTTTCATTCCTCCTGTGTTTGAACAGATAGGACTGTGTTCTTGTAAAGAAAAGAAATGTAGAGGCAGCCTAACCAAACATCCAGATTTTCCTTCTATTAGGAGTAACCTGTAAGAATCTGGGGATGGCACATTTGTTCTGTCCAAAAGAAAGAGATTCCCAAAGGACAACGTGAGCCGAAGATCCTCGGGCTGTGCTGTTTAGGAGGAGCCACTGGGTAGCAAATGTCAATGATCAGTCTTGTTACAAGGAAATTAACAGGCAATTCCAATTTTCCTACCAAAACTCAGGAAAGAAAAGCATATTCCTTGGTATGACCAAAAGGGTCACATACAAAGAAGTCTTTCTTTGAAGGGGAGATTTGGGGGGAGAGAAAAATGAAGGCAGTGAGACTGTCATTGCCACTGAAATTATGCAGCAATCGTGTCCGAAAGAGAATATTCAGATCTACAGAAATCACACAGACAGATGTTGCCTGAAACTTTCCTATTCACCTGAAACTGCATTTATAAGTTCCTAATGACAGGGAGAACGCTTGCAAATCAACACTAAGCTGATTGATAATATCCTCTGTACTCTATATTTGCATAATTCTCCCATCTGACATATTTCCTTTTCCTTTTTTTTTGGTGATGAAGGAAGCTTACCAGGACATGCGGCGCATGGAATGAGTCGTCAGACTGCAGTATATAAATCACTCCGGAATGGCAGGGGCTTGGCACACACCCAAGAGGGAAATTCAGTGAACAGTGGGCTACGTGTTCGACCAGTGTTGCTGCTGAATGTATTGCTTAAGGAAATAAAAGTTCGGAACACCTAATTTACAGTATGATAGTGCTCATGTTATCAGGCTATTTGTCTGACAGACAAACTCATTTCCTTTCCCAAAAGAAAGAAATACAGCATACGGGCACTGGATAAATTCCTATTTAGCAGCTGTTCATCTTAGCTGTACGTATTGTCCCATATGCTGGTAAACACCAGACAGTTTGCAATATGTTACTCCACAGTGACAAAGAGAAAAATCACATTGTTTTTATCATTAAGCAAGAGTGACTTTGTACCGCAGAGTCTGATAAGACATATGTTCACACTTTATGTATTGCACTATAATTTGTGATGCTGACAGTAAGTTTGGACATGGGAGAAAGAGTTAAGGTTTTATTTTTCTTTTATGTTTTCAGAGTCAAGAGAGATGTTGATTTCTGGTAAACTACTCTGCATGCCTCTAATTGCATTCAGTTTTAGTATCAGCTCACAAAGGAACACTGCACTTTGATTTAGCAAAATGAATGCTGGTGGATGGCCAGAATTTGAATTCTGTAAAATATCATTAGTTATCCTCAGAAGTGCTGTGTCTGTACTATTCCAAGGTCTGAATATTCAGATGAATTAGAAGGAGATCTCAATTTGCTAAAAGACTATGCAGCTGGAGAGTGAGACTCGCTTATCACTGCCAAAAGACAGAGCGGAGCATGGCCTTTTATATAATCACATGAGATTTTAATGGGACTCAGAGTTTGGGGATAAACTTTTCTGAAACGGATGCTATCAGAGCAGCTTGTGACAAACAGAGCAACTGATGGCAACTTCCAGATAGTATCTAGTTTGTCATTAGTCCATTGTCATCAGACTTATTGACTATAAGCACTATGATTGGAAGCGGTGATCTGCATACAACTGACTCACAATAGACTGTGCATGTCAGGTTTGCATTCTGGTTTCTGTCTGTGGCATCCACTCAGGCTTTGACCTTGCTCAGGAGACAGACAGCCGGAATTTTCCAGCACATTCTGTACACTAGCCCTGTATAAATGGAAAATTACAACTACAGCTGGGGAGATGAGTCAGCCAGCCTTCATGACTCCCAAGTATTCCTGCAAGAGTAGATCTCAAAGCAGATTGTAACAGGAGATGCAGGTCATCAGGCTTTCCCAGAAGACTGTGCATTTCTATCAGTGGTACTGCGGGACAGGGTTGCTGGTGTTTGTAAGGTCAGGGAACAGACAGTCTGTATAGAGTATCCGAGACTTGCTGTAGTTAGTTATCCAGAGAAAATAGCTCTGAAGTTGTTAGCTGAAAAGCTATGGGCAGATGCATCATGTTCTCTTCGTGGAGCTTTTTTCTTCCAGGAAAATAGCAAGTCTAAGTGCGCTCCTAGCACGGTACTTGCACATGGATCGTGTCGGAACAGGGAGATCACCCAAGACAATAACTGTTCTGCAGTCATAAATCTCATAGAGGTAATAAGCAAACTTGACAACTCTGGAATCATGCAAATATTCAGCCAATTTATGAGGAAAGTCAAGGTCTCAGAGGTGTGAAGACACGCTCCAGGCTTCTCTTGAGTCTGCCAAAAATCACAATTCCTCTCTACTCATCACCTGCAGGAGCAACACAAGTGTCACTTATCTGTATCAGGTTAACTCAGCTGCAATTTCATTCTCAAAGGGAAATCAGAATGAAAATATTTATTTGAACACACAGCTGCCCTGGAAGAGCGTTACTTCAAATACTCTACTTTGTCTGAAATTATTCTTTGTGTTCTAAAATCTACGTGCCCTTACCCACAGTGAGGTGAGAAGAACCTTCACGTCTCTATTCTTGAAATAGAGACTGTGGGATCTTGAGAGGTTTTGACAAAGGCAAAGCAGACTCCGTAAAGGTAGGGCTGGAAGATCCAGCTATGTCACGCCTTTTATATTGTTCTTTCTTGGTTTGCAGAAAAGTCTCCCAAATCATTCCTTGGCAGCTGCAATATGTGATTAAGTTGCAAATACTCCTGTTGAAAACACAAATTAAGCAGTCGTCTGTATGAAACCCGGGATCTAAAAACCCCCAAGACTGTATTCCAATGATATTCAGCACAGTTTATAACTATGCATACAGTAACTTACACATCTTTATTGAAAATTCTCATCACAATTACTACAGTTTCAAATTATGTTCTATGTATGACTCTTTTCATTAAAATAAATTACATTCACATCCGCATTTATTCTACAGTTTTCTGTAGAAAAAAGAAGTTTCTGCAACCGTGCCCAGAGATTTCACCAATAACACCTACAGTACATATTTTAAAAACTTTGGTTTATACATTTTTCATTCAAGGGAAGTGAAAGAGAGAAAACACACCCAGACCTACTACCAACCATCACCCTCGAGTAACTGCTTTACTTTTGAAACCAACCTTTCAACTTCTCGAAGTCTGTGTTCTCTCTCCTCCATACATAAATTTGTTACTTATTTCTCCTTCTCTGTTAATAACTATGGGTTTCACAGATTGGTATGCAGACTTCTAACAACATTTGCAGGTAGCAGATGCTGAGTTTTACTACACAGCAGAAAGATATATACAGAATATATAAATACAGATAAATACAGAAAGAAAGATAAAATAGGTGTGATTATCATAGAATAGTTTGGGTTGGAAGAGACCTTAAAGATCATCTAGATCCAACCCCTCTGCCATGGGCAGGGACATCCCACTGGATCAGGGTCTGCCCAAGGCCCATCCAACCTGGCCTGGAACACCTCCAGGAACGGGGCAACCACAGCTTCCCTGGGCAACCTGGGCCAGTGCATCACCACCCACAAGGCGGATAAACATCAGCAAAGGCAATTTCTTTTGGCCTGGAAAGTCCTAGAGGGTAATCCGAAAATTAAAAAAAAAAAAAAATAAAAAATATAAAATCATAAATAACCACAAAATAAATATCTATAAAAATCCACACTAGCCCTTCTAACTGCAAATCTGCATGCGCTGTTTTCTGTGAGTCCTGATGGAGCAGTACAGTACCTTTCCACCCCACACTTCACATTTTCTTCTGGATAGAAAATTTGAAGCATATTTGCACTAGCTGAGCTGTTCGGCAGGTCTTCTACATGGAAGTGAAGCTTGTGTATCCAGTCAGTTCCCATTTCAGTTGTTGGCTATCCAGACTTTGGAAGCTGAATTTCTATATCTTCACCGCCCATGTGGTACAAATCGAGCAGGATACTGACTATTCAAATGAGAGTTTAATTTAATGCCCAAACACTGCCATCCACATTGCTCGGTGGTATATCAGTGAGAAATAGCATTTGGAACATGTCACCTACCAGCAGGCAGAAAGCATTTGGTTTCCTTAAAAAGGCCCATGTGTTACCCTGCAGAAAACCTGCACATTTCTAGCTCTGTCAATCAGTAGATAAATGTCAATAAGCATATTATTCAGAATTGGTTAATATTCCATTAATGCAGAAGGTAATAGCAGTCCTGACAAAATTAAACACCCATTTAAGAATTTCAATATTCAAAAACTGTTCTTTTAAGAAAAAAAAAATGTAACCGTTAGCGTGGCAATAAAATGCGGTGGTTCCCCACCCTGCTAATCGACTCGGCTCTAACAAAGCCCCATCAAAACCCTCTGAGCTCCCAGCTGACCTGGTAGGACAGTATTGTTGGGGTAACCTCTGCAGTGGTCTGCTGACAGCAATGCGGAGTGCGTGTGGAGTTAATAACCAGCAAAATCCGCGGCGCTTTCAGAAAACACCACGGTGCCTGCTTTGTGCTACACTCCTCCTCAGCAGTGCTTTTAAGAAATGACTGCTTAAGTACAGTAAAATCCTGTTCTATATGCAACCTACCTACCCCCAGAGACAGAAAAAACTGAGAGATCAGGGGGGATTATGTGGGAGAAACTGCAGACAAAGAAGGAAAATAACTCTGAATTTTGGAGCAAGGTTGTGAAGAGTTAGGCACCAACTTCTGGATTGTTGGGAACCACAGGTTATCAGCACCCACGTGTTGCTGATAAGGTGGAAAGATGATTGTCTCTACAAACAGGACACAGCGTTTAGCATTCTGTTGCAATGCCTTGACCACTTGACTGCCTGGCGCTGGCAGTTTTCATAGCACATCCTTGTGTGCCAATGTAACTGTAAGGCAGTTGGCATGCTTCGTTCTCCATGCAGACTTCCCTGAATCCTGTGGGACTTCTTTCACAGTGTGAGTATCTACTTTTTTGATTAATTTGTGAAAGACTTATTAACAACTCATTAACCGACACAATTACCCTCTCTGTTTTAAAGGCAGGTGGTCCAGCTGGCAACAGCTGAAGTAGTTGCCCCTTTCCATTTTCTCCCTTTCCTCCCCTCCTGGAGGTTTGGGGGAGCACACTGCCCCAGCACACCCATGCCCCTGTTTCTCCCAACACCAACAGCTTTCGCTACTTTCCCCACCTAAACTTAGCCTGCAAGACCACAAGCCTGCTAAAAACCTTTACAACTTGGCATTAAACTTCAGAAGATCATGGAACAGATCCTCCTAGAAGTGGTGCTAAAGCACATGGAGGACAGGGAGTGGATTAATGACAGCCACCACGGCTTCACCAGGGGCAAGTCCTGTCTGACCAACTTGGTGGCTCTCTATGACAGGGTGACCACAGCAGTAGGCACAGGTAAACCAATGGATGTGATCTATCGAGACTTCTGTAAAGCCTTTGACACAGTCCCCCACAACATCCTTCTCTCTGAATTGGAGAGATATGGATTCGATGAGTGGACAGTATGGTGGATAAGAAACTGGTTGGATGGTCATATTCAAAGAGTAGTGGTCAATGGCTCAAAGTCCAGATGGAGATCCATGACGAGTGGTGTCCCTCAGGGGTCCGTACTGGCACCGGTGCTGTTCAATATCTTTATCAATGATGTTGACAATGAGATTGAGTGCACCCTCAGCAAGTTTGCAGGTGACACCAAGCTGAGTGGTGTAGTTGCCACAGCAAAAGGATGGGATGTGATCCAGAGAGACTGGAATAGACTGGAGAAGTGGGGCAGTGAGAACCTCATGAGGTTCAACCCGGCCAAGTGTAAGGTCCTGCAACTGGGTTGGGGCAATCCCCGTCTTCAGTACACAGTGGGGGGTGATGTGATTGAGAGCAGCCCTGCAGAGAAAGACTTGGGGGTGTGGGGCAATGAGAAGCTCGACATGAGCCGGCAACGTGCGCTCACAGTCCAGAAGGCCAACCGTGTCCTGGGCTGCATCCAAAGCAGCGTGGCCAGCAGGGCGAGGGAGGGGATTCTGCCCCTCTGCTCCTCTCTTGGGAGACCTCATCTGGAGTACTGTGTCCAGTTCTGGAATCTTCAACCTAAGAAGGAGATGGAGCTGTAGGAACGGGTCCAGAGGAGGCTACAAAGACGATCACCTTCCCTATGAGGACAGGCTGAGAGAGTTGGGTTTGTTCAGCCTGGAGAAGAGAAGGCTCAGAGGAGATCTCAGAGTGACCTTCCAGTACCTGAAGGAGAAAGCTGAAGAGGGGCTGTTCACAAAGGGTTGTGGGGATAGGATGAGGGGGAAAGGGTATAAACTGGAGAGGGACAGATTTAGACTGGACAATAGGAAGAATTTCTTCACAGGGAAGCTGTGGCTGCCCCATCCCTGGAGGTGTTCCAGGCCAGGTTGGATGGGCCTTGGGCAGCCCCTGATCCAGTGGGAGGTGTCCCTGCCTATGGCAGGGGGCTGGAACTGGATGATCTTTAAGGTCCCTTCCAAGCCAAACTATTCTATGATTCTATGATTCCCTCAACCCTGCCAGGCATTGCTGCCCCGACCCAGAGGGGAAGGCCAAGCCCAAGGTCACCTTACTCAGCCTGGGTGGCCAAGACAACTTGGATGGCTTTCCTAAGGCATAGAAAAAGACCTCCATGGTTTTGATTCCTCCTCTAAGTTTCAAAAAAAGTGTACTGGTACTTGAATTCATTCATATGGCCTCACTGCCAAGAAGATAATTTATGAGCACTTTGATTTTGTTAGCTGAAAGCTAATGGCAGTGTCAGCTTATCTTTCCACCCAACTTCAATCTTCTAGGGAATCCTAAATGAATGTGCCAAGATGCTGGAGGTATGGCTTTTCTCCAAAGGAAGCAAAACTCTCCTGGCTGCTGTCTCAGCACAAGATGATGCACTGAGCAGGCACACGGCCGTGGGGTCACGTGGAGGCAGGGCTCCTGCTACCCAACAACTCAAAAAACTCAATGACTGTCTTAGTATTTATCTGTGCTCAAGAACATCCCAGCGAAAGCGTAAGGTAGTAGCAAAACACCCTGCTCCTGCAGCTTGCAGAGGTTTATACGTTAACCAACAAGGCAAAGGAAGAAAATGCTCAAAAAAATGCTCACCTTGTTACTCCTGACTCTCTGTCAAGTCAGGTGGCTCTCACATTTGGTGTGATGCAGCTGGTTGAGTATCAGTACACTACAAACAGCTGTTTCAATATCAGTGAATTTTCTTTTTAATCTATTACTCTCTGGCAGTCGGCCTGGATGTCATTAAATGCAGCGCGCCTTGGCCCTGCTGGCCCAGCTCCTCCCCAAGAGAGGGAAGGTGTCCACTGAGGGTCACCGTGTGGTGGAGTCCCTCTGGCACAAGGCTGCACTGTTGCAAACTGAAATTAATCAACATGAGCCATGCTCTGAGGTCATTGTTTCCCACTCCACCTCTCCAGCAGTCGATGCGGATGTCTGCCTTGCCCAAAGACTCTGGCAATAACAATCCTGTTGCCTCTGCACAAGGGCTCGCGCTATCGCATCTCTTCAGCTAGCAGTTCTGCAGCCCTCTTTGGTTCTTTTCTCAGAGGCTAAGTGATAGAAACAGCTTCCTCAAGGGTGCACAGCCAGAGAAATAAATTAGGTTTTCACTATTGCCAGCCCTGCTGCCTCCTGGCCTTTTTGCTGCTCTTCAGCTCTCTGTAGCTCTTTAGTAACTCTCCTCACAGGAACCTGTGGGTTTGTGACTGTTGGAAAGGGCAATCGAGAGCGAGGCAGAGATAAGCACAAAGCGAAACAGAGGGGAGCCGCTAGCATGTCCCCCGCACACCTACACACCCGTGTTACCTCAGCAACACAAACAATACAATGGCCTCAAGTCCTCCTGACCAGCGGAGCGGCTGTGAAAGTCCCGTGGGCAGGAGAGGGAAAGGCCAGGAAGAGTTCAGCTGAGAGTGCAGCAGAGGCACAGCGAAGAACAATTCTGCATGGACTGCAAACACAGGCATGAGCGAGCACTGCCCTGATCGCTGGCAAATCCCTCACGACTCTGTTAGAGCTCAAACCATGAATGGGCTGAAGGAATGAGTCGAATGGATGATAGACCTGCCTTCCTGTAAAGGATGGGGAAAAGCAATCCCATCCACTGCTCAAAAGAATATGGAAAGCAGGCTTTAACAAAATGCAAAAGATTCACCAGGTATTTAAATTATAATTCTACTTCTAAATTCCTTGTTTATACACTTCTATAATGAGCCAAGATTAGGTATATCTCAATTGAAACTCTTATACTTTATTTTGCAACACAAATTAAGCAAATTTTAATACATAATACATATCAACCATCCTTAGACCAGTATGAAAATGTGAACACAATCAGGTATATGTCTACTATTAATACAATACTTGCATATGTGCTGCTATGACAGAATCTTTCTGGGTTCACTTCTCTTATTCCCCTATAGCTGTGCAAAGAAGATCAAGGTAATCTGTAAACCAAATAAATTTATTCCATTAGAAAGGTTATTAACATCCAGAGTACTGCTCTCCAAAATGTTTTTAGTCCTGTTGGGTTTTTTTTCTGACACCAAAATAAGGCAATGACATATCAGCTAAACTATTACGTTATTTACAGCACACACGTGCATCGCCACACTTTCTCTCTGTTTATAATACACATACAGCATATATTCCTGTATTATACATACAATAGCTTAGCAGTAATTTTTGTATGGTAGCTAGTTTTCATCCTAACTAAACACTAGGAAGTCTGTCCCTGTAACATACCCCACCTTGTCAGAAATTTTAAAGCTAACAGTCATGTCCCTGTCTCACTTTGGCCTTTAGCAACTCAGACGCAATTAGTTTACTAGAACTAATAAACGAATCTCAGCCAAATGCAGCACGCTTCAAAAGGCAGCCTATGTAGCATGGGAACTATAATGACTTCAATAATATAGGTTTAAAAGTTATTCCCTACCAGGTGGAAGTTTTCTGTCTTAGTGGGGTTGAATTATAAACATTGTCTTGGCCACTTCGTAAACAATATAAATAAAACTAGACCGAATCTCATAGGCTAAAAATAATTTCTCAGGTCAGCAGAATACCTAGGAAATTTAGCACTTTATCAATTTAGCATCTATTCTACAAATACTTATAATTATGTAGAGAGAAATGTTTTATTGCATATGAGAGTTTCATATTAAGAGAAACTAAAAACAACTTGTCTATGAATCTTTCATCTGCAAGAAACATATTCCTTGATGCCTTGCATGTATGCCCTCATTTAGATTTGCTGTGCAATGAGGAATAAATTAGATCTTTTTACTTTGGTTTATAGTTCCCTTTGACTTCAGTACTCAGGGTTTAATACCCAGGGGATCCTTCAGTCGTATATATACTGCATGTCATATTGCCGCTGTAATATACGACGTTATCTCCAATCCAGCTGACACTAGGAATTGAACTGGCAGCCTTTATCATTCAGACAGTCCCTTCTTATGCCTCTACGGTTTGAACTAAGGAAAGATTTCTATCAATGGATAGGATCTTATTTAAGATACATAGAATCATAGAATCACCAGGTTAGAAAAGACCTCTTAGATCATTGAGTTCAACCATTCCTATCTGACGCTGAACCATGTCCCTGAACACCGTCTGTTAAACCCCTCCAGGGATGGGGACTCCACCGCTCCCTGGGCAGCCTCTGACAGAGCCCCATGACCCTGTCTGTGAAAAATTTCTTCCTGCTCTCCAGTGTGACCCTCCCCTGGTGCATCTTGAGACCATTCCCCCTTGTCCTGCCCCCTGTCACTGGCGAGAAGAGCCCAGCTCCCTCCTCTCCACAACCTCCTTTCAGGCAGTTGTAGAGAGCAATAAGGTCTCCCCTCAGCCTCCTCTTCTCCAGGCTAAACACCCCCAGCTCTCTCAGCCGCTCCTCGTCAGACTTGTACACGCTTCTACTTGTACTCATAGAACATCATACGCACTGTCCAATATATTACATAAGTGGATTTTTAGGGAACCTAATCTAGTAATAATGTGCATTACATCTCTTTCAGATTTGTTCACTCATTGCTGTGCCTCTATCATTATCAATGAGAACTGACGATAGGCAATCCATTGCATCCTGGGCAGCTAAGCTTCCACTTCCTTTGAGTTCCTGTCAAATTGTTTCCCTTTGTGGTCCTGAAAAGAATCCCTTATCAGTACTTGTTTGACAGGACAAGAGGGAATGGCCTGAAGCTCCGCCAGGGGAGGTTCAGGTTGGATATCAGAAAAAAATTCTTCACAGAAAGAGTCATGGGGCACTGGAACAGCTGCCCAGGGAGGGGGTCGAGTCGCCTTCCCTGGAGGTGTTTAAGGGACGGGTGGATGAAGTGCTGAGGGACATGGTTTAGGGAGTGTTAGGAATGATTGGACTCGATGATCCAATGGGTCCTTTCCAACCTGGTGATTCTGTGATTCTGTGATTCAGTATGGTAGGTCTTGGAAAGCAGACAGAAAATGATGAAATTTTCCAGTAAACACTCAGGGTTTCCCTTTCAACAAATCTAATCAAGTTCAGAAACAGTAACTTGTGTACGAAGAGTGTGTGTTATTATCCACACAGAAATGCACCCTCAAAGTGTGGGAGGCAGGAGCACCGGTGTATTGGAGATCGCTGAAGTAACCCTTCATTAGCATCACCTAATAAGGCGTGTGTGTAACACATTGGACCATCGTGCTATGCAACTAAATACTTTAGCCAAGTCTACCCAGCTTGTACCTCGAAAAACATGTTTTTTTGTGGTGAGGCAGGGAAAGACAGGGGCACTGGGAACATTGCAGCCAGCAAAAGGTTCCTGGCATTATAGGAGTATAATGAAGGACAACAGAACCTCAGGAAGTCTGGAACATCCAAAATAGTGAAGGCTGAACGTGGGGATGGGAAAGAGGAAAAATGAAAATACATGTGAAATCCATCACATTGAAGAACAACGTGTGTCCTAAAGGCTGCTGAAGGGTTAGAGGCATTTTCTGGTTGTGCAATACTGCTGACAGTATTCGATTACAGGTAGAAAAATGAAAATCTTGGCACTTGAGGTAATGGTTCACTGCCGTTATCCTTGCACCCTCTCCTAGGGCTATATTTTTTTTGTGATCTTCACACATCAACTGATTAATATAGCAGATACTCTGCAGCTGAATATAGCCACACTCACCAGAATAATCCCGTTTTCATAATCACTGTCCTCCTCAGAAGGTAAGGAGGACATCTACTGCGGAACAGCAACTACCGGACCTCCAGCTTCAACTTTGTGCCTAAGGAAAATTTCACCAAAAATGTCTTAAAAAAAAGCCTTGAAATTATACTTCATGCACTTTCTTTTCCAGAAGTTAACTACTCCCAGCCTGAATTTCACCTAAAGGGAAGCAAGTCACTTAATCAGCCACATCATTTCAATAAAATTTTCTAAGGCGTATTCTACAGTTGCCTTTAACTTCCCGAGCTAAATCCCGGTGTTTCAGACCGCGACTCAAATAGGAGTGACCATCCGTTTTTTAACAAGAGGCGAGTTCTATACTTTAGGCATTGCATGCATTTTCTTCCTGATTCTCTGTTTTCCCTTGCCTGGTTCACCACCTCTGGTGGTTTTCCAAATGCTCTGTGGTTTCATTCTTTTAGGCCAGAAAGAAAAGTGCTAAAAGTGCCTTTTCATTGGCTTAACTCATTAAGATTTGAATGTACTGTAGAGAATTCGCCTTGGTATCAGCTTGAGTAAATAAATGGACTGAAGTGCCCCCTTGTGTTTCTCTACCTAAAGCTAACAGACACTTCAGAAAATATTCTTAAGAATATTAGTATAGAATATAGAACCTTAAGAAAGTGTTCTTAAGAAAATATTTAACAGCATACCAGCTCTTGACACATGGAAGAACAGAGACATTCAGAAATCACTTCCATGCTGTCACTATGACATTTCAGAGTGTGAAAAAATATGCTAACATATTTCCAGGCTTTGTTGATCACTTGTCCTGTATTGTACTGCTTAGCACTGCTACGTCTACAGCTAAGTTATAACATAAATCAAGAAAGCATTAGCAGAAAGAAGTTACAAAAATAAACTTACAGAACAGTCCAAAATGACACATTTTCCTTCTTCCATTGCTGAAAGCAGTATCTTTGAAAACAGCCAGAAAGTAAGATTTTAGGTCAAAAAGAAAACCAGTTTTAAGAAGCAGCAAATATTTAGTATTAAACAGGCCTTGGTTTTTGTCAGCTAAATGATTTACTCATGTAAGAAGAGTGAGAGAAGACACCCTGTGAATCAAGACGGAGGGGTCAGGCCCTGAAAAATTTCCGTGTTTGACTGTGCTTTCACTGTAGGATATGTAGTATGTCATATGCTAATGATAGTGTTTAAATGATGCTTTAGGATCCCTTGTTTGGTGCAAACAATCTGAATTATAACAACAAATTTATCGTTTTTTTATGAAGGAGGAAAATATTCTAAAAAAAAATTTACTTCGGAAAAGTCAATCCTAGTTTTCAGGTAATTATTCGCATAGTAAATACTCAAACCTTCTTGTACCTTTCGCCACGGATATTCCTGACACATCCAGCTTGTCAAGAGGACAAAAATCAAAAGGTGTGTACTAAGCCCACGCAGTAAATTCAGAAACTGTGACAGGAAGAGGCCCTCTCACAGCACCCAGCGGTCCTCGGCTGGCAGAGGCACCGGGCAGCGCTCATCGCCCAGGCTGTTCCGCTCCCCATTCAATTACTCTGCACTGCTCTGTTCCCACATTTCTAACAAGCAGCTCCTTGCAGTTCTCTGTTTCAATATTTAACAGTTGATAAAGGAGCATTTGTTTGGGGAAAGAAATAGAGGTATTTGTATCTGGGTAATTTTTGCCTAGAGGCGAATGAGACTTTCCTATTGAAGGGTAGGCTTACAATTGCAAAGATTTCAGTGTTCAATTTCAGGTTTCAGCTGTAGTTGAGATGGCTGTAGCACTCGATTCCTTTCGCTGCAATTGCTTCAGTTCTCTGGAAGGTCAGAAAGGTTGCTTTCAGCTCGCGGTATTTAGACTTTTCTTCACACCTCTAAAGCTCACTCACTTTTTGAAATGAAAAATAGAGTTCTGTTCCAAGGGACTTATTTGATGCCCATAAAATAACAAGTCAAATGGCCCTCCATCCATAAATATGAATTGGAGGTAGGGCAGGATGGTTTTGAATCTACCAAAATTCAGAGAAAATCAGAGGTGTACAGAACAAGGCCGACTGTGGAGTGCTGCTCTTAGATTTCTTCTCGTTCTGGTACTGTTCATCACAAATATGTTTTAGATACAGCCTGAGGTAGCCTCCTGCTTACCTGAGTGGCTCCTTATGGATGCACGCTGACTCAGGAGCTATTTGGCCTCTCCTGAAGTGCAGTGATTTGCTTGGCCGTCGTGTCTCCCAGAGGACTCAGCTCCGCAGCAATCTATACGGGTGGTTCTTAAAATCCACAGCCTTGACCCTTCCCTTCTTCCCTCCCTCTGTGGTAACAGGATGGTTTTTGAAAGCTCAAATTCTCACAGCCTGTTGGAGTTCTGGCAAACTGATACATAGCACCAAGCAGAAATTCAGGAAACCTGGAGCAGAGTTCATCGGTTATTGTCTCACTGATTGATGTCAGTTCCGTCTGACCAAGCTGGCAAAACAGAGGAAATGTTCAAATGTGGACTGAAACAACTCCCCAGACCAACCAAGGAGTTACAGCTGAAAACTGATTTTACCTTTGAAGACATAAATCCCTTTCTAAATGTAAAGTCTGAATTAACAGATGCAGCTATTTGGATTGACTAATTTTCAAAATGAAATTATTCATTTTGAATGAAATGCCATTATTTCATTCTTCTATCACTTTTCAGTTGCATTGTTTTATTTTTTTAAGTCCTCTCAATTTTGTTTGTTGAATTTTGCCTTGGCTTGTTTCAGCTGGTCGTGAATTTTGCACATCCCTTTGATTAAAGGCTATATGGAACTCCAGAAAGCATGAAAGAGCAATTCCCAGCAGATAGCTGACTGGCGCGCCCTAATAACCTGCTTTCTTCACTCAAAATTAGAACTAAGATGTCGTTTCTCTTTTCTTGCTATCTCCTCACAGAAGACTTGATCCAAGGTCTTTTGAGCCCAGCAGGGCTCCTCCCAGTGGCTTGCTTTCCCTGCACTGTCCATCAGGAACCTGTCTGAGATACGGATGTAGATCACTGACTATGGCAAATTCTTAATAAGTCTGGAGAAAGAAAGCATGCCTCTGGAAACTAAGCACTGAACTGACCAGAAAAACAGCGCTATCAGCCACGACAAACGGCCAAGTGTATTCGCAAGGAAAGAGAGCACAGGAGAAGTCATGCATCGTCACTCTTCAGGTGCAGAATAGTAAATCTTTCATATCTCTGGTGTCCTCTCTATAAACCGAGCTGTTGAAATGAACAATTAAATACTATAATGATTCAGAAAAATTTCTTCAATACGGAACACAGTTTGAGCTATAAAAATATCATCATGAATTTGGGCACTCTTTTGAGTACAGTGGATGCAGACACATCTTGCAAGATTGAGCAGTAATAATACATACAATGATCCTAGAAGTATATAATTTAATTTTCTTTATGGCAAAATATTGGCAAATTTTATAACAGTGTAATTATACAGAATTTTCTAAATCTGAGATTCTTTTTGTTTAAATAAACTACAAGGTATTTTGCATATCTAATCAATATAGGCAGGAAAACCAGACTATGACTTAATAAACTGACTTAGCTATCTGTCTTTCTTGCTGAAGTATCAGATGACAAGAGGTAAAAATAAGTCAGAATTCAGAGATGCTGAACACAGAGAGCTGTAGTAAGGTTTTGGGTCTTTTTCCTAGAATATATTTTGTTATGGACACAATACCTGGAGAAATCTTATAAGTCCCTGATTTAGTTGACTATTTCTATTCAGGTAAGTTTTCAAGTACATTTGCAGTCGGAAAACTTTTAAGTATATTCTTAATTCTCACTGCCTTTAAAATAAAAAGCATGGTGAATCTATATTCAGTAGCTCAGTGTCTCTGTGGGAATCTTGCTGGAATATAGTGCATTCCCTGCCCTAGATAGATGTTGTAAGTGGCACTTCTTAAGGATTATCCGTTCCACTGGTTGAATTTTGTGTATGTTTGTATGCCTCTGGCTGTGTCAGAATCTGGCCTTGTAAAGCTGACAATAGCTAACCGTGTTCATGTATCTTAGTTTTTATTCTATACTAAAGCAGTATGTATAGACAGGGTAGTGGTTAAAAAAAAGGCCTCGGAGGTTTAGCGCATAAGAAAGGGTACATTATTTATTTCCTATTTGTCATGTTTGGATTTGAACATTGAATTACAGGGGCACTATGACAAATTAATCTTGTCAGCCGTGTTATGAAAGAGTAAGTGAAAATTTTACTGAAGTTAGAGGGAAGTCAAGAATTCTGTTTGTTCCCAGGAAATGACATGTCTTCTTTGATAAAAATTTTCCATTTGATCTTCAATATACATCCCAGAGATAATTTCAAGTGCTTGCCTTTCTTTGATTGGCATAAAAATTTTCCTTCTCATAAGCAAAATTAAACTGAAGTTAATGACTGTAGCTACAGATAGGTTGATGATGCTAAATCAACCCTTAGCAGCTGAGTATCTAGTAGAGTGCATGTCTTAGCATGAAAGCAGACATTTCAGTCAAGAATCAGACCTGGGAAGACATGTCCTTCTGTAACTAATGGTTGGCGCTTCCTGCTGTAGGTTTACCTGGTAGCTGTAGCAACACTACAAAATGACACCAAGTACCGTCTGCTAGAAGCCCAAATATTGGGGACAATCTATATATATCCCAGAGAAAGACATCAGTCAAATAGCATAAACCTCCCAAATTACTGACATTTATCTTAGCCCTTGATAGGATTGGTCAGGTCATATAATTTCTCATTTTGACTTTTATGCTCTCCCATTATGATTTTGTATAATAGATTATAATACGAAGAGTTAGCTACAATATCCCAGAAAAGCACTTTTGTACCATAAAAGTAAGCTAGAGACCAAGATGTTAAGTCTCTATTTGTAGGGCCACTGATCAGTCTTCACCACCACTCTCGTGGTGTTTTCTTAACCCCATACTTTTTCAACACCTATTTCAGTGCGAGAGCATCCAAACTCATTTTAACCTAAGTCACCAGAACATCTACATTAGGTGACAGAAGAATGTGGAAATTTGATGAAGAACAGCTTCTAAGGAAAACAAAACATATATCTATGCCCAAGACACGTCAGGAATTGCTGTATTCCAAAAGACCACTCAGATAAGTTCTCAGAAAAGGTGTTTGTGGCTTACGGGCAAGGCTGCCAGGTCAGCTGTATGCCAAGTGTGAGGCAATGAAGGCCACAAAACTATGGACAATGTCCTCAAAATCCTAAAGCAGAAAATGGACAAAGCTGTGGAAGTAATACAGCAGACTGGTATGTGTCCAAAAAAGTGAAGCCCAGGAAAACCATTATACTTTTATCGACTGAACCTGTGATCTCAAGCAATTAAGTACATTTGACAATACCTATTCCTTTTAAGCCCTATTGACTGACATTAATTCTACTTCAATCTTTTAACTGTTCCATCTTTTGGCCTCCAATCGATGTAAGACTGACCTAAGATGACTCAGGTCATTTCACTTACTTCTCTAAAAATATTGCCATGACTTTCATACTGTCTCCGGTCTCTCGGAATGCACAGTTTTAGATCTGAGAGAAGTGGTAGACATGGCCCAGAGGTGACAACTACAAACACAAGCTTTTTTCTTTCATCTTGATATCCTTGTTGGAGTTGAAAGGATGGAAGAGACTGCAGGAACTTGGATCTCCAACTTCTGCATTTCCTTACCCAAGAGTAATTTCTCCAGCCTGAGTGCTGGACATGATGTATTAATTACCACTGCTCTCACACACCCCTCTTAGCCACTATCTCCTCAAAATCTTAATGCACATCAGGATGCAGTTAGTCCTGTTTCGAGAAATTTGCAATATATACTTGTGCAAAATTCCTCTGGTTTGTCTTTTGTCGGTATGAAGAAAAGCCTGGATGTTGGGAAAGCAGCATGACTCAATATACTCAGGCGAGGGAAGAGGATTTACCCCCTAGGATGTGCTGCAGAGTAGGGGGAACACAAGACCATTAAGTAAAATAAGAAAGTCCCTCTGAAATATAATTTCTCCTGACTCTTGATTATATGCTCCTGGCAACATATTTTTCTTCTGAAGCAATGTCTGACTATTAACATTTTGTAACTTTCCCAAGCAGTTTCTTCCTGGATTTACCCCTCTCCCTACATCTTCCTTCTGACTGAACTAGTCCTAGATTTCTGGCTTCCTATAAGTTAACTTTCCTTGACATCTCTAAGTTTTCTCTCCTCTTCATTCTGAACACTATCTCATTGCTTATAAAAGAGTCCCTTCGTTATAAATACCTCAACAACTGCACGCAGCAAAATCCCTCTTTCTCCAGAGTTGTTGGTGGTGATGATGATAGCCTAGTGTATCAGAAAAGAGTATCAGGGAGGAGGGAATAGACTGGGATACTAACTATTCTCTATAAAATAGTTAGCACTTGTGTCAGACAAATAGATGTCTTGAAAAGGCAGTCATTAAATAGAAAGTGATTGAAAGTAAGAGACATAAATATCCTCAGATGAGCATAGTTGCTACATTTCCTTACACAGTGGTTTCTCAAGTAACAGACGTGTCTCTAACTTTCAGGACAATCCAGTAAGCTCAGCACGCTACTGATATGTTCAGAGGGAGTTTTCACAAGTCAGACTTGCTTTGTTATATGACATGAAAGCAAAACTGTACAAAGTCATTTAGCGTTTCTAGTGAAGACATGCTAAGAAACAAATGAATCTCAGCACTGAGGTGGCAAGGCCCCAGTGAGATATCATAGAATCACTAGGTTGGAAAGGACCCGCTGGATCGTCAACTCCAACCATTAAACCACATGGCCCATCGCACCCTGTAAGGCCAGAGGGAGAACAATGAGAGCATCTCAGCCACATTAAGGTGGGAAGTGAAGCCCTCTGCTGAGGCCTGTGAGGTCCAGCCTTCATGTTTATTTTGCCAGTATCTGGTAACTGCAAATAACATGTATTTTTCATGGTAAATCACTGCTTCTTGCCTGCTCAGCCCTTCTTCCTTCATGCTCCAGCACCTTAGTCGATGTCATTCATTACAGAAAACAACTGGTTTAATTAGTTTATTACTATTTAGTTATCGATCTCCTTTTAAATACATGAACAGTATTGACTATTCTGCACAAAACATCAACTTAAATATCATGATACAGCCAGTCTTTCAGACTGGGGAAGTTGTCTTTTGAAGTGACCTGCACTGTGCTTTTTAGCTTCTTTTTTGCTTATCTACTATGTCCTTCAACCATGTTGAAGATTCAAAAACAAAAGAAGTGGAAGACAGCAGCCAAGCGTGTAGCAGGGCTGGGTACTGGAACAGCATAGATTTTGTTTTCCAGCCTGAAAAGGATTTATTTTCATGATTCATTGAGTTATAAGAACAATCCTAACTATACAAGAAGAGGTAAGATAGTGACTGGTTCCATCTACTTGTTTGGTGGCTGTGACCCTGTCTGTAGGAGGCCTTCTTTTTCCTTTATTAATATCTATTCCTTTATTTCCTATCAGCAATGGAATGTATGGACTGCCGGAAGAACGAATTTCACAAATCTAGTCTGTGTCAGGAAAGAAGCTATGGAGAGCAAAAATACTGAAGTCGATCAGGTTGCGTATTGGGACAGGAATTGTGGCAAGATTATTTGAGGGGAAATGACATTTGCTGATAATGGATTGAGATAGTCCCTGAACTAGGAAATACAAGACATTAGGATGGGATTTCACTGTAGGCAGAACTGGGAGTAAGATCACAACTTTTTTTTTCTGTATTTAAAAAGGAGCCCCAGAGTAGTGCCAAATCTAGAGAAGTCATCATCTGAGCTGAAGATACGTCATGCAGAGGGGCACAGTCATTAACAAAAAAGGGCAGCTTTCACTGCTGACATAGGTAGACACAGCTCTCTATCTCAGGGAATTGCTTCTCATTTAATTAACAAAGTAAAGTGCTTTTCTCAGTGTTGTGGACAAATAGTCAACTCTCAAACCCATCTTTCCCTTCAACACCATTTGTGTATGTGACAATTTTCGAAGAGTAATCAGTTAAGAAATCAGGTACCTCTCCTCAAATGGGGAAAGTGTCACAGCTCAGTGCTCTGAAGGGCTCTGCCTGCTTTAATGGAATGTTGATTCAAATCCTTTGGTAGCACCTCTTGGCTCATGATGGAGTAGGTAAGCTCTGACCTCGCTAGGACTCGTGGACTAGGTTGAGACCCACTGAGTGCACTCCCCACCCACTTCTGTTTGAGGATTTCCCCCACACTAGTAATAAAAATCGAGGCTAGTAGGCAAATCCATCACCAGCTGGATTTGTGTTGGCCATTAAGACTGCAGGTACTGAGTTTTGCATATATTCTGAACTCCCTAGAAAACTTCACAGACGAACCTTAAGACTGAGGAAGTTCTCAGTGTAGGTGCACAAAGACCCAAGTGTGCAGTGTTTTATAGCATAAGATAGATGCTAGAAACAAGGAAGGGAGATTAAATCATCTCCATTGCCAGGGGAAACCTATGATATCACATGACCCCTCAAGGCAGAGCAGCTGAGGCACGAACGTGAATGCAAAACACACAAAAATATTCTGTCTTTCCTCATGCAGAAGGCAATATTTAGGGCCAAGATGACTAACAGGAAAGCTTACATAACCACAATCCAAGCTGAATGTACAGCACAACAAGGAAGCACTTCAGCCTCCACAGCAGGTTTTTAGAAGAACGAAAAATCAGTACAAGACATTAAACAGAATCATAGAATCTTTAAGGTTGGAAAAGACCAACAGAATACCAACATGCCTACTAAATGATGTCTGAAAACACTCCATTGATGTATTTTTCGAACACTTGCAGGGATGGTCACACTACCACTGCCCTGGGCAGCCTGTTGCAATGCTTCGCCACTCTTTCAGTGAAGAAATTTTTCTTGTTCCAATCTAATCCTTCCCTGGTACAACTTGAGGCCATTCCCTCTCATCCTATCACTTGTTACTTGGGAGGAGAGACCAGCACCCATCTGGCTACAACCTCATTTCAGGCAGTTGTAGCAAGCATTCAGGTTATCCCTGAGATACTTAAAGACAGCTCAGCATTGCAATTGTCACCATCCCATACATCTTGCTCTATCCAGAAAATATTCACCTTTCTAAAAGCCATCCTAACCGACACCTTGCTGAGCTCATCGGCAAAGCACTAGAGTGGCTGAGAAGCAGTGACTGAGAAGCACTGCAACAGCCCATTTCTGAGCACTAGTAGACAAGTCCTTGATACACACAGGTATTTGATCATGCAATATAGTAAATTTTTTGTGCAATCTGAAATGCAGATTTTGTATTTGAGCTCTGAATACACTCGTTAAGAAACTGACCAGAAACAGTTGTGGGCTTGAACTTCAAAAAAAGCAATGTCTTAAGGAAATCTTTCTTTGTAGCAGCAGTTCAACAGTGACTGAGGTTGAAAGACTCCATTGCAATTCAAAACAAAGAATGAACTGTTATGACACAAGGGTTAAAATAAAAAGCAACTCCGTTTTTATTCCTCTTACCAGTTACCTTCACAGAGCAGGGACTGTGATAACGTCAAGTCCTGAAGCAGCGAAATTATGTAATGCTTATTAAGTCAGGATGGGGGACAATGTGGTTGAGAGCAGCCCTGCAGAGAAGGCCTTGGGGGTGCTGGTTGATGAGAAGCTCGACATGAGCCGACAGTGTGCGCTCACAGCCACGAAGGCCAACTGTGTCCTGGGCTGCATCCAAAGCAGCGTGGCCAGCAGGGCGAGGGAGGGGATCCCTCTGTTCCTGTCTTGGGAGACCTCATCTGGAGTACTGTGTCCAGTTCCGGAATCCTCAAAGTAAGAAGGAGATGGAGCTGTTGGAACGGATCCAGAGGAGGCTACAAAGACCATTGGAGGGCTGGAGAACCTTCCATACGAGGACAGGCTGAGAGGGTTGGGGTTGTTCAGCCTGGAGAAGAGAAGGCTCAGAGGAGATCTTATAGCGACCTTCCAGCACCTGAAGGGGCCACAGGAAAGCTGGAGAGGGGCTGTTCACAAAGGCTTGTGGGGACAGGATGAGGAGGAATGGGTGTAAACTGGAGAGGGGCAGATTTAAACTGGACATTAGGAAGAATTTCTTCCCCATGAGAGTGGTGAGGCCCTGACCCAGGTTGTCCAGGGAAGCTGTGGCTGCCCCATCCCTGGAGGGGTTCCAGACCAGGTTGGATGAGACGTTGGGCAGCCCCTGATCCAGTGGGATGTCCCTGCCCGTGGCAGAGGGGTTGGAACTGGATGATCTTTGACATCCCTTCCAACCCAGACTATTTTATGGTTCTATGAAGTTTCCTTTGCCAGTTAGTCTTGAATCAGAGAGATTTTTCCAGTGTTAACTGAATAACAGCAAATATCTTCAAGGAAGCAATTGACAAACTAGGGATCATTGTGAGGATATCTTTATGAACACCCAGGAAGAAACAGATCTCACAGAACCTTTTCTTAAGCAATAGTTACTCATTCTCACACAAAGGTATTCTCACATACAGTCTCTGCAACTGTGTAGGTACAGTTGGAATACTGCAAATCTTTTGTTGTTGTCTCGCTGTAAGGTCACGCTCATGATTCATGCCCGTGGGAGACTGCCTTTCAGAACTGTCCTGAAAAACGAACTCCACGTTTCTATGCAAAGCCCCGGCCTGAGAACCTTAGTAAAGGGTTCTGATTTTTACTCTTCCATCGCATACACACACCTTTTCCTTTATGTAGAGTGAATGATCTCTGCTGTATGACATCGCGCTATTGTAGCTGACAGGTTCTCCAGAGCCTTCTCCCATGACTGCCCCATCAGTATTATTTTAGTTATACTTCCCAACATAAAATAACCACTCAGCCATCTGTGGAGGAAATCCTTTGCTGCAAGCTGATTCAGAAGCAGCAAAGGCTCTAACAAAGCCTTTCATTGACTAGTGAGTTAGCATAAGCAGATGAAAAGAGTAAGCAATACAGTGCTAAATATCACTGGCAGAAGAGATTTTTAAAACACCTATAGGAACAGATTTGGAATAAAACAAATTCCTATTCCATCACACAATATATAAATGTCTTTTTTTGGTAAGATGCTGGGCTTTCAGACTGCCAGAGGGGACTCCACTAATCACTAGTGTTCAGTGTCCCAGTAAGCCCCTTAGAGTGGCTATCAGAAAATTCCTTATCTCATTAAATTACAGCATAATGATGGACAGATTCCCACAAACCTGGCAGCGTCGCTTATAGCCAATGCCAATCAGAAGAGATTAGGAAAAAAAAAATGAGGAAGATCACTGTATGCCTCTAGCAGTAGTTGGTTGTAGAGTGTCTAACTCATAATTGCAAGTTACATTTTCATAATGTCATTTTATTGCTAAAGATATCATCCCTTTCCAATCTCATGTTGATTGTTCTCATCCATGCAGTATCAGTCACCAGCCCTTTGAAAACCATAGGCTGAGGGTGTGAGGAAGGCACAGATGGAGGCGGTGTGGCCAGAAACAGAGTAAACCAGCTCTGATGCTGAAAGCTACAATACGGAATTACATCATTGTTCTCTACAGAAAATGTGACTCAGAAGCCTTGACCCGAAACAGATCCCTTCTTCACTTAATCATGTCGCAGTGCTGATGGCACAGTCCTTAAATAAGACACAGGTGCTTCAGAGAAAGAGACCGCGCACGTCAGAGAGGAAGAGATAACTAAAACTATTTCTGTGCTCATTGTAGGGCAAACACGTGATGGTCCTAAGGACATAAGCCACAAAAAAATCAGAAAGACAGGAAAAGCAGATAAAACACATAGAGAAACAGAGACACCATAGAAATGTGGACAAAAGAGGCTTGGGGACATTGCAATAGTCACCTTGTCAAAAAGTCTATTCTTCTCCTGCAGCCCTCTCTAAGCACACAGTTTATAAAATAGCAGTATCAAGTCCCAGATGTTGAGAGAGTGGCTTGGAAATGCCAGGTGGAATAACAGTAAACCCACTGGTTTTATACCTTCATAGTTTGTAACTAACAAGAAGGGTCTTTGGGTTGCTCCCAGAGAAGAAGTTTCCTTCTAGATTCATTTTCCTTCCCTTTGAAGCAAAAAATACATCTATCTGCTGAAATTTACATACACAAGAAGTCAGTAAGAGTATGAAGAAAGACATACCGGTAATTCAGATACAAGCCTGTATACCACAGGGTTGCTCATAAGAGACGTGAAAAGAAGCTGTCTGCTTTCCTGAACCCTGGATTTATCTCAGGGGCTGTTTTTCCATAAAAAAAAAGAACTGCTTGAGAAGTTCTAGAAACAGGGCCAGTGCAGGGGAAGCAATCAGCAATCTAGAAAGCATTGGACATTTGGAGACAGATTAAAGAAGTTGGGGAGCAGTTGTGCTTTAAAAAGAAAGAAGAGAAAGAGAAAGGGATGTGACAAAGGTCTTAACGATCTCAGGAGAATTCTGCATAGAAAACAGGGTGATTTGTTTAATTCCATCACATATAACACTTGATCAGCCAAAAGAGGGAGACACTACCAGGACTGTCTAGCAAGTCTGTGAAAACTCCCACGCTGGGCAGGTTAAGGACGTATTAAATAACCCTAACGAAGGGATACAGTTATCAATGGTCCTCCCTCACAGCATGGCTGGGGCCTTTCTGGGTCAATTATTCTGATATTTTGCTACTATTTACTGAATTCATCATGGACTTTTCCTGTCTTCTGTGTATCGTGAAAAAGAAAGTAGAAAGTTCAGATATTCCTGCTGGTGTACCTGCTGGCCAGGAGCATCCTGCAGGTCTCCCTTACAAACCTGAACAGTTTAGTAAGCTTAGTAGGAGATTCGAAGAGGGTCTGGCATCCAAGAAACTGCTTTAGACGGCTACAGCCCCATCTGGACAACATTTAGAAACTTTCCTTTCAAACAGGGACCCCGCAGTGTAAGTGGGTGTTGTGTCCTTTTCCCACCTGTTTTCATTAGCAGATTAAGAAATTGTAGGTTGGTTTTCTTCAAGTTCTTTGGCTTTGCAATTATTTATTTTCTCAGGCACACGACGGCTGCGGACTGAGTGTTCAGTATTGGAACCATCTGACGCCCTTCTGGAAGCATAATGAGCACATGCTGAGAACAGCTTCCAGCTGAGACCACCAGAGTGCAGTCCCTGCTTGCTCAGCCAGAGGAAGGCTCCACTCCATCTCACCTGGGGTGGCTGCTGCCCACAGATCCTATTGTTCCATCTGTATTCAGCAAGCACAGGGCTGGAGGAGCAGTGTGTAAGCGTTGTGGGAACAGTTTTCACTGCGAACAGGACATTGCCTGTGTACTGTGAAAGTGGGAGTGATGCAGAAGGGAAGAAGTTGATATCTGTTCAACGACTCGCTTCTCTTAAGTGAAAAAACCAAAAAGGTATCTCAAAAACATGCTCAGAACTCAGGTCTCTTGGCAAGCGATAAGGTGTGTGTCCTTTCTGGTTGGCTCGTGTACCCACAGAAGCAACACCGGATCACCCACTGCACCGGCAGCTGAGAAAGCAGATCTGTTGCGCAGTTCAGCATCCTATTTGGGTTGCTCCTGCACATGGTGGCACAAAGCTGAGTGCTTCCGGCATTTCTAAAGGCAGGTGAACTGTAGGTCTGAAGCTTGTTAGGAAGATGTAGCAATCAAATTCAGGTAGAAATCCATTTTGCTGTTAATAGCCTGATCCTCAGCACCGCCAAAGCAGATGCTTTTCACAGAATCACAGAATCACAGAATCACAAGGTTGGAAAGGACCCATTGGATCATCGAGTCCAACCATTCCTAACACTCCCTAAACCATGTCCCTCAGCACTTCATCCACCCGTTCCTTAAACACCTTCAGGGAAGGCGACTCGACCCCCTCCCTGGGCAGCTGTTCCAGTACCCAATGACTCTTACTGTGAAGAATTTTTTTCTGATATCCAACCTGAACCTCCCCTGACGGAGCTTCAGGCCATTCCCTCTTGTCCTGTCCCCTGTCACTTGGGAGAAGAGCCCAGCTCCGTCCTCTCCACAACCTCCTTTCAGGTAGTTGTAGAGAGTAATAAGGTCTCCCCTCAGCCTCCTCTTCTCCAGGCTAAACAACCCCAGCTCTCTCAGCCGCTCCTCATCAGACGTTCTCCAGCCCCTCACCAGCTTCGTTGCTCTCCTCTGGACACGCTCCAGAGCCTCAACATCCTTCTTGTGGTGAGGGGTCCAGAACTGAACACAGTACTTGAGGTGCGGTCTCACCAGTGCTGAGTACAGAGGGAGAATCCCCTCCCTGGACCTGCTGGTGACCCCATTTCTGATCCAAGCCAAGATGCCATTGGCCTTCTTGGCCACTTGGGCACACTGCTGGCTCATGTTTTCCTCTGTTACACCTGTCATTGCATCCGTCTTATAAGTTTGCCTGCTCGGTAACCTTTGAAATCTCTACTAAGTTTAACTAAGGTATACTAACTAGGGTACAGAAGTATTTTAACTCCTGTAAACATATATATCTAATGTGTGTAACCTGCCTGCCTAATACTGAACGTATCCGCAGTGTAGACACTCTACAATTTGTTCTTGCGCCCTGAATCAGTTTTCTTAGTACCAGTGCAACAAAACCACACAGGGTGCAGGATTTGTAATCCTGCATCTCCTGTCACTTCTAAATGGCCCAGAGATGGATGGACCAGTGTGGTGCCCAGTTCTGCCCGTGATGTAGTTCACAGAGTCACCTGTCACCCTTCCTCATGGGAGAAGCAGAGATTTGGCGGCTCTTCAGCAGTCCAGGGTTGATTTTGCTTTGCTGTCTTTTGGTCAGGATGGGAAGCTCTCTGGTCTGGATGGGAAGCTGGGGACCTCCCTGGGGACCCAGAAAGTCTAACAGTGAATGCACAAGGGAGGCTTTTCAAACCACCGTCTCTGTCACCATTCATCATCCCTCCAGCTGCTCTTCCAGCACAGCCCCTGGGGTTTTTACTCCCAGGAGTAAATGGCAACAACTTTTTGCCAGCAACAACAAACGGCGGCAACTTTTCAAACACTGACAAAACAGCTTTGTGAGTCTGCTGTGGATTCCCCAGATGGGGAACTGGTTTACTACCAGTTCAGACTGGTAGTAAACACAGTAGCAGAGACCAAATTAGGTGAACGGCTGCAACTTTTATGTGCAACATGTGATGAGAAAAATACTGCCAGTGGCCAAGAAAATTACCTCTGGTACTGTAGTTTTACACCCTTCATGCTTTCATTGGTTCTCCTATAGACTTTGCTGCTTGTTTCTCTTAAAAATAGATAAATAGCAAGGAGCTAAGAGCTTCTATACATTGGTTCAGGTATTTAACGAAAACATAACTGCTTGAAGAATAAAAGGTTAAACGCTTTGCTTCACTACAAATTATGTTTAAGAAGGGTTCTGACCGCTCTGTACCCACAGCAGTTCACAAGGGGTGTCATGATCTCCAGCTGCATGGGTTAATGACAGCAACTTCATGGAACTAAGCTCATGACTTAATTATACTCACTGTCAGACCTAGAAATGAGCAGAATGCACAGTGCCACAAAAACCTGGCTTTCGGCTGGAGAAATGCCAACTTCAAACTGAACCTCAGTGTTTAAGTAGAAGCAGAGATGCTCATGATAATTACCTAAAGTCACAAATCTCGGAGGTTCGAAGTCCTGACATCACTGTCTGTAAAAATGCCATGCAATGAGATGTAAAACATGCAGATGAGTGAGTAGGGGAACAGCAGAGATTTTTGGAACACAAAGGAGACTAAGACTATTTTTTCTCAGAAATCTAGTTTTTATTTTTAATATGCTACAGACCACACTGTTGTTAAGTAAACATTTTCATCGTTCTGAGACATTCATGTAGACAGATACCCACATCCCTCCAGCAGAAAACTGATTTGGAGTTGAAGGAAATGTGTGGTTCTTGGCTTCTTTCAGAGTTTGTTCTGGAATTTAGGAAGTTACAGAAGTGCTCCAATGAGGTCTTGAGCTAATGCAAGCAGGGTGGGTTTATATTACGTCATCAAAGCTGGGTTTGTTCCATTTGCTTGACTTTCTCTTTGACGACCTTGTTGTGTGTTTTCCAGGAGCAAGTGATCTGTCAATGTTTTGTCAGTAGACTACACTTACTGAAATTTAGGAAAGCTGCTCTTTATTGGAGAGAATTAGCTATGTTTTGAAACAAGAAAGACTCTGTGGTATATTCTGATTGAGGCTTAAAACGTATATTTTCTCCCTCTTCTTTTGAATCTGGCAACAGGCCTTCAAAGTTAAATGTGCAAAACTTAGCAGAAAGCTTCAAGAAACTGAAACTTGTTAACTGTCAAATGATAACTACTCAAGGATAAAGTAAGAGCTTGTTAATGAAGGTATAGAACAGGGTTTTGATTCATTTTCAATACATTGATAACTTGAAATGTTATGGTCTTATCACTTGGATAACATTAGAAAACCCAGGTGGTAAACAAAACAACCTAATATTAATTATCTGTTAAATATTACTGCCACTATTTATGTCAACATATAATTTTTTTTCAAGACTTTAGAATAAACCTTTTAGAGAAAGGGGAAGGGCAGAGAGATGTTCTGTTCAGTAACCCAATTGTGGATGAGAGAGATTGAAACTGGCGGTCTGTTGTATGACAAGTATGACAATACTTCCTAAATTTTCTGCAAAAGTTACAATCACATCCTTTATATCTTTTCCAGTATTTTGACTTGAAGCTGCTCTCCCCTCTTTTCTTCTTTCCTTTAGTGAGCTTTGGTACAAAACCCCCTTCATAACTTCAGTTGCACTCGACGTGGCTGTTCATACATGATGTAAACAGCTGTGAATAAAACCTAAGCATTCTTTGTAAAATGGATAAAGCCTGAACATAATAATAGCTATGTTAGCTAGAATGAGGTTAAAATCCTGCCTGCACTGAAAAGAAATAATAATTATGCCTGGATCAGATATCTACTTTTTGGGCAATGTCTCAGTTCAGGAAGATGCAACTCCTAAATTATTGTTGTCACTTCTTAGACTTTTGTCTTTTTTAAATAAAATCCAATATGGTTTTGAAATTAGAAGAAGATGCCCCTTTTTTCTCAATAGATTTTGTTTTTCCTTATGGTATCAGAACTAAATAATGGAAAGATTGGGGGGCAGAAGTTTTGTATGATTTTAAAAAGAACTAACCAAATGCAAGAAATTCACATTTTGCTAAATATACAACAAGAAAAAATGTCAAGTAGTGACTAAGAAATCTTTCTCATATTGATAAAGAAAACTGTTCTTAAATTGGAGTTCATCCTAATGGCAACTTATGAACTTCCAGCAGATTTCTCAACAATCTGTTTAGAAGTCAGCAAAGACAGATCTAAATCTCTCATTACGAATGCGCTGTAAATGTAAGCAAAAGTGATCTCAACACTGAAACACAGTATAATCATCCACAGAGTCCAACTGGGGAGCTGTAAGCTTCTAACTTAATTTCCAACAAGTTGGTCTCTGCAGACCTACTTGCTGAACTCTAACTCAACAGGTTGAGTATTGCTTAGCATAAAAGCTGTGGAAAATAAGAATACATTTTCTCTAGTCCTTTGCCTCTCAAAGTCTTTCGACTGTCACTTTCCAGCATATATTTGCATTGTATGCGCCATAGCAAAGGGACAGCAGTGGTGAACCACTGGAGCAGTGGTTAACACCAGGTTTTCTTTTCAAAGAAGTAGAACCATTTCCCATTTTTACTTCAAAGCAGACAGTCCTCGTGCCGTTACATTTCTTGTATGTTCTACGGAGAATAAACCGATGCCACCAGGAGCACTGGAAAAAAATATTGAAGTCTGGGTTGGTCCCACGTCAAAGAGAACTTTGTGCAATCTTAAATATTGCACGTCTCTCTTGAGAAGTCAGTGGTATTTATGAGACTGCAGATTGTATAAAGCAAAATGCACTCTGAACATGACCAAAGCACGCTCAGCCTGTCTCCCAGGAAGTCCTGCCGGTGGCTGCTGTGAAAGCACAGAACCCATCTCTCTTAACTATTTCAATTTCTACGTATCAGCCAATATGCTTTGGTCATTTGTCCTCAAAAATACTTCCCTGCAATGTGTTCCAGTCTCAGTAATACCTGCAACTGGTTTTATTGGGATGAACCTGGAGTTAGAGGTCCTGCAAGGACTGACCTTGCCAAAAGTGACCAAGGGGTGAATCGAGAGGAACCACAAGGCTGCAGCAGGAGCTTCAGCTGAAAGTTGGTGCTAATGTAGTTGCTGTTGCCTCTCTTTGACAAGAACATGGGTGTGGTTAATGGTTGGACCTGAACTATAAAATCACAACTAAGAAATCAGTATTTCTTAAAAGAGTATGGGCTACACTTTAAAAATTATAGTGATATGCCTTCTTTACAGTTAAAGAAAAAATCAAGCTCATAAACTATATTCAAGATTTGGGGTTTTTTTTAATCATTAGAAATAATTAAATGCCAAAACAGGCAGAACGTCACTACCGTGAGAAGCGAGCATTAGTATTTCCTCCTCACCATATATAATAACCGTACAAGCGATTATGGGGTCTCCAAGGGCATGCTCTTTGCAACACATCTCTAAAAAGTACCCCTTCTGCTTGCGTGCACACAGGCAAGAGAACCACAGGAGGAGGAAAGGTTAAATAAAGAGGAAGACACTAGAAAGTCAATGAAAGTGCAGAATACCTGCCTATCCACGTGCTCATCTCTGCTCACTCAGCTCCAAACCCAGTGCCTGGAACCCAACAAACAATGGCAGCACCCTGGGGAAAAGCCTCCGAAGCCCACGTGTCCTCTTGGGCCGACTGCTGTCCTAGCAAACTGAAAAAGGGGTGCTGGAAGATGAGCTCATTTTTGAACACTCATAAATACATTTAGGGCAGAAATTTGCATGCTGTATGCTATTGCACTTTGATTCCAGCAGCCGTGCAGCAGGCTGGATGCCGTGACTGCCGAGTGCTGGCTGGTGCTCCGGGAAATGGGGCTCAGAGCGATGCCTGCCTCCCTGGATCCTAACAAAATATGGGCAGCACTAATTGAAAATATATACATATGTCAATTAGCAAAACACTTAAGGTATTTAGAGAGCAAATAGGATTTCCGAACAGAAATTTTACCTGTACGTCCTTTCCTTGGTAGTTTTTTTTAAACATATTTTTCATATTTTTTTATGTCTGGAAGTGCTTTGAAATAAAAATTTAATAGCACAATTCTGCTACTAGACATGACTTTTTTTCTCAAGATGAGTTCCAGTCTTACCCTTCCTCATCCTTTTTTTCTGTCTCAATCGCTCTGTGAAAAAAAAAAAGTCAATTAACATTTTGAGCGATGTTTACTTTGTGTGAGGGTTCGTCTGTTCCCCTGTGAGGCACGAAAGAGTTTTAATAAAACCAGTATGAACGAATTCACACCTGCATAAACACCATGGATCAGGGATATCTGATACATAGAATATTCTAAATAAGGGAAGAAGTGACAAATACGGGTGAAGTCTGACACTACTATGCAAACCAGCTTCCCTTGGCAGTTAGTTCCTGGGGGGTCAGCAGGGAAGGCTTCTTCCCCACAGACAGACACTGGAGGAGTCAAGACATAGAATCGTAGAATCATAGAATAGTTTGTGTTAGAAGGGACCTTAAAGCCCATCCAGTTCCAACCCCCCTGCCATGGGCAGGGACACCTCCCACTGGATCAGGGGCTGCCCAAGGCCCATCCAACCTGGCCTGGAACACCTCCAGGGATGGGGCAGCCACAGCTTCCCTGGGCAACCTGGGCCAGGGCCTCACCACCCTCATGGGGAAGAAATTCTTCCTGATATTAAGCCTAAATCTGCCCCTCTCCAGTTTATCCCCATTCCCCCTCATCCCATCCCCACAGCCTTTGTGCACAGCCCCTCTTCAGCTTTCCTGTAGTCCCTTCAGGTACTGGAAGATCACTATAAGGTCTCCTCTGAGCCTTCTCTTCTCCAGGCTGAACAACCCCAACTCTCTCAGCCTGTCCTCATAGAGAAGGTGCTCCAGCCCTCCAATGGTCTTTGTAGCCTCCTCTGGACCCATTCCAACAGCTCCATCTCCTTCTTATGTTGAGGATTTTAGAACTGGACACAGTACTTCAGATGAGGTCTCCCAAGAGAGGAACAGAGGGGCAGGATCCCCTCCCTCGCCCTGCTGGCCACGCTGCTTTGGATGCAGCCCAGGACACCATTGACCTTCTGGGCTGTGAGCGCACATTGCCGGCTCACGTCGAGCTTCTCATCGACCAATACCCCCAAGGCCTTCTCTGCAGAGCTGCTCTCAAGCACATCATCCCCCATCGTGTACGGAAAACAGGGATTGTCCCAACCCAGGTGCAGGACCTTACACTTGGCTTTGTTGAACCTCATGAGGTTCTCACAGCCCCACTTCTCCAGTCTGTCCAGGTCCCTCTGGATGACATCCTGTCCTTCTGGTGTAGCAACTACACCACTCAGCTTGGTGTCATCCACAAACTCGCTGAGGGTGCACTCAATCTCTCTGTCAATATCATGGATGAAGATTTTGAACAGCACCGGTGCCGGTACGGACCCCTGAGGGACGGCACTCGTCATGGATCTCTGTCTGGACTTTGAGGCATTGACTACTCTTTCAATACGACCGCCTTCTGGATGATCATCTGGATGGAGCCACAGAGTATTTCTTCTAGGGCAGAGATGCAGGAGTCTGGCTAGAAAAGTGCCCCTCGATGTCACTCCCAACTCCAGAGGCTTCTTGTTAAGTCCCAAGAAACAGCAGTAAGGGAGGTAACAAATGCCTGTGATGTCTTCTGGTTCAATGAGGGAAAGCTGAGGCAAAATCATCCCGTCAGCTCTGCTGAGGTGCACTGTCGCACCTTTTCCTGCTCTTCTGGCTTAGCAATCACGTGTACTGGAGATGCACAACCAGCACAGCCCCGGGTTCTTGTGCCTCACCTTCAACAGCCCCTCCAACCCTCACACCCCCACATGCATGGGAATGGCCTGGTGTCCGTCACCTCCCGTCATCTGAATACCTGGGTGCAGTGAGCACACTTGGCCCACCAAGATGCAAAATCCTGAATATCATGGGCATCCAAATTCTAGTTGCCCAGAAAAAAAGGCATTCACGCGCGCACCAACACAGATGTGTGTACCCACATGTCTATATATAGCGCCATGTGTTTTCCATAACCAAGTAGTTAGTTTAGATCCATGAAATTCTCCTATAAAATGACTTCTCTGGTGAATCTTTAATTTTTAATCTTCATTCACCACTTACTTAACTTACTTTTAAAGGAGTATTTATGAGATCATGTCTTAAAGGAATCTGTTTCATTCTGGTTTAGTTACGGTGAGTTCCTGATAAGCTAGATAACAACCCATTTAAATTACATTAGAATAAATTCTACTCTTAAAAGTTATACTGCAGTTCTCTTTTCAGAAGGGATAGATACCTGTATAACAATTCAGACCAACACTTTTTTGTTGGAAATGGAAATCAACTAAATTGACTGACGCAGACAGAGGCCAAATATGATCTTTTTACTTGAGCTCAGACAGAAATAAGTTTATTTGTTCACTAGATAGGCAGAAACTGGGAGGAAGGCACTGAACTTCCCCCTGTTTTAGCCCACCAGGTCACAGTGTGTTACCAAATCCAGAAACAACCATCTCTGCACAATGTGCCAGCTTGCACTGTGGGTGAGACACATTTATCAGCGCTGGTGGGAACATCCCCTGCCTGCCTATCTCCACGCCCTGCTTGACTACCCGTGCGGAACAGTCACCCATGGACCCCAAGAAAAAACACATTTATTTTTCCTCCTTTCTCAAACTAGTTTTTCTTTCTCTCCCAAGGTGAAAGTTTTTTATCTACCTAGGATGTTTTCTCTCCACCTCTTTCTGAAAGGCTTAACGATTGCTCCATACATTTTCTGACCCTCCTCCTTACGTCAGTTACGTTGCATGGAGAAGCAGAGAACACTGCTGCTGTTATTTCTAAGTCCATGAAAAGGGCAGGAAGTCCAATAACTGCACCAAAACTCAGCTGATAAGAGCATGATGGAGAAAAATAAAGGTAGAGTTTGATAAACAAGCGAGAAAAGATAAATTTTCTCCCTTATAAATGTCCTTCAAGACAGGGAAGACAGGAGAAATAGAAGAGTTAACAAGGTCTAAGCCTGTCAAACCAGGCAGGCTAACTAAAACAAATGGTTCCTTTCATGCTAAGTTGGATTTGCCCAGTGCAATGTTTACAGTTGGGCAATAAATACACAAAAAGTTTTATTATTTTGCCAAGGAGACAGAAATATCCTCCAGGCCAAGTCAAAGCCTCTTCTTTCTAATTTGAGACTGCAGTGCAAACTGAAGTTCTTTCACACACAGACGCAGAGTTTGTTTTTCGAAACCTCAAAATAAGCTTTCAGAAAGTTGTTACAGAATAGGAGCTGAGCCAAAGACCACGCACCGCCTCGGTCTTCCCTGGATGGTGGGCATTTCAGAAGTGCACTCATCTGATGATGTGGCACCAAGAATGCTCTTCGTCCCAGACAGCCTTTTTCAAGGGCTTCCTCAGCCACCCTTCGGTCTCTACGGTGTTAGTTTTACTTGGCTTCAAGCAATAACTAAACCTTGTCATTTATTCCTCTGAATGGCATACTTGAGGATGTCAGTCGAACCAAAAAGTTGAGAAACTTCAGCAGAATGCTGCACTTGGCTTCAACGCTCCTGCTTTCCCAGAAGCGTCAGCCCTTTTCTCATGGAATGTACACATACATACACCGACTGTGCGGCTGCTTAAACGGCACCAGCACAGCTCGCAGGATGCGCGCTGTGAATGCAGCATTTCCAAGTGCCCACGCGGCAGGACGGAAGGCAGCAACCACCAGAAGCCGGAACTTAAAAACACCCTGAAAGCAGCAGGGCTGAGGAATATAAACACTGAATTTTCAGAGACGCAGGTTTAAGCAGCTGCAGCAATTCTCAGAATTGCAGACTAAGACAGGCACTTCCATCCTAACTGAGGTCTCCTGGCTGGGCTGCTCAGGTTGGAGAGCCAAGCACCATCTGCTTCCCCCACTAAGGAATGGGAGGGTTACCTGGAAAACGCCCAAGAGCCAAGTTCCTTCGGGACATGCATTTTCCTCCTCTGCCTGCAGAGAGAACCTCAGGCAGCAAAGTTCTTCATGTCAGCGTCTTAAGTAAAAGCCTGATGTGGCAGTTAGTCCAAAACAGGCTCTTTAGTCCTCCTAAAATTAGAGGTACAGGTATACGGGCAGACTTGAGAAGCAAATGTAGTGCTTCCTCCCCTCGAGTCACCTGTTGTCATCATCTGTTTGAAATATTTCTTCAGCCAGAGTAGTTCAGAGCTGGGATGTAATAAAGCAAAAGACCAAGCTACTGAATTTTCAGCTTTTATTAAAAAAAAAAAAAAAAAAGGACATCACATTTACATTACAGAATATTTTTAAACAAGGCCTTTTTTTTTAAAGCTTTAGATACCTAAAAAGTGTCTACATGATTCACACCTGCATGGAGCTTTGCAAATCACACAGTAGTCACCAAACAGCTATATTGCACAAAGATCCACACAATAACACACCGTTCTTAGCTTAGTCTACATTGTAAAGTGCTGTTTTGTAGGAAGAAACTTGTTCTGGAAAAATAAGTATCTGGATAGGCAAGTACTGCTGAACTGTATTTATGAAAGGTGACACTTCCAGTGTAGTGGAAAAAAATCTGACAGCGTGTTGTCAGTGCCTCTGACTGTTTCTTCATTTAGTAAGCGGAGAAAGCACCATAGAGTACTGTAAAGAATCCATCCCAAGTATTCAAGCAATACCAAATCATTTTTCAAACTCAGAATTCTGAGATAAATACAGACATAACAAAAGGTACATAAATGGTTACTGTAGCGGCAGTCTCTGACCAGTAGAATTGCATAGCAGAGCCTATCTTAATTGAATGTAAGATAAAGCTATAGCAGAAAGAAAAAAAACTAAATTTTTCTTACTTCTACATTCTCAAACCAGTAAAATTTAATCTTTTTTAAAACAGATGAGTTTGTGAGACTGTCATCGCGTCTAAGATAGTGTTCAATTTATGAGTATTTTAATGAAGTAAAAAGGTGACGTTGGTCCAGATGCTTATAAATCTAAATGAGGAACTGTAGAGTGCTACCCATGACATAAAACCTACAACTTAGAGCGGTTTCTGAAACAGAGGATTCATAAGTGATACATTTGTCTACGGAAGGAGATTTGGTCTGGGAACAACAAACCTGAAGGTTCAACCCTATAACCTACAGCTTTAAGCCGATACCGGATTTGGTAGGTGAACAGACCTACCAAATGGTGAATGAATGATGACTGTACAGAGGAAGAAGTCACAGCTACTGAAGAGCAAATCCCACCTCCTGGGTCTGTTTGACTGGTAGGCTCTCACACACAAAAATGTGAGTCTTCTAGGCAACAGAGTGTACTAACACGAAAAAGTCTTCTGTGCTTGACTAGCTAATTACGGTTTAATAAATAATTGAGTGAAAAAAAAAGTGGGAGGAACGATAAATTTTAAAAGCAGAAAGAGATTTGTTGTGTCTCACTACAACTGAAGTTGCTCCAAGATCTGGAAAATCAAGCAAAGAATAGGACAATGATGTTTGTGTTACCTATAAAGCTACTCAGGAACATTCGACTCTAGAAGTGACTGAAAAGCTGCAGGAGGCCCTCAGGAGTAACTGAACAGATAAACAAGAAGAAGAAACTCAACACTAAAAAATGGAAAATAACAAGAGGTGGAGAAACTCTGTGCACAGCTTGTTTATAACCAACCATGACGACCGTGTGGCAAATATTGCAGAATAAACTTTGTAAATGTCACTGCAACACACAGTATCAACCAAAAAGGCAAATATGGTTTTTAGGACTATGGAAAGAAGGAAACCCCAGAATTCTGTCGTTCTTCACAGCAACAGACTGTCTGTATGGAGGGGTCCTCCAGTCAGCCTCAGAAGACGAGAAGAGAAAGAGGAGAAGCAGGATGCTCACCAGGACAGAATGGCTTCCATCCAGCAAGATGAAACATGAAAGGGAGGACATAAAGGGAAAGAAAGGCTATGACAACCATTTACAAATATAAAAGACCTAAAGGATAATAAGCAAGGGACAATTTACCATTTCTCCTGCAGGAGAAAGTTCCAGAAGGTTCCCCTTGCTTCACATCTGATGCCTGGGACACCAAAGTGTTTCTCACACACGCATACAATGAAGCTGTGGAACACACTTCTGCACAACCTCACTAAGGCAGAAACATTTGCAGGCGAGACTCGGAGGAGAAGCTGCCCCTGCTGGGCCTTCCTAGACTCTAAAGAGCTGTTGTGCTCACCTCGGCACAGATGACTCTGCCAATTATCATTTCTGACAATTTCTTCTGAATGTGGACATCAGACAGAGGCTTTGGAGAGAGGACACTGGGAGGGGTGGACTCCAGGTCAGATCAGTAGGGACAGTTCAGACAGCAAAGCACAAAAAGGTTTTGCGTTATGACCTACATTCATTTAAGTGTATTGTGATTTTCAGGTCCCGTTTCATAGCTCTACAGCTGTATACATGTACTTATTAAGCATACTTCACACACATTCATCAAGATGCAACACTATCCCCAAATTAGAAAGCATATCCCCAAATTAGAAAGCACCAAGTATGTATTAGAAACATCCTTCACTTTAGATCCTCATTTTTCCACAACACAAGTTAACAGTGCAAGTACCCCGAAGTTTTTTTTACACAGATTTCTACAAACAGATGCAGTCCACCTCCACGCCCAGTACGATCAGCAACAGATCCTCCTGGAAGATATGTCAAAACATATGGAAGACAGGGAGGCCATTAGAAACAGCCAACATGGGTTCACCAATGGCAAATCATACCTGACTGATCTCGTGGCCTTCTGTAATGGAGTTGACTGCATCAGTGGACAAGGGAAGAGCTACAGATGTCACATACCTGGACTTCTGTAAGGCCTTTGATACAATCCCCACAACTTTCTTACCTCTAAATTTGAGAGATACGGGTTTGATGGATGGACTATTCAATGAATAAGGAATTGGCTGGATGGCTGCATCCAAAGAGTTACAGTCAATAGCTCAACGTTCAAGTAGAAACCAGCAACGAGTGGCATCCTTCAAGGGTCCGTACTGGCACCAATATTATATCTTCATTAACAACACAGACAGTGAGACACGAAACTGAGCAGTTCATTTGCTAGAGGGAAGGGATGACATCCAGAGAGACCTTGATAGGCTTGAAGAGTAGACCAACGCGAACCTCATGAGGATCACTAATGCCAAGCACAAGGTCCTGCATCTGGGTCTGGTCAATCCTCAGTATCAATACAGACAGGGGAGAGGAAGAGCTTATCTGTGGGTGGAAATTTTGACATGAACCGGCAATGTGTGCTTGTAGCCAACTGTATCCTGGGCTGCTGGGTGGCCAGCAGGGCAAGGGGGGTGACTCTCCCATTCTGCTCTCCCGAGACCCCACCTAGAGTAACGCATTATGCTCTGGGGCATCCAGTATAAAAACGGATGGAAGGCCTCTCCTGTGAAGAAAGGCTGAGAGAGTTGGGGCTGCTCAGCCTGGAGAAGAGAAGGCTTCAGGGACACTTCATTGTGGCCTTTCAATACATAAAGAGGGCTTAAAGGAAATGTGGAGAGAAACTTTCTACCAGGCCCTGTAGAAACAGGACAAGGGGCAACGGTTTTAAATTGAAAGTGGATTGATTTAGATTGCATATAAGGAAGAAAATTCTAACAATGAGGGTGGTGAGACCCTGGCATAGGTTGCCCAGAGAAGCTGTGGATGTTCCAACCCTGGCGGTGCTCAGTGTCAGGTTGGACAGAGACTTGAGCCACTTGATCTAGTGAAACATGTCCTTGACCATGGGGGTGGTTGGACTTGATGATCTTTAAAGGTCCCTTCCTATTGAAACTCTTCTGTGGTTCAGTGATTCTAAGAAAAAGAACTGTGATATAGCTTTTAACATGAGAGGAACAGAAATTTGAGGGGAGACATCTTTTAAGGCAGAAGTTGGGTCTCAAAACTTAATCAGTGCATTTTTAACATTCTTACTAAAAAAAACAATCTGCTACTAGATCAAAAAATTAACTTATAGAAACAAGTATTAAAAGAAATACCTGATTTTTTTAGAAGTTCACGTGTTATTACTCATGTCAATAACTCATTTGCTTTTGCATAAATACCAGTTACTATATTCACACATGCAAACTCTTCTGATTTTAGACTCTTAAGTCTGATGTTTAAGGTCAAATTGCACTTTATATAGTTTATATATCCTATAGTAAAAGCCCAGAAGAGTAAAGAAACTTACCATTAAGCCATCAACTATATGACACCAGATGTCAGAATTAAGAGCTCTAACTCACAGTCACATTAAAGGTATATGACATGCAATCAGATTCTATCTTACCCTTCTCTTTCCAAATACAATCCAAATATTCATCTGCAGTTCTGATTTCTCCCTGCATTATATTGTATTTTTGCAAACATTATTTTGTGCTGAAAGGCCCAATCCCTGCTGCTCAGGGGTTAATTGAAAGACATTTGATGCTTTAGAGGCATCCAGGCAGAATTCTTAAAAGCAGAATGGCAATCACACGCTGTCAGCTTTGACTTCATTAAATGCAAAACTGACTAGGTAAGGATTTAACTTACGTAAAAGGTAGATTTCTACCCCCAGAGAGTAATTTTGGTTGCTAGTTAAACTTCTTCCCTGCTTCCCCCGGGAAGAAATTCTGTGGAGAAAAGCATCGCACAGATCACACGAAAGGCAGGAGAGCTCCTGGAAGAACATTTCCCACTGGTGTGGGAAGTGTCTGGACTGTTTGTTCAAAAAAAAAGGTGGCCCAGAGGTCTGTGAGCAATACACAGCTATAATTTAATTAACCAGGACTGAAAACTCTGGTAGATTTCTTCTGTTCTCATCTTCCACCTCAGAACAGCAATAGGAAGAGATTACTGCACTAGATGTCGTCATTGTACTCCTCATACTTTTCTGTGACGGCTTCTTCCAGATGAACTGCCGCGCCACCCATTAAGGCAAATGCTGGGTACATCATGCCGGAACAGTCCACCTCGCACTCATAAAGGCATTTCATACGCCCTGCATCGTAAAACCCCACCCTGCCTTTGTCACAGTCGAGGCAGATGCCCAAGCATGACGGCAGGGGAAGGATTCTGCTTGCTGGATCCTTGGGAGCAGCAGGTGTCGTGGGAATAAAGAATTTCTTCATGCCTAAAGTGACCAGTGTGAAAGGCTGCGATGAGTCAAAGAAGGCATCTTCACTCCCACTGTCATGACCACTGTCTTGATCGTACCTAGAACAGAAAAACAATCATTTGCTTTTGTGAAATTCTCGAGTGGGATCAACGGTGCGAACTGGAGAAAATATTTTTGTCACATAGGTAACACTACACAATCACTTGCAACACCTTACAGGGTGAAAACATGGCTAAGCCAGGAGCGAGGGTGCATTAAGTCGGTGGTGAACACTCACTTGGACCACGACAAACAATTAGTAACAGCTAAACACTAATGAAGACAGAACCACCGAAGGCTTTCCGAAGAAGTGGATGTATCAAAATGTTCTCATGCTAGGCAATCATTAATGAATCTATAGCTACAGTAAATTACTTGAGAAGTAATGTAGTGATAATGAGTAATCATTAGACAAGATATGTTTATTTACATAATGTTAAACAACACCAGTAAATACATTTAGCATTACTGCTGTTCCATAAGTTTTCCTGCCAGTGCTGCACTACATTGTCTTTAGAATTTGCAGCACAAAATGTAGTGGTTTATGTTTTTTCTTTTTCTTTTTTTTTTTTTTTTTTTTTGAAGTGCTCTGCCTGGAAGCTTCCCTGAATGCATTTCCTAGATCTTACTGGGGAAAGTTTGTAGCCAGATTTGTTCAGCCTACATGCTTTTCCCCCCCACTTCTGTTCCCAGATGGAGACAGACCGGAGAAGGATACATTCTTCTGCGCAGGCAGCTCCTCAGTAGACTGGCATTTTTTGGGGGTGTTTGGGGGGAAACTGGATGTGTATGGTTAAAGGTTTTTAAGATACTTGTGTTGACAAGGAAAAACAAATCAGTTAATCGGATCCAAGTTTTCACTTTGCAAAAAGGCTCCATCTGACTTTAAACAGCTCAAGACGTTGGCATTTTTACACTTTCAGTGTGTTACACAGGAAGAAGCCGATACATTTGGTAGATTCCTGAAATAGTTAAGAGTCCCCAGGAGACCGCTGCCCAGTCTGCAGTTCCTAGACACAGCCAAGCTTACAAGAAATGTTTTGCTGGCTTGTTCCCTGTACTTCGACTTGTACGCAGTACCTCTCCCGCACTGTATACAAGCCTATAGCCTGGGATAAGCCAGCGACTTAGAATCTACCGTGACGCAAACCACAGCAAAGATACACAGATATGCACAGTGAATATTGTACCTCTGAACGGCCGCCAAACCAAGTATGCTAAGGGAATTAAGGCCAAGTTCCACTATTGACAATTAAGCATTGCTTCAGTCTTGCAACAGATATTTGGTTGTTTGGTTTTTCTTAACCTTCTTGCTGACATATTTTGCCATCTGCAGGAACCTGATTTCTCTCCTCAAAAAAAAGAAGAATGGACTTTGGACAAATAGGACTTCTTGCTGCCAATAGTAGGGGATGAAGAGCACAACCTGCTTACACAATATGCTTCGAGACACTTTCCACTGCTTAGGTTCACCTCATGTACTAATTGAGATCAGGCTATTCATCTATTTTTTAAAAGCCATGTTGTTATATAAAACATGTATTAAGCGAGAGTCTGTAGTTTACCTTGGGCTGGTCGTATCGTGGGTATTATGGAACAATTTCTGCATCTTGTTGCTAGAAACAACTCCCACTTTCACCAGGTACGAATAAGCTTCCACACGAAAAGCCCAGAAGTGCTTTCCTTTGGCAATTCCAGTGTCACCAATGATGTAATCCAGGGTTATGTAGCATCCGACCTGCATGCGCTCAGATCCCAACAGTAGTGGAAAACCAGCCCTGCTCTCCACAGATGTTCTTCTTGGGTTCAGCAGGAGGTGTTCACTGTTGTACCCACATTTGTCATCAAAAAGAAAGCTGAAAACTGAAAAACAGTATCCCCAAAAATTTCCTTAGTTAAGTATTTGTCTTTCTGTGGTTACAAACTATATTTTAAGACACACTGGCACTAGAATTTCTCACTTTTACAGGCTAACAGAAATATCATGCACACAAAACCAATCTCAATAGGCTACCTACTTAGCCTGTTTGTTAACAGTGCTTCTAAACATTTACACAACCAGTGACAGTATAACAGAAGCTGGGAGCTACCAGAAAACACCTACGGTCCTTAACACGGAGAGTTACGGATTCAGCACCTTGTGGACATAAGAAAACTCGATACCTGGAGCTGGAGGCGTACGCAAAACAACTTCTCTGCTCCAAGGGCTACAGATAGACCCTTTATATCCTCGAACTCTAAAGGCATAGCTGCTGTCATCATCAAGATCAGATATTACTTTGCTCTTGCCGTAAACTTCAACCTCCTTCCACGTCACACTGTCCTCTTCTCTATTAAGCTTGTGATATTCAAGAACAAAGACATCAGCCAAGTCTGTCTTCCCAGGGTATTCCCAACTGATCAGAGCTTTGTTGTACATCCTGCTCTGCTCTTCATTGATTTCTGGTATTTCTATACCTGGAATGTCAGAAATTGAGGAGAAAAAAACCTCAAAGTTAGAAACACTTCTTTATAGAATTGACTATACAATCCCTTTGTTGAATGTGCACTGGGAGCAAAAGATCAGAATCTGACTCACTGAGTTTAAGAATGCAGACGAGGATGGTTCTATTCATGGACTTATAATAAATCCTTTACTTTCTGTTTTTACTTTGGAAGCTATATTTACTTATGCTGGCAGCTAAAATGCCCATGTAAACACCTATTCTTCTCTGATATGAAATAAAAAGCTTCTAGAAAGATCTAATTCTATTTAACTACAATATTTTGGAAGTCAACGTCAACTGGTACTGAATGTGATGACATCCTAGCTTTTTTATCAAAGTTGAAGGTACTATTGCCATCAGGTAATGCCCTGTCCATCACAGAGAGAGAAGGGACAATGCAAGACACAAAACAGTCCCACAGCTGCAGACCTGCACAAGTTTTGCCTCTTTCCAGAGAAGCCCTTGAAGTGATAACTGGATAAAGACCTGATGCTTTCACAATTTACCATTGGAATGGAAGGACAAGACATCAAGGACCTCCTCTTGCTTGGCTATGTCCACTATAAAGTCTTCAAAAGTAGTTTCAGCGGCTGGCCGGAAGCTCTTCAAAGATTCAGTAGCTTTCTGGATTCTGAAAGCACAGAAGCAGAGGGATGGCAGAAGAGAGAAAAAGAATCCACATGTGTGCATTCCTTAAAATAAAAATGCTAAGTTTGGGTTTAAAAAAGTTCTCTTTCCTGATGTCTCCCAGGAAGTCTCTCTAGACAGAATGCAAAAGCAAAATTTAAAGGCCTTTTGTACATCAGTGAAAGGATAACGAACAGATAATCGTTCAGATGGCAGAGCATTTTAACAACTTAGGGCATAGTGTTCAAAGAACAAAATAAGTGGGAAGCGCTAATGGAGAACAATTAAGATCAAAGAGTTTAGAGCCAGAGGAGATTTGTTTGACTAACTTGCAAATACCCGGCACAACCTTTGAGCAATGGAAGGTGTTGGTGAGCTGAACCCAATCTCGCACCCTTCCACAGCAGTCCTCCTACGTGCTGTCGCAGAACTGAGCCCCTCCTGTGTGCAGCTGCTCAACTACTTTGTAATGCAGTAATTTCTACTGAACGGTAGTGGGACCAAATCTGAGGCTTCACAACACAAAGTACAGCATTCAGTACTTTGCTAGCATGTGTCAGAAGAATATGACTAACCAGACATCTTGGAACCATACCTGTACCTCAAACAGAAGATAATCAAGATACCTGACATGAAGTTGTTTTGCTGTTTGAACAAAACAAGATGGATCAGTTTCTTTAAGCACTTCTTGAGCATATCCTACAAGGCCATTATTTTCAAGAAGCCCCTGATATTCTTCTGTTTGCGTCTGCAATTTTTCCAGCCTTAAATTCTTAGAAGCTTCAATTGCCATAAGAGCTGCAGTTTTCTTCTCTTCCAAGACATGAAACAATTTCTCAAAGCTCTGAGTTGCTTCTTCTTTAGCTCTTTCACTATTGCACTACGAGGGAACAAAAGACATTTTAGACAGATTCCACAGCACCATGGCACTGTATAGAAACATACTCAAGGTTGTTCAAGATATCACAGCAATCTAGTCATCTGCTTGACAGATAAAACTAATGAGCTTTGTCATGTTCTTCAGCACTGAAAGTGCTATCAGTACTGCACCCAAGCCAGTAAGCATTTATTATCTTAATACAGAGAATGAACAGCAGGAAAGAAGAGCAGCAAAGTATTCCTCTGATTATGTCTCGAGTTATGCACGGCATTTGTCTATACAGCTCACGTAAGAGCACTGTAAAAGCAGGTCAGTTTCTGAAGACTTCATGCTCAAAAGCAAGGTGCTCTTTCACCTTCCTCAACCACCCTGAAATGGGTTTCCAGCCCAGTTTCTCATGCAAGCCTTCAGAGCCGCAGTGCCACCTCTGACTGGTGCCTTGGATAAAAGGAACTACACAGACACAATCCATATCAAGATACAGGCAAGGCCAAGAGCTCCTGCAGCTTCTGCCATCAAGTTTTTCAGCTTATATGCAAGCTCCCAGCTCTGACTCTTCTGCAGGGAGGTTTTGATTTAATTTGGACTTTACTGCAAGTAAACAGACAGTGTAAATTCTACAGTACCATTAATATACAAGAGCTGTATGTCTAACTCATCTTTGCGGTTAAAGCATCAAATAAGCATTATTTCAATTAAATTTACAGCAGCATGTAAAACTTAACTTCCCTCTATGTGTTGCCCAAATTTCCCACACTGTTGTGATTCGGTCTCAACACGTGTGATTCAGGACTACTGCAAACTGTTCACAAATTGATTTACTGGGTAACTGAAGAAGCCCATAGGATGTGAAACCCTTCACTGAAAGCAGTTCAAGTCTCCGCAGTGTCCCTGCCGGCGCCACCCCCAGACAACCCCCAAGCCACTCTCACCTCTGTTTCTTTCAGCAGCAGATCCAGCTGTGTGATGTGAGCTTTCACCTGGCTCTCCTTACTGATGAGGTAATCGATATCTTTTGAAAGTTTCTCCTGTTAAAATAAAACAGGAAGCTGGCAGAACAAGGGTATCCCACCCAAACTGACAACCAGTGCAGGCAGGTCATCCAGCTAGTGTTTGGTTTATCTAGTTATAAGGACAACAGCCCACCACCACTTATGAACAGCAATCGCACAGAGAGCTGCTCAGTGACCTGTGATGACTGTGCAGGGACATTAGGACACTGCTGTGACCAGGACTGGGAGCACAACCTCGACGGACAAGGGGCAACAGCCTCAGCTGTCTTATTATTCCCCAGCCACAGAAGTCACCCTCTCTTAGAATAGGAACACGAGGCTTCAGGACATTACTAAAACTTATAGAAAAGCCTTGTCAGTTATTACCTTATTTGTAGTAAGATTTGCTAGAAAAGAAAAAAAAAATGAGTGGTTCAAAGCATGAACTCCTCAGTGTCTCTGCACTTCCTTAGTTGCAGGAGTTAACAGCTGTACAGGAAAAGCCTTGCAAAGGGGCGAGGAGGCCAAGGGGCAGAAGGCAGGCAAGTCTGTTTCGGTTTTGTTTTTGTTTTTTTTTTCCATGAGCAAGACAGGAATAAAAAGAAGAAGAGGAGGAGGTAGTAGTAGCAATCATTCCTTAATAATTTTAATAACAAAGTTCACAAGTCTTCCCTGTTGTTTTGTGTTTAAGCGATGCAACTTAAGAAAGGAGGTCCCAACAGATACTTCAGATGCAAGTTCTTCAAGAGTATAGGCTAACTCAAGCCACAGGAACACCTATCGGAACATCTGGGGTAACAACTATATTCTAAAGCATTAACCGCTTCAGTCTTCTGCATCACTTAGTGCTGCTGTACGGTTGGTTAAATAAGGTGGAAACCCTTTCAAGGGGTTATGTTTCAAACCTCATAGGAAATATAGTTTAGTTCCTCAGACACGCAGTACGCCACGCTAACATTCACATTAACAGACGTTGCACAACAGCATGCCTCAAGCCTAGTTCAGTGTCCTCTAAACACACACCCTGGCTTCCTGCCAGACAGAGTCTGCCCTTACACCAGAAGCTCAGTAGTTTTCCCCTTCTTAAGGCCAGGTCTGACAATATTTACTTTTACCTTAAGGGTTTTGTAGGCAGTGCTCATGGTTGTTACTCTGTGGTTTGCATGACATCCACCCAGTTTACAAAGATGACAAACAGGTCTTCTGCAGATTTCACAATACATGTTCACTCTTTCCATTTCATGTTCCGGACACATCAAAATCTGAAAAATAAGAAAGCAGAGAGAATGTAGCTGTACTTCCGAAAACTGAGATGCTCAAAACTCATCAGAACACCCAATCTCCCCACAGCACTATCTGACTCCATCGGTGAATTTTTCATGTTCCACCTTTTCTATTTGTCCATGCCAGTGAAAGCCAGCAGATGAACACACTGTCACAAGGTTTATAGTAAGTAAACCGGTAGCAATATCTGTGTACACATCGCATAGACCCCATACTGCAATCAACCCTTCCGCTGATACCTGAAGCTGTTTGCACGCCTCAAGCTCCCTGTTCAGAGCTGTAAATGCAATACATAACACACCCACCCTGTCCAATTTAACTGTGTCCACATCAGCATCTCTTGAATCAGCTATGAATTGTTTCTTAATGCAAGAGTTGACATAATACTGTAATGATTTAAATCTAAGCGAGGTTCTGATCAGTCACACAGCCATCGCTCTTGGAGCAACAAACAAAATGCAGCCTCTGCTATCAGTCACAGTCATTTTAAAGACAAAAGGCTTCAGTGTTTCAGTTTTTCTGTCTGACTCCAATTACAATTCGTTCATTCAATTCCACTATCAGCTTAAACAGCACTGTGAAAAAGCTGGTGTCCTCTAAATATCATCTTTCAAAAACTGAAAATGTTGAATTAACTGCTCGAAGATGAAAAATAAAAAGTGCTGTTCAACTCCAAGCTCAAGCAACAGATAAAACCACCTAAAAGGGGAGCAGAGTGGTATGTTAAAAGAAAAAAATGCTTTGCCTCATTCCAGAGCACTGAAAGACAACATTTGGGTCTACTCCATGTTACCAAAGAAGAGGTCTTGAGAAAGCTTTTCGGTTTCATGTCAAGGAGAACAAGACAGCAATGCCAATAGTCAAGCATCATATTTTAACACTTAAACACACACACACAAATAGAGGAAAGGAAAAGTCACAAAAATAGAAAATTGTGAGTAGCATAAATATGGACATACTGAGCTAAAGCTGCAGACTATCTTCAAAACCAACTCTCAAGGCCCAAATGTTGTCTCAGGCTATGATGAAAAGCCCAGAGACACCAGTCTTACTAGCACCTTGGTGCCGAGACTGTCACTGAGCAGAATATGTGATAAGCTATCCCATCGACATGGACTGCTGGATTTCCACGGGAAGACTGCAGTCATGGTCTTAGCCAGTGAAGTACTTTTTCCACAGCAGCACACAGTCACACCTAACAGAAACCCACATATTTTCATTCATCTCCTTGTGGCAACAAGAATGGCAGCCTGCAATCTACAGACAGAAGAGTTCAGCAGGTTACTTTGCCTGGTTATTTTGAGAATTCAGGAACAAAAAGCCCAGTATGTGCTTCTCCCATCCCCACCACACACACGTTACAAAGTGCTCCCCAGTCTGGTTGTAAATTAAAGCAATGACTGGGAACATTGTTTAGGAGACTAGCAGACACTCCACACATTCAGTTCAGGTCTTAAAATTGCAGTGCAATGAAAAATGCATTTTTCTTTCTTTATATTAAGCTCAAACAGTCCTCAAAAAAAGTCTGTATTTGGCCACAGGTGAGATCAGTTGACTGTTGTTTGGAAGTTTTTCTACGAAGTAGATGTATCTACTGTTGTTTTAACTACACTATGTATTTCTCTGTTTTTTATTTTTTAACAGTACATCTGTCTTCTCATATAATTTTAAAAAAGTAAATCACACACGTGTGCACACACTTGATACATCGAGGTCAGGATGATCTAAACCACTTCTCCTTCTGCTCTGCTTCAACAGAATTCAGCTACTGACTTTTAAGTCCAAATTCAGTCTGCATTTGGTAGAATAACCTTTAAGAGTACACAAGGATGACTTTGGTATTTTTAAGTAGCAACACTGCAGCAGTGAGGGTTTAGATACTATCGAAGCAAAGTTTTTAAGGAGCTGCACAGCATTTTAGACCAAGAGCTGGAAGACAGCATGTAAGCTTTTACCTTACTCATTTATCCAATATAAGGACATTTCCCAAAGACAGCTGCATGCGAGTGCATTTTAAAGCACGTCAAGCTTTAAACCCATCAAGAACTTCTTATAAGTCGCACAGTAATCAAATCTACTTAATTTAATCAAAATTAATTGGGACTCCTTGAACACGAGCACTTCCAAGATCTGTGGCACCTCCAGTGAGGTTATCAGCAACAGGCATGCAGCAGGTGCTGGGACATTGAAACCTGCTGCGCTCCCTTCTTGAAGAGTTGGAAGCTGCATAGTTCCTCCTGTCGTGTAACTGAAATTCAATAAAGCATTGCCTTGTTTTGCACCATGCTTAGCATCAGCAGCAGTGCAGAAACGGCAAGTAAAAAACTTGCCATTACATTTTTCTCTTCTGCTATAGCTAAAAAAAATAACAGGCTGTAACAACAATAGAGACTCAAACACCGCTTTTTGCTACTGCTTGATGGGGAGAAGGAGGAAAGATGTTGGGTTTTGATGGATCAAGCTCAGGGGCAAAACGTCCAAAGGGAACCTGCCTTAAGGAGGCAAGGGGATGCCAGTTGTGTTGGATTTTTTAAGTTTACCACACACAGGCATCCTCCTTGACTCGACTTTTAGAGAAAAGGTCTGTCGTTGTACATGCCTAAGATCACTAAGTCTTCCAAAAAAACAGAAAAAAAGAAAGATCCAAATCACAATTCATAGAATCATAGAAAGGTTTGGGTTGGAAGGGACCTCAAACCCATCGAGTTCCAACCCCACTGCGATGGTCAGGGACATCCCACTAGATCAGGCTTCTCCAAGCCCCATCCAACCTGGCCTTGAACATCTCCAGGGAAGGGCAGCCACAACTTCCTGGGGAACCTTTTCCAGTGCCTCCCCACTCTGATGATGAAGAAATTCCTCCCTATGTCTAGTGTAAACCTGCCCCTCTCCTCAAATAACACAATCCACTGCCCAACTTAAAAAATCCCTCTTTTTAAGGTCACCTTCAAATGTACTCTCAATGTGTTCTTCAACAGCAACCACTTCAGCAACCAGAACAAAAGCTCATGGTTCACTCAATAAATATTATAACAGTAGCAGTCAATAAAGCAACAATGGTGGTCCTCAAAGCAACTACTATTGTGTAGTCTGCATAAGCTGTATGTAAATGCCTCAAACCACATTCTGTAGGATACGGTATACCTACCTTGGGTCTGAAGTTGGTGGTTGGTCCTACATATTCATGCTGGGCTTTCGCAGTTCCCCAAGGATGGTGCATTTTGAAACACTCATTGCAATAGCTTGCACTGCAGTCCAAGCAGCTCTTTGTGGACTCTTGAGGTGGAGGTTTGCAGAAATCGCACATGATAGCAACAGCTGCCCTGGCTGCCTGTCTGTATCTTTCCACAATGGTTTCCAAAGTGACATTGCGAAATAAGCCATTCATGCCACGTTCTCCAAGATCAATATCCCGCTGGCAACCCGGACAAGGAAATAGAGTCGATCTAGGAGTCAGTGAATTGCGTTTTCTGCCTGTATAGATACCAAATCCTGATTTAGGAGGAGCATAAACAGAAGAGGTTCAGATTTTAAAGGGAGAAGCACAGGAATTTACGAACCAATCCCAAACTATCATAGCACATCATCCAAAACAGTACAACACCAAATCATATGCAGCCTGCCAAGCCAAAGAGAATACATTTGCCATGAGATGACAGCATAATGTCCGGGTCCAGAGGACATGACTACTACTCTAAGACTTAATTGTATGTCAAGACAAATTTAGCTGGTCCTATCCTACCTTCTTCATCTAACTGCAGCCTTCCAAAACACTAAACAGTAAACCTTCTGGAAATCAGTTGGTTTTAGGTCAACCGGCTGCCCATACAGAAGCAAAAGCTTCATAATATACTGAAGTGAGAGATGCTTGTTCCCTGAGCAAGACTAGTTACTCCCAGACAAACACAGCCAGCTAGGATCTCCCTGAAGTTTGCTTTGGCTAAATCAAATTTATTTGGCTTATTACAAGAGGCGGCATAGAAAAATAAAGAGGAAAACAAGAGAACTAGATATTACCAGTATGAAATCGCAGCCAAATCATTTAGTTAAAAAACGTAGAGGCTGACTTGGACACTGCTGAATGGCCTTGACAGAGAAGGGCTGCTAAGTAAGACCCACACAACAAAGGGGATACCGAGATGGTTATGTCTGGGAGACTGCTCTACCCTGAACTGGGGAACCACAGACACGCATAGTTACACGGGGCATGTCTATCTCTTTTCATTTCAAAACGGGACAGCAGAGAAGATGCTCTCCTAACAAACAGCAATGCAGAAATTTCCCCTCCTCTCTAAAATAAAGCGATCAAAGGCTCCAGTAAAGCTGCAAGCCTAAGGAGCCCTTGCAGCCTGCTCAAGAGGATCGCTCACACAGACCCAAACACCATTTACAGGGTAATGTTCTTGAGGCTGTCGACCAGGGAGTGCATCCCCACCTCTCACTCAGGAGCCCACAGGGCACAACTGTCACAAAGCATCCTTTACGTATTTCTGAAGCAGGCTAAGCCAGTGTTCACACTTAGCATGTGGTCCCTCAGCTTCTCCTTACAAAGAAACCCAAAAAAAAATCCTCTGTAGCGGGACCATGGTTTTAAGATCCCTTTGAGAGGACTGCATGTTGGCATAACTAACAAGTGTGTAAATGAAAGTATGACCTAAAGCAAAATTCTTAGTATTGAAATTTGTTCTTCTTCAGAAAGGGAAATTTCTTCTCATCTGCATTTAATGCATATGGTCCCATCGGAAACATTGATACTTCATTTCTTTTTTAAGAGCCCTGTGATGCTATCCTAAAGACACTTGCTTTGTGTTCTCCCCTGTGACTGCTTCTCCCGACTCCAAAACCTCCTTTCCTATCATGCCCTTTCCAGTCTCTTTAATAAAAGAAAAAAAGAAAAAAAAAAGAAACAACACTCCCATAAGGAATTAGTTCCTTTAAAATTTGAGATGTGCCCCATGGTAGTTACGCATGAAAGTCACAATGAGAGCACGAATAACTGTACAAGCCAGCAGTCTCAAACTCAGCTGTCTAGTTCCTTTTGTAGGTTCTGGGGAGAACAACTAGACTGCATTTACAGAACAGCACGGGTGACACAAGGCACCGGTGTGTAACGCTCCGTCTAAGGGAAGCAGAGATTTATTTTCTTATTTTATTTTTTTTTTAATACTTACTTGACGTGAATTAATTACCCAAACTGCACGTCCTGCAGTACCTGTAACTTGGCACACACAGCAATACACACATGCAATGCACAGCAACAGCAGTGAAACGCAAACTGTATTTCCAATGTCTACTCCAAGCTAGCACTGCACACGGGAACACAGCGAGGTCTTCTACACAGACTTCTACAATGGCCTAAACAAAAGGATGATTCTGCATGCAGTGCCATGCACTCAACAGCTACAGGAAGGGATGTGGAGTACTTACATTTGCCAAAACTAATAAAATAATGATATAGCGTTGTACGTACAGGGACTGCCTACGAGCAGTATGCTACAGCTGAGAGCAAGCAATGACAAAGCAAGATAACAAGGAAAAGAAAACCAACCAAAAACATGGTGCAGTGGTCAAGTTTAAAAATATAATCTGAAATTCGTATCCAGTAGCATGCTTTTCAAGTCTGGCCCAAGCGGCTCAAGTGTGGAAGGGGTGTTTGTTTAACTCAAAGGTGAGTTCAGCTGCATCCCAATGGAGGCCTTTCATTCTGCCCATGGTGGACTGAAACAAGACCATCGTCATGAGCCATGCTCTGTGAAGACTGGTGACACTCTGCTTATGGAAAACAATCCAGTAGCAAGCAAGTCCTGCGCACTTCAGATGTCTCATCCCTTTTTCTTGACCGTGCTCTGAGAGCCTAGGGTTGGCTTTTCTCCCTTGTTTTAAACCCTGGAAGTTTACTTCCTAAGCTTCTTGGTGTGCTCAGTACTTAAAGCATGGAAACATTCTCTTTTTGCTTAAAATACTAACACGCATGAGAATTACAAGATTTCTACACTCGTATTTTAAAAAGAAAGCACTAAGGTAGTGATAAATTACTTTAAACACTACCTTTCCTACCTGTCTTATTTCCAGTTCACCAAAACTGAATTCTGCTGATACACAAAAAAAACACCCAAAAGAAAACAAAACAGAGCAGCAAAGGTCATGGATTTTGTAGACATATTTGTAGAGAAACTTAGGTCCTACCTATATTCTGTTTTACAATTTGCCGATCTGATTTACAATAAACAAGTATACATTCAATGAAATATTAGGAATCATCACAAAAGGTCTTCCACTGTGGTTTCCAAACAGACTGCTCCGCTTGCAATGAACAGCTCAATCAGAAGCTAAAAAGTAGCACAACATATGCTCGTGCTCAGATTCCAAACTCACAGATTTACAGACTGCAAAGACTCAAGTCAAAAAGCAGTCTTTTAAGTGCAATGTTTGAAAGTCCTCTTCCCAAGGAGAGGTTACCAACTCCCACACTGCTGAAAAGCTCAGCCTAAAGCTTATGGTTTGCAAAAGGGATTAGACATCTTGAAGGCTAAACTGTGTTTTCCAAGTAAACAGCATCGCCAGAATTCTATGGTTATGGAAGACATGGAAGTTCAATATGTGAGAGTTTAAAAAAGTAAAAATTTTAAAAGTCAACTGGATTCTCAAAAACGTTTTTTAAAAAAATATAAATGAATATTGCCACTTCCCCAAACTCAGTTAATGCTTTATCTGGATTTTTAGGAAGAAAGCATAAAAGTGCATGAGAGAACTCAGCAGCTGGAATACATAATTTCCAAATACTTTAATCTTCCCCAAATCAAGTGTGCTTCCTGCAAAAAGAGCAATAAAGGAGACCTTTCCAAGAGCTCTGACAGTGTCCTACTGTATCTTTGTTTTATGACACTTTCAATGTGCAATTGAGGCAATTTAAACTTCCCCTCCCAATTAGCTGCTGCTTTTTCCGCTGAGTGTAAAATTCTGACTTCAGTTCATGTCTTTCTTGAAGGGCTCAATATTCCTATGGATAGCTCATTTGCCCATCAATATTATGGGAGTATGGAGTTTTGAGGATTTTTTTCAGGTTTGACAGAGCATCACATCAAAAAATAAATATTTATGTTAACAAGCCTACACAGTGGCTGAGATGCTCAGACTAGCTCAGTTTTGGAAACCAGATGCACTTAAAAACAAAGAGACATTGGCTATCCTTCCACCCAATTGCGTCACTAAGCATGCCAAACATTACAAGTGTTATTAATTTAAAATACTTAGTTTTCCCTTTATATCCATGTGCCAAGCTAAATTGCCAGAGCCAGAACTACCCGCTTGGATTAACATGGTGTAAATTTCAATCTGCTTCTCTTTCAAAATAAGCAGACTCAGATATGATGAAGAACAAGTATTACCTCCTATTTAAAAGCCATGGCCAACCATGACCTCCCAATGTTGCAAAGATCAATCCAATAATTACTTCACTATCAGCAAACAGCGGTCTTACTGAAACTAGAGCATGAAAACTCATGAAAATTAAGAAGTAGGGGGTGACGGGTTTTTGCTTTAAAGTGAAGATAGAACGTGCAGTTTTGCACCCATCAATGTATGTTCAGTCATGCATAGATGCAAGGAAAAAAACCACAATCCAACCTTTAATTGAATTCCAGTCCAGTTGACCTTTAAGTCAGTGTTAAACAGAATGAAAAGCTTTCCTTATAGAAGTCCTTTGCTGTACCTTTGTTCATTCAAAAGCCATTTTGTGGACTTGACCACTGACAAAAAGCTATATGCTAACCAACAATATTTAACTTGAGATCTAAATGCTAGGCTATCTCTAGCCAATACAAGAAGTGAAGCATTTCTACCTCTCCACCCAAAAGACCTCCTCTGTGAGGCTGTAAACAATGAACAGAAAGCTGTTTAGAAATCAAAAAATGAGTTATACCATTGGTTTACAATGGTTCAAACGAAAAGCATCAACTGTTTTCTCTCCTGCGGCTGTTAAACTACTGCAGGGCTGAAAGGCAAGAATGTTTAATTTCCTAGCACACGAAACAACTGCAATATTTATGCAGAACAGAAAGAGGGAGAAAGACGATTCGGGTGGGTTAGGAAGGGTTATTTTCAACACTCAGTTTCTGCATTATCCCTCAATGCTGCACAAGTGTCAACATAACCACATTACATGCTTTAATTACATCAACATTGTAATCACACTAACATTACAGAAAACAGATTAGCAATAAGAAATACTATTTATTTTCCTCTTATATGCAAAATGGTTTTTTTTAAGCAAAAAGTATTTTATATACACCATAAAGTGTTTTTTTTTTAAAACCAACACATCTGATTTTTAAAAGCACACACTCCATTTCAACTGAAAAATAAAGAGTTCCAGCCTTGTTGCTTAAAGATAGATTGTCTTTGTAAATGTAAGATGGGTGTGCACAACAAATACAGAACACAGAATGTAGACCGGTTCCTTCTGACATCTCAGGAATTTAAATGGCAAAATAATTTAAAATAGTTTATCGTCCCCGTGGAGATAGGAGGGAGTCCTTAAGTGATAAAAAAGAAAAAGAAGAAACCCACGGTAGGAGGAAGGTGGTGTATATACTTTCAAATATAATAGTAATTTTTTGACAGTGGCGTGCCCGGCACAAAGCTACCAAAAATTCCAGTTGTTTTTTGTTATACATATGAGGGCCCACTTGAGGTGTTTTCCTGTATGTTTTCTCTCTTATGGAGTGATTTTATTACAAATTCTCCTAAGGAACACAAAACAAATTAGGCACAGGCAACGCACTCCAGATACAAGATGAGAATTCTAAAAATGTGAGTTGCAAACTGGCTGAGCGTTACTGGTACCAAATGTCTGAGAGCAAATCTTACACCCTCACATACAAATGGGGCTATATTGCCTGTAGCATTAGAAACAAAGACAGTATAACCTCAAAGTCCAAACGCATTCTGTGGAGTTCCCATTTCCATATGCTTTTCATTTTGCAAATTTGAACTGTCTGAGATGATAATTCTCCTGTGATGTGCACCTGCCCAAGGCTCTTTGGGGAAAAGGGGGGAAGAGTCTATTATTTCCAAGTCCCAACACTATCTTGTTACTTATAAAACAGGTACAAAGTCATTAGGAAAGCGTTCATCTGCCTCTACCAGCAGGTCAGGTGAGGAGGTAATACCCACCATTCCCATCAGTTTGGCGGGATGGTGGCGTACTGCTGTAGATTTGAAGGTTACAACCCCTGCAACAAACTGCGTGAATATATCTTGGGGAGATAGGAGTACTAAGAACGGGTCTGTCTTGCCCTGTTCTTAAGTACCTAATGAAACAACACACTCTAGATCTTACGAGAAGGGTGGCCAACAACTACGACAGCACCGCGAACTGAAGTCTGCAAATCCAGTAGTAATTAAATGCCAGAAGGGTTCCCAGAGGAGCTCTGCCTCCACCGTGCAAGGGGCACACTTTGCCACGGCATCGCACGTGGGCCACGGCATGCTAAATCGCTGTTTCTACTGCCTGATGGAAAGCATGCTGCAGGGCAACTTTTAGAGGCACATCATTCCCAGAAAACAGTGCTAATTTAAATTAACTAGCCGTTTGGCCTGTGGATTCCCTCAAGTCAGGTTAGCCTCAACCAACCAAGCTACACAACACAGGATTCGCTTATTAAACCAACTTGCAAGGGCACCAGTACTAACAACTCCAGGGCTGTTTAAAAAAAGCCAGCGAAATAAAACATTTGAACTTTGAAAACTAGGAAGGGGAAGCTGAACATTAGTAATATATGAAACGCAAGAGACAGCTCTGGGGTTTGTCTTGTGGCTGACTCTTCCAGACTACTGCAGAGCGTGGTTTTAAAGTGGGTAATTCTGTCAGAAGGAAGCCTAAAAGCCAGGATGAGGTTTCTTTCAAGTACTTTCAATGTGTCTGTGTAAAAGCAGAACAACTCTTCCGTGTATTACACAGATGGCTGTAGTGTGACATCACAAAGAGTATGAGGAGTCCTACAGCCAAGTGCTGCTAAACCTTCAAGCAGACTACACTGAAAGAGACTGTTAGCGCAGTCTTCTTACAGTCCTTTAGTCCTCCAATTCTGCAACCACGCCATCATCATCATCTATGGAAAATGCTTTATTGTGAGCACAGTTAAACAGGAAGGACAAAACTATCACTTGCAAAGTCTGCAGAGGCTCAGAAGGAAGCTGGAACTACTGAATTCAGGCTGGATGAAACCTGAGAGAACCACCTCAACAGTACTATTGACAGGCAATAAGTTGCTTGAATCTACATCTTGACGCTATTGAACGTGATGCTACTGTATCTCCATGTAACTGAAATACAGGAGTAAACAAACACAATGGTTACAATGATTAACAAGATGCCACAAACACAAATAATTTTATAAGAAATAAAGTGCATTTTCCTTAAAAATATTCCGATTGTTCCTGCCACAGAATGGACAAGGCTTGCACTATCCCTAAGTCATCTCTTTAACTGCAACAGGAGTACTGGGAACACATGTTACCAATGCAGATATCGTTCAACTCAAGTTAGTCCGATACATAAAATTAGGAAAACACGCAAAAAGACCTGATACGTACCTGATCTACTAATCCTGTCAATTCTGTCCATGCTAGAAGAAGAGATCTTAATTCGAGGGCTACTCTGATTAGAAGATTCAGAACCTCCATCGCCAAAAGAGTCTTCAAATGCAAAGAGTATTTCTTTCATGCATTTGTGACATATATTGTGCTGGCAGGGAAGGATGAGCGGATGGGTAAATAATTCCTTGCATGCTGGGCAGATGAGCTCTCGTTCTATACCCTTAATGGCAACCTTCATAAAAGAAAGAAGGAAAAACAAGTGTAAGCGCAGAAAACGTGAGCCAGCAAGGCTCATCACACAGCTTTTGTGTCAGCCTGTCAAAACGTGAACCCCAGCTCTGCAGAATAATGGTGGCGCACAGTTTTGGGTGGTTTGAGGCACCTCTGGGTGACACTGGAAACAAATCTCAATTAACATTTATGAAAGCAATGACAACGTTCGCTTCAACCGAAACCACGGCTGCCAGTCGGCAAACGCGGTTCATCGCTAGGTCATGTCTGCATTGCAGGGGAGGAAGGGAGAGGAGGGGAGTAGTCTTAATTCCACCCAAGGACCCAGAGAAAGAAAAGCCACCGCGCTTCTTAACCAACGGCAGCCGTGCAGTTAACTCGGGTCGCTTTACAAGAAGGGGGGAAGGAAAGAAAAAGATAAAAAGAGAGACTGAAGTGTCAGACTGCTTAAACAACAGCCTTCCCTGCCCGGTAATTCACAAACACGGGTGGAAGCCGCTCTGACTCCACCGGGAGCGCAGTTCGAGTCGCCAATACTGTTAATGCTTAAGGATGCGGTGCACAAAGCAGAGCCCGTGTGGCCGTGTGGTCATGGACCGCCCCGGGAGCGGGGACACCGCGGCGCAGCATCAAGTGGCCACGGGGAACGGAGCCTCCTTCCCCATCCCCGCCCGCACCCCCGCGCCCCCCGGGACAGGGGGACCGCATCCCCGGGGGAGAGAGGGACCCCATCCCCGGTCCCCATCCCTGGAGGGACAGAGGGACCCCATCCCCGGTCCCCATTCCCGAGGGGACAGAGGGACCCCATCCTCGGTCCCCATCCCTGGAGGGACAGAGGGACCCCATCCCCGGTCCTCATCCCCGAGGGGACAGAGGGACCCCAACCCTGGTCCCCATCCCCGGAGGGACAGAGGAACCCCATCCCCGGTCCTCATCCCTGGAGGGACAGAGGGACTCCAACCCGGGACCCCATCCCCCGGGGGACAGAGAGACCCCACCCACGTCCTCATCCCCGAGGGGACAGAGGGACCCCATCCCCGGTCTCCATCCCTGGGGGACAGATGGATCCGAAACCTGGAACCCATCTCCCGGGGAACAGAGGGACCCCAATCCTGGCCCTCATCCCCGAGGGGACAGAGGGACCCCATCCCCGGTCTCCATCCCTGGGGGACAGATGGATCCGAAACCTGGACCCCATCCCCCGGGGAACAGAGGGACCCCAATCCTGGCCCTCATCCCCGAGGGGACAGAGGGACCCCACCCCCGGTCCCCATCCCCGAGGGGACAGAGGGACCCCAACCCTGGTCTCCATCCCCGGTCGCCATCCCCATCCCCATCCCCGCCTGCATCCCGGGGCAGGAGGGATGCTGCGGCATCCCGGGGGGCTGCCAGCCTCCCCGCACCCCCGAGCCCTCCCCGGGAGGACAGAGGACCCCGAACCCCCGGTCCCCATCGCGGGGGAGGCAGAGGGACCCTGACCCCCCGGGTCCCACCCCCGGTCCGTCCTGGTCCCCCCCGATCTCACCGGGCTCTGCATCCCATCGCCCTCCATCCCCGCGGCTCCTCCGCCGCCGCGGTGCGGGGGGGGCGGTGCCGGGGTGCGCGCGCCCAGGGCGTGGCTACCGCACAGCGCACAATGGGAGCGGGGGCGCCGCGGGCCGCCAGGGGGCAGCACGGGCCGCGCCCCGCGCCGCGGGGACAGCGGCGCTTTGCGCCGGGAGTGCGGGTGTTGCGGGGCCGGAGCCGGGCTGGGAGGGGCGGGATGGCGCCCCCGCCCCTGCCGGGACACCCCGGCACACACACCGTGTCCGGACACATCGTCCGAACGCTCCGGGGACGGTGTCAGGGTTGGCGCTGTGGCTGCTTCCCCGGGAGCCGTTCCAGCGCTCCTCCGCCCTCTGGATAAGGACCTGTCCCTAATGTCCCACCGAACCCTCCCCTGGTGCGTCCTCCTGCCGCTCCCTCCGGTCCTGTCATCGGTACCAGAGAGAAGAGATCGGTGATTCTTGTGATGAATCATAGAGTCACAGAATAGTCTGGGCTGGAAGGGACCTTAAAGCCCATCCAGTCCCACCCCTGCCATGGGCAGGGACATCCCACTGCATCAGGGGCTGCCCAAGGCCCATCCAACCTGGCCTGGAACACCTTGGGGATGGGGCAGCCACAGCTTCCCTGGGCAGCCTGGGCCAGGGCCTCACAGCCCTCAATGTGAAGAGATTCCTCCTAATGTCCAGTCTAAATCTGCCCCTCTCCAGTTTATCCCCATTCCCCCTCATTCTGTCCCCAACAGCCTTTATGAACAGCCCCTCTCCAGCTTTCCTGTGGCCCCTTCAGGTACTGGAAAGTACAAAGCAGTAAACTGCCATGAGGTCTCCCCTCAGTCTCCTCCCGGCTGAACAGACCCAATGACTTCAGCTGCTCCTTCAGCTTCCCCGCTAAACCCTTCCCCAGTTTTGTGTCCTCCCCTGGACACTCTCCAGTAGCTTTCGATCCTTTTTATGTTGTGGCACCCCAAACTGCACACAGCACTGGAGATGGGGCCACCCCAGTGCAGAGGAGAGCAGGACAGTCCCCTCCCTGGATTGGGTGCCAATGCTGTGCTTGATGCACCCCAGGACACGGTGCCCTCTGGGCTGCCAGGGCACTGCTGGATCATGTTCAACGTGCCCTTGGCCAGAACCCCCAGATCCCTTTCTGCAGGGCTGCTCTCCTGCCTCTCGCTCCCCCGTCTGTACGGACAGCCAGGGTTGCCGTCTCCCACGTGCAAAATCTGGCACTTGCTTTTGTGATTGCCCAACTCTCTAATTCATCCGGATCCCTCTGCAGGGCCTCTTTGCCCTCAAGAATGCCAACAGCTGCCCTCTAGTTTTATCTCATGGGCAAACTTAGTTATTAAACTTCAAAGTCCTGCATCTTGGTCATTTATGAAGATGTTAAAGAGCACTGGCCCTAAGATGGAGCCCTGAAGAACCCCAACAGTGAGTGGTCACCAGCCTGGTATAATCTCATTTACTATGACCCTTTGAGCCCAGCCCATCAGGCTGTTCTAAGGACACGCACCAGGCAGCCTGCATGGTAGCTGGGATGAAAAAGAGGTGAGGAAGTGGTGATGCTCCTCTGCGCCTCTTACTCTCCCCTTGCAGCACGTTTCCAGTGGAAAAGGTGCAGCAAATACCCTTTTCACCACCAGCCAAAACAAACAGAACTACTTTTAAATCTCCAGCTCCTTCAGGTTTTGGCAAGGGTGTTGACACAACCGTTGCAGAGTTAGTATAGCATTAAGCTAAGGGAGAAGAATTGCTTATTTAGGAAACGCAGACTGAAAGTGTGCAGTGTCATTACATTACACCACAGAAGGAGGTTTTGTTAATTAAAACAGATGGAGCCTGAACTATGTGAATGATGAAATGCTGTCAGTTTGACACACCTTAAATATGACCTATTTGCCTATTTAAAAGACTAACATCTGGATAAGATGGTCTTTTTTCCACTCAGAATAAGCTTTCATATGAGTCAATAAACCAAAATACACTTGGAATGTTTTATTTGGGTTTTGGACATTATTAAAACTTGGGCTTCAGTGGCCTGGACGTGAAATTTGAATGGAAAATTACACTCAGAATTCATGAAGACAGAGGTGATCTTTTTGTACGTCTGGTACTACAAAGAAGAACGTTCTTGACTATACATGTAAAAATGTTATTTCACATTTACTTTAGAAAATACCCTTATAAAAATGGAGAGTACTGGGTCTGAAATGATTCTGAAAATGCCAGTAATGCGCAGTGTGTATATTCAAACCAAAATACGTCACTTAGCTGGGAATGAGAATGAGTTGGAAAGGACATGAGTTGTTAGCCTTCCAGCTATGTTTTGAATAATTATTTGCAAGCATCTGAATAACTACATTATCCCTTAACCACCTCTACTATCCTCAGATTTCCTGATGTTACAGGTGGGCTTTAGAGGACATAGCTCCTAATAAGCCCTTGTTCACATTAACACCTATCTCTGGCACTGTATGTGGTTGATTTGGGGGACAAATAAACTATCAGGTGCAGACCAGAACAAAGTCGCTTTGGCTCTGCTGCTGCCTTTGAACCAGTATAAAGAAATTTTGTCTATATTGGCCCAGCAAGGCAAACTGTTCATGCCATACACGTAGTTGCCAAAAGAAGTGGATGTTAAAATGCAAATCTGGAGCATGTGTTTTTCTCCTGTCCTTCCACAGCCTTCAGATGGACCCCAGTGCCAACTGCTGTGATGGCCAGGACCTCTGAGTGATGCCTTGTTCAATCCCTTAATAGATCATTAAGGTATTAGCTTGTTTGTGTGCCTGTTTGCTCTGGCTTCAGGGTACTTTAGAGCAGGATTTTAATTACCACCTCCTCCTCCACCGCATTAAGATGTTACATGAATTACAAGACCTCCAAAGAGTGAAACTCCCCTTTTCTCACTTACTTACACTTTTTTACTAGCTTTTTGATCCATCCTCAGCCTAGGACAATTGCATTTACAGTGCCAAAACCCAAATTAGCTTTAAGGTATTGGGAGGGAAAAAGTCCGAATCAGTAGGAAACACTGGTACGTTAAAGAAGTAGGAGTACAAAGTATTAGGAGAGACTCCTGTTGTTAGCCTCTGCAGAAGAGGTCAGTAAGAGCAGCACCTGCTTTGTTGCCAGCCACACGCAGGCATTGATGGGAAGCCATTCTGCTAACAAGGGACTCCTTTTACATCAAGCAATACCTGGAAAGTGTCAGAATAGTTCAGCACATCCTTCATAATTCACTCCTTCCCCCAGGAGAGGTCTGTCAGGGTGTTGTTCGCGTGCCTTGCATTCCCAAGACAGCAGCATAAGATAGAAACTGGAGGAAGACAGGGAGGGAATTGTCGTCCTGTCTTCCATTCTACCTCAGGTTAGATGTGCTTGTTAATTTAATCAGTGGCAAGCAGCAGTCTCCCAAGCACTCATGTGCATTAACTATCAGTACGATTTAAGGAAGGGTGCAGCACTGGTTTTAAACAAGCCATAAAACCCCTATACTTGGTTTACAGAGTGATTCGGGTCCTGGTGCATGAAGCAACAGAGCCCTGCCCCAAGGCGCCTGGGACCTCCTCTGCCTTCAGTGGTCAAGTCCTCAGACCATACTTTTCCAAGTCACTTTTTTTTTTTGCTTGGCTTTTGCATGCATGCCTCGATCCTGATCCAGTAATGGTTTCTGTTCCTCTGACTGAACTGCTGCTGGATGCCTTCCCTTAGGTTTGCGTCTGAGCAGAGCCAATGTGGAGAAAGGCAGGATGAAGAGCAAGATTTGTTTCTGTGCTAACGTGACTGTCCTGGGGACTGAGTCACCAGAAAGATACTTCTCTCCCTGTGCAATGGGAATATTTTCCTCCAGGATGGCTACAGTGGGCTTTTAGCCTGCACCTCATTCTCTGTAAATCGCCACTGATACAATTTTCTTCTCTACTTAGTCCTGAAAAGTTGACAATCACTGTTTTCTCCAGGGCTTTCTCAGCCATGCAGGCTGAAAGATATATCATTTATTTAGTAATAAGGAAATAAAGAAATGTCCCTGCTTTCGCTCAGGAATACAGGCTCATACTTGTCTTCTTGATGGTTACTCTTCAATTGCATCACCCTGAACAGCCAGGGAGGGCCTATGGACCTTGGATATTTCAAAATGAAAACAACAATGGCTTGAGGATTTCTTGTCATAAGACAAAAATGCCAAGACCTAATCCCTTGGTTCTGGTTATTTGTCTGCTCTGCAGAGATGTGTTACAGGCCCATAACCCTCACAGTCAGATGGGTTTCATAACAGATCCCATAACCTGATCAACTCGACTGGACGAGTTTGGAAGGTCACATGAGCCGCTGCTGTGCCCAGAGCACTGTGCAAATAAAGGCTACACTCGTCAAACTGCCGGAATGTTGGGATTGTGTTAGGGTATTAGGATTTATAGCTAGCCCATCTCGAAGTGTGATAAGCTGACTCAGTATATATTTACTTTTTCTCTTACTGTACAGTACTCTGCTTCATGCCTGGACACCTGGACAGTAGCAGTTGCAGGGGTTCCAAAGAGCAGCTACAAACAGTCCACCCTAAGGACTCAGCTGTTTCCCACACACATTGTAATCACTTGCCAAACAAATGAACGAAGTGCAATGAAAAATCTTTTCCCAAATAAATGCCATTCAAACTAAAATAACCTGCAGCTCTGAAGCAGAAAAGAATCACATCTGTGAAAAAATTATTACTCTGTAGCAGAAATGAAAGGTAATGGGAATTTTTAAAAAGGATTTGGAATATGAAATGTTCAAATTTTAAAAAAAAAAAGAACTAGTTTTACAGGATGCCCAACCACAGACTCAGTTTCTGATGCCAGAAAGATACAGCACAAAGAATACGAACAATACACACATAACACGTAGGGAATTGCTATTCTGTCCCACTGCCTTTGCTCCTTAGCTTCTGATTGTAGCTACTCCTGTCACCCAGGGCAAGGCTGGCAGCTTGCTTGTGCCCTGTCACTGCCTGTGTTCAGAGAACCCACTGCTGGAGCAATGAAGACATGTCTAAACTGTGGAAACACACATTTGTCACACAGGCTGACTAACCCAGCTAAGCAACTCAGATTAAAAGCTGTGAAGACAGGCAAATTGGATTTTATCTCCTTCTGGATGCTAGACTTCAAACTCCACAGTATCTAACTTAAGCTGTTACCTGAAATTGAACTCCAGTTTATCTTTACATGCTCTTTTAACCAAAGTCACCTTTTTGTGCAAACACCCCTCACAATACAGACATAATCTGGGTACACTTCTGGATACTCTGTAAACAGGAGAAAACTTCTCTTAAAGAGCTATTCTCCCCACAGGCGCCCAACGCCCAAACAAGCACTTTCCTACACATAAGCAAGGAATACGTAATGCTTTATCTTCTGAAAGACGTGGAGCAGAACTTCAGCTGAGTCAGGCAGCCCACCAGCCTGCACAACCACTAGCAAACTCAACTGTATTTCCTCTCTCCAGTTCCTCATGAGATTCGGGTTTCGTACTCATGCAGCTCTACCCCTTACTGTAACCCAAAGAAAAGCTGAAATGTCACCACAAGAGAGTTCTGCCTTGGTCACTACATAAATCCAGGCAGAAAGGAGGGAAAGAAACCAATGTCATCTGCAGGGTTCAGGTGAAGAGCGTGCAGAATTTAGAATGCACTGTAAATTATTTCTGTAAATTTCTCAAGTTAACGTCACATGGGGTTTGGGGCTTGATTTTAGTAGCATCTATTTCTCTAAATGATTTTTTCCTGGAGAAATGTTATTTAAGTTGTTCCTCATCAATCGCAAATTATCACTTTCTGAAGGCCATGCTGAGTGTACAAAACAGAAGGTAAAACATGGCAAACAAGTGAAGGGGAAAAACAGAGAAGACTAGGAATTTGAATAAAACAAATGGAGTATGCTAAGATCCTTATTTCAACAAAATCAACAGCTAGCACACAAGGACACAGTCAGTGTTGCTACTCTCTCTCTGAAATTCACATTGGTTTATGTTGGTTTGCTGATTTTCTTCTGCCAAGGGGGAAATGCCTTAAAAAAAGCTCCCCAAAACTGGATGACCGGTAGTGATATCAGTTAGTATTGGTATCACTAGACACAAGTGTTTCATTATAGAGTTTTCCGAAAATTCTTTAAAGTTAATACTACAAGAGGAACAGGTGTGTTCCCATGAAGAAAACATGTCTACGGAAGCAGAACAATTTTGAACAGAGTGATGGTGAATAATTGTTTCTTACACATATTTCTGTGTTTGAGTACTGCAGAAAGGAACTTACAGATAGTGAAGAGGAGAGAAGAAAAAAAGAAACCTGAAACCATTTTTAGACTACTATGCCAGTTTGAGACAGCTGAGTGTCCATCCTTGCTGTGATTTAAACTGGGATTTCAGAGTCCTGAAAGAAGGTCATACAATCTCCTCCTGCCTCAGTGCCTCTGTTACAAAAGGCAGTTAAATGTTAATCTATCTCACAGGGATATTTTGGAGTGTTCAGATGCTGCTGTGACGTTTGTGACAGGTGTCTCGGAGGCCCAGAATATCTCACAGAGTATTGTAGTAAGCTCAAACAGATGTTATGGATATATGGATTACACAAAGACTGTCTTATTGGGACTGGAAGTGTTGCATGCATCATTCTGTTCCAGGTACAACGTGCAAGTTGTGTGTGTGAAACACAGTCACAGGGGAATAATTAGTACAAATCATTAAAAGAGATAACAGGTTTTTGAAGTGACATTCCCCCAGGGAAAAGCAATATGTAATGATTTGTCCTGTTTGGGAGGCCCGACAGAGGCTGCAGCCTAAGTGGAAAAAAAGCATGAGTGCACGTGCGCAGAGTCTAAACGCTGATGCATCTGTCCTACCTGTTGGAACCCTACCCTGCGGAGAGGTAAGTGTGCGAGAGTAAAGTATTATTATAACATTATGTTTCTGGAGTAGTTCTTTCTTCAGTGAAAGCCAGATGCTTAACACTTAATTCAGAGCAAGTTAGTGCTCTCAGTCTTTGTTGTGAAAGTTTTGTTGATGTGGGAGAATGGGAAAGGGAAAACTTGAGTGCTGGGAATTCTAAGCGGTAATACTCTACCTCTAAGCAAATACAACTTACAATTCAGAGGAGTCCTTTCGCTGGCATGATTTATGTCACCTGAGAAAGAAGCTTAGTTACGCAGCAGAATACCTCGAAGCTCCTGGATAACATCAATAAATTACAAAGGGGCAGTAATCTAAAACTCCTGTCCGGAGGTAAAGAAATGCAAAAGGAAAATGTGGAGAGTAAGAGGTCTCAGATCCAGCCTTTGGAGAGCCTCAAGCAGTGGCCGCCACAATGGAAAGTCTGTGAAGGTCACGCAACTGCTCTTGCTCCTCTTTTCTTCAGTTACATCAAGTGTCTCTGAGGGTGGGACTTGGCACTGCGATGCTGTATGTATAAAGAACAGCACTGTTTGTAATAAGCATGCATATTTCACAGTAACGTGCTAACTTGTCTGTCTACTGAAGCATATGCTCTTGCAGAGGGTGTCTGATTCAAGCTACAAGCACAGGCTGTTTCACTGAGAGAGAAGAGCAGATTCATCAACCCTTTGCAGGGGAATGACAGGCAAAAGCATTTTCTTGACTGAAACTCTGTATGATTTTATGTATTGTGTAAAATGGACAGGATTAACAATTGGCCATCTGAATTTTCCTTTGGAGCCTCTCACGTAGTTACTCCAGGGCAAGGAGAAGCAGAAAATCACACAGGAAACTTCTCTTTCTCCTACTCTAAAGCAAGGTTCATCCACATGTTTGGAAGAGGGAGTGGGAGAGAGGGAGGGGGAGAAGGGGTGGGAGCAAAACCCACGGTGGGAAAGCAGCCTCTGAAGGGAAGCTGTAAGGTCTTCAGGGTGTATTCAGAGCAGTCTTTCAAATAACACCATTGTTTGCCCCACTTATTTTTAAGTTTAAAAATACTGTGACTACTTCATTTTCTTAAACCCATCACGGCAGCATCTCTTGAGGGAGGGCAGAAGTGCTGCCTGTTTTTATACATATCAGCTGCTCATAAATACAAGAAGTTGGATTCCCTCCTCTGTTTTTTTTCTGTGAAACAGACATGCTAGTTTCTCTCCAAATATTTGAAACTCTGAATCATTTCCTGGAGGTGACACTTTTCACTCCAGCATTACCCACAGAAAAAGCCCCCGTTAACAGGCTGCCGCGGGTACAGCCCTTGTTAGCATACCACATCCACAGATGAGCAGGAGGACAAACTGTCACACACAGCAGAAGGCTGCAAAGCTGCCAGATGCCTGACTGTGTGGGGCTAAGTGACAGTTTGCATTTTAATTTATATTTTTTCAGCTTTTTCTTTTTCATCTGACAGCCTTGGAAGAGTGCAGCAAACATTAGGTGAGCCTCCAAAGTACATCAGCTTCAAAGGTGAATCAACTCCCCCCCAATAAAAAATCAAGGAAAGAACCAGCATCAGCTCTAGAGACGAGTCAGCTTCCCTCCAAAAAATTGAGGAGGGAATGAGCATCAGTTCTAAAGGTGAGTCAACTTCCTCCTCAAAAAAACAAGGAGGGAGCAGGCTCTCCTCTTCAGGTGCGTCCCACCGCAGATCCACAGGGATATTCTGGGGATCCCTTGCTGCACCCCGCTGAGACGCCTCAGCCAGGGACCACACCAGCAGTCCCAGCATCCCTGCACCGCAGGATCCTACCTTGTCCCGCTTCAGCAGGTCTAGGATGTAGCCAAAGCGGCTGATGTCCGTGGCCACTGCCATGGCCCCACGCTCAGGTGCAGCTCCAGCCTCCCCTGGTTGCTCTCCGTGGGGGGAGCCGCATGGTGTGAGAGATGCTCTCCTGCCTTCTGCTCCACCCCCGTGGAGGATGCTCATGGGAACGTGGCTGCCTGTTGAAAAGCTCCCTCCCAGCAGCAGCGCAGGCTGACTGTCACGACCGCGCATTGAGGAGCCCAGAAGCACCATCTCTGCTGTGATGGTGTGGCCACAAGACCTGGGTTAGAGGTGGTGCGGTTATATCTACTTGTGGTCCTTCCAAATCTGAGTGTTGCTGCATAAATCATGCTTGGTGTTTGCTGAGCCCCTGGCATGGTGCTGCTGCCACAGCCAAAAAGTCAGTGCCCAAAGTGGACAAGAGTCTTTTCAGAGAGATATGAAAGCACAGCTCGAAGCACGATGCATGCTGAGGTACAGCACAATGTGTTTGTCCTCAGGCTCCATCCAATTTTCTTAAATTCCAAGCCTTTGTTCAGGTGAAAATTCGTGTCTGAACATCTCTGCAGAGAAGGACACCTACTAATGTAGTATATGTAATTGCAGGTGTGATCTGTCTCCTGTGTTTGCGCTTGGCTGGGGGAATATCTGCGGGGTAACTCAAACAGGAAGAAACTTCTGTTATCCCTTTTTTCTGCATCCCCAGCCTGATGCTGCCGTTCGAGACAGATGCATTGTGCCTGTATGCAACTGTGGCAGAAATAATGGTCCCATCAACTGAAGTACCTAGTGCTGCTTGAGGAAGGCAACCTTCAGAGCTTGCTGAAAGGTTCCCACCTCCTGGTAGAGCCACTGCAAAACTTCACCCAGATGCAAGGGGGCCCTACGGGTGGCTGGGGAGTGGTATTTCCCAGCCACACAATGCAGACATCACACCTCTGCTCCCTGTCTGTCTCCCCTCCATGCCACTGCAATAGCCTGCTTCTGGTGGAGGTCACTTTAGCCAACAACAGCTGGCTCATTTCTTTCTCTTCTGGTCTCAACGTGCTCCCAGACCTGCGAGAAGCAGGCAGGTGAGTGGCCAGTCAGTTGTTCTCTCCCCAGCTCTGTCCCAAACTGTGAGGTGGAAGGGGACAAGCCGCCCTTACACTGTAGCTATCAGGTAAATCATGGGGTACCTCACCCCTATTTGGTGAAAACATAGCAAAGGGTGTTTTATAACAGTATAATATGTCCCCTCAGAGGCTGTATTTCCTAAGCATACTGATACAGTAGTAATGTTATCCCAGATTCTCTCTACAGGTTACTCACTGAAACAATATACCCTTTCTTTCTCAGGAAATGGGACTCATGAATAGCTACCAGACCTTTCTGTTACTAGATACTGTACAATTATATATATCGGATGACTCATTAATCAAATAGCTTGTTATTCAGATATAGACAGGCTTTCAGCGTTCCACATATTGCTTTTGTGCAAACTGCCCAGGAACAAACAATGGGCAGTGGCTCAGGGGACAGTCAGCTGTCATCATCCATGCAGCTGAAAGGTCCTTGATACATAATTTAACTCAACGTGAGATATTTTGCTTCTCTGATCTAATTCCAGCTCACCGAACAGGGCTCACATAGGAAATTTTCACTACTGTAATTTCTTTGGGTCAGTGTTGAGCACTGTCAGCGGGGCTGGCTAATTCTGGGATGGAGGGCAGCCTGAAGGAATGCCTCGCTTCTCCCGTGCGGCTCAAGTCCAGTACTCAGCCGCAGGACTGTGCTGGTAGTGGCCTCAGTCACAGCAGTGCTCCCGTATCAGGAAAGTTCATGCTACAATATCAGTGCAGATCTCAAACGATAAGCAGCACAGAGCAGCAAACATACCTTTGACCTTACTACTCAGTAACGACAGGCTGTGTGAAAAGCCAAGGAATTTACAACCCTTTCTGCTTTGCAGTGTGAGAAGACAGCGTGCAGTGGTTTACTCCACCGGAATCCTTTCAGCTGGAGTCATATCTGTACTTTAATCTCATTACAGCTTTGTTATGTTCGTATTAAACAACACCCAACAACCATCTCCCAAAGTCCGTGAAACAAGGGTCTGCCTTGTTGCACACGTTGTGTGCCTGGTGTCAAGCAGTGCTTTTGTTCTTTGGCCAAGAACTTTGAACTATGTGCTCTGAATTCCTGGCCACCATCTCGTCATTTTTTTTGCTGCACTATTGTGATTTGGTTTGGGTTGGTTTTTTTTGTTTGTTTGATTGTCTTTTTTACCCTTTCTGCAACACTCTGTAGGCTGTGGCTGGCCTGGGCTAGAATTTAAGGTCTTGGGATAGAAAGGATGATCCCTGGTTGCCCTCCCTTCACCTCTTCATATCCTGCTTCCATAAATTGATCAACACTCCAGCCACAGCTGAGTTGTGCTGTCTTCCATGGCAGGGACACGCTGTGGTTCTCATTAGAGTGCTCTGTATGTGTGAAGAGACGGAAATATAGTTTGAGTCATGAAGTCAGCCAGGTCAAGAAAGATGTGGAAAAAGACAGGAGAAGCTGGTGGTTCTCTCATACTCTTGTCTTGCAGTGTTTTTCCTTCAACATTACTCCAGGGTAGCTGGCAGTAATAGGCAAGCAGCAGGATGCCACAAACCACTTTTGCATTGATTGCACAGCTTCAGCAAAGGCATACCCTCCAATAGCTCTAGCGGAGGTGGTCTTGGTCCCTGTATGACAGCACTCTCTGCCATCAGCCCTGCTGAAGTGTCCTGTGGGGCTGGGCAGAACCCTGTGGAAGGTTCAGTAGCATTAACACGAGCTGTGTCCATAGACCCGGACTAGCTAGGAATTTGGGACTGTTCCCTGAAGCATATATCAATTCCTGTTGCCAGTTTGAGGGATCCTGTTTATCTCCCCTGAGATGGAAGAAAGTTTGTGGTAGCCTTTGTCTTGAGTGGCTGCAGGCTGACAGGGGAATGTGCACTTGGAAGGCCAGAGACAGATGGAGAAGCTTCGAGTTGCAGCTGGTGGCCCAGGGACTTTCAACCCCTCTTGGTAACCGGTTGCTATGTCTTACACAACCTCTACTGAAGTACGCTGCATGCAAGAAATAGCTGGGAGATCCTCACCAGTTCCACATAAATCACAGATACGAACTTGCTTTTCACACTTTTCCTGCCTTTGTTTCATCTCTCAGGTTGGTTCCTTTCTAGAACCAGGATGTCCGTAAAATGAATTCAAACCTTCAGTTGTCATGAAAGTACAAGTCTCAGAGCATGTCACAGTAGGTTGAAAAGAATCAGTAGAAGGATCTGATTTGCTTTATATTACTTAAACTTCAATCAGTTCTCACAAGGAAAGCAGCGATCCTGGGCAAGATTATCCACTGTTATAAACTAATCTGTATAATTTTCTACTAGTGGAAAATCTGGACCTGTATTTCAATCCTGAAATGTCATGCAACACAGGGCTCTGTCTTGGCACATCGGTATAGGAATTAAAATATAAAGGAAATCTGTGTTTCCTGATGTGTGAACTATGTTGATACTCCCAAGACAGAAGTGGCAGCTCCAGATTTTCTGGTTGATCTTCTTCATTTTAGTTTCCACTTCGGAACTAAATCTGAGTAGTGGAGTCTATTTAGATGCTTTTTCATTTCTGTTCCCTTAGGATGGTAAGTTATGCATTTTCCCGTTTCAAATACACAGGTAATCCACTCAAATGTGTACCCTTAGGCTCCGCGTAGTGTCTTGAGTGGGAGTCCTCCCCCACTGTCCACTGGTACAGCTCATTTGGAGTTGCTGCCTATCCCTGCCTGAGGAAATATAGCGCAGAAATGTTTGAAAAGTTGAAGGTGGGATATGGGAAAGGCTAACAGCAATAATTCAGTATGGAGGAGAGAGGGAGAACTTCCATTTTACAGTACTCATGGGGGAAATGGATGAGTGTAAATGTACTTCCACCTCAGACTCCGATTCACTAACACTTGAAGTGTCAGAGCTATGGAGGTGGCAAGAAAGATGATGTTATAGGTAGTGGAAAGTCTTGCCAGAATTCAGTATGACCTACTTCGGTGTTAGATTATACAGCTGAACAAACATTTGAAATCATGAAAAAAACCTACTTATGCACATCCATGTGTGCACATCTCTGCTAAGGATTGCGATCTGCTTTTGTTCTCTTAACAGTGTTCAGAGGCCTGCACCCAGCTTGAGCAATTTTAAAGAGAATTCACGTAAATAGTTTATGAATTTTGTATAAACTGCTTCCCTCCGCGGGGAGTGATGTAGATGGGAACTGTCACTAGCAGAAAAAAAAATGCCATGAACCAGATGACACCTTCTGATGGCTGGGAAGGTTTTACAGGCAGGACAAATGATACAAAACCGTATTTCAAAGCTTACGGTGCCTGCATAAAGACCTAAGCATCCCCCTGCAATAAACCCCACCCCTTCTAGTTCTTTAGGCACCACAGTGGGATTTTTTTTTCTCGTTGCTGCCTGTGCTGCTCTGCAGAAGAAAAACAAGCACAGCTATCTGGCGTCTCTAGGTTAATGGGCAAGGAACCATCTGCTTCTGTGTCTCTTCCACACTCAGCTGAGGCACCATCAAGGCCACCTCAAGCAGACAAACTCATGTACCTTCTCCATGACACCGGTGTTAATAAATTCCACTCAGGATTCTGATTCAACCAGTGATTCCCTGGGATCATAGAATCATAAAATAATTTGGGTTGGAAGAGACCTTAAAGATTGTCCAGTCTCATGGGCAGGGACACCTCCCACTGGATCAGGGGCTCCAAGCCCCATCCAACCTGGCCTGGAACCCCTCCAGGGATGGGGCAGCCACCACTTCCCTGGGCAACCTGGGCCAGGGCCTTCCCACTCTCACATGAAAACATTTCTTCCTAATATCTAATCTAAATCTTCCCTCTTTCAGCTTAAAACCATTACCCCTCGTGCTATCCCTCCACTCCCTGATAAGGACCCCCTCCACAGCTTTCCCGTGGCCCCCCCTTAACTATGGAGATCTCTCTCTACAATGCAGCTGCCGACTCACATCCTCCCTTCCTGCTGGAGAATTTCATTCTTACCTCCCCAGTGCCTGTAGCCTTCCTTACATTAGTGATCAAACTTTAACTCCCTATCCCCACAGAATAAAGTAGGATTTTATTTATTCCTACATGTGTTAGTCTAATAGATACTGGCAAACCCAAAAAGGTCCTTAAACCTGTAACACTACGGAAAACAAACAGCAACAATCAACGTGAGATATTGAAGCAGTTCTGTTGCTGCTGCTCTGTGGCCACGTCACCGTCATCCACTGCTAAGAAAAAAGAGCCTAACCCATAGCCGGTACCTCTCATTCCCCTTGCTTTTGGCTGTAGGTCCTCTGGCAAAGGCAAACGTGCTAAAATTAAAAGCTAAATTTCCAATCCACGATAGTTTGGAGCCAGATGTTTTGTTCTAGTACGTGCAGACCTTTTTGACATCAGATAACTACCTCGAGGCTTTTTGTCCTCTCAAAGACCTCCATCCAAATAAAGTAAACATATCCATTCAGTATTTGTGAGGCACAAACACAAAATAAAGTACGGAGCGAAAACTGCATCTGTGCTGAGTGAAAAATTATCTTTCGGTGTGTTTTCCTCCTAGCCTGCCCCATGTGATACCAGTACAGCATCACATGCCCCTGGGAACAAGCTCATTTAAGAAATATAGGTTAAGTATGTAGACTACTATTAATATTTAATGTATTGAGCATGTTATTAGATATTTATAAGGAATCAGCTAAAGTACGTAATGATGCATACCATCAATATATAATGTAATTCCCATTTTACAGTTAAACAAGTTTGACAATATGAAGAAAATTTTGGGTATCTGGGATTTTAAGGAATATTAATTAAGCAAAGCACAGCAGGCTTGAGTCTACTGGTTTACTGATTCTATTAATTTACTTAAGAGAGTTTGTCTAATGAAGAAATTAGAGACATGTAAATCAGGGAAAGAAAAGGGAAAAACAAGCGCTACTGAGATCTGCATGTGTCTGCAGCAATGTATGCTTTAGTGATTTTGTGTTTTGCAGAAGAGATATGTCTGCAACAGCGAGGGCTCTGAAGAAGGTGGGATAGACCCGAAAGCTTTTCAGACTCACCTGGCCTTCCCAGAGTTAATGCTCTCTACAAGCTTGTGCAATTTATGCCTTCGAGGTTTAAATGCTCAGCTGGGCTCCTGCACTTTTCTTTCAGTTTAACTACGCTAGGATTAGGTTTGAGTTAACTTTCCTTTTTTGAGACGGCACGCTTCGTGTTCTTGCAATGAAATTCTTCCCCTGCACTTACCCGTGGGCTAATACAGTCCTTAACCTCCACTGGAAGTGGATTAAGCTCCTTCTGGATTGAATTTGCACAGGACGAAGCCTGTGTAGACCCCGCTGTGCTCTGTGTAAGCTGGACTGCCACCCCCACGGCCTCACACTGCCACAGCCTGTCCCTATCCCTGTGTTCCCTACGGGTGTCCGAGGCTTTCCCTAAACATCAATAACCGGCTTTTAATACCAGTACCCATGTGGGATCAGGCAGATGCAATGCTGTTGGAGCAAACTGTTCCTTGTGGTGTTGAAAAGCTGAGGGTGAAACACAGCAGTGCCGCTTCTCCTGGTCCCATCGTGTGGATCATGGAGGAGAATCATGGAATCATAGAATCATTAGGGTTGGAAGGGACCTTTAAGACCATCCAGTTCTATCCCCCTGCCACGGGCAGGGACATCCCACTGGATCAGGGGCTGCCCAAGGCCCATCCAACCTGGCCTGGAACACCTCCAGGGATGGGGCAGCCACAGCTTCCCTGGGCAGCCTGGGCCAGGGCCTCACAGCCCTCATGGGGAAGAAATCCCTCCTTCTGTCCAGTCTAAATCTGCCCCTCTCCAGTTTACACCCGTTCCCCCTCATCCTATCCCCACAGCCTTTGTGAACAGCCCCTCTCCAGCTTTCCTGTGGCCCCTTCAGGTACTGGAAGGTCGCTCTAAGGTCTCCTCGGAGCCTTCTCTTCTCCAGGCTGAACAACCCCAACTCTTTCAGCCTGTCCTCGTAGGGAAGGTGCTCCAGCCCTCCAATCATCTTTGTAGCCTCCTCTGGACCCATTCCAACAGCTCCATCTCCTTCTTAGGTTGAGGATTACAGAACTGGACACAATACTCCATGTGGAGTGTCATAAGAGAGGAGCAGAGGGATCCCCTCCCTCACCCCTCTGGCCATGATGCTTTGGATGCAGCCCAGGACACGGTTGCCCTTCGCGGCTGCGAGCGCACGTTGCCCGTCTGGCAATGAGGACCGGGGACAGCAATTTCCTCTGGATGTGGGATGGATCCCGAGGCTGGTCAGGGGTCCAAGGAGGAGGGAGGGCGCTCTGTGGGGTCAAAGCCCTGAAACCGTGGTTCTGGGTGGTTCCCTGTTTGTGTTGCAGTGCAGGACAGTCCGAGCACCACAAGGTGCAGAGGGTGATGTGTCAGAAAGCTGCAGCCCTGAGTACACGGCTGTTGCCCCTGAAGACATCTCTGTCCCGTACATGCGGTAGTGCAGAGTGAAGTAGGTCACTATTTCACTGTGCGAACTTGTTTGCTTTTACCACATGGTGTTGGTGCAGAATCATTGTCCCTGATGATGTGAGCTCAGACGAGCAGTTATCCACTGTTCTGGAGTTTCTAGGAAAGGAGATCTCTCTGGTTTTCCATACAAGTTTCATTTCATTCCTTTGACTTCTACGGGCCTCTTGGCAGCTCCAGCGGTCCTTGGTGTACTTGAGATGCTCTCCCTGGCACAGAAGTTTGACTGAGTGGAACAGATTTCCCTCTGAGGCACCACTAACGCACCACCCTCATGGAAGCATGCCTGCTTTGCTCCGCTCTGAAGGAGTCAAATGCTTGTTGGTCTGCCAGTGGTGGCTCCCCCAGAGTCCCCTCAAAGTAACTTTCCACCCAGGGTTTTCAAACTGGTTAAAGACGAGACAAATTCTTCTCCTACTCGCTAGGAATATTGCATTATTTATTACCTTTTCAATGTTTTCACGTACAGCTGGTGTGAATGAAGTAAACTATGTTGGCAAAAAGACATTTCAGCCTCTTTTAATTAATTTATTTACTTATTTTTACAATTAGTTTTAAACAACCAAGGATAATCCGTTTCTGAAGAACAGCGTAAGATGAGCAGAGGTGTGTAGGCTAGAGCTATCAGTCTGCCCGGCAAAGCACTTCTGAAGTGCTGAACCTTGCTTTTCTGGTGTCTGCAGTGTACAGACCTTCGATGGAGTGAATGACATCAGAGCACTGGAGTTTAAAAAAGCCAAAAAATAAATAAAAGTCTTCCTTTAACATTCCTGTTTGCTCCAAATCTGGCATCAAAAAACACTAGAAGGCTCAGCTCGTTGCGTTGGCAGAAGTCATCGTTGAGCAGGGGGTGGGAGGGGGATCCGGAGTGGCTATCGAATCAACAGCTGCCGCAGACTTTGATTTCCTTTTATAGAAGGGAGATCGTGGGAACCGTTTCTTCACAGCCTGTGTAGTCTCCAGCTTAAAAAACTGCCCTCCCCAGGGGCGAGACGCTACGCAACATCTCAAATGCCATCCTGCGTGCTTGCTCAGCGTCCCGCCCTGCTCCCCTTGCCTTTGCTTCGTGCAGGGAGCTGTGAAACCTCCCTGTTCTGCCACTCCTGCACCAGGGCTTGGAGTCATGGGAGGTGAGAAAGCCTCCCGAGGTCCAAAGTGGTTACAGGCTGTGGGTGGCGAGGGAGATGCGGAATTAGAGCAGGAGGCGAAATTTGTGGGAGCGTGGTTGGTGCTGTGCGTGGTGCCCCGCAGGGCAGAGCTCCAGCCCTCGTCTGGATGCTGTGCTGAGGGCCACTGAGCGCAGGACAACGCCAACCGCAGTTACAGGGCTGGGGAGTCGCTTTCCCACCAACAGCTGCTGTTCCCAACTCTTCTTAAAGCCAGGAACACCTCTCCGTGGGGAGGGGTGCGCACCTCGTGAACAGCAGGGTAGAACATCCTCCTCTGCTGTTCCCTCGGATCTGGGTTTGATAAAAACGAGGATAATCCTGGGGCGGCAGAGGGGAAGGGAGCAGCACTTGACGTGGGGCCGGGCAGCTCACATCGCTAACGTGGCTTTACACCCTTCCTTGAGCAGCTGATCATCACAGTCCTCGCTTTTACCAACAGTTCCTCATCCTGCAGAAGGAAGTTGTTCGAGGCTGGAGTTTATTTACACGGTAAACAAACGTCAAGGCATGGAGACATCAGAGAAATTTGGTGTCAGTAGCAGTTTGCAGGGTGTGTGTGGGGAGCTATGTATAGCAGCTGGGAAGCCACAGAGGGTGTTATCACCACTCTGCAGGACACTGTCGCTCTGGCCATATACAGGGAGTTATATATAGAGGCATACACAAAAATATAGAAGAGCCCTGTGGCTGTGTTGGAAAGCCTCACCCAGGCACATCTCTCGCAGAATCCTATCCTTGGCCCCACCAAAGCTGTGCATTTTAGAGGCTGTTTCAGAAGGATGCTGCGCAGTCAGCATCGCACCAGGACAACGGATCTGCAAAGCATGAACACACACACCAAAGCGCAACGCTCAGCCTTCTCAGATCCCTGATTTCCTCTAAAGTGTCTGTGCTATTTATAAAAATATCCTCCCCCTCATTCCCATCTATGGACCTTGAACGTCGTAACTGTGTTAGAACTTCCCACCTCTCCTTAAATCAAGAAATTACAGGTTGGGGGGAGGGGGAACGATGATGATTTAAAAAATTACAACGTCAAAGTAGAACAAAAGAACGGCAAAAAATAATCCAGGGTGTTCCTTAGTAGCCCATCAAACCGCCCCAAGGCCGGATCAGCTGTCCCTGTACAGCTCCTGACGGCTGTCGGTGTAACCGGCGACAAAAGCTCAGCAGGATCACGCAGATGCCTTTCAGCACAACGCTCTTCCACAATGAATCTCAAGCCGGGGGAGGCTTTAGTAGTATATTCAGTGTGAAAGTTGGGTCCAAAATTAAGCTGGGATTTTGTTAAGCCAGCCTAGTTTAGTAAGACGCGACTTTGCCAAATGAAGACTCCTGGAGAGCGTAACAGCAAATAAATATATCTCTGTGCTTTAAATTACCCAAAGGCAGCATGCAATTCCAACAACAGTCCCGCACATTTGGCTTTCGAGGCAGCGTATCCACCGTTCCTTTCCCACAAGTTCTCAGGAAGGTTCAGAAGGATCAGGAAGCTTTGCCTTGATTTCTACTCTGTGATTTTCGAGTCACATTGTCATTTTGCGGACTTCCTATAAAAAGGCAAGGGGGGATCCTCCCTCCCAGGGTGAGGCAGAGCGCTTCTGTCCCCTGTGCTGTAGCGAAGGAGACATCGGAGACATCTGGATGGAAACCTGGGGATGGCTCTTGCAGAACTAACTTCATGAAGGCCTTCACTGTCTCTCAGACCGTGAGAGCAGGGATCGGGAGAGCTGCTGCTCCGCGTACCAGAGCCTGGTTGTCATCGTTGTTAGGAGTTAACTCGGAAGCCACCCCCAACACGCACACACCACTAAAACTGTCAAAACAGCCTTCCGCGTGCGTGTCCCCCTCCTTTAATTTGTGAGTTTAACATAAACAGAGTAATCTGACAAGTTGAAAGCTCTTTCCTTACCGCAAACACTTCCACTCCCATGAACATTTCTGAATTCTCGAGGTGAGAGGCTGCAGATTGTTCTCACATTTTCTCCTTCTTGATGACTTTCCCCTTTTTTCTGAGAGGCAGAACCTTTTTCTTCCTCAGTGTCCTGCTTGTCCCACGGCGCTCACGGCTCCTCCTGCCCAGTCCCACTCCCGTGTTTAGAGCCTGTACTGCTGGTGGACACTTTAGAGGATGTTCTTGCGCTGCAGTTGTGGGATAAGGCGCTTTGCCACTACCTCAAAAGCAGTAGTGTGGAGGTTTGCTGTCTTTGCTGGGTTCAGCTTGAAAACCTTCAGAGGTTGCCATTTTCCAAGCCCTGAGAAGACGATGTATGGGCAGTTCTTCACCCAGAATCATGGAATCATAAAATAGTTTGGGTTGGAAGGGACCTTAAAGATCATCCAGTCCCACCCCTCTGCCACGGGCAGGGACATCCCACTGGATCAGGGGCTGCCCAAGGCCCATCCAACCTGGCCTGGAACCCCTCCAGGGATGGGGCAGCCACAGCTTCCCTGGGAAACCTGGGCCAGGGCCTCACCACCCTCATCGTGAAGGAATTTTTCCTAATGTCCAGTCTAAATCTGCCCCTCTCCAGTTTATACCCATAAATAGACTAATATAAATGTGTTTTCTGAATATCTGACTAGCTTGCAAAAAAAACCATCCCATGGGAGCTGCAGCCCAGAAGGAATAAGAACTTTCCCTGCTTCCCAAAGACAAATAGAGAGCAGGACAACAGGAGTTTTAAAATGTTGGGATGAAGCGTAAACCTATGACACACTGTAAGAACTCAGTGGAATAGTCATTTAGTACAAAGATGATGAGACCTCCTTCTCCTTCACCCTGTGCGTGTCTACAGTGAGGAAAACTTCAGTGGTCTCTGCTTAGCAAACAAGAGCTTTACAGAACAGCCACGGTTTCTAACACCAGCCTGAACAAACCAATATTCTTACTGAACCAATGCGCTTCACAGACATTTCTCGTGTCAGTTGCAGCAATTGGATCTCATTACTTTGGAGTCTCTCTTCTTCCCACGTCCCAACAGCAAATCTGACATCTCTGCAGGGGCACCAATAGCAGAGTTCTTCCAAACTGCAAGGAGATGGGCTGTCCACACGGGCTCTGAATTTGGAAATCATTGTTCCTTCCCCTCTACGCAAGGGGACCCCAAACTGAGGGCACGAGGACTCGCAACGGTCTGATCGATTTTTCTGGGAACACTATTGTTTCTAAGGACTAGTGTTTGTACATCATAACAAAATGATGATGTACAAACCAAGCTGCTGTGAAAGCCCCGCTGACAGTATTTAAGATCTGCTCTTCAGATCCTATTGAAAGGTTAAATTTAACTTCCTTTCTTTAACAACCCAGTTCAAAGTTTTTTCTGGAAAAGGAAGTAGAACCACAGTGTCCTTTCAGATAAGGTAGAGGCACTCAGCTGTCACACATCTGTCAGCCGGAGTCAACATCAGCAAACTCTCAGTGCTGCCGAGGACTACAGAAGGCATTAACTTATAAATATCACAGAATCACAGAATCCCCAGGTTGGAAAGGACCCATTGGATCATCGAGTCCAACCATTCCTAACACTCCCTAAACCATGTCCCTCAGCACTTCATCCACCCGTTCCTTAAACACCTCCAGGGAAGGCGACTCGACCCCCTCCCTGGGCAGCTGTTCCAGTGCCCAATGACTCTTTCTGTGAAGAATTTTTTTCTGATATCCAACCTGAACCTCCCCTGACGGAGCTTCAGGCCATTCCCTCTTGTCCTGTCCCCTGTCACTGGGGAGCAGAGCCCAGCTCCCTCCTCTCCACAACCTCTTTTCAGGTAGTTGTAGAGAGCAGTAAGGTCTCCCCTCAGCCTCCTCTTCTCCAGGCTAAACACCCCCAGCTCTCTCAGCCGCTCCTCGTAAGACGTTCTCCAGCCCCTCACCAGCTTCGTTGCTCTTCTCTGGACACGCTCCAGAGCCTCAACATCCTTCTTGTGGTGAGGGGCCCAGAACCGAACACAGTATTCGAGGTGCGGTCTCACCAGTGCTGAGTACAGAGGGAGAATCCCCTCCCTGGACCTGCTGGTGACCCCATTTCTGATACAAGCCAAGATGCCATTGGCCTTCTTGGCCCCCTGGGCACGCTGCTGGCTCATGTTCAGTCGGCTGTCAACCATTACCCCCAGGTCCTTCTCTTCTGTGCAGCTCTCCAGCCACTCTTCCCCCAGTCTGTAGCACTGCACAGGGTTGTTGTGCCCCAAGTGCAGGACCCGGCATTTGGCCTTGTTGAACCTCATCCCACTGGTCTTGGCCCAGCAGTCCAGCCTGTTCAGATCCCTTTGCAGAGCCTCCCTACCCTCCAGCAGATCCACACTTCCTCCCAGCTTAGTGTCATCTGCAAACTTGCTGAGGGTGCACTCAATCACGGAACAGTTCGGCTTGGAAGGGACCCTAAAGATCATCGAGAGAGATAAATGTGATAGATATCTAAATACATTCTTGGCAAACAGGAAGAATCAGGGAGCGGGTCTGCTGTATGACACCACTGCTGGAACACCGAAAGGTCGTGGCAGCACAGCCGTTCTGCGCAGTGCACATCCCAACGGCCAAAATGTTGTTTACATCCTCAAGTAGATGGCAAAGGCATCTCATAATTTCCCATTTAGGTCCGTACTCAGCACTGTAAAGCTGTGGTTAACATAAAATTACTACAGGTAGGTAGTTCACACATGGTTGCTTTCTCGAGCTTCATTCAAGTTTCACAGATCCTATTTATGGTTTAACTGCCTTTGGATACCCCTCTTATAAGAGAGATTTTAGGTTATGGACTCCTCATCTGTGAAACTGTTGTCCATTGATTTATCATTTAACATTTTTCTAGTTAGGAGACATTATGCCCCCCCCAAAAAGGAATGCAATGCGATCCAGCATAAATGACAGTCAAAATCAAAACGTCTGCTACACAGCAACACCCCACGTTTGCTTGACATCGGTTGGGCCATTCAGAATGGCAAATCACGGACGCAGAGTTCATTATTAGCACAGATTTCGTCAACTTAAAAAAGATTAAAATTTCAAACCAATTAAAGTCATTAGATTCTCAGTATGGGGTGTGGGGATACACATTTTGATGGCTCCAGAATAACCTAAAGGAGTTAATGGGAAACAAATAGGCCTCCCACTGCCTTTAGAAAAGGATAAGTCTGCTGTCAACATTCAGCCTGAAAAGATGCTGTTATTTAGTCAGGGGGTGGGGGAGGAGGGGATGCGTGGTAAAAGACGCGGTAGAATAACAAGGGGTGAAGGAGATGTGAAGCAAATTCCGTATAAACAACCCAAGGTAGTTTATAGATACAGAAAACAAAGAATAGTAAATGCTTTTCAAAACAGAAAACTTAACTTATTAGCCACGAGACACTAACTACTCATTCAAGGTGTATTTTTGACTGTTGTCCCTTCTGCTTCTCTACCCTCATGTCCCTCACAGATGAGGGCCAGGTAGAATAAATCAGGAGCCATCCTTTAGGATTTTGCAAGTATGTATTTGCCCCAAGATAACAAAATACATCATTCCTCGTGAGGCAGGTGAGAAAGTATCAACACGGGCTATATCCCAGCAGAAACTTAGAACACCTTATTAAACTCTTCCGAAATATAAAGCTACATCCTCTAACGCGGAAGAAGGCACTAAACGCTAAAAAGCTGCATTTCTCCAGAAAGGCAGAGGTGCGGGTGGCTACAATTACATCTCATCTTCACTGTAACTCCAACCATGTTCAAAAATCGACTCTACTCTATCGTGGGTCAACTTGTGGCCACTGTCTGATGTCAAGGACAAGCAAATACTGCGCTATTTTGAAAGACTTTTAACCCAAATTTTCGTGCCTTTTTTGTAATAGATTTCCAGCTAGGCACACGCCCATGACTTGAAAGACTTCTGCTGAAGGAAACTGCCACAGCCTTTGCTGACCAATTTCCCATTAAGGTGCTCCGGGAAAATGGACTCCCACAATAACTGCTGTCCGGTGGCCTCAGGCTTGTGGTTTCTCTCTTTCAGGGATCTCTATCATCAACGTGCGCTCACAGCCCCGAAGGCCAACCGTGTCCTGGTCTGCATCCAAAGCAGCGTGGCCAGCAGGGCAAGGGAGGGGATCCCTCTGTTCCTCTCTTGGGAGACCTCATCTGGAGTACTGTGTCCAGTTCTGGAATCCTCAAAGTAAGAAGGAGATGGAGCTGTTGGAACGGGTCCAGAGGAGGCTACAAGGATGATTGGGAGGGTTGGAGCACCTTCCCTACGAGGACAGACTGAGAGAGTTGGGGTTGTTCAGCCTGGAGAAGAGAAGGCTCAGAGGAGATCTTATAGTGACCTTCCAGTACCTGAAGGGGCCACAGGAAAGCTGGAGAGGGGCTGTTCACAAAGGCTGTGGGGATGGGATGAGGGGGAATGGGGATAAACTGGAGAGGGGCAGATTTAGACTGGACATTAGGAAGAATTTCTTCCCCATGAGAGTGGTGAGGCCCTGGCCCAGGTTGCCCAGGGAAGCTGTGGCTGCCCCATCCCTGGAGGTGTTCCAGGCCAGGTTGGATGGGCCTTGGGCAGCCCCTGATCCAGTGGGATGTCCCTTTCCGTGGCAGGGGGTGGAACTGGATGATCTTTAAGGTCCCTTCCAACCCTGATGATTCTATGATTCTAGTAAATAAGCTGAGAATATTCATCACCTCTCTAACACTAAAATGCTGCCACACACTTTAAAGCTCAATATGTCATTTGTTACACAGGAAGGTTAAGAAACTCGGAATTATTTCAGACAAAAAGGGAAATATGCATTAAAAAATATTCAGACTGCAGTTGTACAATTGTAATGCATTGCAAAGTCTTGACTTCAGAAACAGGTTCTAATGCTGCCCTTGCACATAGCTACTCTTCCAAAGGACTGCACTGAATCTCTCTTATTGACACACATCAATAGGCCACACACCACTGAATTTCATGGAAGAGAACATTTCAGATGAAAACTCTTTGGCTAATGACTCACTGCATCTGTGCAGAAGTACTCAAAAGAATTATGAAACCATTTAGTAAAGCCACTACAACTTTAGAGGTCTGGTATATTGAATAAAATAATTTTATTTGTATTTTTTTTTTTAACAAATTTATGGATTCTGAAAGTAGACGATAGAAGGTAACTTTCAACTGAGACTTAATACGGGAGATTCTCTACCCAAAAATATGTCAAACATTAAGATCATAAAGAACTCCAAGGTCTGTCCTATGCTGTATGATATGTAAACAAATCTAAAATATTTTCCCCATTATATATTTTGACACAGTATGCACAAATTTAAAAAAATAAAATAAAAATGAAGTTTAAAAGCCTCAAGGGATTTTTTAGAAGTAAAGCCATTTGAAGAGCCATTAACAGTCTGTGGTGACAAACTTCTATATAAACAAAATATTTCCTTTTTTCATAATGCAGAATAATCTGCATTATGAAGGTAATCCCCTTTTGAAGTGATGCCAATAACACAGATCTGATTGTATGACTCCAGCACTTAAAAGAGCACATTGGTTATAGATGGCTTTTAACCTTGGGCTACAATTACGCTACCAGAACTAAATTCAAGTCTAAATCAGTCATGTAGAGAGGTCTGTGTCGTCTGAGCACTGTTTAGAGTCCTTGTTCTCCAGATCTGATGAAGGTGGTGAAGGCGCTCCGAGGTTCTTGTGCTTACATTCAGGGCGGGATGAACTTTGCAGATACCAGGTTCTCCGATTAATGACAAACCACAGATCCCAAAATAGGCATGTAAAGCATCTGAAAGAAAGACAGAAAAGGGAAAAGAAAATTCCGTCAGGCTGCAACAGGCGAGTATTCCTGGATTCCAACATCCCTGAACAGCTACAACCAAGGAAAACAAACAGCTGTTACGCTTCAAACTTGAGTTTTGACAGAAGATATCAATTTGTACCCAAAGCCACCAGGGTAGATGATTATTTGCAATCTCTAAAACTAGAGTCCAGTTTTGTTTTATAACAATACTTGCCCACTACTTTATTTCTTCTGAATGCTCAGGCCAAGCAGCAAAAGAATTTGAGGAGCTGGAAATAATCTCTGTCTGCAAGGCAATTTTTTCCCCCGAAACATGAAAGAATTTTTCTGCTGTTTACTTTACAAACAGCTGGCTACTGAAACACCCAAATTAGTGCCAATAGCTGCCAAACAGCGGGATTTTAGAAGTATGATATAATTAATTGCTCTAGCTAGCTATCCCCTTCCTGAGAGGATACCCAAAGGACAGGAGTTCATGGGGTGGCTTTATCAGCCATAACAGATGACTGCCACCAAAAGGGATGCCCTTATTCCCCTGTCCTACGCTGCACTTGCTGCCTACGTGACACCAGTAATACAACTTGCTGAATACCCTCCATGACCTAAAGCAAGTGAAAAAAAACATGGAAGAGAACTAACCCAAGCAGGAGAAAATGGAATTTTTTCTGACATTTTAGTGAATTCAGATGGTTTGCAGAAGGTTTTGATACACATCAAAGCTAGTGCAACCATGAGAAAGGACATGCAGCCACACTTGGGGAACCTAGAAGGAAGAGAAGTGAGCCTCTCTCTGCGGGGTTATCTGCCCGTGAAATCACAGACTAAAGACAGAATGCAAATTTACTGTGCCCCTCTACAAATTCTTGACACTTATCAGGTGCAGGTGTTGGTAAATTCATATCTGACTAAAAGGATATTACAAGATGGTATCTGCATAGAAGGAAGGTGAGTGACGTGAGTGAAGAGAAACGGATGCATAAAAGTGAGAAAACTCACAGGTTGAGGTAACAACAGTCTGTAGGGAAAGCAAAAGCCACAAGTGCAACCAAAGCCAAATAGGGAATTCACTCACTATGTCCCACTGGCAGGGAAGTGTTTAGCTGCTTCCCAGAAAGCAGGGCTTCATCAAACATAACGGTTAGTTGGGAAGACAAATATTTTAACTCCAAACGTCCCCCCAGCTTTTATTGCTGAGCACAGCGCTGTGTGGTACGGGGATGCCCCTGTGGTCAGCAGAGACCAACTTCTTGCTCACCTCCAGTCTGCTTATGACCAGGGCAGTGTGAGAAACAGAAAAACGCCTTGACATAGTACAAGCACTGCTCCACAATAGCTAAAGCATCAGTGCATTATCAACACTGTTTTGGTCACAAACCCAAAACACAGCACCATATAGGCTGCCAGGAAGAAAATTAATGCCATTAAACCACATTAATGTGGTTTAACATTTGTAACAACAAGTATTAACACAAGGTAGCAGATCTAACTGCTTATCATGGATCTAACAGTCACCTGTAAACAAAAACCAGAACAAATACAGTAGATGTTCAGGTTTTTTTTGAACCATAAACCAGTCGGTGGCCACTCACAAGCGGTGTTCCCCAGGGCTCATCTTCTGGGACAGTCTTGTTCAATATCTTTATAGATATCTTGTTCAACAACTTTATCAATGACCTGGATGAGGGGATTGAGAGCTCCCTCAGTATGTTTGCAGATGACACCAAACTGGGTGGGACTGAGGATCTGCTAGTGGGTCAGAAAGCTCTGCAGAGGGATCTGGACAGGCTGGATACATGGGCCAAGGTAAATCTTACGAGATTCAACAAGGCCAAGTGTCAGGTTTTGAGGTTTGGTCACCACAACCTTATACAATGCTACAGGCTTGCAGAAGAGTGGCTGGAAGTCTGCCTGGCAGAAAAGGACCTGTGGGTGTTGGTCAACAGCTGGCTGAACACGATCCAGCAGCGTGCTCAGGTGGAAGAAGCCAATAGGACCATGGCTTCTATCAAAAGCAGTGTGGCCAGCAGGAGTACGGAAATGGTTGTTGCTCTGTACTCAATGCTGGAGAGGCCACACCTTGATTTTTTGTGTTCAGTTCTGGGCTCCCAGAAAGACACTGAGGTGATGGAGTGTGTCCAGAGGGGAGGGTGACAAAGCTGGTGAAGCATCTGGAGCACAAGAATTACAAAACATAGCTGGAGAACTGGCATTGTTTAGCCTCAAGAAGGTAAGGGGAGCCCTTATCACTCTCTACAATTGCCTGAAACGATGGGTGCTTGTGTCTCCAGCCAAGTAACAAGTGATAGAATGTGAGGAAATGGCCTCAAGATGCACCAGGGGGTGTCTAGATTGGGTATTATGAAAAATTTCTTTTACTGAAAGAGTGGTGAAGCATTGGAACAGGCTTCCCAGGGAAACATCCTCCCCGGAGGTGTTCAAAAAACGTGTAGATGTGACACTTTGTGACATGGTTCAGTAGGCACAGTGGTGTTGGGCTGACAGTTGGACTGGATGATCTCAAGAGTTCTTTTCCAACTCTAATGATTCCATTTATTTCTCTACTAAGCCAGGGCCCGAGCCTGCTTTATAAAACAATACTACAATGACATTCAGAAGATTTTCAGCTAAAAACCTTCCCTATATTTGACAATCTGTAGACCACTATGAACAAAACAGCAGTCATATCCTAATAAGCTTCATCACGCCCATGTTTTCAGAGGATTACGAGCATTTAAGTATCTTTTAAATTTTCAGATATATTTTCAGAGGCAAGTAAGTTTTCTGTGCTCACAGCTCCATAAGCCCATTGGTCCAAAGGATATTTTAAATCAAGAAAAATGTGAAATAATACTACTGGCCTCCAGAACCAACAATCCATTGATATTTGTTAGCATGGGAACATTCAGACTATAAAATAGTATTTCCTTCAATCACCAGTTAGGTAAAGCTACTTGCAACTTTGGAAGGCCGTCTAATATGATGAACACCATGAGCAGATGACTGCTTTCTACAATTTCTTCTACTCTTCTTCATAAAAACATTATTTCACAGCAAAGACAGGTGGACTACCCAAATTAAACAGAGCTTCTATAAAGTAGGAGCTACAGAAGTTCAAACTGTATCTTAGAAAGCACCTTTGAAAAAATGGCACATTCTTACTTTGCAAACTTTCCCTTGAATATTCCATCACATCATGAGTTTTGCAACAAAACCAAACTGTGGTCACTGTTATGAGCTTTAAAAATGCTATATGTTTCAAGGAGAACCCATCATTTCCATCCATTTCAGCCTCAACGTGAGCTATTAACTCATTTGCAAGAAGACCCATAGCACTCTTGTTACCTCCACATTTTGCATTTACACTGAAGTCAAGAGGAATCTGTACATTTAACCAATGGCTTTTAAAAACAATTTTGCTGCACAGACGCCTCACGCCTGTAAAGTGTGAAATCTTTACTGTGGCGACATGCAACAATCAAAACACAGCTTGCCTTTCACATACTAGACTGAGCTTGCAGGAAGCTCAGCTGTGTATGTACAGCAATGAAATCTGTTTCACAGAAACAATCTTTGTGATGCCACATTTATAGTCATTCTTCACATTAGAACTACAGTTACTTTTTCCTTCAAAACATCAACACAGACTTATGTCACCATCTGCCTGAGAAAAGAACACTGCAATGAGCAGAAAATAAGAGGGAGAGCAAAAGCTTGCTTTATGAGAAACAGCAGTGTTCAGGCTGGAACATCACACAAATCAAAAAAACCCCAGGTTTATTGTTAGTTTTGCCTTTCTCAAATCTTATTTCAAACAATCACAGCTAAACTAAAAGACAGGTTAAAGACCTCTGCAAATGACTGGAGCTTTAAATACATTTTTTAATTTCTAGCTCACTAAGTAAATGGTTCATGAAGGTGAACAGAAATATTTCCTCAAGTGATGCTGACGTATCTACATGATGCAGAGTAAATACAACTAAGTACTCAGGTCCTACGCTGGTCTTATATAATTGCAATGTGTAACTACAACCCATAAATCATATGTAACTGTGTAAACTTTGAACGTTTTTAAATACATCAATGACTCTTGAATAAGCTAAAAACAATTCCTTTAAAGAAACAGATGTTCGGACATATTGTACTATGGCCATTTGCAAAGACACGCAGTGCATAATATTCCCTTTAATGAGAATAGGTACATAAACAGAAGAGCTTGTCCAGCTCCAAACATACAGTGATACTCTTTCAGCAACAGTCTAAATAATGGCTCACTTTGTAGCCCAACAAGTGAATACTCCCCATCTTTCCCTTTAAATTGTGAAAACCTCATTACATTTCCAATTTTTTTTTCCATTTTTTTAAGGTTGAAGAAAAAAACTTCATTGACACCTCTCAGATGTCTGACTGTTGGAAAGTGTGTGTAGCTTAGAACACATTCACTGTGATTTTGAAAAGGCGATTTACCTGGATGGCTATCCGGCCACTTGGCAAACCCACCAACAAGGCGATCTTGAGTTGACAAGATGTAGTTTCGGTTTTTCTCAAAATTTGTATATTGGAATATGTTCAAGAGCTGAAAAGAGATCAGATGGTTACAGTAATATATTAACCCTTAGTATATTTTTAATACTAAAATACAACGCCTATGTATGGGATAAGTAGTGGTACCAGAGACAGCACTAACCTGGAACACCTCCCCATCCTGCATTTCGGCAGGACCACGCCTTTATAGTGATCTGTGCATAATCATGCATTCATGCTAAGTATGTAACTCTTCCAAGCAAAGGAAGACATGACGCTTAAATAAATCAATGACTGTCAGTGACCATCCTGTAGCTGTTAGATACACTACCTTCAGTGTCGCTCCCACCCAAAAAGAATAGCATGTGTCTACAGGCTTGTTGGGTCGTCCATGGTAGCCGTTCTGTTGTCTCATTACACACCACCTTCTTATTCTGTTCAGCTCTTTCTCTGAAAAAACTTCCTCCAGTTTACCCATCAAACACAGCGATGCAATACCACAAAACGTAGAGCCACCTGTGAAGAGTTGTTTTTGCAATGTTTAAATACCCAGATTTTCACTGAAGCATATATCATCCCAGTCAGAACTTTAGCTAAGGCAGCAGCAATCAAATCAATGGGTTTTTAGAATCATGGAAGTGTTAATTTTTAGTCTAAAAGCCAAATAAATAAAAGCACTTCAGTTCAGCATATCTGCTAAAGGGGGAAAAAACCCCTACCCTTGCTCTCGAACAAATAAACCTATATTCATTTTCTTAAAGCTGGATGGCCTCTCAGTGCTGCATGGTTTACTTTACACATTAGTCCAGAAGCAAGGGAACCGCAATGCAACAGAAAACATTTCTTCATATGTAACTTAAAAAAGAAAGCTAATGGGATACCAGCAGTCAGACTGAAGCAAAGATGCCAAAGGCAGTCTCAGAAACAATCCCCTAGAGGATATAAGCAGACAGAAGTGTCTGGTGAGCAAAACCAGGCATGGTTAACACTACAACAAGACTGCTCGATTCTAATGGTTGTAATAAAACACCAATCACAAAAAGGAATTTTTTTTTTTGTTGAGGAAACTGCCAAGTAAAACTTGGAATTAGAAGTGAATCATAGAATGGTCTGTGTTGTAAGGGACCTTAAAAATCATCTAGTTTCAACCTCCCTGCAATAGGCAGGGTCACCTCCCACCAGACCAGGCTGCCCAAGACCCATCCAACCTGACAACGCCTCCACGGATGGGCAGCCACAGCTTCCCTGGGCAACCTGGGCCAGGGCCTCACCACCCTCATCATGAAGAATTTCTTCCTAATGTCTAATCTAAATCTGTCCCCCTTCCAATTTAAAGCCATTCCCCCTCGTCCTCATATTCTTTTTCTAGGTATTATAGTCACCGCATTTTAAAGCCCGTGAAAACTCATTCTGAGTCTATTACCTGATATGATAAAATTACAGTTGGGGAAAGACTCTAAGCATGATGTTGATACAAAACCTGGGGCTTAAAGTTCCTTCCTTACACTGTCCTGGTCCTAGCAGACCCCAGGAACCCTGAGGTTATTTTCATTCTGATGCTGAAACGCAGCAAGAGAAGGATGCTGAAGTAATGCTATCATCAGCATTCTACAGTAACTTAGTTAACTACTTTTGTAAACATGTAAGGGTATTAATTGAAGCTTCTCAACTTTTATCCACCATCCTGCAGGGAGAAGAGAAACAGAATACTATCAAAGCTCAATACCAAGGATAAAGCTCACAAACATTTGATAAATTTAGTATCAGTCACATAAAAGTCAACAGGTTCTCGTTCACTGTTACTCCGCGGCAAAGAAACACATTTTGCTTAAAAATATCATTGCCTTGGGAATTCCTATCTTCACAACAACCGTGTACAGAAATTAACTGCCGCTCCAAGATCGGGGATTACAGCATCTACTGGGGACTATAAGAGGAAATGTTTCTAGGTTTTACTAATAGCTGCTGAAATTGGAGATTATCAGGTGCAAAATCACCTGCAGATAATTTAAGAGAGTAACAACGGCACATGCAGAAAAAGTTTGCTCTGTCAGCAAGAGGCAGGAACTACGGCTAACACCTTTCAACAAAACATTCCTGACGTAAGATTAATGGAGTCGATAGATTAAGAGCCCATCTGGTCTGATATTAAGATGGAACTAAGGGCAGAAGACAGATGATATTCTGAGGCATGTTTTGGATTTGCTCCTCCTCATCCCACTTTCTTAAAATCAGAAAAGATGGAAAGGGATGATGCACACGGCATCTCTTGCAGTATTTTCAACGCCAGTCACAAAAAAGAGTGTAGAACTTCTAAACGTTCTTACCATGGGATTCCAATCCAGCTCCTTGCGCCAGGCCATTATCATAAGACTGAAGAAAAAAACCACCACAGACCAGTTACTTCAGAACCAAGTAATTTCACAGACATTGCAACTTCTCAGTTTACTAGCAGAATTCTCATCAGACCGTAAGCACCATTTAACCTGATTAAATTCTGAACCTCTGCCTCAAAAAGTTCTTGGCACAGAACAGCTGTCAAATCAGCCTCGTTTCAATGCAGGCAGTTTTATGACTTTCAGGGAGTTCATTTGAGTTGTGATGCATGTGAAAAGCCTGAGAACAGGTAAACACGTCTTTGCCAAAAAGGGAAAAAGCATGTGATGCAGGTAACCATTAAAGAAAAAATAACCTGCTTTTATGAAAAGAGAAATTCCAAACAAAATTAAACAGATAAATTAAATCCATGTCCCAAAATTGCATAACACATAAAAAAAAGCAAAGCACAAGGTAGTACTACATACACAATACACAAGAACAAGAAACACTTTAGTATGGAGCAAGAATATTAAGCTTTAAAAAAATGAAGATTGGTGGGTGGAGTGAATCAGAAGCAACAACATAATAAAGCGTACTAAAACTTGCCCTACAAAATCTTACTGTTAAAAAATATCTTAACAATGCAGAAAAATCATGTTGTTAAGTGAAAGAAAAAGGAGGAACTTGAAGTCTGACAAATAAAGCACCAAGAGTATTACAGTACATGTCTGCTATGAGCAGTCTAGGAGCAGGTGATGGAGCGGGTGATATTTTATATGTAGGAATAACAACCTTTCTCCCTGAAAAATTAAGTCATCTTGTGTGATAAAAAACAAGGGATCAGAGTAAAGTTATTAATAAAATGGAGAATGTTTATTTTACAAGAGTTCATAGAATGATTAATAAATTATCACTGGACAAACACCAGACTGTTCAGTAGGAAAAAGATTTCAGCCTTTTTTGTTCAGCTTCCCATGTTTAATTACACAGATCCTACTCCTTCTTTGTTAACTGCTCAATTAATGATTGGTTCAATATCTGATCAGACGCTAGAAGGCAATTTTAACTTCCTCCTTCCCTTGGATGCTGACTATGAATTTCTTGTGTTTTCTTCAAAACATTTAACCGTGGCTATGAGACACAGGACACCTTGACAGACCCCTAATGATTCCCATATTCCTAACCAAAGAATGGATCCAGGACATAGCAGTTCTTTAGGAATGACCTCAGGATTATTTTGCAGACCTTATTTTTAAAGCTGACCCTGGGAAGAAAAAAAGGAAACGGAAGCAAACACAGAAGCTACTTCTCTGAGTTGCTGCTGCAAGTTGAAGAAACTAAATACAGTAACGTGATATGTACACTCACATGCAGCTTGACCGTCAGAAGTTTGAACCACTGAATTTTAAGTAATTACTATGAAAACCTGAATATTACAACACATGGTGCTCTTTGCACTTGCCTTTTGAGAATGCAATTCAAATGTGCTGCCATACTCCACAGGCCCATTAATAGCTACGCAAAGGCAAGCCGATTAGCAGAGCTATGCTGGGAAAGCCAATTACCTCTACAAACACTAACTGTAAGGGGAGGTGGTTTGCTTTATATATGACAAAGTAATTAGCTCTGCAGAAAAGCTGTTAACCGTGCATCCCAGACAGTGTACTACATTGGGCTGTACAATTAGCTTGAAGTTTTAATACACATTAGTTGACCTTTGCCTGACTGGTGCCTATTTATTTCCATGCAGCAGCAACTCTCTGGGGACTTGTGTGCATTAAAGAACCAGGGAAATATTTTTGTTTCTTCATTCTTTTGAAAAGGCCCAGGAAATTATATGTAAAAGAGGCTCTAGGTTGCTGCAGCACAAAAGCTGCATAATTAAATACTGTCCTCAGGAAACATGTAAATCCAGTTGGGTGCAATCTTGGCTTCACACTTTAGAAGTTTCACAACCAGCTTAATTATTCAAGAGACTCATATACCTACATTCCAAGAAGACTGTACTATACTAGAAGAACCAGATGCCATACTTAAAACTTCCTGTAATAACCTCCACCTAAACCCCAAACTTGCAATAAACCAAGCAACATTGCAAAACACAGTATTTTAGAATCTGGTTTTGCTGCAGTAATTCCAAATTTCAGCATCTCAGTGTTCATTGTTTTCTGATCAGTGATACAGCTGACTTTAAATGTGAAAGTCAAAAATCAACCTCAGCTGATAAAAATTGTGATTGAAACCTGACTATTCTACTGATGATAAAATTGACCCACAATTATTTTTCTCATCAGCACTGTGTAAACACTTTTCAGTCAAGTGGTAACAGAGGGCAATTTAGTCTGTATGAACATTCAATTCTTTTTAACATAGCTACTTTTCCAAATAAAGCAACACCATTGTTTCATGTTCCAACGTTCTGCTGTTAACAGGCCGAATTGCACAATCCCCACACACACACGCACTTCAGCTGTACTGAATTCTATCTGTCCCAATTCTGATACTGCATCACTAAAGCGAATAAATTCCAACGAGTAAGCTAAAAACTCCATGATCTTATAACACAGTTTACTGTTTTTAACCAGTGATGTTACTCGCCATCAAAGTTAGATGCACTTCATTTGTATGCCTATTTAAATAACTCATGTTAACTACCACTTGCCTCATCTACGCGCAATTGATGCCATACAGTAAAACAAAACCACGCCTTTCTGCCATGGCAGTTTACTACTAAGCACCATGATTTGTTTTGTTCTATAATTAATGGAAGCACCAGAATGAGGTAACATTGCAGCAAAACAGGAATAAGCATCTGCAACAAAGTCTACAGCGATATTCATAGTGTCGTTAGTTACACTGGAGTAAGGAATGAAACATAACCTCACATAGGATTTACATCCGATTGTAAAGCAGGTTATTTTTAGCACCATCTACAAAATATTTACAGGAGAAATCAAACTAATATTCTTGGATACCACATTTCATATTCATTTTATTTGTTCAAGAAACACACTTTAAGGAACACTTGGTTCATATGACGGATAATTGAATTGGAATACATCTCAAGGAAGGTCCTGGAAAGAGACGAATGAGAGGAAGGAACAACCGCCATTGTGAAATGCTTGTCACAAAGGGCTAATCTCCAAGCATCTAAGACTTCTTCAAATATACTTTCAACTCTACAATGCAACCAAGCAGGATGCAAACACTTTGTGTAATTGCCTAGAAGTACCAGACATCGCGCAACCAAGTTAATCCATTAAAATACTGGACTGGCAAGTGGCATACGCCCAGAGAACCCAGACAAAACTAGGGTAAATGGGCATATCAAGCCTGCAGTGCATTCACAGTAAATCAACGCTTTTAAAACAGATGTCCTGCTGAATATAACGTACAGTCCATCTACCGATTCGCAGTGAACCTGGACAAAAAAATCAGTGTCTCTTTTGACACATTAGCTTGCCCTAAGGAGACTGCTGGGTATAGAACACCACTTACAGGACCTTTTTGAATTCCCCTCTGAGCTTGCTGGGAAAAGGCATAGTCTTCATGATAAACCACAGTGTCTTCTGGACTTTGACCATGCCTGGACTCAAGACTTACTTTACTGGTCAACTGAAGTAATATTACTATGGGCTCTTTCAAAGAGGGCTCGTTCTGTCCAGGCTTCAATTATATTTTTTTAAATAGTGGCGTCAATTTTCCCAGTAGGAATATAACAATTGGAATCTGCAGGTACAGGTACTAATGCCAAGAGTTTAGAAGCAAACTATGAATTCGGTTGAAGAGAACTGTGGACAGTAAATCTCCAGTGCTATTTCGAAGTTTCAAACTTTAGAAAAAATCTCCACTTGCCTGCTCTACCAATGGCCGTACGTGATGCTGGCTCGCTCTCGCCTTAGAAAGAAATAGTTGTTTCCTGCTCACTTTCTTCTTTTCAGTGGTACTTATTATTTTACTACCTCTGACACAATCCACTTAATCATCCCACTTCTAGAATGAAGAGTTCCAGTATACTAAATGCTCCTTTTACGCAGGCTGGTTCATACCTCTGGCAATTCCACTCAAACTTTCTTTGCATCTTTCCTAATTCCACTATATCCTTTAAGACCAAAACTGCAGTCAGATGTACAAAACACTAAATAACAGTTGATGGGATGTATAGATCATGAAGAGGATTTTGATTTTTCGTTTTGTTTTCCATTCTCTCTTATATTTGATTCTCCTATTGTACCTCTGCTAAGCTATCTGATTCAAAGCTAATCACAGTAAACATAAAGGTCCGGCAAGGATCAGAGCAGGGAGAATGCTTCCAACTAATCAGTGAAAAGCAAACACCCTGACGTGGGTGCTCCCTCAAGACTGTCAGAGGAGAATGGATAAATCATTATCCCCAGTTGAAAGCCACCAAGGTGAGCCAGCAGGAATCTCCTCACCCTGGAAACCCATGCAAACTAAAATGGGCTACTGACTGCAAGGGTACATGGGCTCTTATGGGATGCAGGGAAAGAAAACTATGGCATTGTATAAGACCTGTTGTGGGGTGTGTTCTGGGGAATGTGAGGGCATGCACAACTTATTATGGAATGGCCAAGGCAAGGACCAATGGTGGGCAAGACCAAAGCAGAGACAGGGGAGAAAGAAGCAAGGGAAAACAGAGGGAAAAAAGGGATTAAAGGGACTAGCAGAGCATGAACAGACTGTAGGTCTGTATGCCTGCATGACTGAGCCCTGCCCTTGATCACCATGGTTGGTCCAAGACTTATTATATCCTATTTTCAACTGTCTGCTGTGGACATGTACTACCTACTCTGAGTGTGTGCTAGCAAACTTTAGGCCCAAATAGCTGGTGGGTAAGACAGGTGGCCAAAGCACCAGCACTTGGAACGGGAGGGAACATGAATCCCATGGGCTCACAGGCCGATCTGCCAGACGTGGGCAAGAAATGGGCTCTAGGGGTCAGCTGTTGGATGGACATTTGGCACCAAGCACAAGCACCTCACAGTGAGTAGGCTGGGGGTGAGGAAGAAGCTGGGAGAGGGCCCAGCCAGAACAGCTGACCCCAACTGGCCAAAGAGGCATATTCCATACATTGTAACATCATGCTCAGCATTAATAACAGGGTACCAGAAGAAGAAGGGGTAGGCATAAGGGAGGTTTCTTTCAAGGAGGGTGATGCTTAGAGAACATTGATCTGTGCATTGTTCTGCTTGTGGGAAGTGGTGAGTGACTAGACTGCCTCTGCATCACTCGTTTTTCTCCCCTCTTTTCTTCACTCAGCTAACTGTCTTTTACCTCAATCCACAAGGTTTCTTCCTTTTGCTCTTTCTATTCTTTCCACCGTCCTGCTGAGGAGTGTTGGGGGAGTAAGCAGAGCAGTAACGTATTAAAAGGCATTAAAAGCAATGCAGGTGTGATAGGGTAAAGTTTTGTTCATACTCTCAATTCCAGCATGCAGGCTAATATCATGAGTGCACAATGCATGAATTAGGAGTGTTTTCAATTTCTGAATGAGGACATATGAAGAAAATTATGTTCCTAACCAGGCTATGGCAGTGTGCCAGAATGCTTCCAGTGATGTGCTGTAAGAAATGCTTGTGCATCTAACCACCCCTTAAAAATAAAACCCAATTTAGTCCAATTATTTTTGAGACTTTGCTTCTCACTTAAATTTTACAATATCACTACTAGCAGCAACCACTGAAACATACAAACAGAAGTTGTATGTCATCATAAATTTGGCTCTTTTTTGGGAAGCAGAAGAAGTTTATTATGCATGTTTACTCACATTCAGGAAACCTTAGTTTTCACTCTTACTCAGCTTCTTGAAAAACATTTCGTCTAATCTTGGAAAATGAAACTCAACTGAATTAATGAAAACATCACAAAGAAACCCGAAAATTCTTCTTCTCCAACCAAATATGATGACAGCTGGCACAGACACAGAAAAAATGTGTACACGCTAATATTTTCCTTCATTCCAAATATCTAATGAATAAACCTGGAGCGCATGACTAAAAGCATTTAAGCTTAAAGTGATGTCAATAATTAATTTTTCCTTCGATTCTGTGTATCATTTATAAAGCAGGACAACAGCTCATTGAAATTTGAGGATTTGATTGATGCAGTGCTTTATTTACGTACTTTTTCTACGTTACAGGAACATTAGGCCTCACTTTTCAAAAACTTGCTTTCAATTCTGAATTGCTTAAAAGAAAAAATACTAGATTTAATTTACAACAAACACAAATCCTATATAAAATTATCTTGCTAGTACATACATTATAATGAAAATATAAAGGCAAAACCCAACGTACTTTTTCATTTTCAACTTGCTAAAGTAGGTAGGAACAGAAAAGAAAGAAATTACCATCATATTTCAATTTGGATGGAGAGGTTTTAGTTATCATTAGGAAATAAAGTAACTAGCTTTAAAATGTAGGAAGATCTCTTTGCGGATACTCACCATACTTCTTCGAATGTAGTCTATCGCTTTTTTCATATCCATGCCTGACCAATCATCGAGTATGTAGCAGATGCAAGAAGCACAATACACAAATCTCATATCATTCTCACTTCCTTCCAGCACTGCACAGAAACTAAAAGAAACGTACCTGTCATTATCCACTGTATAGCCTGTTACATGAGCAAAATACGAAAAGCAGGTTAAGGATTGCAAAATTTTTCCTTTAAAAATTATTTTCTCTTTACAGCATGTTCTCTTTAGAGCATTCCCATAAGTACAACCGAAAGCTATGCTAGATTTTCTTTTCAGAAGAAGTGATTCCAACTGAGTGAAGCAAAATGAATAGAACTACTAATATTTAGGGGCCTAGGTGACTATTTCCAGCCATGTAATGATGCTGGTCTTTATTTATTTGAAGCCGTTAATGCTTATATTCTTTCACCTATTACAGTATATACTGATGTATGAGTCATCATTTTAACATTTACTGTTGTGGGCAGAATTCTTTGCTTTCCTAGAAATCTTATTACCCTCCAAGTCTTTCCTTCCTGACTGCAATTTCAGGATCAATTTCCCATTTATGTATAAAAGATGTTATTACTACAGTTTCTATTAGAAATGGTGAAAATTACCTTCAGTCCAGTTTTTAATTTCCGATGGCTAGAGTCTCTACAAACACTTCAAAATTATTATATCTGGGTATCTAGGCACAATTCCGTGCTCTCTCTCTCTCTCTGACACCCTTAAAATGAAGATGCAATTTGCTGCCTGGCAATCTTCCCCTTGCCTCAAAGAGCTAGGCAGTGTATTTTGATGATTTATTCATTTGCAAGAGGTCAGCACAACAGAATATTTTGATGAGTCCTTCTGACAGTCTTCTAAGCACAACTATCACCACTATGAGACTCCTTTACTATTCAAGTGTATACCCCATTATCTTCTTTCATAGTAAAGCGTCCAATATCTGCTGGGAGGTATTTTCATCTCTCCTAACGTCAATGGTACCAGGCCCTGCTCTCTGGAGCTCAGATAGGGATGAACTTCGTTGCACTCTGGATGTGGCACAGGACATTCTGGAGAACTAAGACACTTCTGAAGATGTACAAGTACTGTTGTTTACAATCTCACCCCATCCTCAGGTGACAACTACATTACATGTTATCAAGACACTTCAAGTCACACTCAGTTAAGGTAGAGGAGAAATTAAAATACACGCATTTATTCGTAATGTAAGAAGAGGCCATGCAATTTTAATATCTTTTTTTTTGGTCTTTGCTTCTTCACACCCGCCTTTTATTAATTAAGATTTGCATACTTATTTTGCATATACTACAGTAACAGCAGAAAAGGTCTCCTTCCCTCACTGAACTCACTTGCTGTTCCTGTCTGGACAAGATGTTAGCTCGACACACATTAGGACTTAGCCAATTAAGGCCAGTCTGCTGTTACAAAGGTTAGACAACTGTACATAGAACCATAGAATATCCCGAGTTGGAAGAGACCCACAAGGATCACGGAGTCCAACTCTTGTCCCTGCATAGGATGACTCCAAAATCCACACCATGTATTTGCTCATATAGGAACACCCCATAGTTTATATTCACCACTAGGATTCTGAATATTCTGGAGATTTTCTTTGGTTTTTGTTGCTAAAAACACATGCAACACTGCATTTTAATAATTGCGCTAAAATTAAAACTATTTTTTTTTGTTTTTGTAAAAAAAATCTAGCCAATACAAAGCCATTCAACCAAAACGAAAGCTTTCTTAACCCATAAAGGGTGACAGCAATTTCATTATGAAGTGAAAGGTAACTCCTTCAGGAACAACATTTCTATCATTCTGCATTTCTTAAAGTAATCTTTCAAAAGTGACATTCAGTAAAGTCTAACAACACAGACAGATCATGTATCCTAGCACAGGTTTTCCTTAGCTAACAGCTTCCGCCTGCATTAAAAAAAAAACCACAGAAAACCAAAACAAACAAATCCCCTACCAACAGAAGCAGATCAAAGGGTATATATCACCTCTTAAAAATGCATGCAAAAAGCACAGATCTTGCAATGAAGTTTAGTAATAATATGCTCCTATTACAAGTAATACATAGGCTAACTCATCCTGTATAGGGATATTGTATATTTGACCCATCCCTGGAGGTGATAAAAGCCAGGTTGGATGGGCCTTGGGTAGCCTGATCCAATGGAAGGTGCCCCTGCCCACGGCAGGCAGTTGGAACTGGATGATCTTTAAGGTCCCTTCCAACACAAATCCTTCTATGATTGATAACTTCAATCTCGCAAAACTAAGTAAAGCCCATCCTCCCACAAAGCCAAGCAAACATCATCATCATCATCATAGCAATCCAGGGCCCCGCAAAAACTACAAAATATGAACACAGAAAATCTCACTTATCTGAAGGACAGAGCAGAAAAAATACTATCCCCAGGAAAAAAACATCATTTAACTTCCCAGTAATGAGTACCTACAGTTGTAAGTAAAAATCATCATTCTCCAATACAAAAGCAAATCTATATACAAAGTACTGTTTAGTCCTCTAAACTGGTGTGTGTCCTATAACTGATAACAATTACTCAGCAAAGCATTTTCTAATAGAAAGACCGTATAGCTACTTTCACGGGAAAAAAAAAAAATTCTTATGTTTCATGCCACATCTGGGGTTTCTATTAAGCTTCCAGAGAATTGTAGAATATAAAATATCTTTTACCTTCCATCCTCCAACTGAAGGGCTCTCAGTCCTGCCAGTACAGCATCTTTATTTACTCGACTTAAATCATCCCCAAGAATAACAAGACATGACAGACCTGTGTAAGTCATTGCTATGTGTCCACTATCATAGGGGTGAGATATACCCGGACCCTAGAAAAAAAGGGGAGAAAAATAAAAATAATAAAACATCGTAAGACCTTGTATTACAGGCATGCATTTATTTTTTTTAAAAAATGAAGACATGAACTAAGTTCTTTGCTCTTCACTCATTAAGGGTAAACTGAAGGCATCCCACCCAACTTTTCTAATTAAGCTACTGCACAGTTGTGTTACCCTTCTATATAGTTGGGTCAGTATGAAGCCTTGGAAAAGAGTTTTGCCAAGAGGGATATTTATGCAACAGTTAAGCAAAAAGATGGGATGTGCTCAGCTGTACCTAAGTTCATCCTGACACCACCAGGCATTAGCTTCCCGGCAGCTGAGCAAGCACTGTTAAACAGCCAAACCTCTGGAGGTCCTTCCCACAGAGACTTCACAATCTAATGATCTACATGTAGAAAGCAGTGTGAGGGATTACTAGTAATCTGTGTGCCAATAGAAGGAATACTAAATTAATTTCTCATCTACTTCACCTCTACTCTAAAGAGGTAATTAGATCTTAAACATTCACATTGCAAATAATGTCAACCAAGGAGCTAAAATATGAGTTAAATGCTGACTAGCCACAATACAAGTCACAGTAACAGGTCAGGCATTGATACAGCTGTGCTAGAATTAGTTTTCTTTATGATATTTTATATCATAAATACCACTTTTATACATATACCAATTTTATATCATATATATATATATATATACACACACACACACCAATTTTATATCATATATACCATTTCATGGAAACAGAAACTACCTGTAACAAGATGACCCTGGATACTTGGGATAGTTCAGTTTGGAGCAACTGGAAGACAACTATTTTAAACACGATAAAAGCTATTTCAATAGTGAGTGCTAGAGACAAGCAAGTTTTGAGACCGCATTTTACTAGCATTATTGCCAAGTCAATTTCTATTGTTATTTTGCAACCTAATCTAAAAATACATGTGAAAAAGTAAATGAGGTTATAACATGTGTAATTGGTATTCTTCAGGCCAGTCATGCTTATTTCCAACACCAAAAAGCTTTGCTTCTAATAAGAAATGAGGAGAAAAATACTTATTACCCACTAAACAGCAAATGACTGTTCTCACACTGGGGAATCAAACACAGTTGGGAAACGGAGGCAGAAAACAAGGTTAAAGTGGCTGTGGCAGCAATGCTGTAACCATGCAACAGAGAAAGGGAATAAAGGAGTGAGCACCAAGAGCTGCACCCCCTTTCCCTCACTTCCAGCCCTGGACTCTCAGTTGTGAAGAGGACAAATCTCAACAGCTCCCACTCCTGCTGCTGACCTGCCAGTGTCCCCATCACTGTCCCCTGCCCTGCACATCCCCCGGTCACACACGCAACCACAGAGCGGCGAAGGCTGGCCTGGACAGGCGCACACTCTCCTGCGTGGAAAACTGGTTGGATGGCCGAGCCCAAAGTAAATGGAGTGAATTCCAGCTGGAGGCTGGTCCCAAGTGGTGTCCCCAGGGCTCAATGCTGGGTCCAGCCCTGTTGAGTGTCTTTACCAATGACCTGGATGAGGGGGTTGAATGCACTCTAAGTAAAGTTTGCAGACGACACTAAGCTGGGTGGAACTGTGGATCTGCTGGAGGGTAGGGAAGCTCCATATCTCCATAGGGATCTGAACAGGCTGGACCGCTGGGCTGAGACCAATGGCATGAGGTTTAACAAGGCCAAATGCTGGGTCCTGCACTTGGGGCACAACAACCCTGTGCAGCTCCAGACCAGGGGAAGAGTGGCTGGAGAGCTGCACGGAGGAGAAGGACCTGGGGGTAACGGTTGACAGTGACTCAACATGAGCTACCAGTGGCCCAGGGGGCCAAGAAGGCCAATGGCATCTTGGCTTGGATCAGAAACGGCGTGACCAGCAGGGCCAGGGAGGGGATTCTGCCCTTGGACTCAGCACTGGGGAGATCGCACCTCGAATCCTGTGCTCAATTCTGGGCCCCTCACCACAAGAAGGATGTTGAGGCTCTGGAGTGTGTCCAGAGAAGAGCAACAAAGCTGGTGAGGGGCTGGAGAACAAGTCTTATGAGGAGCGGCTGAGAGAGCTGGGGTTGTTTAGCCTGGAGAAGAGGAGGCTGAGGGGAGACCTCACTGCTCTGTACAACTCTCTGAAAGGAGGTTGTGGAGAGGAGGGAGCTGGGCTCTGCTCCCCAGTGACAGGGGACAGGACAAGGGGGAATGGCCCCAGGCTCTGCCAGGGGAGGGGTTCAGGCTGGATATCAGAAAAACCTTTGTCACAGAAAGGGTCATGAGGCCCTGTCAGAGGCTGCCCACGGAGCGGGTGGAGTCCCCATCCCTGGAGGATTTTAAAAGACGGATAGATGACGTGCTCAGGGACCTAGTTTAGTGGTTGATAGCGGTTGGACTGAATGATCTAAGAGGTCTTTTTCAACCTAGTGATTCAGTGATTCTATGACTTCCAGATATCACCTGGTCCAAGCCTTCTGCTCAAGTAGGGCCACTTAGAGGTGGGTGTCAAGGATCACGTCCAGATGGTTCCTGAGTACTTCCAAAGAGGGAGAGTTCACCACCTCCCTGAGCAACATGTGCGAGTGCTCAGTCCCCCTCACAGTGGCGAAGTGTTTCGTGATGTCCAGAGGGATCCTCCTGTGTTTCATGGTGTGCCCAGTGCTTCTGGTCCTGTCACTGGGCACCACTGGAAAGAGCCTGACTCCATCCGCTTTGCACCTTCCTTGCAGGTATTAATATACATTCATGAGACTCCCCTGAGCCTTCTCTTCTCCAGGCTGAACAGGTACAGCTCTCTCAGCTTTTCTGCCTCTGGGAGGTGCACCAGTCCCAGACAGACTTCCCCACGGGGCACCCCACCGCTGGAGGACAGCTGTGCCCTTAAACACCTTAGCAAAAGCTACTGCAGTCATGAAACATGTTTTTCTAACTTAAGTGGGTGACAGGTTTTAATCCCAGAAGGAACAATTTGGCCTATCATACCAATTTTAGGCATTTTAAATCTTAACAGAACTGAAAATCTTCCTTTCAGAATACCTTCCCTTTAAAAATTTTATAAATGGTTTAACCCTTCTGATGCATCAACTTTTCTCAAATGTAAAATTCTGCTCTAAAAAATTCAGACATATATGGTGATAAAGATCTGTGCTGATAATTTGGTTTAATGCAATTGAGCAATTTACTTTCAAGGAAAAAATGTCTCTATTAAAGTCCAAATTTGAATTAGTTCTTGCTCGAAAAGGGTTCTCAACGTCCCAGCTCTGTAGCTAAAGCTTCTCACGTACTTAGTCAAACAAAACACAAGACACACACTAGCTGATGGAAAAAATCTGAAGGTCCTACAATAATTTGACCAACTGCTTACAAAACGTCCCAGCAGTTCCCATCAGCAACTACAAAGAAAACTAAGTTTCCAAACACTTGTATAATTGAAGTTAAACTGGAATGAGAAGAACATTTGATTTAGAATCACAGAATGGTTTGGGTTAGAAGCCACCTTAAAGATCACCTAGTTCCACCTCCCTGCCACGGGCTGAGACACCTCCCACTGGATCAGGCTGCTCCAAGCCCCACAACCTGGCCCTGAACACCTCCAGGGATGGTGCCTCCACAACTTCTCTGGGCAACCTGGGCCAGGGTCTCACCACTCTCGTAGTGAAGAATTTCTTCTTAATGTCTAGTCTAAATCTTCCCCCCCTTCAACTTAAAGCCATTCCCCTCGTCCTGTCATGACATGCCCTTGTAAAAAGTCCCTCCCCAGCTAATTTCTCCCTACTCAGAATAACCTAGAGCAGGGAAAGTACAGAATTTTCCTCTGTTCTTTTAATACAAACACACTAAAAATGCTGAAGCGTGTGAGCCAATGTTAACTGCTCACAACCATTCTGCTTACACAGGCAATCCATCTCCAAGTCAATACTGATGTCAGGAATAACTGAACAGTAACAGACACTCAAAACAGTTCAACTTCACTTCTAAAAATATTATTTCCAGAGGAATATTACACTCACTAAGTAATATTCTCCAGCCCCTTCACCAGCTTCATGACCTTTCTGGACACGCTCAAGCACTTCAATGTCCTTCTTGTAATGAGGGGTCTCGAACTGGACACAATATTCAAGGTGTGGCCTCACCAATGCTGAGTACAGGGGCTCAATCACTTCCCTGGTCCTGCTGAAGTCTGGTAGTTTTAATACTCCAGTAGTTTTCACAAAGAGCACAAACTACACTTGTATGATGCATATAAATCAAACAGCAGCATCTGCTGTCTGTACATACAACCACGAAGTTCACAGCTGAATAAGTACTGCCTTGAACACTAAACAAATATTTAGATACAAGCAACACAGAAAAGATCATTAGGATACATGATTTTGAAAGGTCATTATGTGGGGAATCAGGCAGATAGACTCAGCATTAAAGAACAGCTGCTCACAGGGCACACAACTACCTTTACTACTATCACGTGGCAAGCAATCAAATTCTATATGTAAGAAGCTGGTATACTGCCAGACATCTCAATATGCGATTGCTAAAAAAGCCAGTGGAAGTGACAGAGGGTCCAACATATTGGCATGCAGCCAACGTCTTAAGAACATTTGGTTTAGGGCCAAAAATCCTAACCCATACAGCCAATATTTCAATAAAATTAAATTAAACACAGAAGGATCAGAATCAAATGAGATCATAGAGGGATTACTGCAAGGTACAGTCACAGAGGCCAACATGATGTTTCGTATGTGTAATTAGTGTAGGATTTTGGAAGCTTCTGAAAGTCTAACAGATCTTTTTTCACCACATCTGTTTTTTTTAAAAATAAATAAAGAGATACACGTATTCACTAGAAGAATAACAAAAGAATAATACATTCCTCATGCTAATCATAACTGTTCAGATCTTAAGTGTATTGGAATTTACCTTATAGGCCCCATGCAGTTATTTCAAACTCATTGCAATACTACTTGCCAAACCTGATGATGTACCTACACATATATGGCATTTGCTTAACTGACACCTGAGCCCAAGTAACAGGATGTCTTTGATAGGACAACAATCAGAACAACTGGACATTTCAGACAAAAAAGTCCTAAACCTGAGAAAACAATTTTTTTTTTTGTATAAAACTGTGATTTCATGAACTTTGTAGAAACTGGCCCTGTGACAATTTGATATCATCACAAAGTAGGACCGGAATGGCTTCTCAAAATGCAAAATATTACAGGAAGTCTCAAACGTTTCAAGAGATATTGCTAATGACTCTAAAATTTGCATGGCTGGGAGGAAGTGTTGCTAGACTGCCTCTGTTACGAAGCACAAAGTAATCAGACGTGGTCCTTTGATAAAGTGCCCCAAATTTATCAAAGATGCTGTAGTTAAAACAGCTCATTTTTAACTGTCATCTTCATAGCTGGCAAAAAGAAGGTCCTTTTAAGTTCACTATTTTGAACAGAGCCTACTTTTAGTGAAATATAACTATTTCTGCCTCACAGACACTGCAGGCTAACGCAACAGCAGCAACTAAGCAACTTGTCAGCCTAAGCACAAAACCCCTGCTGCTGCTGCCACCTCCAACTCTGAGTTTCACAGGCCAAGTACACAGAGATAAACAGAACGGCGGAAGTTGCATCTCAAAAACTAGCAGCAAGAAAATGTGGATGGATTGTCACTTAGACTAAACACCAGAAGAAATACACTTAATCCAGTAAATTTCTGGCTAGGTGAAGGAGTGGGTATGGAGGGCAGAACAGCCAGTGCAGCAGCACCTCTGCCCACATGGTGCATTTCACAATTCATACCAGCTGAAGTCTTTCTCCACGGACTAACTGCCCACTAATGAAGAAGTTCATTTAGAGGGCACCTTCTGGTTCAGTTTCATTTAAAAGGAGCTCGGTTTGTGTGTCTCCCTCTTTCGGGCCAAGCACATTGAACTGCTGTTATAAAGTGCTCTCTACTGATCTGAACTAACACACTGGTGCAGACTTACTCTGAGAAGATGGTGAGGATACGGCCAGGTGCTGTATTTTGTTGTAATTACAGTTTGCAGGTCACAAATGAAACAGATCAACCTGGCTTTCAGTGATGCAAAAACCAGTCCTGCTCTGTCAGTTACCATCCTGTCCTCCACAATCTCAGCCTTTCTTTAAAGAATTAACACTTAAAGATGTAAGGTGAGGGGCAGTTTTCAAACATTTAAATCTGGTTCAGTGAGGTGATCGTGTTCCCTATCATATTAACCAGAACAAGCTATTTAAACTTAACTCATGGTCACCAACAACCCCTGCTGACTGCTGCACAGAGGGCTAAGAAACTCTCTCTACTGCAAAAGCACAGGCAAGATCTCCCCAAACAAAAAGAATGCTACCAAACACTCTTACACGGGCAGAGTCCCACTTTCAAAAAACATTCTTCTCGCATCTGTCATGTGTTTCACAAACATGGACCATTTCAGCCTTCAGAAAATGCAATGTTGCACTGGGAACACAAAACAGATCCTATTTTTTTCCCCCAAAGCGAAAGGACATGTTATTTACTGCATCCTTACATAAAAGTTCCAGGCACTGGCTTTCAATCTAGCTCCTAAAACTGATTTGTAACACTTTAAAGAGACCATCTGAAACTCTAAAGAGACTGTTCAACCCAAGCTAAAAAGCTAGTCTAAACTCCAACACCACCACATCAGAGAGACCACAGAACCTGCAGCCATTTCAGAAAATAACTGTCATCTAATTTTAAACAATTCATGTTTAAATGCAGTGACAGAACTTGTGCTCTTACCCTTCTACAGTCAAGGCTTGCTAAAGCTGTGTGCACTGAATTGGTCAAGTGGATCGGTCAAGTTTTGCTTCACTTTTGCTACAGTCCCAAAGAACTGCACTGATACTACCGTCAAACACTGAAAGGGAAACAGCTAAAAAAATAAACAAACCTCAAACCAAAACCAAATGAGCTATTCCAGCAACATTCAGTGAAACTGTAAATTCCAACATAACCCTTGCTTCTTTTCAATTATTTTGAAGGGTCCCTAGTGACAGAAGAGATTTGGCTACCTCCAGCATGGCACCTCCTCACAGTTCAAGACTGAAACCCCTGTCATGTAATGTAATGTAATGTAATGTAATGTAATGTAATAAACAGTAACTGTCAACATAAACTCAAAACACAGGCTTCTTCAAAAATTGTTTTTCAAGACATACATTTAATACAATATTTTAAAATTATGAATAAAGAAAAATGCCAAGATTTTAAACATAATTCAAACTCATTGCAGTGGATTTCCAAGTCTTTCTTTTTCAGAGTTCTTTCAGAACATCTGGGGCAACAGTACTGGAAATACTTTAAACCTTTCTATGCCAATAAATCAAGCCAATCTGATCCCTCTAATGCAGATGTAATGAAGAAAGTATTGCAGTGCTTGAATAAAAGCACATCCATCTGCAAACAGTCTTCTAGAGACAATGACTTTGTAGCTCATTTCCACAGGTTACACGATTTGACCCTTCTGCAGATTGGCTAACACATTATGAGACACCGATGGGCCATAACACATTCCCTGAAAACAGAATATTTAAGTATGAAGCACATACTATTTGAAGTCGAGAGTTAAATTAAAATACCAGAAAGAGCTGGGAAGGAATAATGAGGCTTTGCCATCTTATTTGTCTTCCAGGAAGTTTACATTATCTCGGATCTACACCCAGAACTCAATCTCCAAGCTTTTAAACTTGGGAGGATTTGAAAACGGTTCCCCAAAGCATACACTGATTTATTGTACTTACTACACCACAGGGCACTGACTCAAACATGTGAGGAAACGTAACTGATAAGTTTTCATTACCTCAGTTTAGTAAAATCATGCCTTTATGCACTTTATAATGCTGTTATGCCACAACAATAGCATGATAACCTCAACTTCTTTAGGTGACTGTTATCAAAAATAATCTTGCTTTCAAGTACAAGCAGTGTTTTTCCTATAGAACTACACTGAAATTATTGTCTATTATTTTGCCTTTAAAATTTATTTTTAACAAAGCATCCCAGTAAGTCACCACTACGGACAGCACACTGTTTCATGTTTTAAGCAGAGTTTTTCCTTTATTTCCTTCCAGCTCAGTGGGTGGTTGGGTTGCCAGTGAGGTTAATTCCAATTAAAGATGATGAATTAATCTTGCTACTACACTCCAAGCTCATTGCAGACACCATCTGTAGTGTAAATACCAAATTTAGGATAAATACCAAAGCAAACCAAGAGATGAATTACCTTGCCTGTCACATGCTACTGTAGCACCCAATGTAGAGGTGTAAAAGACACTATTCACTATTATTTTTCCCTTGTTAGAAAGCACAACCTCTGAATATTATTGCTGTGAGTACTTGGCTGACTTTCTGTGCAAAGAGGCATACACTTTTACCACTCCAATGCAAATTAACATTCCCACAAGTTATTCAGAAGCATAAATTTATGTGATTAAGAGTAAATAAAAATAAGAACAAACCGGGGTGCTGTACTACCTTTGCACTCTAGTCGGTTCAAGCATTTTTACAGTTTACTACAGTCATTAGTGTATCAGATATCCATCTTTACTTTCAATTTCAGATTCTAAGATTCATTCATTTATATTTAAAATCTTGTTATCTGTCCACTATAAAAATCAAATGCTTGATGATAATTCAGTGCTTGTCCGGATTTTTCTACCACTCTTTAGTGACAGTTGACTCTTCACTTTCAAACACAGGATAGAACTGCTGTACCTCTTTCATAATCCCCCCTGCATGCTGGCCACACTACTTTCCTCTTCCAAACATATCAGAACTTCTGTACCATTTTTAGCATCCTCTGCTAACCTCCTTTCTCTCTTGCATTAAGGGCACTTTCTTTTCCTACACAGATCTAACTCTCTTGAACCTCAGCTCCATGGGCTTCAAAGCATCCTCTGTTACAGTCACAACAAACTGGGATAAGCAAAGCTTTGCCTATTTGAGTGGATAAAAGGTGCAATTAAATACGCATGTTTCATCACAGGAAGAGGAATACCAAAGAAAAAACAGCACATGCTGCATTACTCAATAGGCACCTATTCCACCCTTCTCTAGCAGGTGATAGGTCTTTGACTTTGAGAAGCTTCTCTTCTTCGGTAACTGATCAGAGGAGGGGGAGAGTGCACTGAGACAAGCCACAATTTGTATATCAATTTCTTTTCTTTCCTGGGAACTCAAGCAGTACCATTTCAGTATGTTCCTTATGTACGTTTCTCAAAACCTCTGCGAGCATTTTAGCGTATTAACAGCGCAAAAATCCCTGCCTTCCAGATAGTCTGCAATTATGCACTTAATATTACAAAAAAGACATGATAATTTATTGCCTAACTGAAAACATTTCACACACGTGCACAGGTACACTTAACTGACCTTAGAGGGATTGAATGGTATTCCTAAATACGAAGAGCCTCTGAATCCACAGCGATTCAAGTTTGATCCTGGAAAAGATAAAACAGTAAAGACTGAACTATCTTCCTTTGCTGAAACACTCATTACAAACCATAATTCTCTAGTCAAGATTGGGACCTGTAAGTTCAACAGTATTCACAGCATGAGTTTGCATATGACTTTTAGTACAACTCCAACCCTAGTTCATCACTATGATCAATAAAAAAATAACACAAAGAAAACCACAAGCAAACTTGATCTTGCTGTAATGGCAAAGCAACAGATTTTTTTTTATTTGGTGGAAATACAGTGTTCATATTAGCACAGAATTGTCTCCCATGCTCCCCTCAAGAAGTACCCAGAGTTAACGGACATTTTCCTTTCCTCTCTGGAGTCCTGCTTAGCAACACCACCTGTTCCCAAGCAGAATTGTTTTAAGGCACTTCGTCACATGTACAAGCAGAAAGCGTTTGCAGTTTTAATCTAGCACCAAGATAATTCAATTCTGTCAGAGCGAAATAGTTAAAAATTACGTAAAAGGCAAATTTTTCATTAGGGCCATCTTTCTCTCACTCAAACCACAGGTACAATCATACTGTAGCTTTCGAACATTTCTGCTAGTGATTCAATACAATTTGTTTTAAACACGACACAGTACCTGAGCATGCAGAATGCAAAGTGTGCCCCACACAGTCTAGAGCTAAGTACAGGTCTGCAGTGGTCAAATCTGCTTCTGCATGGCAAAAACTAAATCACTTTACTCCTCAGCGTGTGAAAGTATAAGTCTAACAAGTGCCATAGTTCAACAGCACTTGAGTGTTATCTCTCCCTTTCCTGTCTTTTTTTTCCTCAGCTCTTCAGCTTTTCATCTAAAAAAATCACATGGAGATTAGGGAGAACTGCACCAGACTAACCAAACAAGAATAATTACAAAGCTGAAAGTACTAAAAATGATCACTATGCATTGTGGCCTACCAGTTCTGGTGTCATTTAACAGCACACTAGCTTCTACTTTTAAATCCATTTTCAATATGCCAGATATCAGTGTGAGTACTGCAAGATGGTTAAAGTACTTTGGATCTACTATACGTGGAGTGAACTATTATCACTATTACTTATCAGAAAAAAAAAACCACCTGCAGCTCTCCACTTCCTCCACCTTTCAATCAGGCGTACTTTGTAATGATTCTGCAGGTGTAAGGAAGGTCATTTCTACCTGCATTACAAACTCGCATGCTATACACTTACCCACAAAGAAAAAATAGAAAGAGTATCTATATTTGTAGGGGGGAAAAAAGCCTGTTATATTTTGTTCTAAACTAAATCTTCTCTTCACAGACTGTTTGTCTGCTAGATTCTAGAGACAAAGATTTGCATTTCACACTGCAACAGGTTCTGAAAAGCGCATTAAAAACTAATCTTAAGGACTAATCCAAGGTCCTGAAGGACCCTACCCAAAAAGCATAATAATTTTAAATATGACAAAATGAGAACAAATAAGTAAAAGAACTAGAATTCCTACTTCCTAATGACCAGATTTCCTAAATATCATCATTCCCTTGGCCCATTTGAACCTGTGTCTTTAATGCTTAAGTAAAGTACAAAATTCACTTTGAAACAACTCCTGAATTTAAAAAATTAGGATGCTGAGCTGATAAAGGAAGTGCTAGAACAGGAATTGAAACCAGCTCATTTCTAATCAGATGACTCTGGCACACTGACGTCATGTCTCATATTTTTTTTGGCTTTCTGTGAATATATAAGTTCCAAACCAAATGGGAACCAAAGCGGAGTTGGGGAAAAGCCACCGTCTTTCAGCATACACACATCACCTTTTATGAAATTTGTTTCAGTCTTTATTGCAAAGTGCTTGTACTTTTTATGTGACAGTTTAGTAGTGCTAATCAAACTCTTGCCTACTATCCAAACAACTTGTCAGAATCAGAAACAGAATTAAAAATTAAACATCAACTATGATCACTTTCCATTAGTGCACGTCCCTTGTAAAAAATTGCTGGAATGACCAGTCCAGGTCCAGCACAGGCCGCTGAAGCACTAGGTCTCACTGCAGTTATGGAATAGTACCACCTAGTGCTCACTCTCAGAGTTCAGCATATTTGACCACTTCCTGTTAGAGCTTAAGACAAGCAAGAAGTAATAAATGTTTCATCAATTACTGTGTGACTGCTGCAAGCTGAACAAAACGCAACTGCAAAAATGTTCCACATTTGACAACAGAACTAAAGAAAGCTGACTCTTCCCCAAGCAAAAGACTGTAGGGTTAAATTAAGAGCTGAGACTTCCCTGTGAAGAAAACCATGTTACTTACATGCGTAGGGCAGAAAGTCCTTCAGATACGTAATAGAGCTCCCACTGACAACCACAGATGGGTTATCCTGAGAGGTCTTTTGTTACACACGGTACATTTTTGTTATTTACCTTTTAGGATTTGTGTTGCAGGGGAAGATAGATAACTTTTACCACTACTTATCCCCATTCAGGTTAGCTATGCTTTCTTCTGGTTCCACAGCTATTCTCATTTTGCTAAGCATAGAAGCAAGCTTACATACATCATGAAAATCTCAATATAAGAAAAAACCCACAGCTTTAACATAGGCTGACAGACAGTGCATCCAGACAAAAGTAAGCATAAGCAAGTCTTACTGAATTAGTGCTAAAAATACTTATTCTTAGAAGCCAAAGCACTAGAATATGTCATAAAAAGCAAAGCTGCATTCTCTAAAATGGAAGTCCATTATACATCTCGATAAATACTTCAAAAGTAGGCATTAAAGAAGGTTATCTTGGAGGAAAATTCATATGTCTACTCAAGAAACTTATGATCAGAACGCTAATATGTGACAATAATTTCAAAGCCGGTCAATGTTATACATTTTTTCATCACTGATACTTGAGTACAGAAAAAAAGAAGCATTATTCCAAATCTAAATTTAGACTCTGACAGAAGAAAGTTTTAGGTTCCTGATGTAGCGTAATGGTTTCCAGCCTGCTATGCAAAGGTCTCGTGGGTTCAGAACCACAAATGAAATAAGTCTCAGATCTACTTTTGGTGCCATTTCTTAGCACAGCAAAGCCACTGAAGCACACAGTACAATCTTCCCCCTCTGTTACTGGACTAGCACCAGCACTGCCAGCCAGCACAGCTCATGAATGCAATACGAAGCTAATCTTGTGTTAGATAAATAAATGCATGCTTTTCTGCCACTTCAACACTCTAAACCAGCTGTCAGGCAGGGTCACATAAGTGCCGGTGTTGCTGTGGGGAAGGATGGTGCATGAATACGTACAAGGAGTGTGCCTCCACTGTAATTAGATTGCTTGAGTACACAGCTCTGGATTCACTCTTTTGAAAGAGAGGACACCAAGCTGAGTGGTGTAGTTGCTACACCAGAAGGATGGGATGCCACTCAGAGGGACCTGGACAGACTGGAGAAGTGGGGATGTGAGAACATCATGAGGTTCAACAAGGCCAAGTGTAACTTCCTGCACCTGGGTCGGGACAGTCCCCGGGTTCAGTACACGATGGAGGATGATGTGAATGAGAGCTGCCCTGCAGAGAAGGACTTGGGAGTGCTGGTCGATGAGAAGCTCGACATGAGCCGGCAATGTGCGCTCACAGCACAGAAGGCCAACCGTGTCCTGGGCTGCATCCAAAGCAGCGTGGCCAGCAGGGCGAGGGAGGGGATTCTGCCCTTCTATTCCTGTCTTGGGAGACCTCATCTGGAATAATGTGTCCAAGTTCTGGAATCCTCAGCCTAAGAAGGAGATGGAGCTGTTGGAATGGGTCCAGAGGAGGCTACAAGGATGATCGGAGGGCTGGAGCACCTTCCCTACGAGGACTGAGAGAGTTGGGGTTATTCAGCCTGGAGAAGAGAAGGCTCAGAGGAGATCTCAGAGAGACCTTCCAGTACCTGAAGGGACTACAGGAAAGCTGGAGAGGGGCTGTTCCCAAAGGCTTCTGGGGATGGGATGAGGGGCAATGGGTATAAACTGGAGAGGGGCAGATTTAGACTCGACATTAGGAAGAATTACTTCACTACAAAAGTGGTGAGGCCCTGGCCCAGGTTGCCCAGGGAAGTTGTGGCTGCCTCATCCCTGGAGGTGTTCAAGGCCAGGCTGGATGAGCCTTGGGCAGCTCCTGATCCAGTGGGATGTCCCTGCCCATGGCAGTGGGGTTGGAACTAGATCTTTAAGATCCCTTCCAACCCAAAGTAAGATTCTATGATTCTCTATGAAAAGTGCTGAATGGTTTTTAAATGTGACCTGCAAGAAACTGGGACACATGCTTCTCACATTGCTAAGATCTGCACTTCAAGATAGTTAAAGTAAATTTGAAATTCTGTATAGGAGCTGCTTTATGAGAGAGAAAACAGTAGAAGTCCGACATCACAAGAATCTTAAGAACAAGCAGCTGACACAGGGCTTTTTATCAATCCTTTTCCAATTTCAATAACACTTTAAAAAGTATGCCTTAGGCTAAATATATAAAGTTTCTGATGAAGCTTTTAAAAGAGCTCACCCTCCTCAAAAAGAAGAAAACAAGTTTTTTCCAAGATTTCAACTTCTTTCTAAAAGGAAAGACAGTGAGTTCTTTCTGCAGTGAACACATAAAGACAACAAAAACACGCATTAGCCATGCACCTAAGCAAAGCATTTACTAAAAGTGAAAGAAAAGAATGGCGAAAATTTATGGAATATAAAGCCAAACGATTAGGCAAGAACTAAAGACCGAGGCCTGTCAAATAAGCAGAAGAGAGCAATGAGACCAAGCATTCAGCTAAGGATGGTAGGTTTCTGTGTGAAGGTCAGCTCAGATATGTGACATGCCATTGCCTCCTAATTAGAATTGGTATTGAGTCAGTCTCTAAACACTTAAGCTGAAATTATCCTACCTAAACGACATTATTTGTTTGAATCACAACTACAACAAACCCACAGAAGAGTACAGTCTGTCCTGACAGACCATAATCTTTAGCTTCCTTTAGTACATTTCAATTAAAGCTCACAGAGTATGTGTTTGCTTTCTTATTCAGTGATATCAAGATCTCACCACCTCCCATTCCTGAGTTATAGTTTCACATAAAAATTTCAAAGGCTACAAACATCTGAACCAGAGCTTTAACTAGCCATCAGACAACGCGTACCAGTAAACACAAACTTGTTACCTAAAACTATCACAGGATAATGTGAGACTCTGTATAAGAAGCATTCTAAAACACCGAACTCTGCATTTACTATCAGGTTCTGTCATGCTCTGTGCTAGCAGGTTGACCCCAATCAGCAGCCAAGCACCCACACAGCCACCCACTCCCTTTCTCCTCCTGTGAGAGGGTGAGAAACAGAGAGGAGAAAACTCACAGGTTGAGACAGAGACAGACTAATAGGCAGAGCAAAAGCTGTGGGCACAAGAAAGCAAAAGAGGAATTAATTCACTACTTCCCATTAGCCAGGCAAGGGTTTAGCCACCTTCTGGAAAGCAGGGCCTCAGCAGGCATAAGGGTTGTTCAGGAAGACAAACACCATTCCCTTTCCCCAAGCTTTTACTGTTCAACATGGTGTCAGATGGTATGGAGTATCCCTCGGGTCAGTCAGGGTCAGCTTTCCTGACTCCATCTGCTGATGGAGAAGTGGTGCAGAGGGGGGAAAAGACAGTCTTGATGGTGCGCAGGCAGTGTCCAGCAACAGCTAAAACACCGGAGTGTTACCAACGCTGTTCCAGTCATAAACCCAAAACCCAGCAGCATATGGGCTACTTTGGAAAAAAATCAATTCTATCCCAACACATACACCTACCATAACAGTCACTGATAAAAATAAACAAATATTAAGTATGCAGAGCGTCAATTGTTCTATTTCCCATCCGCCAGAAAAACTGCTGTAGGTAGCAGCAGTTCTCAAAATAATTTGAATTTGCCATCTTAAACAAATGCTTTAAACAGAAATCAACCAAAGTGTTATGGATATGGAAGCTTTGGAGGAACAAACATGAACAGCAGAGAAACGTATTTTTCTCCTGAGAATTACAGGACTTATTTTGCTCATTTTAGGAATTCAACAGGTGATGTGATCAAAAACAAAGAACCAAGATTCTATAAGAATATAGTCCGATTTAAGATGTAAGTTTTAAATTGGTTTTACAGCTCCAGAGGCAAAAGTAATAAAGACTTATATCACGTACAATACAGTTATATGTGGATGAAAGAGATACAAAGTGTCTGATTGCACTGAATGAAAAAAACACCACCTGATAAAATTGCAGGAGAAGAAAGGACCTATTGAAAAAGATGTTTTGCTCTCTGGTACAACTGTGTCAATACACGGCTATGCCAGCATTGCTATACGCTGTGCTTTGACCTTGCGCTTGTTACATTTAACGCTCTAGCCCTGTGTTTTAGTTCTAGTGGGAAATTCCGAAGGAATGTAACATCTGGGTTTAACAGTATAAATAGCGGGATTTTTTTTGTTTTAATAAACATCTCTGGTTACAGCAATAGTGTGAGTCATACGCCACAGTTATAGAAAGCAAGGTTGTCGGAATTCACCATTCCAGAAGCCACATAATAAAACAGTGCTATGATATAAATATTGACAATCAATTTTCCCTGGCAAGAGGTATTTCCCTGGAAAAAAGTTATGTCAAAGAAGCTGCAACAGAACGTTTCTTTGAAAGCAGAGTAAATATCTGGTTTTTACCCAAAAAGATTCTGATGCATCAAGCTAGCAACTGCTCTCTTTAACTAGAGGTGCACAAACATCTTGAAACCAGAAGCTTCAGTGCTGCAGTCTGTTGGAGTTTAGCTTCTTCCTCCAACAGGCCAAAAGAGGGAGTCAGAGCTCTGCTGCTCAGAGGCTGCCAATTAAGTACTGCACATACCCAGGATTAAAGAAAGTCAGTATATTTTATTGCAAGTAGATGTTACAGGGGGGTACACATTCCCTTCCAAACATTTAGTCATCACTTGCTGCTGTTGGCATCATGTACATTTCCTACCAAATGTTGTCCATTAGATGAAGTAAAAATGGAACAAAAACAATACTGAAATTTTAGTGGTTAAGTGACCAGATAGAGTACTGTCATTTCTAAAAGCGAGAGAGTTTAAAACAGAATTCTTACAATGTGATACAAACCCGCAAGGTTAGAGGAAAGTTCATTCTTTTAGAAAAAAAGAGACATTCATTACTTCAAAACAGAGAATACATGGCCAAAAGCACCCCATGCAAAATCACTGTCCTATAATCTTATGAATACACTCCTAAGGACTGGGATAAAGATCAGAAAGCAAGTCATAAAAAAATGGAAATTTTTGTAATGCTATGGGGCAGGAACTTTCTCCTGATTAAAAATGCTTTGGGAATAATTATGTCATCCAAACTCCTAACTTTCTACAATTGGTCTTGGAATACAACACAAGAAAACACGAATCTATTAGCTACTAGAGCTAAGGCCTGGGGTGAATCTGACGGCTTCTAAGTCCCCAGAATAAGGAGAGGATCTTCTTATTACTGTAAAAATCAAGCATCAGCAATCCTGATTTTCATACGGCTACTTTATAAAAACAGCTGTTATTTCATAAAACTGCTTATAGGGAAGAGACCTGATTTGTCCTATACAATTAAACTAGATATTGTAAGGAAAACCATCATTTTCTTTCTGCAACTATCCAAAATACAAAGCACATGTTCGTGAATTTACAGCTGGGCCCTTGGGATTATGTCTTCTCTACAGATCAGCCTCGAGCTATCTTCACACCAACACTTAACATGCTAGCACCTTCCGTCACAAAACAGTAGTCCTCACCCACATCACCCTCCCTTCTACCCCCTCTACTGCTATTAGCCATTCACCTGTGCTACCACAGAAAAAATTACCAGTACCACCCAGACCACAGAAACAGGACATCCCTGACTTCTGTCACTGGGAAGTGAATACTTCCTGTGTGCTCCTTCACTGGCTTCGATGTGCTATGCACCTTCCAATCTGAGGACAACCGAGATGCAGCAAGAGCATCACTCCTTCTAAAAATTTTAGGCAAATTTAACCTTCACAGATCTAAGAAACAGATCACAGAATCACCAGGTTGGAAAGGATCCACTGGATCATCATGTCCAACCATTCCTAACACTCCCTAAACCATGTCCCTAAACACTTCATCCACCCATTCCTTAAACACCTCCAGGGAAGGCGACTCCACCCCCTCCCTGGGCAGCCTCTGCCAGGGCCCAATGACCCCTTCCGTGAAAAATATTTTTCCTGGTGTCCAGCCTGACCCTCCCTGGAAGAGTTTGAGGCCATTCCCCCTTGTCCTGTCCCCTGTCACTTGGGAGAAGAGCCCAGCTCCCTCCTCTCCATAACCTCCTTTCAGGCAGTTGTAGAGAGCAATAAGGTCTCCCCTCAGCCTCCTCTTCTCCAGGCTAAACAACCCCAGCTCTCTCAGCCGCTCCTCGTCAGACGTTCTCCAGCCCCTCACCAGCTTCGTTGCTCTTCTCTGGACACACTCCAGAGCCTCAACAGCCTTATTGTGGTGAGGGGCCCAGAACTGAACACAGTACTCAAGATTCTTCATTTTAAAGTAGGGAATGTGTCTATCCCTTCTGTTTCTTAACTGTACCCCTTTCATTTTCCAAAAGCTGTTCCAAATAACCACACCTGTGCTCAGAGCTCCTGGCAACCATACAATTAGTGGAAGTCACCATAATCACTTTTAGCCTTGTAATACTTATATAACATATTAATTTTTTTTTAGAATCAAGTGAAATATTCCTCTGAGATGCTTAAAGGTGCAACCTCATTACTATTCCATACTGGTTTAACTTCAAATGAATTTCATAGCTTCACCTTGTACACATAAAAAGCTAAACTAATCACTTCTAGCTTATTACTCTAGAGTGATCTATTTCTAGGATTTGCTTGACATCACTATCTGAAATTATGAGGACAGCACTACAGTAAGGTCAACTTTATATTTTCTAAAAAGCAAGAGCCATCCACTATTCCCCAGGTGAAAAGAAAAAGTAAAAATGTTAATATCAATAAAAAAAAATAAAAACTCACTCACTGTCTTCTGTGGGAAGGACCTGCAGGGAATAAATCCATTCTATTATATCATCTTTGTTCACCACATCTAAGGAATCCAACATATCCAGACCAGAGAGTGCGAAAAATGCAATTGTCAACCTAAAAGAAAAAGATAAGACTTACACTTCCCACCATAAATATCACGGGGAAATTAACAAATGGTTGCAGAAACAGAAATATCTATGAATTCTCAGCCTTTGACAGTCAAGCAACACAGAGCCTAGCTCAGAAAGCATGACATTTATCTACTAGAAAAGTTTATATTCTTTGTTCAATAAACATTTCTCTGTCTCAACAAGGCTTTTCATGTAACTGTATTGTTCATGTAACTGTATTGTTACTGGCTTTTACACCAGTAACAATATGCCAATTCAGATATTAAACTAAGTCCCTGCTTACCTGAAAAATAGACTACAAATATGAAGCGCTAGTTCTTTGTGACAAATTCTCACATGAGCAACCCCCTAAATATGCAGTAACTGCATCCTAACCCTGACCTGCACTAAGCTGCCTCTCCTGGTGTTTCAAATCCAATTTCAGCTGCTTAGAAGTTAGATGTGAAACAGCAAGGCTTCCTTTGTAAACAATCAATGTATTTGTAAACACTCAAATGGGCACATAGGATGAATTATCATCTAGAGGTACTTATTTCTTGTCCTTTGGTATTAAAGAAGCCTAGATGACTACCTACTTAAATGTCTAAATTTTGGCAAGTCAAATCCAAGTATCCAACACAGGAGTGCAATATCTAGCACACTGAATGTCCTTCCTGCCCACAGCTCACTTGCTTAAGTGTGCTACCATACCTGTTAACCAACCCCTTTTTTGAGGGTTTTGGGTTCACCTCAAGCCACTGCAGTCACTAGCTTGCAGTATTACCTCTCAAACAGTTGTGTTACTTGCTCGGAAAGAGCAACAGCACTGGATTAGTAACTTGAGATGGAATGCTATGAGAAAATGTTCATGTAAGGGTACCTCGGAAGTTAGGTGATGTGTATTTTGCCACCCACACTTATATCTATGTATCCCTCTAGAAATTCTTGCTCTCACAAGATAAGATGACGGACTGCAAGACAGCTGCTGCACAGGCAGAAACTAGTTTAACATGCTAAGTAAAACCAAAGCTTAATGACAGTTTTAATTAGGAGACTAAGTTACAATCTGCAGCTAACCTCACAAGATGGGGAGCCACTCTGGCCTTCGGTAGTAGGCGTCTCTGCAAGTGAGAAGACAGATGTGGACAGAAGGCTATACAGCCACTTAATTTCTCCATGTGGTTTTGCATCAAAACCACCAACATCAAGACCAAAGGAAAAATGATGATCTGAGTCACCCAAAAGCATACCTTCAAAGGAATTCTGCTACTTAAAACAGCCAAACGGTGATGCAGCACACACTGATCTTAACAAAATGTCACAACCTCAAGGGGCAACACTCCTACCACTGGGCCAACCGGGTGCTACAGTCATGTGGCCACACACAAGCAGAATCAAGTCAACAATTTCTGCCTCGAAACTGTTATTAGTAACAGCATAAGCAGTGCCTGCAACTCATTTGAATAATGGCGACTTGTTAAGCCGAGGCTACTTGATTTGATAGTCTCTTTACTTTGACCCTCAGCTTTTGCACTGCTTTTCGTGCCACTCTTACAAACAGAAAGTTTTATTCTATAACCTGTTTGGACACTGAACAGTAACATTCCCTCTTCAAAAATTCCAACTCGATGGTCCTTGCAAAGAAAACCAAACCAAAACAACTATCAAAATAAAACAGCGTACAGCTCCATTATTGCAAGTACTCATAGCAGAAAGAAAGTGTAAACTTACTTTCAATAACTGGATTCTGAAATATGTCTCTTTGTATTACAAGTAAAGTTTTTTGTATAAAACGTAAAAAAAAGCGTATTGCACACAAAAGTATTTAAGTGGAAGACGTGTATCTTTTATGACATCTTCTAAGCCATCTGAAGACCTAAAAACTAACATTTCAAGGCTCATATCAACTCTTGCCATTGATTGCAACTGTGTAACCCAAAATGTGACTCTGGACAATAACCCAGTGTTTCAAGCAAAATCACTACTTTTACAAAAACAAGGAATTTACTGTTCAGATACGGTAAATTATCTCTGTAAAACCTTGCTTATATTTTGTGATTTTCAGAAATACTAAGCTTGACAGTCTTTTACTGAAACTATTGAAAAACATTTTCATACTACACTACCCAGCTAACCTACTTCCAACGAGGCACAAACGTACCAACTTCAGCACTAGAAGCTGTTGCGGACTAGGTCCAAAACCATAAGGCTGTATATGCAAGACAGACAATAAATCTAATCCATATTTAAAAAATACGTGTATTAGATAAACTAATTTAAAAGAGCTGGTTTACATATAGTTAGGTTTTACTTCTTTAGAGCTGATTCTCTCTTTATAGTACCAGCATGACTAAGGAACAGGCTATAGAGCGTGTTGGAATTCACATATCATGGGCAACAATATGCAGCACCAATGGACATATACAATTCCTGATACAGTCATCTAAGTTCTGCATCCTTACTCCATACGCTATCCAGCCTCACAGAAAATCTACAGACACATGTTTTAAAACTAACAAAGATAACTCTTAGCAGCACCTTGGATGATGCACAGCACACGGTGTAAAAATTTTACATGCAGTGATTCCCAAAGAGGGCAGTCCCCCAAGTTCGGAATCACTTTTGCTCTATCTTTTTCTTCCTGCCTTCTACCACTTCAGTTACTTCATGTACTGAAATTTATTTTTTAGTCGACCTACAGAAAGCTTACGAAACAGGTATAATTTGTCTTAATTTACCTCCAAGACAAGCATGTAAATACATTTCTGATGACAGATTCAGAGTTCTTTATCTTCAGGGACAGGGAAAGACCACATTTTCTCAGCAGAACTCAGAATGTATTTGAAGTGACTGATTTGATAAACTGAGTAAAGATAAGACAAAGAGAGCCATGAAGTACCACACCCCAAAAAGCTTCAGAGACCAGCAGAGTTGCGTTGTCCTGCAATGACAGTGCAGGACAAATTGCATCACTGCAATGAGAGAAATGCTGTGTTACTCTTTTATTTTTACTTCTCTTCTTCCTGTGTTTACATGGCTCCATAGTGAATTAGAGGAGGAAATGCAATTAAAGAGAGACTTTTAAAATTTAAATGGCAGTCATTTGTCAGCGGGTTGGTTTTGGTTCACTGCACTGCAGCAGAAACAGTTGCATTTGTTGTCTGCAGGCAAGGTGGTAGAATTCACAAGTTTCCATGCAGCGGTGGTCCAGTCTCACTTCAGCTGTAGGTTGTCAAACACTACAGGAGTAGGTACAACAATAAAGAAATGTGCTTTTACGTTCTTTACTCAACTTACTGGCTGAGAGCCTTCGTAATTATTTTTGTCTGTAGTTACTGCATGCAGCGTCAGCTCAGGCAGCTTGCTGAACACAGTGACCTTGAACTTGTCAAAAAGGCAAACTTAGTACCCTCAAGGTCAAACCAGGGAAGACACATTTATAGTTCAATCTCCCACTGAGAATTTGTTAATATATGTATGCACATCTGCAGAACACTGACCTAAAAATCAGTCTAAGAGAAATGAAAAACCTCTGGCTGAGTAAACACTTCATGACTTGAAAAAAATGCATGAATTTACATGACAGTGATTTTTATCCTAATTAAAGGCTTAGACTGTGCTCATTAGCCAAAAATTAAGGCATCCTAAAACAGTTTCAAATCAACAGTTCCAATTTTGACAAAACAGTGGTTTTGCAGTGTTACATGGCCATTATTTACAGTACATTGGGTGCTGACTGTTTAATATGTTGTGGCTACAATGACAACACATTAAATTTAAGCTCAGGCAGCTCATTAATTTCTCAGGAGTTCTCAAAACTATTCATGTTATTATTAGCATTATTTATCAAGACCCCATGTAAACTACAGCCTCTGTTTCAGCTCAGTGGCAAACTGTGACAGCCTGGCAATGTAAATCACAAACATAAATGTCTAGGCTTTTGAGGCAGATGACTGGTCCCACCTTCTGCAGAAAGGAGGGCCCTAGATGAGACCAGGACTCTGACAAGGCAAGCATTCAAGGGAGACTCCAGCACTTCACTGGACAACTTATTTGTGGTTCACTGCTCTAATGGTGAATAATATTTTTTCCTACATTTAGACAATTTTCCCTGAAGCTACTCGTTCCCACAGCCTTGTGCCACAGCCTTGTGCCCCATCACCTTGCTCCCTCGTAAAGGGTGAACCATCTCTCTCTAACTTGTTCCTTGCTAATGGAAGTCTGTGATCAGATCCTTGATACTCCCTCTCTAGTCTGATGAAACCTCACTTCTTTAGCCTTCGCCCATAAGTCAGTGTGCTAAAGTCAGCCCTTTGCCTTATGCTTCTAATAAATCTGCATGCTACCGTAACTTTTATGCCCAGAGTTAAGAGCAAGGACTCCCAGTGTCATAAAATACCAACAAAGTACACTGAAACAACAGTTTATTCAATGAATAAATAATTTACATCTCTGAAATAAAAATCTCTAACTTTCCTTCTGACTACAAAGTCAGGTGTTATTTTATATGCAAGTCAGCACAGTTCCGTACTAGCCCTTACACGTTTTTACCAAGCATTTGTACTCTCCACTGAAATAAAGCAGCACAACTTGATCAAAACCACTAAGCATTATTGGCCACAGCATGACTCACAGGAGATTACAAAGCTAAAAAGTATCCGATGATTTTATTGGTTGAATGACATGTCAAACTCTTCATACGTCTCCAAGTTTTTACCAAGTGAGGCTTGGCAATCAAATCGTGGATCCTCTTGTGGCTGCCTATCTCACCCAAAGACTTTAAGAACCTGACATAAATGCATTCTGAAGCCATAACAAGGACAAGTGTCCCTCTAAGTCAAAGTGAGGCACATACATCATTAGTATTTTTAACTCTTACACTAGCGAATGAAGATTCAAGTTTTTTTCTGTTACATTGATAGTGAAAATGCGAGCAAATAAGCTCTCTAACACTTGCTTTGAAGTTTTAGAAGGCAAGCACCCTTTATCAGACCTGGGCAAAGTGAGGGGGTGATTTTCATCAATCGTGTGCAGTGAGACAAGAGCTGATTACAGAATATATTTCCCACTTACATGCATATTTATAGATTTTCTCAGAAATCTTATACATGGTCTATTCCTTTCCAAGGACTAATTTTAATGTTGTTATGAATTTCACAATAGTCAAATATCTTGCTGATGTGGGGCTTTGGCTCCAGCTCTGTTAGACTTTGCATCTGAGACAGGTAAAGACTGCAAACAGACATGATCACATAAGAAGAGACACCTGTTCAGCAGAGAGCACACTTCATATAAGACATTATCATGTCTAAAGAACGAACAGCATCTGGAAAACACTGTCTAAAAGAAAACAGAGGGAAAATCTACCTAACTTTCAAAAAAACCCAACTGCTAAGACAAAACTAAGCTCTACTTTAGCTAAATAAAAATATTCCACTTTTTGTAATAGTAACTACTTCAAGGCCAGTAACAGTGTCTGGAAAAATACTGTTTGGATAAAAATCATGCTATAAAAAGATGCTATCAGAGGGACATTCTATCTGACGTTCAAAAAATACAGTTACTTGGATAAACTCTTCTTTCCCCTCTTGGGAGACCTCATCTGGAGTAATGTGTCCAGTTCTGGAATCCTCAACGCAACAAGGAGATGGAGCTGTTGGAATGGGTCCAGAGGAGGCTACAAGGATGATGGGAGGGTTGGAGCACCTTCCCTATGAGGACAGGCTGAGAGAGTTGGGGTTGTTCAGCCTGAAGAAGAGAAGGCTCAGAGGAGAACTTATAGCGACCTTCCAGTGCCTGAAGGGGCTACAGGAAAGCTGGAGAGGGGCTGTTCACAAAGGCTTCTGGGGATGGGATGGGACTATGGGGAATGGGGATAAACTGGAGAGGGGCAGATTTAGACTGGACATTAGGAAGAATTTCTTCACATTGAGGGCGGTGAGGCCCTGGCCCAGGTTCCCCAGGGAAGCTGTGGCTGCCCCATCCCTGGAGGGGTTCCAGGCCAGGTTGGATGGGCCTTGGGCAGCTCCTGATCCAGTGGGATGTCCCTGCCCATGGCAGAGGTGGGACTGGATGGGCTTGGAGGTTTCTCCCAACTCAAACCGTCCCAGGATTCTATAACTCTATGATTAATTGACCCTACTTCAGCTTAAATAAAACACCTCACTTTTTGCAAGACTATCTCCATATCGTACCGAGATAAACAAGTCTCCCGCTGCCGACTCCGATCTACAGAAGGCTTAAGCCACTTATCCTAACAGCGGCCGCGCGTGTGGATTAAATGAGCGAAACAGAAGGAGAGCAGAGGGATCAGCGCGGCTCCCCCGCGGCGAGCCCAGGCCCAGCCTCGCACTCCCGGCCCGCGGTACCTGCTGGTCTCGAGGGAGGAGTATCGCTCGGGCAGGATCTGGAGGCAGCGCTGGAAGAAGCGCACGTGCCGCTCGCGCAGGAAGTCCAGCCGCTCCCCCTCGCACGGCCACGGCGGCGCCGCCATCTTACGCGCCCTCCTACCCTCCCTCCCGCCGGCGCGCGCGGCGCGTCACGTGGCCACGCCCCCTGCGCCGCGGCGTCCCGAGGTGGAAGTGGGTGGGGACTACCATAAGCCACGCCTCTTCCGCCCTAGAGGCGCCTTGCAACCCGCCCCTACCCGGTGACGTCAGGGATGCTAACCACGCCCCCTCCCGTTCTCAACGCGCCGCCCCGCCCTCTCCGTGGTGATGTCATTGGCGGTAACGACCCCCCTCAGCCCTGAGGGCGGCCACGCCCACTGCGTGATGACGTCGATGGTAGGGGCCACGCCCCGTGGGATACCCGCGCTGCCCCGCCCTTATGGTGACGTCACGGTGAGCAGCCACGCCCCCTCCTCGCCAAAGGCGCGGGCCCCTCCCCCTGCGTGGTGACGTCATCAGCCACGGTCACGCCCCTCACGCCAAAGGCACGGGCCCCTGCCGCGCGCGGTGACGTCCCGGGCAGCAGCCAGAGGCTGCTCCGTGGGCCTGGAACGTCAGGAGCAGGGAGTGGGGCAGCCCCTCGGTCATGACGTCACAGGGCAGCCCGGTACGGCAGCCCCGCTCCCGCTGACGTCACGGGCAGCCACCGGAAACGTGCTGACAGCGCCCCGTGCCTCCGCAGTGACGTCACGGGCAGCAGGCACGGGCGCTGTGCGTCTGCGGTGACGCCACGGGCGGCGCTGGGGCACAGCGCCCCCACGGGGCGGCGCGGCAGCACCGCGGGAGCTGTGAGCCACACCCCCTCCGCTGCGACGTCACGGGCGGAGAATCGTAGAATCGCAGGGTGGGAAAAGACCTCCAGGATCACCGAGTCCAACCACTCCCGTCTGCCACTAAACCACAGCGCTGAGCGCCTCCTCTGCCCGTCTGTTAAAGCCCTCCGGGGTGGTGACTCCACGCCCTCCCTGGGCAGCCTCTGACAGCGCCCCATGACTCTGGGAAACATTGCTCTTCTCTGGACACGCTCCAGAGCCTCAACATCCTTCTTGTGGTGAGGGGCCCAGAACTGAACACAGTACTCAAGGTGCGGTCTCACCAGTGCCGAGTACAGAGGGAGAATCCCCTCCCTGGCCCTGCTGGTCACACCGTTTCTGATCCAAGCCAAGATGCCATTGGCCTTCTTGGCCACCTGGGCACACTGCTGGCTCATGTTCAGTCGCTGTCAACCAACACCCCCAGGTCCTTCTCCTCCGTGCAGCTCTCCAGCCACTCTTCCCTGGTCAACAGCAGAGAACGTGCACCTGAATCCTCCACAGTGACGCGGGTGCAGCAGCCCCACAGAGAACACACGCCCTACTCCTCGCACAGTGACATTATGGGAGCAGATGCAACATCCACACCCTGTCCAAGGGGACATCATGGCTGGCAGGCACAGCAGCGCCACACGAAACACACTGCCAGCACCAGGCGGGAATACATGCCAGCGTGATGGCTTTGCCAGTCTGAATGGTGATGTTTCATTCCCAACACTCAAAGAACACAAAGGTTATATACATCACAGTGTGATGCAAATCTTGTCACCGCTTCCAAGCGGAAGGCTGCAAGTCTCCGAGGAGACCTCATTGTGGCCTTTCAATACTCACAAGAAAGTTGGGACAAAACTTTTTAGCAGGGCCTCGGACAAGAGGGGATGGTTTTAAACTAAAAGAAGAGAAGTTTAGACAGATATCGGGAAGAAATGTTTTATGCTGAGGATAGTGAAACACCGGCACAGGTAGCCCAGAGAGGTTGTAGATGCCTCATTCCTGGAAACAATCAAGATCAGGTTGGATGGGGCTCTGAGCGACCTGATCTGGTCGAAGATGCCCCTGCTCACTGCATCTGACTTTCATGGTTCCTTCCAAACCCAAACCACTCTGTGATTCTCACAGGCGCAGCAGTCATCATCCTGCAACAGGGTCAGGCAGGTGCTCATCTACAGCCCTTCTCCCCAGATTGGGACAGCTCTGAAAAAAAAAGGGCAAAACACTACGAACATCTGTAACAAAATGTACTTCTGTGACACTACACATCATCGTTCACCTCCTTCTAAAGCTACTGGAGAGTGTCCAGAGGAGGGCACAGAATTGGTGAAGGGTTAAGACGTGCCACAAAGTTGGTGAAGAGCTTAGAGGAGAAGCCATATGAGGAGCAGCTAAAGTCACTTGATCTGTTCAGCCTGGAGGAGACTGAGGAGAGACCTCATGGCAGTTTACTGCTCCCTCAGAAGAGGAGGAGGAAGAGCAAGTGCTGATCTCTTCTGTCTCGTGACCAGTGACAGGACCTGAAGGAATGGCAGAAAGATGTGCCAGAGGCATATTAAGTTGGATATTAGGAAAAGGTTCTTCACCCAGAGGGTGGTGGAGCGCTGCAACAGCTCCCCAGGGAAGCAGTCACTGTGCCAAGCCTGACAATATTCCAGAAGTGTTTGGACAATGCCCTCAAACACATGATGTGAATGTTGGGGTGTCCTCTGCAGGGACAGGAGTTGTGATGATCCTTGTGGGTCCCTTCCAGCTCAGGACATTCTATGATTCCCCCTTACCTATGCGGAATACAGAAAAGCGGTTCTGAAGCTGATTGCACAATCTGTTTCATGCATTCCTCCCAGCCCTTGGTAGGACTGTACAACCTGGACGGGTCTCTGCTCACCTGACTCTCAACCTCAAAATGAAACAAAACAAAAATCTGTTCTTTATCCCTTGATCACAGAATGAGTTACATGCGCTAATTAATCCTCATGGTACGGATGGGTGCAAAGTAAACAGAACACTGTTGGCTAGCCAGAAAGGGACTTTTCCCTCCATGCTAGAAATAGGACATCAGTGAGAGCTGAAACAACTTCTTGCTGACATTAAATTTTAGTAACTTAAAAAGTTAAATTCAATGAGAACGCAGACACTGTTTCCAAAACTCTTCTGGAAGCCAGTGGTCTACTTAATTAAGTAATGGTAGAAGATCACTCTAAAAAAAAATCAACCCATCAATACTGGAGCTCATTTGTGTGAGCTATAGGCTCTACTCAGAACAAATACTGGCAGGAGATAAATTCTTGCCTTTTTTTTTTTTTGCCTTTCTTTTTTCAAATACAGGAACAACAGTGCCTGCTGCATTTTTGCCTCCTGATAACAAGCATGACTTTTTTTTTTTTCCTTCATCAGTCATTTAGGGAAGTAAAAATAATGGCTACTTAGATCAATGAGGAAAAAGATCATTTAACCAACGAAACTGCACATACATCAGATTAAAACCAAGAAAAAGGTAAGTTACCTTCTGTCTTAACTTTGCCAACCTTTTTTCTTTCTCTCGTTTCTCTGCTTCCTTAGCTTGTTTCTGTAAAATATTTAGCTCCAGTTTATGTAGATCCTGAAACACATAATGAATGGAAAAGCAAACTTTTCTTTGGTAGTAAAACAAATTATATGAAAATATGTATGCAGCCTTTTCATGGGGTTTTTTTGTTTGCTTGGAAATTATCTTGTCATAGTATAGCATAAAACTACAGTAGGTAGCTACTTGCTATAGCTTCTCCTGCACAAACAAATTATAGTTACACAGTTTTGAGAAAAAAAAAAACCTGCAAAATAACCTGGTTGTAGCAGCTTTATCTCTGCTTATAAAAATGAACTCTGGTGTGAATGAAACAATATCAGCTCTGCAGTGATCAGATGTACATTGATCTAACTGGACTTTACAGCTACTGAAACCTACAGGATCTTCAAACATCCGTCTTTATTTTGTATCTGCATACAACAACCAGGTCTTCTGACTGTTTTTCCCCAATATTTTCACACTGAAGTAAGTAGCACCACTTCTATACATAGAAAGAAAGACGAGCTTGAACAATCCTGCACTACATAGATATTGAGGAAAAGGAACATCTTTGGAAGTTTCATACCGTTTCTTGTATGTAACAGATGCTGTTAATCATAGTGAATAAAAATAGATTTAAAGGAATGAAACTTGGATTTTAAAAAGTGTGTAAAAGATTACATTGTAAGATGAGGTAGGAGGATTTAAAACAACTACATGTATATATGGAGATGTAATTACGCACACGCTCTTGAAACTTAGTGATTTCTTCTGCAGCAATTCTCTTCATTTCCTCCTTTTCAGCTTCCTCTCTCTTGGGCTTTTCAAGCTTTTCAAGCTTCTCCTTTTCTTTCTTCTGCAAGCTATACTTTTCCAGCAGTAGCTTTGTGTGGCAATGGCGCTGGTGTTCTTTTTGTTGCTTTTTTGCCTTCTCTTCTAGTTTTAGTTGTGACACTTGTTCCATTGCAAGTGTTAATGCTTTCTGTTTCTTCCATGCTTCAATTGCTGCTCGTTGTCTTTGTCTTTCTTCTTCTGCTTTTCGCTTATGAGCTTCTTCATGCTGTAGCCACTCTTCCTTGAACATTTTTTCCAATTTTTCTTTCTCCTTCAAGTTTCTTTCTTTTTCTTGCTGCTGCTTTTCTTTCCACTTCTTAATTGCCTGCAGCGAACAGCAAGGAAAAAAAAAGGATTTCATATTTCATGAAAATTCTACACATTCCCATTCATTTGGTCTGATGAAAACATGCTCCAAGGATACAAACTGCAGATAGGAATTAGAAGTCTACTAAACGGAAAACATAAGGCAAAGAAGTACATATTACTTGTGCTTTCTCACAAGTTTTTTCTATGTTATGTATTGCACAGGCAGGTTTACTATGTGCCAGCTAAATTTATCTTAAGTTAATGGACTTCATAATAACTTTGGGTTGTTATGAATGTTGATGCTTTTTTAAGTTCAAACATATTTCAGGTCTTAATTTTATTTCATAAAATCCTAGAATTAGAAACATTAGAATTTCTTCAAATTAACAATTCCACCTACTATTTTACAATTCAGTTTTTATGTCAGTGTATCTTTTATTACTCAGGTGGATAGTTCTGGAAGGAATCATAATGCTCTGTATCAGTATGGCATATGTGTATTGCTGATACTATGGAAGAGACGTTCTTAGGAACAGATATAACAAGAACTGCAGTTTCAGAAAGGATCACTTCCTGCTCTGGGATTGGCATCAAACTTGCTGGACCACTGCCATCAGAAGCATTTATAATATACTTGGCACTGCACAGCCCGCTTCCATGTGTACACTTATTGGTAGTTCTTTAAGATAAATACTTTTGGCAAGCTGAGGATGCTGAAGACTTCAGTTATATACCATGAGCTACAACAGAAATCCACCTAGTACTACCACCAGAGAGGCAAAGGCAAAAATAAGAAATGCGTGAGTTTTTAAAACAAGTACTTTTTCTTAAAGCTACAAACGCCCTAGAAGGGTTGTTTTACCTTTTTCTTTCCTTCATGTAAAATTAGAAATTCTTGATACCATTTGTCATGCTGTTCAATATCTTCTTTTGTTCGTCCAGAGAGATACTCGAGGGCTTCATCCATGTAAGATAGCCTTCCTTTGTGTTTTGTCCACACTTTCAGAAAAGTGTGATGATCGTGATCATCCCAGCCTCCTTGCCGCCCTCCTGTTTGCTGAAGAAATCTTTCAAACTCCACTACTTCCTCAGGTAGATGCTTTTCAAGTGTTTTGTTAACTGATGGTAATTTCAAGACTTTTTCTGCTGTTGAGCTGCCTAGCACCCATAGTTCCACTTTTCTCTCTAAGGCACTGAGTTCACTCATGGCAGCTTTTTCCTCTTTCAAAAGCTGTTCGTATCTGAGAAGAGAACACAGAAATCTAAGAAAAGACATCTAGCATTCATTGTTCATTCACTGAAAATGAATTTTGGAATTGTTCAATGCCACACAAAAGCTTTTCTTCAAAGATTAAGAACTGAAATGGTAACACTGATGACAGCAGGGTTGTAATGATCCCATAATAAAGCGCTACACAATCAGAGTTAAGTTACTCTTAATGAAAGCACACATTTATGGCACTCAAACATCGAACTCAATCCCCTCCTGACACCAGTAGAGAGAAAAGGGTAAAAGAAACCCCCAGCCACTTGAAAACCAAAACAACAACAAAAGCCCCACAATCTAATCTCTTCTGCAGCCTTTCTCTGAAAAGCCTTTTCAGAGGCAAGTGATTGTTACATTGGATCACTGCAATAGCTGTATTAACAGCCTTTCTACAAGGCTGTTTTATCAACATTCTAACGTTGACAGCTTCAGTTTTGATTTATATACCGCAGGAATCACAGCTAAAAGAGCAAACAAAAAGAATAGTTTACTTGATTAATGCAAAGTTTTCACTGTGTCTTACGAAAGCACTTTTTCTTGTAGCTGAGGTGTGTATAAACATACATTTGCCTCTGTTCCTCTTTAAAAGCACTGATTGCACTTTCAATTTCTTCCATTGTTTCCTTGAGCTTGTCAACAACTAAAAGGAAAAGAAGAAAGGAGTGTACCACTTAGGAAGTCTACACTATTTACCAGTAATTCAGCACTCTCCAGAAGTGAGTTACTTTCAGGGACCTCTGGGACACTTTCGTTTCAGTGTACCAAAAAAGCATGCATTTCCACCTCAAACAGCCTTAAAAGACAGACCCACATCTATCCAAACAGTGTGATTTCACAGTGGCTTAGCTAACTGGACACAAAACCAGTATAAAGGTTTATTATTTCCATAAAAAAGGTCTCATTCTGAGTAACTGAGCTGATTCACAGAATAAGGCAGCCTATACAGTTTCTACTTTTTTTTTTTTTTCTTTTCCTAACAATGCAGTTAGTAACTCAAACTGCACACTCAAATCTTTGGCTCGTACCAGGTGGTAGCAATCCTATTTAAACTACAGGTCACTGCTTTCATAAAGGTGACAAAGAAACATCAAAGTAAGACTATACCTTGTACTGTCAGCCTACTGTAACCCTGACATGGAGAAAGACAGTAAGACAGCTGTCTAAAGAAGATCTGTTTTGCAATGATAGACAGAAGTTTAAGTATCTGTTTTAAAGCAGTACAATATCTTCATGGACACACATGGAACGCACAGTTTAACTAACCTGGCTTTGAAAATTAACAAACTAAAGTCAGTAGTTTTAACATCTAAAACTCTTATTTCATCTTTCATGCCTTGTTAATCCTTAGTATCTTTGCTGAAGCTTAAGAAGATTTTTAAAGAAATCATTTTTAAATGCATTTTTAAAGAAGATACTGCATCTTTAAAGAATACACACTGAATAAATTAAATGTGATGCGTTTTATCTAGCATCAGGACACCCTGAGCTAATAGGAGGACTTCAACGTGGGCTCCACACGAGGTACTGAGGTAGTTGAACCTCAAAATGGTTCTTCAAGTGCCTATTTCCCCAAAGTATCAAAACATCCAAACGGAACAAGTTGTTTCAGCATCTTCCACAGAATATTCCAACTCACAATTAATGCCACGTGAGCAGCTGTAAATGAGTTCCCTGTTTCTTAACAGATGAACGGGAGCTGTATCGAAGTGGCACTAGGATGCTAACTTTATTGTACATACAGCAAAGAGTTAGACATAGAAAATACCTGTCTTTCAACAACCTGAAAAACAAACCCACACCACTTCTAACACGGAGTACATTTCCCTCTTTCCACATGGACCTGTGCAATCTTTCATCATTTCTTACACTTCTGCATTCTTCCCTTCCCAGATTCCTGGAAAAGCAGACAAACTGGAGGAGAAGGATCCTAAGTCTGCAGGAGAAGCACAAGCCCAACTATGCAAGAAACCTGTCTGTAGGGGAAAATATTTTTAAATCTGTCATCATGACTTACATTCTGGTGTAGGCTTCACATCTTTTAATTGTTGCTGAAGTCTCCTCACATTACTTTGAATTTTTGATAGCTGCTGCAGGACTTTATCTTCTGTTAAACAAAATAAGATGCTGACAGCGCTAACAGTTTGTGCATTAAGTTCAACACAGGAGCAGTGCAGTGTCCAAAATAAACTGGGGATTTCATCTAAGCAGAGTCACAACTTCTGTTTGATCACAGAAACTGCCGTAAGGCTAAGCATTTTAATATGACAGTAACTGCATGTAGCTGACTGCTTGAGCCATGCATCTCCCCACACAGCATCAACACATTTTAACATTAGTAGCTCTTATTTCTAAAGGGGTGAAATGGATAGTCATATCAAGATTAAATCACTGAAGTTTTTGTTCCGAACTTTTAATCAGGCAACCAGAGTTTAGAGAATATTACCTATGCAGATGACACCCGCTTCACAATTTTGAGGGAGACTCTAACCTAGGCCTTAAAACACTCAGCAATGAAGAGAAAACAAAACTTGGAAAGCGTATGTGAATGTACTACTTTGATGAAATTTATTTGCTGTGTTAACTAAAGTAGGATGGATGTTTTCGTGTACTCCAAGCATGCATGCATTTATTTGCTTTGTCATCACTTAGTTCCTCATGAGTCCATAAATAAAATACTGATGAGGATGAAGTCCTGGATACATCTAAGGTACTAGGGAGTCTGGAGACTGTATCTTCCTGAAAGATTAAGTTTAAGGAACAGATAACTTGAGTCCAACGCTTAAGCATCACAAAAATGTAGCTAAGACACGACCCTACTAGTTCCTACTGAGGCCACAGAAAGTGTAAGAACACATAGATCATGCTGAAAGGCCATAGTAAATAGGAACCTTGACATAATAAATGGGAAGTTTGGGCGTTCTAGTGCACACCAAAAAGATCACACTCCAGCGCTCCTTCACATCTCACATGTAGTGCCTTACACCTCTCATCTCTGTCCCCTTTATGATCTCACAACAATATCGCCATCCATAGTTCCATGCTCCCTTCTTACCCTGTAAAGCATTCTGGACTTTTTAGCTTAGTCCTTGGAAATATTTACTTTTTTTAAGGACTGCAAGATGTAAAGGATACGATGTTTGCTTAGTTAAAAGACACACATTAAAACACATACAAATTTGAAAGGCAAGCGTATTTTCAGTTGTCTCTACATGTCCTTTCCCTTCTTTAACTTATTTTCTTTTCATCTTCTACATCAGAAGAGATAGCATGGTTTATTTGATTACTTTTGAAAAGTACTGTGACCAGGGAATCTCTTTTTTTTTTCCCTGAAGTACTTAATTATTCCATAAGTGGAACAGATGCTGTAGGACAGCCTGAGTACCATCTCACAGCACAATGTAGACTATGGATATTCATGATCCAAGAATTTGAAAAAATGCAAACACAGAACTTTTAATAAAGGCAGCAGTGTGAAAAACTGGTGTCATAGAAAGTATGTATTTATTGCATCTTAGCTAGATTACTTTAGATTTTGCAGTATATGCACAACACTGATCCTCAGTTTCTAAAACAGTAACTTTCCACCAACATTTTTGTGGCCTTTAGTAGGTACACTCAAGATTAAATTAAAACAGTTAACACAGAAAGCCAGGAATGTTTTATGTTTCTGAATTTTGCAACTGAATTGTGGAACTCATCTTTATAACCAATACACATGCAAAATACCACATTTGTATCAACATCTACTTTCCACCTGAACGAATCTCTCTTTACTGCTTATTATTAAAACATTTAAACAAACAACAGTAGAGCAAAAATAAAGCAAACAAAACCCTTAAAGCCCCACTTACTTTCAGTTTTCCTGCTGATGGTCATGCTGTGTTCCAGCTCCTCTAGTATGCTGTATTCTACCCTAAGATCACTCTTCCTATTGTACAGACGTCCATTTGTGTCTTTTTCTGCATTTGCAAGCCTGGAAAGAAAGGTCACCACACTTTTTCTAAGGCATGGATACTTGGCAAAGACCCAAGATTTTCCAAGTTTCATATCCAGCTAAGTTTGTGTCAAGAGGACTGTCAGCTTTTATACAAATCACAATCACAGTTGTTTTCAAGGAAGATCTTTCTGTAGTTTTAAGACTACATACGAAAGTACCCCAAGAACTTGAACAAGAGAAAGAAGTTAACAAGGAAATTGTCTTGCTGACAAACAATAGTCCACACACTGAAATAGCCTGAAATTTTATCTGTGTGCTCACTACCAAGGAGCCTTATGAGAATTTTCATTGGGAGGTATGGGGACAGAAACAGGTTGTACTAATGCTGTTGCACACATAGATGGAGCCCCAGCACAGAGAGTTCATTCCCTCAGCTTTAACACTAGTAAATAGTACTACTGCAACTGAAGATTCAAATTTAAGCTCATTAGCACTTAAATAAGGTAGCAGCTTTAACGTCTTACTTACTGGCTATGCTTTATGTATAGTACAGAAAGCTGTAGATGACTTTCGCTTTCTTACTAAGGTCAGAAGTTTTAGAGTCCAACTCAGAGTAGGATGTGCTTTGCGTTACTACAACCAGGCAGTATACTAGGGTTTGACCTACAGAACAGCAGATGCACAAGGACTGGAGATACTGCGGTCCTGAGGACACTTGTGAAATTTGGTGCCACCACGTTACAGATGAGAACAGCGGAACACTGGTGCCACACAGTGCAGATGCGTCTGGTAGGATTCCCACTGCTAACTGATAGTTCAAGAAACCCTGTCTCTCAGTAGCAGATTGGTTCTTCAGAAGACTTCCTATGTCGTTCCAACCCTTATATGGTGCAGTTTATAGCTCACAGTTTAAAAGCTTTGCTGTCCATGAGAATTCAGACTGGATACGAGCATCACATCTCCCCAGACAGTGCACTAGAAGCCTTCAGAGTACAACAGCTACAGGCAGACAATGTGACAGTTAAATGGCATGCCTGTTTGAAGCTGCCTGGGAACATCTACATTACCCAGCAGTCAATTTGTGAGCCATAGCCTAGGATCCAGACTAACCAAGGAGAAACTGATTCAGTAAGACAGTATAAAACATTGCTGTGAGACACAAGTGTCACTGTCCATTCAGGATTCCCAACTACAAACTTCTCGTTCACCTGAGTGGCTATGTCAGCTCTTCCTCACAAAGCCCTCCGTGTGAGAAGAAACCTCCCTGTTCTTCTAGTTGCCAGTGTAGTTGTTACAGCACTTACTCAAGGCATGCAGAGACAGATTCAAGTAACTTCTGTGCCTGAGCTGTCTTGAACTCCTGTTTTCCAAAGCAGCAGCCTAGATGTTTTCAGTCTTCTCTAAAGAAGCTGTTGTAATGCTGCCCCAATTCCCCTTTTGCTGGTATGTCTTAAGGGGTTTAGGTCCTTAGAAGGCTAAGCAGAGCTGAGTAGGAAAACTGAGAGCTCCATTATGCCACTGCACTTTCTTTTTTTGTACATCTACTGCAGCAATAATGTACTAAGAAAGATGACTGAAGTCCAAATGCTAATTAGAACAGGGCATTTTGGACCTCAAGAACCTATCCTGAACTACTGTAACAACCACAATAACCTGCCTGAGTTCCTGAAAAGGAAATCCTAACCTAAAGATTTCATTATCATAAATTCTTTGAACCTTGAGTTACCTAGAGTTACCTCCAACCTTGAGTTATGTTACCTCCAGAAAAGCATGAAAATAAGTGTTTAACTTACTGGGTTTTTAGCTTTTCTGCAGTCCTTATGAATTCAAGTTTCTTAGCTTGCTCAGCTTTCAGCTTCCAGTTCTGAAGTTGTCCATCAGCTCCTGCAGTACTGGAACAGCTGTCATGCTGTATATAACAAAATCAAATCTTATTAAAAAACAGTATTTAGGGGTTTTTTTAAATGCTCACTGGTTATTCTTAAAAGGGATAACACTGCAATGCAGTAATGGCATTACTTCAGTTTTATACTGGCACAGCTCAAATATTTTTAAGTCACAGAGATATAAAACTGGAGTGGTGAGCGATGGCAAGATGATATGTGTACAGGAAAATGTATTCTTCAACAGCAAACAGAAAGCCTGCAACATCAATTTGCTGCTCACCAAGCACACTGCAATGCTGCATCCAGGTGATTGTGCCTTTCAGATCAGTCTCTGACCACAGCCGTGTAACCTACACCAGGCACAATAACCCCTTTTCATCTTGTTCAAGAATCACAGAATCACTAGGTTGGAAAAGACCTTCGAGATCATCAAGTCCAAACACACCCATCTACTACTAAACCATATCCCTACGCACTTCACCTGATACTGAAAAATGTCAGCAAATAAAACCCTGTAAGATTCATTTTGGAGCTCTAGAAAACAAGCACCGTTTATCAGGCCTAGGGCAACACGCAGGAATGATCTCCATCAGTCGTGTGCAGCGAGACAAAGGCTATTACAGAATATATTTCCCACTTACATGTATATGTATAGATTTCCCCAGAAATCTTACGCGGATTCTATTACCTTCCAAGGTCTAATTTTAATGTTATGAAAATCTGCAACTGTCAAAACTGTTGCTAACGTGGAGCTTTGGCTCCCGCTCTCTGCTCCACCCTGGCTTTTAAGATATGTAGAAACTTCACACAGAGGTGATTACAGAAGAAGAGACATCTGCGCAGCACAAACTGTTCCTCACAAAATACATCATCATTTTAAAAGAAAGGGCAGTGTCTGAAAACCACCGCTTTAAGGAAAACATGCTGTCAGAGAAAAAAAAAACGTGCTATCACAGGGACATTCTGCCTAACTTTGAAACCACAGCTGCTTAGACAAAACGTAACTGTACTTTAGCATAAATCAAAACATTCCACTCTGAAATATTCCACATACTGTATCACATCGAACCGTCCCTCATCGCCCTCGCGGGGCGGTGACCCCCTGGGTGCGCCCGCAGCCCTTTGGCGATGAAATCTTCCCTGATGTCCGATCTGAACCCGCCCCGGTGCAGCCCGAGGCCATTCCCTCTCGCCCACCGCCAGTCCCGGTGGATCAGCGCCCGTCTCCTGGGCTCCGCGGGACATCCCTCGCAAAGCCTTTGCCCACCGCATCCCGAGCGACGCAGACCGCCACACGGCCCCTCCGCGGTACCGCCACACCATTTTGAGGGCAGCGCGGCAAGAAACCCACACGGCTTCTTCCTACACGTTTTCTTTCCTTTCTGGTTCCCCCCCGCTCCTGGCCGGGCGCGGAGAGGGGCTCGGCGGGGCAGGCGGCCGTGCCCTGCTGCCCGGGTGCCCCCGCTGCCCCCGCACCCGCCATGGCTCCTGCCGCCTCCCCGCGGCGGAGGGCGGGCTCTGCGCAGGGAGCGCCGCCATGGCCGCCCCCCCCCCAACATGGCCGCCCCCCTCCCGCCATGGCCGCCCCCCCGCAACATGGTCGCCGCCCCCCCAAAATGGCCGCCCCCCCCCGCCATGGCCGCCCCCCCAACATGGTCACCGCCCCCCCAACATGGCCGCCCCCGCCATGGCCCCCGCCCTCTCCCCTCCCGTCCCCTCCCCGCCATGGCCGTCCCCCCCCCCAACCATGGCCGCCCCCCAAACATGGCCGCCCCCGCCACGGCCACCGCCCCCTCCCCGCCCGTCTCCCCCCCCGGCCATGGCCACCGCCCCCCCCAACATGGTCGCCCCCCCCCCCCCTCCATGGCCGCCCCCCCCCAACATGGCCGCCGCCCTGCCTAGTGGATGGTGAAGCGCGCGTGGGGCTATGGGAAACGCTTGAAGAAAGGAAAAAGTCATTATGTTAAGAGAACGAATTAGCTTAAGCAATAATAAGAATAATAAGAATCAAATCTTGGCCATCTTGCAGGAAGAAAGAATGTAATTGAACAGGAGTTTCGCTTGTTCAGTAGTGGAAACAAGCAACAAATCAAGTGTTGTGTATCTTAAAGAAACTGATGCTCCAAGAGGAGGAAAATGCCGACACAAAGAACAAACCTGAGCTCACCAAGAGGACACCATGAGGAGGGAAATAAAAAAGCATAAGAGGGTTCTCAAAACACAATGAAACCGTGATGCACATACAGAGGGAGTGATAAGATTTGATAATGAGTTTTATGTATATTTTAACCAATGTAATAATGAGTTCTATGTATGTTTAACCAATGCTTCCTGCAACTATATGAATATAAACTGCAGAGGGGCAGATTTAGACTGGACATTAGGAGGGATTTCTTCACCGTGAGGGTGGTGAGGCTCTGGCCCAGGCTGCCCAGAGAAGCTGTGGCTGCCCCATCCCTGGAGGGGTTCCAGGCCAGGCTGGGTGGGCCTTGGGCAGCCCCTGATCCAGTGGGATGTCGATGGATCCAGGGGGTGGAACTGGATGGGCTTTAAAGTCTCTTCCAACACAAACTGTTCAATGATTCCACAATTCCATGAATATGTATGTTTAGCCAGTGCACAAGTCCTGTAACCAGCCTCAATGGGCACACACATAAGGTGCAATAACTCCCGGTGTGTCCAGCATCATTATCTATTAAAAGCAACGACTACTTAATCAAATTGGCATTGGTGACTGAGTTTTCCTTTTTTCACGGTATCACACTAAGTCACGGGTAAAATATTGGAAACAACAGTCTTACAAGCAAAGGAAATATTATTGCTATTTTACAATTTAGCGCTGAAGCGGATTCCCTTCTGAAAAAAAAGGCATCCCACCTTACGAAAGGTGGGTAGATATACTTGTTTTAGGCAAAGAACAGTGTAAATCCTCAAAGAATGTTTATTTTTTAGGTTATCCAGCCATGTCTGGAGACCCCTTCAGGTTATTTCCTGACCTAAACCAGCTATATCTTACAAAGCAACTAAGCATATTGATACAATATACGGAGTATTTCAACGTGGAATATTTTTATTTAAGCTAAAGTACAGTTATGTTTTGTCTAAGCGGTTGTGGGGTTTGAAAGTTAGACAGAATGTCCCCCTGATAGCAGGTTTTCTTTACAATGTTGTTTTCTAGACATTGTTTCTTGAAAATGTTTATGTATTGTGCGAGGAACAACTTGTGCTGCGCAGATGTCTCTTCTTCTGTAATCACCTCTGTTTGGAGTTTCTGTGTATCTTAAAAGCCAGGTCAAGCAGAGGGCTGGAGCCAAAGCTCCAAGTTAGCAACAGTTCTGAGTACTGAAAAGTTTCATAACATTAAAATTAGAGCTTGGAAAGTAATAGAATACACGTAAGATTTCTGAGAAAATTTATACATATGCATGTAAGTGGGAAATATATTCTGTAACCAGCCTTTGTCTCGTTGCATATGATTGATGGATGTTGCCCAGAACTGGTAAAGGATGCTCCTCCAAACCGAGTCTTATTTGCTGACGTTTTCAGTATCACACCGAAGGGAAGGAAATACAGTCGTGTTTTAGAAGACACGATTTTTTTCTCTTACACCGGTAGTGAAGGGCAAGACAAAGATGACTTTGAATCATCCCTGTGGCGAGAGAACACTTTCACAAGCCGTTCCAGGTACCGATCTGTGTGAACAATCCTCCTTAATTTATGCTGATGACTATTTTCAGGTTTTGAAATATTCTCCTTTACTTGTTAATTCCTATTCAGCAAATACAAAGAAATCAAATGTAGGTGCAGCCATAAAATATAAAGAGGAAAAAAATTGTCAGGAAAGTGCTCTTAAAAACATCAATTAGGCGATAAAATATCTTCAGCTTAGGCCATTTCGTTAGCATCTGTGAAGGCTTTTGAGTTCTGCAGCTGGGAAAACACCAGTCTGTGAAATCTCTTCAACTAGAAAAGCCAGAGCGTGAATAGATTATTTCTATTCTGCAGAAATGTTAATTGGCAACTCATTAAAAGTTTGATTGGTCTATGTGAGTGGGGAAAAAAAAAAAAAAGCCAAGATCTTGAGTTACAAAAAAAAAAAAAAAATAAATGTATTGAATATTGCAAAAGTCTTTTGTTTTCCATCAGGATAATGAAGATATGCTCTTCCTAAAGGAAGCAAGCAATGCAAAACCTTAAATCCTGATACAAATGAACCAGAGACCATAACAAGCTGTAAGAATTAATTAATAAGTTTTGCTGCAGCTGGTCTGTATGTTTAATTATCTTGTCGTATAAATCTGTCTTGTATCAAGAGATAATATGCAGACAATCTCCAGACAGGGATAAATAACCTGAAAGGATAAGCACTCTTTTGCAGTTGCAAGGATTTATTGATATTGATACTGAAATTGTCAGCAAATAAAACTCTCTAAGGCTGGTTTTGGAGTTTTAGAAAGCAAGCATCCTTTATCAGGCCTGGGCAACATGAAACTAAACTTTCAAAACCCACAACTGCTTAGGCAAAACCTAACTGTACTCTAGCTTAAATCAAAATATTCCACTTTGAAATATTCCACATATTGTATCAGGTGGCAGTTGGCCATTCCGAGGTTTCTGCTGTTAGAATCAGCAAACTGTTAACTGGCCAGGGATTGCTCCGCAGAAGCACCTGTTTCCAGAAAGCATTTTAACACGGTGGCTGTGCTCATAGTATAATTCAGATACCATTCAGTAGTTTTTCAGCTTCTGGATGGTCAATCTATGTTATTGTTTGCCACATGCTTTACTTGTGAGTTGCTCAGAATCTTGAGGACTTTACAAAGATGCCCTGGAAATCATGTGTGGAAGTGTGGGACGTGTCCCTGCCCATGGCAGGGGGGTTGGAACTATAAGATTTTTAAGGCCCCTTCTAATGCCAACTATTCTATGGTTCTGTGATTCTGTTTCGGGTATCAGAGCAGAGCTAGGCTTGGCTAGTTCTGACTCTAAGCACGGGGTGGGGGTCAGCCTGTAATGCTGGTATAAAGACGAACCCTGGCTTTCAACTGACCAGGATGTAACTTTATTCCCTCTGTGCAACAGGGCTTGTCTAAGACAGGATATTCCTGTGGTGGATTGGCTTTGGCTGGCCGCTGACTGCCCACCGTGCTGCTGTATTGGTCAACAGGACAGGAGGGGGAGAAAGTAAGATGAAAACCTCATGCATCAATATAAAGTCAGTTTAATGAATTAAAGCAACGTCTGTGCTCAGAAGCAAGGAAAGCAAAATGATTTATTCTCTACTTCCCATAAGCACACGATGTCCAGCCACTTCCTGGGAAGTATGACTCCAGCATATGTTGCAGTTACTTCAGAAGTCACCTTAATGCCCCTCCCTGCCCCATCTTTTCTTAGCTTTTCTGTGCTGGGTATGGTATCGCGTGTATGGAATATCCCTTTGGTCAGTTTGGGTTAGCTCTCCCAGCTGTGTCCCTTCCCAACCCTCAGCCCACCCTCAGCACATTGGCCTTTGAGGGGTGGTTGGAGACACAGCTCTGATGCTGCAGAGCCCTCATCAGCAGTAGCCAAGTCGCAGGTGTGGTGTCAACACCATTTTAGCTACACACGGAGTGCAAGGCTGTATGTGGACAGCAGTAGGTAATGTGACCCCCGTCCCAGCCAGACCAAACACAACACCACAACTCTTGGGCAGCCTGTATGTGTTTTTTTGTAAACGAATGATTTAGATCCAGAGGAATCAAGCTAGATTCTCTCCCAGATTCTTCCATCTTAATTTTGGTGTTTGAAGTTAGCAAATCCCCAACTTCAGTATGTATTTTGTTTTATAAAAGCTTTCAAGATTTTGCATAAAAATAAAGCATTGAAACAGACAGAGAAAATGTAAAGCTGTTAAAATTTAAAGGAATTGGGTATGATGAGCAAAAAAATCTCAAATAGCAGAATAAAACCCTGTTAGCCTGGAAGATGCAATGCTATCAATCAAAGAGTTGATCGCAGCCAGTTTTCTTTATGGGATAGGCATCATCTGTCACAGTGTTGGGTCAGCAGTATCCCATTCTTCAAGCCAAGTAGAGAAAAAGGACTGTACAGAACTGTTGTATTCCCATCCATGACATCCTTGAGAAAACCACCTAACTCATCAGGAGGCAAAAGTGCCCAAAAAAGTGGGTGTGGGTCCCCAGAAGAAAGGCTTGCCGAAGTAAATATTTCTCTCCAGGTGAACTCAGACAGGGTTTTTCTTGGTGCCTTATCTCTGGGTTGTGCATGAGATGGCACAAGGGCATTGGTAAGGTCTTGAGGAGAGAAAACAGCCAATGTTAGGAGAGAAAACTGGCATTAGTTTAAAAGAGAAAGAGCACAAGTGGAGTTCCTCAGGGCTCAGTACTGGGTCCAGCTCTGTTCAATGTCTTTATCAATGACCTGGATGAAGGCATTGAGTGCACCCTCAGCAAGTTTGCAGATGACACTAAGCTGGGAGGAAGTGTGGATCTGCTGGAGGGTAGGGAGGCTCTGCAAAGGGATCTGAACAGGCTGGACTGCTGGGCCGAGACCAATGGGATGAGGTTCAACAAGGCCAAATGCCGGGTCCTGCACTTGGGGCACAACAACCCTATGCAGCGCTACAGACTGGGGGAAGAATGGCTGGAGAGCTGCACAGAAGAGAAGGACCTGGGGATGCTGGTTGACAGCCGACTGAACATGAGCCAGCAGTGTGCCCAGGTGGCCAAGAAGGCCAACGGCATCTTGGCTTGTATCAGAAATGGGGTCACCAGCAGGTCCAGGGAGGTGATTCTCCCTCTGTACCCAGCACTGGTGAGACCGCACCTTGAGTACTGTGTTCAGTTCTGGGCCCCTCACCACAAGAAGGATGTTGAGGCTCTGGAGCGTGTCCAGAGAAGAGCAACGAAGCTGGTGAGGGGCTGGAGAACGTCTGATGAGGAGCGGCTGAGAGACCTGGGGGGTGTTTAGCCTGGAGAAGAGGAGGCTGAGGGGAGACCTTATTACTCTCTCCAACTACCTGAAAGGAGGTTGTGGAGAGGAGGGAGCTGGGCTCTTCTCCCAAGTGACAGGGGACAGGACAAGAGGGAATGGCCTGAAGCTCCGCCAGGGGAGGTTCAGGTTGGATATCAGAAAAAAATTCTTCACAGTAAGAGTCATTGGGCCCTGGCAGAGGCTGCCCAGGTAGGGGGTCGAGTCGCCTTCCCTGGAGGTGTTTAAGGAACGGGTGGATGAAGTGCTGAGGGACATGGTTTAGGGAGTGTTAGGAATGGTTGGACTCGATGATCCAATGGGTCCTTCCAACCTTGTGATTCTGTGATTCTGTGATTCTGTGATTCTGTGATTCTGTGAAGAGCAGATTAACGATCAAAATAAATTAAAGCCTTTAACCTTGTGTGTACAAATACCCACTTGTGAAGGCATTATTACGATTGTCTAGGTTTCCTAGGCTATAAAAGCACCCACTTGCTGCTAACAATGTGGACTTCCTTGTACTTTTGTTTCTGAAAACAATGTCTCTGGTCTAATCCAGCCTCAAACTCACAGTCAGAATAAAACCAACTCAGGGCCTCAGGCAGAATATGGAAAAGAAATGGAAGCAGGTGCAGGGAAAAAAAAAAGCTACTATGAGTTGGTGGGTGATGGATGATATGTGCTTGTTCTGGGGCACTGTGATACGGCACTGTTGGAGGGGAAAAGCAGAGCAGGGAGGGCACCTGGTGGGTACACCAGCAGTAAAAGAGGCAGTGCTGGAGAACAAGTCTGACGAGGAGCGGCTGAGAGAGCTGGGGTTGTTTAGCCTGGAGAAGAGGAGGCTGAGGGGAGGCCTTATTGCTCTCTACAACTGCCTGAAAGGAGGTTGTGGAGAGGAGGGAGCTGGGCTCTTCTCCCAAGTGACAGGGGACAGGACAAGAGGGAATGGCCTGAAGCTCCGCCAGGGGAGGTTCAGGTTGGATATCAGAAAAAAATTCTTCACAGTAAGAGTCATTGGGCACCGGAACAGCTGCCCAGGGAGGGGGTCGAGTCACCTTCCCTGGAGGTGTTTAAGGAACGGGTGGATGAGGTGCTGAGGGACATGGTTTAGGGAGTGTTAGGAATGGTTGGACTCGATGATCCAATGGGTCCTTTCCAACCTGGTGATTCTGTGATTCTGTGATGTGAGCAGGGATGGTGCCGTTCTGCACCGTAAAGGCAGGCTGCTTCAGTTTTGTCCACCAGGTGTCATCTGAGAAGCACCTGATAGCTACCAGAGGCCTGGCTTTGTATTTTTTTCTTTCTAGAAACCAATAGCAAGCTCTTACTGCCTATAGATAACAGACTGCGCTCAGCTCTTTCTTTGTCTCTGTCCCTCTTTGCAGGATGGTCTGACCTGGACTCATCAGCTCCTCTTCGTTTGATGAGGATACAGAATCGTCATCACTTCTCCCGGTGAGACCTGTCCTGGACTGCTGGCATGCCTGGCAGCATGGACACACAGAGGTTTCTCACTCTGCGGCCACAGCTCGATGTCAGTGTCCCCCAGTACCTTGTTCTGCCAGTGCCTGACTTGTCCCAGAAGTCAAGACAGTGACAGTGACAGGTTGTCCCAGACTGGACAGTGGCAGTATAGAAGATCCTTTTCCTATTCCCCAGATGAATGCCTGTTCCGCTCACTCTCGCTCATTTTTGCATAAAGCTGTGCTTTAGGTAGAAGGAACTTCGCATGGTGACACGATTGCAAGGAACAGTAGGTTGGCCTTCGTATTTTGTCCTGTACAGAAGGCTTATCCAAAGAATCTGAAAAGCACAAGATACAGAAAGAAGCCTGGGATCAGTAGGTTAGTTTTAGTGACTGTTCATAGGAGAATGTAGGTGACAGGCATAAAAAAAAGCTGTATTCACAGTGTCTTCTCATCTAAACTACCAATTATTTTCCATTCTGTAAAACAGAGCCTGTATCTTTCAAGAAAATAAACCTTTATTTGAATCCTGATTGAATTCTAAATTTCTAATTTCTCGTTATTTTTAAAAGTGAAGTGGAAGACCAAAGAGTAAATGGAAAAACCTGAACATATCTGCATGACAAATCCAAGGGTCCCAAATGAACCGAAGCACATTATTTTAGTGTTATTTACTCTCCTGATTTCTAACTGTGTAAATGACAAAATGATTTATAACTGTGTAAAATAGCAAATTAATGATCAAAACAAATTAAAGCCTTTAACCTTGTGTGTACAACTACCCACTTGTGAAGGCATTAATAATATTGTCTAGATTTCCTAGGCTATAAAAGCACCCATCTGATCTCTTAATAATGCACCCTATTCCTTCCTTTATTCCTCAGATTATTTCCTTCTTTTTTTTCATTCTCTTAAGTATTTTCACATCATGTCTCATTCTGGGATATGCTGTAATTCACTCCTTATTCATCTCCCTTTCCTGTAATAAAAGGAAAACCAAAATGTTTCCTGCAACTTCACTTGAAAGAAACAAACAAAAAGAGATAGCAGGCTTGCCAGTAGACACAAGACATTTCCTAAGGTGTTACTTAAGCTTCAAGGGTGTTCTTAAAGTTGTTCTGAGTGTGACAAAGGTGATAGTCCTAAGTTCAAGTCCTGTCTTCCAAAATACCTTCCTTCTCAGATCTGGCAAGCAGAGGACAGAAATGTGCTCTGGCAAAATTACAGCATGTTTTAGGCTTGGCCAAACCTCGAGACAGCAAAAAGTTGGATGCTCTCCCTGGTACCCATTTGTATGTTCAATCAACAACCTCAGCAGCTGCTTGTGTTTGAAACTGGCACGTTGCATAGGTCACACTACTGACAGCATCAGTCATGCTGGGGTTTCAGGACCTTACTCAGCAGCTGTCTCTGCCACTTCTTTTTCATCGAGAGCTTTTAGTCTATCAGCTCCTATGCTTCTTTTCTGAAAGTGTTTATTAACGCGGTCAAGTGTGATGGACTCTTTTATGCCTTCCCTTCCACTGACCCTTTCTCTGGCTTCTGCAAGAAAACAACTGCCTACTCCAGGCTGTGAGATTCTCCTCCTCCTGTCACGTAAAGGCCCAGAGTCTACTGACTCAAGTGCTCTCAGCAGTATTCTAGAAACCTCAAATAGATAAAGCAGATAAATGAGAATGCACTACTGACGTAACTAAGGTTCTCTAGCGAAGTGTCTGACAGAAAGGAAAAGGGGTTCCTAAGTGCATGAGGACACTGGATGGCTGGCAAAGCTGATAGGAACAAGGACGTTTGTGCATGAAAGCAAAACTGCCATACACAAATAAAGAGAATCACCTGATCTGTCAGAAGTATATGGCTTGGCATGGCTGCAGCTGGAAGTGTTTGAGAGCTTTGGCACTGGTTTCATAATGGTCACCTTAAAGCTCTAAATTTTTGCTATGCCTTTTTGGTTTTTTGTAGTTCTATTCCCTGCAGCTGGCTACGGTAGCTATGAGAGTTCAGTGATTAAATTAGTAAAGAGAATTAAATTTTTAATCAGGATTTAAAAGCTACGTTTTTAAATGTCATTCTTCTGAATTTTTTTATTTGTGGTTACTCTAAGTCCTCCTGCTTAAGCAGCTAAATGAACATGCGTGTGACTTGGGACTGTTGCTGCACTAACCTGTACATCAATTCATATGCCAATCACAGTCACAGCTTTCACCTTTATTGTTCTGGGTGTATGGCTCAAAGGTGCAAGGAGACTCGCTCACTGACAGCTGATGTGGAAGAAAGTCTTTGTAGCTTGAAAAGAGAAAACATGAGCAAAAAGTCAATTTGCAGCAAAAAAAAGTTGTATTGTCCAAACTCAGATAAAAAATAAACTACAGATGGTGACAATAATTACTATTTTCATAGCCACCATGAAGCTGCTCCAATTTGCTAGATTATTCCAGATTTCGGTAGCCCTGAATTAATCATTGTGGGTTCACAGATCTACTCTTGTGGTGAAAACTAGCAGGTGACCACTCCTTCAAAACTGTGTCTGTAGCAATGGCTTTTGTCCCCTCATGACACCAGTTTTGTATTTCTTAGTGTAGCTCCAGGAAGCTGAAGCTGTGAGGGGAACCCGAAACATGCTGTGTGTAAATGATGTGGACATGTGGTTGAAGACACTGATTCTTTATGTGTCTCGCCAATATGGTGAATAAAGTGGCAAGGATCTTTTTTTATTGGATTAATACTACTGCATAACTACCTTAGAATGATCAACATGGCTATTGTTGGCTTCTGTCTGCAGTGGATAGAAATCAGGAAAGGTTTGTAATGAGCCAAAATTGAAGATGAATCCAAGGAACTTGGATTAAAGGAACTTGGATTAGAAGGAGTTAGAAGGAATCCAAGGAACTCGGAATTAGTTGTACTCTTCTGTTGGAAACCTTCAATGTCAGGCAAGTATTGTGCTAACAGGGGTCAAAATGCTATAAGCAGTGAATATTCCAGGGTCAAACTTGGATCAGCAATTTAGATTGTGCCCTTATATTTTTTATTCTTTCCTATCTGTTTTGTTTTGCTTTTCTTAGGATATCAGATTGTTGTCATTTTCAAAGTAGAAAATGAAAGCTGAGCACTTTTGATTAGGCCCTGCCTTTTGCAGAACAGAAAAATATCAAGCTGTTATTTTCAGTTGAAATGAATGGGCTATCAAGATATATGAAACACAGTCAGTTGTGTGTAGGAGAAGAATTTTCTTACAGGCATAGTGTGATATCAAATATTCAAGGTGCTGGAGACAACTGGTGCGGAATAGCTCATGGCAGAGGCACAGCAGTGCAGTGGTCCTCCAGTGGTGATAGGGATTCAGAGGATGCCACTCTTGCCTCCAGCACAGCTGTCTGGGAACTTGAGGTAAGTCGCAAAGGCAATCCCTGTCCCTGCACTGGAAAATGCACTTCGATATGTAGTGCTTGGGGATAGTGTGGATCGTGCTGCACAGACCACAGGAACACAGTATGGAGAACTGCATGTCAGCATTCAGTTAACTGTTAACTTTGCAGCACACAAGATCAAATAAATTCTCCCATCTGCCTTTGTACTTGTCCTGCTGTGAGAGACACATGTAAAAGATACGATTTTTTTAAAAAGGAAAAAGACTAAACCAAACATGCAAACATGTCACAGAATCATAGAATAGTTTGGGTCGGAAGGGACCTTAAAGATCATCTAGTTCCAACTAGACCCATTCCAACAGCTCCATCTCCTTCTTATGCTGAGGATTCCAGAACTGGACACAGTACTCCAGATGAGGTCTCCCAAGAGAGGAACAGAGGGGCAGGATCCCCTCCCTCGCCCTGCTGGCCACGCTGCTTTGGATGCAGCCCAGGACACAGTTGGCCTTTGGGGCTGTGAGCGCACGTTGCCGGCTCATGTCAAGCTTCTCATCAACCAGCACCCCCGAGGCCTTCTCTGCAGGGCTGCTCTCAAAATATGTTGAGTGTCCAGTCCTTGGAAGGTAATGTGGACTGTAAATCCACAAGGTCGCAGTAGCCCTTAGTTAGATAATTCACAGAAATATGTTTGGCTGAAAAGAAAAGCATTATGGGGCACAACAGAGGAAGTGAGGTATTCTTGCTATCCCCTCACAAACTTTTATACTGGACTGAGCCACATTTCAAGCAATTGATAAAGAAATGCAGGAGGCCACAAAGCAAGCCTGAGGTGCTTAAAGTGCATTCTATCCTACCACTCTCCTCCTTGCTTCCTTGTTGAGTGGTCAACACAGGACAGGGAACCCACAGTGAGCTGTCGGACAACAGGGCTTTTCTGTAATCAGAAGTCACATGTCTGTAAAGCGATGAACACGCATTGTCAGTGCTCTACAAATAAACAAAAGGTAGCTACTGCCCAAGCAAAACAAAATACAGATTGGCACCCCTTTACAGATGTTTAGGTGAATCTATGCTGAGAGAGGTATGAAACCCTGAGTACAGAATAGTCCATTTGGTAGCATATTCTAGATTGGTCTGTGATAAATCTAGAAGACCTCCCTTAAGCTCAACATTCTCCTTGGAAATGATTTCACTGCATAACCACACCATTAAGTGAACTGTCATATGCTTTGACAGAACTTATCAGGTGGTTTTCTCCATTTCAAAGCTAAGTTAACCTTTTCTTCTCTCTCTCTTTTTCTTTTCCCCCCCCTTTCTTTCCCTTCTCCAGTGTAATTTCTTTTCTTTTATTGGAGAACTCCAGTAAGACTGCTATGCTCTCTCTCTTCCATCTATCCCCTTCTGACATCTGTCAAGAACTATTCCTATTAATTATGTTTTCTTTCAGGGAGAGCAAATCTGGATCCTGACCATTCCTGCAAGTTAGATTACACTGTCAAGACTTGCCACGCCATTGGGAACCTTTACTATCCCAACTGAATCTTACAGCACTGAGTTTAATAAATGTTTATGACAGGCTACTATGAGTTGTCTGATCCCTGCTGTGTGTGGAAGGAATTGTCCTTTTTTTTACCAGACCTCCGCTGACCTTTTTGGGGTTTTGTTTGTTTGTCTGCTGTTTTTTTTTGGTTTGGGTTTGTTTGTTTTGGGGTTTTTTTCTGTTGCAGCAATACACTGAACACTTAAATGAGTGCACCATTTCCTAGAACCCAGGGATAAATCACATCGCAAATAAGCATGTGATTAAGCATGAGTCATGTTGATGTAAGGTGATTTGAAAAGTGCCATCACTCGGAAAACTCTGCAGCAGAGAGATGCATAGCTTTAACACAAACTTTGTGTTGGAGGTGTCTACTAGCACATCGGCATATCCATACTAGCATTTCAGTACCTCTTCCATACAAAAGCAATCCTTGTAACACTCTACTTCAGTGCCTGTGGCATTAGATCCTGCCACGCATTAAGGTCACTTAGTGTCTTCTCCTGAAACCAGCTAAAATGACCCAAAAGGATTTTCCCAATGCACTGATGTCCCAGGTGGCAAAGAGCAGATCTTGTGTCTTTTCTATCGTGTCTTTTCCTGAGCTGTGGGCTCAGGGCAGACAGCAGGGGCAGAAGCATGTTTGGAAGCGTAGAAGACCATATACCTAGAAAAAGCTGAGTTTGGTGGAGGTCTGGCTTGCAGGAGTTACTGTCGTGGGGTGAGTGATTTAACTACACATCAGCATTTGCAGTTCTCTCCATTCTGCCCTCGGTCTCTTTTTCAGTGCGATCAATGTGGTGTAAAAACCTGACTGCCAGGTTATTTTTCACATTGCAGCTGCTGCTGTCACATTTGCACTAACACAGCCCCCTGCACTGGGGCCGGCGCCGTGGGGTGTCCACAGCCGTGTGGTCAAAAGGAGATGCTGGGCCTTTCAAATCTGGAACTAAGGATCATGTCATTCCATACAGCTTTTCATAGCTTTTATCAGACAAGATTTTACTTGGGTGGTTAAAGCAGCAGATGCTGACGATTCCCTGCCACTGCTGCTGGACCAGCTGTGGGAAAGAGGAGCTCCTTGACGGCCGTGGAGATGCCGGTTCGGACTGAGCATGTGCCTCTCTGCTGCGTCACATCACAGAATCACAGAATCACAAGATTGGAAAGGACCCATTGGATCATCGAGTCCAACCATTCCTAACACTCCCTAAACCATGTCCCTCAGCACTTCATCCACCCGTTCCTTAAACACCTCCAGGGAAGGCGACTCAACCACCTCCCTGGGCAGCCTCTGCCTGTGCCCAATGACCCTTTCTGTGTAGAATTTTTTTCTGATATCCAACCGGACCCTCTCCTGACGGAGCTTGAGGCCATTCCCTCTTGTCCTGTCCCCTGTCACTTGGGAGAAGAGCCCAGCTCCCTCCTCTCCACAACCTCCTTTCAGGCAGTTGTAGAGAGCAATAAGGTCTCCCCTCAGCCTCCTCTTCTCCAGGATAAACAACCCCAGCTCTCTCAGCCGCTCCTCGTAACCCTTGTTCTCCAGCCCCTCACCAGCTTCGTTGCTCTTCTCTGGACACACTCCAGAGCCTCAACATCCTTCTTCTGATGAGGGGCCCAGAACTGAACAGAGTATTCGAGCTGCGGTCTCACCAGTGCCGAGTACGGAGGGAGAATAACCTCCCTGGACCTGCTGGTGACCCCATTTCTGATCCAAGCCAAGATGCCGTTGGCCTTCTTGGCCCCCTGGGCACACTGCTGGCTCATGTTCAGTCGGCTGTCAACCAACACCCCCAGGTCCTTCTCCTCCGTGCAGCTCTCCAGCCACTCTTCCCCCAGTCTGTAGCGCTGCATAGGGTTGTTGTGCCCCAAGTGCAGGACCCGGCATTTGGCCTTGTTGAACCTCATCCCATTGGTCTCGGCCCAGCAGTCCAGCCTGTTCAGATCCCTTTGCAGAGCCTCCCTACCCTCCAGCAGATCCACACTTCCTCCCAGCTTAGTGTCATCTGCTTAGTGTCATCACGTGCAGTCTCTGTCAGAATTAAATCCTAGTTCAAGTGCCAAATCCCATAACCAGGTACATTCGCAGATAACTTGACATAGTTGAGTAGGTGCCCCCGAAAACAAATATTTGTGGGCTTAGATTCCAAAGTACTGAAGAACATGTTACACAATTCCCATCCCGGCACTGACTGCTAAGCTCAAGACACGTTCTTGTGGGAAACTACAGACACAGATACATCTTCTGGTTTTAAACACTCTTGATATTAAGCCTAGCTTATCAGAGCTTAATAAGCTACAGGTTATTGCTAAGATTCCTTATCTAAAAGCTGTATCTTATCTCTGTTCCACAATATCAAGGAGTTTTCACTATATTGCCATGTCTGGTATGCCAGAGTAAATGGAAGAAAGCCACGGTCTACCTTTTCTTTCTTCTTATGCACCTAGCCTGCTAGTGGACCCTGCACGTCCATCTGAAATAGACAGTTTGATTTGCAAATCCATTTTTAATGCTATTTCAGTTTTGGTTTTGCACATCAGTAGTGTGAATTGGAAGTTCAAATATGCATTTTGTCTTGTTTTAGGTATAGTTTTACCTTCCTTGGGAAGGAAAGATTGAAATCCTTTCACTAAACTTCTCAGAGGAGCAAGGGGAGGGAAAAAAAGGCAACTTCTTGGGTCGTGGTTAGCATTTAGAGGAAAGAACAGTGGTAAGGGAATCTGAAAACCCTCTGTAACCCTGGTGCAACTCCTGAGTCTCAACGTGTAGGAATTAATTTTAATTCAAAACACAAACACGAGGTTCCTACAAATGCTTTTTATTCGTAACACCAAAATGTTGAAGGTTTCTATCATAGCGTGCTTCAGTGTGTCTCTTAGTGCATCAGGCCGTACCCCTCAATACGCAGTTCTGAGTTAGCCTCCGGCTGGCCTGAGGGTTGTTGCATAAAAGAAGGTGTCTGCAAGTAAATGTTCTGAGTGGCCAAACCTCAGACCTGTGTTGCAGCGGCCTTGCACCATGCTTGCAACACAGAGTAGTCCAAGAATTCCTCCTAATGTGCGGAAGCCTTTCTGTGGGAAGCGCCCGAGATGGCAGCTGCTGTCAGAGTTCACCAAAAGCACCAAACCTGCCTGTTTTCTGCCAGAAAACACCACTTTCTCTCATGCACTCTGACATTTTCATTCTGACTGTCTGCACGCATGTAAGTGCCGTCAGCTGAGTGTTGACTGGGAGATATTAACACTGTCTGTGTGGTTCTCCGGTGCTGTCGCGGCGTGGGGCAGCCCTGCACACAGCTGGGTGTCCAGGGAGGGATGCGCTGAAGAGTCAGACGTATTTCCTGTACCAGATTGTAAAAGTAGGCACAAAGCACTAAAAAAATGGACAGATTGCTCAACTGCGCTCTTTGTCAAGGGTTTGCACCAAACACTCAGTATTTATCTGGTTTTAGAATGTGCATGCACCTATGTGATAGAAGTAATGTCTATCTTTACAAGCCTATGTTAGGGTTATATCCGTTTGTGTTATATTTTTTTATAGAACTGGTCTTCTACTGAAAGTAAGACACAGTTAAGTTCAAATAGCTTTTATTATACTCATTAATAACTCCTGAGAATAAAAATCTTGGACATTTTTTTGCTAGACTTTATGCAGCGAGTGTATGAAGACGAAAATTATTTTCTTTAAACAATTAATGTCCTTATCAAGTACAGAAATACATTTTTTAAGTAGTATTGGGCATTGTATTGTCCTGCATAACTTTTGAAAGACTATCTTAATCTGGGGCTAAATTGTAGACACCTTTTCTACCCAAAGCCGTACAGTGAAGGACATGAACAACATAAGTTCGTTTGTCCCGAAGCCAAGTGCTCACCATTTAAACTTAAAAATAGGTGTTCACCTGGTCATGAAGACTGATAATAGCATTACTGATATATATACTTACATTTGTACCGGGACTCCTATTGGATATAGCAAAAAAACTGGTTTAAAGCAGTTAATGTTACATTGTCATTTGAAATGTCTGAGTGAAAGCCAATTGTTTAAAAGCCAGAGATGAATCAGTGTCACAGATTTTATACATTACTTGCAGAACGGCTCCAGAACACTGTGCACTCCAAAAATATTAATGACATAGCCATAAACCAGACAGCAAACAGTTTTGGTGCATACGGAACTAGGAGGCTTAACTGCTGTTAGCTTCATAATTGCCTAAATTGCTAGCAGACCAGAGTGTAGTAGTATTTGTGTTTTGAATAAAATACCATCCGATGTAATGATTAACACAAAAAATTCAAGCTGCAAGAAAAATCTTAGCTTTCTTTTGGAAAATAAGAAGTAATCCAATATTGATACAGAAATTAATCAAATAATCTGACGTTGAACTGGACAAGTAGCTTGTATTTTCACCTTATGAAATATTTATGCATAATTCAGAAATGTGCAGACCTCTAACTCTTGCTTATATCGGCAAAAATAGGTTTTAAAGTTCTGTCTGTGTAAAAGCAAGAATAGAACACCTGGAGTAGCATGATGTGAAGGAAAAGGAATATCAAATTCTGCCTTACACATTACCTGCTTCATTAGCCATGAGGGCATTACCGTATTATTGGCTTTAGTCAATATATTAAATGCCTTCCAGAAACATTTCTCAAAGATTATTAGCACATTTAATTGTTCTTCCGCCGCAGCTAGACAAAATCAATGCAATGCTATAAACTCTGCTCTGAAACATGTCAACAATCACAACACTTGAGTAGTAGCTCAAATTGTTTAAATAAATACACAGACTTCCCTTTTCTAGGGTTTTTTGGGTTTTAGCTCTGCAGTTTAAAAATGCACTAAAATAAATTTAAAAATGCGCTAAAACTTTGATTGCATTAAATGAGTCAACAACAGAAGTGGTTGTCCTAGCAGGGTGGTGATATTGGAGTCACATGAAGCAGCTGACGGGACAAGACAAGACTTGCCCTCTCCTCTGTGTGTGGCAAATCCCTTGGTGGTAAGGAAGGAGCTTCTGAAAAGCCGGCGGAGCAGAAAATGAGAAAGGGGAAGGTTGCTGATAACATACAGCCAAAGCTCATGGGGGAATGACCACCATGCAGCAGAGTGCCCACCATCGCCTGGAAGCTCACCCCAGGGCAAGCCCAGACGTTGCTCCCAGACACTGCTGAAGGGCTGCAACGTCAGGCTGTGGTGACAATCTGTGCTTGGGGTGGTGACCACCTGGAGACACAGGGCTGCACCCTGAGATACCCAGAGTAGCTGCCAAGGCCGATTAATGGACTGCAAGCATGCTAAGTGCACGTGTTTGCCAGGTATCCCCTTACAGGCCAACGCTTAAAACAGACGTTTGCAGAAACGGATTCCACTGTTGCCCTTTGCATGACGTAACTTCTTTTTATCTGAAAATACTTGCCAAATATTTTGCAATTGCTGAGTATAACTGAATTGGGACTTCAGTCTTGCAACATTTCTAAGGGCTCAATGTTGACATCTCTGTAGAAAGGCGTTTTCATGATGCACCTTTGAAATGACACACAGCCAAACCTACAGATAGAGTCTCACCCGTTACAGCTCCAGACTGTGGTAAAATGTCTCTGATAATGAAAGGTGACCAACTTATGACTTGTGTTCCCCGTATACCCTTAATGCCTTGCTTTAATAGAGTTTTTTTAATACCTTGCTTTAACAGGGCAAGGTGGTAGGTAGTGCCCTGCAGTCCAGCCTGTGCGTGTTCTGCAGAGGCTCCATAAAGAACATTTCAGGGACCTACCCAGGGTGGCTACATATTTACTCAGCGCTAGATGCATTTATTTTGTATGGAAAAAGGAAGGAGTTATTAAAAACTAATTTTGCAACAAAAAAACCCCTCAGCTAATGGGGATACCACAGGAGAAAATCTTAAGCGTGCTTAAAGTATGTATTTTTTCTACATTTCCATCTGGAAAATGACTTTTTTCTAAAACAGTGTAGAAGTTACTGAGTATGGTTGGGCCACAGTGGAAATCTGATAGTCTTATCTGGAAAAAAAACCCAAAAACCTAAAAGTGCAATTTGGAATACTCAGGAACCTGTATCACATGTAGACTTTGACAGTGAAAAACACGTATGTTGAATGTGCTAAAACAGAACAGTCCGATAAAGCCACCACGGGGTGAATATGTGAGTGCAAATATGTATTATGCATTCTGTCAATGCCCATTTCTTTTTTTTGGCAAGCCAGCTTTGTACTGATTTTTTCCAGAATCTGTTATGTGACATTACTATCGTTACATGGCGTTACTGTTAATAATATGGTGTCATTACTATTAATGTAGTATAATTATTATTGTTGTTGTTATTGTTATGGTACTGTTGCTATTATAACAGAGTACCATACCATCATCAGATATTTAGCAAACCATAGACATATTTATAGCTTAAGACCATCATCAGATATTTAGCAAACCATAGACATATTTATAGCTTAAGACGGGCACATATTCAGCTAATCCTTCCTAGAAATAGGCGCCAGAGTAAGCTGCACTGCTGGTGTGCTCCCCGTAGATCTGTTACTCTAAGTTTCCTAGTCTTAAGCCAAAACAGGGGTCACTATTTTGTCTAAATGAATGTGCTTTTGACTTGGTTCCTGATTTTGTTTACGTCATGTATACATTCCTCATTTACACATATAAAAGGCAGAACAGAAGAAATCCTGTGCCTATGAGGTGGGAAAATGAAGTACCACTAAGCTATGAAGCTCAGCTTTGCAGAAAATGGGCTTCACGTAAGTATAAACACTTCTATCAGGCAGAATGTGCATCGACAAGCACCATTGCCCAATTTACCTTGCTTTGATCATATCACATAGTTTGCCAAGCTTATCTAGTGAGTGAAGCAAGCGTTTGACATAAAGTGTTGTCTGAGCGAAAAATGAACTTTGGTCAACTGTCAGGGAACGTATGCAAGTTACTGGACTCGTTCATATTAACTTAAAGAAAAATAATTAATCTAGCTTTTATTTCTTCTGTGGGGAGTTGACATAGTCCACATCAAGCTCAAATTATGAGGTATGGTTTGGTTTTTTTTAATGTCATGAGTGGTTGGAAACATGGACAGAAATCAAGACAAAAACATAAACTTCAGAAGCACATACATAAGTAATTTAGACCATGCCTTCTATATATTCGAAAATTCAACAAAGTTGTAGTTGGAAAGAAGGGTATCAGTCTGAATGAAACAGGCCCTTATGAGGTTTGTTGAGCAACGAACAATTACAGGTCTGCTTGACTTTCCTCCAGAAATAGCACTGTGTTACTGCGTTTGATTTCCTTTGGTTTAGTTGGCTATGATTTACTCTTCAGCTGTTCTCCCTTGGAAACGATTACATTCGTGGAAGTCAACATATGACTTGAGTGACCCATTGCAACTTAGAATCATAGAAAGATGGAATGGTTTGGGCTGGAAGTGACCTTATAGGTCATCTAGATACAACTCCACCTGCCGCTAGATCAGGTTGCTCAAATCCTTATCCAGCATGGCCTTGAAGACCTCCAGGGATGGGGCACCCACGACTTCCCTGGACAGCCTGGGCCAGTGTCTCACCACCCTCATGGTGAAGAATTTCTTCCTAATGTCTAATCTCAGTCTCCGCTCTTTAAAACTGTTCCCCTCATCCTGTCCCTGCACTCCCTGACAACGAGCCCCTCCCCAGCTCTCCTGTGGGCCTCCTTCCAGTGCTGGAAGCTGCTCTAAGGTCTCCCCAGTGCCTTCTCTTCTCTAAGCTAAACAAGCCCAACTGTCTCAGCTTGCCCATATACATGAGGTGCTCCAGCCCTCAGATCATCTTTGTGACCCCCCTCTGGGCTCGTTCTAACACATCCATTTCTTCCTGCGCTGAGGACTCCAGAATTGGACATAGTACTCCAGGCTGGGACTCCCGGGACAATTCCAGCACCTTGAAGATTCCTGAGCAAAAGAGTGCTTTGGTTCTGGCCCCTCTTTGCGGAATGTTCTCTGCAGGGAGCAGGAACAGCGAGGCAAAGGCAGCGTTGGGGCTGCCTGCACGCGAGATGCCACGCCGCTGCGTTGAGCTGGATGACACTGCTGAGCCAGGGTGGAGCCGCCAGTTTGCTGCAGGGAGTGGTGCTCTACGTGTACTTACATTTTTTCGTGCCACTTCTCTTATTGTGCGTGAATAATTTTTCAATGATTTGGCCATATACTGCTGAAAAACCAAAGGTCCTCATTTTCCCCAGGGCAGCATGCTTATTAGCATAATTACTGCTATCATAGGCTCCTGTTTGTTTTATACGATTAGCTGTCCTCTTAAACGTTCAAAGGATGGAAAGTTGAGTAGATCCAAGAGGACCCCAGCAAAACAAGCCCTCCTTCCTTATTCCTCAGCGTTCCGCAGTTCCTTATGCTCGAGGAATAAACGAGACACAGGTTTGGGAAAAGAACTGCTATTACTTCCTGGCCGCTTTGGTGATTCCACCTCTCCTCTCAGCAGCCCAGGTCAGCGCAGTTTGCCTCCTTCTGAAGCACTGCATTTCACTCTAGCGTCAGTCTTGTGAGTTGTGAAAAGATTATCTGCCTCTCACTCTTTTCTTTTAACACCAGGTTTGTGCAAATGGAAACTGATGACTCACAAAGACTGTTCTGGGACTGGCTCATCAGGCTCTAGAGAAAATACCACGGTGGCTTTTCCAGAGGGGGCAAATGTGGTTCCCGGAATAAACACACTGTACTAACTGGTAAGCTCCCCTGCGGTGGCTGGGCTTTATTGCTCCGCGTGTACGCATCTTTCTGCCTGCCTCTGAACCACGCTTATTTGTGTAAAGGCTGCTTGTGCAAAGGAAAATGCTGTTGTTCTAAAGGACGCATGCCAAACAATCAAAAAGTGCACTGAGTTTCTAGCTGGCATACGACCAAGTCCTCAGTGCTTTGCACAAAAAGTCCTTGAGTCACGAGTAGCGCACACACATTATGATGGAAAGTAGCGACAGATCGTGGCATCAAAAAGCTTTTGCATGGTTTGGAGTCTCAGTTACAAGAAATCCCTCAAATAATACATACACGAGTCTATTTATCTTTGTACTATGACTTTCTAGCATCGATACTGTAAATAATTAACATTTGAAAACCAAGCTAAAAAGGACTGGCACAGCAATGGTACACAGAGCAAAGAGGTGCCCTGAAGTGTCGGAGGTAACAGAGTGGGAAACATATGCAATGAGATATCTACAACGCTTGAAAACACCATATGTTGCTTTGCCAAGAACTGTAGCTGAGCCACTTAACTGTGCTGAGCATTAGTCATGAAGCAAACCACTCTCCTGGGAGGGAATTGGAGTTAATGAACCTGACTTTAAACAGGCTTCCCAACGCAGAAGCCCTCTCCAACCTCAAGCCTGCATACTCCTGATGCGGCCGGGGCCATCATTCTTGTTGGGACTTCTTCTGTGGTATAAAGCAAAAATAAAAGATAAGTTTGCAGGCCTGGTTACAAGGTGATTTCGAATGTATTTTCTAGAATATTGCTGTATTCTGAGCCATTTCAAGGCTTGATGCCTTTTGGAAGCAAGACACCTGCCCTTGTGGATGGTAGGTCCTTCCCAGCCCAGACTCCTGCGTTGTGGGCAAGAACGTATCTGAGAATCCAGCTGGGGAGCTTTGCCAGGGCCTTTTGCTATGATGGCTTGATTCATGCTGCCTTTGCCCCTTGTGCAGATGTTGTCATTGGAAAGTGGCTCCGAATCTCCCAAACTGCCTCCCAGGGAATATCCACCAGTGTCAGTGAAATCCTCACAGGGGTTAAGGGACACCCGGGTGTCAGTGATGGCGTCTCAGTGAAAATGTTGTCACCTACATCAACCATCACTGATGTGAATAAAGATACACCTCAGCACCTTAGTGAAATTCTAGAAATTTAGTGAAATTCTGTGTCACCACTAACGGCATTTTGCTTTCCCCATTCAATGACCAGTGCAGAGCCTTGGCAACTCACAGCTCGCAAATGTTCTTCTCCCTCTGAAGGAAGCTGAAAATGCGAAGAACTGGAGAGAAATCTTTGTGCATCTCAGCTAGCAGCTGTAAGAGAAAACAAGAGCGTTCAGAGAGCAGCACAAAATATTCAGTGCCTTGCCAGGACGTGAAAGTAAATAATGACATTCTGCTATATTCTCCCTAAAGTGATCTTTACAGTTTCTCTCAGACAATGTTTAAATAGCTAATTCATCACATTAATTTAGAGACTGAAGTGAAGCCGTTAAATTAGGAGCTGTGTCTCCAATTTTTTGACGACAGGAAAATGAAAGGTCTTGTAGAAGGTGAGGAGCATCCAGTGAAAGCATCAACTCCTTACTCAGCAAGCATCAGAAAAGTGAAGGAAGATCCTAGTGTTTCAGATGATGGTAAAACGCTAAACAGAAAATGCCATTGTATCTGTATCTATGACATATCTACGTCTTGGACACTGCATTTGGCTTGAAACAGCTCAGAAGGAATAAAAGAATTGTAAAGCTACAGAAAAGAATGGCAAGAATTGTGAAGCTAGAGAACAGCTTTCCCACAACAGATATTCAAACAATTTTAGACATTTCAGTCTGGGAAGGAGCAGAACTGAAGGGTCTGTAAAATCTTGAGTGACTTGAATTAGCTGATAATTTTTCATCAGCTCTTCTAGCTCAAAACCTTGGAGACATTGGCTGAAATAAACATGCGTAGGTTCCAGGCAAGCACAAGGTTGCTGCTCTTCATAAAACACAGAATTATCTTGTATCATCACACGCTGCAAGACGTCGTAAATGATAAAATCTGTTTGGGTTTTCAAAATAACAAAGTCATGGGAAGTCCATCTAGGTTTACTAAATACAAGGAAACCATCGCCTGAACATGGAAGAAGTCTTTGGAAAGTACTCACCAGGTTTTTCTAGGTCTTCCCTGCCCTTTCATCCAGACTAAACAAGTGTCATTAAGGGTTGTCAGGTGAAATCTTGTAAAACTGTTTAAACCAGCCTTGTTATCATCATCAACTAATTTGGAATTAGTCAGTAATCTGTGCATTTTGGGGAAAATATTCCTGACTTGAAAAAGACTTAGCAAGTGTGAGGCAAATATTCAGAGATTGAGTAATCGCACGAATGAACAGAAAGAGTGAATTTGTCTGTGGATTCCTTCGTAAGAGTAGTAAATCCATCTGCATACCTAAAGTGTAACTTTGAGGACAGACCTTGGGATTTTTGTCACACAATCGTGATTGTGTAAGGGCTTATGAGCACTGGTTTGAAAATGGCTTATCTGGACTGGCTTATCCTCAAAACTATTCATATGGTCTAATTAATTATATTTTGAGCTATGAGTCATTAGTTTTGCCAAAAGCAAAAGAATTGCAGCTTGAAAATGCTGAAGGAAAGAGAACATTAAGCACGGAGTAGCCTAAGCTTCTCAGATGATGAGCTTTCTGCTTTTCCTGCCCATTTCTAGCTTACCCCGTCTAGGGTTTTTTCTGCTTGAAGTTACACTTGCAGTCTTTTTACATATCTTAACAGTTTCTGAGGATTTTTCATTCATATTCCAGGTGCTGTAATGGAATAGAAAATTCTTGTGAGGCTGAAATGTGGCATGAAATCTCTGGTATCCAAGGAAACAGAGAATACACTCATCTTGTAAAAAGCCAAACCAAATTATCTGTATAATTCTACTCGTCCAAGGAACTTATTTTCTCACTCAGATAAGCCAGTGTAAGAATATTTAAACTATCAAAACGGAGCCCACACTGCAAAATACAGATCCTCATCTCAAGTACGCTAATTCTTAACAGGGTTTTCATCTGCAGGCATGCGTATTGCTTCTTAAAATCACAGGGATGCATCACATATCCATTATTTGTCTCCAAAAACCCATATCATCTCTAAAGATGAGATATTGATTGCAAACAGCTTGAGACTGGACATATTTTCTTGCAGGTTGTTAGTTCACGCCTGCCAGTAATAAGTAGGAAATTGTAACTAGGCGGTTACGCAAAAAAATAAGGTGCACTGGAGCGAAAATGCTGAAACACCATCCAGTAATCTCAAAGGAGCTACAAAAGGGAAAATGTATTCTTGTGTTTTCGCCACCGTTTACCTTCTGCCACCCAGAAATGAGAATTGCTGAATTGCCAGTGGAAGTGTTTCTGTCTAGAGCTTTCCACTGCAGCAGAGTGCTCATTGTGGGTAGAAATGGGAAGAAACCTTTAGGCGAATAGTGTGGATAAACGTCTCCTTTCGATCTGTTTTATGTAACCGAGCAAAGCCCATGTAATGCTTTTTGTTCTGTTGCTTTCTTTATATATAATTATCTATATATATCTCCAGTATCATTATCCAGAGTTACTATTTTGATGAATAACTAAATGCAGACAAACTCTTAGGCACAGTAGGAAGCTGCCGAACTGGAGTCCAGAAACTGTGTCTCCATGGCTTATTTTTATAGTTAAGGAGAAAAGGAAATAAGAGCAGGTGTAAAATCTTAATGATAATGAGAGATTTATTCCTTGTTGTAAAGTATAGTACTTTGGTGTTGTCCCACAGCACGTGCTGACTGTACACGTAAGACTGCATGCACATGCTCTTGAGCTATGTATGGTGCGTGGGGTTTGCACATACAGTCAGATTTGCCCCATATAGATTTTTGGGTCCGGAGGAGAGAATACAGTCTACTGAGAGTCCAGCTTCCCCAAGTGCATCATGGCTTTTTGTGGTGTCACCTGTTGGGTGAGAAGTGAACAGGGCTAGATCTGACCCCATCTTTGGTCTAAATGCAAGCTTAATCACAGAATCACCAGGTTGGAAAGGACCCACTGGATCATCGAGTCCAACCATTCCTAACACTCCCTAAACCATGTCCCTCAGCACTTCATCCACCCGTTCCTTAAACACCTCCAGGGAAGGCGACTCAACCCCCTCCCTGGGCAGCCTCTGCCAGGGCCCAATGACGCCTTCCGTGAAAAATATTTTTCCTGATGTCCAGCCTGACCCTCCCCTGGTGGAGCTTCAGGCCATTCCCCCTTGTCCTGTCCTCTGTCCCCTGGGAGAAGAGCTCAGCTCCCTCCTCTCCACAACCTCCTTTCAGGTAGTTGTAGAGCAATAAGGTCTCCCCTCAGCCTCCTCTTCTCCAGGCTAAACACCCCCAGCTCTCTCAGCCGCTCCTCGTCAGACGTTCTCCAGCCCCTCACCAGCTTTGTTGCTCTTCTCTGGACACACTCCAGAGCCTCAACACCCTTCTTGTGGTGAGGGGCCCAGAGCTGAACACAGGATTAAATGCATGTATGCAGTCCTCTCAAGCAGAGAGCAGAAAAAAAAGTCTATATAAATGTAGTATCTGTATCAATACTACAGACGGAAGTGCCTGGCTTTGGTGGGGTGATGGTCAGTAATCCCTAACGCTGGTGCTGGAGCTGTGTACCTCTGCGCACACTCCGTGTGGACTCTGAGGAGTCATGCAGACCCCGAGGAAGGCTGCAGCCTGCAGCCAGGCGACAAGGCAGCAGTCTGACACTCTGCTTGCATGCTCAGGCAATTAATTGTGGGGCCTTCCCAGCGTGAGCATCGACTAAGGCATGGGAATTTACTTTGCAATTTGTATGAATTGAAAGCGAGTCTCATTATATTGGGAGGGGAAGATTTCTAATTGATTTTTACTGACCCAGGCTAGGTTTTACTTTACTTTCAAATGAGTAAAAGAGGGGTCCGTTCTCATTTTCGGGGTGTTTCCAACCATTACTTTTCATCATTCAACGCTTTCTCTCACCTCCTTAGCCAGAAGAAAGGAAAAACGGCCCTAAATTAAGGGTGGTCTTTAATGTCTTGTTTATCCATTTCTACAGTCCACCATACATGATGACATAGTCCAAGGTTTGTGGTGAGACCCTGGTATGAAGTGCAGCCCATCAGCCCCCAAGGTACGTGTCTGTCGGCTTGTTGGCTGTAGGAACCCAGAAGAAAACTGAGCAGAAATGCCTGTGAGGATGCTGGCAGGAACCACAGCACCTTTGCACTGTGAAGAGACACAGCGCTGGTGCTGCTTCGAGGTGCCGTTCCCATGGCAGCAGAGGACATGAAGTCAGGAAGCCAAGACTCCTGTGCCCTCCTTCTTGCCACCTCTCTCCTCACCTGGTGCCCCAAGAGGCGCGAGCAGAGCCAGAGGATGCGTGTGAACGGAGTTGTCCTGCTTATTGCTCTGACGTGAGCATCTGGGCAGAAACTGACCCCTGAGCAAAGCTCAAGGTATGGGGATAAGCAGTGACATAGCCTTGTGACTGGTGCAAGTGAGCACTGCTGATCCCAGAGGTTTAAACACTGCAGATGCTTAAACAATAATATAATTAGCTACAAAAACATTCAGGAGATTAAAATAAAGCCTGAGTTCTTTCTAGTTGCTGTTTCATGTTTTTGACCTTTAGAGCAACATTCAAGTTGTATTTTCTAGCTTTTCTTCACAACTATGACAAGTAGAAATATACTCTTATACACTTACTTTAAAAAAAAGAAAGAAAACTACGCTGTCATTGTTTAATCCCCTGCTTCATTGTGAAGAAGATGTTCAGGATCAAATCCTGAGAAGGGTGGGAAACGCCCTTCCCAACTGTCACACCTGCAGACTACCCTTGCAGCAGAGCACTGTCACACTCTTCTTACAGTTCCTAACTTTTCCAAGTAAAAATCCAGGCACCCGCGCTGTGGTCCCATGAACTGAGACAATGGGCAGTCCTTATGGTGGAAGAGAAGCTTTCCCCGTCTTGTGTTTTATGATGCAGAGGTTTATTCCTTCTTCTCTCCCACCTTCTCACCAACTCCTCCTTTGTGAGACTCAGCATCCAGCTGGGCTTTCACAGCCGGAAAGAGGTGTGGGCTGCAGAATAAAACCCACCATGCTGTCCCAAATGACTTTACTGCTGCTGGCACAAGCAAGTCATCAATTTCGTTTCAAAGGTTTCTCTCTAACAAAATGAATGTCAATAACTATAAAAGCTCTGACAAAATGTGACATACTCGGCATCGTAGGAGCCAAGCTCAATTAAGCAAGAGGGAGGCTGTTTTGCTGTAGTTTGAGAACAGCGGGAAGAGAACAGGAGGAGGAGAGCTGTAACACGCTCCTATCTGGAGATCAACAGTTTGGGGAAGAGGGAAGATGAAGGGCTGAGATGAGGATGTGTGCATTTTCTGAGCTGTGCAGTTATTTGCTGATCTTTTCCACCAAAACTTCCCTGTCATTAAAACGTGCCCAATTCGGATGTGTAGTGGCAAATATATTTGAATATTCCAAGGACTGTATTTACTTATGAGCATCATCCTTACATGCTGCTCTGTGTATTTAAAGCAGTGGTGGCCAAAGCCTCCAGAAATAAACCTGCCACACGTTCCACGGTATGATGTTTTCTGTCCTCAGGTCTGGGGGCTATACCAAGTCATCTCAAACACACCATAAATCATATCCATGGGGGAGTCCTGTGTGATTTCAAGGAAATTCCTGTTTTAACAGGCTTTTGAATGAGCCACTCTGTAGAACGTAGCAGGCACTGTCCTCTACGGAGCAGGACACTGGAGGTGGTTTTGTCATGACGTGGTGCAGCCGTTTCAGGGAGAGAAATGTTGGCTGTACTGTCATTACTGGTGTTGCAGGGACATTTCTAGACCCAATACCAATGCAGGGATTGCCCTCCTGCTCGGCAGCATGCTGTGCTGAAAGTTTCAGGGCAGTGATGGTCGCGATCAAAAGCGTCACAGAGGGGGTTTGCAGAGACGTTCAGCTAGAGGCAGGTCTCGGTGCAGACGGGAGCTGGCTGAGCAATGGGGGCTCCCAAAACTGTGGTAACATTTGGCATTGCGGATATAGGAATAGCGATTTTCAGATGACACTAAAACTTGTCAAGGCAACAGAGGATTTATAGGATGGAGGAAGTCTTGGCACTGCTGAGGCTTAGGCTGTACGTGCGCAAGGGCAGGAGGAGATATTCAGCATGATGGAAAGAAAAAGAAATACGCCACTGCTTAAACGTGCAGGTTTTGTCCGTGAGAGCGCGGCAGAGCTTCGGGGAACGCTCTTGGGGCTGATGCTAGAGACTCTCCATGGGCGGACAACACGTTGCCTTCACCTCTAAGTCTAAGCCCAGAGATCGGGCCCTGCAGAATCATTGCAAAGAGGTCAACGCGCCTCCTTCTTTGCAGCAGGACTTTGCGTAAAAAGCAGAAAGATTCTCACTTTGTCTTTGGCTCTGGAAAGCGAGCTGCTCCCCTGGCAGCAGAGTGGGTCTGAGCTCTCAGCGAGGCTCTCTGCTGCGGGCATACAGCGCTGCCGGGGAGCAGGGAATGTGTGAGCTCAGCAACGCTGGGGAATGAGAGACACTGGGAAGCAGGAAAAGTGACGATGAAGGCCAATAATTCTTGATTTTGTTTCAAGAGGATGCTGCTTTTCAGCCAGCTTTCCCCCATTAAGTGAGATAGCCTGTGTTATCCCGTGGAGTGTAAACAATATTGAGTACACAGTGTCTTTTAGATCCATTGCACTAAACTTGTGATTTTGTAAGGAACGTGAAAGAAAAGGGCTACATAAAGCTGGAATCCATTCCTCCTAGCGCAGCAGGTGCAAAGAGTTCTGTACTGGCAAGCCATGGATGGACCTTTTTTTCCATATGAATTTTCCAAGTGAAAATAAATCCTATTCCTTTGCACAGAAATATGGGAAAATTAAGAAAGGGTAACAATTAAATGAGTAGCTCCTGAACCTGCAATGTGCCCTTCAAACACCCAGAAGCTTTAACCTCAGTGGGAAAACAAGTAGCCAAACAGGCTGCAACCCAGGAACGCAGTCCTAATCACCTTTACTGAACTGGGTGCTTTTTGCCCAGGCAAATAAACATTACTGGAGTCAGCATGCACCTCACAAGAATAAACTTCACCCTCATACAGGAAGAGACTGGCAGGTAAAGTTAAATTTTAGATAATCTTTTGCTACTTCTCATGCAATGAAACAATTTTTGTAAGCTAAAAGTAGAGGAAGATGAGATCCGGCATTGCAGGCTCATGAAATATACAAAACAAGTATTTATTTATTTTACTAAATTGCAGTAATTTATTACACTGAATGCCTTTGACAAAAATTTAAAAACTAAAGGATTAAAAAGAAGGCAAACTCGCTGCTCTCAGTAGTGGCGGAGTCAGCTGGTACCGGTGCGTGGTGGAGGTAGAAAACTTCAACTTGCATTTAACCCAAATATCATGAAGAGAAGGGGAGAAAAGAGCTCATCAATGTTTCACTCCACCACAACATGGGAATACCTGTCCTGAATAAAACTAGTGGACCTGGTGGGCAAGAGTTTGTACCTGCTGCAGAAAGGAATAGAAATTGATACGCAGTGCTTAGTTTATCCGAAGTGCTGAGGCATTTAAGTCATTAATAGTTACCAATATACACCAAGGAAATAATTGCTCCGGTTAGCACGTGGTTCGTGAGGCTTTTCGGTTTTATAATGTGAAGGATATACGTGAAAGCTACTTTCTAGCCAGAGCTTAGGTGGGAGGCTGGGAGAATCCTGAAGCACCCTCCCAAACAGCAAGAGGACTAGAAAGATGAGTTTGGATAAGAAATTGATTGGATGGTTGTATTCAAAGAGTAGTGGTCAATGGCTCAAAGTCCAGATGGAGATCCATGATGAGTGGTGTCCCTCAGGGGTCCGTGCTGGGACCGGTGCTGTTCAATATCTTCATCCATGATATTGACAGCGAGATTGAGGGCACCCTCAGCAAGTTTGTGGATGAGACCAAGCTGAGTGGTGTAGTTGCCACAGCAGAAGGACGGGATGTAATTCAGAGGGACCTGGACAGGCTGGAGATGTGGGGCTGTGAGAACCTCATGAGGTTCAACAAGGTCAGCTGTAAGGTCCTGCACCTGGATCGGGACAATATCCATTTTCAGTACACGATGGGGGATGATGTGATTGAGAGCAGCCCTGCAGAGAAGGCCTTGGGGGTGCTGGTCAATGAGAAGCTCGACATGAGCTGGCAATGTGCGCTCACATCCCAGAAGGTCAACCGTGTCCTGGGCTGCATCCAAAGCTGCGTGGCCAGCAGGGCGAGGGAGGGGATCCCTCTGTTCCTCTCTTGGGAGACCTCATCTGGAGTACCATGTCCAGTTCTGGAATCCTCGAAGTAAGAAGGAGACGGAGCTGTTGGAATGGGTCCAGAGGAGGCTACAAAGACGATCGGAGGGCTGGAGCACCTTCCCTACGAGGACAGACTGAGAGAGTTGGGGTTGTTCAGCCTGGAGAAGAGAAGGCTCCGAGGAGACCTTGTAGTGACCTTACAGTACCTGAAGGGGCCACAGGAAAGCTGGAGAGGGGCTGTTCACAAAGGCTTGTGGGGATGGGATGAGGGGCAATGGGGATAAACTGGAGAGGGGCAAATTTAGACTGGACAGAAGGAAGAATTTCTTCCCCATGAGGGTGGTGAGGCCCTGGCCCAGGCTGCCCAGGGAAGCTGTGGCTGCCCCATCCCTGGAGGTGTTCCAGGCCAGGTTGGATGAGCCTTGGGCAGCCCCTGATCCAGTGGGATGTCCCTGCCCATGGCAGGGGGGTTGGAACTGGATGGTCTTTGAGGTCCCTTCCAACCTGAACTGTTCTATGATTCTATGATTCTATGGCTAGACGAAGGCTGGAAGAGAGGGGAAGGAGAGGGGTGTTTTTAGACCCACTGCAGCTCCTTGGCAATGTGCTCTGCTCCAGACTGCAATTACGCACAGCAATGCAATTTTGTCACCCACCACTTTCCCGTTCCCCACTGCGCACTACATACCAATTACCTGTTGCGATGACAGCTGTGAGAAATTTACTATGATTTAAAAAAAAAAAAAAGGCATCAGAAGAAGCTGGCTGGTAAAAGTTGAGGGGAAAGGCAGCTGAGGGGAGACCTTATTGCTCTCTACAACTGCCTGAAAGGAGGTTGTGGAGAGGAGGGAGCTGGGCTCTGCTCCCCAGTGACAGAGGACAGGACAAGGGGGAATGGCCTCAAGCTCCATCAGGGGAGGGTCAGGCTGGACATCAGGAAAAAAATTTTTCACGGAAGGGGTCATCGGGCACTGGAACAGCTGCCCAGGGAGGTGGTCGAGTCGCCTTCCCTGGAGGTGTTTAAGGGACGGGTGGATGAAGTGCTGAGGGACATGGTTTAGGGAGTGTTAGGAATGGTTGGACTCGATGATCCAGTGGGTCCCTTCCAACCTGGTGATTCTGTGACTGCATGAATTAGAAGCCTGGGAGTTTTTGTTAAGCCTCTCTCTGTTTCCTTCCACCCCCTGCCCTCCCCACCCCCTGACATCACTTTCTGGCCACATATACACGTATTTCATATATACAAGTATTTAAAAATACACGCACGTTTTTATTGTCTGTCATCGGACACTCCAACAACACTGCTGACAATGTCAGCCCTGCAGGGCTGCACTGGGTGAGACAATGAGAGAATCTGTCCACTGGAACAAACCGGTGCAGTTCTGTTGAGATCCATGGACTCGTTTCAATTCACACCTGCTGAGCCTTTCTTTCCTCTAGGATTGATCCTCTCATTCCACACCTCCCAAGGCGAGTGAAAGCGAGCAGGGATTTTCTGGCCCACCAAGGGAGACCGTGCGAGCAGAGGCACAATGGAAGAGACGTCTCCTACTGTTAACAATTAACCGCGAGGGCATCGCGTTTTTGCTGGTGTCTCTGCCTGCTCGTACAGCGCCCTTGTGCAATGAGCTCCTGGAGGCTGTTGCTCCTGAGGGGCTCATGCGGTTTAATGACTTCATATTTACATTTTAGTGGCAGTAACAAACATGAAGCCAGGAGGGCTCAGTCCCCTCGGCGCTACACAAACACAGTCTGGGGACTCAAATGCAGAATTCCTTCTCTGTCACGCCCACAGCCCTGTAAAAATTATCCGGTCTTCACTGAAAAGCAATCCTCCTAGCTGTGAAACTTTGCCTCGTATTTTAAGCAAAAATAAAAATCTTAAACAAGGGGGCTTTTATAGGAAGCTAAATGTATTCTAGAGATAAGAAAAGCTATTTTTACATATCTAATTAGTCACACGATAGTGATAATGGCATTACTTGGATCGTACTACGTTATTTGTATTATGCAAAATAGTAGATATCAGTTATGTTATCTTTTCTTTTCTATCACTAGACCAGTGTTTCACCACATAATAACTTGTCACTTTTTTTGTTAACTTTTTTTTTAATTAATTTTACCTCTCTTATGTAAAGGCATAAGTGAATCCGTGGCAGAGGAGCAGGAAGGAGCAGAAATCCTGGCAGGAATTGAGATGCCAGGTGAAGACCTGTCACGGATTAGCCCGACCCAGCTAAATCTCTGCAGCTAAAACCATGTAGCTGAGCTTCCAAAATCCCTTCTCCCTCCCTGACCCAGAGGGAGAGGGGAGGAGGAAGTGAGAGGAAAAAGACTTGAATATTGGAAGATAAAATACAGCTTTAATTAATAATAATAACAAGAAGAAGAACAACAATCATAATAATGATGATGATGCAATAAAATATATACAAATATATGAGATTGAGCCCCACATATCTCGGTGACTGTACATCACCACCGGTGCTGCAGAGCAGACAGGAGGAGATGGATCCATGGCTAGGAGGGAGCTGGGCTCAGGAACTGGGATCAGAAGCAACCAGACAGGTGAGGTCCTCACTGGATGTTGCATTCACAGAAGACAGAGCGAGACCCTCAGGATCTCTCAGTTTTATACTGAGTATGGTGTCTGTGGGGTGGAATACTCTGTTGGTCAGTTTGGGGTCACGTACCCCTCCTCGCAGGTGCAGCTCCTTTTCTGCCAGCTCGAGGAAGGCCTTGGTTAAGTATAAGCAACGGCCTTTCTGAGAGCCAATGCCCTGTGTTATCATGGGCGCTGTCTGGGGAACATGCTTTCAGAAAAATGAAGTTAATTACGACAACTGAGCTAGTCATGAAACAAGTAATCCAGAGGGACCTGGACAGGCTGGAGAAGTGGGGCTGTGAGAACCTCATGAGGTTCAACAAGTCCAAGTGTAAGGTCCTACACTTGGGTCGGGGCAACCCCCAGTTTTGGTACAGGATGGGGGAAGATGTGGTTGAGAGCAGCCCTGCAGAGAAGGACTTGGGGGTGCTGGTTGATAAGAAGCTCGACATGAGCCGTCAATGTGCGCTCACATCCCAGAAGGTCAACCGTGTCCTGGGCTGCATCCAAAGCAGCGTGGCCAGCAGGGCGAGGGAGGGGATCCTGCCCCTCTGTTCCTCTCTTGGGGACCTCATCTGCAGTACTGTGTCCAGTTCTGGAATCCTGAATGTAAGAAGGAGATGGAGCTGTTGGAATGGGTCCAGAGGAGGCTACAAGGATAATCGGAGGGTTGGAGCACCTTCCCTACGAGGACAGGCTGAGAGGGTTGGGGTTGTTCAGCCTGGAGAAGAGAAGGCTCAGAGGAGATCTTATAGTGACCTTCCAGTACCTGAAGGGACTACAGGAAAGCTGGGGAGGGGCTGTTCATAAAGGCTTGTGGGGACAGGATGAGGGGCAATGAGTATAAACTGGAGAGGGGCAGATTTAGACTGGACATTAGGAAGAATTTCTTCCCCATGAGAGCAGTGAGGCCCTGGAACAGGTTGCCCAGGGAAGCTGTGGCTGCCCCATCCCTGGAGGTGTTCCAGGCCAGGTTGGATGGTCCTTGGGCAGCCCCTGATCCAGTGGGATGTCCCTGCCCATGGCAGGGGGGTTGGAACTGGATGATCTTTGAGGTCCCTTCCAACCTGAACTATTCCATGATTCTGTGATTTTATGAAACTGACTCTAATTTACCTCAAACCACAACAAGACCCCATGCTGACTGGAGCACACCAAGAATAGAGGCTGTTGTCTTCTCAAAGATATTGATTTGCAGGTGCTATTTCTCAGCGCTGACCCCCCTAAAAGCGCATTCCATGCCGTTTAGCTGCAGAGGGTGGTGGAGGTGTGCTGGAAACCCTCTGCACTGGGAGAAGGGTGCCCGCCAGCGTGGCAGGAGGCTCCTCGAGGTGCCCTGGTTTACTCCGTATGCCACTGCACTGCTGCAGTGCGTACTGGACATGCAGGAGACAGCAGCGAGCCCCAGCTGGGCTGGGAGCCAGCACCCTTCCTTGAAAGGCAGAGTGGCCTTTTGGAGCTGTCTCACAAGCAGAGGTTTTATTCTTTGCCTTGTATTCTTTGCCTCCACGTTCATCTATCTGCTCCCTCTTTGGGGGGCAAGTTGGAAGCCCTTGGAGCAGAACCCAAGCAATGGAGGAAAAAGACACAAACTCTGATTTGGCACCTGTTGCTCAGGTGATGAGATGTCCTGTGCTTGGGTGGAAGGTGCCTGCCCTAGGAAGGGTTCCCCCAATCTCACAGAACACGTGTCAGTGTTGTCTGGGGAGCTTCCACCAGACTTAATAGCAGCAGATTCTGGTTTTCATGGTGTTTAGTTTACCATTCAGCCCTCTGTTGTGAAAAGAAAAAAAAAATAAAGTCTTATTTCTCAGAAATAATATGTGTTAGTTTAGATATTTATGCCTTTCAACAAAGATTTTAATTGTATTTTCCTCTCCTTACTAAGACAACCATTATCCTGGCAAAGACACATTTGGCTCAGCCAGTGGGGTGGACCCCATATCTGACAAGTACATGTTGACCTCCAAACAGGGCGCCGTGGTCCAAATCCAAACTCTGCTGCTGACACTAGCTCCACAATTAGTTGCTGACAGGCAGTGCCACTGTTGTCATCCCCCTCGCAGCCTCTCCCCTCTCTGACAGGACTGAGGACACCACCTTTTTCCCCACATGCCTGGCAGTCACCCCCAGATCTCTGTAGTCCCCTTTGATACTCTTCAGGTTGCCCAGGCAGTATCGTTGATGGAAGAATGGAAGGGGAAATTAGTCGGGGGTCAGACAAGTGGTCTCCCCACTGTGTCCCAGACCTGGGTCCCCAGCAAAGACCAAATTTCCACAGGCAGTAGGTGAGGCTGGCAGCTGAGTGCCTCTGTCCCCTGCTTCCTCGTGGTGGTCTTGCGTGGGTCAAGGTCAGTTGGCCGAGGTGCTTCTCTCAAAGCTCGTTCTCAGCCTTGAGGGTGCTGAACCTATGTTGTGGTACAGCCTTTCAGATGAGCAGGAGTGTTCCTCTTGTTTGCAGAAGTCACTAGCTCCCACCCTTTGCGTTCCCCCAGAGCCTGCACTTGCTGTTTTTCTGGGCACAGACACTGCCTGCACCTCCACTGCAGCTGTGCCTGCGGCTTTCAAAGCAATTGCGTGTCCAAGAAAATCTTGTCTATCTCTGTCAGCTCTAATATATTAATTTTCTTCTTGTTTTGTTTTTTAATATGTGGGAGATGTTCTTTTCTTCTCTTGTAATTTCTTTGTAACAAAGAGAGTGACGAGGCCACTTTGAATTCCCGCATGGTAGGAGAGCTTGCATAAGCAGAAAGCCCTTATTCAGCATAATCTTCTATGAACCTGAGAAAAAGTCATTGGAAGCACGTTGGGATAAAGTTGTCTTGTCTAGCTAGCACGTGGCTTAAGGGGAAAATTTATTAGCCTACAGGCAAAAAATAATCAACATGACATTTAGAGTTGGTTGAAACCACATTTAAGCTCAAGACAATGGGAAAAATGTAGCTGTAGAAAGCATCTTCATCAGATGAATCAAATGCTCCCACGTGGCCGAGTGTCCTTTCTTCTGGTATGCAGCAGAGGAAAGCATGGGGAGAGATGGTACATGACATGAGATCCAATTCTACTATGACTTTGTAACCTACAGCAGAATGGAGGATGAAGGACACAAACACATTCTCTGGGAGATATTTGGAAGTGCTCCTAAGGTGAAATGTCCATCTCTCTGCTAGAAAAATGTCATTTGCTTGGCTACTGAAGCCAAATATTTTCTGGCCAGCATTAATTCCCAGCCTTGCACTGACTCTCTGTTGAAAGCGTATCCTAAACATGCATGGAAATCTCTCCCTCTATCCCTTGCCACGGGTGAAAGTCTAATCTGGATAACCTCTGCCTCACCATGGCTCACAGAAAGCACACAAGAAAGGCATGGCTTTTCATTTACGTGATGGCATAGGGACCCCAACAGATTTTTACCTCTTTGAAAACAGAACTTTAAACAAATTTGTGTATTGTGCCGGGTGAAGGAAACACAAGGACACCAGTCAGGAGCTGAGTTGTTGGGTTCCGTGGCTGTGTTGCTCCAAGTGGATGAAGTATGTTGGGCATGTTTGTTAGCTGAAAAAGAATTTTACTCCTTTTCAAGACAAGGAATGATTGCAAGAGCCGACATACTTAACGCTGTGAGACTGATCCTACTCCCTGGAAAAGTTTAGCCAGTTGTGCCTAGGAATGAATTGTACAAAATCAGGTGAACTGGAAAGCATGCAAATGCTTCATAGCAAAGGGGAAAAGTATCTGGACTCCGTTGTCATCTCAGGCATTGCATACTCAGAAATAAATTACGAGCTATCTGCTTGACAAGCAAAATAGATGGGTAGCCTCAGCTCACCCTGCGGGGCATGCCAGTCCGTGTCTGGAAGAGGTTCAACCCTGCTTAAAGGTCTGTAACGTCCTTGCTGTCTGGGGCTTTCCCTAAGCGGCTAACGAAGTCCTACGCGTTGTGAAGCTGTGGATGTACAGCGCTCCGGCGTGGCCTCACCCCTGGTGCCGTGCAGGACATGGGTACCTGTGCCCCTTTGCTGGCACTATGACTGGTGTTTGTCAGTTATTTGAAAGTGCCACGTGATGTCCATGCGACCGACAGTCCATCGTAATGATGGGCCTACGAGGGGTGGAGCTGACAGCTCCTCCTGGGTGTGATCTGTCAGGGTAGAAAACAGACCTGTGGTACTCCTACAATACCTGCAGTTTTCTTGTGTTTCTGCTGGCGGATGAGAATGGACCGTTGTGCCTGAACATTTGTGCAAGGCATACAACACTTTCATCATCTAAAATATTTACTTTTGTCATGTTCTGACTTACTCTGCCATCAAACCTGCTTGCCTTGAACCCAGCCTGTAGGTCACAGCTGAAAATTTACCACCTTCTTGCTGGTCTTCCACAGCGACGGTCCTGACTCTGCCTCAACAGTGAGAGGCACTAGTCTGGAGCAGCAAGGAATGAAACTGTGGCGTATACTTTTCTCACGGCACCGCTGGCGTCTCACTACAGGCCCCTCATCTCTGGCTTGGGATGCCTTGCTTTTCCCGCACGGGCTTTGGGCAATGGTTTGAGCTGGAGTTCCCTTGTTTTGGCGACTGAGCTGGAGAGCTACGTGGTTAAAGAGGTATTTGGGAAGAGAATGTAACCCTCCAAGTGATTTGAAAGAGCTCTCAACAGAAAGACATTGTCTGTGTGCTCCACAGCCTAATCCCAAGGCTTCGCTGCAAACTACACAGGCCCTTTCCTTCTCCTTTCTGTTCTAGGCAGAGGTCTCACAGATACATAAATACTGCATGATCCTTCAGTGACTTCACTTGGAATTCATATGATAGATCATTAAAGAAGTATTTCAAAGACTTTACCTGCATAAGGTGCTAAAGAAGCCTGATAGAATTAGTGAGGCCAACACGACTTCTGTCGCTGCCTTGGCAAAGATCTTAGAAGATCCTTAGCACCGTTTTTGTCCATCTAGAGCTGGCATACCATCCAAAAATAACACACACTTCTGAGGACACAATGCTGTGCATTAGAGGGAGGAGGTCTGTTCAAGGAACGAGCCGCTCTGGTCTGTGTTCTTCAGCCTCCTAGGACCCCATCACAACAGAGAATCAATAAAAAAACAGTTACAAAAAGTAATCTCATGATCCTCTCACCTCTGATCCCGCTATTATTGTACGTTCCCCCATTTTGATCTTCCATTGCCAATTTTTAAACAAGCTGCCACCCATCACCTTGTTACTACACCAGTGCGGGCAGTGCCTGCTTTGCAAAACTGGCACAAAGGGTTCAAGATTGCTACTCAGCCATCCTGACAACTGCTTTTATGGTTTTGCCTGACCAGCAGATCAAACACCTGCTGCCATCCCACTGGCAGGTATGACGGATTGAACTTTTGTCGTGCCCATGAACTTCAACAGAGGCAGAGAACTGCTCATCTTAAAGCAACCGGTTTAGAGCAAACTGCTCTGCTCACGGCTGTGAGGAGGAGCGACGTGTCTTGGGGGCAGGAATGTGTTTGGCTGGTGCAAACCCACACCTGTCATGACATTATCTCCGTTCCCCTTCATCGATCCACTACTGTTGCTTCTGGCTTGTGACAGCTGGAAATTTGATCTCCTGTTATTTTTGATACAAGTTCTCTTGCTCTTCTACCAGAGGATCAAAGAGAGGATGTCTCAAATAAAGGGGATGGGATCAGCCTGTCTCCTAATAAACAGGTGGCAGCATTGAGTAACAACTTGGAAATGAAACTTTTCCTTTCAGAGGCAATAATGTGTGTGGGTATGTCTTTGTCCACAATGACTACTTTACAGAAGATATCACATGAAGCACAATTAATTGAATGGGTTCATTTCGTTTTGCTCAACAGTATGTCTCTTATTAAAATTACAAGATATATCCTCTGCTGCTCCTCCACTTGGAATGCCATGATGTAACATTTTCTGTTGTCATCCTGGTGGCTAAAATACTTGGTAATCTGTTGCTTCTGCTCCAGGGAAGGTGCCTGGAGTGGTGGAGAAGGGCAAGTGGCATCGGCTGGTGATTTCAAAGCACATGCCTGTGTCTTCAAAGCACAGAAATATGCCCATACCAGTTATAAAAATATTAGTAAGACTAACATTTTGTTGCCTGCTAAAAGTTCTGTGTCCCCACAGGATGAGTGGGATATGGTCATTAGTTGAAACTTGTTCACAGATTATGTTCTCAACTTTGATTAAAAAAACAATACTCTTCCAATAATGTCTTAATGACCGTTAAAGAGTTCTGTGGTAAACTCTAAGAAAGACCTGACCTGATGCATGTCTGGATTGACAGTCTCTCTTGGCCTGTGCCATCCAAAGCCAAGACCGTGTTTGTGTTTTTAAGCATGTGTGCTTTAAAACCTTTTCTAGAGGTGTGTCCAGTTTTGTATTTCCCTCCTACCCCATCCTGGCTCTGTGCGCAGCGAATCTCTCTGCTGCATGGGCTCTCACCCGAGAGGTGCTGTGGGAGATACTGTCTATTTCATTGTCTCTTGAGACTTTCCATGAAGATGGAGAATGAACCATCACTTTTATCTGCAGTCCTGGGCTGAAGGGTTACATTCTGCAGCCTTAAATCTCATCCGCCAAAGTTTTGATTAGATATGATTGGCTTTCTTCTGTCCCAGCAATGAAGCTAGGTTTACCGTGCGCATTTCATATCAGGAGCAATCCCAGTAACGCGGCAGGTGCAGCAGCTCCTCTGAGGTCCTGAATCGCACGTGTGCGTATGCCTGCTGCACACTTTGGTGCTCAACATCGTGCTGTCCCTCACGTGCTTTTCGGAGGCAGAGGTTCACCTGCACACCGGAGCTGAGCCTCTGCTGCAGATGAACAATTTATACACCCAGATGGATTCTGGAGGACACCTTTTATCCTAGTCAGGTCTCATGAATCCGACATAATTTCAGCTCTGGCATCACAAACGTGTCTATTTTCCTGAGCATTCAGTATAATGGCCTTTGTGTTTGTGTTCCAATTTCATAGAATCGTGGAATACTTAGGGTTGAAAGGGACCTTAAAGATCATCCAGTTCCACCCCCCCGCCACGGGCAGGGACATCCCACTGGATCCGCCGATTTATCATTATTAGCACACCTACAGTCACACCCAGGCTTTGCTGGGAGGAATGTGGGGTTTTGGGACATGGAGAACAGTAAGGAGGCTTTGTGTTTGTTAAATGCGTTTTGCCCTTTGGAGGATACAGGTGGAAAGTTACTGATAGAATCTCCCATCTTAGTGTTTCACTTACTGCCCAAAGAGCAGTGGTTTCATGTGACTATTAGCTGCACCCGAGAACCAAGATTAAGCCAACACCTTACACCAACAAAGGAAAAGTACTTATCAATAATCAGAGTTTATTTTTTCTGTGAATACACTTACTGGTGCTGGCAGGAACCCAGTCTCCTCCAAGACAACATGAAGTCAGCTGCTTCACATGGAGAAGTAACACTGTACTGTGTGACTAATTAATTTCCTAATTAGCAGCTGGAAATCTATTATTATCTTTAATTAACTGATCCACCTCGGCTCATTCTAAAACAAGCAACTGTTTATCATTAATGTAAATGTTAGATCTTGATATTTACATGTTAATCCCAGATTGTATACAAGATGGGCGCTACAGGAGCTTTGCAAAGCCTGAGCGTGGCCAACTCTCTGTGTTTGTGGTCACTGTATGTGTGTAAATGCCTTCATACTGATAAAACCCTCACCCACACACCTTCCCTCCCCTGATTACTACACGGATTTTTTCAGTGCGGCTTTCAGCTCATGAATTTTCTGATTGTTTCTTGCAGTATCTACGCAGGTATAAACCAAGCTGTGGGTGCAGTTTTGCCCAGGAATGCCAATATGTTCTCCTTATCTATTTATTAAATGTAAAACACTCTACGGTAAGTTTTGCTTTATGGCACACAAACGGTAGTCTGTATAAACAAGCGTGGTCTCATTTGAAAGCAGACCGAAGAGCTTGACTGGATTCAGTCGGTTGAACCTAGCAGACTCTGTTTATGCATCTGTGGCTTTTTACAAACTTGCTGCGTCACTGAAGTACCGTATAAATATAACTTACTGAGAAGTGTGGTGCGGCAAAAGCCCTGGAGCAACTGAAGAGATATTAATAGAAAAATAGTCTACAGCAGCCCAAGCTGTGTTAGACCACGTCCATGTCCGCCTGAAGCCTGGCAAGTGGAAACTCCCTGGGAGATTTATTCCCATGGGGAAAAGGGCGATGAGAGGAGGGGCAGAACCGTGTCGCTTAACAGAAGGAAAATAAATTCTTGAGAGACAGCCGTAGGAGGTGGAAAACTGGACCCACGTACCAACCCTGTCCACAGTTTTCTTATATTTCCTCTGGCCTTTTGCAGCGCGAATGCTTCCTGGGGCTGAGGGGAGTCAGCCCGTACTGCCACTGGAGGGGAGCACCCACCGAGCTGCCGGTGGGGCTGGGAGACCAGGGTGTCTCCTCCAGACACCTGCCAGAGGACAGGGATAGCAGGCAGCACATAAAGATATCTCCTTTCCACTAACCTCTGCCCGCCTGCCCGTCCCCCTGTGCCCGTTGCCTCCCTGCTCCCGGCAGACAGACCCCCGCGCGCTGGCCCGGCAGAGTGCCACCGTTTATGTGTTTGGGTCCCAGCTGGGAACTGACAAAGTGTGGGGTTACCCCCCACGGAGGGGTGCAACGCAGCCGCAAAACCTACGAAAGCAGTTAGTGCTGCCTGGGCAATGGGAAGCAGTGGTAATTAATTGCGGGCTAAAACTTGCCGGTGTTACACCGTTTTTTTACCCTGAGGAGCTGCAGCTGGAGGGCCAGGAGTGACCCTGAGCGAGGTCTGATGGAAAGTCACCATGTGCAGTGGTTTGAGCCCAACATATATGGTTCTAACTCCGTGTTGAGCCATACGGACGGTGTGCTCTGAACCTCTGGATGCCTTCCATCTGCTTCAGACAGGCAATGCCGAGGCGCTGCGTTCCAGCATTGGAATTACTTAGTTTTCCTTACGTAACACCAGGCTGAGCTTCACAGGAGGAAATCATTAACCTTGGTGGTACCTGTGGTCTTCCCACCAGCAAATGGAGTCGCTGTAAGGCTGTGCCTGGAGGAGGCTGAGCTGTTTCGACAGGTACCTGTGCCAACACGCACATGGAAAAGAGCTTTTCTTGCCCCTCCTGCCTCCCTAGGAAATGCTGCGTAAGGAGGTTTTACATCTGCCCAAAGTGCTTCGTAAGATAGGAGCAGCTCATTATTTTTAATGGCTCTGACATCATGTTCTGGGAGGGATTTACTGAAAGGATAATGGGCTGTTGTTTGCCACGGCCTTTGGAACTAACCCCGTGGTCTGTGCACACCCAGCGACACAACACAAGTGATTGCTCAGCTTAACCTTAGAGCTACAGTCCACGTTTTCTTAAACCGCCCACTGCTTTTAGTGTCTGGAACTTGTACTGGAAACATCACTTGCTCTCCAAGCATCGTCTTCTTAGTGTGTGTTATGGAAGCACCAAATCCTTTAGTGTCTGAGAAAAGAGAAGAGTTTTCTTATTTCTCATACCACAATTATCAAAAGATAATGAAATTTTCAGTGGATCAATAGACACAAGAGTATATTTTCTGCGTGTTTTTTTGCTTATTTTTAAACTAATGCCTCTCACCTTCCAGCCTAAATTGTGTTTCAACCTATTTATTTTTTTTATTAATGAAATAAAATAAATAAAATAAAATATTCCCAACTCTATTTACTGTAATCAAAACCAGAACACCCATTGGCATTTGGGTGGTCTTTACATCTGTTTTTCTGCTTATATAATGACATACATCCTTGTTCAATTTGGTGACTCATTATACACTTTGTCGGCGATGCATTCTGAAAAACATAGCAAAATGCATTCCTAACAATTAAATACTCCTTTAAAAAGTTCTAATCAATCAAGATTGATAGAAAAAAATGGGGTTAAGTCCCATTTATGTCATTTAAAATGATAGCGTGGTCTGTTTCACTGCAGCACTCATTTCAGAAATGGCAGCACGATTTGTGATTCATACCCAGGGCCCCCCCGTCACATAATCACATGTTTAATTCCATTTACCCACCTACATACATCTTTTCACCTTTATTGTTTCCTCCTTCATGCTTCACCCAGGCTAACGTGGTCCCAGAGCTCTCCTACAGCAGCAATGAAGACGTGTTTAATTTATTCCCTTATTTATTTATACACTATATTTATATGATTCCAGTTGTTTTTGCAGCTCAATGCACAGTTAGCCTGCTAATATGCAGCAAGAAAATTCTAACTGTGCTAAAAGCATGGCACACGTGTCCAAGAGGAGGAATGCACTTCACAGAAGGCACACAGGAAGCGACACAGGGAGGTGATTTCGTGTTTTGGTACTCTCCCAGTGCACGGAGACCTTTCATATAATCAAGGCAAATCTCAAGGTGCCGGCTCCATCTCACAGCAGCCAAGTAACCATCAGACCGTTCGGTTCACTTGGCTCTCCTGTGCAAGTGGGATTCAGAAGCTGTTTCATGGGAATTCCATGAATAATAATGAAGAACCAGGCACAAGGAGAAGGTCGTTACCAGCACCCAGGGCAATGGATATTGTCATTATAAATTTCACCCTCCCCAGCATCTCAAGCCAAACCTTGTAGGCCTTGGAAATCTATATTTGGGCTTTAATTTTAAACAGAATGGGAATTTGGAGCACTGGGATGATATTCCCAAGTTGCTCCCAACAAGGTTAAATCAGAGGCTACTGCACAGTGCACCCTCCAGCAACTGCGGATTCATTTCCAGGTGCAAGGCATTACGAGCATCGAGCCGATGGGATGCGAAAACAGGCATTTGTGTCGTAGTTGTGTATGTAGGAGGGAGTGAGCCAGCTTCTAGTTTGCCGCTACATGAAAAGAAGTGCTTCTGCAGCATCGAGATTCATGTATCCAGTATGTCTAAAAAATTGAGAAGGGCAATATGTGATGTCAGTTAGAGATTCACCCAAAGAGAGGGGTGAAAGATTGGACCTACGAGATGAAAAGTCTTGTAGACCCATGACAAGTTTAATAGGCGATTCCTGGATATAATTATTTACTTAAATATAATACCTCATCCTTATTTATAAGCCGTTGATGAAAAAAACAGTCATTCAATACAATAAAGAATTCAGAGCATGAATAATGGTAGGGTTAATCTTGAGTGGAGGAAGGTGCCAAAATATTAATATAAAAATTACAAATATCAGAGCATCTCTGCAGAGCCAATTTCAGCAATTCTGGATGGATTGCTCTGCTACAAAAATAACGCTGGAGATTTCTCCCCACTAAGCGACAGGTCCTATTTGAGTGATTTGTGTATGCCTTGTCTGATGAATTGATGTGTTATTCAGATTCGAGGTGTAGGAATTAATTTTGTTCTTCTCTGGGTGCCTTCATTAGAACTGATTAACCCGTGGGTTGCTGTTGAGTAGAGCCTTTGGTTTATTGTTCTCCTTTTCTCCATGGCTTTTCTTCCCCCAGGCTTGCTGTGGCTTGTGCTGAGCAACTGCCAGCTTGAAACTGTGTAGTGGAGGAGGAGGGAATGGCAGTGAGCTGACAGAACCACTTGAGCATCACACTGAAGATGAACAACTGCACAGTGTTCCAAAACTTTCTCTGATGCATAAAATTTTGTGTTTGTAAGAAAAGATTGTCAAAAAGCAAATAACAGAGGTTCAAGTTAGTGAAGCTAATGAAGTCATCGCAGTTATTCAGGAGGAATTAGTGACTTACTGTGCTGTCACATCCTAGAGATTTGTGCATGTAGGGACCATTAGAGTCAGAGATGAGCATCTAGCTCTCATCCACACCCAAATTCTCAGAGCAGAAACGTCACAGCACCAAAGCACTGCCTAATCTCTGGAGCTCTATTCTAATTATTAAATGTTAACCTCATCTCTAAATTACTTTTTTTGGGCTGTACTGTGTAACATAGATTAAACATACTTAGTTAAAGCCTAAATATGTCTTTTCTTGTAAGCCATGGAAAGTTAGATGAAACCATTCAATTACATTTCTAACACTTACATCTTCCTTAACATAAGAAGAAATCATGTGAACTTTAGCAAACACATCTAATAACTCAAACTCATAGAGCTTCTTGGGGAGTAACTTCTAACAAATAAGAACAGCTGACAAACTTTCTCCAAACTGCAGTGAGGTTTATAACTATTAAAATACATCAGGCAAAATTGATCAGGCTGTTTTGTAGATTTGTGACTGATGGGATTGTTTTCATTCTTACGCAGAGAAATTCTGCACATTTCACTATGACTGAAACTAAATTGTGCATCAGTGGAGGTGGTAGGAAAGCTAAAGGTCAGTATTTAAATTCAGCAGCCTCCTTATCTATGGTGCATCTAGAAATCAGCCCACCTGGCAAAAGAAATGTGTCAGCCAGCAGAAGGAAACAAAACTGAATGAAGCAGAGCATCTGCATTAAGAAACCACTTGCGAGGTGCCCAGCATGCGCGTCACAGCTGGGCTGAACCAGAACCCAACAGCTGGAGAGAGAGACTTTCCAAGTGTTCTTCACCCTTGTTTCATCCCATTTCTTCCAAGTCATCGTTGTGCTCAGAGGAGGAGCTCCGTAACAGGCAGCTTCCAGATCTTAATGGATGCTTTTACCTTAGTGCCAATTGGATTAAACTGGTGCAAACCATGCAAAGTCAGTAAGGACTGCAATATTTTGCCTGAGATACAAAGGGGTATTTGTAGAAGATACGTACTTACTGGAGTTTCATTACAAAATGAGATTAAGGGAATAGTACAGAAAGTTAGCGCTGGAGTGGTTAATCACCAGGTGCACTTTTGAGCGTGAGAGTGGATGGAGGGGCAGGAAGCATTACAACCTGCTTTCTGCAGAACATGCCTTCAGTGGGGTGGAAGGTAGTGAAGTCACGGATCAGAAAAAGAGGGAGAAATGCTGACTTTAATTTAAAAACGGTAAGCAGAGATATTACTTTAATTAATTAATTTTAAAAAAGAAATAACTACTTCAAAGGGAAAGAAGTAAGATTGCCATTGCATGAGCTTTAGGACATATTTTGACAAAGCAGTGATAAAGGATCAATGTAACAAGCTCAGTGCAATGGGATAAAGACAACAGATATTTAAATCTCAAAGAGTAAGTGTCACAACTGAGAAGAATGTGAGAGCTGGAAGAGATTTCAGTGTTGCATTGCCATGCCTGGTAATATTAAAAAACAACCAACCAACCAACGAGATTGAACAAGAACAGAGCTGAAATACCAGAACCAGTCAGGTTCTAGAGCTAGAGCCTCTGGAGGAAGAAATCCCTTGGGGATGCTTTGGGGAGGGGTTTGTAGGGGAGAGGAGCGCATGTCACAAAAAAAAAAACCCAAAACAAAAACCCAAAACAATAATTAGAGAAACTGAGAACGGTCAGAGAAAAATCTGCACTGTGTACAGGTCAGAGAAGCTGATAAGTAGCTGAGAGAAATTAAGAAAAGCAGAACATTGCAATTCTGACAACACGATATAGTTAAGAAAGGCCAAATATTTAAATGATCGGTGGAAGTACACCATCCAGAAGCGTATCCCACGGTGTAACCCTGGCTAGCAACTAAGCAGGACACAGCTACTCACTCACTTCCCCACAGTGGGACGGGCGAGAGGATCAGAAGGGTAAAAGCAAGAAAACTTGTGGGTTGAGATAAGAACAGTTGAACAGGTAAAGAAAAAGCTGTGTGCACAAGAAAGCAAACCAAGAAATACCTTTAGGATTCCCCATCAGCAGAGAGGTGTCCGGTCATCTCCTGGAAAGCAGGGCTCCATCACACATAACAGTTACTTGGGAAGATATTCACTCTGAGAATCTCCCCTTCCTTCTTTTTCTCCCAGATTTATATGCTGAGTGTGACCGCATATGGTATGAAATATCCCTTTGGTCGGTTGGAGTCAGCAGTCCTGGCTGTGCCCTCCCGGTGTTTCGCTCTCCCGCAGCGTGCTCGCTGTGGGGTGGGGTGAGAGGCAGAAAAGGCCGCGGCTGTGTCAGCTCTGCTCAGCAACAGCTCAAACAGCCCTCTGCTAACCATGCTGGTTCCAGCACAAATCCAGAACATAGCCCCTTACCGTGAGGAAAACGAACCCTATCCCAGCTAAAACCAATAGTGTGGAAACACCTGCTTCTGCTTAGGCCTTCTCCTCACTTACCGTAAGAAATCATCTACAGAGGTACCAGCTGTGATCTGCCCCATCCGTGTAACTGGGTTCACTTCTGTTCGGGGGGTCTCAGGCGGAGGAGCACCGTCTGACAGTCAGAGCTGTTTGTTTGCCTTCAGGAAGCGCCCAGCCTCGACTTCCTTTGCTCTTCGGCAAAAACGAGATTGTAGAGCGGATCAAATAATCACAGAATCATACAATAGTCTGGGTTGGAGGGGACATAAAGATCATCTAATTCCACCCCCTGCCATGGGCAGGGACATCCCGCTGGATCAGGGGCTGCCCAAGGGCCATCCAGCCTGGCCTGGAACCCCTCCAGGGATGGGGATCCACAGCTTCCCTGGGAAACCTGGGCCAGGGCCTCACCACCCTCATGGTGAGAGAGGAAAGAAAGCCCTAAGAAAATCTGGGGGTATCTGTTCTGATTTTACCTCCTCACTGCAGTATGATCCACTGCTATATGAGGCAAATACCCAGCTGAACTAATTTTAGGGTCGCACTGTGTTGTCTAGCAGATACCTGTAAGCCACAGAGTATTGTTCCACCAACCAGGTGGCAGAAGAAGCCAGAATACAACAGGTTTTTTTCTTTCCCTAAAGTCCAGCTTTTCAGTGTGATTGCTGCAGTTGTTCCTCAGCTCACTCTGTAGAGGGAAGGCTCTAAGTGGGATAATCACAGACCTTCTCTGAGCGCTCTGACCGCCTAAGGCGCAGAAAATACAACAGAGCACTCACCGATCTTTCTGTACAAAAGGAAGAAACCAAGAATATATTCAGGCAAACTCCTTCCTATTTCCTCCTCTATAGTAACTTGGAGGAAGACTTTTTCCTACACTGTATTTTTCTACAGTTTGTGTTAAAAAATACATGGTGGCACAGTATTTACCACAGGAAGCAGCTCTGAGACCTTTGTGAATTTCACCATCTCCCTGTAGGAATTTTATAGATCAAAATAGATTGTTCTGACCCCAGCGGCTTGCTATTACGTCAGAGGCCCAATGCGTTCCCTCCTTGTGCTTGTGACCACTAATTTGGTTAACAGCCATAAAATCACCTGAAAAATAACACCGCGCTTTTGCAGAAGCGGGGGCACAATGCACTGTTTTGTGTAAAATAACATCCCAATCAATGCCTTTAGTAAGAAAAAAAGCATAATTATTGGTTCCACTTCTATCCTCCTGAGAAGAAAGTTTGCATACGCCTATGTAAAACTTTTCAAGGTTATCTGATGACTCTTTGCATGCCTGATGGGACAGGTATGGATAGAGGTGGCTGTCCAACCAACCAGGGTGTGGGAGCCTTAGACTCCAGGCAGGTCCCAAGTCACGGCAGAAGCAGCTCTAATGCTTATTAACCACCTTGTTGCAAAGCTAGGGTGCTTGACACCAGGTTATCTGGCCGTAAAAGGCCCAGGTTTCCCCATATGCTTAATGCTGGCCAGCTAAGCGTGCCTGAAATCAGAGTGCCTATACACGTAAGAGTCTCCAGACAAGAACAGAAACTTATATGGTTCCAGTGCCGATACGGCCACTTCCCTGGAGGAAGAAGTACACAGAGAATGTGGTTACGTAGTGATTAAAATATAACATGCGATAATATGGCAGTTTTAGAGCTCTGTTGGACAAGAGTTCGATAACAAAAAGCCACAATTTTACTGCCTTTCTGTCTCGGAAGGGCAGGAAAGGGGCTAGAAATCCAAGCTTTCCTGCTCCAGAATTTTGGTGAGGATAAAGACATCGGTGAAGATGCATATAGTGTTGCTAGAATTCCCGAAGCACTCGAGCTGCAGGAAGGGAAGGTGCCCCAACCACCGGCCCCTGCTGCGGCAGTGCTGGAATTCAGCCCTGGAAGCCAGCAGCCAGGCAACTCCTTTGCCAAACCTGCACTGTGGCATGTGAAATCACAAAAAAAGCATTAGCCTCCCAGGCATAGCTGCGTGTGAAAAGACTTGCAGGCAAAGGGCTTTGGGCGCAGAACATTTGAAGTTGTCATTAATTACAGAGACATTTTTTCTGCCTCCATTATATCCAGAGCTCAGATTGCAAGAGATAATTGGCTCTGAAGTGCATTTAGGCTGTAAAATTGTTATACTAAAAAGCACTGCACTAATAAAATGCTTATTCTGGCACTCTGTACGTTAATGTCTTTTTAAAATGAGGAATTGCTCTGTGCTCAGTACTGATGCATATAATTTTTTTTTAGAAAATGATTTAGTAACTGGTTCCCAAGGAGCTGTGATAATTTTTCTGTTTTCTGCCGTGACCTTTCTATCATTCCACCAGTTGTGTCTTCTCTTGACTATGTTGTGTCCAAGTGGTCCTGCAGGAAAAAGATTAGTTGCTGCTCTCATTAATAAGAGTGGAAATGCATGGGATTTTCTACAGACATAGAAGATTTGCTCTATCATTTTTTTCCAGGCAAAAAAACCCTCCCTAGGAACATGACTCCTATTGCAGGCGAGAAGGAGTGGTTTAAGGCCAGTAGCTCACTATCATTTATGGTGTTGTCCATTGTGGAACAAAAGAGAAACACAAAATCATCACTCCCAGCTGCTCAGAACAGTGCAAATGTGGTATTAAGTCTCAGCCAAGCCCTCAGTGGTACTTTGGCCTCAAATCCAGCAATGCATAAAAATAAATGTCACTTAAGTGGGGGAAGGAGGAGAGGGAGAAGAAGGAGAGGGAGAGGGAGAGGGAGAGGGAGAGGGAGAGAGAAGGAGAGGGAGAAGGAGAAGAAGGAGAAGGAGAAAGGAGAAGGAGAAGGAGAAGGAGAAGGAGAAGGAGAAGGAGAAGGAGAAGGAGAAGGAGAAAGAGAAGGAGAAGGAGAAGGAGAAGGAGGAGAAGGAGAAGGAGGAGGAGGAGGAGAAGGAGGAGGAGAAGGAGGAGGAGAAGGAGGAGGAGGAGGAGGAGGAGGAGGAGGAGGAGGAGGAGGAGGAGGAGGAGGAGGAGGAGGAGGAGGAGGAGGAGAAGGAGAAGGAGAAGGAGGAGGAGGAGGAGGAGAAGGAGGAGGAGGAGGAGGAGAAGGAGGAGGAGAAGGAGAAGGAGAAGGAGAAGGAGAAGGAGAAGGAGAAGGAGAAGGAGAAGGAGAAGGAGAAGGAGAAGGAGAAGGAGAAGGAGAAGGAGAAGGAGAAGGAGAAGGAGAAGGAGAAGAAGGAGAAGGAGAAGGAGAAGGAACTATGTGTGTAGCCAGTGAGGAATGTTACCATGATATAATTAATCAGATGCACCTCTGCACTTCAGCAGGAGGAGTATTTTAAAACAAACTTAAAGTGCTGTAGAAGATATGGGGAGTAGGAAACGTGCTGCGTATTTGATAAGAACTGGGATTGTACTCGAGCTAAAAACCCATCCAATCATTCATTTTCCCTGAACAAAATTAAAGTAGGCACTATTATTTTAATTGTTCTTTTGAACTCTTGTCAGCACTGAATAAATATGCGTTTCTAAATACTGTGAAGTCTTAGCACCTCTCATGAGGAATAACCCAATGTACAAGCACAGCCTCCTTCGCCCAACGCTGCTCTGTGCTAACCCCGGCCCTGCGACTGCCCGGCATATGCTGTACACACCTTCCTTCTTATGCCAAAACACAGCATCCAATTGAGACATTAGCAGAGACTGCGACAGAAAAAAGATTTTCTGGGTGGGCTGAGGATTAGCCCCAGTGGAACTGACCAGGTTTGGGGGCCCTGGCCCTGTCTTTGGCTCCTGCAGCCCTGTGCAGACAACTGCGCATCGTCACTCTCAGTGACCCCAGTGAGTGCCCTCCATCCCCTACCTCCTAATTGCAGTGTCCTTGCCGGTTCTAGGAGACGGTGTTTTCTTGTGTCAACTCTGTTGGAGTTCCCACACTGCTTACCATGCTGCTATTTATTTCCCAGAGTAATTTCAGCCCCAGCTGACCCAAAAGCTTCCCTGGAAATGTCTCCATTCCAGCTCGGTCCTCAGTGGAACAGGCACAACAGGTAGAATTTCATAAGCAACTGATGTGAAGATCCCACAGAAGCCACAGGTACTTTCTGGGATGCATTGTAGAGTCTGCTCAGTGAGGAAACCAGTGCTAAATATAACAACAGATTGCTGCTTAATGAGTAAGACTTCATTTAGCAGAAAGGATTCCTCCACCAACTTTGTTGATATAAACAGTCAAGGTGTAGGAAGCCTGGTAATGGAAGGGGTAAGGATGGTGGGGTGGCAGACTGAGGTTGGGGTGGGGCCATCTGGAAGTAAGTTTAATTTAGTGTCAAGCAGATCCTTCAATATTCTCAGGATCTGAACAAGATGATGTATTTTTGCACAAGAACAGGAAAATTCCTAAGTCTGAGACAATCTTTTGAACGTGGTAAAAGCAGAAAAATAAGATGTGTTTATTGCAAATAATTCCTATAGAAAATAAATGCATTTTTATAGGGATAAAATGATATTGCAAATAATTTCTTTGAGAATACACATATAGATCAACTGATTATGAATGTCATGATTTACTGAAGGAAAAAAAAAAAGATGAAGCTCTTGTGTAAGAAAGATCTATGCCAAAGACGCTAAAGACGAGATGAAACCACTACTGCTGTTATTCATGAAGAAGTTGGCTAATGGCTTGCAAAACCTTTATTTTTTCAGGTTAAAGTAAAACTGGAGGTCAACTTTTCTCTTCAGTGGAGAATTCTCTGCAAGGAAGGGAAAGGTACGAGTCCGTGCTGTTTTGCGGAATCAAACCCTATAACCCAAAATGAATTATAAAGCAGGGATGTTTATTTCCAGCGCTGGGGTGCAAGGGGGTTCTCCTCCTTGCTCGCACACCCTATAGCTTAACAAGCAGCTGCTTACAGTGTAAAGACATGCAGAGGTATAAGTGCATACTACATATTCATACCCTCTCCCCGCTGCGTATTATAATTAGATCTGGAAAGTTCGCTCCAGCCTTGCGCCTGCGTAGTGCCTCCTGATGGTCGTGGGCCGGGGTCTTAGAGACGAAGTAGGAGGTCTTCCTCAGGATGAATATATTTCTTTTTGAACTTTGTGTGGACTCGGTCTCCTCTGGCTGTTTTCAAACTCCTGAACCAAATGCAGCAGCTTTCTGCATTCCAATGCCTACTGATCAGTAAACTGCTGCTCGCTGGCTCCTTCATCATCAACTTCCAAGGTCTTCAAGACGAACAACGCCAAGCTCTAACGAACGCTCCCAGCCCCCCTTGTCTGCTTTCGCACATCAGTGCTGCCTGCAGTGCCCCATACCCCTGCAGACGTCGTCTTCCCCTGCTCTCTCGAGATCTTTGCTCTGTTTGTCTTTGCTCAGTGCTCAATACAAACCGGCAGTGCTCATTCCTGGTCTGTGTGTAGGTGCAGGCTGAAATAATAGCATGCGGGCCTGAAAAACAGGAAACCTAATTACTGGAACATTGCAATTAATATAATAGGGTGATTGAGAGTGCAACTGGTAAACAGCGAGATAATGGGCCAACGAGGAGGATGTCTGGAGTCCATCAAAGGACTGTCTGAGGCCGCCACAAGACACCTGTGGTATTTTATGACAAAGACATCTAAATATAGTCCTCAAAGATGTATGGCATGAACTTGACACATGGTGCTGCTAATGACGGGTCCTGGAGTACATGCTTCGCATAAGTATCAAATAATTACCGCTAAAAACGCGTGCTACATGCATAATGGAAGGTAACAACCAGAAGGCGTGTTGCAGGGCACAAGAGATTGAGTAAACGTAAGTCTCGGGGAGATGGTGATGTGGACTGCCTCTGTGGCTTTCACATCATTAATCAAAACCCAAACACTATGCCAAGCTCAGACATCTCTGGCCGGCGGTGCCTGTTGGATGCGTAGCTGGCTCTCATCGACTCTGGTAGGCACATACAAACCCAACCAAAAAGACTCAAAAACCCTGCAGCTTCGAGTGCCTCCCCCAGAGAGTGCCCGGGGAGGGAGATGCCATCCTGCCACTGAGCTGATACAATTAGTCACTGCGGCAGTAGCTCATCTCTGCCAGTGGGTGTGAGAGGGAAGAAGCTTGAGAGGAGGCAGAAGAGGAGCAGATTGGGAAAACACATGAAGGCAGAGATGTGTGCAGCCAGACAACGTTAATTCCAGTGGGGTTTATGCTTATTCCCCCTCCTGCACCCCCAGAAACATCAGAAAGCTCAGACTTGCTATGCAAATGCACACATACCACAAGGAGTTATTTATGCAGGTTCAGCGGGAGGGAGTTTTTGCAGTAACACGAATGCTGCCATCATGGTGAGAGCCACGAGGGCATGTCTGTGTCACATCCATGGGGTCTACTGCCTGTCCATGGGGGTTTTGCTGAAAATACGGGCCAAGGCTGCACTGAGGCAGCAGGGCATTGCCTGCCAGGGAAGAGATAGATGGATAGTCTTGCTCTAGATCCTAGCAGATGGGACAGACCACTGGCCTTGGGGGCTGAGCGTCCAAAATGTTGCTCTGGGCTTGTTAGGCTATCACCTCCTTCCCTGCTGCACAGGTGCTTCAGTACCGGACAGACGGCAGAGCGTCAGGCTGGGTGGATGCATGGCTTGGGGCATTCGCCTGAAGCTCAAACACTGAGTGAAGACCTGTGCCTTGATTAAAAGGTGCCGACACAGAGTGAGATTGTTTTGTTCCAGTGGCTAAGGGTGAAGCCCAGATCCCCCAACCGCAGCTGGGGCAGAGGAGAGCTCTGCACTACGATCCATCCCTTCCCTTCCTTTTCCCCACTGAGCTCTAATATTTCAACAGTTCATCCTCCTGTGGAATGGGGAGATGCCTGGAAAGCTACAAGAAGCACAGAGGATGTGAACAGCATGTATTTTAGAGGATTTACACTCCAGTAGGAAAAACTTTGATGAGATACAAAAGTCTCAGTAAATTGCATTTCATAAAAGGAAGATAATCATATTAAAATGCTTTTCAGGATCATAAAATTAAGTAAGAAGAAAGAATTTGAGAAACAGCATTTAATTTTAAAACACAACACATTATACTTAGTCTGTCACTGGCTTTCCTCACTGAAGAGTTAGAACACCTTTCGTGAGAGGAAGAAGGTTAAAATAATCTATGTTAGAAATTATCATTATCCTGGCAGAGAAATCAGGGCAAGTATTTTTATTCATGCCCAGGTTCTGGCAATGACAATTTACTTTTCTAATGCCTTTGGGACCTTGCTGAAGAGACATGAGTGATATTATCGGCCACGCTTCAGCGAATCGACACCACGTGCACACAAGTGTCGTGCTGGCAGGGCAGCAGCACAAAAAGAGCCCGAGCAGGGTAAACACCTTCCATCCTACAACCTTGATCACTGCTTTCCACCTGCAGGGTAGTCCTCAGTGTGCTAAAGCCAGCGGGCTTTAGGGGATGAATTTAGCTGTAATGTGCACAACTTCGCAATAGCCGTGTTGTTGCTATCACTGTATTGCCACTTGAAGACATTCACGGCATATGGGATGTACTGAAAACACAAACCCCTCAATTATTTACCAAATGCTGTGAAACTTGTAGGTGGCTCAGTACTTAAGCAAGCAGCACTTGCAGCTCCCAATTACTAGCAGTAAGCCGTGTACAAGCCCACAGTGTACTTGAGAAATTAGTAGATAATTAGTGCGGATGGGGAGAGTTGAAACACTTCAGATTTTTCTAGAGGTCTGTTGCTAACAGATCTGAATGTGTAAGAGCGAATTCTAAGCGTGTTAATAACACCGGGTCTTCAGTGCTGTGAGGCAGAGCCTGCCTCTTGGCATAGGCAAGTTCCAACCAAAGCAAGTTCCCAAAACATATCGGCTCCCCAAAGGCTGGCTGTTGTAATGCACTTAATTCTTAAAACACAGCGTTGTCTCGTCAGAGGAGGCTTTGTATAGAAATGTTAACTTCTGAATAAATAGTATGCTATATTGATCAAAAAATGTGTGAGCAGAAGATTTCAAGTTGACAGCTCACCTTTGGTAGGATATACAAAGAGGAATATTGTGTATGATAGAGTCCATGTCAAAGAATTATTTAGCAAGTCCTAAGGGGAAAAGAGATCATATGAGCAACTGCAAAAGTGTCATAGGAAAGCAAGGGGAATATCCTGCAATATAGGTTACGACAGCTGGGACTAAGTATGTTATTTCAGATCTACTTAAATTGACTGAAGATAGCTTTGCCTCAGACTGAACTAGAAAAATAAATTGGGAAAGAGCTGCTTCCCCAGCTCTGAAGACAGTGTGGAAAGCCAGGTGGCTTGGGATGTGCAGAAGGTATTTTGAGCGTCATGGATTAAAAGAAGACAGAATTCTTGCTACTGTGTCATTTTGCAGGGACAGTTGCCATAGCACCATTTGCTGCTAATAATAGATTTCTATAGACCAGCAGCAGGTCAAAATATTTATGAGAGCTGGGATTTTTTTTTCAGGGCCAATTCAGATGAAATGCAAGACCCTGAACTACTGAAAAGGACAAGACGTAATTCATGCAACACATCCCAGCTGCAAACTAGAATGAGGAGGGGTAATTTGGACAGGGTTTGGTGCCTGACATGAGCTTCCATGACAATCAAAGCAGTCTGTCCGTCTTGCCTGAACCTTCTATCAGGAGACACTAACAGAGCTTCGACTGTGAGGCATTACATTTTAAAGCAGAAGATTTTGTAGAACAGGAGAATGAAACAGAACAATTATCTGAAATTGTTTTTCTTGTCCCTTACCATCTTCTCCTTTGCAGGGAACCTGGCAGCTCCCTGTGCTCCCTATGGCACAGAAAAGAGATTTCTGAGTCCGAAGCAGGACTCTATCCTCCCTGCAGTTGTCTTCAAAACGTGGCCGGCAATCAGCTCTCCCAGACAGAAGCAGGGCAAAAGGTGCCCCTTTTGGGAACAGCAATCCTGTGCCCCAGAGCAGGGGCTTGGAGACAGCAGCTGGAAGCAGGCTGCCTGCTTGAGCTTGCACCGTGTGTTACTGCAGCACGGGAAGTGTTCGTGTTCCCCCAGCAATTAACAGGTAGAGCTAAGGAGATGCTGAGCAGTGCCAAACAATTCCCAACACTGTGGTGAACCAGAATCTGATCAGGGAAATGTGCAGCTAATATTTGACCCTCTGCAATGCAATAGATCCCCCTTCCCTGCCTCGCCTTTGTGCGGCTGCACACCTGGAGTGCACCGTCAGGACAAGCATCTCTCTGATGTGGAGTGCGGTTGAAACATAGAATTCAGACTCTTCTTCTGGAAGAAAAACAAAAGGTTATGACAATCTCCATAAAAAATGACCTCTTTTTGTCACTTAGGACAGTTTTGACATACCACAGTATTATTTTATGGGAATTGCAGTGACACTCCTCGTCACACATTTGATTGATTGATTGAATATAAGAGATGTTTCCTCCACTGGCGAGACGTGGAGAGGATGCTTTTTAGCAGTACTGGGTGATTATTGTGCTTTATGGAAATATCAAACAATGGGAGAAAAGAGTGAGAAAGAAGGAAAAATCCAAGAGTCTGTAGTTTTTAGAGGACATCATTAAGCACACTGACTCTGGAAAAGCCATGATGCCCTCCCTGCTTCTGAGCATTACTGAGAACAAATAGCTTTTTCTGTGCTGGGTATCTGCTAATTGCTTATCTACCACTCTTGTCAGCAGAACAAAGTTTTGAAACTTACACATATAAAATAAATGAGATAGACAGGGGTTTAATACTGACAAAAAAAACCCTGGGAAGTTGTTAAAAGTCACCAGTGCACTAATAGATTTGCCTTTTTCTTTTCTGGTGTACTTGAGCTACACACGGAGCTTCCCACAGTGCTACATGATGAAACCTTTTCTACTTCCTCACTGTGACATTCACAAAAAGACATTTGCTGACTGTATGTATTTGTTCCATGACAATCTGCACGGTGCCTTCTCTTTCTGTTTCATCTACATCTTTCCATTCCAGCTCATCCTTGATTCAATTAAATCTTACCATTTTAGAGGTGGTTGTCAGCTGGACTGTGGCACAAGCCCTCTATGTATGTAGAGAATTCCCCATAGAGGACTGTAAGAGAAGAAGAAGTGGAATATGGACACGTCCTTAAGTGTTTGTGTCCACTACTGGTCTTACTGGAGAGAACAGGTACGAGCCTACATTCCTCTCAGAAGGGAACCAGAATATGCTACTGGCAAAACACACAGGGTGCTTTCTTCTTAACCACAACCTAACTTACTGCTGCAAAAAAATGCATGGCTCTGCTTGAGCTGACCTGAGGTCAGGATGATTTTGATAGCATAGCTCAAAAATAGAAGCCAGTCCATACAGTCAATGTGGGGATTTCCTATTATTTGAAATGCCCCATAACAAGTTCATTTTTGAAGTCGTGTAGGAGGAGTGTGAAGAAACATGGGTCCTCTCAGCATATGAAGCTCTTCGTGACTCTGCATCCAGTATGAAGGTTTAGCAAGCTGGGAGCAAGCCTACAGGAAGCGGGTAGGAGTAGAAAACTTAAATAAATCCTTAACCAGGAGAAATAAGAGGAACCCAGTCAGGTCACTTCTCCCACCGTGTTGTATCTGGGCCAAACCCACTGCATTCCGCAAGCACATGCTTGTACGAGGGAGGGCTGCACGGTGGAGAGGAGACACCTGCTCGCTGGAAGCAGGCACGCAACTCCCAAGGGACGAATCACTGTGGGGCAGTGTGGGAAGGGAGTGGAACAGGGTTGCGAACGTGGAAAGCCGCTTTGGCTGCTCTTACGCTGGGCTCCGCAGTGCGCAGGCATGTGCAGGCGTGCCGGGCATCGCAGGAGTGCAGCGTGCTGCACCGTGTGCAGGCGTCAGAGCACGGGCTGGTGGCGTTCCCCCGTGAGCTGGTAAATCTGAATTACAGACCGATATTAAACCTGCAGCCACTCTGCGCTAACATACTCTTTAAGAGATCATCCTGTGTTTCTAAGGGACACGACACCCTGTATCAGCTGGGAACAAACCTGCCCATGGTACTGTGGGGTCTGAGCGATCTGGCAGCCCTGGTCCCGGTCCCAGCCCGAGCCCCTCTGACAGCGATATCCCAGCAGAGGGGAGGACAGCCTCCCCTGTATTTTGGATATCAGAAAAAAATTCTTCACAGAAAGAGTCATCGGGCACTGGAACAGCTGCCCAGGGAGGGGGTCGAGTCGCCTTCCCTGGAGGTGTTTAAGGGACGGGTGGATGAAGTGCTGAGGGACATGGTTTAGGGAGTGTTAGGAATGGTTGGACTCGATGATCCGATGGGTCCTTTCCAATCTGGTGATTCTGTGATTCTGTGATTATTTATCCTTTCGGCTGGTGGGTTTATCTGTGGGCTTTTTGTTTCCATAATTTTAACTATATGACTAGGATACTACGAAATCTGATGCGTACATTGAGGGATATGAATGCTACAAATTACCAGTTGTCAGGACTTGGTTCATAATAAGAGAGAGAAACCTCTTTATCCTCTGACATCTGATATCAACTGAATGTATGCACTTACAGAAAATGAGGATTAAGGAGACAACACACCTCATTTCCCTGTAAGCACTACTTTACCCCTAGCTGGGGTGTCATACTCTGTGCCTCGCTATTGACTCCTCAATTGGTTTTCTTTTTCCAGCACTTCTGCTGCTCTCGTTTCCTCTTCCACCTTTCCCCCCTCTCAGTTCCAAGCTCTTTCTCTGCTGCTCAGAAATGTGCGAGTTTAACAGCTCCTTCCCCGCTACTTCTCACTGTTGCTTTTCCCGGTCACCTGTCCCAGTTTCCGTGTGCATCTCAAACTAAATAAGCGGTGAGGGGAGGCACTAAGCTCAGAGGGGAAGCAGTTGAATTTGCAGCTATTGCCTTGTGGGACCAGACCTGTGTGATGTGTGTTCTCAACACACGTTGTTGCTCGCAATCAGAGGAGAAAAAGCATTTATTGTTTTCCTTTCATGCTCTAGGCTCTTGCAGTGATATTTTTTTGATCACTGTGTTCCTTCTGCCTCAAATTATGCAATTCACAGGAAGTTTCCCCATATAAGAGATTACTGAGAGAACAACAGTTTACAAAATTCAGCTGCAGGCTTAGAGACATTACACACAGGAAGAAACCAGCTGCATCTTCTTATCATATCCTGTTGATTAAATTATGTTAAGATGCTGGGACAGTGAGTCCACTGAAATCCTCATTGTTTTCTGTTTATCGTCGCTGCAAAGCATCCACTGGAAAGAAGACTTGTTCTGCAGCTTTATAAAAGTGGCATTGTTGTTTACAAAACAACACTCAGAGCAACAACCAAGAGTTATGGTGCCATTTTTCTATGCTAAGACAAAAAGATAAAACATTAATGGCAAGTTATTTTTGTGTGGTCTATGCAAGGCAATTAAAAAAAGTAATCCCAGAAGTCATCTCTGTCAGAAAGCACCTTCTGCATTTCCTCTTTGCAGGACTCTCCACAAACAACTTATCTTCTCAAATCTCAGACTGTGAACCACTGGAAATGCAGAAGAAAAGTACCAGGAAAATAACAATTTTATAGGCAGAGGCAAGGCTCAACCAGCTCTGGATGGCCTCGTATTTGTATCTGGTGACCACAGCCTGACAAAAGTGCTTAGCCAATTCTCATCAAACAGGGACTGGGAAATTTAAACAACCTGCACACTTGGGAAGTCATTTCAGCCCCTCTTTAACAGACAGACTCATTAGGACAGACCTTTCATAATCAGAGAAATTCCACTTTTAAATGCAGAGATTCCAAATTTTTAGTACGAGAGTTTTGGTTTCCCCAGATTTGGCCGACCTAGATTCTACCCCAAGGAGCTCTTGGAGAAAGGGTGTTACGGCAGCTGCCCAAAGCACGGGAGATTGGCTTGGTAGAAACCGAGCCAGACAGGGAGGCAGGAGCTTGCAGCCCATGTCAAACTCAGTTTGGGTGAGTAAGTGTCCTTCTCATAGTATGGTTTTGAAAGTACAGACAAGATACCTATGAAGACCCAGCAGAAATGGCACAGACACATGCTGCCTTTATGTTTTTGCTCAGCAGGATCATAAGCCAAGGAAGATCTGCAGTACTTTCAACAACAACTCTTTCCACACGTGCCTTTCTAGAAGGCCCTCAGCACTGCAGGCAGACGCTCTGCTTCGAGCACCCCGGGAGGCACCAACAGCTGCACGTTTGGGCAGCTCTTTGGGCTGACATGGCCATCGTGTGCTGAATACCTTTTCATGCACAGCCTTGAGTGCTACAGTCTCATTTACTGAAGCGTCTTGAAAGTCATCATCCAAGCTTAAAAATGTATTTAAAATTTCATTTGTATTTAACTTTGCATCTGGATCAGCGCCGGCTGCTTCCAAGCCATGTGAAACTCCAGTGAGAGCAGCACTGGGGAGAGTAACAACAAGCCTTTTGGACGTGGGATCCTATCGTGCCAGGAAGCCCTGGTAGGAAGCTCTGACCATCCCTGATACAGCCTGGGCTGCTGGCTGAGACAACAGCTACCATATCTGCATGAACCCCTCTGAGATTTATCCTCTGCGTGCCATCAACAAAGGTTCCTTTGGTGACCACCGGAGAGGAAACAACTGTCCAGTGCATGCTTCTGCTTTGCAGTACAGTTGGGGAGTCATAGAATTGTAGAAGCATAGAATGGTTTGGGTTGGAAGGGAGAACGAAGGTCATCTAGCACAACCACCCCGCAGTGAGCAGGGGCTTCTTCAGATAGATCAGGTTGTGCAGAGCCCCATCCAACCTGAAGAACCATGCATTTGGTTGCGTGTGTCCCCAGCACATCTGTGGCTGCATTTGCCATAGACGATGGCTGTCGCGGCACCGCTGATTATAAACCTATTTGCAAGATGGGTTTTGGCTCTGCTGAAGTACAGATACTAAAGCTGCGGATGATGTCAGCTAAGGATTTGCAGAAGTAAGGGCAGCCTTAATCTCCCTCAGGAACACCGCTGGAGTCATGCAGTTGGAAATAGCAGCGTGGATGCAGTAAACAAGTGCAGCATTAGCTGCTCTCTCTCCACGTGCCAGCGCTACGTACCCGGGAGAAGGGGCATCTCGGGCCCCGAGATCCACGCACACAAGCGCTCAGCTCCCCAATAGTTGACTTTCTGTACACACAAGTTCACAAACACTGAGCCAAGGGGAGAAAAGCGAGCAAGTGCTGTGCTGCTGCCACAAAGAGCAGCGCACGGGCACTGCTGTCGAGTCTTGGCTGTGTGTTTGCTGCATCTCCACGCAGAACACCACTTCTGCTACCAGAGCGAGCGAAAAGCATTGTGACTGCATATGCTCTGGAGTGGCAGCGAGCAGTTCGGGAAAACCGAAACCGTGGGCAGCGATCGGCCACTCTCTCAGGGAGGAGAACACACTGTCCTGAAACTGACCAAGAGCTCAGCTGAGTTCTTAATGGTCAACACGCTCTCACAGAGGCTTTCATTGCTTACTGAAATAACCATGACAAACGTTCTTGCTCTCACAGTGTAGCAACCGAGGATCTTCCGACAAGCTGCCTTTTTTGGGGTTTTTTTCTAGTTTTGGCCAGGTAAATTTGGTTTTAATGCTTTAAATTGCATTAAGGAGCAGTAAAGGAATGGGATTATCACCAGCTCAGGTGAAGGTTTGCTGCTGGGCTTTTGTATGGGCTGTGTCAGACGAGATTTCCTCAGCCTGTCCTGTCAGTGCGCTTTGCTCGTGCAATGTCAGCGCTGGCCATGAACAAGTCAGTATCGACCTGAAGCAAAGCCAGCACAAGCCGCTGGGATGGCTTGTGGAACTGGGAGGGGGGACCTCTGTTGCATCCCCATCAGTGTGCTGCATGCATCAGCGGCAGGATGGACACCAGCAGGAGAAATGACCAAGTCAACTCAAACCCATGCTTTGTGTACTGTCAAAGAGACACTAGCGTATAGGGCAGGCTCCATCCTGAATAACAGAATCATGGAACGGTTGGCTTGGAAGAGACCTTTATAGGTCATCTAGTGCAACCCGCCTGCCGTGGGCAGGAACATCTTTCACTGGATCAGGTTGCTCACAGCCCCACCCAGCCCGATCTTGAGCATTTCCAGGAATGGGTAATCTACAGCTCCTCCGGGCAAACCGTTTCAGGATCTCATCAACCTCATTGTAAAAAAATCCACCCTTAAATCTTATCTAAACCTACCCTCTTTCAGCTTTAAAACCATTTCTCCTTGTCTTGTCTCTACAGGGCCTGGTTAAACATCTCTCTCCATCTTTCTTCTAAGTCTTCTTTAAGTATCAAAAGGCTGCAGTAAGGTCTCTCCAGAGCCTTTTCTTCTCCAGGCTGAACAACCCCAACTCTCTCAGCCTGTCCTCACAGCAGAATTTTTATGGCCCTCCTCTGTCCTGTGCTAGGGACCCCACAGGACTCTAGAGCTGGATGCAATACTCCAAGTACAGTCTCACCAGAGTGGCGTAGAGGGGCAGAATCACCTCCCTCAACGTGCTGGCCACTCTTTTTTTGATGCAGCCTAGGATTTTACCGGCTTTCTGGGCTGCAAGTGCATGTTGCTGTTTTTCACCCTTGAGGATTCCCAAGTCCTTCTCCTTCTCTGCTATCAACTAATTCATCCTCCAGCCTGTGTTGGTACGGAGGGATGCCCCAAACTGGGTGCCGGACATAGATCTTGATAAACTTCATGAGGTTCACATGTGCCCTCTCCTCAAGCCTGTCCACATCCCTCTGGATGATACTTTCTCGTCTGCACGGGTTGAAGGGACCACTGGCTCTGCCTTTGTTTCTGCATCAGTGAGGTTTTAAACCCCAGCAGCTCACACGAGAGCCTGTCCTCAGAGACAGGCCTGCAACCCTGGCACCTCGCGCTGTCCCGTTCCACGTCATCCCCTCTCTGCCTCCAGAGCCTCTCTCTGACAGCCAGCTGCGGGTGACGGCTCCGCAGAGCGTGGCAGTCTCCCAGGAGGGGAACAGGACCAGCCTTGTCTCCTCTCCTGTCACCCATGGGCTGCAGAAGACGCCAGCCCTGCGGCACAGGTGACGGCTGCCCTGCCGCATCCGTACCCGGAGGAGCTGGACTGCCTCTCCAGGCACTGTGGGAGCAGGGACTGCCCATCGTGGCTCGGAGTAGCCCAGAAGTGGCTCCTGTGATAGAGCCAGCAGCCTGCAGATGGGACTGCAACCTCCGGCTCCATTATAGGAGGGGCAGATGGGAGCAAAAACATAGAAGGGTCAGTCCCTGCTTCTCCTGGATCTGTGCTGAGCGGTGCTGATGGAGATTGGCTTCCAGCCCGGGTCGGTTTCTCCTCTGCTCAGTGAGCAGCCTTTCTCCTGAGGCCTCCAGCCAGAGGTGGCGGCTGGTGACGAGAGATGTGAGTGCTCCACTGGGGCTTAAACTGACCCATCATTAAATTATCCCTCATTAGGAACAAAGACATTTCAGTTTCTGCCAATTCTTTGAAAGGGATAAAGCACTGGTTAACGTGAATTGGAGCAGGGCTCAGGTGGTGACACAGAGGTGGAAGTCCTGGGCTGTCACTGCCACCGCTCCCATGACCTGTCAAGCAGCAGAGCCATTCAGTGTTCATGCTCCTCACTACCGCGCTCTAATGCACTGTTCATCGAGACATATTAAGTAATCCTGGAAGAACTGCAGTGTAAGTTATACTAATTCAGATATGGAGCCTTTTACCAAAATTGTTCTCGGTTTTGATTGTCTAGGTTTTTGACACTAGCTCAGCCAACAAAGTGGAACAGGAAAGAAGAACGTTTGATGCTATCTTGACAATGCCGCCCTCTTTTCTCCATCCTGCTATTGATGCATTGATTTTTCCTTTCTTACGCATGCACAGTTGTCTTATTTGTGAGGTATTAATTTGTGAACAGAAACACTATATTTCATCAGTCATGCTGTGAGGGTTTTTTATTGAAGTATTTTACTGTTGCCTCGCAAAGACCTCTTGCCATGCTATTATGTGAAACTACAGAACAAAATGTGCGCCTCTCTAGTGCTTTTTTTTTTGTTTGTTTCATTGCTAAAAAAAATCCCTTTATAGAAAATAAGTCTCTTCCTTGAGGTAAAATGTTCTTTGTTTCACAGAAAACACCCATTTGAGGTGCAGTTTCTAACAGAACTGATGTTACGTAGAGAAGTAAGTTCACCTTTTGGGGACTTCCCTAAAGCTAAAGGGTTTTTCTTTCGTATAGATAATGCGCTGAAGGTACATATGCACCTATCTGTCTAGATGTGTTCTGTGTTGTACCCATAAACACTCGATGCAAGTGTACTGCAGCTCAGATTTCCCTTTCCATACATATGAGGTGATCACTTCGTTCAGACCTTGAACAGAAAAAAGTCAGCCAGCGCCCATCAGCTCTGTATCCCGTTAGTCACACGCACAAAAGCCTTCTTACTGCCTGAACGTATCAGCTGTCCTCTGGCCATTGATTCCTCCCCCAGCAAAACGTACTGGAACACCTACAACCTAAATTGGACTCAGACGTTGAGAAAGCAGAGGAAAAAATAAATCATAAAGCAACAACAGGTAGAGAAATCTGCTCGAGTCGCTGCGGGGAGGCTGGCGAGGAGAGAAGACATACATTCAGGCTCGCATCTCTTGATTTTAAAGTTGGCATTTAAAAGGGACAAGAGAACTTTTAAAGGGCTTTCTTGGGCACAGGATGGCACGGCAACATCATGGATTATGGCTGGAGAGTTTTGATCCTCACAGAGGTCCCAGAGTCAGAGGAGTAGCACTGTCGTCATCACCAGGGCTCTACAGGTGACAGGACTTTGAAGGAGACGTTGAACACGTTTCTCCAGCTGTTTTTTAATCTCTGGTTAGTTTAAAGCCATTGTTTTATGAGTTTCAACAGGATCCTGAGAGGGGAAGCAGTGTATAGAGGAGAGCTAAGTTAGTTAAAAATACATAGCAAGTATATATGGGATAGCCCTTCCGTGTGAGTGTATTAGCTGTGCTCGATCACCTCTCTGCAAGTTTATTCACGCTAGTCATAAAATGATATGTGTTGCTCAACAATAGATGCAAATCTATGCTTAGGAGTATTTTGCATACTAGATGCATTATTAACCTTAGCATTCCTCATTGTGCGTGCAAGTGAGGAATGGCTTTGATTTTTTTAATTAAAGTATAATCAAATTCTAGGTAGAACGGGGGCATTTTTCTTTTCCCTTTCATGAAGAAAAGCATTTTGCAGATGGTTCTGATGAAGACGTTGACTTTTCATTTTGAGAAAGTTTCACTTCAGGTAAGAGCTGGACTGCTTTAAGCACCACTTATGTTTAATTCCACCCCAAACTTGATCAAACTGTGCTGTGATACGCTGTTGGCGAAGCAGTGCTACAGTCATGCCATTGGAAGTGCAGCAGTGTATCTGCATGAAGTAATTCTAAGGTAGGGAAATGCTAGTCATGAAAGGAAGCAATTAGAGAGCTCAATGGAACTGAGAAGGATAGTGCAGACAACATTGTGGGAAGGCTCAGAAGAAACCTAGGATGATTTTTACACTTCCTCATGCAGGCAGCTTCATTAGGGGCTGTGTTAGTGGAGGTAACACACATCACAGGTCTCTGAAAACTGCTGAAATAAAATTATGGTAATGCCTATGTAAGGGACAGGGGAAATGCAAGATTTTAGTATTCAGAAGGGTTAAAATGACTTTATCTACTTATTTTTTTATTTAGAGGCAACCTTATTTGCACGGTCAAGCTGAGCACTCGAGAGGCCCATCCTGGGAACTGGCATTGTGTTTACTTGGGTTATAGCTGGGAGATAGTTTCAAACGGGGCATAAAGAAATGCGCAGTGACTTTGCCTTGCACAAGCACCAAGTTTGCAGAAGCTTATTTTTGCGCTTGGAAAGGTGTATGCATATTTTAGACATTACATCCATATTGGAAATCATCTTTTCCTGTAAAAGTGCTTTGAAGCAATAGAAAGCGGCTATGGTATCTTATAGTCAATGTGGGTTTCCATAAAGAAGCTGCAGCTGACAGCACACTGCCTGAGACCCCAAGAGACACCAGGCTTCCTTCCTCCCTCTGCTAAAAGTTTCCTGTGTCATCTTGCCGGTGGAATACTTCTGTGTTCTCTATTTCTTTGCCTAACGGTAAAATGACAGCGCGTCTCTTGGGGATGTTCTGTGACTTAAATAATTTGCTTTAAGGACCCGGGATGAAAGGCTCCATAAAAGTCCAGTGATAAATACAGCCAAGATCACAGTTTAATTAAAGTGTTCCGATTATTTAGGGAAAGAGGAAATGTAAACCAGAAGCTGCCAGATGTTCTTTGCACTCCTTTTGAAATTCCCCCCTCGATAGCGTGGCAGGATTTTGTGGTCCTGGGAAGTTTTCTTCAGCTTTCAGTCTCTTCTTCCATTCCCCGCGGGGAAAAACTCCAGACCAGCTGTACTTCTCTTGCCGGCTATGTGAATAATTTTCTGCAGTCCTATGGCCTTATACAATAGATATTGATACAAACAAACAAACGAAAACTCTAGTGATGATATCACCATTAACTTGATATTCAGCACAAATCACGTGGGAAGAAGTATTTACACCTCCTCCTTTAAAATGGGGAGTCATGGGGAAAGAGTGAGCACCACAAGGACAGCGGGGAGAATTTATCACATCCTTGTTGGAAGCATCAAAAGAAATATCCTGAACAACTCCGCAGTTGTATATATTCTCCTAAATGTCTTTGTCTGAATGAGTTGCTGTATTATTATAATTAATAATACAGCGAGGTGCAGCACTGGTCCCAGTACAGGGCAAATCTGTTCCTTCGCATCCAGTGATGCAGAGTACACACGCGGCACTGCCTGGCACTGATGTGGGGGCAAAGAGCTGCTTTTGGCTGATGGTAAATGCATGGGCACAATGACTCACATGACATTTATCAGGTTCACCGTTGCGCTTGCTGATGCACAGCTGAAAAGCAAACAAAACAGGATCAAGATCAGAAGTTGCTCTCCCGGCACAGACGAACAGGTTACGCAGACTGTACAGCTAACAACAGCCGTGTGCCGGCTGACCGCTGCTCTCCCTGCGTCCCCCTTTAAAGACGATGATGTGTCCGATTAGGGAGGAGTGACCAAAAGCCCATGTAGGACCTCCCTTCAAAGACAGCCCTACCGACTGCTGGCTTACATAAAAACAACACTTGGTTATTTTCCCTGTGAAAAATGTCTTTGAAGAGAAGCAAAGGCATGTAGCTAGGAGACAGCCACGTTTCACTTGGAGACGTCTTGCTAGTTAGCTTAGCTATTATGGATAATAACCAGGAGGCTGGAAGTAGGCTGCTAGGGCACATGCAAACCTTTGATTATGAATCAGACCCTGCCTATTAAAGACTGTTTAATTTATTTTGACAAAGCTCTTGCCTTTCTTTGGGAAGGCCTAAATATTTACAGCGGGCCACAGACTCAGCAGTGCCCTTGCAGTGTGTATTGCTGCTCTAAGGGTGCGAGGATGTGCGTGGGGCAAAAGCCTCCTTTACTGAAAGGCACGCTTTATCTACCCTGGGAGCAAGTGATTTCAAGCTTGGAAATGAAGATATTGATAGTAGGGGTTTTTCCTCTTTAAATTACTTAACTTGGATCAAAAATAAGTTGCTTAAAAACCTCTCATAATCATCCATGTCACTGTGTTACTGCACAATTTTCATGCTTCCATCCTGTAGTAAGGACGTTTTTACAGCAACCAGCCTTCTAGCATCTCCAGGACCCTGTATATTCCAGGTTTTACACAAGGAGAGAATCCCATAGCTATAAATCACCTCTGGTCTGCAGGCTCACATCACCTTCATAAAATGAATCAAGGTCCTCATCTGCAAAGCTCTCAGAGGCTTAAGACATGATTTACTGCGTAAGGCTCATCTCTTCAGAGCAGCCATTTCTACCCATAGTTCAGGTACTAAACACCCACAGACACCCAAATTTCTGTTCTCAAAGGGCTAGAGAAGAAACTCTACTGAGAATAGAACCCATGCTTTGGATTTACTGGGAAAACCTGCTTGTGCCCCAGTGCGATTGCCGTCTCTCCAAAGGGAATCACGTGCCCTTTCAGTAACACCAAATGACGCTCAGAAAAACCCATATACAGGTCCACATATGTCTTACTAAGGTGAAACACGTTAACCCTCCCCTCCATTTCCTGACTAATTCCTCCCTCACCATTCCCAGCGGCACTTCAGTTAGCAGAGATGGACACCTTGAAATGGGGCAAGGGGAGTGCTCTTTTACGGAATCGGGGGAGGATGATTTTCCCCGCCCTTTATTCAGAACTTTTATTGTCAGATTTTTTAAATTAGGTGTATTTATTTGAAATTTCACACAGAAGGTGCATTCACTGTTTCAGTTATGTCAGTTTCCAAACCTTTCCCCTCCAGAAGGGGGTTGCTGAAGGTGACCCGCCACCCATCGCTGCAGTTTCCTTTTGTTGCTGTCTCCTAGCTCTTTACAGTGAATTTCATTAGTACTCACTAACTCAATACACATGGCCTAAGTAGGTCATTCTGAATTTAGTTACTGCCCTTCTTTTGTATGAAACCAATCTTGTTACGCGTCTGCAGCGATGCTGATCTGCCCTCACCACGGGAAGAATGCTGTAAGACGTAACCCTTCCACCCAAGATCACCGTCAGCATAAGGACGGTGAGATCAATCTCACTGACCTCGCAGCAACATACACCGTGGTCACACGGGCCTTAAAACTGACACAAACAGCATGGAAAAGAGAAGTTATGTTTGTTGCACAAACATGAAAAAGAGGTGCTAAGAGAGGATGCGTCCATCCCAGACCTGTGGTGGGGGGTGGATGGTACACTAGAGCTGCTCTGACACTGTGTCCGTTTTAGTTCTGAGTTGTCAGTATCATTTCCTAACACAGATTTTGATTTCCCAACCAAATCTCCGGCCGGCAGTTTAGTATTTGAAACTTGTTTGTTATTTCTGCGAAGAACCATTACATACCTTTTCTGTTCAGGCTGTTGCAGCCCCCTTCAGAAATTGGACTAATTAATTGATTTAACATCATGTTCTGGATGCAACACACAACCAATTCACCTCAGCAAAACTGGTGATTACGCCACCATCTGTAGAGACCTCAGGCGGGACTGAAAATAACACAGCAGACAATCTCGAGGTAGTGGTGTAGATGACAGCAGGGGAGACGACAGCCTCAGTAGGGCGGACGGATTCAGATCAGGTGTTCAAGGAGCAGGAGAGTTTGCAGAACTCAGCTCTCTCTAAGCCTGTAGCCTCCTTTTATATTTTATTGTACACCCCTACTGCTAAAAAATTGTTGAGCATACAACAAATATGCGTATTTATTTTTTTTTGTAGATAATATACCTATACCACTGTTATAATACATTGGGTAAATTGTAAAAATATACGCAAAAATAGAAACAAAAAATATTACGTAAAGATGAAATAAACAGTATTTTAAAAATATAATTTTCTCTTGTTACCAATGGTAAAAAATTATTCTTTTTCTGCACATTAATGGGTTGTCTTGCATACTGCCTAGGGTGCATATCCTCGACTTCAGAGACTGCCGTGAGCTACCCGCCCAACAGAGGAGGAGGATGCACACAGCAGGCTACTGGAAGCTGGTGAGGAGGGGAAATGGATGAAAATAGAATCATTCTGTGAACAACATTCTCTTGTACTGCATGACTCTGACTATTCTAGGGACGAGAGGAGCACAACCACAAGAACTTCATTAACCGCTCTTATTTGAGCTTGTCATCCACAGATGTTATCGACACCCTTTAGTGCCAAGACAGACAGCTGCAGACTGTTTTCCAGGAGCTGCAGCAGGAAGAAATCGTGCACGCCAGGGAGGATGAGCAGAGAGGGTTTCTTGGTCCTGGTTTTACAGGAAGGAATGTAGTGGGGGAAAGCCCATTCCCAGGCATTTAAGCAAGCAATGTGTCGAGAGAGATGCGTCTGTCTCCTGCCTGACCCCTAGATCCCGGACACCTGGCAGGAGGAGCCACAGGCGGTGGGTTCAGGATCCTTAATGAAAAAGCAGAGCTGCAAAGATGATAATGTGCACTCGGTAGAGCAAAACAAGATGAAGAAAATCAGAGGAAGAGCTTGATAACGTGAATCCAGTCTAGTCCCACATTTCAGTCAGTCACCAACCAGCAGTAAATGCTTAAGGAAGGAGCATAAAACACAATACAAGTACGAAACAATCCTTTCCCCAGCACGCACTCTGGAAACCAACAGTTTAGGGGCTCAGGTGCATGCAGACCACGCAGCGTTTCTGTGAAGTGTCAACTTATCGCGCCTCATCCCTTTCGGGACCAGCTGGTTCTTGTCACAGTTGTGATTAACGGTGCAAACTGCAAGCAGCGCAGCACCAGTAGCACTGACAGCACCGGTGCTGCTTGCAGCGGACTCTTATTGGTTGGTTCCTACTGATGATGCACCTTCAGCAACATCTTTAGCATCCTCTCCCTGAGCTTGTGCAGGGGCTCCAGTTGCCACGATCTCAGACTCAGCAAGGAAATTCTGCTCTTCAACAAACTTCACAGCAGAAGCATACATTTTCCTGGAGAGTTTCTGACTCTCAACTCTTCTGAAATAGAAAATAGGTTTTTGGACTGAATGGGTGTGTTTATACGAACAACTTTCAATAATGTAGCCCTTACATTCAATTTAGTTCATTAATTCTCAAGCCCCTAAACGCATTAATTCCTCAATGTATTTTGAGGTGATGTTTTTGGTCTACAGCCAGTTGTGTTAAATAGGAAAAAAACCCACACCTAAAGGACCATTCAAGATTTCTTCATTTGTTTGTTTGTTTGTTTGAACACGCCTCAGAGATATTTCAGATCTTTCAGCTGGTTTACATGCTTGGTCTAAACCCGAGATTCCTGCCAACAACGCCACTTTCCTCTGGGTTAAAACAGACCCACATCACTCATTTCCACCTGAGGGCAAAGCGCAAAATTTTCAACCTGAAAAGCAAAATCTATAGTTTCTATGACATCTCACATTACTCGGAGTCTAAGAAATGCTTCGGGAAAGATTTTACAATGCACTGCTTTATCCATTTAAACAAGAAATTAATCAAGAGAATCCTTGCAAGACTTTTCTAGTAAAACTAACTGGACTCAGAAATGAATATACATAGTGGAAAATCCTCTGCAGTGCAGAGTTACAGAGAAAACAGAGGGACTGGCCCCAAATTTGCATCAGTTTCTTTCTCTTTTACTTTCAGCTTCCCTTTCTGCAAACCCTGTCCCCCACATCACACAGAAGCAGTTCCCAGATCTCCTTCTTGTGAGATACCAGACTCAAAGAGCTGCTGCCCCATAGTCAGAACTACATTAATACCTCCTCTGTCTACAGGTGATCTCGTCTAGCGCTGCGTGAAGGGACCTTTCTTTGCTGAGGGAGGTGGTCAGGGACCCCAGACCCAATCACCCCAGAGCAGAGCAGAGCGCAGCCGCTCCTGCCCCTCCTCGCAGTGTTGGCAGCAGGTGCCTCGCACGGTAGCGCCCAGGAGCCGTCGCCCCAGGATGAGCCTCCCGCAGCAGAAGCATAGAATCATAGATTCATAAAAGAGTTAGAGCTGGAAGGAACCTTAAAGATCTAATTCCAACCCATCCCACTGGATCAGGGGCTGCCCAAGGCCCATCCAACCTGGCCTGGAACACCTCCAGGGATGGGACAGCCACAATGTCCCTGGGAAACCAGTTCCAGTGTCTCACCACTCTCAAGGGGAAGAAATTCTTCCTAATGTCCAGTCTAAATCTGCCCCTCAGTTTATCCCCATTCCCCCTCATTCTATCCCCAAAGCCTTTGTCAACGGCCCCTCTCCGGCTTTTCTGCAGCCCCTTCAGGTACTGGAAGATGCTGATGCTCTCCTGAGCCTTCATAACACTTCACACACCAATCCTTGCTCATCGTTACACTTCGAAGAACATCACATATGCATTAATGTTTGCAGGACTTTTCCTTTAAGAGAAAGCTTTTATAGGATGAATACATCATGTTTTCTCATCTGCTTCTCAGCATTATTCTCTGCAAAACCATCTAACAAACACTTCTACTAGATAAATGCAAACAGATCTCCAAGGCATTGCCAAAAAAAAGACTATGTCGAATTTAAAAGATAGCAATCTTTTTATTTCTTTCACAATGAACATTGAAACAGATTTATTGTATAGGTTTGATGTTCTATTTCTGTTTATGAAGAATAGTGATTGCAAGGATTATTAAGCCTTAACGCCAGGGGAGGGTCAGGCTGGACATCAGGAAAAACTTTTTCCCAGAAAGGGTCATTGGTCCCTGGCAGAGGCTGCCCAGGGAGGGGGTCGAGTCGCCTTCCCTGGAGGTGTTTAAGGAACGGGTGGATGAAGTGCTGAGGGACATGGTTTAGGGAGTGTTAGGAATGGTTGGACTCGATGATCCAATGGGTCCTTTCCAACCTGGTGATTCTATGATTCTATGAATCTAAATTGACTAAAGAATAACATGAAGAGTAAGCAAAGTGAACTTTAGAATTTTTTTAACTGTCAATATCTTCAAGTTTTGCAAAGTGCCAACTCAATTGATCTTTCTCAGTGTCCAAGGCCAGGCTGGATGGGGCCCTGGGAAGCCTGGTCCGGTGGGAGGTGTCCCTGCCCGTGGCAGGGGGATGGGAACTACATGATCTTTGCAGATCCCTTCCAACACAAACCATTCCATGAATCTATGATTCTATGACGCTATGATCTCCTGTTTTCCTTTGCCTGCTTTGCCGTGCCTGAGGCTCTATTAGCACTGTTGGGCATCCTGAGTTCTCACCGCTGCCTTCTCAGTGATTTGCTTTTCCAAACGAGGGATGCATAAACTAAGACACATAAACTAAATAGATGCATTAGAAATTAATGGACTTGGGTAACTAACCAGCAGTTGGCAGATCCTGCTGCCAGCAAGATCACCCACTCTGCTTCATAAAGAGAATTGTAAATGTAAATTATATTTTCGGAAGGTGGGTTGTTCCCTCCCATTGCCCGAGTGCTTCCTGCTGAACTGCAGCCCCTGAGGGATGGCCAGGCAGGTAGCTGGGACCACCGGCTCCCACCTGTTCTTCTAGAAGCCTTGAAGAGACTGTGCTGCACAGATGCTGCAGTACCCACATGGACATGGCTTGGCCGTACCCTCCCAGATGAGCTGCCACCACTAAGAAGGTGCCACTTCTGCCTGCACTTCATTCCTCTTTGTCGCCTGGCAGTGGAAGAGCCCCGATCCCCCCGCAGCCACCCCAGCAGGCAGCGGCAGGGGCTCTTGCTGCTGCTCAGCGTCTCCTACAGCAGGTCATCTGCCAGAGGAACACGCTTCCAGCACGCGCTCCCATCCGTATCACCCTCCACAGTAAAAATCCCTCGGAAGGCCCCAGCGGAGCAGTCTGGTCCACCAGACCGATGAGTGAGTGGCAAACAGGAGGTGTCCAAACCGCTCACCGAGTCACTTCACTGACTGCTGCAACTCAGCCACCAGTCTATAGTGGTGGATGACCTGGGAGATAAATCCCCTTTACAGAGCTCCCTTCCCCCCGGTACCGAGCAGGGCTGCCGAGGGTCTCCCTGGGCAACACAAACTATGCACATCACACACGTGTGCTCTGGGCTCGTCATGCCACCAGCGGCGCGTGCCCATCCCTGAGCAAAAACGAGGACAGCTGTGGTATGTCTTTGCTCCCAAAGGCACACAAAACTAATGAAATTTTAAAAGAGGAGGAGAATTTCTTCACCATGAGAGTATTGAGGCCATGGCAAAGGCTGCCCAGAGCAGTGGTGGCTGCCCCACCCCTGGAGGGGTTCCGGGCCAGGTTGGATGGGCCTTGGGCAGCCCCTGATCCAGTGGGAGGTGTCCCTGCCTGTGGCAGGGGTGGCACTGGATGGGCTTGGAGGTGCCTTCCAACCCAAACTATTCTATGATTTTATGATTCTATGGAAAAGAAAAGGGGACAGAGAAAAACCATCTCTGTGACCTGTATTGCAGTCGGTTGCATTACGTTCCTGCTGAGGATTTTGGAGGCATCAGCTTAGTCGTGATCAGACGAAAGAGCTGCAACATGACCTGCAGTGATTAGAACTGAGTGGGCTGCTGGCAGTAGGAAGGTATTTGTTATTAAGAAATGTATAGACCCATAAAGCAAAGAGCTGGTATAAGCCTCATCGCGGTGGGTGGGAGTGGCAGGTGGCACCACCAGGCAGCTGCATTGTCAGAAGAAGTATAATTTAACCTTTTCTTCTTCTCACAAGTATTTGTCCCTCTCGCACAGTAGTGACTGCGCTGGGGAAGCTGTAAGAAATACATTTTAGGAACTGTTCTTAAAACAACATGGAAATGCAGTGAATGCAAGATAAGCAGCTGTCTAACAAACTCATCCTTATGGAGTTTTCTTGTAATACTGCTGCATCGGTTCCACTTAATATCCAGTTTTAATCTCCTTTGAAACCAGTGTTCCCTGGAAAAGGCATTACCTTCACACAAGTTTTGGCCGAGATTAGCATCACACTCGTTTCACATCGGTTACACACTTCACTGGGGGCACACGTCCTGCTGGGAGTGGGGATCAGAAAGAAAATATTTCCCATTCAAATGCCTCCACGCTCAAGTAACTTATATTCTACCAAATGCAGACATGCTAAAACATGCTATGGCAACACTGAGGTTGTGACAGAGAGGAAGCGAAGCAGAAAAAATCAGTGTGAAGGATTACACGCTAGCCGCTCCTACTATTACAAAAGAAAACCACGGGGCTGTGAGCGGGCATACAGTCAGTCCCCACACCCAGCCTTCCCACTTGTGCCAATTCATTTTACTACATAAGTCCTATTTAGCGATTCTGTGATGCTTTTTAACCTGATTTCCCAGGATAAGTTTTGATGTGATGGTTTACTCCCTCCTGTTATCGATACAGCCTGGGGCCAGGTCATGCCCTGGGTCACTCCTATCAGCAAAGGAGAGAGAGAACTTTGTGTCGTGCAGACCTCCCGCTTCTCAGCTGGTTTGCTAGAAGCAGTACAAAGCCTGGTACCAACGAGAGTAAGGGCACGCGCTGGTCTGGGTCAGGGCACGCTGCAGCTGCTCCGCAGGGACGTGGCTCCTCTACGGACCGCAAAGGGCAGGATAGTGCTCTTGTGCCTCCTCCCGTGGTCTGGCACTCGGCTGCACTGCTGATAAGCAGCTATAATACAAGTTTTACTGATCATGACATTATTTGTAGGATCGGGCCACACTGTCACTACATCCTCCATGTCCTGCCCCGATATACAGACAGACGTTTCTCATGTCTTGGGCAGATATTTATTTTAGGGGATTGTGTCCCATAACCCTCTACAAGAAGTTGAAAAAATGATGTATATTCTTAATGACAAACGACCCACTTGTTTGCTTCATTAAACTAAATTTCCTGTGACTGATTGCAATGGTTATGTATGACCGACGCCGAGGTTGAGCTCACAGGAACAACTGGGTGAGGCCACATAGTTTGTTTGGCTATCAGTCATAGAGGTGTGTGCTATTCTACTTCACATACACCCAGCCCCTAAAGGATATTGTGAGTTTTTCCCTCTCTAAAGCTTTTTTCAGCCAGTTCGGTTGCCTACAGTTTTTGCAATAAATATTCACTTTTTAGCAGTGTTCAAATGAGAGTAATTTTTATACCCAATTTACCACATTTGATCATGGAGTTTTGCCACTATTAATAGATTTTCATGCCAACTAGCAAAACTGGCAATATTGCATACGATTTAAAAACAACTTTACTCTAAGCCTGCATATCTGCTTTTTAATTAATTCTTGAAACCACTGACTTCGTTTGGTGTCTGCCACCAATATTTTGGTGCGGGTATAGCCCCGCAGCTCCTGTCAGTGCTAATTCACAGCACTGTGATTCAACGCCAAAGACAACGACTGTACCGAGAAGCACTGCTGAGACTGTATTTTCTCAGAGCAGCGCAGGTTGCTTAGTGACCTGTCACCAAAACAAATGTGATCACTTGTGTATTTAAAGAGCAGTCTTTCCCAAAGGGTCCAGCGTTTCGCAGAGACACCTGTTACTTGCATGCTTGAAATTTCTGTCCTGGAACGACAGGCTCAATGTCGTAGTCTGGCTGGTTAACGCTTTTTATAAGGAAGTCGTGCAACATGTGTGCAGTCCTCTCTGACTCATTTCACACCAGTGTTACTCAAATCACACTTCGAAACGCACGTTGTCAGACCAGCCGCAGGAGCAAGAGTCAATAAAGCAATGCCCTTCCCCAGATATGTGGAGGTTTATGAATCTGCTTCCTGTTTCTCCATCCATGGTGGAAGCTAAAGGCAAACACCGTGCTTCCTATCAGTCCTTCCAGTCGCATGTGAACAAGGACACAGGGCAGTATCCGAGGGAGAGGGTTCCCCAGCAGCTGGGATGCACGTTGATGTCACACCACGCCATGCACACCCGACAAGGCTGAGCGCTGAAGTGCCTTCTCAAGCACTGGAAGGCTTCAGGGTTGAGCCCTATCAAGGTCACACCTCGCGTTTCATGGCTGGAGGTTAAGCAGTGGGCTGAAGGGTTATATCCTGAGGTTGGGCGTGCATGGCAGCCCTAGAAGAAGGGTCCAGGGATAGTGGCTTGTTTCTTCATACAACCAACTCCAAGATTAGCTGAAGTTTCAGTAAATACTGAGCAATAGATTTATGTAATATGGCTTCAGGTATCTGTAACAATAGAGTCAATGACACCGAGAGGACGGCAACTCAACAGTCACTGACATACATGTTCACCTCTCACCTTTCTCACCTCAGCCTGTTACACACACGATGAAACAAGCCCCAGGCCTAATAAAATGCATTATATTTGTGAAGGCAGACACTTTATTTAGAAAATGCTAAACTCAAAGGTTTCTGGCCCGGACACTGCACGCGGGAAGGCGGGAGGGCAGGGAGGAGGCTGATCTGTGGGAGAGGAGTGTCTGGGGATGCCGTGGGATCACGGTCATCGCTTGTCCTTATGACAAAGCCAGGCCTTTTGCCTGGATCATTCCAGGGTGGTGCGTGGGGCGGTACATCTGTGGGACATACAGGACATCAAGGACCAGATCCATGATCAACACACAGTGTTTGGTTTCTCTGTAGGCTCGGATGAGGCTGGATGAGGCTGGAACAGACCCCCACCACCAACCCCCTCCCGTGCACACAAGCCCCTTCCCCCTGCAGTGAGTGCAGGTGATTCCCAGCCTCCCTGCTTAACACTCCATGCTTCGAAGAAAGCTCCTATTAATCACAGTTTCCTTTCATTCCCTTTGCTCGGAGCATGGCCTTAAACAGACACCTCCAAGTCTGGCATCAGCTGCCAGAGAGGTTTCCTCCTGAGTGCTTCACATGCACAAATGAATGAGTCCTTTTAGCACAAACATCATATTCGATCGTGCCCTTCATTTTACAGCTTGAGAAACATTCCTAATGGTGTCTTAAACTGTGCCTCCTTTCCTGTAAAGTTTTTGATGTCCCGTCTGAAACATGGAGTCTGTTCTTCAAGAATACAGAAACATTCAGGTTTTTCATTTACCTTTATACACTTACAGTACGTCTTCCCTATTGACTTCAGCTACATCTGTGAAGAATTTCCAGGGATAGGTATCAAGTGTTAAGCACCTGGGAAGACCGAAATGCGCAGTGTAACCACCTGTGAGAACGGAGGTGGAAGACACTTTCTTTATCACAGAATCACAGAATCACCGAATCACCAGGTTGGAAAGGACCCATTGGATCATCGAGTCCAACCATTCCTAACACTCCCTAAACCATGTCCCTCAGCACTTCATCCACCCGTTCCTTAAACACCTCCAGGGAAGGCGACTCCACCCCCTCCCTGGGCAGCTGTTCCAGTGCCCAATGACTCTTACTGTGAAGAATTGTTTTCTGATATCCAACCTGAACCTCCCCTGACGGAGCTTCAGGCCATTCCCCCTTGTCCTGTCCCCTGTCACTTGGGAGCAGAGCCCAGCTCCCTCCTCTCCACAACCTCCTTTCAGGTAGTTGTAGAGAGCAATAAGGTCTCCCCTCAGCCTCCTCTTCTCCAGGCTAAACAACCCCAGCTCTCTCAGCCGCTCCTCGTCAGACGTTCTCCAGCCCCTCACCAGCTTCGTTGTTCTTCTCTGGACACTCTCCAGAGCCTCAACATCCTTCTTGTGGTGAGGGGTCCAGAACTGAACACAGTACTCAAGGTGCGGTCTCACCAGTGCCGAGTACAGAGGGAGAATGACCTCCCTGGACCTGCTGGTGACCCCATTTCTGATCCAAGCCAAGATGCCATTGGCCTTCTTGGCCACCTGGGCACACTGCTGGCTCATGTTCAGTCGGCTGTCAACCAGCACCCCCAGGTCCTTCTCTTCCGTGCAGCTCTCCAGCCATTCTTCCCCCAGTCTGGAGCACTGCATAGGGTTTGCATCACTGAAATCCCATGCAAGTGTCAGGTGGCAACTGACTGACCGGGGAGCAGTCTCCTTAACCACAAGGCTATCCTTTTGCTTTTCCTGCAATTGTTGGGTCTTTTTGTTACAAAGACTTCAGCTCCTGCCACAGCAAACAGCTTCCTTCAATACACAGCCCTGACTCCCATCCAGAATCACATCCTGTCCGGGAATGAGGAAGGGTTCTGTGAGTAAAATGATTTGATCATGAAATTATTAGCAGCTTGATCAGCTCGTGGGAATGCAAAATGAGGCTGCTAGCAGTTCTTGCTGCATTCTTAATTGTTTGACTTTGTCATTGTATTTTGCCTTTAGCTTTGCTCTTCTGCATAATTATATACACACGTCTGTCCAGATATTGAAACTGCTCAGAGAGACTGGAAGATGCTGGAATAAGTGTGGGATCAGAGAGGTGAGGCCAGGGGGAGCCTGGAGTGCATCTGGTGCCTGTAGAATCATCAGAGATGAAGAAGTATAAAGGAAAAATAAGACAACTCTGGGCAATCAGAAAATGCTGAGGAAAGAAACACGCAGTTTGCTGATCTATCAAATTACTGTTGGGGGGCAGAGGGGAAGCATAAATCCAAATAGATAAATACATCTCAAACAATGCATGCAACTTACGGATGAGGTGTTTGTGGGTCTTACTCTCCAGAGTAAGAGAACCAGCATTGATAACCATTGAACCGGCCAGGATAAAAAGTAGAAATACCTTGTACCTTGGTTTGACTCTGACAAAGTGAACATATAGTTCTGCGCTGAAGAGCATAAATGAAGAGAAATCTTTCCCTCCACATATTCAGCAGAGGCTAGAAGATTCCGTAAGAAACATATAACATCACAATTTCCAAGACCCAACTGGATGAAGCCCTGAAGCATCCTGGCTTCTTGGCTGGGCACACTTTCAGCTGGAGGTTGGACAAGAGGCATCCTGGGCTCCCTTCCAATGTAGATTATTCTGTGAAACACTAACTAATGGCACCAACAGCTAGAAAGCACAGTGCCTCGTGTGTACTTAACGTTTGGCTGACAGTCACATGTAAAGTACGTTTCCAGTCTCCTTGACAGCAGAGAAGCTGTTCACGGAAAGATGCTGAGCAGCAGCACATTCTCAGTTCTCAGCCTGGTTTGATGGGCTGTGATACCATAAAACACTGTTGCAAAACCACTCCGATAGCTCTGCTTCCAACAGCATCACAGGAATGAATGTTGGTTGAGAAGCGTAAGACCACCAAAAGTAGGAATTTGCCAAGGCGTGTTGCAAAGGCATTTTTGAAAGGTTTTGAAAACTTAATCAGAAGCTCCCCGTACTCTGTGACAACCTAGATTTTATATCATTAAATGGCTTAACGTGCCTGGCAAAATCCCACCTAGCACAGCAATGTACTCTGCATAAACAATTTAATCCTATTTTAACATATTGTGGCCCGATAAGAAGTGAGGACGCCAATAATTCAGAACCTTGTATTGGCAAACTCCACTCCAGGAGCAAGAGAAGAGCAAAGCAACCACACAGTTTGACCCCTGCGCATTTTACAAGAACGCTCTTCTGAGGGCTGCGTGAGCTGTTACGGGAAGCTCTCCTCCTCCGTAATATTTCCACCATTTCCCATGGTGATGCTGTTACTGGCTGCCCCATTTTGCTGTGCGTCTCCTTCCTCGTACACAAGGTGTAAGAATATAATTAGAAAAAAAAAAAAGCAATTTAGCTGCTTCCACTGCTCTTGACTTGAGAAATTTCTTAACTTTCCAGAGGGGCTGTGCCAGACTGATGGTATGAGGGTCACTCCCTAATTTATGAAGCCTCAAGTCCACTGAGGGGAGGCAGGAGGATTCCCTGCTCCTGAGCCACCGCATTTCTTTCCTCATCCTGCCCTTCACCGATCTGGCTGTGTCATTACAGTCTTGCCTGCTGTCCGAAAAAATCTAGCGTGTTTGATTCCAGAGTGCTCTGGAACATTAAGAAATACCCTGAGTTCCTGGAGGACAGGAAGGATCCCAGCAGCCTTCCATTACAGCACTGTGTCTGCATGAGTGTTTTTGACGGCACAACCTTCCCTGTGTCAACGAGCCCTTAGCGCAGCGTAGACTTCCTTCCAGAGAAGATCCTCGACCGCAGAGTACAGCGAAACAGCTCTTTCAGGTGCAGAGAAACAAGGAATGTCGTGGCACCCAGGATCCTAAACTGCACTAAGTCTTGGAAGCCACTGCCACCCTATCAATAATCCTAATTTATCTTGGCCTTTCCTAGGAGTTTTAGGTGGCATTTGTGTAGCTAATTGTGCGGTCCTGTCATTCTGAGCTTTCACCATTGTCATCCTGGAGAGACGATTGGGAAACAACTCGCTTCTGAAAGTCAGAGCTTCCGGCTCCTCACCAACAGGAGATCTCTACCGCTGCCTTATTCTCTACCGGAATGCTAACGTTCCAGCCAAAAACACTGATGTCTTCACTCAGTTTTAAAAATCACAAGTCTGAAAATAGGGAGCAGGCAAAAGGGATGTATCTCAGTTCTGCCGCTTGCTGTCTCCGTTCTCTCCCGTGGTCCGTAGTCACATCCGCAATTTGCCCCATTTCAGAGGTATCTCTTAGCGGTGCGTGTTCTGCAGCACAAAGCGTAGTGAGGGACATATTTTAGTAGCAGCGGTTACATAGAATTGAACGCCACCTAAGCCGGGACCTCTCTGCTGCAGCGTTTCACGGGGCATGATGGAGTTACTGTGCTTTGAGATCTAATAGTAAGACAAGTTCTCAGTTGAGTAGTTTTGCAAGTGAGCTATTTAAGCAAATCACACATCCACTTTTCAGAGACTTTGATCATTCTGAGGTAAAACACAGTCATTTTGTTGCAGTTCTCTTTCACATGCAGTTATACCACTTTAGGGGGGAAATAAAAACAACCCACAAAAGCTTGTAAGAAAAAAAATCTTGCAGCACTCGAGTCTGTAGGCGTTCCTCTCAAAAACGTCATATATTTATCAATATTAGAAAACACTCTTCTTCCTCTTTCCATTCAATGAGAAGCCTCAATGGAAATGTTCTGTGAATACCTGCCACATTTCACCCAAGAGATCTGCAGGGGCAGCAGAGCAAAAGTACCCGTGGTGTCTTGCAGATGACTGTCAAAGCTCACAGCAGGAAAGGAAAAAAAGGGCAGTTTGGGATTTCTTTTCCTTTCTACACTCGGTAGTCACACATTTTTCTAACCATGCCAAACCAGAAAAATAGTGTGTATTTATGCATTTAGCAGCTGTGTCACAATACCAGTAAATACATAAAATTCAGTAATCTGTATGGAAATTTGTTTTCTGCTCAGTGAATGCCTTTGTCCAAGTGCACGTTTTCTTCCCTGTCCAGTATCAAACAGCCACACAAGCCAAAGCAACGATGGTTGACACTTCTGGTTCTCCTAGTTCCTCAGTTTAGCTCTCTAGTACCTCTGCAGTTGCCTTAATCACCTTAAGTCACTCTGCTCTGCCTTTGCTACTTCAGGCAAAGGAAAACAGACGCATTAAAAGCACAGCTGGTCACTAAGGAAGGTTCACAGCTCTCGCAGCAAAAAGAGCTTTCTTCTCTACTTACAAGGCTTACGCACACAGTATTCTGCCACACGTGAACACGTATATGTGTGCCATGAGATGTTTTGGTGTAACACAGGCACACTTTCTGGGTCTTATGTGGTTAAAGGCAAAGGAATGCCTTAAGCCTCTTTGAAGCTGCTGTTTAGCACCTGAGTGTACGTGCTCAGCCCCAGGTGCGAAGTCCACCAGCTTTGAGACACTTTCCAGCACTCTGCAGTTTAAACGCTCAGAAAGGAGACAGAGACCACAAATTCTAGGAAGGCTTTTCATTTGTTAGTCTTTCTGATATCCTTCATTTCTAATTAATCTTTGATTAATTAAAAATCTCACCTCCATATGAAAGCAGATGATTTCCCCGATTTGAATAACGGCATCATCCACAGAACCAACCCATCTGACTGAACAGTTACTGAACTGTCCCCCACTGTGAGCTAAGAAACGCTTTCTTGGAAGAAGCGTCATCAGCCATCTTCCAAAGGACATAAAATAAAACATCCGGAAAACATCACTAAACCTGTTTTCGTCTAGAGGTCTTCATCCATTTATTACAGATAAAGGGAATGGGCCATTCCAGCTGTCCTCTGAGGTTCAGGCAGGTTTCCTGAATTAAGGAAAGGACGTTATGTTCCTCCCCACCTTCTGAAATTCCTCTTTTGAACCAGAGCCTATTCAGGACTGAGCTGCCTTTCAGTTTTCTAAAACTGTTTGCACGATGACTAGAACATTTTTGTCTGTCTCCGATGGAACGTTTCCTCATTTCAAGAGCGCTGTTTTGTCTGAGCTGGTTGCTGAAGAGCTGACTGTGTAGGTGAACTCTGCCTAGAAGGAACAAAGTCTGTGCTTGAGAGGCCCTTTACAGAAAACACCGTTGTGACTTCGCATCAGTTGTGGTGCAGAATTCAGGAATTTTTAGCATCGTGTTGAATGGTTCAATGACTGTGCATAAAGTCTTAGCTGCTTCAAAAAGACACAAAGCTACATTTCTACTTATGTTTCTTCTTCTGGGATCAAAGCTTGCTAAAATTACTGAGGTGATATTTCAGATTTCTTTTCCAGCCTGGCAGTTCACAATAGATGAGCACAGACTCTGATCTATCCACAGAGGCTGCCTGGCACAGCCTTTTGCCTTCAGTACAGTAACAATAATTCGGTTTCCCACCGAGTGCTCTTCCAGTGTCTCCTGGTCCCTCAAATAAACTTAGGAGGCCTATTGCCTGCTGAATCAGCTTGGTTTTACAGTAGTTGCATGTCTTTCACTTTTCTTCTTGGCTGTTTTATGCCAGTGTAAGACCAACATAACACAGCTGAAGCCTTCGACACAGTTCCTCACAGCATTCTGCTTCAGAAACTGTCAGCCTCTGGCCTGGACAGGCGCACACTCTCCTGGGTTGAAAACTGGTTGGATGGCCCAGAGAGTGGTGGTCAATGGAGTTAACTCCAGCTGGAGGCCAGTTACAAGTGGAGTTCCTCAGGGCTCAGTACTGGGTCCAACCCTGTTCAATGTCTTTATCAATGACCTGGATGAAGGCATTGAGTGCACCCTCAGCAAGTTTGCAGATGACACTAAGCTGGGAGGAAGTGTGGATCTGCTGGAGGGTAGGGAGGCTCTGCAGAGGGATCTGAACAGGCTGGACTGCTGGGCCGAGACCAATGGGATGAGGTTCAACAAGGCCAAATGCCGGGTCCTGCACTTGGGGCACAACAACCCTATGCAGCGCTACAGACTGGGGGAAGAATGGCTGGAGAGCTGCACGGAAGAGAAGGACCTGGGGGTAATCGTTGACAGCGACTGAACATGAGCCAGCAGTGTGCCCAGGGGGCCAAGAAGGCCAACGGCATCTTGGCTTGTATCAGAAATGGGGTCACCAGCAGGTCCAGGGAGGGGATTCTCCCTCTGTACTCGGCACTGGTGAGACCGCACCTCGAATACTGTGTTCAGTTCTGGACCCCTCACCACAAGAAGGATGTTGAGGCTCTGGAGTGTGTCCAGAGAAGAGCAACGAAGCTGGTGAGGGGGCTGGAGAACGTCTGATGAGGAGCGGCTGAGAGAGCTGGGGGTGTTTAGCCTGGAGAAGAGGAGGCTGAGGGGAGACCTTATTGCTCTCTACAACTGCCTGAAAGGAGGTTGTGGAGAGGAGGGAGCTGGGCTCTTCTCCCAAGTGACAGGGGACAGGACAAGAGGGAATGGCCTGAAGCTCCGCCAGGGGAGGGTCAGGTTGGACATCAGGAAAAAATTTTCACAGAAAGGGTCATGGGGCCCTGGCAGAGGCTGCCCAGGAAGGGGGTCGAGTCCCCATCCCTGGAGGTATTTAAAGGACGGGTGGATGAGGTGCTCAGCTACGTGTTTTAGTGGTCAATAGGAATGGTTGGACTTGATGATCTTGGAGGTCTTTTCCAGCCTGGTGATTCTCTGATTCTGTGACCCTAAACAGAGCAGGGTTCAAGGGTTTATGAAGAAAGACTGGCACAGCACCAGCTCATCTCCGTTCCACCTGCAACCAGAGCAATATTTTCAGATACCTTGACTGGTATTTCATCCTACATCCCGATTGTGGCACAACTCAAAGCAGGGGCTGCCTAGATCAGCACACTGCTCATGCAGACCCTGTTCTCTAGAATGGGATTTCCAGCAGCACCTGTCACTATTCCTGTCACTGATGGCCAAAACATTAAGAGCAAAAGGTACGCTTTCCAGCCTCATCCCTTGCACTTGCTGCAGCAGCAGCAAACTCAGACCTTTGCCCAAGAGCATGAATGATGCAAGATGATCAGGAGAAACTGCCACGAGCAGCGGGGAAGACAGGGGTTAAAGACAGACACCTACCCCTGGCACTTTAAGTCATCTGTGGCCTGTTAAGAGTCCAACTGACCATCACATCTCACTCCTTTCATAAGGCCCCTTCTGGCCTTTCTTCCCTCTTCTGTTCCAAAATGCAGGCCCTTGTCAGTGCAAGATTAGATTTTGTTTTGCCTGCTTTGCCAAGAAGCCTTCGGCCAGCTCTGTGCAGCTGCGTCACTTGCTCTAAGCCCACAGAGGTCTAATTCTCCAGCCGTGGCGAAGTTAGCAGCAGCCGGGGTGCAGAGTTGTAAATGAATTTACTTCCTCCTCCAGTAGGGGCCTACCTTGCCCCAAGATGCAACCATGCCATGATTGGTCTCTCAATGTCTTGAGGTATGCCCAGATGAATTTTACTTTATCTTTCATGACTTAAGAAAATATTTCCATATTCAATTCAGGTTATTAAACTATAGATATACATTAGTCATACATAAATCTGAATTATCAGCTAATTTAAAAAGAGGGGTTTCGCCTGCTAGAATTCATCCCATGGGGTAGGTGTCCCTTGCCTTGTTAATGGCAGAACACACAGGAAAAGGCAATTTTATTGCACTCCCCACCTTTGTGGTATCTACAAAGTTCTGGAAGAGAAACACAAGAAATGTCCCATCACTACTATTAGCACGTGTTCCGACAGCACAGAAGGGCAAAGTGCGGTCCCAGAGCAGCAAACTGGTGGACGAACAAGAGAATGGCACATTTTTAAGGCAGAGTTTCAAAGCCACAAACTACAAAATCAGCAAATTTGAAAACATAGGACGAGGTGTTTAAACACAGACAAAGCTTTTTAAGTACCTTCTGCACCAGAGGAAATTCAGTGTTACTGATTCCAGGGTGAGATACGCTTACAGAATCATAACAACGCAATACCTACAGAGAGTGCGTCTGCAACCTTATGTGAGACAAAGTACATCGTGCAGAGCATTTAATGGATCCCACATTTCACATTAATGAGAAGACTATCAGCCTTACCTTGCTCAAGAACCAGGCAGATGAGGAAAGAACAAGCGAGCCGAATCTCGCACTTCTTCCCGCTGCCCAGCCGACACAGCTTCGAAACGGCACAAGCTGCTCACAGCACGGCAAGGGCCGAGTTTCCCCCAGCACTTCTCATTTCGACACAGGCTTGAGTCAGCCACAACAGCAGCAGGGGAAGAGTGGGGAAGAGGAAACTCCACAGAGCAGCCGGGAACAGTAAAGAGAGGAGATGGAAAACACAACGAGAATCGGTGATGACGTGGCTAGAAAAGCGTTATTAAGGATGGAAGGAAGGAAATCTGAGCTTCCACGTTTTTTTGCTGTGATTACTTGTGAACAGCCACCATCGCACCAGACCTCCCCAGACATCGCTGTCAGTGGGACATGAGGGCAAGACATCGCAGCTGCAGAAATGCTGCTGTGCAAAGAAAGCCTGAAAGAGCTGGAAAATTAACCCCAGGACAGAGGTAGAGACCTCAGGAAAACTCCTGCTGGAGATGAAGGAGAGAGCATACTTCACTGAGCAGGTTTTCAGACTTGCCTGATCCCCTTTCCCACAGAACTATTTCGCAACAGATGCGCATTTCCTATTCCAAAATTAATTTCACGTCACTTTAAGCCTTTTAATACAACAGTTACCACCTCAGAGAAGTGAAATGCAAGATTTTGTAAGAGGGTTACTACAGAGTCAGGTCTTGCTTGTAACTCACACTAAGCTTGACAGAAGCCAGGATGCCAGCAAGGTCAGAACCCGTACAGCTGAAACAGGAGTCACCGTTCCCTCCAGCCCTCTTAGCAGGCAGTCATAACTTCTCAACAAAATTAATTGTAAACAAATCTGGCATGTACGCTAAACGGATTTAATTTAGCACAATAGTCAGTATGTGGCCTTATAGTCCCCAAGTTTCTCATTTTGTGCAGCTTACTCGATTTTGATTTACATTTTGTGCCACTACAACCAAGTACAACAACTCGGGACAACGGTGAGGGAGATCAGACTGTACAAGCCAGGATAATCCATTGGTCAGATGCTGTCCATTTAATGAGCAGGTGCGGGAGCTGTATGATATATGATGTAATGAATGTATGATATGTCTTGACCAGTGACTGGATCTGCTGCTCTCTAGTAAAGCCGAGGCTGCGATCAAAGTCTTTTCATGGTCTGAAGGATTCTCATGCCTATTAGGAGTCAAGCTGACACCGAATCCTATTCTTCGGTGGGAACTCCAACTAAGGACTCTGCCTTCTGCCCAGCCTGCCGCTTCCAAGGGAGCTACAGACACCCATAGCTTCAAGGCTGCTTTCCTTCTGTCGAATTTACTAAAGTGGTTCAACATGTTCAAAAACTACCGAGGGAGAGGAGGGGTAGACACACACTGTAAGACTGTGCAATGGAATCAGCCTAATTCCCCTAAGAGATTATTAGTGGGTTTTGGTTTTGTGGTTTGTTGGGGTTTTTTTTTGAAAGCAGATTCTTCATGTATGAAATTACCGGTGTCAAACCACACCTGGGGCAAGGAGCCTGAAAATTAAGGTCCTCTGAGACAGATGGCCTGAACCCTGTTCCTTACTACAGCACAAACTTCCTATGGTCATTTTAAGAGGTCACTGAGGCTGCACCTTAGTTTCTGCATTTGTGTAATGGAGCAAATATCCCTTTACACCACACGGACAGTGTTTTGTACTAAGGTCAGTCATGCTGTGAAGAGGAAGCATCGGTGACACGTACAGAATGGTGATTCATTCTCCAACAGCCTATGATGAGGTAGACCCACCTTAGCAATCAACTACATTATCTCATTTTAATTTCCCAGCTCAAAGCATAACATGGATTATGGGATGTTGCTCTGGCTAGGCAGTAACCACTTCCTTACAAGCCAGAGAAAAGAAAACAGTGTACATGCAGAACAGCAGCTGACACAAAATCATAGAGAATCATGGAATGTCCTGAGTGGGAAGGGACCCACAAGGATCATTGAGTCCAACTCCTGTCCCTGCCTAGGACAATCCCAACATTCACATCGTGTGTCTGAGGGTGTTACCCAAATGCTTCTGGAATATAGTCAGGCTTGGCACTGACTGCTTCCCTGGGGAGCCGTTCCAGCGCTCCACCACCCTCTGAGTGAAGAACCTTCTCCCAATACCCAAAATAACCCTCCTGTGGCACATCTTCCTGCCGTCCCCATGGGTCTTATCATTAGTTGCCAGGAAGAGAAACAGAAAGTTATGGCTACACCTCTATTAGCAAGGACAAGCCTGTAGCATAGAGGAGTCGGTGACAAGGATCAACAGGCTGTGACAATTTGGGGGAATGGGGGGAACGGGAGAGAGAAAAGGGGTTATTTCAGAACAACTTACAGTCAGCTGCCATGAACTGGACACCCATTAGTGGTCAGAGCCTGTTTGGTGAGATTTGGAGCACATCTTTCAACTCGGTTTCATTTGAAAGGAATCCAGGTCAGGGACATTGTGAGACAACCCCGTGACACGCACCCAAACACAAGTGAGGACTATCGGGAGATTTGCTTCAAAAGCAAACTCCTGATCTAAACTACAATACCAGGGATGGGTGCACGCTCCACGGGCCGGCCTCGTTCCAGGACCACCTGCTGTTCGGCTCTAACAGAAGGCGGGACTGAAAGTAAGCCATGTGCACTCATTCAGCCCCTCACTGGGCATCTCCCCACTGAGCACGGTTTCTCCTGTAAAGTAACAACCAGGGGTTTTTGTTTGTTTGGTCGGTTGGTTTTTGGTTTTTTTTTTTTTTAAGGTACAAGCATGGAGAAAAAGGAAAACTAAACCATTAGGTCATCTTACTTGACTCTGGATTATTCTCTGTTCTTTGTTTATCCTTATAGCTCGGGCTTTCTTTGTTTGCTTGAGCCTAACCACATGAAGGCCGACAGAAGGTGACTGTCTGAAGGACAGAAAAGCATTTAAACTATGAAAAGATCAAATACAAAACTATGAAAAAATAATTACTGAATAGGAATTAAGTTCCTAGTCAGTGAAGGACTGGAGTTCCGAACAGTCTTCTAAAGCAAAACTTGGCAAGGAACTCATGACTTTATAAATCTTCAGGAGATATGATAGAAGCAAGCCATAGAACTTCAGATGGGAACCCACAAGACATGGTTACTATATACATCATAGCCTCCCGCTCACTGTCTTCTGATGGGCATTGTAGGGGTAAGGAAGCTATTGTTTTGCCTCCTTTGTGCATAATTCAATGTTAACTTCTGTCTGAAATCAAAACTCACTCCTCAATGTTTTCAAAAGTCAGTTGCAAGGAAGGACTTTGATCTGCTGGCAAGGGGAAGGGCTTTCTGCTTTTCCCTGCGAATGGCACATGGCTCTGACTATTGCGGGGGAAACAAAACAATGGGATTGATTTTGCCAGGGTAACATGCCATGCACTTGGCTCTTTTCCTTCTTCCTGTGCTACTTTGTACAGTGGGTTTTGGTCTATAAATGAAATCCAGCATTTGCTACTGCCAAACATCTTCCAAATGGGTATAGAACTTAGGTAACCAGCACTCACTTCTAGATAAAAACATCTTTCACCATCTGCAACTGCAGAGGAATGAATAATGATGTAAAGTATCCTCTCTGTTTCTTCCCTTCCCTAATTAAGTGAATCTATATTCAATTCATTAAAGCCATCTGTGTGACAATTAACTTACCATGAAAGCTCTGGATCAGTTTTGCCCATCCAGAACCTCATTTTTTTTTGACAGCTTGTTTCTGATTCAGCCTAAACCTAAAATTCGAGCTCTCTGAAGTGTATCCTGCCTTTGAGTACAGGAGTGCAAGGACTGTGCCTAATTATAAAGATCTTTTGAAATTACAATGGCAATGTTCTTCCAAGTCTTCAAATTTCTAGCTGCCTTTAATAAGGATCTTCTCATACTACTTCTCTCACCCTTATTTTATTCCTCTATTTCTTAAAATTGCCCATGCTCCAAGAGCTCTAAAATTAATTTGTGCAGCTTGAAAAAGTGTGTTTATTACTTATTTCTTCATAATTTCTTTCATGCTATAAATTAAAATTACTATGTTTTCGCAGAATACATGCACAACCCACTGCATTTTCTAGAAACTGGGAAATAAGTCTCCTGTATCGTCCAGTTTATGCCTTTTCTTTACTATTACCCACCACCAGAATTTAAAGGCTTGGCTGGACCATCGTTTCAGAGAGAAATGAAACATGACCTTTTGTTTAAAGTACAATTCTTAAAGGCGTGAAGATCTAAGTTTAAAGTTGCGGCATTCATGTACTCCAGTAACCCTCAATGAAACAGATATATAGACTCAGACAGATGTTCTCCAAAAGGTATTTTTAATGTAATCTGCATTGGAGCCTAAAGAGAGTAAAAGCAGAGAAATATGCTTGTTATTTCTTTTTCACATTACTATTAAAGCTAAGTTACTTCACGTAAAAAAGAAACTGCAATATTTCCACACACGGAGCTGGCCCCTGCATAGGAAGTCTTTGTGACAGAATGGAACAAATATAAAACATTAGTTTAAAACCTAACCAGCAAAAGCTTTTCATTCCGCCCTCACTGAGGTGTCAACAGTTACTTTCACACTCAAAGCCAAGAGATACGAGCAGTCTAGTATGTCCCCCATCAAATTCCTCAAAATTACTTTGAAGCATTAAATACCAGATGACTTAATTGTAGTAGACAGAAGATAGAATTTAGTGTTTAGTCTACCTACTCACATTTGTCAACGTTTTAGAGGATAAGAAGCATTCCACTCTAATCTCAAAGCATGAGGAAGCCGTTTCAAGAGCAGTCATACCTTGCTCCTGCCCGTCACCTGGCAGTTCATGCAAAACTGAGGACAGGCAACGTGTTTCCCTCATAAGGTTTTTGGCTTTTTATAAATCCCTCCTGTAAAGGATTTGATGTAGCACTCCATTCCTTTTTTTAAAGTAGTGTTTCATAAAAATTGAAAGAAGTTAATTTTAACTAGCGGCAAAACAGTTGTTAAAAAAAGATCTCTTTGGGGACTTAGGAAATACACAAGAAGTTACTTCCTATGCAGGGACTGCTGTAAAGTATATATGGAAAAATAACCACACTGTTGCCTTGCATTTCAGAAAGTGTTTTTACACTGCACTTAACTGGAACAGAGACATCACAGGCAGCTGGAATTTTGCTACAGGCGTATGTGATACAAAAAAAAGCAATACAATTATAGAATTTGGTAAGAAAAGTGTTTAATTTTTTTTTTTTTTTACGAGAATACTCTGCATCTTCCTGGTTGAAGTATTTCACATTAAATTCAATGAAAAGAAGAAAAACTGCTTCAAGCATTTATCCCCTACCCCAACATACAACTTCAGAGGTCTCAACAAGCAAGGAGGTATTGGTGTCTTCGTCTCTAGGGAGCCAGACCTGTAAATGGTTTAACCAATTTTAAAACCTGTTTCACCTCTGTGGGGCATACAATTATTTCCACAGTGTTCTTAACATTTTTCTGTGTCACTAGCTCAGAAGCAGTACATTTCATCAGAAAGAAAAGCCCAAATGCGACCAAAAAAAGAAAAACCAAGAAAAGAATGAGTTAAAATTATGACAAAAATAAAGCAATTCTTTGTTTCACGTGCTCTTTAGTTCCTTGTCCTTACTACAGTTTGACTCCACCGAGCAACACTGCTGCATTTAGCACCAACATGTTTCACTAAAATAAACTTATTTCCACCTCTGAATGAGTAACAACTGAAAAAAAAAAAAAAAAAGTTTTGCCTCCAGAAATCTGCTGTCTGTACTGAACTGGAGGCAAAAGTGGTTTGAAATAGGGACAAAACTGCTACGACTCATTAGCAAAAGCCTTAGCAGCACAGGGCCTATTGTCCCAATCCTTCCTCCTCCCAATCTGCCAGTCCTGAACTAATCAGTAATACATTACCCATCACAGGCTCTGTACAAATAGATTTTAAAATTAATAAAAATTAAACAGGGCAATGTAAACAGAGGGCCAAATGGAAAATGGTATTAATTGTATGAACTCACCCACCTGGTCACCTAAGGCCAAGTATGTGGCAAATTCAGCAGATTCCCTCATCATCATGAAAAACTACCTTCTGCCATGGAGGTGGTAGTCTTTAGGACTGATGTACAACGGCAGGTATTTTGGATGAACTACATACAATAAATCACTACATCCTATTAAACTGGTTTAGTTTTAAAGAGTAGCTAACAAAATAAGCCTTCCTTATAGCAATTTTCACTATAATTGTAACACGCTTTCTGTTTTTAGAGTATATTTCTGGACTAACAAGTTCCAACTGGCTTTAAATGGGATATTTGACAATTGTAAGGACAGGGATTTAAACCAAAACTACTAAAGAGCAATACAGATTCCAGAGTATGAAACTCAAAAAAAGTCTTCCTCTGTGACCTATAGAAAAAGAATTACTTTTGTGACTTGAAATATAACATCGATCATTACTAGCTCGGTGTAATTTGTTGATTAAGCCTACTTACAGACCAGTAGAAAAGCATACCAAAAGAAACTGGGAAAAAAAAGAATCAAACTACACGTTCTCTCACAACTGACAGCTTGGGTGGCATGTGATTTAATCATTACAAACCAGAGAAATCCAGCCAGCTGAACAGAATTTTACTTCTGTGTATTTGCAAGAGAAACTAACAAGGTTTCCTCATTCTCACAATTTCATACAATGCAGTTGTGGCATGAGACAAACAGGTGAAAGTTGCTTCAAAATACAGAGTGTGAAAGTAGCAATACATAAATAGCACTGCTTTGTTTAAAAATATCCCCATATTTTTTCCCAAGAATGGCTAAGCTAGTAGGCACCACGCTGTACACTAACAGGAACACCAAAACAGCCCAAAAGCAAGGAAGAACTATTCTTATCTTCTCCCAAGATACATTCTTCCTCAACTTAGTTCACAAACGACAAAAATGTTCCAACATAAACTTAAATAAAACTAAAATATTTTAAAAAGACCCTCCTAAACCAATTTTGCCTTTATCTAATTAATTTGGCTTCTAAATATCTCTATCACTGACAAAGGCCTAAATGAACTTGTTGAATTTCTGGAGCAAGAACTCCATACATATACTTACTGCCCACCACTGAAATGAAACATCAAGTCAAAAATATGCAATATGCTAGACCACTAAACCTGCAAGTAAACTGTATTCTATCCAACAGAAATTAGTTCCGCTTTAAGACATTTGCAGGGCTAATGTGCCATAATAATTTCTACTATTTGTCAACAGTAAAGTGCTGAATTATATTAATTACCTGAATCGCACTCACATTTATGATCTCCATTTATAGGTTTCTTATCAAGTCAAAAGAGCCCTTTCTGTTGTAAAAGCTAAGCTGTTGTGCAAATATTATAAAAATAGGTACTTTAATTAGAAGCTCTATACACAACAGAACTCCGGCTTTTTTTTTCAGTACAGCTGACATAGTAGAGATGAAAAGTCCATGCAAGTATTTATAAAGATATTTAAAATGAAGAGAAAAAGGACACTGCTACAGAACTTCCAAGACCCTGGCATACAGCCACTTACTATATTAGATGATGTCTAGATCTGGACTGATAAGCATCATGCCACCAACATGCTTTAGTTTCTTTTGTAGCTAAAACGGATTTGTAAATTTTAAACTATAGCATACATTTGATCTATTTCTCATTAAAGTGTATCATTAAGTTTGAGGTTAAACTTTGAGCAAACTTCACATCTAGTCACATAACCAGCACAAGCAAGACATTAGTGCAAAGGGGAAGGTGTCAGTTGTACACAACGAGGACTCTTCCCCTAACTGTGTGATGCAATGAAACAATTTTAGATTTAAAGTTCAAATGGACTACAACGAGAAAAAGCAACATCCCTGAAGGTATTCAAGGCCAGGATGGACAGGGCCTTGGGCAGCCTGACCTAGCGGGATGTGTCCCTGCCCACGGCAGGGGGGTTGGAACTAGATGATTTTTAAGTTCCCTCCCAACCCAAACTATTCTATAATCTTCTTCTCCCTATTTAGGACAAATTTCCAGAGTATCAAAAGGAAAGCAACCTCAGTTACAGCAGTCAAAAAGGTCAAATCCAAATTTGGAGAGCTGATACGTAACTCCAAAATTCATCATGCTATGAAGACAACATTCTCAAAAGAGCTCCAAACAAACTGCAAAACAAAATCAGCATTTAAGTTGAAATTGGCCAACTGCTGCATAGAAATATGCTCACACACAACAGTCATGTTCAAGCCAGTGCATAGAGAATATAAAAGCACTTATGGTATTTGCAAATGTTAACAAGTCCATACAACTTGTACAGTTTAGCAATGAGTCCATAGAAAAAGAACAGAGTAAGAGTAGAAATGCTCAAGCAAAACCAAAAAAAGATGAACTTCCAACTGTATAAAATCCACATAACAGTTATAGTAAAAAGACATTAGTGGAAAATACTCAACTCAGTCCCAAACACCCAACAGGCAAGTAAGAACAGAACAGACAAGCCTTTGGCAGACAATCTTAGGAGTCTAAATATGGCATAACATTTCTAAATAACCCACAAAATATATTATATGGCATATTCATATTAAATACTGGGTAACCAGCTCTGCAGATCTGACGCTAACAACACTTTAGCCAATGAGAGCAAGATGGAGCAAGCTAAGGGAACGCTGGTGTATCACAACAGTGCTCAAGGGACATATCACCAAGTCGTGCTTCAAAAACAGTACTCTGGGACTCCATACTATCATCTATGGAGCAAAACAAAGTTCTCTAGTTTTTCAGGGATGTGCCCTGCGTAGAATATGTTATAATTCACTATTACACGAGCAGCCAGACACTGCAATGTAGTATGATTTATGGGCTGGATTAAATTTTTTGCTATTTCCTTCTCATCTAGCAAATCACTAGCCGTTTGTTTATGCAAGTTCGTGGCATCGAAGTGTGAACCTGACTTGATAAGAAGATTCATGATGTCTGGATTGTTGTTCAGTGCAGCAATGTGCAAGGGACTGTTGTTATCAGAGTCTCTGACATTCACATCAGCACCACATTCCACCAGGATAGCCGTAACTTGTAGAGAGGGGAATTTACAAACTGGGTAGCGACCCACACATGTAGTATTACTGTCAACAGCAAGATGAAGAGGACTGAAGTTATTCTTCCCTCTAGGCTGAAGCTTAAGAAATTTGTAAATAGTCTGTTTCTTAAAATGTTCCTGTTCCGAGCTGCAAGGTACCTTCTCCAACAAGCAAATTAAATGCAAAATAATGGAAAGGGCTTTGTTCAGCTGTATTGGATCGGGAGGACACTGGGTTTGCTTCATGGCCCGTTCTATTTCAAGAACGCTTTTGCACAATATCCCCATGAGATCATCAAATGTGACAGTAGTGCCTAGCAGGCCTTTTGCCCTATCCTGCAGCATGAAGGAGAAAAGTTCAGCAAATGATAGTAAACTGCTGGCTGTCATAGGGCTCAGTGGATCAAGATTGCGCTGCTGCATGTCCAAAGCATATTTCCATAAGTTGATACAACGCTTGAAGTTTCCAGAGTCTGCATAGACAGCACCTCTGTATCTAATATAGTAGGATGTATCTGGGTGAGACGGGCCAAGAATACGTTCTCTGATTAATAGTGCTTGCATTCTCATTTCATCAGGGTCTGCAATAAGATTTTCTAGCTCTTCTGAGCTATTTACCTCTTTAGCATAGTCATATGCCATAATGAGTGTTTGTGGCACAGGTTTGCTCAGGATATTATTCCTATCACTGTACCTCATTTCCATAGCTCGCTTCCAGTATTTCAAAGCACCAAGCAGATCTCTCTTTTTGTCCACAAATGTCGCTCCTAGAAGTTCTAGAGCATTTATGCGCTCAGCCTTACTGGTCTGCACGTGCTGGGTCAGAAAGTCGACAATATTTGTGTGGCCTGTCACGCTAGCTGACAGAAGGGGAGTCATTCCATAACCGTCCTTTTCCATTTTAGCACAATACTTAAGAAGCATCTTCATTATCTCCAGACTTCCAGATTCCGCACAGTCATGTAATGCAGTGTTTCCTGCAAGAGAAGAAAAACAATCACACAACTCATAATCAAATTCTAGCCCAAACACCACCATGCTCAAGGGTTAAAAAATAGTTACATTAATATTTTAAAAAAATAGCAGTTTTGACATCAATGGACGATAAAAGGCTTAGTTTACAAGTCAAAATAGTCAAGATCTGATTAAAATTAAATATCAAGGCTGCCAGAGAGTTATACAAATTAAAACGCTTCATATTGCCTGAAAGAATTAAATATGTTTTACAAGCCTTTTTGTCTCATTATTAGAAAGAAGAGAATCACAATTGAATTCTCCACTCTATAAAAGCACAGGAACAAGTGATTTCATTGTGTCCAAAGTCAAGCAAGTGAGGCAGAAGACTAATTTGCCTGGACAGAGAATGCCTTGTGGAGAGGAAAAAGAAACTGCACATGCTCTGGAAGCAAGGTCAGGCTTTGCAGGAAGGCTACAGAGCTGTGTTTTGTATACGCTGCGAGAAGACATGAACAGCCAAAGCTCGACTACAGATTTAACTAGTCAGTGTTCTATCAAACAAGGACTTTTTAAAAGCAACAAGCGGTCTAAAGAAAACATCTGACCAATACTTGTTGAAGACAGTCACCTGACTAACAGGAACAAAGCAAAAACAGAGGCATTCAATGCTTTTTTTTTTTTTTTCACCTTGGTCTTTAATAATGCTGATGGAACTTGTCCTGACTTAAATCAGAGGACTACAAATAGGGAAACAGTGACTTTCCATTTGTGGACACTGAAATCGTAAGGAACTGGCTGTACCAGCTGAATGTTCGTAACTTGATGGGTCCTGATGAGATTCACCCCACAGTACCTGAAGGAGCCAGATGACGTTACGGCAGGACCCCTCTTGATCGATCACCTACCAAAGATCTCAGGAGTCTGAGGAGGTTCCCACTGACTGGAAACTACTTCAGTTTATAAGAGGGACAAGAGGGATGAGCCAAGGAACTACAGATCTGTTAGTCTAACCTCAGTTGCTGGAAACAAATATGACAAAGATCCTGCTGGGTGCTACTGAAAGACGTTTTAAAAACAATGCAATCACCAGGCACAGAGAACATGGGTTCACAAAGGGGAAGCTCTGCCTAACTGATCCGACATTCTTCTAGGGTAAGGACACGGGTTGAGGGAGGTTGCCACTCTACTCTGCTCTTGTGAGACTTCACCTGGACTACTGCATTCTGTTAGAGAGTCCTCAGCACAGGAAAGACATAGATCTGTTAGAGTGAGTCCAGAGGAGGGCATGAAGATGATCTGAGGGATGAAGCACCTCCCATACAAGCACAAGCTGAGAGAGTTCGGGTTGTTCAGCCTAAAAAGAAGGCTCTGGGAGACCTGAGAGCAGTCTTCCAGTAGTTAAAGGGGGCCTACAGGAAAGCTGGGGAGGCGTTCTTTATCAGGGAGTGCAGGGACAGGACAAGGGGTAATGGTTGTAAGCTGAAAGAGGGGAGATTTAGATCAGATACTAAGAAGAAATTTGAGAGGTGAGACACAGGAACAGGTTGTTCAGAGAAATCATGAATGCCCTGTCCCTGGAGGTGTTCAAGGCCATGTTGGATGAGGCTTTCAGCAACCAGATGTAGTGGAAGGTTTCCTTGCCTATGTCAGGGAAGTTGTAACTGAATGATCTTGAAGGTTCCTTACAACACAATCATTCTATGGTTAGGAAACATTTGTTTACCAGGAGTGTGGTCAAATACATGAACAGGCTTTCTAGAGAGGTAGTCAATGCCCCAGGCCTGTCCGCACTAAGAGACATTTGCACAGTGCCCTTAATTTTACTTTTGGTCAGCCATGAATTGGTAAGGCAGTTTGGCTAGATGATTGTTGGAGATCCTTTCCAACCAAAACATTCTATTCTACTCTAGAAGGAGTTTCTGTCTCTTTCAAGTATGAAATCAAAACTTAAGCTTGCTATCTCCATGTTGATACCCTTTTCCCTTCTTCCCTTGCCAAACTGCCCTTTCCCTCTACCTCCAGCAATATAAATATAAAAAAATAATGAGATTTGTACAAAAATTAAAGCTGGGCTAACTCAGCATTGGCTTTGTTTCCCACTAATGCCACCTGTTTGAAAATCCTATTCACAGAAAGTTAGAAAGCAAGCATTGGACACTGCAGTTAATATTAAACTATTATTCTTCAACTAGATGAAAAATGTAGCTTAACTTCAAATACAAGCACTTCACTGGAGAAGGAAAAAGATTGAGTCAAACTTTCGTAGTCCCCTCCCAGCAAAACAAAGTCTCTTACGTGGTTTTAAAAGTACCCAATTTAAATATTGCTTGTTCTTTATCATATATTATACATACTACAGATTCAAACAAAGGAAATTTTCAGCCTCTCATTAAGTTAATACATAACTTATTAACAGAAAGCTCATGTAAGAATCCTCCCACTGCCCAAATTAAGATTTCTTACATCACTGGCCCTGCAAATTCCAGTTAACTGACCATCTAATCACCAGTTTCAATTACACTGTCAGCAAGCTTCCACATTCACAAATGAGACCTTCTTACCGAAGGATTCTCTACTCACTCATCGACATCACATTTGGCTTTTAAAAGTTAAGAAAGAAGTTTCCTGAAACTTCCATATTTTCTTTTTTTTTTTTGGTAGGCTTTTTTTCAGTGTCACCAAGACAGTGATTTACAATGTACTTATTTGTTGTATTTCTAGACTTGAACAGAACTACAGGGGTGAGGGAACCAAAGCAGCCACCTGAAATCTTCAGCCCATGACTGGGATAAGTATTTGTAAATATATAGTCTACTGATGGAAACAGCTTCTGTTTATCTTCATGCAGTTTAATTTTTTTCCAGGTCCTGATCTCTACAAGGTGCAGGCTGCTCTTTGTACTAATTGTACTAAAGTATTTAGCTAATGAAACTCAAATCAGAAGTGTGTCCAAGACCTGTCTTTAAAGCTGAACACTGTACGAAAGCTAAAATGCAGACCAAGTTTTCCTAATACGGTCCTTTTGCCAAGAACGTATTGTTTACACCATCTTAAATACAACAAAACCAAAACCAAATAATCTGAAGTTAGCATTATATATATATACACACACACACACACATATAAATACCAGGAAAAAAGATTCATACTTACTAAATACCCTTCAGAAAGAATTTTTATTATTCCATTTTCATTTCAACTATAAGAAACTAACACAGGTCTAATTTGAATTCAAATTTTGTAATTTTCAATTAGAAATTGTCTAATTTGACAATTTCTACCTTTTACATATGCAACCACATATCACACTTACCTTCCTTCTAATAGGATACAGTAAGAGGATATACAATCGAACAAAAAAACACCAAAGCAAAATTCAGAAATACCTGGTCAAACTGTAATGCGGGTCCTCTACATTCAATACCCACTTGTTGCAAGCAGATCCACACAGGTTAGGTGCAGAATGTAGAATTCTATTCTGTGACTTGAATTAGTTGACTATTGTATGGTAGCTTCCTTTTATCTTCTGTTGAGAAGCCACTGAGTCAAAAAACATTCACCCAACACTTCGGCAAGTTTTGGTATGCGGAAAAAGAAGTATCTAGAGACTCAGACTCTATTTAGTTGAAAATTTTCTAATGGGCCTTGGTTTTCCCCACTAGTAACCCAATCATGCCCTGGAGGCACGTGGTTTAGTGGTACACAGGAATGGTTAGACTCGTCTTTTCCAACCTATGATTCTGTGATTCCCTTCTGACTCTTTCCTTATAATGTTTCACTTCTCAAAACTTTACACTGGTCTGCAGCTTTTTTCTCAAACCTGTTTCTGGGCCATCTTAAGAACTGCCAGCACACTTCAAGGCCTCCTTGTTGCTCCCAATGCCAGCAACCAGAAAAATTGTAAGCAAGAATTGTAAGAAGAATTGCAGTAAGGAAGAATGGCAGTTATTTGGGAGAAACAGAGTCCCAATCCTTGCTCACCAGATACCAACATTTAGCTAACACACTGATCAAATTCATACAAAAGATGTGTAGAAAATTACTTTCAGAAGCTTATGACTCAGGTTTAACAGGTTTTTGCAATTACAGCAGAGATATGAACATGTTTTGTCCCCTCCAACCAGTATTCTAAGTTCAAGTTCTAAATATTTTTAAAAAAACACGACAAAATATCAGACTGTTTCATTAACAGACAGTGAACTCACTTTGAAAAATATTCCTTTCTTGAAACACTTATGAATAGTGGACAGTTATTTTACCATCATTTACTAACGAATAAGCTGAGGAAGACACTCTGACACAAAGTAGCACATGACATTAAACCTTAGATCAAGATTCACAAAACTAAATCCAGTGCATGCAATGGCAAGTGATTTTCAATCCTTAATATCTCAGGCAATTTTTATCCAAACAGAGTACGTTAAGTCAGTTACAGGTCTGGCCACACTGCAGTCTCTTGCCAACAAAATTTCCAATCACATGAACTGATCTTTAGCCAAATATAGATGGCTTAAAAGTTTGGCAAATTTGGCACAGTTTAGCAACTATAATGGTTATAGAACATGTTCTAATGTGTCACAGCAAGACAAGGCTCAACTTGATCACTTCAATCAGCACGAGCAGATGTGTTCAAATACAGACATTTTCCTACCCTCAGCTGGAAAATGCTGGTGTGTGCCAGCCCACAATATATTGTGAAGTAGTTTTTAGCTAATAACTACCTCTTCCCAAAGATCATGTCTATTCTCAAAGGAACCCATTTTTTTTGCTGGTAGAAGATGTGAAACCAAACACACCAGAGATCCTCAAAAGCCTTTCAGAAAATGTTCTGCAGGATTGCTTTGAATGTTGGCAGCATTGTATGCAGCTGTGTGTCAGCTTGGAAGGAAACTGTTTCCAAGGTGGTAGTAGTTGATTTTTTTAATTTGTTAAATAAAAAGAATTACAGGCACAGTCTCACTCTTTTTGTGTCAGTCCTTGTCTATGGAATGACACATCAATACTGAAAAATCCACACAACTTTAGCTTGTCCACTGTTCTGGGCAAATTAAGGTCCAATTCAACAGCCTATATGTCATTAGTTTACAATGTAGCTATGAAGAACACATGGAAATATGCTTGAGATTCCAAGGAACTTCACTACTCTGTCCAACTAGATCTCCTTAATTTAAAAAAAGGGCCTGTTTTTTTAATTTGTATTACAATTACTTACTTAAGCCTAAACAGCTGTTACTGACAGCATATCAAAAGTAGCGTAACCTTTTAGCTGCTTATACTGTAGTAGCTCTTGGATTTAAAAGAAGCTAGGTAAAAAATACTGAAGGAAGGCCTCGCCCACTAGTTTTTAGTGGCTATGCCTCACTTGACTTTGACTGGATCAAACAGGTACAGGATTGGGAAGGAGACGTTGTAAGAATACCAAATTTCCATGGACTAGAAGTGGGCACCAGCAGACAGTTGAGAGCTGCCAACTTAAAAAGCCATAGCGCCTGGCTTTAAGAAATAATATTACCAGCCATCTACACCTAAAGTAGTTAGGTGTAGATAAAGTGTTAAATCTGAGAAAGAACTTGAAAAAAAAAAATGGCAGTGGCTTTAATATAAAAATCAAAGTCTACATACCACATATCTGAACTGTTCAATTCCTGGCCAAGAAGCATTGCAAATCCATGACTATTCTGTGAATTAACTCATCTTTTTCAGGAACACCATATTGCCTACACTGACAGGAATAAGCAATGGCTGAATACGATTCAACAGTTAATTCAATTACTGTAATGTTATTTATTCAGTAGCAAACTAAAAGTCAACATTCTATCTACTGCTATACTGAAAAGGGAAAAGGCCAAAAATAAGTAAATGTACTTTGAAAATCATTCTCCTCAATAGGCAGTTTTCCAAGGGACATATATGAACCAGTTGGCCAAATCAAGTTATTTTTTAAAGGTGTGAAAGATTATTTCAAAATAAGTTAAATTTTCTTAATCCATTTTTAATTCCAAAATGTTCTGCAGGAATTTAACCACATATAGACAATCACTAATGTTACAACAGCATGAAAGGCTTGTCGTTCTTGCATAGAAACAATACTGGACTGCAAAAATTTTGGTAGTAGTGGTACTTCTCTGCTATAAACTGAGTCCCACTATACCGTATTCCTGATACTCCTTACAAACTGCTTCTTACAGTATTGAACTTTAGTATTCACATTACATAACTTCCCTCAATTAAAAACCAGCAACAAATAAACAGAATAACACCACCTCCAGTTCTTCCAAATCTTGCAAAAACAAATCAAGGAAAAGAGTATGGTCAGTTGGCACTGTAGCTTCATGTTATTTTTTTGTCACTATCCTCCATGGTACAAATGTGGTACAAATACACACAACTGCTTCATCACAGAAATAATTCTCTAACTATCCAGTGTTACCAAGAACTCATCAGAGTGGGGGGTGGGCATCCAACTTCATAATGAGGCCATATATTTCTATGTCAGAAGCAAGTAATTCCCAAAATAGACTGGTAGCTTGTGACATGGGAACAAAAGAAAGTGAAGCAATGACAAGAAGTTAATCTGACTTGATTTGCAACCAATTAAGTAAATCCACCTCCTAACACTTACAAAACGCTTGATCAAATTTCTGGGTAGTAAAACTTACATTAAAATTTAGTATCAATCTGATATCATATCCAGGATCTTTAAACATAAGAGAAAAAAAGAATCCATTTAAATGACTGATCAGTCTGTAAAATTAACCACATGTACTTATTCTTGAAGCCTTACAGATGAAATCAATCACTTTTATAAAGTTATCCATGTAACATTTATTTTTTTCTAATAGAGAATTTCAAGTAATTAACTATTCCAAGAGTTTTAGTGTGTTTTTTTTTTTTCAAAAAATGTATTGCTACATAAATAGAAACCTGGGCAGTGCACAAGAAAACCATAGAAAAATACATCCCTATGCTTCATAAGCATGACAAAGAAAAACTAAAGGCATTCTTCCCTTTAAGAAGAAATAAAGATTGCAAAGAACTAGTAATCAAAACAAGTTATTTTAACCCAGTTTCCATATTCTGTAATGGAATAATTGCTCCCTTGCTTTATGAAGTACTTCATGAGAACTTATCAAGAATACCAATAAAAAGCATGCTGTTAATCAATAAATTTCAACACAAACCCCTTTTTGTTGTTTAAATTCAAGAATCTATTCATTTAAACTGTCCTATTTTATTTACAGTAATACCTACTGCAGTTCATTTTCTACATTGCATCACGCACAAAATATCTACAAAATGCAGTGCACTGTGCCATGCAATACCAACTAAAAAAAGGAAAAAAAAAAAACCAAAGCAAAATAAAGGACACAGAACACTTTTAGAGGGAGGATTTATACACAAGGGGGGGAAAAATGAAAGGAAAAAAGGAGCTTTGTTTTTTTGTTCCATACTTCCCTCACCAAAAGTTAATCTGGGCAAGCAGACAAGACAAAAAAACCTGAGAAGAGAACAAACCTGTCAGACTTCTTAATGTTTACTGCAAGAGAAAACGAATTATTTTTAACACATACTACTAAACCACTCATCATAGAGTAAAAAGTGTGAAACTCTGCAATCCCACCATTCCTAGGTCTGCCAAGTCTGTAAAAGGGTTTTTCCCCCCTTAACAGCAGGTTTGTGTGTTAAACTTTCCAGTACCCCACATAAACGACAATCCTGAAAAGCTCTAACCCCTGGTACAGTACTGTTATACATATAACCTCGATACAGTACCCACAGAGACTGCCGTCCATATGCTTCTATACTTCCCAAAACGAGGAAGCAAACTCAACAAGCCTTGTCTCCATATTATTTTACAAAGCTATTCTAATCAAATACTGTGCCAGTAGAATCTAAGAACAAGAAGATTTTGAATCACAGTGTTATTTTGCATTTTCAGGAGATACAAGTACCTCCAATTGCAATGGTAGTACAGAGGATAATAGACGACAAAGAATCAGGGCTTGCAACCAGGCATTTCTGTGCAGACTTAAAGGAACACTTAGTCCAGCAGGTCTTATGAAATTTTCTAATACACAGAAAAATTAGTCTTTTGTCTAGCAGATGAGTCTGCTAACAACAGAACGAGGACAGAGTTAGCAAAGACCACTAGTGGAAACCATTAACATCACCCCGAAGAGAAAGAGACCACACACCATGGAGCAGAGCAGTGGAACGCCTTACAAGCCGTGTTCAGAAAAAATAGTTGCCTTTCAAGTAGATATTTTGGAAAAAGAATTTGTTTTCTCTGTGACATTACATTCAAGCCATTCTGGTTACCAAGACCTGCATACTTTACCTATAATTTAGCTCACTGATTGCAGAAAGGAAGGAAATAAATCTCTGTTACTGCAGCAAGTCTGGTAGAGGAGGATAAAGCATAACACAAACTTTCAAAACATGCACTGAAAATCTTCAGAATACAAGATCGAAGTGTCCTAGCTGGAATTAGAACAGAAGTAAAAGTTCACTTTAAAATGGATGGCATGCCAAGTAATTTTATTGGGGCAATTATATGAAATATTTTATTTTAAACACAAAATTCAACAAACACAGGCCCAGGTATATCCCCAAAACAGCCCTAGTCTGTAATTTGAAGGCCCAAAGACTGCTAACACTTGAATTACAAGAGTAAGCATTTCCCACCCTACAACACAGCAGCCAAACAAGACTGTGCACTGACACAAACCAGCAAAACATCATATTCAACCAGAAGTCCATTCTGAAGGTGGTAAGGCAGCACCATTTTAACAACTGATCACTGGCAGGCTCCACAATGCAGCCTAATAGAAAACACAAAGAACATCTTCCTCATCCAGCACAAAGGTAGGTCTATGCTCCATTTGAGGTTTAGTTCTAGGGTCCTAGCTCCTCCTGAGAAATCTCAAGTTTCTGCTGCTTTAGTATTATACACACTTTTCTCCTTTAGAAAGTATAAAAGCTTTAAGATCTTTAAGTTTTAAGAGGATTTTTGTTCATTTTTGAAAAAAACAACCCAACCACAACTTACCATTTAAGATATGATTATATACCCAAGTGAAACTTACTAGGCTTTATTTTTTTATCTGCAGCTTCTTAAGCTATGAATAACTTACTGGAGAAGCTTCTAAATTAGAAAAATGGTGAATTATTTAATTTTGCAAGTGCTGCTTTGGCTACTTTTTGCTTTTCTACAAAAAAATAAAAAATGTAGCTACAAGTATCTTTGCTGTTGTCCACAATTCTAAGCAGAAAAAAACTACCTCTACCTGCACTAGGTCTCAGGTTTTCCCTGTCACGAACACTGTCCATGTAACACAAAATATTCTTTAAAAAATCTTTTGCCTACATTTTTGTTGCCTATGTGCTTCATAAAGGTTCCGGGAAAATATGAAAGTTCAGATATAAAAAACAATAGAAACAAAAACAATGAAAGCCTCATGCTTTAAATTCAGAACCACTGGCCATCTTTCACAGTACAGCACTTATTTACCCCTAACATCTTGTTACCACCTCCTTCACCACCATCTCCAGTGAGCCAGGCCTACGCTCCACCTTGGTGTTGCACCTTACCTGACTCAGACTCTGAAGTCTTTATCAACATCTTAATCCTTTCCTGTCTGTGCTTTTGCACTTCCACAACTTTCTTTTCAAAACCTCCGCAGTCTGAACTTCTGAGGTCCAAAATTCAGTTGCAGGATTCTGCCTATATTTTAGCAGGATATCACCACATGTTTTCACCTGCTCTTTCATGCTCTCCCTGCCACAGCTGTCATCCTGACTTTTAGATGCCCATACCCTTACTTGTTTTCTCATCTCCAAGTATTTGGATTTTTCTCGGGAACTGTTAACACTTCAAAACATTTTCATATCCTTCCCAGCTCTGGATTTTACTGCTTTTTAAAATATGAATAAAGTTCTGCCTTGCAATACGGAAATCTGATGGAAAAACACAAGGAATAGTTGAAGTAATTTTGACCACTCCTCCACGGGTTTAAGAATAATACTGAGAAAGGAAGCTATTGTAATCTCCCACAACAGCACCTCTACTCAAGTTATGTAGTTTTATTCTTATGAGAAGCATTGTAATTTTAAATGCAGCAAAATTTACAGTAGCGGAAGCTTTCACATCTCTCACAAAACAGTAGGCTTCTCCATACATGGCTCAGGAAGGGATCTAAAAAGACAGAAGGATAGCAGAGCACTCAAGTTCTGTGTACCTTCCAACCACAAGCACAGACAGCACCACGACAGGAGTAGTAGAAAAGCAAATAATAGGTAGACACTGGGGTGGAACATGACAGTGTAGAATGAAACCAGGTGGAAATAACTAAGTTTGAAATTAATAGCTACCAAACATTCTTCCAAAATAAAGTGAAAGAGGGTTAGTTGAGAGCCTCAGCCACTGCAATTCTTAGTGATACCAGTTTTGTTCAGTTCTGCTGACTTTCAGTTTCAGGTTTTACAGTACTTACTTTCTCCACTTCTTTACCTCACACTGCTTATTTAATAACTTCACAGATCAACCTGTTTCAAGACGCCAAAAAGTATGTTAATGTCATATCAGAAGGAATCTCCACATACAAAACTGTATTCCGCATAGCTGACCAGTAGGTATTATGGATACAGAACCATTTGTACACATGGCAGTTCAAAATAAAATTAATTTTAATGACCTAAAACACATCCAACTAAACTTTTTTAACATTTTAAATAAGGATCAGTTACACCTTATGAACCTTTCCTCATGCGACTAGTTGTGAGTCACACATAAAATAAAGGAAGCAAAGAGAGGAAGGAATTAAGATAATGGAGAACCTGAGAGGAGAATGAGAATCCTCAGGAGCGCACGGCTGCTGCTCAGTCGTTCAAACAAAGACAAATAACACTAATGCACTAGTAAAATGAATAGTGAGGATCAGTAAAGGAAAGCCTACTCCACCAACTCAAAATGAGAGGGAAAAGAGCTTCAGAGATCTATCTTTTCCTCTGTTACATCAGATATTCAACTGCACTGCTCTGTTCGTACCTATAATATAAAGCGATTGGTTTAAAACTAAAAAAACAATATGCACTTTATATTTAGCTTGTTATTCCAAGAACCCTGTCTAGAAAATGACTTTTTTATCCTATCACAAGTCCACGATGATTCATAAGCAACCTGAAATCCTTACAAAGGAAGATTTATTTTGCTCTGCCCACTGCTATGACAAATCTGTAGTTTAACTCCCTTTACATTAAACCCACACATCTGCATGATTCGCTGAAAAAAGGCATATTTAACTGAATAGCTTTTCATTAATCTCATATTTGGCATTTACAAGGATTATACAATAATCTAGACACAAAGTATAATTTAACAGAAATAACTGTAAAGTGTAGTATAGCAGAAGCAGGAAGTAAAATTATGTTACAAAAGGGTTTATTAGCAGATTAGATATATATATATCTATACACAAAAAATTATATATATATATATATGTACACACACGCGCATATATATAAGAAATAGGCTGCTGAAACACAATACTGGCTCAGTGAGCTTAAAATTAACTGTAACCTGAAATAATTGGTGTGCTTTTCAGGCAAATATCACACCCACACACAAGTCTGAGATGTAATAAAAACGCCGGTGGTTAAACCAAGAAGTGTATATAATTATGATCACAGCAAAAACTGACAGCAATCTTCACTTTGAATGATAACACCAGGGTAATTGTAAACAGGGCCAAAAGATGCACTGTGCACTACTAGCAGCCCTTCTCTTGGGATCACAGTCACCTGCACCTTCATTTCTTTAATCCTAATATATGTTTTTGTTTACAAACACTGAAAAAATTATTCAAGAATTCGCAAGGAAGAAAGGGTGAAGAGCAAAGAGGTTATTAATTTCCAATGTAAAAAGCAATGTTTCTCCTTTACCCATCCTCCCTGATATGACTACGGCACAGATCAGTTTTACGTACAGCACATTCGGTGTGTTAGAAAGCAGTATGAAAACCAAGAATATATGCTTATACGTTTGAATGTTACTACACCAGACTACTATAAAGAGGAGTTCTCAGCAAGTTTATTATCTCACACATGCATAAATGTGGCATTTAAAATGACTTAAGACTTTTTAAGAATCAGCGGTTTAGGATTAAAATGTACCAATTTAGAATGAAATTATAAAAGCTGCGTTAACAAGGGTGTACATTGACAAAAAAAAACAGTAAAAGAACATAGCTTAATACACTTTATCTATTACTCATGCAATATTTTCAGAGGTCAACCTCCTAAAGAAGGGTCAACAAGTAACACTACCCATATCCACCACAAGGAAAGTGAAAAAAATTAACTTACCTTTAACGCTTTTTCTGTTAACATCAGCTCCTTTTTCAAGTAAATACTGAGCAATTTCTTTGTGGCCTTTGTAACATGAGATCATCAAGCATGTATGTCCATGACGGTTTGATACCTCCAGGTCTGCTTTGTGCTCCACAAGATATTTTACTATTTCCAGGTGACCATCAAAACAGGCAGCTCTGAGTGGTGTAGAATTTGTCAGAGTTGTATTGTTGACAGATGCACCATGATCTAACAGACACTGAACCACCTTCAAGTGGCCAGCAGCTGATGCTGCCCATAATGGTGGAGCCCCCTCAATGGTCTCACCATCAAAATTTACTGAACCACCAACTTCTATAGATGCAGAGCAATGGTCTAACAAGTATTCCACCATGTCAAGGTGACCATAACGGGCTGCCATCAGAAGTGGCGTGGCACCATTGGTTTTCTCTGACATCAGTAGGGCTACCTCTTCTCTTGTTTTGCTTGCCAGTAGCTTGGAGAGGAGCCGCAGCTTCCCATCACGAGCTGCGTTGAACACTGCTGTCTTTAGATCCATTTAGTCTATACCTCTCTGCTTCTTGGAAAACACACCTGTCTCTCTTTCAGAGTCAAAAGCTTATTGGAAACGCACAGCCCAAACAGACAGTCCACAGCTTCTTCTCAGGTCAGTTTCATCTAGATGGGACAACATGGAGACTGTGAACAGGGTCCATACAAAGCACACGCTCGGCCTGTTACAAATCTACAAGAGAAAAGAACTCTGGATGTTTTCACTCCCTACTTCACAAACAAGTAACCACAACCGTGTTTTCCTACAGCTGCACCCAAACAACTCTCTGCTGCGGTGGCCGACCTCCAGCTGACCTCCATGGGACCCCCGCCCCCTGTCTGGCACCACCCCTCCCCACCTCTTGGCTGCTCGGTGGCTCCCGAAGAAACCTTTAGTGCGGAGGGGTCTAACCCTACCAGCGTGTTCTCCATACCAGCCTCAGAAAAAAACTAACAGCGTTTCTGTTTGCACCCCCGACTTGCTTTGAGTGGCTGCCTAAGGCAAGCGACCCCACTCCTCCAAGGAACTCCACAGACACAGGCCCCAAGGGGCAAAGCCAGGCGGGGAAGGTGGCAGTTTGGATGCGCCTCAGCCTGCCCTTCTCCCCCTCGAGACCCCCCCAGCCTGCCCTTCTTCCCCTCATGACCCCTCTCCAACCTCTCAAAATCCCCGAGCCTCCCCTTCCCCTCACGACCCCACTCATCTCCCCTTTCTCTCAGAACCTCTTTCCCTCGCCTTTCCCCTTCCCACACATCCCTCAGAACCCCCTTCTTCTTCTCTTTCTCTCACGACCCTCCTTTCCCTCCCCCTTCCCCATCTTCCCCTCACGACCCTCATCTCCCCTTCATCTCAGAACCCCCTTTCCCCCTCTTCCTCCCCTTCCCCTCACGACCCCCCTCTTCTCTCTCCTTCCCCTCATGACCCCACTTTTCTTTCCCTTCCCCTGATGAGCCCCCTTCTCCCCTTTCCCTCACGACCCCTTTCTTCCCTCTCTTTTCCCTTTCCCTCCCATCCCTCACGACCCCACTTTCCATCCCCTTTCTCTTCCCCTTGCCTTGACAAACCCCTCATCTCCCCTTCCTCTCAGAACCTCCCTTTCCCCTCACGACGCTCCTCTTCTCTCCAGGACCCCCCCCCCTTCCCTGACAATCCCTTCCCTCCCCTTTCCCGTTTCCCTCCCCTTCCTCTCAGAGCCCCCCTTCTCCCTCTCCTTTCCCTCCTCTTTCCCCCCTTTCCTCTGACAACCCTCATCTCCCCTTCCTTCTTTTCACCCCCACCTCCCCTTTCCCCTCCTTTCCCCTCACGACGCCCCTCTTCTCCCCTTCTACCTTCTACTCGGAGCTCCCTTTTCCCACTCTTCCCCCCCATAACTCCCCTTCCCCTCAAGGCCCCCCTTTCCCTACCCTTTCTCCTTCCTCTCACGATCCCCTTTACCCTCAAGACCCTCCTTTCCCTCTCCAGTCCCCTCACGATCCCCTCATTTCCCCTCCCCCTTCAGAACTCCCTTCTCCCCCTTCCCTTCACGGCCCCTCTCACCTCGCCCTCAGAGCCCCCCCTTGCCCCTTCACGACCCCCTTTCACCCCTCTTTTCCTCCCCCTTCCCCCATCCCCCTCACGACTCTTCTTCCCCTCGTGACCCCCCTCAACTCCTCTTCCCTTCAGAATCCCCCTTTCCTCCCCTTCCCCCAGAACCTCCCTTTCCCCCTTCCCCCTCCTTCCCCCTCACGACTCTCGTTCCCCGTTTCCCTCCCTTTTCCCTCTTCTCCCCTTCCCCCCCTTTCCCCCTCCCCCTTCCCTTGACAAATCCCCTTTCCCCCTCCTTTCCCCTTCCCCCGCTCCTTTCCTTGACGAACCCCCTCCCCTTCTCTCCCCTCCTCTCCCCTTTTCCCTCTTCCCCTCCTCTCCCCTTTCCCCTCCCCTTTCCCCTTCTCCCCTTTTCCCCTCTCTCCTTCTCCCCTTCTCTCCTCTTCCCTCCCTCCTCTCCCCGTACCTCTCTCCCCCTGTCCTCCTCCCCTCCCCCCCCCCTTTTCCCCCTCCTCCTCTCCCCTTTTCCTGCTTATTTCCCTCTTCCCCCTCTTCCTCCCCCTCTCCCCTTTTCCCCCTTTCCTCTCCGCCGCTGCCGCTCTCACCTCCCGCCGCCCATGGCCTCCGGCCCCCGCCGGCCGCGCGCCCCCCGCGCGTGGCCACGCTTTAGCCCCGCCCCGGGCGCGGCCGGGCCAATCGCAGCGCGGCGCGGGGCGCCGTGGCCAATGGCGGCGCGGGGGAGGGGGCGGGACCGCGCTCTCGGGGGGAGGGGGGGGTGCGGCGCGGCCGCCAGGGGGCGAGCGGGGGGTGGGAGCCGCGGTTCTCACGGGCCGGGGGGGGAGCGGCCCCGAGAGCGCGGTGCCTGCTCTGAGACCGGATGATTTGTGGACGTGGCACGCGGCTCGCTGCGGGTTTAGCGCCTACAGAGGGACGGTGGGATGACGGGGTGGGTTGGGTGGGAAGGACCTCCAAGCCCATCCAGTCCCTCCTCTGCCACGGGCAGGGACATCCCGCTGGATCAGAGGCTCCAGCCCCATCCATTCCCATGGATATTTATCCCCATTCCCCCTCATCCTGTCCCCACAGCCTTTGTGAACAGCCCCTCTCCAGCTTTCCTGTGGCCCCTTCAGGTACTGGAAGATCACTATAAGACCTCCTCGGAGCCTTCTCTTCTCCAGGCTGAACAACCCCAACTCTCTCAGCCTGTCCTCGTAGGGAAGGTGCTCCAGCCCTCCGATCATCCTTGTAGCCTCCTCTGGACCCGTTCCAACAGCTCCATCTCCTTCTTATGTTGACAATTCTGGAACTGGACACAGTACTCTGGGTGGGGTCTGGACCAATGGGCTGAGGCCAAGGGGTGAGGTTTAACAAGGCCAAACGCCGGGTCCTGCACTTGGAACACAACAGCCCTGTGCAGCTCCAGACTTGGGGAAGAGTGGCTGGAGAGCTGCACAGGAGAGAAGGACCTGGGGGTGTTGGTTGACAGTGACTGAACATGAGCCAGCAGTGTGCCCAGGGGGCCAAGAAAGCCAACGGCATCTTGGCTTGTGTCAGAAATGGCGTGACCAGTGGGACCGGGGAGGTGACTGCACCCCTGTACTGGTGAGGCTATGCCTCGAATATTGTGTTAAATTTTGAGCCCCTTGCTCCAAGAAGGATGTTGAGGCTCTGGAGTGTGTCCAGAGAAGAGCAACGAAGCTGGTGAGGGGCTGGAGAACAAGGGTTACGAGGAACGGCTGAGAGAGCTGGGGTTGTTTAGCCTGGAGAAGAGGAGGCTGAGGGGAGACCTCACTGCTCTCTGCAGCTTCTTGAAAGGAGGCTGTAGCAAGATGGGTGCTGGTCTCCCAAATAACAGGCGATAGGATAAAAGGAAATGGCCTCAAGTTGCACCAGGGGAGCTTCAGATTAGACAACAGGAAATTTTCTTCACCAGCCATTGAGCACTGGAACAGGCTGCCCTGGGAAGTGGTGGGGTCACCATTCCTGGAGGGGTTTAAAAGACAGGCAGATGAGGTGCTCAGGGATAAGGTTTAGTAGGGGACAGGTATGGTTGGACTTGATAATATCAAAGGTCTTTTCCAACCAAGCGATTCTATGATTCTACGTAATGTTTGGTTTATGCCTATAATAATAAAGAGGGAGGGAAAACCCTTAAAAAGCTGCACCCGAGTAAGTGAATGTAACTTCTGCTACCTCCAAGAATAGTGCGTACAAGTCTCAGACATGATATGCAGAAACAGAATCACAGAAAAGCTTAGGTTGGAGAAGAGCTTTAAGATTATCAAGTCCAACCATAAATCAGAGGTTAATGGCACGTTCCACCTGATATATGGATTTTGAGGGCCCTTCCTACAATTTCCAAACAAGGCCTTAACTCTCATGCTTCAAGTAATAAGCAGGTCTAAATAAGAGCAGCAATACTGAAGGCATTTAATTTTTCTGCAAAACAAACTTGGAGAAGACCAAGAGAGGAGACCCTTGCACCATGTGAGCTGACTAGGGGATGAAAACCTGTGCCCTGAGGCCGTGAAGCACTGATAGCACCTCTTCACCCTGCCTGAGCCTAAGAAATGTGTGGTCTGCATGCGGTGCATCACAAAACATCCTTCTCTCCCTGTGGAAAGTAAGCACCACGTTCCCTGGTCACATGCTCGAGCTGGGAAGATTGCACACATGGGTGTTAATGGACAGTAATTTGGACATTAATTTGCAGTGCTATCTAGTAGAATAAAAAAAAAATTAAAAACAACCCAAAAATCCCCCCAAACCCACCCGCCAAATAAAAAAAAAAGAGGAAAGCAATTCAACTTGAAATATATATAGAAGCAAATATATATATATGAAACAGGATGTCTATCACATGGATATATATGTAATGCATATCACAGCATGTGTTGCTGTTTGTCCCTTTCTACCCTGCACCTGCAAGATGGTACAAAGGCTGCCGATTGTTTTGTCTGGAAACCTCAGAACCAAAAAGACAAAACAAAACTGATGTGGATTTAGAGAAGAGCAATCAAAATTATTAAGGAGATGGTGGTATTAATTTATGGAGAGAGATCAAAAGATGTAACTGTGTGTACATTCTAAATTAGAAGTTAAGTGGGGGTAAGAAGAACACAGAACATTTTCAAGAGATGTGAGAGGAATAGAAGAATTAGTTGAAGAGTTATACAAGCTTTAATCAACAACAAACAGGAAGAAAATGAAGGGAGGCGAGTGCATGCTTAGCATCAAAAATAATATCCTGGTAGGGAGGCTCTGTCAAGCCAGAAAAATCATTTAGAAGTTGTGGGAGCTCATTGATGGAGTCCTTTGGGCTGTGGAAATTGTATCACATATAAATAAGGTACTGTAAGGAACAGTTCTTTGTTGAAGTGAACACTGAGATGATAATGTGATAACCCTTTTCCATTCTGTCTTGGAGTTTTCAGGGTGGGTGGTGTGTAGCAGGGTCAGCACTGATGGACCCGCAGACTACGGGGCTTCACAGTCGCCTGTATAGTGGCGGATACAGCAGTGCTTTCTACAAGCATCAAACACGGGCATGTCCCCACTCTCTCTCGGCTCTGAATTAGGCCAAGATCATGGGACAGGGTCTACGGGAGGAAAGCAGTGCAGTCCGGCCAGAGGGGAATGGGAACAGCTCCTGCAGGGACCTCCTGCCTGGACCACGGCAGAAGATGAATGCCAGGACAGAGGTGCAAAGTGCACCAGCAAGGAGTTTAGACACAGACTGCTGGACCATTGGGCTGCTTTTTTTTCTTTAACTAAAAATCTCTGTCTCCAGTGGCAAATAATAGATTTGCCTTGATATTTCAGAAATCTGCCTTAGTCACTAGGTCTAGGTACCCATTAATTAAGCAGAGAATTAAATTATTAAAGACATTTTACAGGAGTTATACTTCTAGAAGTGCCCTGCTGCCATCCTACTCTTTCATACTTTGCTATATGTATGTGTCAATAATTATTTAATTGTATTTATAGTTTACAAAGGCCATTCTCAGGCCATGAGTGGACTTCAGGAGGTCTGACAATGTGTCTGCATCCTGATGGCTGTTGTACATGTTCCAGACTTCCACGCTGCCCCACAGAGGCAGCATTTACTTAGCAGTGCCCGTCTCCAAAGAGTCACCAGGAACCACGAGTCTTGGTACAGACTTAGCCAGCACTTCTCCACTGTAGTTGTTTTCTGACTCCCAGAATGGGCCTAATCTCTTCTTGCCAGAGAGGAAAAGCAGATATTTTGACACAGTGTACCTGAAGCATTATGAAAAATAAGAGATATCAATTCCTTCTTTAAGATTTCAACTTTAATCATTTGTAGACAGCCAGTCTGGTGTGGGGATATGATGCCAGGGACAATTTCATCTGGCTTACCTTCTCCTCTCCAGTGGCCTCATTCTGGATATAGGAATAACAGGGAAGAGGGATGTTTTTGTTATATTGGGATTTTTGGTGGTGCCCCAGATCCAGCTCATGGCATTGAAAAGACCAGTTAGCCTTGATGCTTGATCCGTTTTGTGGTTTCCTTCCCCAAAATATACTCTTCATTTTTGAAAGCTGTGAATGGAGAACGATGTTAAGCAGAATAATAACATGTGTTGTGATGGCTTAGTTCTCACCTCAGGGTATTTTTGTCCTCACTGCTATTCACAGGAGACAACAGAAGGGATTTGTCACATACATGAGGGACTAACATCACCCTCCCCCCAAGATACCTATGGTTTGGTGTGGAGTGGTTCTCCCCTTGGCACCTGAGTCATCTCTCTGTGGCACTGTGTCACACGAACCAGTGTTTTGCTGTTGCATCCACAGTCTTACTTCCAGACTAAAGAAGGAATGTTCATTTTGTGTGCAAATAGTAATAACAAAAGGAAAAACTTGCAGGTCACAAGACAATGTGTGATGGAGTTCTTGTTCTGAACGAGCAGGAGGGTTTTCAGGACTGCCATTGATAACATTTTGGGAGACAAATTTTGTTTTCAGCAAGAGATCTTATTCTAAAGTGCTGTATTACTTAGTTTCAACCCTCCAGCTCTTTATCCCTGTGTCTCAAAGGACAAAAGAGGATGATGCAGAGATTGCTTTCTCCTCCAGGCAGGCTATGCACAGCAATACAGCAAATGGAAACCTCAGCCACATCTCAGTTGTTAGCTTTGGCACTAGAAACAATCTGTGTACATTAACATGATGATCTCATCAAATTTTTCATCCCACTTTTCATCATGCACTGGGCAGTATTCCCAGCAGGATTATACTTCTGATAAGCCCTGAGCTAACTCAGAAAACTTCGTGTTGCTTTTTTTCAAGGTAGACATGCACTCCAGCTGCTCCGCATTGTGTGTTTGGTGCGTCTTACCTAAACCAGCACCCGGGTCCTGCTCAGAGCTGGCTGAGAGTTAGGTCAGGAAGGGTACACCAGGTGTAAGATCAGGACTGGTCCCAGGAGGGGGAGCTGGGGCAGATGGCGAGCTGAGCAAAGGCTAAGGCACCTGTGAGCAAATGCCGGCATGTGAGCTGAGGCCAAATTGTTTGATAAACTTAAAAACCTGTTGAAGACCAGCCTGAATCCTAGGTCTTCCTTGAGGGGCTGTGACCACCAGGCGAGGAGGTGGTGATGGCAAACTCCGGTCATCTGCTGCCAAACTTAGCTTAGTAAAGCTGCTTCCTGGTTACTGGTGTTTGCCTATACCTCTGGCAATCCCACTGGTGGCACAGATGCCAGCAGTGATGCTGCCTGCGGTCACTGTCACTTGCTCTTACCCATGAACGTTTATGCTTTTTCATAGGAAGCAGAAGAACCTCTCGAGGACTGAGAGAGATACCTACCCTGGAAATGTCTGCACCCAGGGGCTGTGACACCTTCTGCAGCAATGGGAGACCTCTGCACCAAGTGAGCTGGCCAGGGGATGAAAACCTGTGCCCTGAGGCCGTGAGGCACCCCCTGCCTGAGCCCCAGCAACATCTGCATGTGTTCCATCACAAAACATCCCTCTCTTCCACAGGAAAGCAAGCAGCCCATGCCTTGGACACGATTGAGATGGGGAGATTGCACGCATGAGGTAATTGCATATTTAGGCTATGTCTCCTAAAATGTGATTGCTCACTTTAGATGGCTTTAGGGACCCAGAGGTTCAGCCTTTGGTCTAGAACTCCCACCCTTTGTATTTCAGTCCACTGTGAGTAAGACAGATGACAAAGTTTCTTCAACAGGCAACTCTTTAACTGGCAAGTCCTGCTTATATCGTCTTGTCAACAAAACTTTGGTTTATTCTTTTTTTTACTGTGTAAGCAAGTAAACTTGATACAGATTTGTGTTAAAATTGTAAGAGAGGTTACAAGCTGGCTGGGGATGTGAGTCTGCAGGAACTGAAAGGTTTGGGCAGGTTAGCTGAACCCCTGTGACCTCTCCTTGTCCTCTGGCACTTCAACAGCAGAAACCATCTGCAGCCCACATGTAGACACAGACTAAGACAGAGAAGTCTGGTCTGGGGTAGTACCTCTTTTCTCAAGAGGAAGTAAATGACTCTGCCTATTCACCCTGGAGTGTAAGGATGACATTTCATTTCCAGTGAAGTCAACTGAGTCAGGGCTTTACCTCCAGTATCCGTAACAATATCTAGCTGACTAATTTTCTCTTATTGTACTATGGGAACAGGGAAATAAGGAGGAAATGATAATCAGTTTGTCTGCATTTTGTAAAAACTTGAACAAATAACACTAATTTTATAGACTATTAAATTAAATATTTGTACGTATATATTTATGTATATCTATATAACTGAAATAGTTTCTACATTAACTTCCCTAAAATACACATAGTGGTTTAGTAATGGAAATATACCAGAGGAGACAGGTGCTATTCCACACGATGTGGGTTTTTCTAAAAGGTACAAATAAAAGAATTTTACATATATACTCGTGAAGAGAGTTTAGAGTTTTTAAACAGTCTAATTAACGTACATCTTTCCTGACCGTTCTGGTATTTGCTGTGCAAGCTGCAAAATTTACTTTCCTCTCTCTCCACTGCCCCTGGTGCTAATTCAAGAGGCTGAAAGTACATTGACAGAGGTTGCAATTTTCAGAAATCCAAAATTTGTGTTGGTAAAGTCAGTGGCAGTTGTGTGCCTAAATTTTAGGTCGTTATTTGCCAAGCTTGTGAAAGCTGAGTTTCCCTCCAAGAAGACAAACCCAATTTTCTTCCTCTCCTGCAATGCCTAGCATGCATCATAAAATACCTGCATGTCTCAATTCACACATCCAAAGACATCCCCACTAGCCAGAGCACAGCTACACATTGCCTCTTCAGTGACAACAGCCTGGCATTTCGGGAGATGCCGCCACAGCCTGCGTAACAGATCTTGAGCAGTAAAACCTGTAAATTTGACGTGGCAGAATTTAAATATAATGACAGAGTAACTGCCAGAGTAAAATTCTCTATCGAAGCAACATTTGCAGCTTCCAAAATAATGTCAGATTCATCAGTACAGTTGTTTTAAGTCAACAGTTGCCTAAGCTGTAGATAGAAAATGCATCAAAAATTAGCTTACCGTTAAAAATTTAGCTCACCATAATTCTGCTGTGCCATTATTAGGTGGTATCAGTTTTGTTCATGTTGCTAACCACGCTGGGGTTGAACCCTGCTATGCCATAGTGTGATCTTCTACCAGATGTAGAGTATGCACTGTGACTTTGCTTACAATCAATGGGTTTGACTTCGCTCTGTTAAACTTTGGGTTGTGCCATTCTGACAACAGAAGACTCTCCCTTGTCCCATAGGCTGCACCCATTCTGGTATATAAAACTTCCATAATAGGCTAACAGTCTCTTTGCTGGCCTTTTTTACCCCATATGTATAATTCCATTGCTATTTTCTTTGCTCCCAGGCCAAGGAAAAGATGGGCCTGACAGTGTTGATACAGCTATACAGAATTTTAGCTATTGAATTTGCAAGATTTCCACAGTGGGTGGAATAAAAAATACATAACATCCTCTGCTCACCGAGTATAGAACAGACATTTCACCTACAATGAAACCTACTAGGCTAGTCATGATACTTGGGAATATGCATATTTAACTCCTAGGCATTTGTACATACCCCTCCGTTAATTCACTGCAGAGGAAAACTGTGGAGCTGATCAGCCAGGGAGCACTTTGGGCTGATGGAAAGCTCAAAAGGCTCCAAAAAGTTTGGAAGCAAATATCTATGTTATAAACATCTTTTCCTCAACTAGATGTCAGTACAAGGGGGGGGGGGGGGGGGGGGGGGCGCGCCTGAGAGGTAATCAGAAAAATACTCCATTTACTGTAAGCACCAGCCAGTGCAAGCACAGAGAGCAAACAAAACAGAGTACGAGTGCTAGGCAACAGTCTGGATTGCGACACACCATGCGCTGCAGCTCCTGCAGAAGCTGCTGAGTGGCTGGGAGCACGCCGGTAGTATTTCAATTCTTGGCTTCAGATGGAAGTGCTATAATCGTCCCTACATTTTAGTCATCTGCAGCTGTAACTGTCATTGGAAGTGTGCGGAGGCACCGAGCAATTCAGGCTCACTGTGACCTTTTACATTGCCATATATATCCAGAAACTATTCTGTCTGTAGCAAAGAATCCCAGTTCCCAGTGGTTTCTAGCCACGTGGGTGTATGTGTGCGTACGCATGGACGCAGTCACATGCATATGTGCTTTGCGGAGTTCTTCTCTCATTTTCTGCCTTCTAACCATTTCCATAAGCAGCTGGTCAGAAGCAACCATGTGGCTGGCCTCTTTGCAGAAAGATCCCTGGGAGAATCTTCCTTTTAAATTGTGACTAGGGATTCTTCGGTTAATCTGCCTCTGATTGCCGTCTCTAAACAGAGGGCATGGAGTGACAGGAAAACTATTTCCAAACCAGGCTTAATTCTAGGTTAGGAGGTGGAGGTTTGGGGTTTTGTTTCACTTTTTTTAAATTACATGAAGCTTCGCTACCGAGTTTCTCTATTCCCTTGTGCAGGACTTTCTTTTTTTATCTCTTTTGGATAAGAAGGACTGGTGTCATTTCAGTAGTGGCTCTTCCTCTTGTTTCAGCCATCCCCTGAGTATTGCCCTGCACCCTCCAACCTGCCCGAAGAAACCCCACAAGCTCTTCAGCGCTTGCCTTTAACAGAGAGGTTTCGCATTTCTGGGTAAGTCTGAAGCAGGCCCCTGTGTTTCCCAACTGATCTGGGCTGCCTGTTCCACTGCCGCAGCGTTTGAGCATCTACTCCATTTTCTTCTGCAGGCTGGATTGATGAATTCACTTCACTAGGGCTTCTCGCAAGGATGCCTCAGAAGATTCAGTTAGAGCAGATTGGATCTGTTTGCTTGGCTTTTAATGCTAACTGCACCGAGCTTATTAAAACTGTTCTCCACAGATTGCCTGAGCTTATTTAATATTTATAAATCTCTTGGATTTATGCCACGAGCACCTCGGGCACTCAGGCACTGTCCTTTCCTTGGGTACCCCCTCAAGTCTGGCTCTCAGACAGGAGGAGCAGGCAAACCATCCCACCATCCCCAGCACCGAAATCTGAGGAGAAGCTGCCTTATCTCAGTTTGGGGGAGAAGAGGGGTTGATTTTTTTTTCCTCTTTGTGATTATGCCAAATGAAAGTGATGGTTTCCAGAGAAGGAAGAGCTGCTGCTTTTACCCTGTCCTTTCTGTAAGGGATGAATTCAGTGCAGAGCAAGGTGGCAGCCACAAGACTTCACGTTTTCCACAGGTCAAGTTGGTTGGGAAACATCTGAGACAAGTACCAGAAATTTTACAATAGGATTGTATTTTAGGAGGAGAAGAAACACCCAAAATGGCTTATTCCAGTTAAAAGGTCTTGGCATTTTCTGCAGGTGCCTTTATAGGCCTTCAGGCAGAGCAAAGGAAGATTTAAATACACAAATAGACTATTGCAGAGGAAGCAAAATGCACCATTTGGCATACAGAGTGTGTCAGGTCTGCTTCCTATCGTGCAGTGCCTCCTGTCACAACACGTTGTAAAAACATATATGTAGCCTTCTGTGACATAAGGATCACTGTCCTTGTTTAACAGCTGAACGTAGCGACGCATGGAGAGATCTCCAAGCACCTAACCCACTTGCAGGGAGGGGGGACTGAGACTGATGCCAGGGAGTATTTTTCTAGTGTGCTGCCTTGCTGTCCCAGCCCTTGGCCTCACCACTTCCCGTCCTTGGCTGTCCAGGCACATCCACTTTCCAGCCATGGTAAGGTGCTTGCTTCAAACACTGTTGTGGAACCAGGGGACACCAGGGGAGCCTCTGCACCCCCTGGCGCCAGGAGCCTTTCACTCACCTCCAGTGTGATGCTCAGCACCCCCAAGATCTCCCCTTTGCTCACTTCTACCAGGATGAAGCACATCAAGGGGACAGGTGGTGTCAGGGTGATGTTTGGGACCTTCAGAAGGAAGAGACAGCGCAGAGGCTGCTGGCTGCAGAGCGCTATGAGATGCAGAGTCTCCCTTGCAAATGTTATAGTCATGGCAACAGTGCTTCTGCTTCTCCTGGAGAGCAGTAATTCAGCTTTAGATGTAATTCTACATATTTGGTTTGTAGTGCAGTATTGCTCACCCAGCTCAAAACGCCTGAGTAGTTTTTCTGTTACGGTACCAAAGCCAGGGGATGGTCTCCCAGATGTTTTTCCAGCACTCACATCCATGAGTGTGAGAGCAGGGGCAGGTCACAGCTGGTTGACAGATGCATTTCTTAGGCTCTTCTTATCACAGGACACAAATTTCCTCCCTTTGGCAGAGTATCCCTGCATACCCTTTTAAGTACTGCATTCTGCTGCAGTGCTCGGGGAACTCTGCACGTAGCGTGAGGGCAGCTGTGCGGGAGAGGTACAGCAGAGCTGTGGCTGGCAGGGAGTGCAGCCTAAGACACGTTACAGGAGCTTCATTCTGCGGCAGTCTGCAACTCCCAGGCAGACCCTTGTTTAATGGCCAGGCGGTTGTCAGCCAGCAGGGCAGCACATTAAGCATCCTGGAAAGATGGGGAGGAGGATGGGTAGTGGTCAGCAGTGAAAAGGCACACGTTTCTGCATGAAAATGAGACAGTAATTTTTATTTGTAGGCACCTAGCATACAAATAGCTCTGGGTGATTCTTGCAGGCATTGTGCAGCAGAAAGAACATACAGTAACACTCAAGGGAACTTTTTTTTTTTTGTGAACTCTGCTACTGAAAGAGAACAACATCAGTGGGTAAATGACCTGGGGACTTTAACCCTCAAACGTTGCCCAAGAGCCACACAGTTGCCTATTACTTGTGAGTATGGGCTTTTCACCAGCAAAGCAACTGGTATCTCCTGGCATTAGCCAGAAGGAACAGTTTTGCAGAGGTGGAAGAGGTAACGAGCAACCACAATGCAGCAGCGCTAGAACAGGAGTCTCTGTGTTGCTGAGGTTTTGTCCAAGCCTGAGAACTGGTTTCCCTTTTAGGAAACATTTAGCTGCATAACAGCACAGCACAGACCACATCTCCTGTTTCTTTTCCAATTCTTCCCATTATATTTTCCTTCTGTTGTCTTTGCATAATCTTGCCATTGGTATGGTTTATAGACTATACGCTATAGACAGCCTGTCTTATGTATACTGTTTTAAACATCAGAGGAAGAAAGTACACTTACACTCAGGGGAAAAATAAAAAAGGTAAAAGATACTGTACACAGCGCTTAAATGAATCAGAACTAACAGAGGAACACGGAAAGCCTCCCACGCCTGAAACCCTCCACGTGTGCTGGCAGTGCTTGTGGCTCTCCTCAAGGGGCTTGGATGGCTCTAGTCACCCCACCGCGAGGCGAGAGGGGCAGAAGGGAGCAGAGACCTGCCCCCCTTTGCCTCCTTCCACCACTTACAGTGGCGCAGTTCCCAGTGCTGGATGGAGTTGGAGGCGCCACTCTGCTCGCAGGCATCCCCTGCAGCACTGGGGACACCTAGGCTGACCGAGACACCCCCTACTCTGCTCAGGACTTTGCATCATGACCGGCCATCCTGAGGGAGCTTCACAGAGCTGTGTCATGGCAGCCTCACACTCCACAAATGTGCTTTCCTGCAGCACAAGCGTACAGCCTGCATGGGGACAGGGCAGGTGGTATGTCCATCACTGACTCTCGCTACAAATTTTTGAGACATAGATAAGTACCAGTTATTCTCCTCATTTGCAAAGCAGGGAACAGAGGCAGAACCAAAAACATTGTGCCCAAAATCATGCCACATGGAAGCTATGGTACAGCTACCACATTAGCTACTGCCCACCAGCAGTGGCATCAGTGCTGATCCAGCCCCTCTCTCAGCCTTCTCTCTTCAGCAATAAATTGATTGTTTTGCTCAAAGCTGACTGCCATTACATTTGGAATAGCCGGATTTGAGCCATTTGGGAAATAATAAATTACCAACTTTTAATTTAAGTTCCACCAGAAAAAAAAAAAGCAAAGATTTCCAGTGCTGTTTTAGTAATTACAGTCCGCATCAGCAATACAAAACTATAGTGAAATGCATTGTAAGCTGGCTTGCTGAGTCATAGCTAGCAGTCCTATCAAGTGTGCAAGGGAAAAAGGACATTGAAGATCCATCTTGCATCTGTTCAAACATGCCTAAGAACTGGGATATGTGAAGTGCACAAAATAGAAGTAATTCAAAGAGATGCCATTTCTGTGGCTCTCCTTTTCCAGACTCAGCTGAGAACACTTGCCTCGAAGACAAAACCAGTCTCCCACACTATTCCCTTCAATATAATTGTCAAATGTTTTCCCTCAAAGTATGTGTCAAACAAAATTTGGTCAAAATGAGCCAAGAAAATGTCTCTGAAAATAACAAAACACATCAGAAAATGTTTCCTTTAAAGAAAAAGAATCCCAAATGTAACAAAAATAACATGTCTTTGAAATGCTCATTTCTCAAGGCGGCAGCGTGTACCAGAGCGCCTTTCATAATGCAATGATTTCATTGTGATGACAAGTATCCCTTTTAGTCATATTTTTTAATTACCAGTTGCAAGATGCAAAATACACTTTTAATGGAAAACAATACACATCTGGTAGAGTTCACAAGATAAAGCCAAACATAGCTAGGGTTTCAGTTTGGCAGGGTCTTGTACCTCTAAGTAGACACAGTGAGAGGCATGCCTCTGTATACAGCCTGCATTCGGCAGAACTTAATTAACATGTGCTAGTGGAGAACTTTACAATTAGTTGTGGGGAAAGAGGTTTCCCTTCCTTTACGAAATAAGACCAAGGAATATCACTTCTGCTTTATTCTAACATGATTTGTTTTCACAGGTTTCCACCATGAGAAGGGCACTAGTTTCTGTTCTATCCTCCCCTCCCTTTGTATCTCTTACTGCTGCCCGTAGGTAGACTCCTGGAAAATTCTCTCCACCTGTTTTGCAAAGCCAGGACTCTTCTCTTACAATGCACCAACCACCCGCAAAACAGAAAGAAGTCTTCTGCTGGGTAAATGGGTTATTCAATGACCCCACAGGTATCACAGAGTTGTAATGGATGCTGTTAAGAGCATTGACATGGGAGATGAAAGACTGAAACACGTAACAACATTGATTCAGAAAATGTTGTCCATGGCACTATAGTCCATGCTGGGCCATTTGCAGCATCACTGCAAGTTTTCCAAGACATTCACTAGAAGACATCACTGCAAAGATTATTCTGTATTTAACACAAAATGTATTCTGCACCAGGTTTGGAATCTGGATGGCTTCATCTACATTATTGTCAGTGCACAGAATCACAAACTTATAGGAAACAGCCTCAGTGGCCTCACTGCTGCTGCAAACTCCTGAAGCTCTGTTTGTGGGCCCTCTATTCAGCAGAGAGGCTGCACGATTCATTAACTGGTTCAATCTCCTAGGCCTGCAGTCAAACTCTTAGCTTTTTGCTTCTTTCTGCTGAGAGCAGTTTGTCTGGAGTTAGTACTGCCCTTTATGAAAAACATACATGTCCAAAAATGATTTGTTGGTGTGATTATGTCTTCTTTCTACCTCCTTAAAAAGTCAGGGAAAGAAACACACAAAAGAATGGCAGAGGGCTAGGGCAAAGTGGAAAAAAAATCCTTGTCTTTTAAGTAACAAACTTGCTTGACTGCAGGAAGCTATTACTCATGCTAGTGAAAGAAGGCAGAAATGCTGAGATAGAAGTTGATACTGAAGTCCAATAGTTCCCAGCCCTTCTTGCTGATGAACTCTCTAGCCTGCGAGCCAGCCAGGCATTTTCCATGGAGACCCAGCAGCTGCCAGCAAGAGGAATGTCCGTCCAGGATCCTTGTTGCGATTCCTGTGGTGCGAAGAGAGGAGCTCTGCTGAAGATGTTGGCATAGAGATGTGAGAGTGGAAGCTCACCCGTCCCCTGTATGATCTGCGCTCTTTTCCCAGCCAAAATCAGTGACAGACAGACACAGGGGCTGCCCAGCTGCCAGCAGCACCATGAAGGCAGTGCCCCAGCTCTGGGGAAATGATATAAGGCGCAGCACCTGCAGAAAACAGAACAGCCAGCCTTTTGCTGTCTCATTCCTGTTTCTTTCTTTAATAATCATTTCTATGGCTTTATCTGAACTCACAGGAGCGTCTTCCCTTTGTGCAAAGAAGTCAGAGGAACTGCATTTTTTCAGTCCTGCTGACACCGCTTGCAGACCTCAGCAAACCCCCAGGGAAAACCCCTCAGCTCCCCCTGCCCTGAGCAGCCCGTCAAGGACTCCCACAACCAGGTCTGGGTCTCAGACACAGCTTTTCCTTTTTTTATACACAAGGTTAAGCCAGCATTAGTCCGTTCATGTCTAACTATAGCACAGGCAGCAGGAGTCATCCGGTGCTCCGTGCTTCCCACTGTTACAGCCCCATCCAGCTCTCCATACCATGTTTGTGTTCTTAAATATGTTTCATTTTACCAGTAGAGCTTCAAGTGTTTTCCAATGACAGTTAAAGAGCCAGCATCCGCGTTTGACTTGGGAATTGCAGAGTCCAGGAAAGCAGCAGCACTTTTGTCCCACAGTGACACCAATCCCGTGCAGAGCCTTCCCTCAGTCCACCTCCATTTTCCATCAGGCCATGACATTTTCCTAATTTAGTGAAAGTCTGATGTGAATATTGCAATCCCAGAAATGTGGGTTGGAGAACCCTTCAGAGGCAGAGGCCAGAATATCGCAGCTCCTTTTAGTGTAAAAAGAATCATAGAATCACCAGGTTGGAAAGGACCCACTGGATCATTGAGTCCAACAATTCCCAACACTCCCCAAACCATGTCCCTCAGCACTTCAGTTTAATAACTGTATTAAACCAGCCACATTACCTTCTCTTTTTCTTTCCCCCCCGCTAAAGCTGTCAATAATCATTGGAATAAGCGTGCCGTTAAGGACATGTGGGGACCCAACTGTGCGGCCTCACACGCGAAGGACGGTGCGCTTGAGAGGAAATGCCGCCCGTCAGAGTGCAGAGGGGTGCGTTATCCTTGATGTGGGCAGGAAGCGGACAGCGTGACCCGTGACAATGCCTCACACACGGCACTGAAGATGCACTGTGGCTCTTCAGTGCCACACTTCACTGTGGAGAGCTGCATAGAAGAGAAGGACCTGGGGGTGCTGGTTGACAGCCGACTGAACATGAGCCAGCAGTGTGCCCAGGGGGCCAAGAAGGCCAACGGCATCTTGGCTTGTATCAGAAATGGGGTCACCAGCAGGTCCAGGGAGGGGATTCTCCCTCTGTACTCGGCACTGGTGAGACCGCACCTCGAATACTGTGTTCAGTTCTGGACCCCTCACCACAAGAAGGATGTTGAGGCTCTGGAGTGTGTCCAGAGAAGAGCAACGAAGCTGGTGAGGGGGCTGGAGAACGTCTGACGAGGAGCGGCTGAGAGAGCTGGGGGTGTTTAGCCTGGAGAAGAGGAGGCTGAGGAGAGACCTTATTACTCTCTACAACTGCCTGAAAGGAGGTTGTGGAGAGGAGGGAGCTGGGCTCTTCTCCAAAGTGACAGAGGACAGGACAAGAGGGAATGGCCTCAAGCTCCATCAGGAGAGGTTCGGGTTGGATATCAGAAAACAATTCTTCACAGAAAGTCATTGGGCACTGGAACAGCTGCCCAGGGAGGTGGTCGAGTCACCTTCCCTGGAGGTGTTTAAGGGACGGGTGGATGAAGTGCTTAGGGACATGGTTTAGGGAGTGTTAGGAATGGTTGGACTCGATGATCCAGTGAGTCCTTTCCAACCTGGTGATTCTATGATTCTGTGACTCTTCACTGCGCGCCCCGCGCGGCTGTGGGGTACAGTCCCCGCGTCCTGCCCGAACCCCCCCGGCACAGGGCTCAGTGTCAAATGACTCAGCAGAAATTATGGTCTATTTCTTTTGTTTGAAAGAAAAGACGAAGAAAAGAACAACCCGGAGCTTTGAAGGCAGTGCCCGCGCTGTCCCCGCAGAGGCGCTGCCCCGGCGGTTCCCGCGCGCCGCCGCTGCCCTCTGGCGGAGCCGCAGCGCGGAGAGCAGTGCCGGCGGCGAGGGGAGAGCGGCACACCGCGCTCACTCCGCCGAGTGCAGGAAAGAGCCTCGTACTAAAGAAAGAGCCAACATTTTGTACCTTTCCCCACACTGGGACAATAATGAATAGCTCCAAGAACCCATATCGCCGCTCTCCTTCAAGACAAGGTTCATTGACTCAGTATGTCAGTGAGAGAGCTGGGGGTGTTTAGCCTGGAGAAGAGGAGGCTGAGGGGAGACCTCACTGCTCTCTGCAACTGCCTGAAAGGAGGTTGTGGAGAGGAGGGAGCTGGGCTCTGCTCCCCAGTGACAGGGGACAGGACAAGGGGGAATGGCCTCAAGCTGCACCAGGGGAGGGTCAGACTGGATATCAGAAAAAAATTCTTCACAGAAAGAGTCATTGGGCCCTGGCAGAGGCTGCCCAGGGAGGGGGTCGAGTCGCCTTCCCTGGAGGTGTTTAAGGAACGGGTGGATGAAGTGCTGAGGGACATGGTTTAGGGAGTGTTAGGAATGGTTGGACTCGATGATCCGGTGAGTCCTTTCCAACCTGGTGATTCTGTGATTCTGTGATTCTGTGAGAGCTTTGGGTAATGACGATGTTTGTCACAGACAAACATCATCCTTTCCTATCCTTTCCTTTCTTAAATCTGTCCTCTATTATTTTCTAAACAAAAAAAGAGCGATTTTCCCATCCGGTCTCTAGAATAATACTTGACCAGACTTGCGAGGCACGGCCTCAACTGCCATCTATAAAGATTTCCACCTGTGCTGTACGTGTGTGTACCTGTTATTATCAGTGTCAGAGAGGCTGAAAGAAAAGTGGGCCCTGGGAATAATTGTAATCCTTTGAGGAAAACGTGAGCTCTGCTCTTCTGGACAAGTCTCCTTCCAGCTTTAACTTCAAGAAGGGAAGCCCATGTCATTCAGGATCAGGTCTGCAGACAGAGAAACGCACCCCACACAGCAGTTTTCTATCAACTCAGCAGCATACGCTCACATCGCTCTCTGTCAGCTGGTGCGTTCACTGGATGTGCACACATTTGTACTCGAAGAGTCTGCAAACAAGCAGCCACCTGATAGCCGGGTGAGGAATGCTTTTTCACGTGCAAACCTTCAGTATCTGCCTTGTTCGATATCTCACCTACGCATAAGAAAACACAAATTATTTTCTCAGGTAATGGACATCCTGACATGGAGGAGCCATCATCATCTTGACTGAAGAAATGGGCCTCTAAGAATCTCATGAGGTTCAACAGGGCCAAGTGTAAGGTCCTGCACCTGGATCAGGACAATTCTCGTTTTCAGTACACAATGGGGGATGATGTGATTGAGAGCAGCCCTGCAGAGAAGGCCTTGGGGGTATTGGTCGATGAGAAGCTCGACATGAGCCGGCAATGTGCTCTCACAGCCCAGAAGGCCAACTGTGTCCTGGGCTGCATCCAAAGCAGCGTGGCCAGCAGGGCGAGGGAGGGGATCCCTCTGTTCCTCTCTTGGGAGACCTCATCTGTGTCCAGTTCTGGAATCCTCGAAGTAAGAAGGAGATGGAGCTGTTGGAACGGGTCCAGAGGAGGCTACAAAGACGATCGGAGGGCTGGAGCACCTTCCCTACAAGGACAGGCTGAGAGGGTTGGGGTTGTTCAGCCTGGAGAAGAGAAGGCTCAGAGGAGACCTTAGAGCAGCTTCCAGTGCCTGAAGGGGCTACAGGAAAGCTGGAAAGGGGCTGTTCACAAAGTCTTGTGGGGACATGATGAGGGGGAAAGGGTATATACTGGAGAGGGGCAGATTTAGACTGGACATTAGGAAGAATTTCTTCCCCATGAGAGTAGTCAGACACTGGCACAGGTTGCCCAGGGACATTGTGGCTGCCCCATCCCTGGAGGTGTTCCAGGCCAGGTTGGATGGGCCTTGGGCAGCCTGAGCCAGTAGGATGTCCCTCCTCATGGCAGGGGGGTGGAACTGGATGATCTTTAAGGTGCCTTCCAACCCAGATTATTCTATGATTCTATGATTCTATGATCTTTCTCGATAGTAAAAGTTTCAGACTTAAGAACCTCTTCCAGGACTCGTACTTTGTGTCAAAAGGAACATACTGGAGTACGTATCCTTGGCCAGGGACCACAAGCAGCATTATCCAGTCAGCTTCCTTCCCCCAGGACATCCTTCCTAGCACATCCAGAGACGCTGTCCTTGACAATCACACTGCCAAAGAGGCTCATCAACAGATCTGTTGGTTTGGTTCCCCATGGAAAAATCATGTAGTGTGTTTTACACTGAACACTTCTGAAAAGTAAAGACGACAGAGTATTAATGGTAAGTAACTTTTAAGGTTTGAGAGTTGCAGTTACATAAAGCCATCCTGTATTCCTATAGTATGATAAATTCATCCATGGAATTTTTCAAAGTTGTGTTTAATTTAAAAATAAGAATAAAAGCCAGGGAAATGTGTTATTTGCTGTCGTTGAAAGGTGATCCTCTTCTTTCCCCCACTGACTCCCCACAGGAGGTTAGGAGGAGGCTCAAGCCATTGAATTTGGGTTTGGGTTTTCTTTTCTAGCATAGCTGACCGACATGAGCTACAGCATCTCACAAATACATCACACTCGGCTCCCTGTCTCAGTTCGAGATGCCACCATGGGCGTGCGGAGAGAATCCTAGAGCTGTGTGTGGGCAGACAATGGTCTCTGCAGGGTCTGGGTTGCTCCGTACTGCTGCAAACCTTCCAAATGCCGCTTTACTGTCACTGCAACCAAACTCGTGCATTCTAGTTTTGTTCCTTCTGGGCAGCTGAGTGTTTGTGACCACCCAGCGATGCTTTCCTTCTGAACAGACACAAGAAGGCAAAATACTTGCCAGCATTGCTCCCAAGGCTTCTGGCCAGCTCTGTAGGCTGGAGCTATGGCTGCAGGAGTGGAGAAACTGGGAGTATTTCCCTCTTCCCTGGGATTAGCTGCTCCTCAGCATGTCCAGCTTCTCCAACAGCTTCCAGAGACTAAGAACTGGTCCTTGCTGCTGGACACTCGAAGTCCAAGGTGGAGCACCTGGAGTATTAGATATACCTCCAAAACAGAAATATGACACCAAATTCCATAAAAATCATAAAAAGACAAAGTTAATATATGATACAGTCTGCTGTAAAATGATTTAATCCTCTTTTAACAGATGTAAAACATTTAATCCTCTTTTAACAGTCCAGTAAAATGCTGAATAACTGGTTAATAAAGCCTTGGATAAACAAAATTCAGATTCTTTTCCCTGAGTGAGTTGAAGAAGCAATTGTGGGAAATAGGAATGAGACCAGAAGCAGCGAAAAGATTCTCATTGTGTTATGTGATGACTGGAGTATGCCTGCCTGCCCCGAGGCAGTACTATCCATGTGGTCTGTGAGGAGAAAAGTGACTTAAGGAACTCAGAGACCTTGTCTCTGATCAAAATTTTTACTTAATTCATCTACAGGTACAACAACAGAGATGCGCAATGGTTTATGGGTACGGTGAGAAAAATAAAAGAAAGGTGAAATTGTTTAGGGGAACACACTTGCATTAAAAATTTTGTCATCAAGTCACCAGAATTCGTGCAATTCTTAAGAAATCACAGCCATTGACTACAGACCTACCTTTTAAAAGAGTTATTTATTGATAAAGCAAATTAAAGGATTTACAACAGCCAGTGCATTTTTCTACAATAGTAATTTGCTATATAGGAACGTATCTAAGAGCCTCAGATGCTGTTTTCAGAATTTTTAATTCCATAGATTCAACTCAGAGTGGTCTATCAGTTGGCAGCTCCATTGGAATTCAAGGCTAATTCTTTGCTCGGATGAGCTGAGCGACTCTAACAAAGCAGGAAGTGGTTCAATGGTAAACATTATTAGACAAACTGTATAGCTGGAAAAATTAGGGAAGCTTTTGGTGCTAAAATCTGGAAACTTGAAGAAGAGCTTGAGAGACTTAAAGTTTGTCCATTTCTTCCTGTCATAACAGTTATTTAATAAAGTGTTTTACTTCTTCCAGCAACCCCTGTGCCTTCTTTGTCCTTCTACCATCATGGTTATGATGAAATATCATTCCAACAAAGTCATAAGATGATAATATGATTTAATAATAATGGCACCATTCATTTCCCTAGTGAGACTGGCTCCTAGCTGTGATATCTTTGAAGTTTCTTGGGAACATAGCTCCAAGAAAAGGGTGAGTTCATGAAGAACAAACCTGTGACCCTAATCATGTCAACTGACATTTATAAGCTGAAGTTAAAAAGTCTATTTTTCTAAACCGTTTTGTTTGCTGTTTATGAACATATTCATGAAGCTTAAATTTTTCTTTCTTTCCTTGGTGTTTTGCTGCTTTTCCACACCATACCCGGGTCCTTCTTATTTGTTTGGTGCTCACCTGAAACATCTGCTGTGAAGAGGAATGCAAACGAGCTGTGCGGGTACAGCACATCCCACCTCCAGCCCTGGTGTCTGACTTACCAACCATGACACAAGTAAGAGATGGATGAGCTGGCTTTGCACCCCCTGTGCAGACTTGCACACAAACCAACACCTTTGCACCGTGGTAGGTGTTGGTTTTTCCCTCACCATAGCTGGAACAGGTTGCACATTTGCTGAGCAGCATCATCCTTGTGTGACACAGGTATGTCCATGCCCTGTATGGTGACCACCTATGTCTTAGAGCTTTGCTCGCCAAACAGGGCCACAGCTACTGGTCACATGAGCCACACACACCCCTCCCACATAATTCTGTGGGCAATTACTTCAGCTTAACCCTGTTGCATTCACTCTCACACTTGAAACCAGACAGCTGATCCAGGCTCGGCTACTGAGCACCAGCTCCGGGAGGTGCTGGGAAATGGGCTCCAGATCTGGTCATTCTCATTTGTTTTGGAGGGACTGCTTTTGTCATTATAGGTACCCTGAGGGTGCACTAACTCTTAGTGTGATTAAAGCCGTATTGTGACCCGTCTTCCCTACTGGGGCTGAGAAGAAGCCTGGAATAAGTGCAGCCTGTAAGTGTCCTCAGTGAGACAATGACACGGTGTTTTTAAAGTTTACGACATAATACTTGCATAGGCTTCAAGGAATAGTTACAGAGACCATACAGAAGCTCATAACTGAAAAGAAACAGCAGGAATAAAGGGGGTCTGAGCATAAATGTAGGACATATATTTTCAAAAAGTCTTTTCTGATTTTTAACACTTTTGCAAGTAAACAACAATTTCACAAGAAAAGAATGAACTCTCCCTGCTAAAAGAAATGGCAGCAGAAATTACCTATCTTAATATTTCTGTTCTTCTGCTTACTCATTGGCCAGGGTTTTTATAGTGCTCACCTTGCAAATGGAATTCTAAATCAGAAACACAGTCACATGGTGTTTTTTCCATATAAAAGACAAAAATGGATCTTTAGAACACAAAATCCCCCAGAGAATGGAACTGCACATGGATCTACTGTGGATTTGCTTCAGACAAGAGCCAGCAAACACAATGGAAGAGGCCACATGTGCTGCACCTGCCAGATGTCATGAACTCACTCCAAAACTAAGCATGGATGTGTCACAGAAGAGCACAGTCATGGAATCATAGAATCACAGAATCATAAAATCATAGAAGCATAGAATAGTCTGGGTTGGAAGGGACCTTAAAGCGCATCTCCTTCCAACGCCCCTGCCACGGGAAGGGACATCCCACTGGATCAGGGGCTGCCCAAGGCCCATCCAACCTGGCCTGGAACACCTCCAGGGATGGGGCAGCCACAGCTTCCCTGGGCAACCTGGCCCAGTGTCTCACTACTCTCATGGGGAAGAAATTCCTCCTAATGTCCAGTCTAAATCTGTCCCTCTCCAGTTTATCCCCATTACCCCTCTTCCCATCCCCACAAGTCTTTGTGAACAGCCCCTCTCCAGCTTTCCTGCAGCCTCTTCAGGTACTGAAAGGTCGCTATAAGAGCTCCTCTGAGCCTTCTCTTCTCCAGGCTGAACAACCCCAACTCTCTCAGCCTGTCCTTGTAGGGAAGGTGCTCCAGCCCTCCCATCATCTTTGTAGCCTCCTCTGGACCCATTCCAACATCTCCATCTCCTTCTTACTTCAAGGATTCCAGAACTGGACGCATTATTCCAGATGAGGTCTCCCAAGAGAGGAACAGAGGGGCAGGATCCCCTCCCTCGCCCTGCTGGCCACGCTGCTTTGGATGCAGCCCAGACACGGTTGGCCTTCTGGGCTGTGAGCGCACGTTGCCGGCTCATGTCGAGCTTCTCATCAACCAGCACCCCCAAGGCCTTCTCTGCAGGGCTGCTCTCAATCACATCATCCCCCATCCTGTACTGAACCCGGGGATTGTCCCGACCCAGGTGTAGGACCTGTATCTTCTGTGTTTTGGATTAATGTGAGAATAATGTTGATAAAACACTGATGCTTTTAGTTATTGCTAGGGAATCAAGGTTTTTTACAGCTGCCCATGCTCTACTAGTAAGCAGGTGTACACAGAGCTGGGAAAGAGCATAGCCAGGCAGCTGGCCCAAGCTGCACAGAGATATCTGATACCATATAACATCATGGTCAGCATAGAAGTGGAAAATTGACTGGAGGCCAGGGTTCATTACTCAGGGATCATGGCTCAGGGACGGGCTGGGTATCAGTCATCAGGCACTGAGCAATTCATTGGGCATCACTTGCTTTGTATAGTCTGTTATTATTTTTGTTGTTGCTATCCTTACTCTCTCTTCCTTTGTTGTGCTATCTTTATCTCAACCCATTAGTTTTCATTTTTTTTCCTAAATTATTCTCCCCATTCCACCAGCAGGGCAGGGCGCGAAGTGAGACAGTGGCTGAATGGTCCTATTTTCCAGCTGGGGTTAAAACCATGACAATATGCAAAACCCAGGCGGTTTTTGTCTCTGAAAACTCAGCAGTGTAAGTTGCGACAAAACACACCAGCTGGGTGACACAAGCAGGCTGTCAGGATAATACGTTCCTCTCGCACTGCTGCCAGCACAGTCAGCCCTTTGCTGTCTAGGCAGTGAAGACACTTTGCTCCACAGAGCTAATATGGATCAGCAGGCAGAGCAGCCCACGTGCACAAGTCATGCACCATGTCTTTCTGGTGACCTCCCAGGAGACCCAGAGCATCAAAACAGAGGTGTTCCTGGCCTTCCTCTTCACCAGTACTCCCTCACTGCATGTTTTTAGAGCATCACTGAAACATAATTCTCATTATCCATGGCTTTCTTTCATCCACTTTACTCCAGCACTAGTCACTGTAGATAACTGAGGACTGACTGTACTTGATGTTCAAAGTGTGACGGTACGACAGGCCCCTTCTCACTTAACAAGGGTCATGGGCCACATAGAACAATACACCTTAATGCTATTCAACAGCTTATGCTAATCTATAAGTAGCTCTTTTGGTTTTAAAATTCATAATAGACACATCAGCCCGATGAAATGAATTCCTTCATCCCTTTATGCTACTGGTAAGGCCACAAACAAATAAGGGAGGAAACAAACCAGGTGGACTACATTGCTGGGGAAGACTGTCCTCCACAGGACACCTGTCTCCTAGCAGATCAGCTTCTGAACCAATAGCGCTTGTGACTGCATATTAAATTAAACCATTTTCAGTTCACTATGTTATTACGTCAAGCTGAAGGCTGTGGCGACTGAAGATCCAGCTGTGAGTGTAACCCCCTTCCTGAAGGAGAGCTGGTTCTTATCATAGTGGCAGGAGGGAGATAGCTGGGGTGACAGCAGTACCTCATGCCTGGTTTCCACCTGCCACCACACATCTGTGAGAGCTCTAAGTGACACCAGCCAAAGCATAGTTGTACACGGCATTTGTCACTTCATAAACAGGTGTCTACTCTAATGACACATTCAGCAGTGCCTACACCCTGTTAGCCTTGGCCCATGAGTCAAGAGATCCACACAGGGCAATACTTGACTGTGCTTCAAGGACCGGTTTGAGCACAGCCAATCCATCCACCCTCTCTAAGCAGTCTCACTGCTCAGGATGCCTCATTACCACTAAATTACATATTCACTTTTTGCAGCCTCCAAGATGATCATCAGGCTTGCTTCTTTTTCGGAAAATGTCATAACAATTAGGCTACTTCTTGACGGGTTTATTATGGAAAGACAAACCTCAGAATCATGATAGAGAAGGCCCTGCTCACCTCTCATGTTTTATTAGAAAGTTATTCGCCAGTTAAGACCTTAATTCCAAGCAGTCAAGCACCTGCTTGGGCATGAGAACCCCAACACTACGGCCTAATCAATGTGCTCATGTGCTCAAGGGATTTACCAGTTTGAAAAACCAAGTCAGGCTTCCGTCATGTTATAATAAAATATTTTCTTATCACACCTGATCTACTGCTGTTTGGGTCTAAGCATATTGTTTGATGTAAAAATCTGTCTGGTTGTGTAGGTTAAAAAAAGAAAGTATATTAAATATGAATGCTGTGCTGCAAGAGAAACCTGAGTAGCGATATCATAATTTTGTTTTCAATAGTTTGTTGAGTTTTGAATGTGAATTACTTAGGGTGTTTTTCTTTCCCTATTACTTCTATCCTGCCAGGAATCTTAACGTATTTCAAGGCTGCCATGGAGTGTTAATTAATCCTGTTTGTTGTGGCAAGTACCAGACTGAACAGTAACTTTGTCTGACATAACTGTACGGTAGTGAATATTTTCATTTTGGGGGTAAGTATATTAAGAGAAGAAAATACTGCACAACTGAACAGCTTCAAATGGAGGGTTAAATAATTTCCCTTCATTTTGAATGAGAGAGTTGAGTCCTTCTGACAATGCCTTTCTCAGCCTTGAACGATCTGTCACCACGGGACTTACGCATGCAATCAGGCTTTGCAAGTTCATTTGCTCTACGGGTCAAACACAACTCCTCAGTTCGGGTTTAGGAATTAACACTGACTTATCCCATACCAAAACCATAAAAGCCCTTCCAGACATGCCCCGTCCTGCCCCAAATCTGAAATATTCATGGGAATATTGCAGAGACAGAGGGATTGTTGATAGCTAATGAGACAGGTTTCTTAGGAAGGTGATCTTTGCCTCTCAAAACCTATAGGGCTTCACATGGAATTTAAGCCCTTGAATTCGCTTTTCTTTTGATCTGGTACCAAGTCCCTGTCTCTGGTGGTTGAAGGCTTTGATTCAGTTGGGTATTAAAATAGAAAATACGAACACTCTTTTTTTTCCTCTGGACATATTACTGAGCTTGAACTTAAGTGTATTTCTCAAGGATGTGATGCCTCCATAACAGCCAGTTTTAGTGAAATAGGTGTTCTTTTCATTCTTGCTTATTGTCTCCCCTTACTCCCCTTTCCCCTTTCCTCCCCATCCAAATATGCAATGTTGTAATGATGCAATCTAGGTTCCTTCCTTCCTTCCTCCCTCCCTCTCTCCCTTCCTTCCTTCCTTCCTTCCTTCCTTCCTTCCTTCCTTCCTTCCTTCCTTCCTTCCTTCCTTCCTTCCTTCCTTCCTTCCTTCCTCCCTCCCTCCCTCCCTCCCTCCCTTCCTTCCTTCCTTCCTTCCTTCCTTCCTCCCTTCCTCCCTCCCTCCCTCCCTCCCAGCAGGCTGAACCGATTAGCTCACCTCTCGCACAACATACATCCAGCAGGGGACACCAATGGTGTATTACATATCTCCAAGAGTTGCTTGAAGTATTTCAGAAATAAATTGGACAAAGTCCTTTCCACTTAAAAAAAAGATAGGGACACACATTACAGCCCCCATAACTGTCCGCAAAAATTTAAAAGAGAAATGTAGTATGAAAAACGTCAAAATGAAATGCTTCAGGTGCAGGTAAAATTGAACTCCCAAACAAACCTCCCCACAAAATGTTTCAGTTCACATTAAACTGACAAATGAAAGTACTATGCCATTAAGTGAAATTAAAAATTTTGCACAGGAAATTTATTTTAAAATGAAAATATATTTCCCATTGATGTTTTTTTAGCTAGTAGTTCCCAGAAGGTCTTTATTAGATACTAATTTCCTAGAAAACATTCGGGAGATGCTGCCGAGTCCCTCGGGTGATGCTGAAAATCTCATTGGAAGTAATGAAAAAATCATTTTGGTTTTACATATGTATGTACTTGGAAGAACTCCATATATCCCTAGGGACCATATCCATTCTGATTACATTCAATTTACTCTAAATGATGATTGAAGCTACTCTTAGCTGACATCATTTATCTGCACATTTACTGGTTGCTTCACCTAATACTGACGATACACTAGTGTTCGCGAATAACTGTTTGGAAAATATAGCTTCAGATCCAAGCTTTCAAGGATGGTGGTGGAAGCCATGCTTCAGAAATGGGGCATTTCTTCAGGTTAGTAAAGATTCGTAAACCTCAGTGTTCATGAACTAGTAGATACAGAAGTCTAATGGTTTTGGTTAATTTCTGATTTTTACAAGAGAGCAACATTTCCAAGACCACAGACAATATGTAGTGTGTAAATGTCACCTTGGCTTTCCTGTTCTAGCAATACCTCATAACCCAGCAAATTTCTTCTGGCCTCTAAATCAAAGCTGTCTTTAAGGGTCACACTCTTCCATTTCGTGGCTTTTCTTGAGCAGTTCATCAGAACATTACTCCCTAAGAAGGATCAATTTCATCCTCTCTCCCCCTTCTTGAGAACTGCCTCTAAAAGAGCTACCCTTGCCATGTGATCCCCTTTCCTTCGAATCAACTGGTCAAAACCCCACAGCTTTCTGAAGACCCTCTGTAGCTACTAAGCCATGAAGCATTTTAGTTAAAATAAACAGAATTATATAAAAGCAGTAATAAACCCCTATATTACTGTTTGCCATGAAAGCATAGGTAGTTAGTCTTGTTTAATGCCATTATTTTCTAATTAGAAGATCCTGCATCAGCCAAAATAAACTTTAATTCATTATTTGAGTTAGCCATAGCTTTGCTCTAAGATGACACAGGCACTATTTGTTCTTGTTGTAAATTGACTGCAAACACATGGCATTCCTCCCCGAGTTTAATACAAGTGTACACTATAAGTCAATGTAATTGATGCTACTAATGAGAAAAAGTATAATTTTCTTTATGTGCTTCCATGGCAATGCTTCTTTCCTCAAAAAATAGGAAAAAACGTTAAATTTTACACAAAACTTTCTAGACCTCCTTGCAGAAAAAATGCAATCAATAATTTATCCAGTACATAATGAATTTTCAGGAACTAAGAGGAACTATGAATTGCTTTCCAGACGCTTATGACATATCCAGCCGTGCTATTTCTTAAAATGGTTTTCATTACATTGTTCCTCTCCAACCTGAGAAAAACCACAAAAGAGGAGGTAGAGGTTTGTCGCAAAGTTTGTGCATAGCACTAGCCTTAAATAACTGAGAGTGATGAATTTGCTGTCAGAACAGTGCTATGCTGTCGCCTGTGCTGGCCACGGCCGTCTGCCTAGCACAACGAGGGAGACCTTGCCTGCCTAGTTAAGGAGACCTACTTGCCCCTTCCCATACAACAATATTTTGATCAAACAATTAGCTTTTGCTGCCAACTGCCTCTTACAGACTGGCAGGGTGGTTAACTTGGGATATCTCTTAAGTCTGTTTAGATTTGAGAGAATGTAAGTAATTGGTGCTCAAATCACTAACCCTTGACATGAATAAAATATTTTTAAAAGTAAATTTGTTTGGTTTTAAACAACTAGGAGTTAATTAGAACACCTTATTTTGTCTCAGATTTAAAAAAAAAACCAAAAAACCACAAATAAGGAAATTACTCAAATGCTTCCATCTTACACATTTCAGAAACACATCATCCTGAGGTAGGAAACATCCCTGTATATTTCCAAGATTACCAGAACGAGATCTGCACTTGTTAAAGTCAAGATTATGATGTGAAAGGACTACTTGCAACAAATGAGTTTCCCCAAGCCCCTTCCTGAATAGTCAACAAAGGTTGCGGCATTTTGCTGTTCTAAGGAGTTTGAAAGATGTGGTTTTGTGAGACCCACCCCCAGACACACGTCACGAGGAAGACTGACATCCCAGAGGATATATATGACTTAGGCCTTAGCCTTAGGCTCTTCCACAACCATTTTCCATTCCCCTGACGCCTTTACCTCTTCCGCACACACAGATGCCAGGCAGTGACATGAAGACCTTTATCTTTTGATCATTCTCCAGAAATACTCTAGGGCAGAGTTCTGTAGATTTTTACTTAGCCGCTCTTAATTGTTGTTGGGACGATGGGGATGTAATTTGATTGCCTATGTAACAGAAGAGATGGCTAGGATTCACAAAATTCTACACCCTGAGAGAAAAAGTGAACGGGGAAAACCAGTTTCTGCTGGATGTTTCTAGATAAAGTTCCTCCCTCTCAACTTATGCACACAGGGAGAACTCTGTAAATGAAACCAATTTTATGACAAAGGTATTAATGTTATCTTAATTTGACAATCAAATTTGCCCCAAATGGTAAATCATATTACACTTATATTGAGCAGTCTAAACAAAGAAAAGCCTGAGACACACTGATTTGTCCTCGTCAGCTCGTCTAGTGGGTGAGTAAATTAATCAGATATCAACTGTACTTGACAAAGCTGCTACAGCATCCCACGTGCCCTGCATTCGCCTCACCACCCAGTCTGGCATCAGCAGCAAAGCTGGTGAGAGTGCTTTCAATCTGGTCATTCAGATCATTTATGAAGACGTCGAACAGTGTGAGGCGCAATATTGATCCCTGGCAGAACCCCACTTTGGACAGGCTGCCAGCCTGAGTAAAATGCATCGATCACCATTTATCCTACCCATCTGTTTAAAGATGTACACAGCTCTCATGGCGAGACAAGGCAGCACGAGCTGGGATTTGAAATCCTTTCTATATTACTAACAGCTTGTTCTTTGGAAAGAATACCAGTTCCGTAGGTGGTTTTGGTAGAGAGTAGATGAAAGCTGTCCAGTTATAACGCAGTGGTGCATCGACACTGAAAGCAGCACCTACCGAAACCGAGGTTCTCAGGGACTTCTTCACACTAGCCTGTGAACCGACTTCTCTGGATTTTCACGTCTCTGGTGGTGAAATTGTTCTAAGGATGCCCACCTGCTTTACAGACTGCTTCCTGCAGATGGAAGTCGAAGGCAAATTGCCACGTTAGTATAAATCACACTACAAGGTAAGCTTAGCACAGACAGACGCACAGTCTGCCTATGGCCTGCAAGCTCTCCCACGATCAGCTTTCCTCTAACGTTAACTTCCCAATAAAAGGGTTTGCACAATGAGTAACAATCATCGCACAACAGAATAGCTCAAGGCCTGCTTCACACCTCTGGGTCACTAGATCAAAACAAGCTCACCCCAGGTCAGGTGTGATGCTTTTTCGTAGGATCGCCCAGCTGGATGAGGAACAAACAGCCCCAGGGACTGATCTACCATCCCATTGGCAAGGCACAGCCTGAGGTCAGGGCTACAAAAGCACAGTGTCGAAGCAGGAGACGAAAGCCCGTACTGTTCTCTTGAAGGTGTTCATTCTCCAGGTAGATGTAAGGTTTCATCCCCCTGCTTAAAAAAGTGTTTTACCTTTTAAATGTAGAAATTTCCCTTTTGAGTTGCTTTCCTTGAGATTGTAAGTATCTCTTAAAGGTGAATGGATTGCTGCCTTTTTGACATGAGTTTTATAGTACCGAAACCCACTTTCCTTGTACAAGCAGCAATTTGATCTTGCATGCAGTGAAGCCAACATCATCTTCAGCTGCGAACCTTGCCAGACCACTTTATGATACTAATCCTTTAACCTCATTCGAACATACTTTTCATTAGACAAAATTACTCGAACAACTGTTTATCGAAGAGCAAATTATTTATAGTTAGTGCGATCCACAGGAAGCAGAAGTGTGTGGTTGTGGAAACAAAACAATAAATTACAGCTTTCTTGAGATAAGTGGCATTTTTCTTCTAACCTTCATACGGGCTAAGGCATTTAAAGCTTAGTATTAGGGTACATGGTGCGGTCAATACTGCACTCCTGAAAATTTTGTGTTCATAATAATTAATTTTCTAAAGCAAATTGCAGTTTAAAAATATAGGATCAAAATCACCTGCAGTTTTGAGAGAGCAGTGCATATCAAGTGAGGTAGGTATCTTAGTTGCACATACAGGAAAGGAGAAAGAAAATAATTGTTAAATTACAAATACTGGAGCATGGGTAAGGGGCCTAGAGGCAGAAGCCACTCCTTTTCATTGAGATTCAGGCCTGGTATTAAAGGATGAAAATGGTAACATATAGTCTGACATCTGTGGATGTACATATAGACTGGGGAGCGAGAGGCAGGAAAGCAGCCCTGCAGAAAGGGGTCTGGGGGTTCTGGCCAAGGGCACGTTGAACATGATCCAGCAGTGCCCTGGCAGCCCAGAGGGCACCGTGTCCTGGGGTGCATCAAGCACAGCATTGGCACCCAATCCAGAGAGGGGACTGTCCTGCTCTCCTCCGCACTGGGGTGACCCCACCTCCAGTACTGTGTGCAGTTTGGGGTGCCACAACATAAAAAGGAGCGAAAGCTACTGGAGAGTGTCCACGGGAAGACACAAATCTGGGGAAGGGTTTAGAGGGGACGCTGAAGGAGCGGCTGAAGTCACTGGGTCTGTTCAGCCGGGAGGAGACTGAGGGGAGACCTCATGGCAGTTTACTGCTTCGTACTTTCCAGTACCTGAAGGGGCCACAGGAAAGCTGGAGAGGGGCTGTTCATAAAGGCTGTTGGGGACAGAATGAGGGGGAATGGGTATAAACTGGAGAGGGGCAGAGTTAGACTGGACATTAGGAGGAATTTCTTCACATTGAGAGTGGTGAGGCCCTGTCCCAGGCTGCCCAGGAAAGCTGTGGCTGCCCCATCCCTGGAGGGGTTCCAGGCCAGGCTGGATGGGCCTTGGGCAGCCCCTTATCCAGTGGGATGTCCCTGCCCATGGCAGGGGAGGGGCTGGATGGCTTTAAGGTCCCTTCCAGCCCAGACTATTCCATGATTTGATAGTCCTTTGGGTCCCTTCTCACTCTGGATGTTCGATGATAAATAAGAATAGGAACAGGAATAGGACTACCAACAGGAATAAGAGTTGTGGTTGTTATTACTATTATGAACCCTTATTTGGAAGCCACACCCACAGCAGCCCCCGCCGAGGCCTCCACTCCGCCCCCTCCGCTCCCGCAGCGCGCGCTGCCGGAAGGGGCGTGGCCTGTGATTAGCACGAACCTGGCTAGACATGACGCACGGTGTGCGTGTGCAGGGCTGGGCGTGGCCTGGGGAAGGGGCGTGGCCTACTGTGAGTGGTTTATATAGGGGGCGTGGCCTAGGGGGCGCGGCCGGAGTAGGGGCCGTGGCCTAAGGGACGCGGCCTGAAGCAGACGTGGGGTGCAGAGGAGGCATGGCCTGCGCAGGGGCGTGGCCTATCCAGGGGGCGTGCCCTCTGGGTCCTATGGCCGTCAGAGGAGGCGGGATCAGCAGGGGGTGAGGCAGACAGAGGGGCGTGGTCAGTGAGGGGGCGTGGCACGCAGTGGGAGTGACCTGGAACAGTCGGTGCCCGCCAATGGGAGTGGGCGGTGCGGGGGGTGTCGCCAGGGAGGGGGCGTGGCCGGTCTGGGGGCGTGCCCTCGGTGGGCGTGTCCAGCGCGGGGGGCGCGGTCCGTGCCCGCCAATGCGCGCGGGCGGCGCGGGGTCGCGGCGGGTCCCGCTGCCACGTGTCCGTCCCCTCGGCGCGCGCTGCGGGCGATGCTGGGGCTGCGCCGCGCCGCCTCCTCGCTGCTGCCGCGGGCCGCGGCTCCCGCCGCCGCCATGTCCACGCTGCTGGTCAGCCAGCCGCGCTACGCCTGGCTGCGGGAGCTGGGGCTGCAGGAGGAGAACCCGGGCGTGTACAACGGGCGCTGGGGCGGCGCCGGGCAGGTGCGGGCCGGGGAGGGGCCGCGGCGGGGCGCGGGCAGCGGCGGAGCGGTGCTAATCCCCTTCGCCGTTCTCTGCTCTAGGTGGTGACCACGTACTGCCCCGCCAACAACGAGCCCATCGCCAGCGTGCGGCAGGTGAGCGAGCGCGGCGGCCCTGCCTCCCTCGGCATCGCCCGCGTCAGGGGGCGCCGAGTCTGCAGGAAAACGGGCTTTTCTGGGAGAAAAACGAGGCGCTCGGCCCCCCTGCCCGCCGCAGGGCTCGCTGGGAAGAGCCTTTCCCCTGCTGGTTTCTGTTCGGGGAAGGTGGGCGGGGAGGGCGCTGGGGTTCCATTGGGCCGCGGTGTCCCAGGGCAGAGGACGGCCTCTGCTTAATAGTGGCATCAGAGAATCGTTTGGTTCATAGAATCATAGAATATGGGGGTTGGAAAAGACCGCTTGGATCATCGAGTCCAACCATTCCTGTCTGACACTAAACCATGTCCCTCCCTGGAGGTGTTCCAGGCCAGGCTGGATGGGCCTTGGGCAGCTCCTGATCCAGTGGGATGTCCCTGCCCGTGGCAGAGGTGTTGAAACTGGATGATCTTTAAGTTCCCTCCCAACCCAAACTATTCTGTGATTCTATGTCCTTGGTTAGAAAAGACCTTTGGGATCACAGTCCATCCATACCTCTCCACAGCCCTGAGCATCTCATCTGCCTGGCTTTTAAACTTCCAGGGACGGTGACTCCCCCCCTCCCTGGGCAGCCTCTGACAGGGCCCAATCACCCTTCCTGTGAAAAATTTTATCTGCTCTCCAGCCTGACCCACCCCTGGTGGAGCTTGAGGCCATTCCCCCTTGTCCTGTCCCCTGTCACTGGGGAGAAGAGCCCAGCTCCCTCCTCTCCACAACCTCCTTTCAGGCAGTTGTAGAGAGCAATAAGGTCTCCCCTCAGCCTCCTCTTCTCCAGGATAAACACCCCCAGCCCTCTCAGCCGCTCCTCGTCAGGCTTGTTCTCCAGCCCCTTCCCAGCCTTATTCCTCTTCTCTGGACACACTCGAGCACCTCAGTGTCCTTCTTGTTGAGAGAGGCCCAGCACTGAGCACAGGATTAGAGGTGCGGTCTTACCTACTCTGGGCACAGAGGCAGAATCACTTCCCTGGTCCACAGTTTCTGATGCAGGCCAGGATGCCGTCAGCCTTTGTTAACAGAATTAGTATCTAAAGTAGAAAAAGTTATACAAATATGTTATGAATACCTTTGTAATAACTCATTTTTATCAGGTATCCTTTGTCACCTGAAGGAAAATTTCTCCTCGCAGGTTTGGGTTTTTTTTTTGTTAAGGCAGCACGTATACTTTTCCTCAACAGTAGCTTCAAGCAACTCATCCCCCAGTATTGATACCAAACAATAGCAGGGTATGAACTTGCTGTGAAAGTGGTGTTCTGTAATGCAGTACAATCCACTAGAAATGCCTTGGGTTGGAGACAGAATCTTTCATGAGGAGTTTGTTTTGGCGTTTTGGGGTTCCTAACCTTTTCCTTTGACATGTTTTCTAATGAAGGCTAGTTTGGAGGATTATGAAGAAACAGTGAAGAAGGCTAAAGAGGCATGGAAGGTCTGGGCTGATGTAAGTTAACAGAAACTTCTGTTTTATAACTTATCTCTGGCAGGTAAAGGTCATTAAATTGCCCTGTCAGGTGGAGATGTGAAAACAAATTCATACTGTGAATGTTGCATTAAAGCAAAAATCTGGAATGAGGACCTTAAGAAACAAACTCAGACAACTTGCACGTGTTAGCATTGAGGTACAAAGATGAGGACATTGACTTGTGGAAATTGTTTGCTTTGAAAAGCCTGGCAGATTTACCCAGGTTCGTGCCTGTAAGCCATTGCCAATGAGTTTGCTAAAGTTCAGAAACCTTGCAGCAAACGAATTCTCCTTCTGGATGTGTTTAACTTCCTGCTGCCCTATGCTTTCTCCTGTGAGAACCGTGCAGAATATTTAGATACCTTGTGATAATCTTGCCCTTAGGCAGTGAGGAAGACTGCTGGTTTTAAATGTGCTTCTTTTGTTCACCAGCTGTCCTGGTATTTCACGGAAGAGCTATTTTACGCCAAAAGTTCTGTGTTATGTTGCTGTGTCAGACAATAGCCAAGCTGTTTTTGCTTAGCAACCTGTAGTTCTTGGTGCCCCTGTAGAAGCTGTGCCCAGCCAGAATCCGTTCTTTTGCTGGCACTCTGTGGTTTTTTCTGCTGGTATTTAGCATTCTGTGTTTTATGCAGCAAAGTAGTTTGCCTTGCCTGAAGAGAGCAAGATTTAGGACAAACTCAGCAGCTTCCTCAGGCTATGTTAGTGCATGTTGCTTTGTTAGAGTTTGTGAATCTAATGTTGGTGAGTGCGTGCCAGCTCCTAATGTGTTTGGAAATAATCTGTAAACAAAGTTAACAGGTAGCAAACAATCAACAGATCAAATGCTTTGAAGCCTCAACTCAAAGCTGTTTGATTTTAGTTTCTGAATTTTGTTGGGTATAATGAGCTTATCTGAAGAGTTTTGCCTGTGAAGAGATATGCTTGCATGGTTTGTGTATTCGTCACTTCTGTCTTTCCAGCTGCCCGTTTGTCAGCTATTTCTAGTTCTGTAAACCCTGTTGCATGCACGTGGTTTGAATTATTCATCCTAGCTGTTGATTATTATCCAAGATACTGATAACACAGTTTAAAAATGTATTAATATTTGGTATATGGGTGTAATTTTACCATTATTGAATTTTCTTTGTCTTAGCATCTGCTAACAAAATACATTATCAGCAGCCATTGTCATAAAAAAAAAACCTGAAAAAAACCCAATTGGAAATGTGATGTTAAGTGCGCTTTAAAAGCTCAGAAAACAGTGTGTGCTCTTTATAAAAGAGCGCTTGTTTCTTGAGGTGCAGCTAATTGTTTCGGGACATTGTGGGTGATGTAGCCGAACAGATGTAGCAGAACTAATAATCTGAATGTTTCTGGCAGTAACCAATGGAACTGAAAACATAAATGTGTGCAGTGTTATTAGCTTTTCAAGCAGGAAACAGGTTTTTTCTTAAAAGTCCTGTGCGTGATAAAAATTAATAAGTAGTGATGTCTTGGGAAGACAGGGGGAAAAAGGACACCTATTGGTGGTTTCTTGATGCAGGGATGGAAAACTAGCAGTATATATGCAGCAAAAGTCATAGATGTTCAGTCTCAAGTAGATCCTTCTGTTTTCATGTTTGGTTTTTTTTTCACTAGATCCCTGCACCTAAGCGTGGAGAAATAGTACGACAGATTGGTGATGCCCTGAGACAAAAAATCAAAGTTCTAGGAAGCTTGGTAAGTTGTTTTGAGAAGCAGCTTAACTTCACAGGGCAGGGGCTGGATGCGGATGGAGGAAGGATGTCAAAAGTGTTTTTCTAGGTTCTTAAGTCTGCAATACTAACCTTAGTAATTGGTAAAAAGTTGCCAGTTCTGTGGGCTTGCCAAAAAGAAATTTTAATGAAGAAAAAAAGCAAAAGGGCTAAAAAAAAGAAGTAAGACTGCATTCTGGCATCCTACCGTGAAAATTATATATATATGTTTAACAGGAAAAAAAAGTGTAGTTCATTCTGAGCCTGTATGCGGGCTGCCAGGAGCGTTGTAACTGTTGCTCAGCTGTTTTCCCAATTTCCTCTGCTAGGGCACTGTCTGATACTAAGTGTCCTGAAAAAGACCTTCCTCTAGTACAGAGCTTTTAACCTTGAGCTCTTTCTGGTAATCTACGGGATTTTGTGAACTGACATGTGGAAGTGTAAGGCTTCAGAAGGCAAGGTAGTTTGAAAGAGATCTTCTCGCAGAGCTTTGCAGGACATAAAGCTTGAGGGACCGCTCCTTTAAAACACTTGCTAGTTGCTAGGGAAGAAAAGAAGATGAGTGGGGAACTCGCCACTTTCTTTTTACAGGGCATGCCTCTGTGCTGCTATTCAGAAACAGCTGCCAGTGAATAACTCCATGTGTAGCCAAGCCCATATTGTTAACCTACAAAACTTTGTTCTGCTGTTTCCCTTGATGTTGTGTCCTCAGCAGAGTTTCTGTGGTGGAATTAGAGTGATGGTGTACTTGTATATTCAAAAACCGTACAGCTTCCCTGGTGAGTCTGGGCAGACAGAAGTTTGCTTTATGTTCACGGGACAAAATTACTGCTTATTGCCTGAGCATTTTTCTGGTTTCCCCAAAACGGTCTGTTTAGCTCTTACAGGATACAGGGTGAATTTCAGGATGAAAGCTGCGCAGCAAGTATCCATGTTTTAGGACTTTTTCTAGCTTTAGAATATGCCAAAAGGAATGATATGACAACTTGCTTTTTCACATGGTGTTGGAAATCTCCAGCTTCACCTCATGACCTCCTTGTCAAGTATCCAGATGCGTCTACACTGCACCGACAGACTCACTGCTGTGTTTCACAGTAAATATGTCTGATGCCCCTCCATTTCTGGTCACAAATAGGAACTATTCCTTCTGCCTGAAGATGACCGCCGGCATCATAGAAATACCTAGAAATACTTTTAGCCACCTTTATTCTAACCTTTCATGGAGAATAAAATCTTGAGGCAATCCTTTGAAACTGATTTCCTCACTCTTGAGCTTTTTCAAAGTGTAATCATCAGTCTAAAGTGGTAGGTGATAACCACATGAACATCGCTCGTAGCTACCAGAGCATGACTATAAAATTACGTAGGGATAAGTGGGTGATTTCTCAGTTCCTAAGTTAATGAATTTTTTCTCACTTCTGGAGGAAAATGTTTTAAAATACTAGCTTTGCTGGTATTTTCATTGCTAATCTATGTCTGCTCTGTACACTTATGATTTTAACAGAAGGACATAGTTTAGGACTGACTTAATCTTAAAAAAACCCTAAACATCCTAGATTATGAAAGTACTAAAAATGAGTAGATATTTTCAGCGTGTCTGAAAATGGAATCTCTCAAACAGTTTGAGGTGTTGTAAAACGTGCAGTTTGTTTATGAAAAATGTAAATGAACATTTTCTTTTGCTGGAGCAGAGCAATCCCTCTTTTCCAATTTATTCCATGCCTGAATTTCCGTCAGGAAGCTTGTGAACTAGGTGTTTCCTTTTGAAAGGAATTTGAGTGAACCTCCTTACTGTTGGATATTCCTTTCAGTAGATTGCTTTTAACTTCCTGTGGCTCCTGTTCAGTTGTCTATTGTTTTCTTTCTTTAAGCTGTGAATTACTTGGGAAGATATGAATCTCTTCCAATGAAAAAATTTTTATTAAATTTTACTTGATGTACCCGACAATTGTGGGAGACAAAATGTGTTGGGGATGTGAAGGGATTTTTTTTTAAAAAACCGAATTGTCTTGCTCGTAATTTTTTCAGGTCTCTTTGGAAATGGGGAAGATTTTTGTTGAGGGTGTTGGGGAAGTGCAGGAGTATGTTGATGTCTGTGACTATGCTGTGGGATTGTCCCGAATGATTGGTGGACCTATTTTGCCTTCAGAAAGTAAGTATGCGTGTATATATATGTATATATTGCTGTCGGATTGTTTTTTTTCGGAGGGAGTGTTTGTAGAAATGAAGAGGTGGAGGTGTATCTCAAATAGATAGTGATGTAGCGCAGTAAATCTCTGTACTGTGTGATATTTAGGGCCCATGTTTTCTAGGAATAAAAGGCTGGTAGGCAGTAGCACCACCTAATGAAGGATCTAGGCTGTGGCATCTGGCAAGAAAGGCAATAGGTTTTTCCCTCCACTCTTCAAAGAGTTAGATTCTCTTTGGTTTCTTTGTTGGTGAGAGTGCTAGAGGAAAGTAGGCAAGAATTTCAGCAGTGTACTTGGAGATAACGAGAACTTTTGTCAGTCATTGGTTAGAAAACAATCACTGTTCTGTTAACTGAGTAGTTAAAATAGTGAAACTTCACATTGTCGTGTTATTAGGTTCTTTCAACAATCTAGCTAACCTCCTTCCAGTAAGCTCCAGAGACAGCAGACCTCTCCGCCACCTCTGGTGGGCAGAGGAGTGATGCCTAAGACCCTTTGCATATGTGGTTTCCTTTCTTAAAAATACATCGAATGAATTCAAATTGTGTTAGCTTGTGTCTTTGCTTTCAGGACCTGGCCATGCCCTAATAGAGCAGTGGAATCCCGTTGGGTTGGTAGGAATCATCACTGCCTTTAACTTCCCTGTAGCCGTTTATGGGTGGAACAGCGCAATTGCAATGATCTGTGGAAATGCTTGCCTCTGGTAAGATAGAGCTCTCCAATGAGCTAACAGTGTTTTAAAATGAGAGAGCTGTTATCTCAGTCATGAAATTGTTATCAAATGTCTGATATTTCTGTATATTTGACTCTGTCTCACGTAAGCTTAATTTCTATTTAAGTTTAGGCTCACTTGTTGCCGAAGAGCTTTGTTTTATTTTGTGATCACCTCTTTTATGAGGTGTTGAGATTCAGACCTGTCCAGCACTTAGCCAAATCGCCTATGAATAAAGGACCTAGGTTACAGAATCACAGAATGGTTTCAGTTGGAAAGAACCTTAAAGATCCTCTAGTTCCAACCCCCCTGCGATGAGCAGGGGCACTTCCCACTGCATCTGGTTTTTCATAGCCTCATCCAGCCTGGTTTCGAACGCTTCCGGTTATGGAGCATCCACAGCTTCTCTGGGCAGCCCGTGCCAGTGCTTCACCAACCCCACACAAAACCACTTCTTTCTCATATCTAATCTAAATCTCTTTCAGCTTAAAACCGTTCCTCCTTGCCTTGTCCCTGTGCTCCCTATAAAGATTGCATCTCCAGTGTTCCTGAAGGCAGCCTCTCAGTACAGGAAGGCTGCTATAATGTGTCTCTGGAGCCTTCTCCGGGCTGAACAATCCCAACTCTCTCAGCCTGTCAAAGGTTGAGGTCTTGCAGCAGTGATAGTGAACAGTCAATGTTTTCGGAATTGGTACAGCTAAAATTAAGAATCTCAATAAGTAGCTTTACTCCCTCTCCCAGCTCCTGCTTTGCTTTCATCTACCTGCTTTGCTTCAGTGTCTGGCACAGCCCTTGTTTATGTGGATTTCAGTAGAAGCTCTGAGTGCTGAGCTGTGATGAGAAATGCTCGCGTTCCTGTCTTAACACGCACCTGAAGACCAGCCTAACTAAAGTGTGCCGTATTTCAGATACCATAAAAAATGCATATTTGAATTACTTCTTATTCTCAAAGAACTAAAAAGAAAATGCCATCCTTTTTTTTATTCTTTCTTTTTATTTTTAGGAAGGGTGCTCCTACAACATCGCTCGTTAGTGTTGCTGTTACAAAGTGAGTTCTGGTTTATTTGCTTTCTGTTTTGCTTTTTAAACACCTTTTTCATTTGAGGTAGTGCTTAGGCAGAAGAACTGCTTTTCCTTTGCTACCTCAGAGGTAATGGTGTATAAAGGATGTTACTTAGTCATTTTTTTCGGGGACCACAGCTGTGCCTTTGCTGAAGTAGGGTTTGCCATGTAGTTTGCTTCCTTGTAGATTAATTGATCGTGAAATTCAGCTTCCTTCAGTCGTGCGCCTGTGTTTCAGAATCATCTCTTTTTTTGGGAATCTCAGCCCAACATCAGCGTGCAGTTTCTTGGCAGATTCTTCTGACTGGCTACAAGATGCCTTCACACAATCATTATTGTCCAAACCTAGTAGTAACACCTTAGCACGTGTTTCCAGTGTTCAAAACTCTTTCTTGATAAAAAGGAGAACTCCAAAGAGTGAATGTCTTAGTGAACCTTGCTCGAGGTTTGTTACCTTGCTTATTATATTAGCATTTTAAATACTTATCCATCATGTGGTCTGAATAATGTTTATTTTTAAATGCTAAATGTAGATAGACCCCTTTGAAATAATTAATAGGTAGGTCTTGTAGCTTTAATATATGCTCCTGAGAACAATGCCCCCAAACAACTTACAAGTATTTTGTGTAACTCCACGTAGTTACGTAAATGTATTTCTAATGGCAAAAGACTGTGAGGCTGAGGTTTTTATATACTGGTCTAATCCGTCTCTGTGCCAATTGAGTGGATGCACAATGAATATATTTTACACTCTTACATCTGTGTGAGCTATGATTGTAATGCCAAAGTCAAAGAGAAGTGTATGTATTGTACAAACCACATGTCAAATAACTGTGAGACTGCTGCTCTTTAAAAACCTGTAGCTTCTTTGTATGCACGGTCAGACAGGTTTAATGGTTCATTCTCTTATGTGCATCTGTCAGAAATCTATAAAATTTGTATGTCTTTGATTCTAGGATAATTGCCAAAGTCTTGGAGGATAACAAATTGCCTGGAGCAATCTGTTCTCTAGTTTGTGGTGGAGCAGACATTGGGTAAGTAAGGGAAACTTCTTGTGTTTTGTGAAGATGTGTAGAGAATAAACAATATTCTTTTCATAAAGTTATTCTGATCTCCAAGAGTTTCCTGTACATGCAGGTACCTGTTGCCATAGTTTCTTATTGACTAGTCTGAAACTCTGGCCTTGCGATAAACATGAAACATATTTCTGCTTCTTGTGAGATCAGCTGCTAACAGGTAACATACCAGATATTTAATTAAGAGACATGACTAAATTTGTATTCTACTTGTGCATATGCTTACACTTGAAGAATGCAGCTAATAAATTCCACTCATTTTGTTAAGAGTTTTCAGTTTCTAGCCGGTCTGTAGCTGGTCTCACTATGTACTTCAGGTTGAATTTCAGAACTGGTACAGAGGATGCTCCATGGTCTGAAAAGGTGGAGAAAACCAATCTTGTTCCTCTTTTCTGACTGAGATGATGTTTTTCTGCCATCTGCTCAGTCACTCACCTGGTATTTTCAAAGAAGTGGTTCTGGCTTTAACAGAACTCCCTGGATGAAGTTAGTTCATGTAGAAGGTGCAAGCAGCTTTTCCAGCTGCCTGCTCTTCTGTTGGACATGTAGTTCTCCCATCCTGCAGGACAGCAATGGCGAGAGATGAGAGAATGGACCTGTTGTCCTTCACTGGCAGCACAAAAGTGGGCAAGCAGGTAGCGCTTATGGTTCAAGAGAGATTTGGTGAGTACGTGTGTGGGTCTCTTCCACTTAATTTCCTTCTGTGTTTGGGAAAGGCAAGCGAGCCCCGTAGGATTTTAAAACAGTTTGTTTCACTTAACTTTTTCTGTTACCTTCTTTTTATCTTGGAGGAAATAGGTTGTTGAAACTGCTCAGAGGTAGGTATTGTGTTTTTCAGTTAGTTCTGTCACGATTCAGCATGTTGTCCAGAGTATCTACAAATCCATGGTCCTACAGTGAATTTGGGGCCGGAGAGCACAGTGCGTATCTATGAATATAATTGTACAGCCATTGTCAGGATGAACAGGCAGGGCCTGCAGTCTTTTTGCAATGTGTTTGGAGAAATGCAACCTTGCCTTTTACTGCTTATAAGTATAGGAGAAAAGTTATCTTTTTTTGAGGTGCTGGTTTTGTTGCAAATGTTTAAAAGTGCGCAAGTCCGTGAATAGCTGCTGGATCCTGAGTTTTTATTTGTTAAACACAAAACCTCGTGAACAGAATTTTCTCATTTGAAATTCACAGGAGTGTTAAAAAAAATAAATCAGAACAGATTGGAAATGTTTACCCAGAAGTGGATGGTGATTCTTTCTCTCAGATTTGAGATAAAACAATTGCCAGAAAAATAGATGAGCCTGGTTACATTTTACGAAAGCGTTTTGATCTCTGTAGTCCCTCCTCTTCTTTGTCTGCAAAATACTATTTACTATTTTTCTATTGTCATCTTTTGATTTCCAGTACTATTTTTTCATATTTTTTAAAGCTCTTTTCTTCTATTACTGCTCTCCAGTTATCTTTCTTCACAGTATATAATGGATGTAGTATTTGGTGTAATTTTCTCCTTTGACTAGAGTGGTTAGTTGACTGTGATGCCTAAAACTTTTTGTCTGTCCAGAAAATATGTTTAATGAAACTCAGCTCTAGGAGTGATCTTACTGAGGGTGGTGCAGCAAATACATGTGCACATGACCTAACTTGTTTTATATATCTTCATTAGGTCGAAGTCTGCTGGAACTGGGAGGAAATAATGCCATTATCGGTAATATGCACTGTAGAAATGTAGTGCCATAGACGATTAAATGTTTGTAGCAAATTGTTCTTTTTTCTTTGTTTGTTTGTTTTTCCACATTGCAGGTTTAAAAAATAAATCTTAGGATGTTTTTTTTCTGTCTTCAACATTGTGAAGGAGTAGTGGTTTAAGATAAAAAATGAAAATACAGGATCTTATATGTATTTACCACTGAAGTGAAGAAGGGAATGAGAGAAGCCATGAGCTTCGGTAATGGCTTGTGAACAATGCTAAATAAATTTGATTTTAGGATAGTTCTAATCTTGTGAACACCATGTTTTTAGTGTTTTAGAATGGAAATACATATATATGAAGTCTAAGACGTTTCTGACACTTGAAAGCAAAGCATGCAGGTATTTATTTCAGTAGCACATTTTACAGGCTTCAGTAGCTTTGGATATGATCTAATTCCCAGATAAACACAACGTAAATACTGTGAAGCTGAGCAATGTGGCAGAAAGAAAAAAGAAGCTTGTTAAATAAATAGCTGTCCTGTTGTGTTACAGCCTTCTGTTTCACTTTTCTTATATTCTGAACAAATGTAATTGCCTGTCTAGAATATTAAGCTCTTAAAAATTTGAGCAGGTCTTCTTCCCGTGCTGCTTTGCAATGAGTGGCATAAACTTGCTTTGTACTTAGAAAATTGTTCCCTTTTTCATATGAAAGTCCTGTTTTTTTTCCAAAATTGGTTTTGAATGATAGCATAAACGTTGGTTGGACTTTATCACAAATTTAATAATAATTTTGGATTTTTTATATATATATATATAAAACCCAAATTATACTAATACATATATACTATACTAATATATATATTAGTATAATTTGGATTTTGTGTTATTGGTTAAGCTGAGTGATATTTTGGGGATCATTTGTATGTACTATATATGTACTATATATGTACTAGCTTTTTTAAACATCCCAGCGTCTTCTGGCCAGATTATTTCTTTCAGCTTTATTTATATTTTACACTATTGTGTACGTGTGTTTTTTAGCTACTTTTTTTTTGCATGCCATGTGGTTACACTTTACCATTGTTTGTTTATGCTGCTTCTCAGGGAGAGAAGGACGAGGTAAAGAAAAGCAAAAAATTGCTTGAAGTTTCTTGAATTAAATCAAGCTGAAATTATTTGCGAGCTTTATTGCAGAAGGCTCTCTTCAGTATTCAGACCTACATTTACGTCCAGTTACGTGTGTGTAATTTTCAGTTTAAACATAATAGGAGTTTTGAGGTGTTTCTGTTCTCTATGCTTGTGCAACTAGTGCAAATTCCTAATGCTTCTTAACCAGCCTGTTAGTTTATTGTGTTGCTTAGTGTCTTAAGTCTTGCAAACCCCCCGTTCCCTTCAGTAAGATGCTGATGTTTTCATTTTTAAGTGTTTGAAGATGCAGATTTAAACCTAGTCATCCCATCTGCTCTGTTTGCTGCCGTGGGAACTGCGGGTCAGAGGTGCACAACTGCCAGAAGGCTGGTGAGCAAACGTCTATTGTCTGGTTTGAGTAGCTCTGGATTTAAACTTAGCTTAGAAAATGCCTAGCAATTCCAAGTATTATGGAAAGCAACAAATAATCTTTGAAATACATTTTTACTTTGTCAAAAGTCAGGATGGTGGGAAAATAAGGTAGTGTTTTGTCATTCTGTTATAGTTCTGGCTCTAAAGAGTTTGTGTCTCTAAATCTGCCTGGTGCTATAAAACTCAGGAAAATAAAACTTACCATACTTCCTGTAAATGTTTAAGGGAAGAGTGGATGAGGTGCCGAGGGGCATGGTTTGAGGAGTGTTAGGAATGGTTGAACTCGATGACCCAGTGGGTCCCTTCCAACCTGGTGATTCTATGATTCGATGATTTCTCTCTGTTTTCATTACTAGAGCTTCTTTGTGCCTGTTACACATTTTAGTTCGGGGCTTAGATTTCTGCAAAGCAAGGGGGCATGTGTTGCTTACTTTATTATTACCTGTTTATTTTCAACAAATTTGAAGGTGTTATAATGTCAGCCTGTCTCTATAGTCTCTTCAGAATTGGGTTGATTGGGTAAATATTGTCAAAACTGCTGCAAGTTAATTTGCATGGAGAGGAAATTCCTCAAATTATAGCAACAAAAATCACTTCGATATTTGTCCTAAAGCACTTAACTGAAGAGTTTACAGAACACATTGATGCCACTGGTCTGAGATGGGGTAAAATTGAAACAGGCTTTTGTTTCTTTGCTTTTTTTTAAATCTTCAGTGGTGAGGATTTAAAATCTTCATTTCATGCTGTGGGTGCGGTTTCCGGGCCTCGCTTATGTGTTTATTTTTAACTTTGGGATTTGCTGAGTATGAGCAACACTATCTCTACATTTTATTCAGCCCTCTTCAAAGTGTAGTCATAGTTCAGGAATAGTTAAATAGGCTGAGCTGTCTTACAACCTTCTTGTGACATTTTTAGTTCCTTCATGAAAGCATCCATGATGAAGTGGTAGCCAAGCTTGCTAAGGCCTATGCCCAAGTCCGCGTTGGTGATCCGTGGGATTGTAAGTAGCTATTTCCAACTAATGAATTTAGGAGACAAGTTTCTGTTTGTTCTTTGTTTTTAAATTCCAGAGATGTTATAAATCAAAGCTGTATAATTTTAGAAGTTTCTCAGGGAGTGGGAATAGCTGTTTCCTTTAGAATGGGGAATGAAGAATCTCACGAGTACTGCACATCTTGGACAGATTAAATAATTACTCCCAAAATGTCATGATGAGAATATTTGCAAATGCATACAGTTTTGCTGAAAGTACACCTTTTTTTTTTTTTTTTTTTTAGCTGACACTCTGTATGGGCCTCTTCATACCAAAGAAGCAGTGAAAATGTTCCTTGATGCAGTAGAACAAGCAAAACAGCAGGGTGGCTCTGTGGTCTGTGGTGGAAAGGTGACTTCTATTCTTGCTCTGTCTGGGGAAAAAATACAGTACCATGGTGGCTTAGGCCAAAATTGTAGCTCAGTTCGTCCTGTCAACCATTGCAGGACATTGAGGCAGTCTGAGACTGTTTGAATTGCAGTCCTGTTGTCAGGGTAAAGATGGGTTTGCTTGGAAGCTACCTTCTCTTCCAAGAAATGGCTAAGAGCTTTTGGGCGTTACTTTGACTGTTCGCTAGCTGCAGATGATGTCAAAAATAAAACCAGCAATGTAAATGGTGACTATAAAACACATAACGAAGAAAAATAGTAGTTCTATTCCTGGATTCACAATATCAAACTTCAGGAAATACTGAAAATTCAAAAGAGCCACTTGGACATGTTCATCTTATGGGATGTTAGATTCTCATGGACTTAATGCTCTGGCAGTCCTTATCTTTCACTGACACCTTCTTTATTGCTCGTACCTTTAAAGTTCTAATCAATTTACTAATCAGCTTACAGGTAAGAAAAAAGAAGTGCATTTTGTTGGCTGCTAGACTTTGAGATTTGATTGCTTAGTACACTAGAGTTATGCTTCTGTATTTTAAAGAATAAAATGAGCAAAATTTATCTACTCAGATGACCTGGCCACCTATTTCCAATTGGTAGGCACAACTATAGTGATCAGACAATAAAGGATTCCCTTCCTACACCTGGTACTAAGGAGGATATGGATTTGAACTTAACTCAGTTGTTTCTTTTATGTGTTTTGAAGGTTATAAATCGCCCTGGAAACTACGTTGAACCAACCATTGTGACTGGCCTTCCTCATAATGCACCCATTGTGCACACGGAGACATTTGCCCCCATACTATATGTGCTGAGGTTTAAGGTAAAATAACAGTGGGCAATTAGTCAGGTGTCAAGGATGCTAATGGAAGAATCAGGAGAGAGATTTCAGATGTGTCATATTCATGTAATTGTCCTGACAATTACGTTTATGCATTTTCTGTGAAGAGCACTGGAGCTAGAGATGAGAGTCTGTAGGAGAATAGATTTTTTTTATTGTTCATGTCAGCTGTCTCCAAAGCAGGTTGTGTGTTTTGAGTAGTGGTGGAGGTATCCTGTTCTTGACTTGGTGTGTGCGTATTTGCCAAGTGGCGTTCAGTATAGTTAGATTAATTCTGTGGAATGTTGTTTTTTCCCCTCACAGTGCTTCTTTATAACTGCTTTGCTTTGAATACTCACGGTTTTAACAATCAATACATGCTCCTTTTAGGAGGAAGAGGAGGTCTTTGCCTGGAATAATGAAGTAAAACAAGGTCTTTCCAGCAGTATCTTTACCAAGGATTTGGGAAGGATTTTCCGCTGGCTTGGGTATGATTCAAATCATTTTTCTACCTTCCGAAATGTAAGATCACAGTCTTCCATTTCTTGTAAACCAGTGCACAATGCTAGCTGTGAACATTTTGTAGCACTCACTTTCAGGAAGGAGCCTTTCCTCATCCTGAGGAGTAATTGTGTTGTATCTTTATTTGTAGGCCAAAGGGATCCGACTGTGGCATTGTGAATGTCAACATCCCAACCAGTGGGGCTGAGATTGGAGGTGCTTTTGGTATGCTGCTTTTGCTTTTTTCTTTGTCTATCAAATGATGAAATCCTCTAGCATCAGACCTAGAGACTTGGTGTTATTCCTCAGATTTCGTTTTTCTTAAAGTTAGGGGATTTTTTTTCCTCTGTACTCTGGAAGAGAATACTGCATTACCACTGTAAAACCTGTGTAATTTAGGTCTCCTCATTGTATTTTTCGAGGTTTTAATCAGTGCACTTAAACTAACTAAATCTGGAGTCAATTAAATTAGTTTTGAATTATAATGCTTCATCAGAAAACAGAAGTTGACCAGAGGTAGTTAGGTTTCAGCTCTTTAAAAATATCTGTATTTGGATTTTAAATATTCCATGTGTAATTTTTTCCCCTATCTTCAAGGGAATGTAACTCTGAAGTACATTTTGAATGTTTTTAGAGACGTGTCTGAGTGGAAAACTGTTCAAAGCAGTTTTAATTAAAAACTTGAGCATTTTTGTTACGCGCATTTGCACCTGTGTATAAAAATTGCAGCATAAAGTATTTTTGTGATAAAGTCTTTAAATACATTTTTGCATTTGTTTCTGGTTTTTGTATCTAATGAAGGAAGTTGGAGATTTAGCCATTTAAACAGTACAAGGACCAGCACATTCTTATAGTCTTGTCTCACTTGAAAAAAATATCTTTAAAACAAGGTCCTTTGGTGCCAGTAATGAGAGCCTTTCAGCTCAGGGATGTTATTTTGTCACGAGCATGAGGACTGAGCTAGCCCTGTTAGTTATATGTGGTGATGTTTTGGTAACTTATTTCAGGTCTAGAACAAAAGGCAAGGGAATAGTTTTTCCCATAATTTTTTGTAACATGTCTTACTTCCCGGAATTAGTCTGGATTCTCATGCTCAAAAAAAATCTCAAGTTTTCATTTATAAACTTTTTTTCAACAGGTGGTGAAAAGCACACTGGTGGGGGAAGAGAATCTGGAAGTGATTCATGGAAGCTTTATATGAGGCGGTCTACTTGGTAAGGCAGACTTCTTAAATTCCAAAGAAATCGAAATTGCGGATAAACTTGCAAAGGTTCACAGTGTATAAAGCCTCAACTACAGGAGGTTGTCTTTGCTAAATAATGCATGAGTGTAAATGCCTGTTTTCATGCAGGAATTTACGTCTGAGTCCTAGTAGGAGATGATTTAAAGGATCTAGCTTTCCTTTACTCACTTTTCCTCAGAAGGAAAGGTAGATAGAATCGCTTCTTCCCCACTTGCCTGATTTTAAATTCAATTAAGAATTAAATTACCGAGACTTGTCAGGAAATGCGTGAATGGCAAACACAGCGAGGGGACCACCATTGCCAGTGGTGAGTGATTTCCCTGCCTGTCGGATATCTACCCACAAATCTCCTGGCAGGCTGTAGTGGTTGACATGGCCTCCTTAGCCTTTCCCTGTGCTAATTTTGGTTCCCATGCAAAGGCTAACGAATGTGAGAAATCCCACTTTGCTTTTCTCTGTATGGACATTCTCCTAAGTAAGAGGTCAAATAGAGAATGGTACTTTACTTTCTCGTTTACCTATCAAGGAAGACAAAGTGGGGAGTGGTCTTTCCCCATACACAGTCACTGTAATGAAAACGAGAGTAAATTAATTTTGTAACTTTAAATAGGAAAACTGCTTACAGAAGCCTTTTGCATACGTGTGGAATTAGAAGCTTTGTACGTTGGAAATAGACTGCATAACCTGTCTTAGGGATCAGGTCTGGTCTCTAAATAGTGTTTCTCTTCCAGTACAATCAACTACAGCAAGGATTTACCTTTGGCACAAGGAATCAAGTTTCAGTAACGGCCATATGAAGCGCGTGTGCAATGAACTCTCCTAGGATTTCAGAATCGAGCAACTTCAAAGCTGCATGACGAAGATTAAGTACCGGAAACTTATCTGCAGCTAGGCTACTAATTCTGTCAAAAAAATCAGATACTCTAAAATTGCTTCACTTTCAATGTATGAAATTACTACTTCAGTCTTCAAATAAGAAGTGTGCGGTCTTTGGGAAGAAGGGAGGGTGACTGAAACTAACCAACTTGTATCCAGGCAGTCTGGATAATCTTCTGTTGCCTTATCACTATATTTCAGTATGAACACTGTCTGTATCCATGAATTGGGGATATTTCTAGCTAATATGTCTACGCTTCAAACTACGTGCTGAGTTTCCTGCAGGTACCTGGTGCTGTGGGGGTGGTCAGTCCAGGGCTATTTTTCAATGCATAAATAAAGGTACATTTTATGAGATACCTTGGGCTTCTGGGTTTTATTGTTCATTGTTTTAGGGCAGGAATATTCAGCCAACTGTCGTTTTCGCACACTGGGCTGCCTGCTGGGAGAAGTATCACTGAGCTAAAGGAACTGCTTTAGTTTTCCTGTCTCTTTCAGAAAGGAGACTTTCATCCTGTGTGTTGGGAGATAAAGGAGTAAGACCAAAGGCTACTGCAGTCTCTTGGAACCTACTCTTAATGCTAGGAGGAGTCACAGCCAATTCAGATTGTTACAGACCTTGTGACACCTTGTGGCCAAACCAGATGAAGAACTGGACATGCAGCCAGGAGGAAATATCCTTCCAGAGGGAATTTGCAGAGGAAAAGCAAATTGTTCTAGTGTGTTTCACTGTAGGTAGGGGTTTCTCATGCCCACTGAAGACAGCAGCTGTCAGCACCTCGTTTAGGAACCTTGCTGAGATTCCAAGATGACAAAAGGCACAGTGCTGCTGGTCTGATTTTAGCTTTCCACAGAGTAACTTCTGAGGTCAATGTACCATTTTTGAAGGAGTTTGCTTTTCCTCTCATTCTTACGCGCTAATTTTCCATAATCTCTGAGCATGGCAGATCAGTTCATTTTGGGCTCAGATTCTAGGACTTACATTTGGCTTTTGATTTATTTTGATGCTAAGATGTTGTAATAGCAATCTCAATTCAAATTATGTTGAAGGCCCAAAACACCACAACGCTAGCTGGTGTTTTTTCACCTTAATATCTAGTTCTAAAATACTTAGTGTTTTTAAATATACATCTGTAGTGTAAAAGGTATTTTGGGTGTCACTTCTTACAGGACAAACAGTAGGCAGACTATTGAGTCTCCTATTGCCTTGTGAGCTCTATCCTGTAGTTCTTTGAGCTCAGACATTTAACTAGGAAACAGATATCATCAAAGAGTGTTATGTATTTGCACACAGAAAGAACTGAACTCCCCTAAGCAGACAGATAAGTCATTAGCAGATAGAGGGCAAGGAAACAATCCCAGTTCCAAATTTAGTTGTTCTGAAGGTAGCACAAGCTACAGAAGGCGCATCCTTTAACACTGTTCTCTGGCACTGGATGTTACTATGAAATTCTCAGCAATGACTAAGTCCAACTGTTTCTTTCCCCTACTTTGCTACCTATTAATAGGGTTGGTTTTGTTTGTTTTTTTTTTTAATAGCATCATTATGCCACATCTGTTGTTCTAGAAAATAAAGACCTTTTTGGATGAAATAATTTCACAAGTCCACTGGTTTAGTTTACAGGAATAAGGTTAACACTGCCATCTGGCTTTAGATATGTGAACTCGGGCCACGGAATGGAACGAATGGGATGGTGAGCCTGATATTTGACTGATCTTCAAAACATTACCTGAAAATGAGTATGAATGGAAAAATGTGTGGGAATGTAATTGAGAGGGTTACTATAGCAAACATGATAAACTTTTGTTTTTAAAGCTCACCTTGCCATTTTGATGAGATATATAGCAGCCTCTTCTTCAACACAAACTTCTTGAGTAGTCTTGCAGAAGACTTAGCTTGAAATAATTATATAACTTAACTCTGTGCGTTATAAGTTATGATCTGTTTTATGTAGATGAATGCAGGCTTTTTGTAAGGAGATTACAAATTTATCTTGGCTTTTTCTGAGTATAGGAATTATCCTTCCGAGGATCGTGTTATCTATGATGTCTTTGGAGTGCTAGTATGACGTTACAGCAGATAATTGTAATGCTTCACCTGCTTCCCAAACAGCTTTGAATTCCTTAGGTGATTTTTGCAATTTGCTTCTCTCCATCCTTCTGTTTATTTAGTTACTTGTTGCTGAGGAATCCTACCAGAACTGACTACCTGAGTGACTGAGGTGGCTCTGGGGAAAGTGCCTCTTCACGACAGCTGCAGATTGAAATAGGTTTTGGCAAGAACTTAGGCGCCTATAAGCAGTTATGATTATGATGAATTATTAAACTAAAGAGGTTTAAAGATACTATAAGCTCCTGGTTTCTCAGTTTCTGCTTTAGTTTGGAAGGTCCACTCAGGAGATTGTAAACTGCATTGACTGTCATTGGGTTGTCTCACCCAAGGAAAGCAATTTGAGAATTCATAAAATGTGTCTTGGAGCTACTGGTATGTGCAACATAACGGAACTTGCGGTTTTAATACAAATTCTATCAGCTGCTTCCACTGTTGCATAAACTTAATTACCACCAGTGTGTACCACCAGCGAATGACAAATGTTAAATGACACATGATCAATAATTCATTTGTTAGCACAGTATTGCTTACTGCGGAATGACCTTGATGGAAACAGTCTTGCAAGTAACTTCCTTTCATTTTGCTGTATTATTAACCGAAGAAAAATGCAAATTCTACTAATGTCAGTGACAAACAAACAGAGCAATTGCTTTTTTAATGAACGGTGAAAATTCAAACCTGCAGGCTGTGACCTGCAGGCTGCTACTCTTCCATTCTCTTGCACGCAGTTCCAGTTTCTAATAGCAGAGTTGATGTAGGAATTGTTTTCACTCACCAATAGCAGCTCTCAATTTGAGTTTTTGCAAACAGCTCTCCTGCAGCACTGAATTTAAAAAAAAAATGGGAAAGTGCTTACTGTTACCTTTCAGTGATAACAGAGCAGCCCATTCATATTATGTCATGTTTTTTTCTCATGGTGTTTTCCATCGTTGAGTTATATGTGTTGTTCCTGTATGGGCTCCAATCCATGAGTCTCCCAGAACTCTTGGTTTCTGGCAGCTGCCTGGGTTTCTGTATTTGATTTTGTATGTATCGTTACTGCATTCAAGGTTCATTAGCCTGTACTAATCCATTCAGGTCTCTGCATTAATCTCAACAGGAGCTTTGTGAAAAACTAATGCATAGATTAGAGAAGAGCTCTTTGCCCCGATTGTCATCTGAATAATTTGCCATGTCGGCGCCACATCAGTGTGTTGGGCATGTGTTGCACAAGTGTATGCTCTTATTTCTCAATGTGGAAGAAGTTAAAAACTTTTAAGGCTTTTATGTAGGGCTAAAAAATCTTATATATAGGGATAAAATATCTGAAATATGAGATAGCATTAAATTCTTGAATAAATCAAATGATTTGGCAAGGACTTCTTTAACATCTTGTGTTCAGCATTCTGAAATGTGTATTCCTTGATCTGCAAAACCTGCTGCAAACTATTGGATTAATTGCATTCAGTGTTTTGCAAACTTCTGCTGCCACTGAGGTGCTTTTTGCAGCGTGCGGGGTCTTGTCTAACCTTGTGTTTTCAACACGTTTGCACGCGAGTCGTACAAAAGTACGTACTTGTGTGCAGCATCCCTTTCTTCTGCTAAATTATTACCATTGATTTTTTTTCCATACTGCTCATTGCTTTCTTCCACATAATAGGGAAACCCCTCTGCATCTGTGGGACTTGTGCAGCGAGGCGGAACGGAGGCGTTCTTTGAACCTTTGTGTTCCTCCCGGTGTCGCTGTTGGTCAGCGTAAAGCCCGCGGAGGGGTGCACGGCAGCAGAACCTCCTGCACAGAGCAGCCTTTGGTTCGCTAGTCAGGTGTGTAAAACCCAAACCTCTTCAGCTGAACGTCTTTTATATTCCAGCACACCTGGAAACACTAATTCTGAGCTGTTAATTAAATGTAATTTTTTCTGCGAAAGTTTCAGTTGATCAGTGCAACTGTTGTATAAACCACTAACTCCAAAAGCCAAGGGGTGAAAGTAAGTGCTTCAGCCTGGTAACACCTCCAGGGAAGGGTGGATTGTGTATTGCATTCCTTACCCAGTATGTTTCTCTCCTCTGGCATTGGGCCTCTGTTTTCCTGCAACCTGGTTTCAAGGTGGAGTTAGAGGGGACGAGCGGTGCAAGTCTGACCTCTGAGCGTTGAAGGAAGGCACATCCTGTCACTACATTAAATCCTGGAAAGATGGAAGTTAGTGGCAATTGTGTTTCATGTTTCCCTGGTGCTACAGGTCTCAAATAGCCTTAGAGGCAACTTAGCATCGCCTGTTCAGTTACTCACGCAAGTGTTATGGAATAAGTGAAACAACAGCACGGGAGTAAAAACAGGAGACTGAGGAACAACAGAAGATAAATATCCTCTCTCTTGCTCCTAAGGCTGTTATTTAATCCCCAAACTATTACTAGGTGCTTATTATCTCTTTTGTAGGTTCTAAGATGCTCCTCATTTATTGATTTGTAATACAGACGGACTTATAATGATATAAAACTCAGTCCAATGTGGCAGCTGTATTTTTAAAGGTATTTAAAAAGTGAGGCACATATCTCTTCTTTGAGTTGTATGTCTTTTAAGTACATCTTTTTACCAGTTGCTGGAATTGTTACGTTTTTAACAGATTTATCACCAGAATTATGCAGGATACTTACATAACCCCAGAATATAAACCTCTTTCTAGCTCAGATATGACTGTATTCACTTGCAACTGTACGCGCTCAAGATTATGTGTTTGAGAAAGAAGAGATATCTGCTTGCCCCATAAAGAGTAAAGACATTCCTTCTCTGAATTTAACCCAGATGGCACTTGATTTATGGTCTTGGTTTAAGGCAGAAGAAATAGCAGAGTAAGGTTATGGTGACGTTTCATGGTACAGTGCAACTCGATGTATCCTCCTAAGCTTCGCCGCGGTATTAAATCTTTGTTGGCTGAAGAAACAAGGTGAGGGCTACAGCTGAAGAAGAGGGTACGTAGGGTCATGGAGTGATAGTGAAGGAGGCAGAAACTTACGGCAGTAAGAAAAATGTCAGGAATGGAGCACAAGGTAAGAAATGTTTAAATGGAGAGTCAAACATTGCTGTTCGAAAGCAGCACAGTTAAACCAACACTGGCTGATGTGACCCTGTCTTGCCCACGGATTTCTTTTCCATATTTTTTGTGTAACTGCGTTACCGATTTATTTTTTTTCACCCTTTAATGCTGAAGTGACTCCCTGAAAAGTCTGACAAGCACCACAGCTGCACAAGCAAAGCCGTAGGAAGGCAGCAATTGGCTGCAGAAGACGGAATGGCCTTGAAAGTGAGGATGCGGAACGCAAAACCACCAGCAAAGGAGGTGGTAAAGACAGCGTGAGAGTCACAGGCTGCTGGCAGAGCGGTGAGAGGACCCACTGCCAGGCTCTTAGACGCTGGATGTTACATTGGCACCATGGGGAAGATAAGGTCACATTATTACAAATGGCAGATGGGGCAAAGTGCACGAAATAGGATAGACTGAAAGGGTGCATTTTTTTAATATTGTATAAAGGAATAAAAGGATAAGAGAATTACTGGATAAGGAGAACAAGGGAAGGAGCCAGATGTAGCTTAAGCTAGCACATAAGGGTGCAATTAGGGCAGATAAAGCATAGACAGACATATTCAGTACGGAACAATATAATCCTAAACCTCCAAATCTGTAAAGAGTTCATTGTTTGCAGCAGGAATCTGGCAGTTGGATGGGCCACCAAAATTATCTATTGCAATTAAGGACAAAAACCCCAACAACACAAAAGAAAGCATTTGACAACAGAAGAAACATGCTTGTTTTGACGATTGTGTTTTTCTTTATCTTTTCTTTACTGAAAAATTGCCCCAATGTCATTCAGTATATTTCGCTGAAGTCCCCCCAGTTCCCTTTGTTCCAGTTTTTTTAAAATCAGCTCTGATGTATTAATCCATGCATTTCAAATCTCTATATTTGTTAGATTTATGTCAGCCAATATTTGTCTAAAGGTACTCTAGCTTGCATACTGATCGTATCATTTACTCTTCTGGCTGTTCCTGCATTTTTCTTCCTGAACAATAAATACTGAAAGTTCACGGAAAGGCTAACCCTTACTGTGTTATTCCATGTTGTGTTGTTCCTACAGGGGATATTAACTATGAAGGATACTTTGCACACCTCTTTTTATGGGATCTTCAAATCACAAATTTCTTCATTAGCGTGAGTGAAAAGTTTTGTCATTCCTCAGTGTTAGTTTTTTTTCTTTGGGATTTTTTGAAACGGAATTAAGACATTGGTATTCCAGAGTCTGCTGGGTTTGCAAAGAATAACTTATTTGCTTGGCTTAGAATGGCCCTCAGCTGGTCAGAAAACATGCTTTGAATTCTGCATTTAAGCTGCTAAGAAAACTTGTTTTACAATGTGGGTTAAAATACCAGGAAATCACAGTCTTTCATTATTTCCCTATCAGAGATCAAAATGAGTTCTGGTGTAGAATTACAGCGGATATGACCCAAGCCAAAAGAATTAATTTTCCCACTAAATACCTATAGATCAACATGTATTTTCTATAGCATCTCCGTGACTTTACATTTGTTTTAGTTGTTTATCTAGTTCATCATTCTGTTGCTTCTCATTCCTCAGTGCTGAGATTACTCAGTCTTTGTTACGGTTCAGTAAATCAACAGAGTGAGCAGAATATATTTGTGCTGTTTCTGTTTGAATAATTCTGTATAATTACTTCAGAATTATATTTGCTGGGAATGAGGAGTTTGGGTTTGTACGAGTCTCTACCAAGCTGCTTAATTGAGATTTGAGGTATTAATTTTTGCTTTCTTCCACCAACGCAGGATGAATACAGTGAGCGCAGCCAACACACAAATCAAGTTCTCTGCGGTCTCTGTTGTGAACTGCTGCTGCTCCTCTTTAATTTCCTCCACAACTCTTCTGTAGGAGGGAGGGTGTGAGGGGAGACCTTATTACTCTCTACAACTGCCTGAAAGGAGGTTGTGGAGAGGAGGGAGCTGGGCTCTGCTCCCCAGTGACAGGGGACAGGACAAGAGGGAATGGCCTCAAGCTCCGCCAGGGGAGGGTCAGGTTGGATATCAGAAAAAAATTCTTCACAGTAAGAGTCATTGGGCACTGGAACAGCTGCCCAGGGAGGGGGTCGAGTCGCCTTCCCTGGAGGTGTTTAAGGAACGGGTGGATGAAGTGCTGAGGGACATGGTTTAGGGAGTGTTAGGAATGGTTGGACTCGATGATCCAATGGGTCCTTTCCAACCTGGTGATTCTGTGATTCTGTGTGAGAAGGTATGTTTTTCTGCACTGTGCTGTTCTGCTGCTCTAAGCAATGAGGAAGGGCCGCCTGCCCTCTCTTGCCGCCCGAGCGGCCCCACGCGGAGCCCCTGCACCCACCGGGGCTGTGCTGGGACTGAGCGGGGGCAGGTGACCCCTTCATCCGTGTCCTCCCACTTTCCCAACAGTAGATCACATTAGCAGGGGTCACAGAGTCACTGAATCACCAGGCTGGAAAAGACCTCCAGGATCATCGAGTCCAACCATTCCTGTCTGCCACTAAACCATGTCCCTGAGCACCTCATCCACCCGTCTTTTAAACCCCTCCAGGGATGGGGACTCCACGGCTCCCTGGGCAGCCTCTGACAGGGCCCCATCACCCTGTCTGTGAGAGATTTTGTCCTGCTCTCCAGCCTGAACCTCCCCTGGCGGAGCTTCAGGCCATTCCCTCTTGTCCTGTCCTCTGTCACTTGGGAGCAGAGCCCAGCTCCCTCCTCTCCACAACCTCCTTTCAGGCAGTTGTAGAGAGCAATAAGGTCTCCCCTCAGCCTCCTCTTCTCCAGGATAAACAACCCCAGCTCTCTCAGCCGCTCCTCGTAAGACTTGTTCTCCAGCCCCTCACCAGCTTCGTTGCTCTTCTCTGGACACGCTCCAGAGCCTCAACATCCTTCTTGTGGTGAGGGGTCCAGAACTGAGCCCAGAACTCAAGGTGCGGTCTCCCCAGTGCTGAGTACAGAGGGAGAATAACCTCCCTCGTCCCGCTGGTCACACCGTTTCTGATCCAAACTAAGATGCCATTGGCCTTCTTGGCCCCCTGGGCACACTGTTGGCTCATGTTCAGTCGCTGTCAGTCAACACCCTCAGGTCCTCTCCTCTGTGCAGCTCTCCAGCCACTCCTCCCCTGGTCTGGAGCTGCACAGGGTTGTTGTGCCCCAAGTGCAGGACCCGGCATTTGGCCTTGTTAAATCTCATCCCATTGGTCTCGGCCCATCAGTCCAGCCTGTTCAGATCCCTTTGCAGAGCCTCCCTACCCTCCAGCAGATCGACACTTCCTCCCAGCTTAGTGTCATCTGCAAACTTGCTGAGGGTGCACTCAATCCCCTCATCCAGGTCATTGATACAGACACTGGACAGGACTGGACCCAGCACTGAGCCCTGGGGACACCGCTTGGGATCGGCTCCATCTCGTACCAAGTGGAGGCCTCGTGCTTTGTGAAGCACAAACACGACTGCCGTGTTCCCCGGGCTGAGGGCACTGCAGTGCGTGAGCATCTCAGGCCAAGGCTGATCGGCTCCACTCTACAAGATCTCCGGAGAAATTATTACTGCTCTACAGTTTCCCCGTGCAGCAACTGCGAGGGAAAAGCACAGAGATTTTAGTGTGGAGAGAATTCCTTTGTGGGCAGAGAATTTTGCGAAGCAGGATTTTGGTTTGTGCATTGAATTGGAGGTTGAACCGAACCTCGGTTATACTGCTGCCTCTTCCTGGTGGTTCCCACGGGGACCTGTGCTGCCCTCTGGGACTCTGCTGCTTCCTCTCGGAGCTGCTGAAACATCTGGCAGTGAATCAGCCGCTGTCCTGCAGCCGTGGAGGCCTCAGGCAGTAGTTTTCTCTGAGCCAGGACAGGGAATCTCGTAAAACTTAGTTGTATCTGTTTTCTTTTATGACCGGGGTGTATATAGATGTGTATGGTGGCCCAAGCCTTTTCCGAAGGGTCTAGAGAACACGCCGTATGAGGAGCAGCTGAGGGAACCGGGACTGCTTGGCCTGGAGAAGAGGAGGCTGAGGGAAGAACTTATTGCCTTCTACAGCTGTCAAAAGGAAGTTGTACTCAGGTGGGTATTGGTCCCATCTCCCAAGTAAGAAGTGACAGGACAAGAGGAAATGGCCTCAAGTTGTGCCAGGGGAGGCCTAGATTGGATATTAGGATAAAGAATCTTTACTGGAAGAGTGGTGAAGCACCGGAACAGGCTGTGCCCAGGGGAAGCGGTGGAGTCACTGCCCCAGAGGCATTAAAAAAGTGTGTGACCACAGCATTTTGGGACATGGTTCGGTAGGGGCGGTGGTGTTGGACTGACAGTTGTACTGGATGGGCTTAGAGGTCTTTTCCAATCTTGATGATTATATGATTCTATAAATATACTTAAGTGCTGTCAACAGGGAATTAGACATCCAAAGTGGCATCTTCTACATCTGCTCATAAGAGATAAATCTGGTTTTGCCCTGAGCACTCCTTTCTAGTTCCTCTATCAAACTGTCTACTTAGATGGTTTAATCTACTTAGCAGAGCTGATGTAGCAAAGGTGATGCAGCACACCTTTGCACTCTGGACCTCACACAGAATAACCCCAGCTTTTCCTCCTGGAAGTGAACTAGTGATACTGCACCACAGGGACACGGGTTGGGATGGGAAGGAGCAGCACGTGACCACGAAGGAGCGTGCTGGTAGGGTGGCAGCAGGACTGGTCTTTAACAAAGGCAACTGCTGGCAGGTTGGACGGCTGTCGCAGTCTGCCTCACTTAATGGTTTAGTGGTAGAGGAGATGGAAATGTGCATGTCGGAAGTGTCTGGGGCAGCTCTATGACCACAGCCTTAACGATCAGGCAATGCTAATTTCTTTACACTCGCTTTTAACCTCAGGAAAGACACCAACTGCTGAAGCTTACAAGCGGTGCAATCAATAATAATGTAGGTGGCCACAAGTGGTTTGTGAGGGATTGGTCATTCCAAGTGCTAGAGAGTTGGTGGGAAGACAGGTAGTGTAGGTTACCCTTAAAGCCCTGCACTCCCGTGGCCCAGCTCACGATCCATGCTATTGCCAACAAAATCCCAGGCTGAGCAACTTCCTCACCAACCATCCCTAGGAGAGGAATGGGCTGATGCACGTGATGTGGAGGAACGAGAAGAACCACTGAGCCTACAACAGATGTATGAATAAATACTTCCTTTTGTTTGGCTCATTTGCACTTCCAGAACTGTTCCCCCATTAGGCCAACTCGATTTTAGTAGTAAAATTATTGACTTTTTTTTTTTCTTCAAAAACCTAAATTGAAAGCAGCCGTTTGGTAGCAGCGTGCACAGCGCTGCTCCTCGGAGGTTGTCATTCGCACTGCTGCCAAACACCTACCAGTGCGCTGGGCCAGAATCCACTGCTTGCTCAGACCTCTGAGACAGGACACACTCACCCACTGCAGCAACTCACGCTTAAATCGCGTTATCATAGGCGTTATACAATTGCACGTGTTGCAAAGCAGTGGAAAAAAGTCCTGCGAGTCCAAATAAAGACAATCACAATACACAGACTTTCATCCTTTGATCATAAACTCACGAGATAATTTAGGCTGCTAATATTTACTTTTTAATGGGTAGATTTTCTACCTGCTTTTTAATACGGCTGCCAAATTTCTTTCTGATGACAGGTAAAACGACAAATATGTTGGAGGTAATATCAAGATGTCATTTTGGCTCATAAAAGATCCACGTTTCATCTGCTCAGATTGCACATCCTTATTACTCTACAGCGATGGCAGAACGTTTGCAGCACTTAATGTTACGCTTTTCGTCCCACAATGATTGATAAGAACGCTGCAGTCTCCTCTCACGGGGCTGCGGTTGTTGGCCCATGTGCAAGCTTGTTTGCTTATGGAATTTTTGTGCCAGGTTCAACCTAGGCAGGAATAGTTCTTTCCTCCCAGGGCTTTCACAGTCCCTGGTGGGACCAGCATGGGATGAACACACTCGAGAAATGCATCCCCTCATCCAAAAGCAGCACACAGCTTTCAGAGGCGGTACCGTAGGGAGAAGTAACAGCTAGAGAAAGCGCTGAAAGAATTGGAGATTTAAAGTTTTCCCACTGAATGTACATCATGGAAGGGCTTTTCCAGGGGTGATGGGAGCAAAACTGTTCTGCTGCACAGGGCACTGTATAGGCAGAGCCAGGAGTGGGCATTAAGGGAAATCCCTTACTGCTTTAAGCTTTCCAAGTCCAGGCTCCTCAGACACCTTTCTAGGATGGCCCAGGACACCATGTGATAATAATATAGCAGCTAAAGCACCGTATCTACTGGACACCCCCCCATCCATGCCTTTCCTCTCTCCTCCTCAGAGAGAGAGGAAAAAAGGCAAATTCTATGATTTAGAGGTTAACATCTCTGTTTTCCACTGCGGTTTGAATACATCTGGTTTTGCAGTTCATTCTTGCACATTGTAAAAAGAAAGAATGGATCAAGTCAGAGCGGAATAAATAGCCACACTCTGGAAATAAACTCGCTTAGAGATCTCTCAGTCTGAGAGCTGAAGAAGAAAGGAAGGCTTCAGAAAGGCAGAAAGGAAGCTTTTGAAAAGAACACTGTGTAGCACACTGCGCAGTTGTTACTGTATGTCTCAAACACAAAAAAAGAATCACATTTTTTCACCAAATGCAGAAACATAAACGGCATTTTTAGTTGGAGAAAAAAAGTAAGAGCTTATTATAAACATTAAAGCAGACCCAGGGTTTGCTGGCTGTGCCTCTTACAGAAGAGCAGAACTGATTAATCGAAAAGCAGTAAGTGGGAAAAGAAAACTGGTAGGCAGAGAAAGTGAGAGATGAGGGAGATGATTCCTATTTGGCGTCAGGAGAGTAATTTCACTATTCAAAACAAGGAGGAAGGAAATCCAATAAAGTGTGTCAGCACATAACTTTGCTTTTGCAGGAGAAAATGAATGTTGCGCTTATGCCTCAGGATAAGATGGACCGTAAGCTACTTGCTGTAACAGACGTGCTTCCAACTTTAGCACCAAAGGCTGTCACAGGCTTTAAAAAAATCTTGTTTCCATAGATTGGAAATACTAATACAGGTTTGATTGCACACATACCTCTGTCTGCTTCCTGTGGAAACACAAACAAAACAAAAAATCACAGGACAAATAGATTGTTCTTTGAGAATCCTCTGTTTTCATGTCTTAAGAGGAGTTTTCTCTGATGCTTACACCTGAGGAGCACAACCAGAGCTGAATGGAAGCCGAGGTTACCGCTGCTGATGCGTTTGGTCCCCCTCACTCGTCTGTGCCCCCGGGTTCCTGGGGAAGCGCAGAAATAAAGTGCAGGTGTACGGAGAAATCACCTCAGAATATTCGTGCAGTTTCCAATGTTGTTTCACTTCGCATGGAATAAAGTAATAGAAAACAATATTGGGAAAAAATTGTAATGTGAGCAAAACTCCTAAAATATTGTTCCAGGTGTTGCTGAATGGGCCTGTTTTCGATACTGGGCTGTCTTACAGACTCTTCTGCGTATATCCAGTGGAAGAATAACTATTTTTGGATGGGTTACTATTTAGCTGATCAGCTTTTGGAACTGGGTTACATCAGGTAACACGAGCAGGGGAACAGAGGCAGAGGATGGGCTGTATGCAGGAGGAGGGAGCGACTCTCCGAACTCTCAATAGCCGGATCTGTGCACCCGCTTTTCTTTAGTCCTAATCCTAATCCAAGCCTCATGCTTTCATTAACTGAGCTAGACGCAAAATCACAAATTGCTTTCATGGGAGGGCTTACTGTGATGGTGAAAGTGTGATTTCAGAACCAGAAAATTGTGAAGAGAGTTGGAAGAGGAGTGAGGAAGCTGTGTTCCCACAATGTTTGTCTTCCAACTCAGCCATCACCTTCCTTACAGCCATCACCTTCCTTACAGCCATCACCTTCCTTACAGCCATCACCTTCCTTACAGCCACCACTGTTCATCACAGGCTTGAGAAGGATGACCATTTCCAGATCAGCTCATGTAGACTGTTTTTTTCACGTGTGCTGCTGCCGATATGGCTTAGAACAGTTTTGGGAGGAAACAGAAGGATCTCTCTTCACGCTAGTATTATAAACCAGTGTCATAAGGCATTTCTCTTTCACGTGACTATCTGTAAGAGCAGGTTCACGGTTCACTATGTACGTCGTGGCAACAGCTGTTAGTACCAGCTGACTTTTACCTTGCCCCTGCTCCAGAAAGTGGCCATGTGTGCACATTGCCACAACAACGAGCTCTAAGTGCAGGACAGATGCAGAGCTATATTTTGCCCTGCGTGCCAGGTCCAGGATGTAAGGTTATAATTAAGTTACTCATTACCTTTTCTTCTTGGAAGGAGCCCTTATCTATCTATCTGTAGATAGTGTGAAGAGCTGGGTTTCAATTTTGTACTTGACAGCACATTGGAATGATTTTCCTTTAATCTCCTGCTAAGCACTGCTAAAATGTCTACTCAGTGGAAAATTACCTTATCAATACCATTAAAGTGAGAACAGCAGTTATAGAGGTCTTTACGGTACAGTCCAAACTACCTGCACTGCCAAAGACTAATAAATCCTTGTTATGAAGCTTAATATAGAATGTCACAGCCCCAGAATAGGATGCACTGACTACATCGTTTTGCTTCTCAACACGAACCTGCTTTTGGTTGTGTGAATTCTGGGAGAAGATGCATTTTCAACTTTAAGAACATAGTGAACATTTGAGCTGTATCCAAACGAACTCAGCACAGAAACTGGCCAGGCAAGAAGGTCACAACAAAATACAGCGGTACAGGCTCCACATACAATGGACAAAAGGAAAAAGAATGGGAGGTGCGGGGGAGAGCGATCTGGACTGTATTCACAGAGGCTGGCAATTAGCAAGCCACGTCGGTATGAAATGTATATGGAGGGCAGTAATGCCTAGGACACTCTCTTCAATGAGTTAATTCCCAAGCTTTTTGCCACTGATGTCTACTTAGGGAACAGACCTCCAGCTCAGGGCTACTCCTTCCACCAACAGTTACACTCTTGGAAAGGCGTTTGGACCTTCCAAGGGAGGGAAGATTTTTGGCACAAGTACTGCCCATTGTGGAGAAATAAAGGTAAGATTGTTCATGCAAAGCATTTGTAACTTCATTAAGGCATATCTGGAATACTCTTATACTTTTTGTATTAGAAACACAAGCTTGGGGAAGGCTTCACTAACATGCGATGACCTTGAATTCCTGCTCCAAGTCTGCTTGCCAACATACTGCAGCCTGACCACGTGTTTGTGAAGTATAATAGAGAGGATACCAGAGATGGAAGAAAGACAAAAGGTTCTGATTATTAGACCAGTCTTGCTGGTATCCTCTCAGAGCACCTTTCTAATCAGTTCCTTCCTGGGGTCATCCCCTTGGAGGGTCCCAACAGTTGCAGGTGTAGGCTAGGGCTCCTGACCATAACGCTGTAATGATGTTGGCCTCGTCACACAAATCGTTTTAGATTTAATCTAAGATGAGTAGCCACAGTATCGCTGGACAGTTTTGAATTGAAGGTTGGTAGAAACCACCAGGGACAAAAACAGAAGGTGTATAAAACAACTGTGTATGTATCAGTTGAAATGCTTACATTTTGGTCAGGAATAGGTGCAGGGATCATCGCATTGTGTGAAGCCTTTGAATAAACACTTAGAACTGTAGCTGAGTTGGCGCATATCGTGTATGTTGTTCCATTATATGCATTTGACTAATTTTTTGTTAAAATCCAGGAAGACTACTACAAAGGCATGTAGCGAGAGGAGGAGAGAGAATGGCTATAAATTGGAGAGAGGCAGATTTAGACTGGACGTAAGGAAGAATTTCTTCTCCATGAGGGTTGTGAGGCTGTGGCCCAGGTTTCCCAGGGAAGCTGTGGCTGCCCCATCCCTGGAGGAGTTCCAGGCCAGGTTGGATGGGCTTTGGGCAGCCTGGTCTGGTGGGATGTCCCTGCCCATGGCAGGGGGTGGAACTGGGTGATTTTTAAGGTCCCTTCCAACCCTAAGTATTCTGTGATTCTACTGATGAACAGAGAATAACTTAAGAGAGAATTAAATTAAATTTACTTGCATATATTTCCTTGTGGGTGACCACGGAACAAAAGTTATCCTGAAGGTCTACAGTTATAAAATTGTATTGTGCTGAGTTTATAACAGAAGGAAAAAAAAACAACATTCCTTTCGTGAAGCCTCATCACATGCAACCACGTTTAGTGGAAAGCTCCATTAGTTCAAACCCGGAAGCATCAAGTGAGATCAGTCAATTTTCCCTCTTGAGCAAATTTGCATGTCAGACTCAGACAGTCTCGCTAGGCAAACTGAAAGCATGTCTGGCAAAATCCTTTCAAATGACATTATTCCTCCGCTGTTTACAGAAGCATACACACAGGCACCGAGCACAAAGAGAACTGTTTGCTCAGTTTAACTGCTCAGCTTTCTGTCTAAATAGCCAGCTTTTTCATCATCTTTACTGCCTGTCACACCTGCTCTGTAATTGCAAAATCTCCTGTGTTCCTGGGAGTAATGCCCGCCTGGCAGCTGCAGCTCAACCAGACGAGCAGCAGCCACAAAGGCCTGGAAAACACCAGCCTGGAGATGTATTCATTGCTTCTCAGCTGACTATCAGGCAGAAACTTGGAAGTAAAAGCGCAGGCAGAACACGATCAGAGAGCAATTCCGCACACCTGCCTGAAGGTTAGGGTGAAAGCAGTGACACTATGAAATGTTGGGAGTCCATTTGCTGGACATTGGCAGAATGCGTGTGGGAAAAGTCAGGTCCTGTCTGTGGCTCCTACCCACAACCACCAGAGCATCTTGGGAGCTTCCTGAAAAATTCAGAAGAAAATCAAGCAGCTGTTTCTTTGTCTGCTTTTTTTCTCCCTTAGAATACACACTCACATGAACTGAAGGAGATTGGGTTAAGACTGTCAAGAAAAGATAACTGCGCCACCAACTACAACTAGAAAAAATATAGCGACTTGTCCACGTTTCCTTCCATACCTTCAGTTTCAAAGCATCTTGCCAGAACCTGGTGCTACTACAAGGTCCTTCATGGTTGTTTTTTAAGCCTCCATGCTGTGGGGGGCAAGACAGACAAAATTTGAAAAACGAACGCCAAAGAAATAAGAAAATAGGCTTTTTAAGTCAGATTTCTAGGCCACCTGGTTGGCCACACTGAACTGCAGCAGTGAGTTGATGTAACCAAAGTCACAAGCACTACTGCTACTTCCTTCGGAATGTAATTTGCTCCTCATCTGTTTGAAAGACACTGTTAATGCTTTTGCCCAGACCTGACTCCTGGCACGCTTCTGTAATGGGGGAAAGGGCACACATTCACCTTTGATTACTCACTCACTGCGGTAATTATTTTGTTCTCTTAGGGCTAATGATAAAGGGTTATCACCCTGCTTGCTTTACATAAGGCACATGCCAAGTATTATCTCTCTCCCCTTGTTTTCCTATAGCAAAGCACAACCTTGCTGATGTAATGGAGGATCAGGCTAACTCAGTTCAGCTGCTGCATATAATCAAGTTTCCTTGAAGTTTCTTTGATAAAGGTGACACGTGGCATCAATTTTTAAACCATCAACAGAAGTACAGACTTCGGTTGCTGATAGAGACTCAGAGGCAGAGAAGTAGAGAAGAAGGGAGAGAATGTCAACGTTGCATAATCTGTGTAACTGTGGAAGAAGACGACAGTAAGGAAAAGGATGAAGAAAGAAGACCAAGTAACTTACATCAACAGTTTTCTTGGTATTTCAATAATCTCATGATAGCTGAGGAAGGGCCGGCAGAGGCTGGATTAACAGTCAGATTTCACAGACTTCCGACAGACACAGAAGGCTCTCTGGGCTGCCTCGACATGATGATAACTCATCCAATATCATTCGAGGATGATTCACTTGAGAAAACTATTAAAATGTCCTCAAAACTCTGGGTCTCAAATTTGCTCTTACCATTCTACTGCTGAGGTCTGGGAAGACCTAGAGCACAGCTGAGTGAGATGAAGCACACCAGCAGGATGCACACCCTTTGTGCGGGTACGGGGTTTTGCACAGACTTTGTGCTGTGAGGTACAAACCCACTCAGATCGTTAGTATCAAGGTTGACTAAAACTGATAGATGGAATTGCATTGATCCAAATTATAGCACTGAGTCGCTTTGTTTTAAAAAAGTTTATTTAAACAAAGTAGGTACATTTCACAGAAATGGTTATAAAATGCATAGCATATTATAAACAATACTGTTACTTTACAGATACTAGTTGTTATTATCCTAAATACTGCTTTTAAAAAACTAACCAGCCTGCCTGGTGAATCAGAAACCTAAATATCCCCAGTTATACAATCTTAGGCACTGTGAAAAAAAAACCAGTAGGATATAACAAAGCAGGTGTCCAGTTTTTCATTCACTCTACTGATTGTTTGTACTGCTGCATCACTAATTTACCAGTTCCTATTATGCGGAAATACCTGGTCCCTGGAGTCATATGTCAGGACTAGATTTCCATCCACTGGAGCACAAATTGCACTTGGTCAGCCAACCAAAACACCATGCAGCTCCAAGGAAAGCTGACTGAGGCTCTTCATGCTGATTAACTTAACAGACAGAAAATGTACAAGTGGACAAAAAAACCTAGCACTTTTTCTAAGCTGTGCGGACAGGTCACACCCATACTGCTATTCACAAATTCACTGTAAGCTGGCAAATCCATACATATTTCAAGCTTCATTTTAACGGAAACTGAATGCCCAGAAGAAACAGACCTTACCCTCAGTGGTGATGCAATGCCACAGAAAGTCGAATTCAGCCTTTTTACAGCACCTGAGAACTTAGCACACCTTGAACGTTCAAAACTTCACAGAACCAAATCCAGAGGTGTCTGTTATCAGATCTTCAGGATGCCAAGGCACAAAGAAGTAAAACTGAAGAGCACAGCACCAATCCACAACCATAGTTGACAGAGATATGCTGAGGTAAAAGGAGTTGCACCAGGTCTGCACCAGTGTAAGCAAGTCTTGATAAAGCAAGCTATAAAATCCATTAATTTACACAACAAAGAAAGAAAAATCCCCTTATTCTCAAAACATAGAATCATAGAATAGTTTGGGTTGGAAGAGACCTTGAAGATCATCCAGTTCCAACACCACCATGGGCAGGGACACCTCCCACCACATCAAGCTGCCCAAAGCCCATCCAACCTGGCCTTTAACACCTCCACGGATGGGGCAGCCACAACTTCCCTGGGCAACCTGTGCCAGTTCTTCACCACTCTCATAGTGAAGAAACTTTTCCCTATGTCCAGTCTAAATCTGTCCCTCTCCAGTTTAGACCCATCGCCCCTCGTCCTATCCCCACAAGCCTTTGTAAACAGCCCCTCTCCAGCTTTCCTGCAGCCCCTTCAGGCACTGGAAGGTCGCTATAAGGTCTCCTCAGAGCCTTCTCCAGGCTGAACAACCCCAATTCTCCCAGCTTGTCTAGGAGGATCTGTTCCGTGATCTTCCCAGGCACAGACATGAGGCTGACAGGTTGGTAGTTCTCAGGGTCATCTTTTCTACCCTTTTTAAAAATGGGCACAATGTTCCCCTTCTTCCAGTCACCAGGGACTTCTCCTGACTGCCAGGACTTTTCAAATATCATGGAGAATGGCTCGGCAACCACATCTGCCAATTCCCTCAGGACTCTGGGATGCATCTCATCAGGTCCCATGGGCTTATATATGTTCAGGTTCCTCAGGTGGTCACGAACCTGATCCTTCTCTCCAGTGGGAGGGGCTCTACCCCTCTGGTCACCATCTTGCTGTCCCACGACCCAGGAGGGGGGAGGAGAGCAGTTATCAGTGAAGACTGAGGCAAAAATGTTAAGTGCCTCAGCCTTCTCACCTGTTGATATGTGATCCCCATTTCCAGCCATCAGTGGGGGTACGTTCTCTTTGACCTTCCTCTTCTGGCTGACGTTCCTGTAGAAGCCCTTCTTGTTGGTCTTCACTTCCCTTGCCCAGTTCTACACCAGCTGCTCCTTGGCCTTCCTGACCCCATCCCTACACAACCGGGCAGTGTCTCTGTACACATCCCAGGTTCCCTGTCCCTACTTGCACTGCCTGGGCAGTTCCCTCTTGCTCTTCAGTTTGACCAGCAGATCTCCACTCAGCCATGCTGGTCTCTTCCCTTCCTGCCCGATTTCCTACATCTGGGGACTGAGCGCTCCTGCACTTTATGGAAAGCTTCCTTAAATATTTTCCAGCTCTGTTCTGCTCCCTTGTTCCCGAGGACCATGTCCCAGGAGATCATACCGAGTAACTCCTTGAAGAGCTGGAAGTCTGCTTTCCTGAAATTTAGTGTCCTGACTATACTCCTTGCCTTTCCCATATCGCTCTGGACCTTGAACTCCACCAGTGAGTGATCACTGCCGCCCAGGCTGCCTCCAATCCTGATGTCACTGATGAGTTCACTTGTATTGGTGACCATAAGGTCCAGTGTTGCTTCTCCTCGGGTGGGGGTCTCTATCAGCTGGATTAAGAAATCATCGTCAATGCATGGAGCCTCCTGGATTGCCTACAGCTTGCCGTGCTACTTTTCCAGCAGATGTCAGAATGGCTGAAGTCCTCGAGTAGGATGAGAGCTTGCTAGCATGAAGCCTCCTGTAGCTGGAGGAAGAAGCCTTCATCGATTGGTTCTCCTTGATCGGGTGGCCTGTAGTATAAACCAACCACAAGGTTCCTGTTGGTTCTTTTGTCTTTAATTCTGACCTACAAGCTTTCAACCTGTTCGTGGCTACTCTTCAATGACAGCTCTTCACATTCTATCCTTTTCCTGAGATAGAGGGTAACGCCTCCATCCCTCCTTCCCGGTCTGTCCCTTCTGAACAGCCTGCAGCCATCGATCTAGTGCCACAATGCAGCACTTGCCGTGTCTGAACCGCATTGATTAGATACATGTAGATCAAAACATGTATGTTTTCAAAACATACAGATACAAGCTCAAGAATAAACTGATTTTCTGCGTTATGACATGAGCTTTACAGTAGTTCAAGTTTGGCTTGGACTGAAAACAGAGAAGTTTGAACTCCGGCCGGCAGAGCTCCTTTGGAATTGTTTGTCAAGGGAGAAAAATCAGGTCTGAAGCAGTCTAAGGACATCAATGTTTCATTCATCATCTTCAAGCAGTTTTTGTAAGTTGTTCTGTATCTTAGAGAAAGAGAGAAAAATAACTGGGAGGCAGGAAGGGTTAGACTGCAGTTAAAATAAAATATTCAAGGCATACTCTTCAATACATTCTCCGTGTGCACACTTGTTCTGTCACAACTATTCACACCAATGGCACTCACGGCAAATGCTTCCTGCACCAGACTGAAAGGAAGCATCTGGATATGATCAGCCAGCAGCACACTTAGCTTTCATATTATTAGTATCTCCTGCAATTTCCTTCTAGGGATTCTGTCTTTCATTAGGTATGAGAAAATAAGATAGATAAAGACCTAGAGCTAGAAAGAAAGGGACAAGAAACCCAATTATTTTGAACTTGATCGAAACCCAGTAAAACTCTCAAACTTCAAAGTCACCTCTCTTAGGTTTAAGTGGATAATTCAAATATTTTTGTAACAGCTTCAGTTACGCAGCTGGCTATGACATGTGTGCAGCAAAGTAAGGTCTTCTAACCATCAGCAAATACGTCCCTTTTGCCACATTTAGTGTATTTCTCATGGGTTATCTTCCCTTAGTTACACTGAAGGCAATGCCAGCCAGTCACATCCTCAAGGATGATTTGCAGAGACCTATTTTACACAGCCTATTTATCCATCTTTCATCTTGTCCTTAAAAGCGAAGAGAGGGGAATATAGTGGGTCACATCCCCAGCACGCACGTACTCTGTATCTTAGTAACTAGCAGTCACTGGCTACAGAAGGTTTAGTCACAGCTACTCTCAGACTTTAATTTGCAGAGCCATTGTATTTCCTGTTCAAGGACACCACTTCTTAATCCTAACTCATGATTTCTAGCCCAGACGCACACCCTCTTCAAGAGGGGCATTTTGTGGAATGGAAAACTGTAAGAAGCACGTAATATAAGAGAAGCACCTTTTATAAGAGTCACTTAATGCATACACAGGAATTTCCTTTTAACAAGCTAACATTACAGTAAAGGAATGAGTAACATTAGGCCACATTTTCCGTTCCACAGTTTAACACTTTATTCTCTGACAGACACGGTGCATTTTAACAACCTGCTAAATACACTTAAACGCCAAAGCAAAATTCTGCTATGCCATGGTTAATTCCTTGGCTCCAGGCATAAAATAGAGCTCGTAAAAATCACAAGGTCACGCTGAAAAAGTCATTGCAGTTTACTCTTGCACTGAACATTTTCTAACTGGAAAGTAATTTTTAGATTTTAGCCTAGATAATTTCTGTGCTCTAGTTTACAACACTGCAGTCACACAGGGAGTGAGGGGAGAGACGACAAATTACACTGGAACTTTTACTCTACCTTTGCTGCTGAAACCAGCTGTGGACAATGACTAGCACTTTTCACTAAGGCATATGAAGCAGTTAAAAGACTGCAGTACCTTTGCTCAGAGAGCATAAAGGTATTAGATTTCTACCAGTTTTGCAGTACAAGAGTAGGGTCAAACATCCTGTTCTAACTACTGCTCATTTAGATTATAGAGAACGGAGACGTGGCAATAGGCAGCTACAGGCAATACTCATTGTACGTACAGCAGCTGACTATGTCTTGAGTATCTGGCAAAAATAAGATAAGATATAACAGGTCTAATCCTGCAGATACTAACTGAAAAAGCCCATTACTTAAGACACTAATTCAGGACAGAAGGTCAGTTCTCTGGGAACAGCTGAATGATCCCATCATCCAGCTGTCTTTTACTGTGCCTCCAAGCAGAGACTATATAAGGGAGTGGGAAAGAGCCTAGCCCTGCTGGAAAAGGCTGGCTGACTTCCCACTGAAACAAAGTGAAGTCTCCCACAGAACATGTTGCCAGCCTGCCCCAGACAGCTGGAAAGCAATAACCTCTTAAACAACCTAATTTGGCTAAAGATGGTATCTGATAAGCGTTTTCCCCTTGTATTTGTATTGCTATTACCAAAAGCATACAGAGGGGTTATGCTAGCACTATCAGTCTAGACTTCCATAGCCAAGGCAGGGGAGATGTGTGTGGGGAGAAACCTCTTTCTGGCAGTCTTTGTAAAACCTGTGTCACACAGGTGAACAGTGATATTATATAATCCTAGCTTTATGCTATTTCAGAAACTTGGTTTGGGAACAAAAGATCTTGAAAGAGATCAGCATGGACTCGGTTTGAGAAACAGAAGCAAAAATATCCCATGTGATGTAAGCACAGAGGAATTCAAGTACTTTTATTTTCGCTCCATTAATACATTTTCATGCTTGGCCAGCGTATGTGTTCCAACACATAACATTTCTTACACCTTTACTGGGTGCAGTTGTCAATGTTTGGGAGCAGGAGCGGCAGCTGAGGTGGGAAGAGGTCAGGGGCTGCTGGACACAGTCCTTTTTGCAGCCTCCAGTGGACTCGCCACAGGGCAAAGCTGAGCCACTCAGCCAAGATGCTGGTGGAGCCTCTGGGAAAGTGTATGTGAGAAAAGGGGAAAACAAGAAACACAGAGAGGAGTGCAGTAAGAGGGTGAGAAGCAGAAGAAAGACCAAGGTCTGAGGAGGAGGAAGAAGTGCTCCATGGCAGAGAAGATGTCTGTAAGCAGCCCATGGAGAACAGCCAGAGCGGGTAGTTATTTCCTGAAGAAATGTAGCTCTTGGAGGAGGCCAAGATGCAGAAGGGGGAAAACGGAAAAAAAGGAGCAGTAGAGAGAAAATTGTTATGTAATTACTGTAACCACTCACCAGACCCACTTGGGGGGCAGGGAGTGGGGTGATGAGTCAGGATTGAAGGAGTAAAGATAAGCCTAGGACAGAGGGGAGAAAGGTATTGTTTTATCATTTGTCCTTCTTTCTCACTACTCATATCTATTTTAACTGGCACTATAATAAACTGATTTTCTCCAAGTTGAGTCTGTTTTCCCTGTGATGGTAACTCATAAGCAATCTCCCTGTCTTTACCTTGACCCGTGAGCTTTCTCATTTGATTTTCTCCTCCTGCCCTGCTAGGAATGAGAGAGCTGCTGGGTGGGTGTCTGACTCTTGGCCAAGATTTGCCCACCACAAGAGCTGAAGTGGAAATAAGGTCTGCACACTCACTCTTCTTTTAGTTTCCTATTAGTCCATCAAGTGCATTTAGTTTTGCAATTAGAGAATTGGTATTCCTGGTTGTAAGCCTCAGCCCAAGGTAAAATATTTACAAATACCAGTGCTTGTACCTGGGCTAACTTATAGTCCAAAACCCAGTCCTTCATGTAGGAAAACATGCCAGCTGCTGCTATCCAATGCAGGGGTAACCTGGCACTTTTCAAAATAACAGATTATAGAAATTTAGCAAGGATCTAATTAGAGTATCAGAACTTGCACCATATTATAGGAGGTTACCTTTTCCAATTTTTTAAGATTTGCAGTTAACTCATCACAAAGGGCGCCAGCATTAAGTTGCAGATGAGATCCCAAAGCTTGGTGCACTGGATGTCTGTCAAAGAGAACAAAGAAAATGTGACAGAAGTTAAAAAAGAGAAAACAGAACTGACAGATCAATGTAGATGGGACTACAGTGTTGACATAGTGAAAACACCAGAAACACCAGAAAACATCAGAAACAAAGGCCTACGTCCCTTCTGCCACTCTTGACTACGTTCTTTATGTGGTCTCATTCCTCAGAAGTTTTGATGACAAACACCTTACAGCTACTTCCAGTGGAAATAAAATGAAAAGTTGAATAAATTCTATGTTTTTTGACTTGGAGGAAATAAAAAAGCCCAGTCCCGTGACACTAGAACTGCACATTAGATCACCCTGTATTTTCTATAGTCTGGGATCAGAGCAACATCAAACAGGACTTTGGTATGCAGGAGTGCTTCTGAGGAGGGAAAGTGGCAAAATGGCTTTTGACATGGCCTACTATTAGAGGCAGGTTCACCCCTCTCCTCACATTACTGGTAACATATAAATGCAAGCCTGCTCCTGTTCATCTTGATTATCAAGAACCTAGCTCTGTCTTCTGACACACAAATCAAGTTCCAGTGCTTTCCACAGAAGACAGTTGATAGCAGTTGGATCCTAAGCAGGTCAGTTGCACCACAATGCTTAGGATGTGGTGCATTGTGGCAATGCACCACAAATGCATTGCCAGTGTGACCCATTTGCTATGGATGGGTCATCAACGAAAGCTGAATTAATAAGTACCCTTAATCAAGAACTTGCTACAGCTTTGCAACGCATTGCAGACAGTTCTACCAAGCCTGGGTACAGCTGTGACTTGAATTGTATTTGTCCCCCCTGTTTTTTCAGGTGGTGCTTCCCCAGTTGTCAGCATACCCACTGCATGTGGCTGCAGGTTTTGCACTAAGATCTGCAAATGGCTTTGGAAGGCACGTTTTTCAGAGCAGCTCTGAAAAAAATCAGTTAGAAGGAGGGGAGAAAAGTTAATGCAAAATTTAATGCTGAATAAACTGATCAGTATTCTCAGCAGTACCCAGTTAACTGCCTTCTAAGAGAGGAGCAGGAAGATAACACAATTCACAGCAGCACCCTACAGGAGTGTGTGCCTCTGCACTTGATGTTTGAGTGTTTGCTATCCACACGACATACAAATTAAAAAAAAAATTATGCATGGGCAGATGACATCCATGACTACATATGGAATGGAACTACCAATGGAACTACCAATGGCCCCCTTTACATATTTGCTCTTCAAATAACAAAGAACCCACCCTTGGTGCGTTTGGATTTTTATTTTATTTTGTTTGAGGTTTTTTTTTTTTTTTTTTTTTTTATTTTAGCAAGACAGGATATCTGTTTCTAAAGAAGACATATGCGGCCCAACTCTTAGAAAATACGCTGTATGAGCAAGTCAGATGTATTAACACAAAGATTAAGAAGCACTTGAGTGTCATCTTAATCTAATCAAATGACATTAAGACTGAAGAAACAAGTTACACCTTTTCCATGGAATAGTTGCTCTAGAAAGGAAATTCCCAATTCATCAGTTTATGAAGAAGTTACTCACTGAAGGTATCTGGAACCTTCTCAAGGCAGCAGTATACCATAATGTATCACATTTGTACTAAAAGTCTTAAGCAGAAAGCTGTGAGATGAGCTAGTACAGATACGAGAACTACTGGACACCAAAATACCACAAGGGCACTACAGTATCACAGTGGTTTCTGAGGAAAATAGATGAGCATGACAGATATGGGAAACAGATTTTAAAACCCCCAAATTTTAGAGTTTATCTTACTCCTTAATACATGAATCAAACGATGTAATGGAAATAAGGCGTTCTTCCAGGAGACTGATTTTATACCTCATGTAGAAAGTAGAAAATATTAACAAACAAACACTGTAAGAGAGAAAAATAAGGTACATCTGTTAAAGGAAGCTTTAAAGCTATCTCACAATTCTAATCCTAAAAGCCATTTAAATTGTCACTTGTACATATTGAATAATTAAAGGTATCATTCTTAGAAACATCTTAGGAATACCAATCAGTGTCACTCAGACAGTTCTGAAAATCTCAGCCTCGAGTATGACTCTGCCAAATGATGGGCAAAATGAATTTACAAGTAGTTAAACTCTTTTACCATTTCATGAACTAAAAGAGCCCTTGCTTTTAAAGGCAAAAGGCCTGTTAAGTATGCTTGCCTTGGCATTTCTACTTCTGAGAAGCATAAAGGCCACAATTTCCATTAATTTTGTTTTTTGAGGTGAAGCTTAGATTATAGTAATCTATGTAAACGCAAGAAAATCCTAGTATTTTGACAATATTGGTATTAATTGCCAACTTACAGAACCGCATAAACTACAAGTACATGGTTCAGGGATACAAGCTTCTGGGACTTCACTTTGTGGAAGAACCTGGAGGCTTCAGAATGGCCTGTGAGACAAAGAATCAAGTGTTACTCTGATCAAAACAGACCACAGCACATAAGCAGTGTTTTGAAGTATGCCACAGATAATATAAACAGTGGGATAAACATGAAGAACACCTTCTAAATTACATGAACTGACATAACTATGCAAACTTAACTTCCTCCAGCTGACATTCTGCCCTTACCATTTCGAGGACTGTTTCGACCTTTTCCGTCAGGTCCGCGTTTACTGTGTCCATCCGAACGGGCAGACTTTGCTTCAGTCTTGGAAACTTTCAGGTGAGTTTGTGTCTCAACAACATGATAATCTGTCAAAAGCAAGACTTTTAATAAAGCTGAAATATGAAGGTAAAGGAAGTGCTTGGTAGCTTTAGTTCAAGGAGTAGGTGCAAAGGCAGATTTTAAAAGGTGCATTTCTGAACCTGGACAGAAAGCACCAGTTGGTATAGCAGCATTAGAACAGTTTGCATAGTAACTCCACACCGTCACAAAATATAAGGAGGCACCCGGATGGCATAGGCTGATGTATGCTTCATTTACATTTTCAGATCCTTTGAAAGGTGGCAACCTGTGCAAACTTCAAAGGTTACTACTGAATTTCTAGTCAGAAGATTATACAGACATGAAAACCACCTCTCAAAAGGACCGAATACTCTAGAGTCATGTTTCCAAATGACATTAATAGTAACATTAAATGGAGATATTGCATTGTTACTTTAAAAAGGAGATTATAATTTTATTTCCTGACTGTTTTTTAAATGCAGATGATGTTTAGGAAGAGACAGGACAGAAAAATCTAGTAACACTGAGCTTTGTTCCTGTTTTACTTGCACACCTTGGACTGTTCAAATAATGCACAAGAAACAGAATCACATCTGTGAGTTTGTGTTCCTCACCGCTGCAAATTCCTTTTCCTAGGGTGATTCTTTAACTGGATATTGTTTTTTTACTTGTGGAAAAAAAAACCTGAAAGGTTTGAAGTAGCTTTTAGCTGCAAGGAAGTAAGACAGCAAGTTAAATCATTATTTGGAAGCATTCATGTGGCAAGCGATGACACTACCATTTAGTTACCGCTTCACAAACACCACCATACACAGAGGAAATACCAAGGATCAACAGAAGCAAATAGCCACAAATCATATCACTGAACAAAAGACACATAGGAAAAAAGACTTAATTAAAACTAAGGTGAAAGAAAACTACTATAAAAAACTCAACCTTATTTCATTTAAAAATAACGGTGAAAGTTTTTTATTATACAAATCCTCTAGCAGTCAAGAAGGAATGTGGAGTAATAACAGCATAACAACACAGTAGTATGTTAATATATATTTAATGTAAAGCAGAATAATACCCTAAGTTTTAATAATAGCATTCTGCATGGCCTACACAAAACAAGTTCTGCTGTACTTATATATTTATATGCAGTGAGTTTCTACACAACATTCCTTCTTAGGTGAAGAACTTGAGACGCATCTACAAACAACAGTGTTAAGGAAGGACAGCTTTGGACAGTATCTTCAAGTGTTTTAATACCCTTAAAGACTAAAACAAGGGCCTAAAAAACAAGCACCACAAAAACACGTACCAAAAATAACTTATTTTTTAGGACCAAAAGCCATCAGGGTACAGAATGTTATTTGTATAGATTTGAAGCTGTTACACTGCAACCTGAACCACTTTAGAACAGGGGTATGTGTTAGTTTTTCCTTTTTTTTTTTTCCTCATTTTCTTCCATGATCCCACTCACCTTCGAAGCATTCCAGCTCTGGAGTCTGTGAGCCTGTGCTGCTGGACTCTTCCATCTCTTGTCTTCGCTGCTGCACTATTCCATCGAGATCAGAATAGTCTTCATTGAAATCCTGATGGGCAGAAAGTCACAAGAAAGCTCAGCCCTGTTCTAAGCCCAAACAACTTTATTTCTTTTGACCTCCCTCTGGAAACCGAACCAATAATTACAGATTTAAAACTGTTTAACCAGGAAGAATCTCTGATATATATATGTTGAGATCAAGTTAGCAAAATAAGCCCTGTATCATTGCCAGAATTCAAGCCTCAACCCCTGCCTTTGTTTAAGTGAAGAGATTAAGTCGGCATGCAAAACAAAGACTGTTAAGACAGAAATTGAGAAGTCCAGGAGAGGCTTTACTAGAATTAGACTCCAGTCATCACACGTGGCTGCACAGCTCTCTCAGATGTCTGAATTGGCTCACAGAAGAACTGCAAGTAGAAATACTTCAAAAACTGTTCATGGCAGAGGAAGAAGCAACTTTAAGTCAGTACAGAGTGCTGTGAAACTTGATGGCTAAACAGAGATGTAGAGCATGCAGACTTTGGGATATATACAGAGCATACACATGTATATATGCTGCATGTGATCAGATCAAATTATACCTATGACGATCATTCCCAGTGCTTCATAATGTTAAAATAGGAATGGAAGTTTTAAAAAGAGCTGTCATGACTTCCTTCAGAATCCTTTCTTCAGTGATTACAAGTAGTACCTGCCATGAAAGGTACCATGCAACAAAAGAGCAAACATCTTAGCCACTTACCAAGGGCAGAGTTGTAGGACGATCAGCCCTGAAGCTGTTTTCTGCAGAAGAGGGATTTGGACTGTTGCCTGTGCTTGTATCCTAAAAAGAACACCAGTGTTAACAAGGAACACACTCAGGAAATACCCAGCATTTAAAAGCAGGAAAGCAGTAAAAATGAACACAAAGCTACATACCGTCTTCATTCCCATCAGTCCTTACCTCAAGATGTCTACAGATAGATTTCAATAGCTTATAGGTGGTATCTCTGGAGAGTAAGGAGACAAACATGTACTGAAAAACAAAAGTTGCAAAACTGAGAAAAGGCATACAGTATAAGCTTCCTTAGCGTCGTTTTGCTGATGAAGTAACTACTTTCAAGAACTTTCATACAGGAGGAAAAACCTCCACTCCTTCTAAGGCTATGACTTTGATTACAACAAACACAGAACAGGCACAAAAAAGCTACCATGTTCTGCTGCAGGAACTAGAGCATAGTCTAGACTTGTTCTCTGTTTTAAAAAAAGACTTTGTATGCTATATTTTAACTCTCCTTTTAAAAAGAAAACAAACCCTACAATTCGTTTTTTGTAGACTCCTGCATCCACAAAATATTTATGCAATGAAAATGGTCTGGTTCTAAAGCTGCTCTTAGGATAACCACTCTTTCTACTGATTGATCCAGTCAGTATTCCTGAGTACCACTGTAAGCAACTCTATTTTGTGCATCTAAGGTATTGGCAGTCAGGTAAGAGACCCGAGTAAATGAAAGAATACTGTCAGAGCTGCCAACAAGGCAAGCAACCCTCTGTGCCCCCACTTCCCGATCCAGCTGTTTCAGTTCGCCCAGGGTTACTGCACAGCAGCCTTGCAGAACAGGTAATGGTAGATTACACAGAGCAGGTGGCAACCAGAGATTCAGTTTCTTATTTTCTCACCAAGTTTTCCCACACAGCTTTGTTTACTGCAGATCCAAAGAAAAAAAAGGCAGGCAACTAGAAGCAGGGGAAAAAAAGCGGTCCTTGCCTGTTACAAGAGAGAAGGCTGAAGAAGTTAGAATTATCCCTTAAGAAACCAGATCCTCCAGAGTTCTAAATCCAAATGCCTGCATGCAACCAATTCCTAGAGCTGTTCAAACAGCCACTTGGCACCTTCAGCAATCCCGCATATTACTGCCAAAAAGTAGGGAGAAAAGAAAATAAAGTAGGAAAAAAAGTGAAAGAGAAAGCAGGCAGAGTGTAACAGCTTCACCCTCTACAAGTACTCACCCTGTCTGTGACTGTTGCTATGATCAGAGCATTTGGCACAAGAAGGGCAGTTTTGGTTTTCTTCAAAACTGTCACCGAGAACACGGGTATACTAATCTGAAACAAGATCAATGTAGTGTTAAAGTCCCAATATGCTCCTTCACAGGGAACCAGCCCATCCACTGTGGTAAGCCAGCTCTTCAACACATTTAAAGATTTCTCCGCTGTGTCCCTGATTGCTAATATTTCATATGGAGCAGGTACGTTTTCAGATTATTACTATTTCTTACTAATTTTAGTCATATTTTTATCAGCTGCTTTTGCTTATGCCTTACGTTCCTGATCCCTTCCAGCTCTTACAAGACCAGAGGCTTAGTTGACTTAGATCTGTAGAACAAGCCAGTCCTAAACTTAGGCTTCTTTGTTTAGAAACAAAACGTTTCAGAACATCAGACAAGAGAAGCTTGTTGAAGAATGAACAGACAAGCTTCTCACCACTTGCAGATCTTTTAGTCTGCAACAAGCAGCTGAGTAAAGAGCTTGTCCTTCAGTAATGTTGAAAGATCCATTAATCACACACCCACTGACTTTAACTGACTCCTGTATGTGCCATACATCTATACTGAAAAGTTCTTAATTTTCCTTCCTGCTTTGTGTTTACATCAGGCCCTATTAGCTTAATGCCTGAAAACTTCAGATATTCTGCATGGACTCTTCTTGCAAACCCCATAGGACGAAGGACTGAATACCTGGTTTGACTTCAGCTGAAAAGCCTGGAGCTTAGCAAGTCAGGCAAATATAATAATACTGGATAGACTGCAGGGATACAGCTCCGGTTAAAAATTCTGTTGCCACGTACTGTCAAAACTACCTGAGAAATTTGGAAGCAAGCTTAAAAGTGTCCAAAGATTGTTCCATGAGCAATCACAGCACTGAATTAAAAACACATGTCAGTAGAGAAGAATGAAACGACACTGTGCAGAGTTTCGTAAAACCTTTTTAAGTCTTGTTGAGGACAGCAACACAAAGTCAGGAAATTAAAATTTGTTTCTGTTAACAAAAAATGTATTTGTGTACACTAGCTTTAGCACAAGACTGCCAAGTGCTGCTGAGGCACGGCTGGTCAAATCTGCTTGTCATCTAAGGGCTAGACACTCACTCTTTACTCAGTACTTAGTTTTGCTAAAAAAGTGTGGTATCAGATAAAAAATATAATTTTAATTATTCTCAGTCTCAAGCCTCAGTGTAGGAATATGTAAATAGCGTCATCATTTGTGCTATTGATTTTTTCAACATGTCAACTCCATTTGCCCTGCTTTAGAAGCCATGCCTTTTGAAAATGGGTAATTAAGAAAGTCCTCCACTACACCTTTTCATCTTAAACTGGACATTGTATCATTCCACAAAGCTTTTGCAACACTTGTGGAAACAGCTTTTTCTGGGAGTGTGAAGAAGGGAGCGGCTGTGGTGTATGTTTGATAGGAAAAACCCAGACTCCTCAGAACAGAGGAGTCAGAACAGAATCTGCCTAACTTTAAAAAAACCAAAACCACTAACCAAACCAAAAACAAACCAGAATATTTTTCAGCAGAAATCCTGCTAATAGCAATGATACAAAAAAGCAGCTTAGAAGTTTCCTAATTAGTTCAGTTCACCTCGAAGGACTTCAAATCAGAGATGTTAATGGCATTCTGCTGCATGCTATTTTGATGGCTAACATTACTGTAATCAAGACTAAAGTGTACTTAAGTGGGATTAAGTTCTTGCTTACCGCACTGTTACCCCAGCATTAGATTAAAATGGTAAAATCACTGCAGAGTACTGTATTTATATCTGGAATAATAATTATTTCAGGAAAAAAAGGCTTACCTGCAGGCAACTTGGAAAGCAACTAATATACGTCAGATAATGCTTAGCTCCAGGAAAGACTCTAGGTCAGTATATACATAGCCTACTACCTGGTAAGACACTGATTCTGAAGCCTATCCAATCCAGCAGAAGTAATCTTTTATTTTCGAATATGCACAGTGTTTACACTGCAGACTCAAACCTCCTGACTTCCACAGCTATTCTCTACAACACAGCTTTCAATTAAAAAAAAAATAAAAATCTGTGAGTAGAAAAATTTATGTTGAAAAAATTCTTATGTATAGTCCTGCTATTTCTCACAGTAAACCACTTCAACATTAAGCTTAAATTGTCCTACAAGTTCTAAGTAATAGACGCTTTGTGCCTTGGAAACTCTGTCAGTGTATCTGACTCCTAAGAACGTTCTTCTTACCGTCAAGCTTGATTTCCTCCTCTCCCTCCCATTACATTATTTTTCATTATATACCTAATTTTCCTCCTGTTATTGTTGATAGTATTCCTAAAAACTTGTGCCTGCTGCATGTGACTAAATAAAGCTGTAAGTGTGTTGCAGGGACAAGGAGAGACAGCTGGGAGTAAATGATCAGGCCTATCCCCTTCACTCCTAATTTGCAGTGCAACGTTTTCTGAAAACAGTGAATCGAACAGAGTTCCAGAATTGAACAATCTGGAATACCACGACAGCCACATTTACAACTACTGTCTACTCTACCCTATCTTGTAATACATTTTCTTTTTTCATTGTACACACAAATATGTATATTTTCCTGCATTTAATATCCTGCTGACAAAGATAGTTTCCTAGTACTACATTATTATCACTATGCATCTTTTTTCTATGTCTTTCTAGCCTACTTGGTAGGGTTCTACTGGGTTTTTGTATACCTTTAGATTAGTTTGAATGTAGGAAGCCATCCCACTGTTTGAAGTAATCACATTTGCTTGCGGTGAATAGGAGATATGTTGGTACAGCAGCTTCAATTTTACTGAAACAAACTGCCAAGATACCTGTCACTAATTGTGAATGACAGTATCCAGCCACCAGTTAATTTTTATTTCCTTGTTTGTCCCACACGGCTTTCACCGACATATGCACCATCCGCGTTACTGCCTATGACTAACAGAAACCATTAGCTGGGAATGAGCAATTATTCAGTTTCTTGACCCAAGTATTACAATACAAAAACCTAATAAGGTCACTATGAACAGCATGTTGTAAATTAATATAAGCATTGTTTAAAACTATTCCACCTTCTTAAAAGCTCTTTCTAAGACAGCTGGTGTTCCATCATAATGGCTGATAGCAGAGAAATGAGATATTGGCAAGTCCTAAACTGGGTTCAGCACCAAATTCACTGACAAAAGGTCTGGATCTAACCAGGAACTTTGTTCAAGGAAGTAGTCAAGAAAGAAGCCAAAGAAATCCTTGCAGCAAATCAAGCTGCTTCCCAATAAGAGCTCAAAAGGAAAGCAGAGTTTACATCAACAAAGAAAACCACTCCAAAAGCTCCAGATCAACAGAACCAAAATACAAATCTTTTTGGAAAGGCTTTATTTTTATCTGTATTAATATTGTTCACTGCAGGGGGCCCAAGCCCTAGGTGAGTCATATCTGCTCCAAGAGAGAGTAAATGGTGGTCTTGTAAATTACCATCTTCCCAAATGTTCATGTCCTATTTCTGCACTTCATAACAGGATCACAAGGAAAAACCTAGCAAACTGTTTTTAATCTCCCCATTCTCTGTTTATGCAGAACAGAAATAGAGCTACAGAATCCCTTGAAGAACTTTGCCCCTCAAGACAGAAGCCATTTTTATTTTTTCCTCTTGAATTATCTTAATACGCTTGATCCTTCCCTCCAGCTCCTCAACTACAGTCTTGTAGTCCTTATACATTTTAGCCTTTCTTCCTCCTCCTCTTCTCCATACTCGCCCAAGACAGACAGTTTGTGCCACGTGGGCTTGGCAGTGCCCTCACCATTGCATGTCAGATGCTTTCTTCTACTTTTTTCTGGCAGGAAGTCCTTAAGAGAGAGACTCAATATTTAATAATAACAGGGCTGCAGTTCAAGAGTGATTTTCAGGCATCACTTCTGAACAGTGATTGCATTCAATAATACTCAGAAGTATTAGTAGTATTCTAGCCATGCATAACAATGTGAACTTCTGGTGATGAACAAACTATCTAGGAATAGCATTACTGTTTTGTACATAAAGATTTTACTAACCTTAGTGTCTTTACCAAAAACCTTGGAATGGAAGCAAATCCAGTTTTCAGAAACGAATAATTTTCCTTGGTACAGAATTTCCTTCTGCAGAGCACATGTAAAGCCTGAAACAAATAGATGCTCTATAATCCTTAAGGTAACCACAACCCAAGCCAAATGTTAGCAGCTTGGCTTTTGTTTTGCTTTTTTTTTTTCAGAGCCATAACATCTTGTTTTTTTGATAAATATTGTCAAACCTTGAAATATTCAATAAGTTTAACTGAGAAGCTCAGGATATTTCAAAGACTTAAGTTTAGACCCAAAATATCTGAAAGACAAAGACTGAAATGCACAGTAACATGCAACTGGCTTCCAGAAGCCAAGAATCCTACCACCTAGCTTCCTACTAACTTTTAGACCAGCTTTCAGGTAACTATATTATGTAAATTTAACGAGTTTAATTAAAGATTTTAGCTCTGGACTTTTAGCTCTACATCAGTTATCTGGACCAGACCATCCACAGTGGCACAACATACGTAAAGTAACACTGCTTTTACTTCGCCGTTTCTCCCTCATGAACCATTTGCCTTGTACTCTTTTCAAGAAACATTTGATTAATCTATATATAATTAGTTTCTTGCAGCTACCACAGAGAACAGGACAACCTTTAAATGCATAAGTCTTTCTCCTACCAGTGATTTTAGATTTTAAAGCATCATCAAGAGCAGAAACTCAAGCTAGTCAGTTGACTAGCGCTGTCTCAATTAAGTGGCATCGTTAGTAAGGAAGTCTCGGTGCCAGAAAATGTTGCACTAGGTTACTGTGCCAAGAACTGCAAAGCAAACTACAATTCCAAAAAATGCCCAGCACTTGAAACTTTAAATTTTGCAAGATTACAACAAAAACACCCACTTCATGCAGATGAAAGCTTTGTAGCTCGAGGCAGCTGGAGTTTAAGGCTGTTAAAATTTAGGTTGTCTCTCTTGTACTTTGTCACTATGAACAGCATGTTGTAAATTAATATAAGCATTGTTTAAAACTATTCCACCTTCTTAAAAGCTCTTTCTAAGACAGCTGGTGTTCCATCATAATGGCTGATAGCAGAGAAATGAGATATTGGCAAGTCCTAAACTGGGTTCAGCACCAAATTCACTGACAAAAGGTCTGGATCTAACCAGGAACTTTGTTCAAGGAAGTAGTCAAGAAAGAAGCCAAGTGGTGTTACTACCACAAGAAGTGGTGTTACTACCCACCAAGAAGTTGGTGGGTAGTAACATTATCTTAGATCCACAGCCAGCAACGACAAAGGGGTTAATACCTACTTTGTTTCAGTGGCTCATCAACAGGAACATCTGGAAACAGCTTATGAAAGTGTGCATTTGCCTTCAGCTGAAAAACAAAAAGTCCCACACCCAGAAACACATACCTTATTACATAGTCTTACAATCAAGGGACCCATTCTGCTTCCAGTCCTCCCAATAGCTTCTCATTTTGCCCACTTGCTTTACAAAACAATCCTCATTTTTGCTACATGGCAATTAAGTCTGTATCCTGCTTTACCCAGACTCTAACACACTGATGAAAAATGGAACCTATGTCTTTATACAACCATGAACTACAATAACATTAAACAAGAGGGCTCTCCTCGTAATTATGTATTTATTCTTACTATGTACAGACAAACAAGTCCATCCCCTTCCCTACCTGATTTGAGGGACGTTTTTTCCTTTCAATCTTGCAGTCACTCTTGATATCCATTGTCAGGAGCAGACTACCTGTGCTGCTCTTTGTCCTGAGAATTAAAGAAGGTATCCCATATAAGCTCGGCCTCAGTCCATTAGTCTTGGTAAGTTATCAACAGGATGTACTTTTCCATTAAACATAATAATCCTTTGGTAACTATTAGCTGATTCATCAAGGATTATGCAGCAATACAGAAGAGTATATCTTATTCCTAAAATATGCCAGCCCTCCTTGAAAGTCTTCTTTTAATATAGAAGGAATATTCTACATTGCTACTTGAAAGGAAGTAAAAGAAGTTCAAGGCACTTTTACAACTTAAACAATTATTGCCGTGCTCAGCTCCGCATTCGTTTCTTAGCAACACGTGAAATACAAACACTAAACGTGTTACTTAATAAAGCAAGACAAAACAAGATTAGTACCTGAGAGTGCAAGGTAGTGTACTGAAAGCTATGAAGTTGTATTACAAAATGTGAGCTCATCTGGAAAGTACAAGAGAAGAAACATAGGCGGACAAGTAAGAAGATGGCTATGAACTGTGTAGTGCAGTGCAATGGGATCATTAAGATAGCCAGCAGTCCTAGAGAGGATGAAGGGAAATTGTGAGTGCCAGTTGTATTGGAATCAGTACCTGTAAATCTCCAGCCGTTCATACTGGAAAAACTAAACCAACCAAAATCCCAACAGCTCTAGAACATAACAAGTACAAAGGCAAATCTCTGTGGATGGCTGGGAAAGTAAGTTTAGTTTGTTTTATACAGGAAAAAACAAAAACCAAAAGCGAGAGAACTGTGCTAAAGATTTGATGGGGAAAGAAAGATGACACCAAAATTTCTATTACTTTATTTTATTTCCATTCCACTTTATCCTGCACAGTAAGTCTTCTTTACTTTCCTAAACATGAGAAGTTCAAGATTTCTGGTAAAAACAGTTAAGTGTGAGAGGAAAACAACCCCCAAGTGTAATGAAGGTAGACAGATTTAGGAAAGGTATCGCACAGCAAGACTGATTTAGATAGCAAGACAACTGGCTGCACATCTTCAGGTGGTTCCTCACAGCAGAAAACATTAAAATACATGGGTACGTGTATTGGTGTGTCTATGTAAAGTACAAGTCAAACTGAAATGAACACTGAGCCTCTGAAACAAACTTATGCCAACCCCTCACCAGAACATTTAATTACATTGTAGGTGAGAAGCAAGAGGGGAAGGAGAGTTTGGAGAAAAAAAAAAGCAATCACATATTTCTTCAAATACCTTCTCCTCAAAGATGCTTCAGGAAATTATGTGATGTTCTAAAATACTTGTGTTGTGTCAAAAACCACAGAGTCAGGTTGACTGCCAACTTTTGCATTGGCTGCTCAGCTGAGAAAGTGAAAGGGATCCAAAATCTGTAGTCAAGCCCACCAAGTATTATTAGTATTATTTCGTTTTCTTTTAGAAGAATTTCAAATGTGTTCCAGTTTGCCAGCAAAAGAAGAATGACTGAGACATTACAATAGTCTGATGCAACACACTGCACAGAGTTCAAAATCAAAACTTCTGTAATCGTTTCACCATGGACAATCAACATTCCAGCACAAAAGGGTTCTGGGGACAGCCTAGAACTCAAACCCAGCTCAGTTTTGAGTGATCGGATATGAAAGGGATGGAACTAGCAGGTGGCACCAAACACTGCAATGCATATTTTCTTAGAAGAGAAAAGTTCTAAGTTAAAGTTCTCACTATTCTGCCTGTGGTAGGCAAGAGAACAACCCCTGCAAGGTGGCTCTGATACCTCCTTACTTGCATAGTATGTGAGCTAACACACAGGCAGGATGTCTGATAAATCTCGTTACTCGGAGCAGCTTCCTGAATGGGATGTAACCACTCTGATTATCTGACTAGAAGAAAGTAACAGCATTTCTGACATTACCTAGCAACATCAGCTTTTTTCCGGTCTTCAAAATATTCCATTTCAGTGGTAGAGCTCTGCAGCAACACAGTAGGTGATTTTCCTGCCTTTCTTTTTTCATCTGTTCCATTTTCTCCATCTGAACTGCAGAGGCAGAAATAAAAATAAATAAATAGATGAATAAATAGAAATGTGTATTTCAGGATTCACACTGATGTCAAATGTCACTGCATCATGTTGACAATACAGCACATATTAAAGAACAATATTATGACAAATCTTTTATATTTAGTTCCAGAAAAGTCTTCATCTGCCAACTGGACAGTATTATACATCTGAGTGGTATTCCGAGCTCCATTAGTGGAATTTCAGTGATGAAGAGAGGAAAACTGAAATACTGCCATGCATATTTCAGCACTCATAAAATTTGTAGCTCTAGCTTCTGTTCCAAAGAGAATGTCTCATTTACGAAAAAATGCATTCCATGTTCAGCACTCAGACCTGATGACTAAAGGAAATTAATTTGACTGGTAAACTGGGAGAAGAACATCCTGCATGACAGTACCTAGCACTTAGCAGATTATTTGTGGTTCGATGTTGCAATAGGAAGCTGGATCCTATTTTGCCGCTCACCTCTTCTGTGAGAGACCACCTGGAATATTTTCACAATAAAGGGTCCTCTCAGAGAATCAAAACTGCTGGCTTTACAAAAGCAGCACCGACACCACAGTACACTGCTTTTTCACAGCACATGCCACTGTTCCTGAAATAAACGGTAAGGATCTAGAGTCTGAGGGCTAAGAGGTGTGCCATCAGAGCCTTTCCCTGGATTCCTTTTTCATAATTTTCTAATAAAATTCTAACTCAGAAAACGTAGAGGAAAAAAGCTCTAAAAAGTGAAAAACAACAAGACTTTAAAAAAAGACATGGCAAATACATATACAAATGCTCCCTTGGAAGAGTAAATCCTAGGAATGATTCTCTTAACTTTAAAGAAGAAACTATGTTGTCTGTTAATTTATTGTCTGGTCTGAACCACCCCATTTAGAGAAACTTTCCATTACAATGTTTTATTTCATCAGTTTTATGGCAACAACACAGCCACTGCCATCATGTGACAGTGTCTTTACAATAAACAGTTTCTTTTCCTACTAAGACAGAAGTTTTGCTGACAGAGGTTCCCTGACTAGTTTAATCTCTAGCTCATGTCACAGGACAAAAGCCATGGAGTTTTGCCTTACTGGTGCTGGGACTTGGTTTATGTTTACACAGAACTATCCCCCTACTTGGTTACTTCCCCAATTCTCAGCACTCTCTGCCTCAGAGGCACTGAATTAGCACTTCTTAAGTCACACTTTGTGTACACTTGAAAGGGTTATGGCACTAATAAAGTCAGTAAGGAAAAAAACAGTTGTTTCCCCATTGCTTCACTCTTGGATTGTCCCTGCCTGACCACAAAACACTAGCTTTTATTTTCAGTCAACGAAAACTAGAACTAAATGGGCAACTCAAGAGGTTTGAGCAGTACCCAATCTTCTTCCCAAAAATAAGTGGTTTTATGCTCTTTGAGATTTTAAGCAGGGAGAACGGCCAACCCAAGGTGCTCCCTGAAGCACAGGGGAGCTTCTATTCCAAAAGTCCTGCAAATGACTCAGTCACAGACCTGCTATCTGTTGTTTTCATGTTTCTGAAGTTCCTGCATCAATAGAGGCCAGAGCACACGAGCTATAAGTGGGACGGGGAACTGGGTGAGGCAGAATTGTCAATCGTCACCTGCATTGCAGAAGAGCAGCACAGCGTAGGAACTCCCCAAAGAATAAGGCTACCTGACTCAGCAGTTTGAAGACATTGTTGCTTGAGCCTGGAGCTTGACTGCTGTCCATCCTTGCCGTGGGCAGCCTGCTATTCTTACATGGCAATGCTACTGACTGATCAAAGCAGCCTGTATCAAACCCACACCTCTGTACTACAAATTTGTTTCAAAAATAACACAGCTTTTACAACTCACTTGCACCTGCCAGCATGGTTAGAAGTTTTGTTATGGAACACATTACTTACTTTATCTTATCTTTCCTTGTCCCTCACACATAAATTAACACCCACTTCACATCTATGAGCCTGTTCTACCCTGTCTGTCTTCTCTATTAAACACTACTGTTCCTGAAATTCCACTGTCTGAACTCCCTCCCTCTAGTTGCTCTCAGGTGGTGGATAGGTAGCGTATCTCAACATGTTAATCCTGCTGACTGTTGTGCATGGAAATGCTCACCTATCTCATGCCAGTCTGGCCACCTATCCAGGATAGTCTTTTGCAGCTCATAACAGAAGAAAACAAACAGAAGAAAAGTTTCCCTCAAAACATCTCAGGTGTGAGGAGATTCACTAGTGTAACACACACCACTGACAGTAGCAACTGAGGGTATTCCTGCTAGCTGGTACGGTTTTGCTATCTGTCCCTTACCCTAAGTCCCATATCACACCCTCACATAATGAAAAACTGCATTAGGATTTGCCCTTACACTTCTGATGGAAACAGCTCCACACAGCAGCTAAGTTCCTAGCAGATGTCTTTAGTATCAGAAGAATCTTAGCTGACCTTCAGGAGAAGAAAAGATAAACAGGTATGACCTAAAACCAGTTATAACATTCATTAGGTAACAAGGAAATTAAAGTACTCCTTCCATTCTAATGTGTGAGTAAGGATTTATAAATGCTTGGTAGAAAGAGCAGAAAAGTCAGCAATCCATGGAAAAAAACCCCTAGACCAAGTGCATTTAAGAAACAAAATTATCCTCATTACAACTGTAAGAAATGGTTGCACATAAGTGAGCTGCCTTTGCAAATACCATGGCAAAGCAAATTTTAACAACATCAGGAGTTTGTTGATATGAAAATAAACATTTTTTTAACTGAACATACGTTGTGCATGTGCTGGTACCACCAACCCTACTTAAAATAAAGGCTAAAAGAAAAAAAAGTAAAAAGTTGCCCCTAGTTTCTGAATAAAGAACAGTTGTTATGGGGAGTGTTTTCAAAGCCGAGGCTTGTGCTTACTATGTATGGGATCATATCTTGTACCTAAGCAAGTTAAAATAAACATTAGTTGCAAGCACTCTGCATAGAATTTCTGAAAGAAATGTTTCTTTTCGTTTTTTGAATATACACCAATAACTGTGTAATTTGAGATTAAATCACAGAAAAGGGAAAGTGCTATGAAGTACATTAACCAAGGCAGTGGACTAAGTTTTATTCTAATCAAGTGTTCAGAAGTACATTATTCATCAATGCATTGTAGAAGTCAGAGGAACTTCATTTCTTCTGATTTGAACAGTTTCTTTGAAACAAAAACTTTCTGACAGACAGGTATTTCAAGTTCCTTGTACTGCTTAAAGTTCCTGAACTTCAAAAAGGTTTTCTTGTCTGGCACTAGTATTTTCTTGTCTGGCACAGACATAATGCAAGAGAGATGTTCTAACACGCCACAGTTTGGAAAGTGAGACTTAAACAACTGTCATCTTTGACAACCCCTACACAATTCTACCAGAAATGAACATTTCTCAGGCACATGTAAGAGATATCAAGAACTCCAGAACCGTGCAGTGGTTACGGTCTCTAATTCCCCACAACCACTCAAACCCTTCTACAAAGCCTACTCAAATGCACCCCAAAGGACACCCACACCACTTGGTCTGCGTGATAACAGGTCTAATAAGTTAAAAAGTCACAACAAACCAGTCTCCCAGTCCACAAACTGCAGATCAGTTACATAGGAGGAAAAAGGCACCTTGAGCATCCAAAGATGCTAGCTACAACTTCAATTGTTTGCAAAACTGTAGCCAAACCAATATTTCCTCATGGATTAACGCGAGTTGCATTACTGCAACATTCCTTCAGAGGAAGAAGCATAAATAACAGGTCATCATGTTACCTTAGAAGCCCCGTTCCTGCTTCATCTCTTTTATACAAAAAGGGCCAATTTTCCAAAGGCAGTTAGACTGCTGTATTATTGCAAATGATCAACCAAGAGAGTGTGAAGTAATTTCTTCACTCCTGCCCACAACTATGCTTGGTGGAGCGTGGTTACAAATATCCATTGCAAACAGTGACATTCTGTATATTTTGTTCTGCTCGATAGCTATTGGATTTATTGAGCTGTTGGCAGAGCGAAAGGATTTGACAAAGGAATCAAAGTAGTGCAAAAAGCTCAAACACTACGAGATAGCATTATTAAGGCTATTTTTCCTCCCTGATATGAGTCTATTCAGATAAAGGAATCAGTTATTCTTTCAGAAACTAAAAGCCAAACGCTCAGAGCATTTCAGGATCCCAAATCAAGATGATAGACTTCGCAGGCTTAAAAGCAGAGGAGATGGAGCAGGACAGGGAGATCTGTCTAGGTAGCACCCAGAAGACCTAGCAGCAACATGCTTCAATAGCAATGACTGCAAGGAGGCAAGATGAAACATGCCAGTGCTTGAAAGGACGCCCTGCTAAGCATGCCCCTCCTCAGCACAGATTTCCCATCACGCCCTAAAGGAGTAACTGCCTCGACCTTCCTTTTGCTAGGCCTAAAGTCTTAATTCTTCTTCCAGAAGGCATGCTACACCAGTTCTGAGCAAACCTTTTTTGGATGTATAATCAGAATCTGGAGTGCCTTATATCTATCTATATCTGTCTATCTATATCTATCTGTCTCTATCTCTATCTCTATCTCTATCTCTATCTCTATCTCTATCTCTATCTCTATCTCTATCTCTATCTGTTGAGCTTTCTTTCATATCATAGACAGGTGAATTATTTCACTCCTGGTCTGAAGAAAACACCTTTGCCATTGTAAACTCTCCTGCTGTCCTCTTCACAGCAGATTAGAGTAGTTTCTGTACTGGAATAACAACACTACTGAAGTTGAGGATTCTACAGCTGTGCTCCACTGTTACGTGGCACAAAGCACTGTTTATGGGAGAAAATAAATCTCCTAAAATACATGCCTCAGAATAATGCTACTAAGACCAAGTACCACTTTTAACAAGCAAATGGAAAGCCAAACATCACCAAGATTCCAAAACTATCAAAACAGGCAGAAAATGAGCTAAAGCTAACCTAATCACACAGGAGCAGAGAATTGCTTAACAGCTGTTACATTAGACGTTAAGGACAGCTGTAATGTATGCATTTTGTATTTCTACAAGAACAGCTGCAACACATGCATTTGGTACTTGTATAATTCCATATACTTAGTGCCCTGCCTGTACTTAAGGATGAGAAGTGAAGAAAATAAAGCAGCTGATTCTGAAGTAAGGCATTTCTAAAGTATTTTGCATGACAAAGGTACAGTCACCAGACATATCTACACTGAATATGGAGATCAGTAAAGCATTAATGAAGAGGGATGTGAAACCCCTGAGGGAAAGGGTCAGTTTGTTAATAAGAACAGGTATAACTCAGATTGAGATTTAACTACCTCAGTTTGTTCAAGAAGCAAGCTAATTCTCTTCTCATGAGACCACAGTCAAACACAGCTTAATGGAGGCAAAGATACACAGATGCACATTAACTGAATATCACGTGCACGTGGATGGGCACACATGCTTATACACCACATCTCTCTATGCGTTTCTAGGATGAAACAGGTCTGCAGGCACAAGTGAAATCTTGATGTTAGCTAGCACAAGAGGAAACAACCCTATTTTTGAAGACTTTTTAAATTGTGAATTTTATTTTATAAATCAAGGTAACTAATTTCAAAAACATGTATTGTGTCCCATTCCACATTTCACAGCTATCTCTTGGAACACACTCTCCTGTGAGTAGTATTGTATGTCTGTGTTGCTGTATCTTTATTAAAAGTGAAATTTTTGAGTTAATACTAAACAGAAACACCTCCAACACTGTTGAGGATAGAGGAAATCAGGTTTTTTCCTCAACTGAATAGACATTTCACATAATAATCAGGTGAAGTTTCACACTACCTTGACACTTGGTCACCAGCAAGATCACTGTGACACCACAGACATAATTAGCAAGAATGTAAATTCTCTGCTCTAAATACCATCTATTATTAACTGGCTGTATTCCCTGTCTAATCAAAACCAGACTGCTATCAAGTTCCACAGGGAAAAAAAGAACAACCTACCACAGTAGAATTCTCTGTGTTCTGAAACATGAGACACTATAACACTATGAGGCATTTCATGAAGTTAACACTAGAACAAGAATATAAGCCATTTAGTGTTCTTGTCTTCTCAAGGGTTTCAGTTTCAGATAGTCACTTCTAAAAGCAAAAGCCTTCCAGTATGTATCTTCACTCAAAACCACACGATTCCCACGATGCAGCTTACCTGGGAGTCTCAGTGGGGTGACTAACAACTATCTACCTGAACACAAGCACAGCCAAATCCAGCGCATGACTCAAATCCTGTTGATCAGACACATTTCTGAATGAAATGTGAAGTAGAAGAGGGGAGGCATGCATTGACATCTGCTCTGGACTGCAGTATGTGTTCTTTTCATTCTACAATTCGCTGGCAGCTTTCAGCAGCAAAGGTTATCCTGTCTCCTAGTTCTAGCTTACGTTATTTTCTAATCCAGAATAAAACAAAAAACAGGATCACAATTCCTGCTGAAGAGTAAGTGTGTGGCCTATATCAGACCACATTTTATCTTTAGCTTCCATAGGTAAGAGGAAACAGTGAAAATAAAGAAGAATTCCTGATCTAAATTCCTGATCTACAAATTGTTCAGGGTGCAGAAAAGAAAGTAGAGGTACTTAGGTGTCAGGCTACCAATTATTCTATACCAAATTCAATAAAAAGATAAATACTGCAACTATACACGATTCATATGTTCAGTATGACCACAAAAACTCATAGGCATCTACTAATGAGATCTGCTTCTTAACTCAGGCAGAAAAAACACAAATCTCACTCTGGAACATCTCAAGCCTCTTTGTAAATGAGGTCTGATTACCACAGCATAAAGGTTTGGCCTCATTACGCGAAACTACACCTTTGTTTTTTCGAGGAAGAACTCCAGGGCAACATGCTTCCGCATGATGCAAGATGTGGCTACCAGTTTTTCAGCATTAATTGTATTTTTGAAAAAAAATGAGTAGTTAAATCAGGCTGAACTAGGATTTAAAAAAAAAAAAAAAAGAAAGGAAGAAAAAAGTAGACACCAGTAATTATAATAACAAATGCTACTAAGGATTCAGAGCAGTCAGAGACAGTAGCAGAGGTCTGGGAGCAATCTTACCAACACCTTTATTTGTTTCTCTGCTGCTAAGAAAAACAAAATTAAAAAATGAAGCTGCCATGAATCACTTGATCAGAAGTTTCTGTTTTATAGTACTTTGAGAAATAGCAACTCAATATGCTGCATAGAAATAACAGCTTCCTACCCTGAACACAAAGTGTCTTAATCAATGTGCAAGGGAAAAAGTAATTTTGGTTCTTCTGACAGGTTATACATAAAGGGAAGGATGGTTAGGTTCGATTATGCAGCACGTTCTTCGAGATCTGGCACTGACAATAGATAAGCTACAATCACTAATTTCTCTGTTTAACACGCAACACTAAGGGAGCAGAGAAAATGTACAACTTGATGTTTCAAGGGATGCCCAAGTGCAGGTTTTTTTGTGGGTTTCCCAGAAAGAACAATGCACAACGAGGCCTAACGGAAAGCACTAACTGAAATGAAAACGAACATCTGATTGTGTCCATCAATCCTGTTTCATCACACCTTTCATGTAGGATGGAAGCAGATCAAAGTGAAATCACTACTGGACGCTCACAGTTCACCAAGGGCCTGGCAGTGCTAAATTTCCTGTAATTATCTTTACAGCCTACGATTTCTCTCACAGACCTGCCTGAGTTCATGGAAAAGACCAGAAAAATGCAGATAATCAATACATAAGTGTGGATGAAAGAGATACAAAATGTTTGATTGCAGTGAGTGAATAAAATACCACCTGCTGAATTAGTGGGAGAATAAAAGAGCTATTGAAAAAGATGTTTTGCTCTCTGGTACAACTGTGTCAATACACGGCTATGCCAGCATTGCTATACGCTGTGCTTTGACCTTGCGCTTGTTACATTTAACGCTCTAGCCCTGTGTTTTAGTTCTAGTGGGAAATTACAAAGGAATGTAACATCTGGGTTTAACAGTATAAATAGCGTCTCTTTGTTTTAATAAAGGTCTCTAGTTACAGCAATAACCTGAGTCTGTGCCTTATACGCCACACAAAAGCTATTATTCCACAGCAGGAACTACTAGCTTCCAACAATGGGTCTAACTGACACTCATCACAACAGTGCCTTTAACTGTCACACTGCATATAAGGAACTGTTTTCCTCCCAGTCTTGGAAAAAAAAGACATCCTTATTGGAATCAGATGTGACATGTGTTGGCCAGATCCCTGCTAGGGCCAGCTTGACTTTTTATTTTCTCTGTCACCTGGACACTGAGGCTAAATGGTCTGTAAGCCTCCTTCCGTAGAGGCCTTTCTGCTAGTCACATGCTGCCGTCCACGAAACATCCACAGAATATTTACATGTGTTGTAAAATTTCACAAACCTAAATGAGCGTATATATAATTTTGCTATTTCCTGGACTTTGTGACATCCCAAAACTAAGATTCCCAGAAGGCTAAACCGCTCAGAAGCCTACAGGAATGGATCTTTGTAGAAGATATATGTAGGTATGGTTGTTTCTTGGGGGGATGCCAGGAACTGTTGTTTCATACTAAGGTAACTGGAAGGATTCCCCCACCTGCCCCCAGAGGAGGAAGGCTTCAGTCTGCCATTACATCCTCTAATCTGCTAAGGTTCTGTACCTCAATCTGCACATGATTTCCCGACACTCTTTCTGTTCGCTTATTAACCGCACTCACCTAGTGTGCTATTTTTCAAGGATGTAAGCACAAGCCAGTCAGTGCCAGTCAGAAATTTATTTAAAGGAAGCTCAGTTAGAAGGCAATGAAGCAGCAGCAACTGTGTTCGTGCATGCATCCCTACAGCCCCTTGTTCCTCCTTTTATTCAGGTGCCCCACCTCCCAGTTCTTAATTCCACTACTGTAACAATCACCTCACCACAAGACAGACAGTACGTTATGCCACTTTGCAAAGAGGAGACACCAGCACTGTACCGTGGGCTGGCAGGGAGCAGCTGCCCATGTCCTCAAAGAATCTCCATCTGATCCTTGCATTAGGTGGAAGGAAAAATGCATGTCTTAAATAGCTGTTTACTGCTGTCTGGCAAGAAAATATAATCCCTCTGTAACTTTGGGTAACTCAGAGATCTTCTAGATAAAACAGTAAAATTCATTTCAATTAAAACTGGATAAACAGGGAAAAACCACTTGTCCTACTGTACTCCTGTTATTCGCAGAGAAATTATTTGCTCTGTGATGACAATATTTGAAGAGACTTTTGCTGATCAGCCTAGCTGGACCCAGACAGCTACCTATGAATTTTGGTTAAAATAAGTACTACAAATGAGGTCTGTAGGGGTTGCTAGACCAAACATAAGATCTCCCTGGTGTAACAGTAATGCAAGTCTAAAAAATCTACCTGGAAAGGATATATGTGGACTTGGCAACAACTACATACGGAGTATAAAGATCATTAATACTGACAGTGGTATCATTAGATAAGCACGTAATTTCTCATCACAAGACTGAAACATATATGGAGACGGTGGTATGAAGACAATACCCTGAAACTATTTTTATGCATCACCTGTCAAATACCAGAAACAAATGCTGCTCCCCAATGCTTATCTGTAGCACGCTGCCTAACAAGCATTTCTCACAGACTGCATATAACCAGTAAAGGCAGCACATTCAGGAATATTTCAGGTTGGACAATGAAGCACTTTGGTACAAAAAAAAAAAAAAAAGGCTGTTCAGACTCATTGTATACATTTACACGTGGCACCTTTATTTGTAAAAAAACTGCTTTTAAAACCTAAGGGTGTGTATACAGTGAATGAAGTAAGGACGATGGAAAAAAGAAAAAACAGGAGCAATCAAAAAATACCATCACAAACAAATGGCAGTCATCTAGATTGAAAACCTCTTTTCTGTCACACCTCAAAATTAAAGTGTTTCAGTTTGTAGGCGTATCCTTTCCAGATCACAAACGACAACTTTCACTACAAAAATAGGGAAGAACTACCTGGGAAGAATTAAAAAATATGATACTTAATACGTTTTAATACGTTTTAATATCTTCATCCACTGACAGTACAGAACATGAACTACATAGGCGTACATGTAAGCCCTTCTTCCCTTCACAAAAGAAAAGCAGAAGTTCGGCTGCTGGATCAAAGCTGAAACAAAACTTTAAATTGGTAACAAACAATCTCCCCTTTTTTCCTCTGCATTTTGTATTTCTCACTAGAGAGTTTAGCAAGAAAAAGTTACTCAGTTGTGAATATGCACAGGTGAGTCAATGAAACTTCTTTTAACTTACCAATTGATAATCAGTTAGAAACATCAGTTATGGCAGCATAACATGTCAGATAAACAAACCATAAAAATCACATTCTCCCTTTTCCCAGAAATACTCAGTTTTCCTGCAAGCATTTTCCACTGCCTTCCATAGCATATGCTCCCCAGTAGCTGCAATGTATTTTTTGCTCAAAAAAATAGTAATATCTAAAACTTTCCATACCTTTCACAGTCTTAAGTCCTAGCCGCCTCATTTCTTTAAGCTACACTCAGCGACTGGACACGACCTTATGCTGTAACTGTAAGGGAACGGAATGTGCCATTCAATGGCTGCAGTTTCTTGGCATACAGAAACTCAGCACATTGCCCTTGCACAGACAGATTTAATGATAGTAGCCCAAATGTTACCTGTGGAAAACAGAAAATGCTATACTGACTCCAATGGGAGCAAGCGCGTTTGAAAGCAAAGGGATGTGAGCATGGAATATGAACTGCTTGTTATTACACCTCTGCCATTTTTCCTGAATGTGCCATGCACTTGTGAGAATTAATTGATAAGTTTTGCCACAGCTGGTTTGTATGTTTAATGATCTCATCATATAAATCTGTCTTGTAAGATACAGCTGGTTTGGGTCAGGAGAGAATCCGAAGGAAGTCTCCAGACATGACTGAATAACCTAAAAAATAAACATTCTTTGAGGATTTACACTGTTCTTTGCCTAAAACAAGTATATCTACCCACTGCTTTCGTAAGGTGGGATGCCTTTTTTTTAGAAGGGCATCAGATTCAGTGCTGAATTGTGAAATAAATATTATTGCCTTTGCTTGGAAGACTTTGTCTTTTTCAGTATTTTACCAGTGAATAAGTGTTTCTCACACACTATTTTCAATGATACCACATCTGTAGCACCACTATAAACATAACACCTCCCCCTTTCCAGCCAGAAAAATACACACTCTTAATACAATGCAAGGGTTAATTCCTTATTCGTCTGAGACCACATCAGGATGTAATGGTCAGGGAACACCGCACAGAACATGTTTTCTGTACAGGAACTCTTGATTTGCCTGGGAGGAACTCCACATATTGACAAACTTCTGGCACATCAGTCTTTCGGACACGCATAACAACAGCATTCATCTTCCACTGTGTTATCTCTGGGGTTATACAACACCAGGGATGCACTGCAAACTTTGAAAAGATGCAATTATTGATAAGCATGCTAGATAAGCCCATTTTCTAAGTCAGTATGAATGTACCTAACTCTTTCCATATACATTTTCCTGGATCACTGGAAGATAAATACAATCTTCTCAGATCTAATTTTGAAATAATTAAAAAAAAAAATCCAACAAAAAAACCCTCAAAAAACTTCTAGACCTTTGGAAGCACCTGTCCCGCAGGGACACCTTTAAGGTAGTAGCCAAAGCATATCAAGCAATAAAGGCCACCTCTAAACTGAGCAGCTTTTAAGCATACCTCCAGGCAGTACAGATTACGGCACATACATAAATCTCTTTCCCCTGAGCTTTGGAAAATACTAAAAGATTCCCTGAGCCTCTACAACTCTGCCAGGATTTGTTTCAAACAGAAGTCAGCATGAGTTCTGTTGGTTGCATATTGTTCCCTGGAAGTACATGACGGGAATAAAATTCCACCACAAACACATACACTTCTCTACAAAATTTTCTAAAACTAAACCCAACTTTTAGCAAGTTCACTTCCAACCGAATCAAAAGCAAGATTCTGTTCTTGTTTCTCAGTTGAACAATCCACCCTCTAGCTTCGTGTTAAGTTAAACCAAAGTTGCGTGGTGCCTGAGGTTAAGTCACAAATAAGAGAACACAACAGTTTCTCAGAAAGATCCAACTACAAGGTAAACAGGATTGGAAAATTAATTCCAACTTTATTGCCAGCCATGCTTAAACATTTTTCTTGTTTAAGACAAAGCATCTAAACTTTTTTGCCTACTCCAGTCTTTCCATCCTCCTGCTGCCCAGGCTAGCAATGCTGAACACTGCAGCTTGCAGCACAACAGACCACCTGATGTTCCCCTGCGTGACATGTACCTTCTGCTGAACAGCAAAAATTGACAACTAAAAAAGAAGAGAGTCACAGCGAGTGAGGCTTCTCCATTTATCACACCGGGTAAGACTGACCTCGCTTTTACAACTGTAGCTGGTTCAGCACTGAAAGATAAAACATCTGGGAAAAAAACAGAGGGTAGCTGGTTGGAGCACGTGCAATGTTTCTGACATCAAGCCTTCTATATATGGTCTCGGATTCCTAGTCCCATTCTCAAGAGAAAAATCAGATACAGACCTTGCATACCTGAAGAATTTCATCAAGCTCATTGGCATAATTCTGCGTGGGAGATCAGGAGCCAAGGCTTGAAGTCAGAAGGCTTTAAAGAAGGTCGGGGAATTATGTCTTCTTTGTAACATGAAGTCACTGGTACGACTACACCATACAGGATAAAGGACATTTAGAAGACACTCTGATTCCCAGTGCTCTCTAACAAGCAAGTTATTTCTGGTAACAAATTTCACCGTGATACATACTTTGGGAATACACCTGCTTAGAGACCAGGGATACAAGAGTTGGAAGTAAAAAAACTCTCCTTCACAGACCTTCTTAGAGCTTCCTTCCAGAGAAAGAGTACTGATAACTTGTTCTCCCTTCCCCTGGAGGCTGTTTAAAATTAAATCTTCATGAAAAATAAAGTTTTTTGGGTAAAAGAATCATCCCAGATTAGAAAAATGTCTTTTTTTTTTTTTTTTCTTTTGAGGAGAAAGCTCCAGTTTTTTAGGTTTTTTTTCCTTTCAAAGATGCTTAACTTCTCAAACAACACCCTTTGGACTGCAAAGTCCCATGTGAATTTATAGTCCAGTATAGAACCAGACAGTTGCAAGACTTTCATGTGATGGTCATTAATATGGCATACAAGCACCTGAACAACTGGAGACTTCCAGAAGAAGCCAAAGGCCAACGCAGGAGATGCAACCTTTACCCTCTGACACTCCCAGCCACCATCAGAGGCTGGGAAAGTCAGTGGCCTTGGGAGAGTGGAGGGAGTCCTCCTGGCCATAGAAGGTTTTGACTTCCCTACATTCCAACAGTTAGCCTAAGCAGCTTCTACCAGCTGGCAAAGCCTTTTTTTTTTCCTCCAAAATAACGTTAAGTATTTCTGAACACTTTATCTGCTCCATTTTCACACTACCTCTCAGGTTAAAAAGCAGGAGGAGGCTGTGTACAGCTGTGGCTGTGCTGGGAAAGCCATACCAAGGCAGGCAAGCAACCACCGCCCTGCTGGAGTGGACCCTGTTCCACCTCTGCCTGGCACTGCAGCCAGACTGACCTCCCATTTTATCGCATCTTGGCCTGTACCAAAGCTTGTGAACCTTTGACAAAGCTCTGCATTTCTTTGGCACCCAGAGATGAGGATCGCAGCCTCCCACTGCAGCCTGTCCACATTTCTGCAGGGGACAGAGCACAATGTCTGGGCTTGTGTGCCATGGCAGAGAAGGGGTTCCATCCTGTTGCGTGGAATTATCATGGAATCATAAAATAGTTTGGGTTAGAAGGAACCTCAAAGCCCACCTAGTCCCACCCCACTGCCATGGGCAGGGACACTTCTCACCGGACCAGGCTGCTCAAAGCCCCATCCATCCTGTCTTTGAACACATCCAGCACCCACAACTTCCCTGGGCAGCCTGTTCCAGTGCCTCACCACCCTCAATGTGAAGAACTTCTTCCTAATGCGTAATCTAAACCTCCTCCCTTCCAGTTTAAAACCATTGCCAATTGCCAGCAACACTATTTACACACCTCTCTCCTAAAAGCACGACAGCGGAGTCAATGCCGTGCTGGGGCCACCTCCCAAGAAATGCAAAGCTCAGATGAGCAGCCTAATTTAAGTCTGCAGACCCTTATGAGCATTGAAGCCAAAGCCCAGCGCAGATTCCACAGCTGCCCTCCCCACGGGGCAGCTTGGGATGCCCACAGGCTGTTTGGGATACCCACAGGCTGCTCAGGATGCCCATGCCGTGGCTTGGGATGCCCATAGGTTACGCAGGGTGCCTGTGGGGTGGCTTGGGATGCCCATGGGATGGCTTGGGATGCCTGTAGGATGCTCGGGATGCCCGTGGGGCTGCTCGGGATGCCTGTGGGGTGGCTCAGGATGCCCATGGCACGGCTTGGGATGCCTGTAGGATGCTCGGGATGCCTGCAGACTGCTCGGGCGGCCCACAGGGCAGCTCAGGTTGCCCACAGGCTGCTTAGGATGCCTGCAGGATGTCCGCGGAGCTACTCGGGATGCCCATGGTGCTCCTTGGGATGCCCGTAGGCTGCTCAGGATGCCCTCAGTGCCGCTCAGGATGCCCGTGGGGCTGACTGGGATGCCCACAGGCTGCTCAGAATGCCCATGGGGTGGCTCGGGATGCCCTCACACTGCTCAGGATGCCCGCAGACTGCTTGGGATGCCTGCGGGATGGCTTGGGATGCCTGTGGGCCGCTCAAAATGTCTGCAGGCTGCTCGGGATGCCCATGGGCTCCTCTGAATGCCCCCGGTGCCACCAGGGATGCCCTCATACTGCTTGGAATGCCCGTGGGGCTGCTTGGCATGCCCACAGACTGCTCGGGATGCTTGCGGGATGGCTGGAGATGCCCGTGGGGCTGCTCAGGGTGCCCGTGGGGCTGCTCAGGGTGCTCGCAGGCTGTTAGGGATGCCCATGGGGTGGCTTGGGATGCCCGTGGAGCTGCTCAGGATACATACAGGTCTGCTTGGGATGCCCTCAGTGCTGCTCAGGATACCTGTGGGGCTGCTCGGGATCCCCGAGGGGCTGCTCGGGAACCCTGTGGGATGCCAGGATCCCTGTGGGACTGCTCAGGATTTGCGTGGGGCTGCTTGGGATCCCCGTGGGATGCCCAGGATCCCCGTGGGGGTGCTCAGGATCCCCGTGGAGCTGCTCGGGATCCCCGTGGGGCTGCTCGGGATCCCCGAGGGGCCGCTCAGGAACCCTGTGGGATGCCAGGATCTCCGTGGGGCTGCTCGGGATCCCCGTGGGGCTGCTCGGGATCCCCGTGGGGCTGCTCAGGACCCCGTGGGGCTGCTTGGGATCCCCGTGGGGCTGCTCAGGACCCCGTGGGGCTGCTCGGGATCCCCAGGGGGCTGCTCGGGATCCCCGCGGGGCTGCTCGGGATCCCTGTGGGACTGCTCGGGATCTCTTTGGAATGCCCAGGATCCCCGTGGGGCTGCTCGGTATCCCCGCGGGGCTGCTCGGATGCCCGCGGGATGTCCCGGACGCCGGTGCCAGCCCGCGACGCCCCGGGCCGCCTCCCCCGCCCCGCGCAGCGCAGCACTCACAGCCTCGGGGCGGCCCTGCCGTCCGTGCGCCGCTCGGCCATGGCCCCGCGCCGCGCCGCGCCTCAGCGCTCCATGCGGGACGCGCGGGGCGGGGCCGCCCACAAAGGCCTCCTCAGCGTTCCGTGGGCGGAGACAGTGGATGGGGTTTCACTCGGAACCGCGGAGCCCCTCGGGCGGGGGGACCTCTGGGAGCGCAGCGCCGGTCCGCGGAGTCACAGAATCACGGACTCGTAGGTTGGAGAAAACCTTTACTATCACCATAAACGCAGCCCTTCCGAGTCCACCACTGAGCTATAGACTCCCCGAGTCACAGAATCGATAGGGTGGAAAGGATCGGTTAAGATCTTTTAAGATCATAGAGTTCAACCATAAATCAAATACTGTTTGTCCTCCTCTGTAACCACAGAATCGTCGAATTTGTAAGTTGAAAAAGACCATAAACACAGCCCTTCTAAGTCTATCACTAAACCATAGAATCACAGAATCACAGAATCGTAGAATCAATAATTTGGAAAAGACCTGTAATATCACCATAAACGCAGCATTTCTAAGTCCACAACTAAATTACAGACTCGTAGAATCACGGAATGATAGAATCAGTAGGTTGGAAATGGCCTTTGAGATCATAGAATTACCAGGTTGGAAAAAACCTCTTGGATCATTGAGTCCAACCATTACGTCTGCCACTAAACCACGTTCCTGAGCACCTTGTCTACCCAGCTTTTAAACCCGGGCAGCCTCTGAGGGCGCCCAATGACCAAAATTTTCTCCTAATGTCCAGCCTGACCCTCCCCTGGTGCAGCTTGAGGCCATTCCCTCTTGTCCTGTCCCCTGTCACTTGGGAGAAGAGCCCAGCTCCCTCCTCTCCACAACCTCCTTTCAGGCAGTTGTAGAGAGCAATAAGGTCTCCCCTCAGCCTCCTCTTCTCCAGGCTAAACAACCCCAGCTCTCTCAGCCGCTCCTCGTCAGACTTGTTCTCCAGCCCCTCACCAGCTTCGTTGCTCTTCTCTGGACACACTCCAGAGCCTCAACATCCTTCTTGTGGTGAGGGGCCCAGAACTGAGCACAGGATTTGAGATGTGGTCTCCCCAGTGCCGAGTCCAAGGGCAGAATCACCTCCCTGGACCTGCTGGCCACGCTGTTTCTGACACAAGCCAAGATGCCATTGGCCGCCTTGGCCACCTGGGCACGCTGCTCACCATAAACACAGCCTTTGTAAGCCCACCACTAAACCACAGAGTCATAGAATCACAGAGTCATAGAATTGATAGGTTGGAAAAAACCTTTAAGATAATAGAGCTCTACCATAAACCAAATACTGCAAAGTCCACCCCTAAAACGGCAAAGTCATAGAATTTGTCATAGAGTTCAAACATAAACAGTCTATCAGTAAACCATAGATTCATACAATCATGGAATCATAGAATCAATAGGTCGGAAAAGGCCTTTTAAGATCGTCATAAACAGAACCTTTTTAAGTCCACCACCAAACCATTGAATCGTAGAATCACAAAAAGAGGAGGGCTACAAGGATGATCTGAGGGCTGGAGCACCTCCCATATGGGGACAGACTGAGAGAGTTGCGCTGTTCAACCTGGAGAAGGCTCCAAGGAGAGCTTATAGCGACCTTCCAGTACCTGAAGGGGCTACAAGAAAGCTGGGGAGGTACTGTTCACAAAGGCTTGTGGGGATAGGACGAGGGGGAATGGGTATAGACTGGAGAGGGGCAGATTTAGACTAGACATAAGGAGGAAATTCTTCACAATGAGAGTGGTGAGGCACTGGAACAGGTTGCCCAGGGAAGTTGTGGCTGCCCCATCCCTGGAGGAGTTCACCGTGCAGGGATGGTGACTCAACCACCTCCCTGGGCAGCCTGTGCTGTGCCCAATAACCCTTTCAGTGAAGATACTTTTCCTAATGTCTAATCTGAATGTCCCAAAGTGACAAACCTACCCATCTTTTAAATTTAAATATCTCCAGGGATGGTGAGTCCTGCACTTCTCTGGGCAGCCTGTTCCACTGCCTGACAACCCAGTGAAGTAATATTTCCTAATATCCAGTCTAAACCCTCCCCAGCACAACTTGAGGCCATTTCCTCTCATCCTATTACTTGGGAAAAGAGACTGACAACCACCTCACACACGTAGTCTGAGTAGGGAAGGTGGCTGGAGGACTGAGGTGAAGGCAGCTGGGCATCTCGTCTACTGGTCTTCCAAACATCTCCAGTGGTGTGGACTCCATCACTTCCCTGGGCAGCCCATTTCAGTGCCTGATAACCCTTTCAGTGATGATGTTTTTCCTAATATCCAATTTGAACCTCCCCTGGCACAACTTGAGGCCATTTCCTCTCATCCTACCACTTGTTACTTGGGAGAGGAGACCAGCACCCACCACACTACTACCTCCTTTCAGAGTGTTGTAGACAGTGATAAGATCTGCCCTCGGCCTCCTTCTCTCCTCTTCTGCCAAGCCTCTCAGCCACTCCTCATAAGGCTTGCTCTCCAGCCTCTTCAGCAGCTCCACTGCCCTTCTCTGGACATGCTATAGGACCTCAATGTCTTTCTCATAGTGAGGAGCCCAAAACGGAACACAGTTTGAGGTTTTTGAGGTTTTGAGGTGTAACCTCACCAGTGCTCAGTACAGGGGTACAATCAGTGCCCTGGACCTGCTGGCCACACTGTTTCTGATACAGACCAGGATGCCACTGGCCTTCTTGGCCACCTGGGCACACTGCTGGCTCTTATTCAGCTGGCTGTCAACCAACACCCCCAGGCCCTTCTCTGCCAGGTAGCTCTCGTGATGCTGGCCTCCAGACCGCTGTACGAACAAGAACTTAGAATCCTAGAATCATAGAATTCTTTGGCTTCAAAGGGACTTTTGCAGGTCACCCAGTCAAACCCCCCTGCTGAAGCAGGGACATCTTGAACTGTATCAGGTTGCTCAGAGCCCCATTCAGCCTGGCCTTGAATACTTCCAGGCAAGGGGCCTCCAGCTTCTGTGGTGATTATCTGAGTTTCCAGCTGTGTCTGCCCAATGTGGTTTTTTGTTTCCTGTCTCTTCAGCAGAATCCTAGGCTGGTTTGTTTCCCTCCAAAAGGATCTAATGTCACACAAAAGACAAGTGAGCATAGCCTTCTCCCTGGCTTGTGCTGGTGGAGCTGTTGGGGAAGTTGCATGCCCTCAGAAAGGTCAAATGGCAGCATCTGGCACAAGTCAGATCAGAGTCAGAATCATAGAATGTCCTGAGTCGGAAGGGACCCGCAAGGATCATGGAGTCCAGCTCCTGTCCCTGCATAGGATGATCCCATCGTGTGTCTGAGGGCATTGTCCAAATGCTTATAGAACATTGTCAGGCTTGTCACAGTGACTGTTTCCCCAGGGAGCCTGTTCCAGCCCTCCACCACTCTCTGGGTGAAGAACCTTTTCCTAATATCCAACCTAAATCTCCCCTGGGACATCCTGCTGGCATTCCCACATGTCCTATTGTTGGCCACCAGAAAGAGGAGATCCGCACCTGCTCCTCCTCCCCACCTTGTGAGGAAGCTGTAGACCACGATGAGGTCTCCCCTCAGTCTCCTCATCTCCAGGCTGAACAGACCAAGTGACTTGTGGAGCACGTGAGTATGTCCGGCACTGCATTGCGTAGCCTCTCCCACCCGCTGTGCCAGATGCAACCCGTGGCTGTTTAGGGTCACCCCATTTATCCAAGGCATAACAAAACAGTCCCCATTTCAGCTCTCTGGGCTATGAGTGGAGCTGGAACTGAAAGAGTCAGGGAAGGCGGGGGTAGCACTGGTGCAAGAGCTGGAAAGTTGCTGCTTGGTCCATGGAGCTTAGTCTGACTTTAGTTTTGTCTGGCTCCGTTCTCAAGGTATGCAATTTGTTTCAATTAGTCAGGGTATTTACTGTAGAAAGAACCTACATTCAAATAAATTGACGCCTGCAGCCGAGACACTACAAATGAATCCTTGCTAAATATTTTGTTTTATGTCATGATATCTTCTGCTGCAGAAACCGTCAGCCTCTGGCCTGGACAGGCGCACACTCTCCTGGGTTGAAAACTGGTTGGATGGCCCAGAGAGTGGTGGTCAATGGAGTTAACTCCAGCTGGAGGCCAGTCACAAGTGGAGTTCCTCAGGGCTCAGTACTGGGTCCAGCCCTGTTCAATGTCTTTATCAATGACCTGGATGAAGGCATTGAGTGCACCCTCAGCAAGTTTGCAGATGACACTAAGCTGGGAGGAAGTGTCGACCTGCTGGAGGGTAGGGAGGCTCTGCAGAGGGATCTGAACAGGCTGGACTGCTGGGCCGAGACCAATGGGATGAGGTTCAACAAGGCCAAATGCCGGGTCCTGCACTTGGGGCATAACAACCCTATGCAGCGCTACAGACTGGGGGAAGAGTGGCTGGAGAGCTGCACGGAGGAGAAGGACCTGGGGGTGCTGGTTGACAGCCGACTGAACATGAGCCAGCAGTGTGCCCAGGGGGCCAAGAAGGCCAACGGCATCTTGGCTTGTATCAGAAATGGGGTCACCAGCAGGTCCAGGGAGGGGATTCTCCCTCTGTACTCAGCACTGGTGAGACCGCACCTCGAATACTGTCTTCAGTTCTGGACCCCTCACCACAAGAAGGATGTTGAGGCTCTGGAGTGTGTCCAGAGAAGAGCAACGAAGCTGGTGAGGGGCTGGAGAACGTCTGACGAGGAGCGGCTGAGAGAGCTGGGGTTGTTTAGCCTGGAGAAGAGGAGGCTGAGGGGAGACCTTATTACTCTCTACAACTGCCTGAAAGGAGGTTGTGGAGAGGAGGGAGCTGGGCTCTTCTCCCAAGTGACAGGGGACAGGACAAGGGGGAATGGCCTGAAGCTCCGTCAGGGGAGGTTCAGGTTGGATATCAGAAAAAAATTCTTCACAGGAAGAGTCATCGGGCCCTGGAACAGCTGCCCAGGGAGGGGGTCGAGTCACCTTCCCAGGAGGTGTTTAAGGAGCGGGTGGATGAGGTGCTGAGGGAATGGTTTAGGGAGTGTTAGGAATGGTTGGACTCGATGATCCAATGGGTCCTTTCCAACCTTGTGATTCTGTGATTCTGTGATTCTGTGATATTTTAGCTGTTGTCAGAGACTTGTTTCTGGCAAATTTTCAAGACAAGCCTCTTTAGTGCTTTTTGTTATTGCCTGCTAATGACAGTGGAAGTAATAAGCAATAAGTATAGCTTGTGGGTTTTGGAGGATTTGAAAAAGGAACTGTGGTGAAGCTTTGTCAAACTGTGCCTTGTGCCGGAACACCAGAGTGAGAAAACACACTTCTGAATGATAAAAGTCCTGAATGCTAGGATTCTCAGTAATACGTAGAGAGAACTGACTTACATTACACCTTCAGGTGTGCATCTGTCTATGTGGAATAGATTTCAAAATCTCATGCTTTTATTTTGATATGTTGTAGCAAGTCTTACATGTACAAAAAAAGCACAAAGGACCTTTTAATGTACAGTTATAATTGCTCATGTGTACAGATACAATAAAGCAAGTATGTGAAGACCAAGCTGTTACCAACAGAGGCTCATTGTTGTGTGAAAATCTGGACTGTTTTTTCTAACTGATAAAGTGCGAATTAGGGACAGAAAGCATACTATAAAATTCCCAGTTGCTCTTTAATGCCTGAAGTACTGGTGATGCTATGTAAGCAAAAATTGACGTTCCTGCACTGAAGAAACTGCATTAAGCCTCAGAGAGGGTTGAGGGTTGAGAGTTTTCAGTAATCAAGACCTTCCACAGTCTTTATAACAAAGCAAAGTATGGAAAACTAGAGATTAAATAATAGGAAAAACCTTCAATGCAAAAAAAGTCTTAGGATACATATGAAATTACAGAAAACGACAATGGGGAGAGACTCATCAAATCTTCAAGTTCATTACCTATCCCAAAGCAAGGCCTGCTCTTCTTGTGTCATTCCTGATATGACCCTTGCTAAGTTGTTCTTAAAAGTCAGCAATGTATCCAGTCAATCAATTCCAGTGTTTGCTATCAGAAGTCTTATCTTCCAGAAGCCTTATTCTATAACATGACCCTGAATCCTTCTTGCTGATATTTAAAGACATTGATTTTTAATTTATTTAATATGAAGAACAGTGAAAAGCTGTCTCCCTTTTCCCCCATTTTCTTCTTCTCTTTAGCTTAATATAAAAGGTATAAATCGTGTTTTCTGGACTTCTTTTGTTTCTATGAACTGTCTCTAATAGGTTCAGATGTTACACGAAGTGCAGTGCCCCAAGTTGGACACCAGAAGCCTTACAAAAACTGAACAGAAGCAAGATTAAGATACTACTTTATCTCTCCTATACACACTGCCATTGTTTATATTTCATAGTAAAGTGTTTACATGTTTCACAGCAGGGTGAGGTTGGCTCTC